>NC_064539.1:28467131-29676117 GCF_023856365.1 Brienomyrus brachyistius
TCATTACGTTATAGCAGCTCACAGAAGGTGCCTAACGCTGTAGTGACAAACTCACAAAACGAAAAACGACAAAAAAAAAAAACGCTTAGTTAGAGACTTAGATCTGATTGATCACCTCTCCCTGCACGCTATGTTTTGCCATGTGAAAACATTTCTCCCCAGAGAAAAACAGCATAAGTTTCAGCTGTTAACCATTTATATGACTTCAAATATCTTGCATAAATAGCATTTATTTATTTGAGGATCTACGTGTCTGTTATCTGATATTGGCTTACTGTACTACAGTTATTTTCTAAATACTATATATACGGAGCGTATGCACTACATATACATACTATATACTATATATACTTGTATGTTTACATATTAATAACTAAAGCGACTGAAATCCTGCCGATCACTGGTTCCTGAAGATGCTTAAGTTCCGCCTGCAGCGAGTTACAGTGCAGTTAGGAAGGAGCGGCCTGTTTATTTTTTCCCACTGAAGCTGGAGATCTGTGAAAGGCGTCTGAAGTTTATTTTCACCTCTGGAAGCTGTTTGCCGCCCCGGCCCGCAGATGAGACACGTTCGCGGTTGTTAATCATCTCCGACGGCTCAGTTTCTTTTTCCAAGCAGACTCACGAGGCAGCCCCCGTCACCGCGTGGATCCGTGTGTCTGTGCGAGCGTGTGATTTGATGGGGGGGGGGGCTGCCCTGGGATGGGCTCTCTGAGACATAAACATCGCAGGGGGGAGCTCTCACAAGCCCCCGTTTCGCCGTTGAGCCGGACGTCGCTAACTGTCAGCCAGAGACGTGCTAATTGCATATAGCTTCCTCGCTAATGCGGCCTAGGCTACTGGGCTCAGCCGCCCACGCACCACGCCCTCCTCCCAATCCCCCCCCCGCAACACCCGTTGCTGGCTGCTCCAGGGATGAGATTCTCCGGGGGCATGAGGAAAACTTTCAAGAAGGGGGCGCAGCTGAACGACAGGCGGTGGAACCCTGACAGTTAACCTTCCCCCCCCACCCCCCCAGCTCCTCGCCACATCCCAGGCCCCCCCGCTGAGCTGGCTGAGACATCGGCCCGTCTCTGCTCGCTCCGTTACACCCTCCACCACCAGCCGCGGCTCCCGGTCCGTCTTGACTCTCGGTGTGTGAAACCGGGAACGACACCCTGTCAGGCGTTTTCCGGCATCCCTGCTGTCCCCCGCCGTGAAATCTCTCCATGGCCTGTCCGCGCCGCCCGGTTCGGCACCCCTGTGATGGCCGCCAGGGATATTTTCATTTTCCGCAATTCCGTTGAAGTACTGCTTGATATGTTATAAAGGTGAGAAGTATCACACTTATCAAACGTCACTCATGATGGGCAGATTCTCCTCGGTCTCACCTCGTCTGCCTCTGTGTCTGCTTTATACAGCCGACAATTAGGCTCTGATCTGACCCCATGTCCATGACTTTTGGATTGCACAAGACAAAATGCTAGTAAACTGTAGCTCATTCTTCATCTAATCTGCATCACAAGCTCACATGTTGAATATTTCAGGGGGCTGGGCTGCATTTTTCAGCGGCGTAATGGCTTAGATGGAAGTCGAGTGTCATGCAGTGTATGACAAGGGTGTGTGACTCTGTGTGTCACTGTTCCTTCCTCTTGCTGCAAGGGGCTATCAGAGAAGGCAAGAGGAGTGTACAGGGGGCACTGGCAGGGATGGGGGTTTGGTTTGAGAGACACACGCATGCACACACACACAGACACAGTAACACGCATATGCTCAGGCCTCCGACGATCCTGCCGTCTCCTCTCTAACACGAAAGTCAAGGAGCACAGGTGGCACGGCCCAACCCGCAGCTCCCCCCCCCCCCCCGTGGGCAGCCACGTCAGACTGAGAGCTGCCCCGGCAAGACGGAGAGTCCGTGATCCACACGGCGAACACCTGCCCCATGACCTTTTGTGTGGCCTGCTGATCTGGCTGGGGTATGGGGAGGGGGGGGTGGGCCACGTGTGGGCCACCCCGGCTCTGGGTGCCACCTGGCTCACTCGAGAGCTCGTTGCGTAACCCTCACCGCCAAGACATTCAGTAATACCCAAGACGTCCTCTTAAGTTCACCTAAGCCCATCCAGGTCTCCCCGAACGCGACTTAAGGGAAAACAGCCGGTGTCTGCCAGCACCTAAAAGCACCTCGAAGTTTCAAAATGACACCAGAGACCCTCAAAAACCGTCCTATAAAACATTTAAAGCTATTAAAGTCTACCTTTGTTTGCAACTGCAGTTTTTAGAGATTCAAAGCCTCCAGAATATTTCCCGTACTCAATGGTCAAATGCTACTCACCTAATACACCCCTTATATAAATAGTGAGCCCAAGTATCCATCTGTCTCCACTAAGCGCTGATCCTGCGCGAGGGCAGGGGGGGGGGGGTCTCTCCCAGGAATCACAAAGCAGGGGACAGGGACAGGCTGACCACTAAGCCAGTCCATCACTAAGGGCGATTTAGAGACCATAGCGATGTAAGAGTAAGTCATCTGACTAATACTTCAGTTTGGGAGGAAGCCGGAGCACTTGGAGGACGTGCATGAAGACACTACAGTGGGTCAGGCGTGCAATTCAGTCCCCCCAGCCTGGGCAGAATGGGGCCGTGGTTCTGCCCAATAAAATACCCTCCACCATAGATGAGACAAACAGTGGCCTGTCAGGTGCAGGACCGGAGCAGACAGCAGGGGGCGCTCACCTCGACGATGTCAGAGTTGGTGCGGCTCTCGTGCGGCTCGTTGTACTCGGTGTACTTGAGCAGCACCTTGTCCATGTCGGTGCTGGCGTACTGGAAGAGCTTGTTAGTGCTGTTGAAGATGATGAGGGCGATCTCGCAGTCGCACAGCACGCTCAGGCTCGTAGGCCTTCTTCATCAGGCCGAACTTCCTCTTCGTAAATGTCACCTGGAAAAAATAGGTGAATCATCAGTGTCGCCGCGATTCCCAACCTGAACGACAAGAGCGTATTTCCTTCACACACACATCCAGAGCACAAAGATAAACGATTAGCCAAAAGAAATCTTAGTTCGTGATTATTGCATGATATTTATGGCAATCGTAAAGGTTAACACCAATAGTTAATGTAAAAAGTCCAGTAGAAAGTCTATAGAGTTTTTACTGGTACCCAGTGCTGAGTAACACTTCATTTTATAGGCCAGACAGTTATTTCTGGGGCCTTTGGGGCCCGAGACCAGCTACCGGGACAAAGAAAATAAAAATAGGTTCATTCACAGCAGCTTAAACGCATCGAGGAGGTTCGGTGAATTCAATGAACGTATTCTGTGAATGGCACATACAACAGGCCAGCTTTTCGCTGGCTTTTTAATAAAAATTAACTACGATTTTAAAAACCATTACACTAGAACTGCCAAATCTACGCAAATTTGCGTAAATTCCCTGGGCCTAACACCTACTAGCATCCCTGCTGAGAGTTTCTTGGGCCATTGTCCTCCTGCTTTTGTTGTGCAAACACACCCATTACCTGTGAGGCCTGGCACATTTGCATTTTTTTACTCAGAGCAGCTAAAATCCAAGGCAGGCTAAACCTCTGTGTGTGACATGGAAACCTTCACAAAAGTCTGCCATATCTATACCAAATATCCCACATGCTGACTGACCTGCAAATATGAAAGACACACATTCACAAAATATATGGAAGCACAAGTCTGTTTTATTTATAAAAAAAATTGAGTGTTTCAAACTTTGCAGTGTTTGCAGACCCAGTGACCATCATCCCTGCATTTGGCGCAAGTGAATTTGTAACACTTTGCACTGGTAAACCTGCTGCGGTTTCTGTTGCAGTTCTCTGTACCTGACCACTGAGTTGTCCCATACAAGTCCTGGCACAGCAGCAGCCTTCCTCTGTCCCCATAGCCTTTTGTGGCATAAATTGGCAATGGAGTTCCTTGGCTAGATGACTCAAAAATAATCTTCTTTTTGCCTTCCCACCCTGTACATGCCTTGTACAGAACGTAGGAATTTGCCACCACCAGGTCCAGCATGTTGTAAAATACAGCTACTGGCCACCTGCATGTTGCTGCTCTTACGGAATACATGCGCGCCATTTGGTCAACACATTTACACCACACTATAACAGCAGAGTGAGAGAGAGTCATGAGTGTATTTGCTTTTTTCTACCTTCTTTCTATATAGGCCTGTATAGTACATATCAGAAAACATTGTAGCACTGATGTAAAATTATACACACATTCACATACCTTCATGTGGTTATAGTCTGTTATCGTGTTGGGTTTCCTCTTTCTGCCTTCACAGATCGCCACATCTTGGTCCAAGGAACTCAGAACACACACAATCTTGTTTTTTTAGGTGCATAAATTGTCAAGGAGACACTGCCACTTCTAAGCACTGACGCGGAGAATTCCTCTTGCTGTGCAGTGTCCTTTGAAATTGGAGGAAGTTCATACCAAACTTTATTCCCTGTGCTCAGTAGTGTTGTTTTGCGCTGAAGCAGTCTGTGTGACAGTGCCAGTGAGGTGAAGAAATTGTCCGTTGTGACATTTCTCCCGTCATCCAGAAATGGCTCCATCAGACTCTTGACCATGTTCTCTGCCAGCCTCTCCCTTTTCTGGTGACTGGGGTCCTTTCCCAAGTTAGGGGACACGTTGCAGACGTATTTGGTCTCCAAATCCGTGGCCATCCAGAACTTGATCCCAAATTTGTCCGGCTTGGATGCGATATACCAAGTGACATGGAATGGATCCACATCTACTCCACGTTGTCTTTCCACCGGTGTCCCTCAGGGCTTGGTTCTTGGCCCTCTCCTATTCTCCCTCTACACTAAATCTCTTGGCGAAGTTATATCCTCACATGGCTTCTCCTACCACTGCTATGCCGATGACACTCAACTCATCCTCTCCTTCCCTCCCTCAGACACTCATGTCTCCACTAAGATCTCTACATGCTTGGCAGACATCTCATCTTGGATGACCACTCACCAGCTAAAACTCAATAACTAGTAAAACTGAGTTGCTTTACATCCCGGCTGACTCATCCCCCCTCCAGGACCTGGCGATCTCCTTTGACAACTCCCTGATCCGTCCTTCGGTTTCTGCTAGAAACCTTGGAGTTACATAGATGATCGGTTGTCATTTTCCTCACATATCACCAGTCTTTCTCGCTCTTGTCGGTTTCTCCTCTTTAACATCAGGAGGATACGTCCATTTCTTTCCACCCAGGCTACCCAGATACTCGTCCAGTCCTCGTCATCTCACGCCTTGACTACTGCAACTCGCTTCTAGCGGGTTTACCACTGAGCGCCATCCGTCCCCTCCAACTGATTCAGAATGCAGCTGCTCGTCTTGTTTTCATCCTTCCCAAGTTCTCCCACACCACCTCTTTGCTGCGCTCCCTCCACTGGCTTCCTGTAGCTGCACGCATCAGATTCAAAACACTGATGCTCGCATACAAAGCCAAAAATTCTCTGGCACCATCCTACCTAAAGGACCTCATCACACCCCGCTCTGCACCACGATCTCTCCGATCCTCCAGCACTGCTCGACTGGTCCCACCTCCCCTCAAGGCACAAGGAAGACACGCATCTCGGCTCTTCTCTGTCCTGGCACCTAATTGATGGAATGAACTCCCCCTAGATGTCCGAACAGCTGAATCCTTGAATGTCTTCAAGCGACGACTCAAAACTTTTCTTTTTCAGAAATACCTGACGTAGAACTTCTATTATTCTTACTCGACTCTTTTTCTGGTGTGTGTTTTAAATAAAATAAAATAAAATAAAAATTCTGCACTACTCAATGGCGTTCTCAGAGATAGTATTCGTAGCTGGGGTCCTTATTGAGCTAGCATCGGAAAATCATTGCAGAGTCTCAAAAGCACTTATGTAAGTCGCTCTGGCTAAGGGCGTCTGCCAAATCCTGTAAATGTAAATGTAAATATACTGCATGGACAATGAACCTTGGTCGAGAACAGCTGTACATCTATGTTCATGTGTTCTCCTGGAGTGAAACTTTCAGCACAGTTCTTGGTGAAGGCTGGCAGAGAACGTGGTCATGAGTCTGATGGAGTCATTTCTGGATGACGGGAGAAATGTCACAATGGACAATTTCTTCACCTCACTGTCACTGTCACACAGACTGCTTCACTTTACTGGGCATGGTGAATAACGTTTGCCGTGAACTTCCTCCATTGGAAAGGACACTGCACAGGGAGAGGAATTCTCCACGTCAGTGTTTAGAATGGCGCGCATGTATTCAGTACGAGCAGCAACAAGCAAGTGGCCAGTAGCTGTGTTTTACAACATGCTGGACTTGGTGGCGGTGAATGCCTACGTTCTGTACAAAGCATCTACAGGGTGGAAAGGAAAAAGAAGATTGTTTCCGATTCTTCTAGCCAAGGAACTCCATTGCCAAATACAGGGATGATGGTCACTGGGTTTTCAAACGCTGCAAACACAGACTTTGAAAGATAGACAGACTGTGTGGGACAGTAACCACTGAGACAAAAGGCAGAAAGATGACGAAGAGATGAACCTGGAACTGAGGCACGGATACATCAATTTTTACATGAACAGCCAAACATGCAAAGGCTGGAGAGATCACACCAAAACAAAATTCACTTTTGGTGTTATAATTCAGTGATGGCCAATGAAAATGAAATGACATTTTATTCTGCATGTGTATGAGCATGTCAAAAACCATGGACCATGACTTCACTCAGCTTATGACATTTATATACAAACATGCATTGGAGACTGAAGTGTTAGCATGTTTTCATTTTATTCATTTCATTCTATTAGCAACTTTTCATTCTATTTTCACTCAATTTGTTTTATAAATAACACAGACTTGTGTTTCCATATATTTTGTGAATGTGCGTCTTTCATATTTGCAGGTCAGTCAGCGTGTGGGATATTTGGTATAGATATGGCAGACTTTTGTGAAGGTTTCCATGTCACACACAGAGGTTTAGCCTGCCTTGGATTTGAGCTACTCTGAGTAAAAAATGCAAATGCGCCAGGCCTCACAGGTAATGGGTGTGTTTGCACAACAAAAGCAGGAGGAGGATGGGGCTGAGACCTGCGAAAATCACAGCAGGGGTGACAAACACCTTGGGACTCTCAGCAGAGAATAAAAACTCGGTAAATCTAGTGTTAAACTAAACCAGTTTCTTTGGTAGGCATGAATAGCTTGCGGGGTCCCGCGTGCCCCCTTGTCTACTTGCAGTTTATGCTGATATCCCTGCAGGATCGTCCCGTTGCCAGGTGTTATCCCTCCAGGACAATCTTGAATAAATGACAAACGTTTTACACGAAGTAGTTTGCACTTAAACGGCTTTAAACAGACTTGCAGCCATGGAAGCGTGGCAGCGACCCCCCCCCCCCCCCCCCCCCGTACGCCGCACTCCTCCATCCCAAACGCCACCTATTAAACGCCAGCGGAGATCTTGCCTACGAGGGGTTGCACTAAATTTAGAAAATGACAATCCAAGGTGAAGTTCATGGCCCGCAAATTGACTCCCTCCTCCCATCGGCCGATTACAGCCCGGCATTCTGCTGGCACAAGAAGACGTGGCAAAGGTTCGGGGCTCGGCCGGGCACCGGGAATCAGGGACACCGGGCCTCGCCCCCCCCCGCCAGCCCAGATCCCGGCCTCGGATTAACGTGAAATGCGTAAACTCACTTTTAAAAATACACCAAACAGCTGACGCTTTAGTCCAAAACGAAACTTAAGCCTGCTGCCTTTTTACAATGCATAATCATTTTCGTGATTTATTTTCTCCTATTATAATTATCATCATCCTGTATCGCCAACGTTTTTTTGTCTTCTTGTTATCGTCTTTTCCCGGTGTCAGTAATGCGATCTTGTTGTCTGACTTGTAGACAAACTACAGCAAACGGTGTAAAAACAAGATCGCGGCCAGAACCCATTTGCGACGTGTAACTCAATGTGCTTAATTCAGTAGCGTCGATTTAAAATATGATCCTAATAAACTGGGAGCTGTTAAGAGTCATATGCCTTTCATTTATTCATGTGTAGCGTTGCCCAGTCTGTTTACACTGCATACTAAATTACCGCCGGCGCAGAAAACAATGCGAGATAAACAGTGCCGAGGCAATTAGCCCGGTCGATTTCATCCTAAACCGAAAGGATTAGAAAATCAATGTATTGCAATTAATAACGGAACTGAAAGTGTTTTAAACCAAATATGATGGAAAAATAAACAAGGGGATATATTTAGCCTGGACATGGGGCATTTTGTGACTGACAGCGGCGTCAGAATGAGTAATGTCACAGAAAGTCACATCTTCCCCTTTCTGCATGTCTGCCCTGCGTGGTACCTGGCCTCTGATGCAAGTGAGAATGAATCATGCTTGGAGCTGGACAAATCCGAAAGGAAAGAGAGGTCAGTTCTGGCCCCGTTTGTTTTTTTACATTTTTATTATCATAATTATTATTTTAACAAAGATCTTGTGTAATTAGGCTAATTGTGCATATTTTTTTAAAACTAATGATCCTACAAAGCTTCTTTTAACTTCTTTTCAAATGAATAATTATAAAAATAAATAAAAATAAAATCCGCCATGGAGGTTGCATTTGGTGTCCTGAATGAAGCCGTTTCCTGGAGGAAACAAGGTGTTGAGATGCAGGTTTGCCCTTTCGAGAGGCCGCTGCCAGCACGGGAAGGACTTTTATTTTGTCCGGTCCCAGGAGGTGCCGCTACCCGGCGAGGTAGAAAAAGGAGCCGGGTGTTCCCTCCGAGCGGAGAGAGAGTGGCTGGAGCGCGAGCACACGGCTGACTCGACTGTTTGAGTCCATTTCTGCGATTAATTTTTCAAAATGCACAAGGACTGCTGCACCCCCCTAGCTCACTGTGGGTGGAGGGGCTGGGGATTGGGTCAGGAATTTCCGTGGGTGACGTCTTAGTGGGTGACAACTCAGTTCCTGCCAGGCCTGGTGTATAACCCCCACCACATCCCCTTAACCAGCTTAATAATAATTCATACCAGCTAACTAACCCGCTTTCAAAAGACCATCTGTCTGGGTGCTTAGATGCCGTTACTGTTCAGATATAAATCATCTCCGTAACAGGAATCGGATGCATATTGGCGGACAACGGCATCTGATGAGCGGCACCGAGGTGGGCTGCCTCCTCCTACCCCACCCCCCGCCCCTGTCGGCACAGACGTCATGGTCACACGCGCGGTGCCGATCGCACCCTCCAGGAGGCTACGCCGGTTAGCCCGGCCGACTGCACGCTGCGACGAGGTTCGTGCCAAAAAGGCACGGGATGGGGACCGGAGTTACAGCCGAATAGCAGCCGCGACGGGTGGGACCTCACACCACACACACACACACACACACACACACACACACACAAGTCTGTATTCATATCTTTGTGGGGACTGTCCATTTATTTCTAGGGGAAAACCCCTTTTAATTTAATTCAGTTTTATATAATTGAATTTCCCCTTGTGAGGATAAAATAGTGGCCCTCACACTATAAAAATAACAGGTTTAATCCCCACAGTGTAACATATATATAAATATATATAAAACAACCCCCCCCCCCCCCACACGCACCACACACACACGCCCTACCACCAAAACATGAAAAGCTAGACTGTTATCTGGAACCCAATAGCTATGCAAGCTGAAGGCAGTCAAGCTCACAAGACATTTAAAGCAATATTCCGTAAACTGTGGACAAAATGTCCCAAACAATCAATCAGTCAATCCATCAATCATCAATCAATCAATCAATCAATTAATCTATCTTCAGAGTGTCTACTGCGAAACAAATATTTCACAATTATTATCTATGACCCCCTACCTGTAGTAGCAAGATTAAGACAGATTAAGGGAAGGGGTGGATGGACAAGTGAATATATTGCCATGACTACATGTACTATAAAAATCACGAAATACATCCATCCATCCACTTCTTTTTCATCGTTCCAGTGTGGGTTTATGATGACATTTTAAATCATGGCAGTAAAATATTTACGCAATGGATCTTTGTCTCTGCAGCTGAATGTGTGTCCTGGGTGTAAAGTTTACTCTAACACATTAAATCAGTCACACATTCATGATATCAGGCAGTAAATATGACCTAGGTCACGGCAAATGACTGTTCCTCGTACCTCTGACATTTCCTCCTGCAGCCTTGTTCGAGCTGTGGCGTTCAGTTCTGTGGTAAGCACTCGCTCTCAGTACTGTGCCCCTGCAATGTCTATAGCGATCGGTGGGAAACGACCATAAAAAAAGGTCCAATACCAACTAATACTTTCTCCCACCGTTTATGTCATGGTTGAAATTATGCATCAATTCTGTACCATCTCATATCTTCACAAGTCTGACAGCGTCAACAAGCTTTACAAGGCTGATGGCAGTGATAAGCCAACAGCCAATATGGTGACAATTGGTTTCCACACATTCTTGAAAGTGCTAAACATTTAAACCCATGCGTCGGTAAGTAAGAAACCATTCCGTGTAACACTGTGGTTTGTAAAGAAAGGGATTAGGGCACTTGAATGTCACAGTGAAAACCTAAATCACAGCCGCTGGCCAGTTAGATGTTCATGACATTTTCATCTCTGCAGGTAAGTAAGTGCACGCCTGACTACTCAATGGTTTTGGCCGAGCGTATACTAACTCATGGTGAAGAGCTGTTTTCTTCTCCAAAATCGCTACCGTGCATGTCATATTGATGTCTTTTCTCCTCATGGATGATCCAGGCCCAGCCCTCCACCACTGATAGAATTAGCAATATGACACAGAATGTGAAGAGACACTCATCTCACTTTCAGTCAGAGCTGAGTTGAGCTCCTGTATGGCATCTAAGAGGCTTCTCTAAAAGCAGGTACAAGAAGGTTCCAGAAGACAAGCATGTTTACCAGGCGGCTCCCAAGACCCCCACTGTACCTCTGGCACAAAAGAAAAGAGAAGAAGAAAGAGAAAGAGGTCAACAATATCGTCATTCCCTGCCACGAGAAGAGGCCAGGAAGCATATTTGTATGTGTATTCCTGCCATAACAGGAAGCGCCAGACTGCTTCCCCTTCACAAAGGCTTCGCTTCTGCTTATCCCACCTCCCGTCCTGCGTTCCTGTTAGCCTGGGGGGGTTGGGGGGAGGGTCCTTGGAGACAGCCGTCTGTCCCATGCCTGCACACTTTCGTGAGCCCCCGTGTGCTGTGAAACACCGTTACTTTGGCAAGGTCAGGTGGGGCCCTCAGAGAATTTCGTGCTTTCTGTGTATTTTAGCCTTAATATATATATTCCTTCTGTATAATAATACCTCAAGCGATTCTTTCACCGGCCTTGCACTGGATAAGAGGAGCAGAAGACGTATGTATGAATGAACGGATGTAATGGCAATCCTCTCCATTTAAAATAGTACACATTGCATCGAAAGGATCCTCCGCAAGGCATGAAAGCATTTCATCAACTTTGCTAAGACTGTCCTTTTGTGCACTGCATGGAAAGCAATCCCACAATATGGAATCAAAAAACGAGGAACAGAACTGATCAGAGAGCCTTGATTATTCTGCATCGTTGATTTGACGTAGATTTCGCCGCCCTTTCTCTGTCACGGCACTCAATCTCTCTCCCCCCCCCCCCCCCTTCTCTCTCTGACACTCCTGCTCTCTCGCCTATGCAGATTCACACATAAACAACAACCAGGGTATAAATAAATGTGGTTTTCTGACACCCTGGTATGGGAGGGGTTGGCAGGGGGGGGTTTCGGCTACGTGTCTCTCCCTCCTTCCTGTCAGTGGTCATCCAGCACCCCCCCGGGTGTATTCCCCTTTGGGTTTCCTCGATCAACCCCCCCCATCCGAGTGAGCTATGCAGGCAGATGCGTTGCTGTGATACGGCCCCCGGCATGGCCCTATAGCTGGCAGACCCCTGGGTGGTGACCTCTTGTTTGCTTGGCCATCGGTGTGGCTTTAAGCCGTGTCAGGTTACATGCTGAGCCTACGGCGGGTAGCGTGTGCTACTGAGGTTAATGTTGCATGGCGGCCGGGAGAGTTGGAGCGGGGGGGGCGGAGGGCGGTGATGGTCAGTCATTCTGCCTTTCCTGAACAAACCGATATTGCACTCGAATCACCCATAGAGTCTGGTCCTGCCTGAACGATGGCCGTGAGCTTGTCACGCACCACGAAACGCAGAGAAATACAGCAGGATGTGTAGCGAGGCGCTCGCTCAGCTGCTCTGTGCGCGGCACTGTGGCAACATCTGCTCGTACAATTTGTTTTGTAAGGCTCACGATGTGATTCCAAGGGTCGTGAAAAAAATAAAGAGAACAATTACCAGATAGGAAGAAGTAATGGAAGGGTTTTCTGAGACAGTGATTGACGTAATCCTGGCACAATGTGATATCAACGTGATCCTTTTCTATATCTTTTCAAGATGGCAAAAATCCCGACGGAGGTTTGAAAGATATCATAATAAAAAAATCCAAAAGGAAATATTTTCAGTTCTGTTACTGGTACTTGGGGAAACTGCAGCATTTCACATGGGATAAGAGAGAGAAAAAAAAGCATGTTTTTCTTTGGTACTTGTGAAGTGTTACGTAAAAGATATAATGGAAAAATTTAAGGAACAAATAAATAAAAAAGGAAACAAAGCGCTGCTTAAATCTATGAGTCAAAGCCGAGTGCGAGCAGCACGGCGGTCTGAATGAATCATGGCTGTAGTGTAGCATGTTAGCATTAGCATGGACTGCTGTCCTTCCTGTTTCAGCATTTAAACAAGCAGCAGTCAGAGAGAAGCACCTTGAAGAAAAAGCAGCAAACTGAAACTAAAAAACTAAACAGGCTTTAATGGATTGCCATTGTCATCAAAGGGGCTTAAAGCTGTCTGGCCTTTGATTCAGAGTTTGGTTTAAACCTGAAAGGCTGGGCACACTCATGGGGGGGTTGGGGGGGGGGTACTTTAGGAAATCTCACTGCTGGTTAGCAGATGTATATTTCATTGCACTGAGCGGCAATTTGATTTCTTTTACTGTTCAGCGTACGCGAGATGTCGACTCTCCCTGCTTTCTAGAGATTCGAGAACGGTCAGATCCTAAACTAAAATCAAACCAATTCCCCGCCATGAACAACGAAATCTCCACTTCTGATTTGGGATTCACGGGGGTGACAAAGAGCCAGAACAACTAAAAGTAATTCTGCTTGAAAAAAATGAATGTGATTTAGGAGCAGACGATCATTAGGCCGACAGTACAAGGGGCCTTTCTGGAAGCGTAGCGATTACGTCTCTTTTCTGCTTGTTGTTATTTTTTTTGACTGATTCTACCAAACGCATTTGTGGCATCCTGACACACTTAATGATTTCAGTGTGTCCCTCCAGCACCATGCAAACTGCTGTGGTTTTAATAAGCAACCCTGTTATTTAATCCTGCTGCTTCATTCAGTACTTTTTACTCTGTTAGTCTCCAGAGCGTTTCACTTTATTTTTAATTGTTTTATAAAAAGCATAAGCATATTTAAAGACAGGCAGATACGCAGTAAATGAAATACAACTTTTAGTATCTGAATATCCTACAATAAGTAATGATGTTTTTTCACAACAACACTGTGTTGTACTGACCGGTTTTCGCATTCTGTACCAGTCCTGTACGTTAAAATAACATCAACCTTATTTAGATACTAAATCTTACCCCGAAAAAAGTTTTTGATGAAATGAAAGTTGTGTTCTTTCATGTTTACTGATGTCACTGTAATGTCACAGTACTCGTGTTTAAATGTGGGTAAGCCTTCACGTCAGATGATGGAGGCATTTCTGTGTAAAAATAAAAAGAATGAAAATAAATAAGAGGACAGTCGAGCAGTGTTACACCGTGTCTCCCCCCCCCCACCCCGTCATAAATCTACGGTGTCCAATGCACCCTTCAGACTCCATATTTCTTCCGCACTTCTTCCTGTGGACCCCCAGCACCCTCAATAATTTAGATGCCCACCCCCAAGATTACATTAATTTAACTGGGGACTGTATTACTGCAGTCTGAAGCTCGTTCTTGGGGCTCGCCTCCTTCCTCGCCCTCACTACAGCAGCAGGAGATGCCCCGCGTGGTGTTTCGCTCAGCTCCCGCAGATAGGCATGGCGATCTCGTCGGTCTGTTTGACTCACAGGTGAACGCTGTGTCCTGTAGCCTCAGATCAGTCCAGCAAATTGCCTCATTTAGGAATTAAACATGATTCGATCATCAGACCAGGCTCTGTCTCGCTCCTCAAATGCGACACGGTACATGGTGCTATTTCATGCTAAGACTAAGATGTTTGTCCTCTTCCCGACCCCCTTCCAAATGCTGTTGAATTAAATTGCTTTTTTGTATGATGATTTTCACCTCAGAGACCCTGATTGTTTCAGCTTTTCAGAAGGAACATGCTGCCCTGAATGAACCAAATAGACCTTTTCGGGAAATTGTACCAAACAGAGCCACAAGTATTAAAGGGTAGGACACACTAATAACTTCGTGTACATTAATTTCTTTTTATATATTTTTTTCTTGGGTCTACACTTATAAGCTCTTGCCTATATTTTCTAATTAATTTCATATTTTTTGCCGATTATTGGATTCTCAATACAGACAACGTAGCAGTATTTGGACAAATATGGATTACATGAAGCAGAACTAAACACCTCTTTCACACACCAAGGTACCCCTTAATCAACCTCGTTGTGTGTGGCTGTGGGTGAATATCCATCTTATTGGTATAATAAGCCAACAATCGGCAGCTCTTTTCTGATTTTCGGTAATTTCTTGTTAACCTTCCTTCTGTGCTGCACTTTCTACCCATTACGTTGCCTCGACCTGTGCGGGAAATAATATCTGGGTGCACATGTGCCCTGTATGTCTGTACGTCTGTCTTTTATTTACTTTTTTTTGCTCTTCAAATTGCTGCAGTCGCCTGGTCATGGCCACAATCTATAGGCAAAAGTGCCGCATCCGATATAGTCCTTGTCCTAGAAACTTGTGAGGGTCTTGTGACTAATGATGTCAGCAGACGCTGGTACAGAGCTTCCCCTGAGAGCCACACACACGCGTGTGAGGACGCGCAAACAGGGAGAGAAGCCCTGCCCGCTACCGGCCTGTGATACCAGCTACTGGACTGATATGTTTCTGTGTACGAGCAGGTCTCTCCGGCTTACACCGGGACATGCGGAAGAGTGTCTGAAATGGCCCGGAGTAACGCTGGCTCTTTTTCGGGGGGGGGGGGGGGGGGCGTCGGAATGGGGTCGGCGATTAGTAATTGCATTTGAGCGTCGATGGAAAGTCCCCCATGAATAAAGCAATGCAAATACAGGTGCTGTTTGTTTACTTCTTATCTAGGCCCCCAGAAAACACCGCTTGTTTAGACCAACAGCCGACCTACAGAACCCACCCCCCCGCCCCCCCTTTCCTCTGTGCTCGCTCACCTGTCTGTTGCGTTCGTCCATAATACGTGCAATCTGAATCTTCTTCCTCCCCATCTTCCCCGTCTTCTCCTCTGTCCCGTCTCCAAGGAATCGAGGGTCTTCCTCTCCTGCTCCTCTTCAGATCTCCCCAAGGCGCTCGTTGTCCGTTACCGCTTGCCTCTCTCAGTTCACTCCGGCATCTGCCCCTAAACGACGGGACGACACGAGTAAGAAAATGTCAAGGAGGGTCTTAAAGCGTTCGAGAAGCACCATGAAGGAATATCCTGTCAACACTTGATAAACTTTTGTAGGGGATATAAGTGACTTCTTTCTTTTTCTTTGATTGGATTTGATGCCATAATGCCTCTGTTCCAGGCTGGTGCTCTGCTTTCAACAAACTAGGTAAAAACAACTGCAGTAACTGATAACAGGATAACACCGGAGCCTTATTTTTAAATAATATACATGTTTCAGGTTTGGTATTTTTCTTTTTTTAGTATTATCACATTGCTATTGGTTACAATGACAATAACAGACGGATCTCTCAGCTTATAAACAGGATATGATCAGATGTTATACCTATTATATGGTATGCGATATACATTTTGCATTGTCATTGCACTAATTTTTTTTAATCCTAAGATCAGCATGATTTGCTGCACATTAGCAAATAAATGAAATCAGTGTCTAAGCGCACATTTGATTTGCAAGTGTTAGTTAGAGATCATTCTCTAGCGGAACAAACAATCCTGAAAAGACTAACTTTGCGTTTTTTTTATTCCTCAAGGTGACAAAACAGCACGTTAGTCACGTGATTCAGAGCCACCAGTAATATGACGCATCATTAATAAAGGGCAGGATTTGATTTTCTTTTGTGACCAGAGTGTTTTCATATACTTAAAAATGGAGCGTAATGGAGAAGTGAGTTGGTTTATGACGGCCTGTAGTAATCGCCTGCTAAACTATGAATCTTAAGTCATTCAAGACTCAGCAAAAATGTACCATCAAACCACAGGGCAGTTCTGCATTTGAAACGTTACCGGACTTCAGCAAACGCGGATTACAGTGACAAAGGAGGGGTCATCTCCAAGATGGGGGCTTTGTATTTTAGGCATTATGATTTCATAGCATCAGCAAGGCAGCAGGAGGGAATTTTTACCGCAAAGCGATGACTAAAAACCAAAGCGAATTGCCATGGGAGGAAATGAAGCCATCTCTAAATGCAAATCGAAATGCAACAGACAGTGCAGCTGGAGACAGACATGAGTGCTGAAACAGGTCTGAGTTGCAGGAGGTGGAAAATGCAGAGAATCAGGCCCAGTGCCCTAAAACCGGACCCATGACCTATTAGCTGTGAGCTTTGAGACGATTAGCATAGTGTTAGCATACAGATATTAGCATAGCGTTAGCATACAGACGTTAGCACAGTTCCCGTTCATTTGGTCCGGATGACGTCAACTCATTAGGCTACTGTGTGCCTGTGCTAATATGATGCCATGACTGAATAAGAAGAGAAATAGTTAATCTAATGACAACTCGATAAGAAGTGAAACATCAAACTACGAGAACAGCATTTTATAACCTGAAGAAAAAAATGCAAGAATGTATTTAGCTGATTCAGTACTACTTATTAGCATGTTCTAAACATCGTGGAAAGAGGGGATCAAACATGCAGTTATGCTCAAGTTCACAAAAAAGGAAAATGCCCCAAAAATGTCATAAACTTACAAATTGTCTACATTAAAACCTACTTTCATTAAAATGCATAAAATATATACATTAATGCAAAAAAATGTATGACCTTGGTAATACTGGGATTTACTGGTTTAATTAAACTTTTTTAAGTCATATATATATATATACATACACACACATACATACACACACATACACACACATACATACACGTATCTCCATGCAAGGATCTCCCACCTGCTAATCACAGTCAGAGTCATGAGTCTCTGTTTCCAATTTTCATAAATCCCATGAACTTGCACAGTTACTGCATGTTTTAGGAAAAGTTTTATCTAAGCTTAGAAATATTAATGGAGACATAATGTGCCACTAATTACTGCGAATGGGGTTCAGTTAGTGAGACCCTACAGCCCTCCTCACACACAGCGGCACAGCGATACCTCTGCAGCCGACAGTGGGGGCACCGGTCTCCAGTCGCCCCCCCGACCCGCCCGCTTAGCTGCTGCAGCCTCTGCTCCCGCTCACGACACCGAGGAATCCCGCCGATGTGGCATCTCACGTATCCGCCGCTTGGCTTTGCCACGAGCACTTAATCCTCCTCCTCCGCCTCTGACCCCTTACCCCATGCTGCTTAACACGGCGAGTGTGATACTACCCTCCCCACTACACCCCCCCCCCCCCATAGCACATCCCAGCTCACAAATCCTCTGTCAGTGATACCTCAGGCACAGTCACAGTCGGGCCCTCAGCTGTATCCTTGGCAAACAAAAGAGCCCATTCCCGCGACTTACGCTGGCCCGTGTAAGTGACATGCACCATTACCTGCTGAACATATGATATTAGCACAGTGCCTGCCCTATCCCCCACCAAGCCAACATTCACAACACATTTTTACATTTCCTTTAAGCATTAATTGAGAGAGACAGAGAAAGAAAGAAAGAGAGAGAGAGAGAGATTGAGATGTACGGAGAAAGAGACGTTTGTAAAAAGCTGTAAAAAAAAAGTTGTAAGTAACCCCCTCCCACTCTTGGGATAAAAACTCACCCCGATTTGTGAGCAAACGGATACAGTTCACGCACCATGCAGGATCCAGAGTCATACAAGCTGTCCCAGAAGCTGTAAGCTAATTCACTAATCCACTGCCAATAGGCTTTTGGAGAGAGCGAGAGAGAGAGAGAGAGAGAGCGAGAGAGAGAGAGAGAGAGAGAGAGAGGGGAGGGGAGGGTAAGTGGAATCTCTCTCTCGCTGTGAGCCCGATGTCACTGCCGAGCGGAGCGGAGCTGCCCAGGAAAGCCACAGTTCACGGGGAGGTCTGAGAGTCAGGAAGGAAGCGGAGAAACAGGGTCTTCTTCACTGCTCCTTCTCATGACCGGAAGGAGGGCCAGTCGTGGGAGGCGGGGGCTATTTTTGATAGCGGGGACTGTAAGAGAGGGAAAGGTTCAGACGGAACCAGACGAGAGTCCAGATTCTCCTGGGAGGGAAATCTCATCACGGCCGACATCTAGTATGACGACTGGGAGGGGCTTTAGCTGGGAAAACAGAGACGGCAGCGAGACCACGGCCACCTGGTGTGGGGGGGGGGGGTGTATATATCCAGCCACCTTATCATCCTCTTCTGGCTACCCCAGAAATATTTACTTTTATTCATGGATACACACAGACTATAAGGGTCATAAGAAAGGTCCCCTTATATAGCGGGCGATACGGCTCCCAGACAGTCCTACGAAGTGATAACGAACACTAACAAAAAACCCAGCAAACAAACAACCAAATTAAAAACCGCACGCAAACTCGCAAAGAGAAACTTATTTCAGTCGTCCGCCTGGTTTCATTTCTTCATCCTTTTGTCAGGATCTATTTAAGTCGAGCTTCACCTTGTACCTGGCTGCACGAGGGACTGGAAGGCTAAGGTGGCCGCTTTCGGTCATGGCAGAACGGACATCGCCGGGCACTTTTAACAATTATTATTTGATCACCCCTCCCCCCACCACCCCCAACCTCATCCGCAACCTCCAGGAATCAAAAGATGATTGATTACAGGATTTAGGATGTTTTTTTTCCCCTGATTCAGCCCTAGTTGCTACCGAACGCCTCCTCACACACATCTGCAACACATTTAGTAATAACACACGCCTGAAAAAAAAGCATTTTCCTCTATCCTCATAGGAAATGTGGTTATAAGGATTTAAAATAACATATTACACAGCAGTAAGTAAACCTTTTAGAAGGTGTACGATACATTAAATAAACCCTCACTCCTTTTAAACAAACTCCCATTTCCGTGAAGAAAAGCAGCAATAACAGTTTCCAAACAATCTGAACGGGAGTGTAGATTCAAAGCACAGTTTCACATCTGCATTTTACCCACAAATACTATTTTTTTTTTACTTGTGTCTGTTTGCAGACCTCATTGAAACATTTTTTGTTTTTGTTTTCATTGCTCGTTATTTATTGTGTTACGCGGTGCAGTGTGGCGTTTTGAGGACAGCGGGAATCCCGCAGAAAGTTCCCGAATCCCAGTCGTGCTGGGACGCGTCCCCGGACCCCAGTGCGAGCGAATGTCAATAAGGCCCTTTTCTCTTAGCGTGACGATCCATTACGCTGTCAGCCACAGCAAGGTGCTGACATTACGTAAGATACATCACGAGGCATGAGATTCGCACACACGCAAACAAAACGCATCCCAAGGCACTTTTGCCTTGTATTCCAAAGGAGCGAACAGACAACAGAGCTGGCAGTCACGCAGCGAGCGTTTTCGCTGCTTTTTCCAACGCTACATACAATTTTGACACTTTGATGTAAATTTTTTAACCTTTTCACATTCACTGCTATTGGGTTGACTGGACTCTGAAGCAGACCTCCCCCACCTCCACTCCCCCCAGGCCTATGTGGCCCCCCAGCGACTGGTAGCTGAACAGAATGGCAGGAAGCATGCGTGGGGGGGGCACTCGCGGAAGGACATGACATCAGATACCACAGACAATAAGAGGTGTAAAGGTGTTTCCTTCCCTAAACTGTTCCAGAAACTGCAAACGGGAACCAAAACTCCCCACTTCCCCCCCCCCCGCCCCCGGGTAAGGCTCCCCTAGTCCTGGGCTCCTGCCACGGGCTACTGACTCGCAAACCGTTGTCTTGCAATAAAAACAATTTGGGGGGGGGGAGGGGGGTGCAGGCAAACTGACAAACTCGGCTGGATGTGGGGTAGAGAGGGGTATCGTTCACTATCCCTCAGTATTTTTAAACAGGCATCCGCCTCTCTCACCCCCCCGGGTAAGGATTTCTCGCAGCGCCTATCCCATTTTGCCAGCTTGAGACCGTCGCTCCGGAGATTAAAACAAAAAATAAAAACGTGTGTTCACCACGACGACCGGTTCTAATACGGCCATGACGCAACGGATGTGAAATCGCGGCGTGAGGGACACGGAGGCCCCGGTTGCCGAGAGGACATTTATGGCGCGGAACATTTGAACATTCCGGATTACAGGCGTCGGCGATGGGCTCCACCTTCCTCCGCGACGAGCCTACCTTCGCTAAGAAGGAGCATCCTACACCAGGCGGACGTTGTGAAATCATAGAGCGAACGCACCAAGCCGCGGCTCGTAAAAATTCTGTGAATAGCTCTTTTGAGGGGCTGTGGCAGATTAAAGGAATTATGGCTTGGGGGGGATACCATATTTAGTCCTGCATTACAGGGAACTCTTTCACAGGCAAAACTACACTGTCTTTCCTCAATTCCTTCTGCAATCAACTGTGAACTAGTTAACCCGCTACGAATGAGATCCCAGCCCTGAAATGTTCCTCTGGCTTGGCCTTCACTGCTCAGATGAGCAGAAAGAGGGCAGTCTGCTATAACACACTTTTTCCCCTCTGTTGTTGTTTTGTCTTCCCCCCCCCCTTGTTCCCAATGGCTTAGTCATCTCTTTTTTTTCCTCCACATTCCAATCTAACCCCCTCTCCAAAACTTTGATCTATGCCGTACACCCAAAGGATATTTTCTCACGTTTTATTGTAATCCTATTTGGGCAACGATATGGTGCATCAGAGAAGTATTTTCATACTGATATTTGAAAGTTTCGGTTTTTTTTGTTTACTTTTTAAAAAGGTTTCGCACGGCAGCACATTATGAGATAAAGATTATCTTATACAGAAATGTATGTTTTTTTTTTTTTTTTTATTAACGTTAAATTTCAAATCACAGGATAACCTGATGAATGAACGCATGCTAAAGAATATACATGTAAAATCTGGGAAACGTGGCCCATTTTATCCCATTCTTTGTGATTACTTTTTTATTATTGAAGCTCTGGGGTATATTCTATCTAGTTGCAGGCAGCTGGAGCCTTGAGAGCTTGGGCAACTGGGAAACTGCATTAATCAGAGCCGGAATGGGGACAGGTACGATTCCCCACCCATTTTCTACTCTCCATCTCGGAATTTCCCAAGGACAAAAGAAGATGATTCGCCCTGTCAAAGCGCACTGCCCCCACCTCCCTGAACCCTGGCAGCCTTCAGAGGAAGTGATCTCGAATCCAGTCCCGCGAGGTGGGAGGAGCCAATCACGGAACCCCCAACCTCCCCCCACCACCCCCGCGATGTCCGGACACCAAGCGGGCTCCGACCTTCACGCTGCCTGCCCAGGTTCTGAGCATGGACCGGTGCTGCACAAGCCCCCCAGTCCAGTCCAGCTCGGCCTGCTCGTGTTGCACGTGGATGCTTAAGGGGGCTTAAAGACAGAAGTACCAGGGTACAGTGATCAGTACCCAGGCTACACACCCGCTTGTAGGGGGGCATCAAAAAGAGAACCGAAAAAGAAAAAATACATATAGATGACCCACATGTGACTCATTAACGTCTGGTGCCTTTCTGTGGAATTCGTGAAGCTCACACCAAGTGACGGGGTGGAGTCGGGGGGGGCTCACACTGGGCTCCTGCTAATCAGTCACAGGCTCTCCTCTGCAGGCCCCCGCAGGCTGGGAGGCAGGCCTCACCTCCTGTGACTCCTTCCCTCTAGAGAGACGTTCAGTGCGTGTATGCCAGCGACAAGGGAGTTGTCCCCCCCCCCCCCCCCCCCCCCCGGCTTCTACTTAGGCTTTTCCACATCGCAGGCATTCCTCGGGCACCGGGACCGTCCCAGCACGCTGCCAGACCATCACCACCGTTAGGCCGGGATGTAACATAAACGCAAAAATTTCTGCCCCCCCCCCCCCCGCCCTGCTCCCTTCCTGCCATTCAGCACTCAGTAAATGTGCTCTCACTCCACACAATAACTGCCCCCCTCAAAAACAAAAACGCCAGCACAATGGCGCCGCTACTGCATCCATGTTCTCCCCCCCCCCCCCCCCGTCGAAGTCGAGAAGCACGAAGCAGGTCGGAGTGAAAGGTGACATCACTGGCCACGCCCTGGAATGTTTCAGGGGTCGGCCGAAAAAAAAAGCTAGGTTTTTATTTGCATGTTGTTTTTTGGAGGGGGGGGCGATGTCGGTGCTGCCTTGACCCTAAACACCAAACAGAACGGCTGGGTAATCTCGTGATTACTTCATCTCACTTTGCCAGCGTCCTAATCAGCCTAATTAAAGCCTTCTCTCTCCTCTAAATCTCTGATGACAATTTGTTTCGTCCTATCCTGCAGCAGCCCCGCGCAGAAAAAAAAGGAAAGAAAAATTAAATCTGATCTTCTGACAGCAATTATTAAATGTTCCCTGCTGACCACATTTAAGCCCGAGGCTTGTGGCCTCACAATTCAACTTGTGCCAAGCTGCTCTCGTCTCTATCCTTTTTTTTTTTTTTATTTTTTATTTTTGAAATTCTCCCTTGGCAGGGAGTGCTGCCATATATTTGCCGTTATTGTTTATTGAAATGAAGTGATACAATTTGGAACATAATATCTGTTCCCAGCTTGTGAAGGCCTGTAATAGCCCCTCACAGGGGACAGACAAAGATTAAAAGAGGAAGTCTGCTCGCTCTGAGTGAGTGTAATCCATCATCGCTTTGACGAGGTGTTGAGCGCACACGACTCGATTCGCGGATTTATTTATTTTTTTCCTCGCCAGATCTCCATGACTTTCTTCGGCATGGAGAGAACTTGCGACGGACGCTGACAGATCCCTGGTCTTTGTTTACTCAAGGAGTTGCCTTCCAGTTTTGTCACTCTCAAAAATGCTTGCTTATTTTTTTTTTTCCCTTTTAAAAAAAATGTCCTATGTTTATTTTTGCATATATATTATTATAACACAGTGCTTCTGTGTGTGTGTTTTTTTTAAAAAAGTTCTGAATCTCTGGAGCACAACGAAATGAGTTAAACGTTACCGGCCACGTTTTGTTCCGGAGTCGTCGGTGTTCCCTCGTGCTTCTGAGCACATTCCTTGGGGGTGTTACACACAGGTGCTTAAAAGATCTAGATGGCCAATCAGGGATCCCGAATTTGGGTCAGCTGCTTCCATACGGATGTTGATATCCTACTGGATTACTGGGAATCGGGAAAGCTATGGCTTCGAACCCTGCTCCGACGGCTCTGGGCCGGGTGAATCCAAAGACGTTAACCCCAGAAACCCCCAGGATTATGGTGACAGGGTGGATCGCTTTACCAGAAGCCAACCCCAGCCCACCCCCTGCACATCTGAGACCACACATCAACAGAATGGCTTTGAAACTACAAACCCAAAAATAGGGCTCGCAAACTATTTGCTAGCAAATATAATGACGACCATGTACTCGTGGTGTTATGAGGCTTATTTTTACATCCAGTTGCTTAGCTGGGACCTTAACATTACCCATTTACACGGCTGTAAATTTCACCCACGGAACACGTTTCATACGTGCTTTGGGGGTCCAGCGGCCAGAGAGACCGCACCTTAAAGACCTTCTGTCCTTATCCACTATACCGCAGGCAAACAGATGGCTAGAAGAGAAGTTTTCTTTCTGCTATTTATTATTTTATTTAGCCGTCGCCTTACGTAACATCATCACAATGCACTGTCCACGGGAATCCAGGGACCATCATGGCAATTCACGGAGGTCTAAACAGGGATCCCTGTGTACGGCCCTCAGCCATGCTGCGAGAAAAAGTCACTTTGGAGAAAAGTGACGTTACGTAAGTCTGTTGTGCACCAGGATGAGCTGTGCATCCCGAAAACAAAGAGCGGCATTTCTGTAAAGGGTGCAGGCCTGGCTCACGCCGATTTCCGCGAGGTGAAGCATGCAAGTTAAAATAAAAAGCAGAGGAGATAAAAGTACGTCTGCTGCAGGAAGACTGTCCTTCATTCATTTTTCTTGTTTTTGTGGTCCAGGGGGACATAGAGTAACCCAGATTAGGTGCCAGAGAGAGCCCAGCGGAAAGGGGAGTCGTTCCGATCCCTCCCAGCCGCCGACGGAAACGACGACGCCCCCCTGCCACATGGGCCGGATGGGCCGCGGTGAGGAGGAGGAGTCCGGCAGCCAGTGGCAGGTCCGCCCCTGTGGGCGGAGTCAGAGGGAATGACGGGAAGGAATAACGAGAGGAGCAGAGACAGATTTCTGAAATGGGGAAGCATCGTCTTTCCCGCTAATGGGACCACAGACTCGAACCCTTCAGGGGAGGGGCAGCAACACCACCTGCCAGCTCCCATGTGAAGACAGAGGCTGCCCAGCGTGCGAAGGTGTGTGTGGGGGGGGGGGGGAGTCGATTTGTGGGCGGCACCCAGGATATCGTCGGCGGGCAGGCGGGGCCATCAAAGCTGGCGCTGCCGGATTTGTCACACGACGTGGCCAATTATCAGATGTTAAATGGGACAAGGGGGGCGGGGCAGACAGCAAGGGTGGGGGATGGGACAGACGCGGCAGGGGGCTTCCAGGAAGATAGCATATGATTAAAGACCCTGCATGGCTGCAGGAAATCAAAACTGGGGGGGGGTTTCAAAGGGACCAAAAAAAAAACAAAAGCAAACAAAAAAATGAAACATTACAAACTTACTCTGAGAAAGAACACAGTTGGACAAAATCCCCCGTCATATATATGCTACGAGAGCGTACACTCATCCACTGCTTTACTCTGGCCTCAGGGATCCCACTTAACATCAGCCGCTACGTCCTGCTCCCCCAAACCGGCCTTCTGATAAAAGTAATCCGCAGGAAGAGTCCCCTCTCGTGTCTGTCTCTCAGCTACCCCTTCGTTGGCATCCCCCACTCCTCAGAACAATGTCAGCCACCACGCAGGCACCGTTTCGGAAGCGAGAGGACCGTCCCAGCTCTCGGCCGTCAGCCGTCGCGAGCAAAACTCACACGGCTAGCGCTTGCCTGGGCTCGTGTTCGGATCGGCTCTCGATAAACACCACCCTTCGCTCTACAACTCTTCCTTGATCTCGGCGCCTTGCTACATGCGCACAGAACACATGCTTTCATCTGTACATCACCGATATGGCTAGTGCGTTTTTTCATGTCGCTATAGCCGAGTGATGACGGCGTTGAATAACAGGAACAGAACAAATTCCCAGATCTAATAAAAATTCCTAGCATCAGAAGGTAGCAAACCTTAATCAATTGTTTTTCATACTCCAAGAAGCTTCTTGTCAACATTTGAGCTAGTCATCGAGAGGTTCAATCCTACTCTGGTCTCTCAGCAACGGCGGTGCACTCAGTCACTCATTACCGGCCAGACTTTGCCTATACTCAAAGTTTTTTCATTTGCTCAACCTTCACATCTTCTGAACTCCCAAAGGCCAGATTTTAATCATATTTCTTCTCTCATTTTAACCGATTCTGTCTTATGTTTAACTTTACCCATCACTATACTTAAGGCACCCCACTCCCCCCAAGTTCGGGTCACTGCTACCCCAGTTTCGTACCCCCCCTCCCCCCCCCCCACTCCACCCTGCCGACTTCTCCACACAGCCTGTTAATTCTGCTGCCAAATAAACATCTAATTACACATGTAATTAACCAATGCGGCTCGCTAGCATCAGAGCATAATCCCTGTTATTGTTGCCTGCGCTTCTATTCCTATTAGTCTCCGAAACTGAAAAGCAGACAGCGAAACAGGAGGGGAAAAATAGGATTTGAAAATTTACTTCCCACGGAAAGATGCCGGCTTTTTTCTCCCCTTCATTCTGCTTATCCTGTTTCTCTGATGGTCTCAGAACTAGGTCATCAACATGCTACATGGCACAGTGCAAAATATATATTGTGTGTGTGTGTGTGTGTGTGTGTGTATATCTATAAATATAGAAAAGGAACATTTGTCGCAAAAAAAAAAAAAGCCTTACAAATGGACAGGCTTATCCAATTAAGCCTGCGTAAGCACGTTAATGGTGCTCCATGAAACGGTCGCAAGGAGAAAAGGAGCCCAAACCATTCGGCATTTCCGAAGTGGCTCCTATCTCCTCTCCGGAAGGTTCTCTGGCTTCGCCTCCCATTCACTTTGATAAGATGCCCTACTTATTGAGATTATGCCCCCCCCCCCCGCCCCCCCATACACACACAGAGTTAGTCACACGGCACGGTAAATAAGCAAAGGGCAGGATAATTAAGGACGGGGCCAGTAAGGGAGACGGCAAGGCGTAACTCCCACTAACCCGTCACGCTGCGTGGCGCCGTAGCTATGGAAACGACGCCAGACTGTCGTTGGTACGCCGACCGCCGCCATTTGGGCACCGCCTAAATAAATAAATGTGTGCCACTCGTTTTACAGGGTAAACTTTACCCAGGTGTTCGGAGATGTTCAGGAACCGCGGTTCCTTGGGTTCGGACCTCGGACCTGATGTACTGTCAGATGGACCTGGGGCATATAGGCAATGGTGTAACTTTGGATTCAACAATGGGGGAGTTGAGGTCTCCACCAATTTAGTGGGGGACATGATTGCTGGGGGGGTTGCATTGGCCAATTCTGGTGACTGAGGGTGTTACAAGCCCCCTCTCCATCCATCCCATAATTTAAGCCCATGCATGCAGGTTCTGATGTCAAAGGTGTGATGTGTTGAGTATGGTGTCAAACCTCTTCTTTCAGCGGCAGTTGGGTACCCAGCTGGACGGCAGATTAAGCGGGAGGATCTGCCCCCCAGCCGGTGGGAGGAGCCTGGGGGCTGAGCGCTTCGATGGGAGGAGCCTGTGGGCTGAGCGCTTCGATGGGAGGAGCCTGTGGGCTGAGCGCTTCGATGGGAGGAGCCTGTGGGCTGAGCGCTTCGATGGGAGGAGCCTGTGGGCTGAGCGCTTCGATGGGGTCGGTCTCAGCATCCGGCTGTCCTCGTCTGAGGCGTGGAGCCGCTACAGCTGATCGGAGCCGAATTTAATATCCACGTTTCAAAACCAACCGCCCCCCACAGCCCCTGGAAGCAGGAAGGGCATGGCAGCAGACGTGAGGCTGCATCGCGGCGGACTGCTTTCATTGACTGGGGGCCCCTTGACTCCGTATAAGTGCCCATTTTAAATGCAAGCTGGGCCAAAAGGGGGTCAGAGCCAAAGCGAAGCCTAAGACCTGCGACACAAACCAAAAAGACGCAGAAAATACCTGTAACCGTAGTCCTGTGATGCAAATACACAAAAGGGGAGGCAAACTGACCACAAAGCTTATTTTGGTATTTATTCATAAAACGATATTAAGCTATAATTTGTAAAGGAGTCAGGGATCAGGCAGGGGGCCCTGAATGACGATTCATGCTTTTAAATTAAAAATAATGAGTAAAATAAAAGTGACTCGGCCGATACCTGGGCTCCTGTTAATAACAGGCCTGCCTCCCCCACTTAGGTGTCAGTGCTTCCCAGCAAGCGATCGGCGGCGGCGGGGTGGGGGGGAGTAGGGTGGGCGTGACGTGAGACGCCACCCCCCACAGCCAGCAGCCCAGGCTGGTTGTAAACCCCCCCCCCGTCCCCGCCAGCGTGACGGCAGGTACCCACCCTGCTTCCCCGGTCTACCTCCACTATTTATAGCTGCGTAAAAAGGAACGACGGACCCAAAATAAAACAATGAACTTTTTACCCCTAACGACGACGCGAGTGGAGCGACAGAAGCCCCCCCCCTCCCCCGCCACCCTCCACCGGCTCACGCGCACACAGAATGCGCAGGCCGGACACAGCCCCCCCATCTCATGGCCGGACTATTTCTGTCCGAGGCCCATTTAGGAAGTGATGGACGGAGGCCAAGGCTTCTCTGTGAAGGACCAACAGGCTTGGAGGCTCCGCCTTGCTGAAAATTTGGACAAGGTCGTTTTTTCCTCCCTCTCCCCCACAACGTGTCTGTGACTCCCAGTAAAAGAATCCGTCTCCTGAAGCGCTAAACCACATCTGCTCTTTGCCTAGAAAGCCTTGAAGTGTAATGTGGATCTGAGGTTTCAAATATAGTGCAGCGGCCATCATTAATTATACATGCGTTACTGTGCTGCAAATTTCCTCTTTCGTCTCTCTCTTGCTCGCTCTCTCTCACTCTCTCTCTCTCTACAGACTGGGCATCTATAAAGTATGAGGAAAATGAGCAACATCACAGGAACCAATATGTAAAGCCACTGTGGTAGGTTCTTATAAGCTCTCCTCTACTACATAAAGTACTTCTATATTCTTTCATTCCATAGGTTCCATACTAATTCTATACTACTTTTAAACTATTCTTTTGAGTATTTAGAAACTTACATAACTAGGGAAAAGCTAAACAAAACAAATCAATTTTCTCGTGTAAAGAGCATCAAAAATCATCCATTCATCGCCTGTCTACGGCATTGCAGGGTCACGGGGGGGACCTGAGCCAGGGAAATTCCCCAGATAGAGAGCCAGTCTATCACAGGGCACACGCCGAAAAAAACGACACGTCCTTTATTTACATATATGTCAATGTGCATATTTATTTAACGACATTTCCATTAGTTTTAGCCAATTGTTGTTTCTTTTGACAAAACCGGCGCCTAAGCCTGAAGTTACACCCCGACACTGACATTCTGAAAAGCTGAAGTTTCTGCCATATCGTGTCCCATATCATATACTTTTGTATGAAAATGATAAAATGTATAGTTTTGCCAGTGGCAGACTCCAGCTGCGGCAGTACCAGATAGACCCCAGGAAGTCGCGGCGGGAGGCCGGCAGCCC
This sequence comes from Brienomyrus brachyistius, assembly GCF_023856365.1. NCBI lineage: Eukaryota > Metazoa > Chordata > Actinopteri > Osteoglossiformes > Mormyridae > Brienomyrus > Brienomyrus brachyistius. The sequence goes on from NC_064539.1 coordinate 28,496,249, forward strand.
TGCCACCCGGCGGCCGGGCCTGACGAGCGAGGCGACTCACGTCCTGCAGCGGGCAGATAAAGCCAGCGGCATCACTCTTGCAGGAGGCCGTGAGAACGTCCAGGCCGGCACGCCCTGACATCTTCCTTTCACGAGCTGGACCCTGCTGGTGACAGCAGAGCATATTGCCTACATCTGCTGGGAACAGGACAAACAGCGGTGGAGGGGGCGGGAGTCGGGCGGGGGAGGGGCTACGCTTATGTCCTTTTGGCGATCGCTGTGTAAATGGGGCCTTAATATTAACCCTAACTTTCTTCATAACCTTTTTCTGGAGATCGCTGAGATTTCTCCAGCGGCGATAACATTCACGAAAATCCATTATCTGTTTTGCCGGGTTGAAGCCAAAAACTCAAAGAAAATCAAAGGAGATGTTCACCACCCGCACTGCGAAATGAAGATGGCCGCGCAACACCCGAAAACAAAAGGAGCGGCAATCGCGTCAAGTAACGATTTTGGGAGGCACACAGATAACGCGACACCGAGCGCCTCTTTTAGGCCCCTTACCAAATTAACAGTGCGACTCGAAACACTCACACCCTCCATCGTGAAGCCAAATGCAGAATCTGGCCTGCTAAAAATACCCTCTTTAAGTACACATTTTGGGGAAACGTATTAGATTATCACTGCAAGAGCATAAAGAGCCTTTCACTGTGCTCCATGCACCGGATGATGCTATAGGGTGAATCGACCGTTTTATTTTATTTTTTTGCTTTGGTGACAAAGATAAATTACATTTGCTGGAAAATATTTGGGTTCTGGGCAATGTCCAAAGGTGCCAAAGACCGCCGTGCCGTGAAGTGGTCCGGACGCCCGCCTTCCGCCCCAGCGGAGCAGCACAGCCGGCCCAGTGTTTGGTGTCGCAGGCCGTGCGGCATTCCGGCCCGACGTTTACGGAGAGGTGAAGATAGGAGGAGGAACGCAAAAGGCATCAAAGGGATTCTGCACGCCTCTCGTACCCTTTCACATAAGAGCGGTCTTCTACATCCATCCAGCTTGGTATTTTTAAAGGCTGGAGTGTTATTTAGTTTTGGTTTTGTGTATCTATACTTCATCAGCATTAAAGTACTTATTAAAAAGGTAGGCAGGGTTTGTAGTGTAAGGTTACTAAATTCTGGTCTTCCACGACAAAATGCGGGCAAGGAAATAGGGTCTTGAAACATAATAATGAAAGCTAAATATAATTACTTTGAGCGTAAGGATGCTTAAATTTTTGTGGTATCGCAAATATTTCTTTTGTGCATTTTACCTTGCTTTTAGTCTTCTCATGGGATTTTTCAGATGTGACCAAATATGGCTCTATTCAAGTGGTCGGCTCATACCGTGGGTCGGTCACCGCACACGTGACACCCGGTCACTTTCATGTCCATTGGAAAAAAAAAAAAAAAAAAAAGTATGCACAAGGTTGTAAGTGCATAGGCTGAATTGCAATCCCAAGAAATGTCTTAGGGGCCTCGAGCGAAAGCAGGAAAGAGTGTGTGCCTGTCATTGGATGTCACCGCGGTCACCTGATGCAGCGGCAGTGGGGCTGACCAATGTTTGAAGTCCTTAGAGATCTCGCACATGCAGGGACCTGTAACCGTCAACTTTGCCTTAAGCCTAAATCTGAGGTTGGGGGGAGCAGAGGACAGTAATCTAACTCACAAAACTGAGCTCCACTCTACCCCGACAGACCACTACACAGCCTGTCTGCCCGGCCTCTCTCTGTGGGCTCCATACCCCTGGCTTCTAAACTACGCTCGCCAGACGGCGATATCTTTCACCACATCATATCCTCTTTCTCTTCCAAGAAAGAAGAGGGGGAAAAGCACGAAACAATGCAATCGCACAGAGAGACTCGCAAATACACACATACCGAGAGCACCAAATTATATGCAAATATATTGAAATATGTTTTTACAATTACAATCAAACATCAAAGCCTGATATATTCCACTGCGATGTGAAATACCCGGGTGATTACGCCTGCCGCATTCTCCTCCAGTTACGGCAGAAATAACAACTTATTGAACGTCACCGTTAATTACTAGATAGAGACAGCCGGGATGCTGTGCTAAGTCGCATATTAATATGAATGTACTTGTGTATATTTACCATTGAAAAACAACAAAAGCTTTTGAGTGAAGACTTCTCTTTTGAAAAGCAGACAATGAGGATGGTGACGTTCAGTCTGTATATCTCCTCTTGTTGATCCTTTGCAGGTCATGTAAACACGGATGGTTATTGTCCAATGTATTGCATACAAATCACCACACTTTGTGAGTTAGATGACCTGCCATGCAAGCACTTCCTGTTACTGGAGTAAAATGTCCCAATAATAATTTAATCTCTACTTTCAGCATTTTATAGATAACACCCATATATAAAACAATCGCTGTACCGCATGATATAATTGTTAAAATATAGTTGACTTGAATATGTAGGGCTGTATGATTAAACGTAATCATAGCTAAGATAAAAAGTTATAATAATTCAGGACTTGGTATAAAACAATACTAAAGTACAAAACTGACGAAGTTCTGGTATGTAAAAACAGTTTGCATAAAATACACGACGATTGATAATGTGACACATATAGTGAGATGTCTCACTGCAAGTCCCTCGTTTGCAAGCTACAGCAACCTTTGTAATGAAACCCACAGAGTTAAACCAGCTCCGAAGGAGTCTGCTAGCTTGCTTCAAAGTCAACCGACACAGGGCCCATCATGTCCGTAAGCATCCAGTTCATGCTTTTCATTCTCTGCCTGTCTCCCTGGTCAATTCCAGCATGCAAAAATGCTAGTATTTTTATGGCCCTTAACCTCACTAACTTAACAGACATAGGCAGTCAACTGGACCTGCATCTGAAGAGATATTGAAACAGGTGGTACAGAAATTCATTTAGAGTGCTTGATATGTGCTCTTGGTATAATTTGAGATCTTGTAATGATAGGGTTCAAAATCTGCCAATATAAAAAGATCCTATCTATTGTCAGCAAGGCCAGTTTGAATCCATGAAACGGGATCAGCAAATATGCCCTAAAGCAGGGCAGAGGCCATAAATGAAGGGATGAACCTGGACACCATAAAAGAGCTTTCAGAGGAGGTGAGCCTGGTGTCAGTGACACTTGACGCAGAACGAGCAGCAAGCCGCGCCTGTCCCGCTTTATAAATATCACCTGGATGTCACGCCATGCCCCGACAACATGTCCCATCACGGTGACACGTGAGACCACCTTAATCCCGTCTTTGTGAGGCAAATGAGACACGCTTGTCGCTTGTCGGGTTTTGTGAATCGCAAGGGCGAAATCCGCCGTGATTTACCCAAGGCGACAGGTCTCGGGGAGAGACGGAAAGTTTTAACGTGACTTTGGGATTAGGGCGTTTCGGGTACTCAGGAGCCCACTGTGTGTTTAATTTACATCTAAACAGATTAATGTGCAGTAAGTCTTATTGGGTCGACTGTCAATATGCTACTAAACCCTGCCTATTTTGAGCGCGATCGCTGGTTATTAAGCAAAGCAATAGTGTTAAGGGGGGGGGGGCAGATAAAAGCGCCTGTAACCTTCCAGTCGTGATCTTGCAATAGTGTACAAAGCGACACAGGCTGATAACGGCATAATAATAATAATAACAATCCAAGGATTTAGAAGGAAATCTGAAATTGATCCGATTTAAACCAAAGTCATAATTCACGAAACTTTAAAAACTGCATTTTTGAATACGAATATGCTATTATAACTATTAGTAGTGACTCATATAGGCCTACGTTATTTTAGAGGGCGAGATTTTATATATGTGACATCAGATATTCACAGTGAAATCCGTCGTTTGGATAAGCAGTTCATGAAAGTGTGAAAATAAAACAAAAGATGGGAATCGCCTCTTTTGTTTCGTGCGGAGTGACTCCGCAGCGGAGCCCAACTTCTCCAGACCCGAAAGCCCATAAATGGTCTCATTTTCTCTCCTCTGCTTTCCGTAATAAAACCTTAATGTTGTCGTAATCTTAAATTAGAAAAATCAATGGAGCAATCTTTCACGCCCCCCCCCATTCCCCCCATAAAATGACTCAACTGTTTAATGAAACTGCTTTCATTTAAAAACAGATCTCACACGGACCAGAACACCACTAGAGCCAGTGTAAACGTAATAAAACAAAAAAACTTCACTTGATTGTCTTCTCAGCTTCTACTAGACTATCCAAGGCTATCCAACAGGACGCACTCGATATACTGTAAGTTATCTACTCGTAAATTGTCAGATATTGGTTCACAGGTGCTCAACCGCACGATCTCCAGGGATTACACTTATTATGCTCCATATAAACATCTTTACTCTGCAACCACAATGCATTCTGCCAGCAACGGCAGGGCTATAGTGATATTTCTCCCTGTAAGTGTTGGTCAGAAAAAGTCAAATTTAAAACGAGTAGGAAAACAGACTGACTTCAGTTCTTGAAATTGCCGTCATAGGGCAGCCTATGCGATCAGGTGCTGATGGCTCAGGCAGAAAAGCGAGTATTTGCCAGGGAAATTCTCCATAGACTTGCAGTGAAATATTGGCAGCTCGCCATCGCTGCTTGGCGTTCGTATTTATTCATAAAAGCACTTTTTAAATGCATAATTATGTCTTCTTACCAGGAACAACATGCGCCGATAGGATCCTTCTTTAGTTTTCATGAACGCATTAAAAAATTCAAGTAGGTCAACAACAAGAAACAAAAGCGTATATGGAACACGCCAAATTTCTGGGAAAAAAACCCTAATATACAGCTTATCGATTATTATAATTTTGAAGATAAACAATAGCTTTAAATATACTGAGTATATCAGTTTTTGGGCTACATTAGCCAACATACAGAACCGAATTTATGTTAAACAGGCAAATGCCTAAAACAGGGAACAGAAATTAATGTCGGTATTATATTCCCCTTTTATGGACAACACCTCTTAGTTACGCTAACTTTTCCTTTTATTTCGCATCGGCGCAACGTCGCATAAAGCACTAGAAAGTTTTCAAAGGCGTTAAGCGGACCCGGTTCACCGAGTATAAAATGCTTTTGTATTTATTATAATAATTATTTTTAGACATTATGAAGATTCTATTTTCAAAGAAGTACTGCGAATGAAAACACAAAATAGGGCAACGATAATAAAAAATAATTACAAGTACGACCTCGATTCCCGACTGACATCCATGACTCGCGTACAGTAGCCGATGTCTAACTGCTCCAGTTAAAGGAATCCGGGTTTTTTTTTGTTCGTCAGTGATACTATTAACGATTAAAAAAGCTCATAAGTTGCTGAAAACGGCTGCATTTATATAATATAAAGCGGCTACCCCGCTGTCAAAAAGGCAAACATCTCACCTGTGTCAGACTTGGCTGGTCCCTTCAATGTCTAATCCTTTCAACACCTAGTTCATAAGTCATAAGGTCCAGCATGTGGAAATAACAATCGGGACTCGTTACTTACTTTATTTCGTATGTATCTCAAGCAGTCTGGTAAGTGTCAGCTGCCACGGTCGTTTCTGCGGGGGTCTCGACCAGCTGAAACTGTTCAGTCTGGGGGGGTGGGGGGGAGGAAAGTCTTCTCCGCAAAGCGAGAAAAAAAAAACCTCTCGCAAAAAATAAAAAAGAAAAAACAAAAACAAAACCTCACTTAATCCTGCAAGGCATAAAACGGACCTCAAGTGAGTGACGTGGAAAAAGCAGAGGCTGAAATGATATCAAGACTAATCTTGCGTTTTGTCGGTAGATGCCGAGGTAGCGACGGATGGCGAGGAAGGAAGGATTAAACCGGAGGAATGGTCGCTGATGATGAGGATGAGGACTGATCCTGCTCTCTCCCACAATCCCAGCAGCGTATGCCCCTCACCCTGTTCAAGCGCAGGCTGTAATAATCAGTTTGGCTCTTTTGAAAGGGGGCGGGCTCAGGCCACCAACTATTTTAATGACAGAAGCGCTTCACTAATGCCTTATTATCTCAAGTCCATGTGGCCGGAATACGGGTAACGTCTGAATGGACCCGGGATCCCACTGTACTTGCCATATTTACTGCGCACAAAGTTGCGCGATTTACTGCCGTGGGCGTATAAAAAGTAAGCAAGCGATTGCATGGCTGCAGCCCACGGTTAATAATTTCGGAACAATGAAATCACGATATAATGGAACGTGCTCGACGATTATGCAGAGAGTCGCACGAAACGTTTGGTCTTGAGCTGATGTAGTTTATATTAAAAGTAGATTAAAAAAAATATTTTAATTTGCTTAACTTTAAAGATTTATGTTTTGGGCTCTTAGACAATTTCATAAAATTTATGAATTGAACCCATACTATATTTCACCCAATACAATTTTAGGGAACATGTCCAATCTGGTATAAACGATTAGTTTTCCAAAACAAAGACGTGCTCTCTTTTCCAGCTGAGCAAACCGCGACGTTTCATACATCTATAACAGTTAAGGGATGTTTATAGGCAGATCAGCAGACAAGATATATAGTCAGGATATATGCAGGACATAGCCATATGCACTGAACGCAACAGGTTACATTTTATAAAATCTGTTGTGTTTAAGAGTAATACTTTTTTTTTTTTTTTTACCAATTTTGAAACTTTAGAAATGCATACACTGTATTGTATTCATTTTACCAAACAGCAAACACAAAATGTCAACATTTTTTTTTTATTGTATTGATCGCTAATAAAGATGTTAAATCAAGAACGTCTTTAGTCCAAACTTCTTTGTTCATGCATATGTTGGGGATCTGTAAGTATTCTCTTTTAACTGAAGTACCTTGTTCATTCAGACCAGCCTTGACAAAGGATGAAATCGCTCGGTGTGAAACTCTGACAGAATAGGTATTGTTCAAAGCAGGTGGTTCTGCTGTCTGTTTACTGCACTGTATGGATAATGCATCTGGGTATGATAACAGAAATAGCCACGTGATAAACATTATTTTGGTTATTAATATTTTTTTATAGCAAGGAGAGTACACTGGGAAAAAATAAAATCAAAAATAAACTTCTCTGCATGTGGATGCCTGAAAATAAATACTCAAAATAACAACAAAATCCGAAACCATCGTCTAACTATGTATCCAAAAACTGGGTCTACAGGTTATGTGCACTTTGTTGTTGAATTTATCAGCAAACTGAATTTTTAAAACGAAAACAGTTAATTAATAATTGAAGCTAATCTGCAGGGCACAGATAATATATTCTGTAATGCGATCCTGAAGTATCTACAAACAGCGGCACCTTTATGCAACGGTACATTTTAATCATTAATATAATTTCCCGCTACTGAATCACCATAGTATGGAAAGTGTGATAATGTAATTATTGCAGTTTTTTTGTGATGTGTCTCCAGTGGTGACACTGCGGACTGAAACTGTATGAATGCGCTTCCGTGCAGGCAAACAAGTAAAACGCGCATCTTACCGTCCATGCTCTCATTTGCTCTCGTCTTCGGCCCTTCCCATCAAGTGTGCGCCCCCCTCGCCCCCCCCAGTACTGCGACTCAGCTGTCCTCCCCTGGCCTTCGAGGCTTCAAGGCCGTTTACTGTCCTTTTGTTTGTTTCAGCACCTTGGAGACAAATTTTAGATATAAGTAATCATTAGCATACGACTGTCATATTGGCATCACGCACATCAGCAGCCTTCGTTAAAGCTGTTGTCGGGTGGGTCAATGGGTGCATGTTTTTTCTTTTTTTTTTTTTGGGGGGGGGGGGGTGTTATGTACCTCATGAGCCCAGCCTTGAAATAAATATATGGTCTAGGTATGGTTTCAGAATAAGGACATGAAATCAACAGAGTATAATTAGCCATGCTACTTCCCGTGAGAGTTGCTTAACTATATAAAGTCTATCAGTGTAATGTGCTACAGCAAGACCAGTCCCATGGTAATAAGCCAGCCGACCACAGACATTCTGCTTGTGAGATTCAGCCCCTGCCTTCCACACACCCCCCCCCCATCCTCCCCCAGCAGGGGCTAAAGTGATAATGGAAGACCTGAGACTGTCACCCTGATGGTGGAATGATAAGCAAGTCATCATGGTCTAGTCAGTGATATCAGTCATATTGACATCTACATCAGCCAAACAGGCCTAATCGCTGACATCCTCGGCAGAAGTCGGGCAGAGAAGTCGTGCCTCATATAATTAAGCCAACAAGCTTGTTTTTTTTTTTTAAAAGCGTCAAGTTCTATGCCCAAGATCCAACTCTTCTTTGGCTCTTCCTAACAGTAGGGAGCTCCATGACAACTCAAATGCTGTGAAGGGTCTCACATATTCATGTGAGCCGCCGTAATGAAATGAAATAGGTGGCCAGCGTGGAATCTCTGAGATTCACTGTTCAAGGAAACTCTTCATCAGTCCAGAATGGAGTGAACGTGAAATATGGTATTTAATGCATGTTCAGCTGTACATTTTCTGAGCAAAACTCCCTCCACCCCCCCCAATCCCTACCCCAAGGAGATCTCTCCATTTAGCATCTATCCCACAATACAGCCAACATCGTTGGGTGAAAACCTAAAAAGAAATTAATTATTTTCTGTAATTAGCAAGGAAAAAAAAACAATTAAACAATTGCAAGATTTTGATATGTCACTTTATATAAACTTGGGGGAGGGGGCTGATTTAATTAGGTCTGGTAATAACTGTTCTTGAAGAGCAACTTAGAGGGGTGGGTCATGTTTGTGCTGGGTGCTCGACTTTCGCTGGTATTGCTGCAGAAATCTCTGGAAAATAAAGAACGGGAACCCCGTCACCGGTTCCTCCACACCAGGAGAGCACCCGGACAAAGCTCCCTGTGAAGTGCTGTGAGCGGTAATCACCCGAAACGTGCAATTTGGTTGTCACAAATGATTTCATCATCTTATGCACACACTTCTCCAGAGAATTGCTGCACAGGTAAATATGTCAAGATGTGCCTCAGATTAGAGATCCGTCCCAGACACTTTTGAGATGTTTTCAATCTCCTGTTTCTTCTTTTTCCTCATGTTTGTGTAAGGCAGGATTTTTTTTCCCTTCTGTTCCATGCACTCTTTATTCGACTATGTGGGGGCACTATTACTTTAGCCTGAGCCAAATAAAAATAACATTACTTGGTGACTGGCAACCAGCATGCGACTCTTTCTGCTCCTGGCACTGGTGGAGACAGATTGCGCCACGAGGTAGCCATGTGGAGATATATAATTATCATTTCACACATTTACATGGAAAGACTCTAGAGGACCAGTAGACTTCCTACAGAAATCTGCTAACAGATGAAGACGAGAATATATATTCTATATCTCGTGTATGTTCTGGTATTCTGTTTGCTACATGTAATACCTTTATAATGGATGTATAAATTGCATTTTGAATGTGTCATAATTGGAATGGTGCTGGAGGAAAATCTTTTTCCAGTGTTTATTTATTTATTTATTGACGGTCTTTTAAATATAGCTATTGGGTGATATTTACATGCATATTTTTAAACAATGAAACAACCACTGTCATCCTCTATGTAAAACTTGAGGCTTATATAATTGTTGCAGGAAATGTCATTTTGCCGTAGATGGAGCAGATGCGAATGTAATAATGTCCAGTTTGGGCCTCTGAACTCAAATCCATGTTCTGTTGGAAATGGACTTTAAAACGTCCCGGGCTGAGGCTGTTTTTATGGGTTGGCGTAGAATTCCTCGGAGGAGTGACATTTGGTTGAGCAAACAGCCCGAACGCTACACCTTTGATCCATTATAGATGAAGCACAAGAAGGAAAACATGCTTTCCTTTGTTGCGACACTGCTCCGGTTTCAGCGCAGAAGCGCTGCCGCGCAAAAGTCCCCTTCCGTTTGAGTTGACAGGGCCAATGTCATCTCCGGTGTCACTCCTTACATCCCGCTCGCTCAAGACGCCCCACGCCCAGCTAATTCATATGGAACAGAACTTAAAACGGCACAAATTTACGCTATTTGCATATAAAAGCGCACTTATTTTGCGCTGCTGTTTTCTGTGAAAACATTTTTTTTTTCCTGACTGGCAGACAATAGGTGTGGTGTAATACCGAGTGTGTCCTGACGGGGTGCTCTAAATCCTTTCTCTGCTCCAGCAGTGCATTACTTTCTCAAGAGGAATAAAAAGGTATTTAGGTTCATTTTCATTCACATGATCAAATCTCAGCCTGAGCTGAATACTACCTAATTAACCAAAATCTCAGTCTGCTTTATACGTATAACACTTTCTGGTGTTGTTCTTAAATGCTACAGACGAGCACCAGACAGGTACATCGGCTTCCTGAATGTTTGCATTTTTATTGGCAGTTTTCACCAGCATGTTGTATTTTCCGTACATGTTACACCCTTTTAAAGCACCTTACATAGCTTCCATTTTACAAGTACTCTGGCCTTCTGGAAGGTACTCTGCAGTCCAAAGCTATTTGTTAATAATCGGTCCACCGTTAAAGATCAAAAAAAAAAAAAGTAAAGTAATTTGGTGAATTACACATAACGAATTTGTTGATTTAGCTGTGTAGCCTAATACAGGGGGTAAAATTAAGAGGTTGATTTTCCGCAGTGAATACCACCGTTATATTAACTTTAGATTAGGACACAGAGTTCCAGAACAAGCATTATATAACTGGATGCAACTTTTTTTTTTTCTTTTGAGAAAAAAACTTCAAATAAGGATCATTCATGATTCAGAAGTGAATCATAGAAACAAATGGCATCGTGCCGGCTTATAAAATTGTTGATGAACCCTTTTAGGCTCAGTATGGACACAGCATAAAAAAACCTACTTCCCCAAAACTTAAAGTTCTGTATTTGGTCTTCTCTAGATTAGTCAAAGTGTTCAGCGCAGGGAAATGTAAAGCGTTCCTTACAAGCGTAACTGTGACATCGTTAGATGGCTTATCTCTCGGCAGCGTTAAGTACGGTTCACACGCACGCACGCAAACCGGGCCCTGCTTCATTTGATGGAGCTCGTTCAGAGATTGTATCGGGGGGAGGGAGTTTCTACGCAGTAGCGTTCCAGGTCGGCCACTCCCAGCGCCTGGGTCAAGGAGGTATAGGGAAGCAAATTGTCCCTCATGCAAAATTAAAGGACGAGGCAAGGTGGGGTCCGTGCTGGGGCGGGCGGTGCACTGAGAGCATACTGTGCTGCTGCTTGCATGTAACCCCCTCCCCCAAGCACCGCCACCCCTGACAGGCCTTTAAGGGGACGCCTAAATCCAACCGTAGGACCCCAGGGGCCTCACCGGCACAAGGGTGAGCATTGACCACCAGTCAGGTTAGCAATAGCCTAGCATAAATGACTCCTAGGTCCTGTGGCAATTATCCCACTCCGCTCTGCTACAGGTTACCAGTACCACAAATTTAGTCCTATTGAACGACTGGTGACAGGCAAACGCCTTTCCTTTGTACAGCTAAAACCCCATTTACATAACCAATGTGAAATTAAGCCCAAAAAAGAGATTTCATGCTTCTTTGATGCTTATTTGATGCTCGCAAAAATATAAGCAACATTTTTATACATTCGTATGTGATTCTTTGGAATTCATTTCAGTAAATGCAATCTTACATGTCTGTGATAAAACCGGTACCTAAATTAAACGTATTTGAGACAACCAATATTATTCTCAAATATTATTCTCAAATTCAGAACAAAGTGATCTTTGTGTGTCCATGTGTTACTGAGGAAAGCTGTCAGGCGTAATAATAAAGCGTATTCCAAATGAGATTAAATGTTTTTCATCAGTACACCGTAATGAAAAAACATTCCAACTAGATCAGGGTCTCTGAGTTTGTTTCATACACTCTGCAATTCAGCAACTGCTTGCATTTTACCCCGAGGCCACAGACCACTGAGGCTCGACCGCTGTGATGCTGACCAGTCTGCCTCTTTCCCGTTGAACAAATAAACGCGAGTTTACGTACATTTAAATCTAAATGACATGAAAGAAATCCACACAGGTTATTCTTTATATACGTTTCAGAAAACCATTTAAATGTAGAAGGGAAGTTTAAAAAAAAGAAAGAGTTGCTTCAGGTGAAGTCGAGAAGCAAGCTGCATGTGCTGTACATCCATGACGGGAGGCAGGAGTGTCTTTCGCACTTGTGTTGCGGCATTGTGAATCGGGACATGCCTGCCCTTCCACTCCCTCTTTCCCCGACAGGCTGGAGCCTGACCTTTCTTTCAAGGCTGTTTGGCTCTGACGACACACCTTCTGATCTGGAGAAATCAAACACGAGGCCGGCCCTTCAAACGGCACAATCACCGAGCTGCAAGATGCTAGCAAAGCCCCTGGCGGCTTCACAAGGAGACCCCAAAATGCCCATATTTGGACATCAATACTCTTTATAAACAAAATGCTCATAATTTAACTACCTAACTCTTTATTAAGTAGCAAAGTGATAACAGAATATAGATAATGGATGGTTGACTGGATGGATGGATAGACGGATGATCTTTTTCACTACTTGCGGCAATGCTGCATAACACTAATAATAAGATAATTTAGTCGAAGTGAATTGATTTAGCCAAAATCTAGCTTCTCAGTAAGTAGACATTTATCTTTTTATCATCTTTCACACTATAGATACACAATTAAGGTTTTCAGAAAAACTAGGGTAAGCAATGGTATCTAACAGTCAACATATCGAAGGTATATGTTTTCTAATCAGCCGAGAATATTGTATAAACGATAAATTAAACAATATAGATATCAAAGATATATTTGAGGAAGTGTCCACCGATTGACTCAATTTACTGAACTTCTAATAATTCTCAAGCTGGGAGCAATTTTGCTCCGTCGTTCATCCCAGTGTCCCAGAAAATTTCACGGCTTTTTTCCTTTTGGGCCTGCCGTCCGTTCGCCCTTGGCGTGCCCGTCCGCTCCCGAAGAGCCCTTGACCCTGAGTGTGCGTGTTGAGACCGTGTGCTCCGGGCTGCAGCGTGTGCCTCCTCCGCAGGACTTACCAGTGCCTTGTCTTGCTTCTCCTGGAAGCTAAGCCCTTCAGCACCTGCTGTGGGCCACGTCAGTCACAAAATCTACATAAACAAAAAAAAAATTAAAAGAAATGAAAGAAGAAAAAAGGAAATAAAGAAATCAAGCCAGACCAGCTGGCTTTAGGCACCAGCCCCCCCTTTAGATTGTGTGTGTCTCCTGTCTCACTCCTCACCAAACACAGATGCATACCCCACGCCCCCCACCCCCCTGGCACCCCAAATTTATTTTGACCCCTGGGATTCATCAATTGAGTATCTAGCAGGACTCTGTCCACCTGTCCTGTCACTCCTGTATATATTTAGCATCGAGTGCTATGGCTAACGCCCAGAGCTTTCACAAGTGGCTCTAAAAGCATGTGGATGTCCAAAATGGGGTGGGACAAGGGGGGCAGAAATCTCACTCAAACCCCGCGCCCCCTATTAAATCACCCTGGAAAATGTTATGTTTCCATAATGGAAGAATATCTTCCCTGGAGAATAAACCTTTATAAGTCCTTATGAACTGGAATTTTTCATTAATCTGGGGAGGGGAGACTTTTCCCGCACCCCTCCCCCCTCCAAAAAATGGACTTTGCTATCTAGATCGGAAACTCAGTGCAGTGTAGTGGTTTTTATCTACACTGCATTTATTGCAGCGGTGATTGCCATCAGATTGTACGTACTGTTATGCGGATCCTTTATTTACAACGACACATTCCAACAATTACACAGAACAGCAAAATATGTCAATTGAATCATTTTAAAAGGGAGGAATAGTTATATGAAAAGTACCCATGTAAGCACTGAAACAATTTTAAAAATGCTGAATTAAACAAAAGGGCAAAGTCTTACCATTTCCTCACAGTTCTGAACTGCTATAAGGTTAATCGCACGGGTCTTTATCCTGCTTCCAGTTTGGAAAAGTATCTCCCTTAATTACTGCAGTAGCCTTTTTACTTTGCCACTATTAGTGAGTATTATTTTAAGGCAGCAGAAATTCCTTCAAATTGTAGAATCAGAAGGAGCATTTTGCAGCTGATTAAATCTAAGGAAAATACTACAAGCCGCAGAAACATTTTGAACTTTGTTCTGTATGGTGCATTTGTAACAGGTTAAAATGGTTGTGGAGTTTTAATTAACATGAAACAACTTTGTAAATTGCTATAATCTTCAGAAAGTACAAGGGAACTTGCTCCATTAAATAAACCCGACTTCTACTGAGGATTTGGGCTTTGGAAGCTTGTGGTTTGCACGCGCGACCTTCATTTCAGGACACTAGGAATCCAGTCATGTGATCTATATAGGCGCTACTGCACAGTGTCACTCAAAAGACTTATTGTACCATATTAGGATATAGTTAGAATGTCAGTCCACAAGACATTCCCGACCCAGAATCATAACTGCAGCAACATTAACAAGGGGTATGCATTCTGTTATGGAGGGAGGCGTATACACAATTGGTGTCCGGCCCCAAGGAAATGTCTGCATAAATAAGTTTATTTATGAGCTTTTGGCATTTTTCACAATATTCTGAAATACTCCTTCATCCCTGTTTATTTTTCAATAGGAAATGGTTTTCAGAGGCCGAGCATTATGGGTATCACTGACCAGCAGTCCCACAGGACGGTTCCTGCAAGAAGCACAGGAAGGTAAACCACAAACTGTGTCGGAACCAAAACACATCGGGAACGTGACCAGCCGCCAGGCTGGCCGCGGTGAGCCAGCAGTCGGATGGGCGCCTCTCTCCTGGGCACGGGACACCGGTGGGCGGAGGGTAGACCGTGTCCTCCCATTCCCCGACGCCTTGAGGTCGGCTGGGGCTCTGGTGCCTGGCCGTCGCGGGCACATGTAGGACAGTGACCCAGTAACAAAGCACAAGGAGAGTGTGAGGGTTTTCAGGCCGGTCTGCCACACCCTGGCGCCACCACATAGAAAACTTTCTCCCTCCTAGATGTGCAAAAAGTGTCAAAAAAGGAGTCTTGTTTACTGCTGGGGTGTTAAGCGGCTTCCAGTCAAAGCGAGGTGCTACACACAGTTCAGGAGGATTTAATAAGACCCTTCAAATGTGCTTTTTTATGTTATGTTAATGTCAGGCACCACGCTAAAGTCATTGTAATAATGAATATGTTGTGAGATTTCTGCCTTTATTTACCCAAATCCCATCTGGAGAGACACATAAATATAGAGTTTTAAGCTAGGGTTTTAAACTAATGATGCCAGGCAAGCTCCTCCAGTGAGCTCCTCCTGCGAGGTCCTCTAGCGAGTTACTATAAAAAGCTAATCCAGTGAGTTCGTCCAACCAGCTCCTCCAGTGAGCTCTTCTAGCGAGCTCCTCTAGTGAGGTCCTCCAGTGAGTTGGTCTAACCAGCTCCTCCAGAGAGCTCTTCCAGTGATTTGCTACAACACCTCCTGCAGTGAGTTTCTCCAACCAGCTCATCCAGGTTCTCCTCTAGTGAGCTCCTGAAGCGGGCTCCTTCAACAGGATCCTCCAGCAAGGTCCTCCATTGAGTTGCCCCAACCAACTCCTCCAGTGAGCTGCTCCACTGAGCTCCTCCAGTGGACTTCTCCAGCGAATTCCTCCTGTGGGTTTCTCCAACTGGCTGCTCCAGTGGGAGCCTGCAATGGGCTTCTCCAGTGAGCTCCTCTCGTGGGCTTCTCTAACGAGTTTCTCCTGTGAGGTCTTGAGGTCTGGGATCCCCTCCAATCCCGCCAGACCTCAAGGACGCACCTTTGTGCACAGGAGCAGAATGTGGTTCCTCTCCACGCTACTGTCTGCCTCGGGCCACCAGTCCTCAGCTTTTCCCGGCACTCCAGCTCGGCTAATGATAACCGCTAAGGACATAATTTGCTGCTTTGGATCAGTACAGGGGAGAGGTGCCTGCTTATCCTGCTGCATAGTCTGGCAATCAGATAAAACAAAAGACACACTCAGTTCTGAGTGTGGGGGAGAGGGTATGGCTGATGTTTATATTACATTATATTACATGTCCCCCCACATTGTAATAAAAACCTGTTATTTTGACATTGTAGGGACCATTTTCAGGTCCCCACAAAGATCTGAGAATGCAATCAAATAACTAAAAATGCTAAAAGTCTCATATTTTGTTTGGTTACTTGTGGCTAAGGTTAGGGCTGGGTGGGGGTTCAAGTCATCATCTTGTCATTAGAGTTTTCCCCATGGAAATGAATGGAGAATCCTGTGTGTCTGTCTGTGTATGCTTAGGGTGGGTGCAAGGCCCGTATTGCCATTTCTAATTCGAGAAATAATGTTTTTTTTTCTGAGATGTTTATGCTTACACTTGCTTCTTCTGAAGGACAAATTATTAGCCACGTCGCTGTGCACCCTCTTCAGACAGTCAGCACACCAGCCGTGCTCTTTCAACCATGGCTGGCATGAGGATGCTAATTTGTTAGCTACTTATGCGAAGCTTACATACGGCAAGCACTAAGAAATCAGAATGCCTTGTTTTTTCCTCCACCAGATGCCAGGCCACTACTCCACAGTCTATTATTTATAAATCAAAAGACTTAATACTACTCTTTGCACACCACACTGATAAATTTGGCTTTTACATCTTTCTCTGATTCAATTTCAGGATAAAACTGCTACCTTTTTCCTATTTTCAACCTTTTCCTGTTTCTCCTCAAATAGCGTTCTGCATTATTAGCAGATATGTTTTCTTAATGATAGAATCCAGCTGAAAAAATTCTCAAAATAATGACCTAGATGGTATGCAGTTTCATTCACCAAAGTTCAGCTAAGTCTCACACCCTGAAGTAGAGTTCGTATTTTAGGTGACCGTCCATCTGCATATTGACATCCATCATTGCATATCTATAACAGCAGCCTTTGCATTATATACTTGCACCAAAACAAACACTAAAAATGTATTTTTTTTTTTTACAAGATCACCATGACAACTTCAAGTGCCACCCACTGCTCCAATTTGCCAAAAAGTGACCTTTTAATAAATTGCTGCTGTTATCTTATTTAAGTAATTTTTGGTGGAATGGAAACAACGAAGTACTTCAGGGATGCATTTGGTGTCCTGTGTTTGTGGGTATTGATATAAAAAGTAGATACTGCGTGTACTTTATAAGACAAACTTGGTCACTCTTCAGTCCTCGCTTCCCGTTACAAGGGTAGAACACAAATTTACTCTTCGCAAAGGAGCCCCATTCTGGCTACGAGTACATTAAGAATTATCCCCAGGCATAATCTTTAAAGTGATTGCCCAGCCAATTGGGGTGAAACATCTCTGAGTTAGAGAACTTGATGGAAATATTCTGAATAAACCTCGGGGAAAAATTGGATAGCTGTTTTACTAAATTAATTTTATGTGGTTTTCCTGAAAGAAAATTGATACAAAAGCATAAGATTAAAACCAAGTCGATTAATATTTTAGAAAAGTTTTAATTATTGCTATTTTATAAAGCCACGGTATTAAGTTAAAAATGGAGGGCTTTTCTTCTTTTCTGCTTTTACTCCTCGAGAGTTACCCGCCCATGACTAAGTGATCATGGCACACTTCTCATTTTCCTAGCCAACAAGGGCTCCATTAAAATTCACGATGCCCAAACTCCACGGCTCGGAATTTATTACTAATGATCCCAAAAATCTTCGAGACAGGGCCCTCGCCTTCGCAGGCGAATGATGAATTGTGCAGATATGCGCATTTTAATACTGATGTAAAACCAGCGCATGTTGACAATGACTGTGGATTCAACTTTGAACAAGGTGTTTGATGTTCGTTCAGGCTTCCTTTGCTACAGATTGCTGCACTCCCAAATCTTATTCAATGCTAACATGACAGACTGTAGATTGCAGTGTAAATATACAACATTTCATATTAATTGCACATGAGGCAGCTAAATCATTGACATGAATTAGGAAACAACTTCAGCCCTTCTACCTCTGTGGCTTTTGCTTGCGTATATTTTAATGGCATCAGCTTGTTTGCCATTGTTTATCGCTGTTCTTTTGTCTTGTATTTGCTGGAACTGTATAAAGGATGCACTATGTACTTGGAATAGACAAGATGATAATTATCCGATTCTTACCATTTTATCCTGAATGACAAGGCTTCTAAAAGGAAGGAAAAGCAGGAGGACGTGGAATTTGGTGATAGCCGGAAGAGAAGAGATTGGAACTTACTGTATATCCTGCCGCAGATATGGGTGTGGAAGGACGTACAACAAAAACAACCCATGGAATGTGTTAAGTTCCAGCCCACAGGGACGGATTTCACGAAGCAGGATTTCCCAGCTAGCCTGCGAACTCGTGTAAACACGCTGTCGGGATTGTTCCTTAAGATTAATCCCTTTTTTAATGCTTTGTCAAATATTCCCCTGGTCATAAGGAGGAATCCTGGGAATGAATATCAGCCAATAGGATTTCACAGTTAGGGTATCACTCTTATTTGTTTTGACACAAAACATCAATCCAGTATCCTATTTACATGAGGTTGCTGTCCGGTATAAATTTGCACTTTGGAAAACCACTTTCTTAATTTTAGCCCAGCTTGTCCTTCTTGTTTTTCTTGTCAGAACATCGATCGCTTCTTGACAACTTGGGGTGGAGATCAAATGCATCGCAAAAGTCTGGCCATCGCAAAAATACCCAACAATAAAAGGAAAGTTCCCCAGACGATTACAATCCAGAACTTTCCTTTGTTTGGATATACTAAAGAATTTTGAATTTAAATTATTTGTAAAAGAATCCGTAGCAGACTTGACGTCTTTATTGCTGTTTGAGTGAGCGTACGGCTAGACAGAATGTTTCGTTCAGCTTTGGTGTCAGAAACATATAGACAGAAATATATAAAAACCTGCAGTGATCATGGTTTTTTTCTGTGAGGGTTAAGCTGCTACTGCAGAAGACACAGAAGATACACGGTCTATGTCATGCAGATGGAAACCATCTAATCTCACAAGCAGCTCCTCCTCTAGGAGTCTTCTTTGTGGAACACTGGTGTATAAACTCAAAATTCTATATATGTCAAGGAATTCCTATGATAAAAACGATTAGCGATAGAAGCTTTTTAGGCCGATCAAAACAATAAATCTCCCTTTAAATCTATCACTGAGGTACAAATTAATTTATTTCTGCTTCGTTTTAAATAATCAGAAGCTAATTACAAGCCAAATAATCAAACAGGTTGCTTGTACAGTATGGTGATTTCCTGACTTTCTGAAATCTCACAAAGATAAATGCTCTTACATTAAAGCCTGTGAATATACATCCCACGGTTGACTGTGCATGTGGTTGCCAAGTAACAGTTTGTTAACACTGATCTAACTATCATTGCTTCCAGCAGGTACGGTGCGCGGACTCGTTTAGAAAGCATGACAGAACGTGGACGGCCTGCATTTTATATTACAGAAAAGTCTTAGTAGCTGGTCTTTGTCATTATATGCAAAATTTGTCTCATCTCAACCAACCCGTCGACATCCCTCTGATCTCAGCAACAATTTTACCACAGCTGTACTTGTCAGCTTCCTGGCAGCCTAACTTTTATAATGAAAACTTTCATTCAGTCTGAGATATTCCGAAAAACCTAACAAACATCCTTACAAGAAAGACCCTAAGTGAGACCCATTCATTCATTTTTTATTTTTTTTTGGTAAATAATAAGTTTATTATTAAATATTCAAATATATTTCAAGGTGGAGGAAATGTAAGAAAACAGCACCTTTGACCAATAACATGAAGGATGACAGCTGGATGCAGCCTGTATCGCACGAGGACTGAATATGAGCTCCGAGCGGCAGAACAGTGTGTTTCCTTTCTGTAATTAGTGTCTTCATTACGAGGTGCCCTGTATTCTGGCCAGGTGTCCCTGTCAGAATCTGCTCAATTAAATCCTCCTTCTTTGTCTGCGTGCAGCACTCGCTTCGCCCAGAATGGCCGTTTGCTGGGGATCCGTCACACACGGTAACCGTTTAAAAGGCCTCCTGGATGAAACCCAGGCTCGTTACGTATGTAATGGTCCAGAACTCAGAGGTGTAATTTCAAATGGCTCAGTTTCACTCTTTGACCATCTTCAATTATACCTTGTAATTATAATACTCAGTGTACCGTTTTGTGTAATCTTAAAATCTCTCTGGAGCTCACACCCTCCTCAACTTGACGCCCTAACGAAAGAGAATGTTTGTCTGTGAATAAGAAACATTCTCTTTATTGTCTCTGCGGTATTCGGGAAAAAAAAAAAAAACATAACTGTGGTTTCTAGATTTAAATCATCATCAAAGTGTTAATTTGAGGAAACTGGCTTTTCTTTGTTGCACAAAAAGTCAAAATCACTCAATTTCCAGTTCCTTACCTGCCTAGTTTTGTCCTTCTCTCCTTGACAGCTCCCCCCCCCATCCCCCCCCCCCCCTCCCCCCCCCCCTTGACAGCCACTGAGTGGGGAAGCATGCTTTGTTAAGGGGCGACCTGAACCCCGACTGGCTGCTGTGCCCCGTACACACAGAGTGACTACAAAACATGAAAAGCATATAAAGGAAAAGCAAATAAAGGAAGGATCTTTTCACTCGAAAACAAGGGAGCCATTAAATGATTCTTGCCTATATACTCAGATTCATGTATTAACAGAGAAGCACCCATAAGACAAAATGCCTCATTTTCACTTCACCAGATGCGAGGTCACTGATCCACTTCAGACTTCAGTTTGTAACTGTCTCAAGTGAAAGAATGTTACATGAATTTATGTATATAAAATGACCCATAATCAGACCATCATGTGTGATATTCCAAACCTAGAATTTTCCCATTAATCCTGTAATATTTAGATCATCACTGGGACGTGACATAATAATGTACAGGACGGTCGGCTGCTATGCATTTACTTTGACAGGGAAAAAATATCTACCCTGTTTAAGAGATGTGGGCCAGTTTTAGATGCTAGACTCGGAATATTTATGTTTCATTATTGGTTTTTACAACAACTGCAGCATATATTTTTATATAATAGCCTAACGGGAAATAAGTAAAATAATTTTTGTAAAAAGCAGATTAACAACGAACTTGTTAATACATTCACCTCTGTAATACAGGTCTTTTTGAAAGAATATTAGGAAGAAAAAAGAATACAACCAAAAAAAAATACAACCACCTTCTGATCTTCGTATTAACTTTGGGAAATGTTCCGTATTTCAGTTTGTATTTGTTTGTATCGGCATCGCTGAATGTATTAAATGTATAGAGTTTAACTTAGCAGATGTTTACCACTGTGTGGGCTGTTCAGTGCCTGTTCTGGATGGAGAAATGATGAAGAAAATCATGCCTGCAAAAGGTAAACCCTGCATGAAGCTCTTCATTTTCCATTTTAGTTCTTAGAGAGGCATTTGCATGCTGGGATTCACACACATGGGTAGCGAGAGCAAGAATAAAAAACTTATAATGTTAAACAATAAGGAAAAGCTTTAGCAACTGCCCAGTGACCCTGAACTGATGGATGCATACATAGATGGATGGATGGATGGACAGATCAATGGAAAACAATGAGGAATTTGAGGCAATTCAAAACCCCACAAGTCAATAACCCCTCATAGGCATGTCTGGCTGTGCCTGTACCACCGAGGAGGCAGAACGGCAAACGACAATGTCCAACCGGCACTTTCACTAGGGAACTGAGCAATGGGAGTTATTTTGGTAAATGCACGGTCCTTTGTATCCTCCTCTTCAACAATTATGCCTCAGCTATATAAGGTGGTTGCTTGTAATTGTGAAGTGAGGCTTGCAATTTACAGAGACGACAAAACGAACTCGCCCTGTGTGCAACCAAACTTTCCTTTAAGTTGGCAACAAAAAGTCATAAATCAATTACACTATAACAACACAGATATTTCCAAATAAGATGAACTGTAACCACAATGGGACATGAGCAGAGAATGGCTTGTCTTTAATTTCCCTGTTAACAAATTACTCTTGTAATTAAGCTGACTTAAGCCTCTCCCACAACTGATAAGTAGGGACGCAGTTGTGTTATTTAGGCAAGTACAGCTGATAAAAAGCTTGACTATTGATTCAATAATTAATCCAGTTTCCAAGAGGGATTTGCAGTGCTGGGGTGACTGAAGTAGTCCTTACAAATTAAACAGTACAAATGTACTGCCTTTAACAAAATTCCCAAGCAATTAACATTCCCGACTGTATCAACACATTTATTAGCTTGACAACCTTTTTGTATTAGCAACTGCTAGCCTAAATATAATTTGGCATCAATTAATTTTTAATTTGGATCGAGCTCATGCCAAATTATTCTTCTGAGCATTTTTAATAAGTAAAACTTTGTTTTTAATAATTATTATTTCTCTCATACAAAGTAATGCAATGTTATTTACTTATTGTACATACTATAGGAACATTTACTGATAAATCTCTGGTTCGGTTCATCTATATAAATTTTAAACAGGGGTGTGGCTGTTACCTCATACTATTCATACTATTCCAATGACTTTTGTAGGATCCCGAAGGTATGGTGTTCATTCAAAGCCATTGCACAGTCAGGTAAAAAGTACCAATTTATACCATCCATCCATTTTCCAAACCGCTTATCCTACTGGGTCGCGGGGGGTCTGGAGCCTATCCTGGAAGCAATGGGCACGAGGCAGGAAACAACCCAGGATGGGGGGCCAGCCCATCGCAGGGCACACTCATACACCAGTCACTCACACACCAGTCCCAATTTATACCTTTGAGGTAAAATTCCTTGTCACTGGGGCTGTACCCTCAAGGGTCTGCCCATTGTACCCTAGCTGTAGGCAAATGTACCTTTTAAGGTACAGAAATGGACTATAGTTAAATGGAGTATAGGTACGTTAATGTTGTTTGTACCTTGGGGTACAAAACCATAGCCGGGCTGTACAGGGCTGTACCTTATCACCGATTGTGTGATCATGCCTCTGCAATTCCTAAAACAATACTGGAATAAAAAAGAATCTTTCATTAATCGTTCAAACATTCCAATGTATCGTAATGAAGACACTCCTGAAAAATGGCGCCTCCTGGCCTTCGTCTTTGCAGAGCAGCTGCCAGGCCGACAGCTGGATTTTCCCAGGGTCTGGTGGCTCTGACGAAGCCCTTGTGTGACCTGACAATCAGCTGGATGGGTGGCCTCACACCTCGTGTTGCATCCACTGATTATCTTGCTTCTAACGGCCTTTTGGTACGCCCAATGATAGTATCATACCACCGTAGCGGAAATGGTGCCGGTTTCCCACTGCTCTTGTGTTGAGGTCTCATGACAGTTTTTTTCAGCAGTATAATTATTCCTACCCACTGTTACCCAGTTTGTAAATGCCTGATTTACACACAAGGCTTTTTTGTGCAGTTAGTTTTATTTGCACGTGTTTCAATAAGGACAGCAAAGCCACTTATGAGTGTTTATAATACGCAGTGTATACTTGGTCCAAATCCATTTTCAGTGCTATCATAATCCTTCAGAGCTTAGAATACATTACAGTACTTATGTAACTACTTCTGAATAAAAGAATAAGACTCAGAAAGAAAATATTAAAAGCAGTATCATTCAGTAAATCACAAGTGCTTCAACAAATATTGGGGAGAATACTTTTTTTGAATGTATGGGCAGTTGCTGGAACAAATGCTGATGTGAGATTTCTGTCGACAATGGGACTGCTGCTCCTTATCAGGAAAAATAGATGTTGGGAAATAACTGTATTCCCAAATGATCACTCGTCACCGGGGCCCACTGGACCGTGCCTGAAAAATGCCACGGCGGGCTGCGTGCTCCAGGGCTTGTCAGTGGATGAAGGGACGCGTTGAAGAAGGAGGAGGATGAGCTGAATCTGCACGCTATCCGTACCGGCCGTTGGTGTTCGGTTAGTGCCCTCCTGTCACCATAACAAACGACAGTGAAAAGTTCGGCTGTAAACCAAGCAACAGCATAAAAAAGTATAGATATATTTTTGTTTGTGGTGTACAAATAAAGTCTCGATGAGCACAAGTGTGTGTCTTTCTTAACTGCTTCCCAAAGCAAACCTTGTTAATCTGTGTTCCTGCTTCCCTCCACACCTCCTCTTCCTCATTGAGAGTCTGCCTCACCGAAACAAGGGTCCCTAAACCAGCTAGCTATTAATATGTAAATATCTTGAAAGTGTCCATTTTAGATTAAACGAAATTATATATTAATGCATATATATATGTGTGTGTTTTAATCGAAAGCTGTTAGCTGTTCCCGTGGTTTAAGGAGAGTCGGTGTTGTGGGAGCGTCAACCTGGAGATGAACGGAATGAGCGAGGCGAACATTTCAGTCAGGAAAAGCACAGCGTGCTGCAGTGACACTCCCTGGGTAACACAAAGCCACGGCCGGGGTGAAGGGCCCGCAGTTTGTTCCGTGAGTCAACGTGGTGTACATTTTCAGTTTTGGTCGATAAGTCTATCAGCCTACAACACGGGGGCGACAGAGATAGCTAATGCTACATGCTAAATTAATAACGTAAATAAAGAATAATGCCAATACATGGTAATATACAATTAGCTACTGATATCCATATTGGTCTGTGCTGAATACTAGTTTCTCTGATCAGAGGTGATCCTTTGGTGTATCGATGGTGACAAGTGATCTGCCACCCCCCCCCCCCCCCCCCCAACAAGCAACCGGCAATGTATGTTGGAGGTGGAGTCTGATTGTCTGCCGGATGTGTAACCCCTCTGCCCCTCTGATGATCTCCCGGCTGTTTATCTGATCTACTCCTGACAGCTCAGCCCAGACAAAGCAGCGAAACATCCCTCACTGGGCTGCTGTCTAGGAAACGACTGTGGGATATGTTCTGCCTCATAAAGATAGCAAAGGTCACCTGACTGCATGTTTACATCCGGACACATATGGGACCATTTACACATTATCGGAGATGCTAGAGCATTCACGCCAACGAACCTTACATTGTCATGTAG
Organism: Brienomyrus brachyistius; assembly: GCF_023856365.1. Lineage (NCBI taxonomy): Eukaryota > Metazoa > Chordata > Actinopteri > Osteoglossiformes > Mormyridae > Brienomyrus > Brienomyrus brachyistius. Next base: position 28,521,155 of record NC_064539.1, read on the forward strand.
GATTAGTAACAAATAGTAATTTAGATTGAGGACAGGAGTAAAATAAAACGGGTAATATTAGGTAGTCTGGTTTTTAAGCTTTATTCCTTCGCCATCCTCAAAGGTATAATTTAACAGGCCTCTTATGTTGTGTTTTCATAGTTAATTTCGTCACTGGAGCTACAATTTTACTCTATTTATACATGGGCATTTTTCACTGAAGTAATTTAGTTGCTCAATGGGATGACACCAGGGACTCGAATGGGAAGCCTGCAGGTTATCAGGGACCATGCTTGACCAGGACGGTTCCTGCCGTGCGCTCTTTCCCTGTGCGCCCTTATGCTACGCCGTAATGAACTTCGCCAGCGTGCTTCTCGATCTCCTCAATGACAGAGGACGAATTAAGCCCTCGTTTATTTTTTTCTTAATGAACTAGGGAAGTACCGAGAATGAAATTGTTGATTCTACTCTCCGAAGAGCAGCACTCCCCTTAAAAAAACGCACCATTCCGCCCCTAGTGATTTGCATCTTTTATTTTTTGCAGCGGGGGCCGTCTTTGGAATTCGGGTCGCAGTGCATTCTGGGTAGTGGGAGAGTTTAGATATTTTAATGCTGTGCTGGGAGGAGTATTACAAAAAATCGAGTGCTAACAACAATGGCTCGGAGGCACAAGTTATTATGGTGGCAACTGAACGGGAAACTCGCTATGCTTGCTGCTGGAAACGGTGTGATGTGGCTTATTCACACGCCACGCCACAAGCCCCTCCCCTTGCGTGGACCCCGACAGATGCATTCTGCTTTGGACGGTTTTCTTTTGTTTTATTTTTTTGTTTTTTTGACAAGCTGTTTGTTTGAACCTGCTCTTTTTTTTGAGAGTGAATGCAGAGGTGCTGTTTTACATAACAAGTGGATATCCCGAGGGCAAGGGCCCGTACCTTGAGCACGCTGCCATAGCTGTGTGTTTCGCAGGCCGAATATGTCCGCCGGTGGGTGGGCGATATATCCATTCTCACCTCCTGAAACACGACCTCCCCCCCACTCCCAGCCAGCCCCCCCACCTTGGTAGGTTACATTCCCAGAAAGGCTTTTGATGAAGCCAGGCCGGGCAGGTAGCTCAGCTGCCAGCGTGCTCGCAGTAAATAAGGGCGTGTTTTCTTTGAGTGGGGGGAGGCGGAGACGCGGTGGAGGCGATGTGTGTCGTTGTGAAGCTCCGAGCCTTTGAATTGCTAACGATGAAAAATGAGCACAATGCTGATTTGAGAGCTTCACCCATGGGATTCCGTCCCCGGGGGAGCACTGTGGAATCACTCGAATATCACTCGAATCTTTTTTTTTTTTCCCAACCTGCTTTGCAAATCCCCTATAGATGAGCCATATTCTCCTCTTCTCTGGAAAAAAAATGAAAGGAAGCAAAAAAAAAAAGGCAACAACAACGGCGGCGCATAAATGAGTGGTCGTGTTTCTGTGCTGTTCAGCGTTCCCCTCAGCTGAGCCATCCATGAGGAGAACCATGCTCTCGGTTTACATCCATCAGACGGCATCTATCAGGAGGCTTTCGAGTCTCTCCATCTGCCGGCACCTGCACTGTGCGCCCGGCGGCCCGACTGACATGCACCTGGCGAAAGAGTCACAGTAAATAACCGGCTGCTCTCGGTGATTCACAAGCCACGGCTCCCGGGCCTTCAGACAGAGGGTCCGGGTCCATCTCTGAAGGTCCCGGAGCTTGGCAAAGCAGGAAAGCCACTTGCTCGGTCTTCAGTGACGAAAGCCCGAAGTAGACTTCCTTTATCCAAGCTCTCATCTTATAGCCAAAGGGTTCCGATAGGTTTCTAGATACGATGACGGTCAGGTTCATTTTCACGTATACAGCTCTGGAAAAAAGAAAATGACGATCCTGGTTTAATTCTGCTGGCAGAAGGCTACGCTGGGCAGCAGGTTGCTTTCAGGCTCAAAATCTCTAAGATGGCAGTAGACAAGAATAAGGTGAAGCAGGTGACACTGGTAGCAACCTAAAACCAGCCAGAGAGAGGACAGAAACGACTTCATAATGCCAGAGACGACCATTAACTTATACAAATCAAAGGATGACCTCAGGTGACCTTCAAAAGAAATAGGAAACATTAAATGCAGGTGTGATGTGCACTACTAGGACAGTTTGTATCAGGCTCCTAGAAGCAGGACTGAAGTCCCATAAAGCAAGGAAGGAGCCCTTCATTAATGAGAAACAGGGAAGAGCCAGGCTGGAGTTTGCAAAACAATGTACACCTTACACAAGCGCATGCGCATAAATTCAGAATCGAGTGAATCCTAAAAATTTGCTGTGGTCTTGCAATTTATTCCAGAGCTGCTCTTTGCTGGATGATATGCCTGTAGCTTCTTTTTCTTTAAGCAGCTAAATGGAAATTGTGTGTGATTTGCGCAGCTCTTCGCGTTTGACGACATGTAATTACTCTGCTAGTACACGTAATGGAGCACGGCCCAGGACACCTCATCATCCAAATCCAGCTGACGAGTCGACACGGAATGTGGGGAACCATTGACCTCTCGGACAATCAATTCCTCCAACTAGCAAGCCTTGTTTTTCCAGACATTCATGCAACCCCCCCCCCCATCTAATACACACATAATACTATCTGAGTACAGGCCTTTCAACATGTTACACACATTCTACAGTGACATCGAAAACTCACAGGGGATGAGGGAGGCGTCACATTGCGCTACAGCACGTAGCCATGACAACCATGTAAATAACCTGGGAATTCATGTGATTAAGAGAAAAAAATCATCTTCCACAAGTTGTGTTGGAGCTTCCAATGCAGCTTCATTACATTAACGAATGTGAGCAAAGTTCAGCAAATGCAGCCCATCTCCATCTGCTGGCAGGTCAACTTCGAGACCCGGCTCTTCACGTTTCCCTCATGCTTACCAGCCATTTTCCATTGGTTTTCTACTACATTCCATTCCATGCTCTTCAAGTAAATTGATGACTCACACCATCCAGGATCTACCCTCTTCTCTCATCTGAATCTGGATCTTTCCTTTCATAAATTTCATATATTTCTTTTTCTATCCAAAATGGACGGGTAGTTACATTTTATTACTTTTCTTTTCTGTTGCCACTTGTATCTAAATGGAGATGGAATGAAGCACATTTTCTTTACATAAAGAGAACGTGATAGTCAAACACTAAAAGTACAACTATGTTTCCAAGAACAGAAGTGGAGAAAATGCTATTATCATTCTACTAGAGGCCAATCATAATTTTGACTCTTCTTCAGCTATTCAATTAAACTAAATGCATTATTCATAGGATTTATGGATGAGTAATTTGGTAGGACCTCAAATGTATTTGCATATTATAGTTTATATGGTGTAAATTTATTTTCTATTTATATAAGAATTGAATACAATGCCAGCTCGATAAGGAGCAATTAATTGTAACAGAATTTCACCTTAACCAGAAAGACAAGCGACTGTTAATTACAAATAATGAACCAAAAATGCAGATTAAAAAAGACAAAATAAGAATTATTTCATTTATTGTTCCAGAATGGAATTTAATTAAAACTTTGATCTGCGTGCCAACCGATGATTGTAAACTATCCATTCTGCATTTAGGGGAATAAGTCACACATACATACGGACTTCAAAGAATTTGCAGTGTTCGTTGTTGTTCCTAGCAGTAGATGCCGGGTTATTTTTTTTATTACTCTGAAACTCTTTTTCTTGTACTGGGTTCCCAGCAAAGGTTGTTGCCGCTTATCAGAAATGCACCCTGGCTGGTGGTCAGAGTCACAGTGACCTGCCACTCAGTGCAGCAGCCGCATCCTGGCTAACGGCGAATCGGCCGTCCACGCTTCAGCGCTCGCCCGGCACCACGTGGCCAGGACATGTTCTCGCTCTGTGGGAATGACCTGAAGGTGAGATGTCTCGCCTGGTTTTGGACAAATGCTCGTCAGTCTCCGTTGACCTTCCTTGCTAGATGAACCAAGTCTCCGGAAAGGGCCGTTAACATGCGTGGCGGGGTGGTCTGCGTGAAGCGGCCTGTCGGGACGCCGGCGCTCTGGCTGTGCGGCTCCAGCCGCCGTCACTTTTTCCGGTTATTTCCAGGCGGCTGTCGTGCTCCTCGCATCTGTCAGGTCACACGCGGCCAAACATGTGAGCGACTTTAAAAATCTATGGCGAGGATCAGTGGGTTTTTAAATTTGCATGGATTTCGCTTCCAACGAGTCAGCGCGCGGCTTTATTTCCGTGTATGTTCTCAAGGCTCGTGTCGTGCCCACCCCCCCCCCCCCCCCCCCCTCGCCCACCCCCCCCCCCCCCCCCCCCCCCATCGCCCACCCCCCATGTGCTGTATGCTCTAACCCACAGCATGCCCCGTCAATGGAAATAGGACCCAAGCTCTCTTTTTGCCTGGAACGGATGTATGAAAAATTATATATAAATATTATTTTATTATTTTATATATATTATTTTATTTTTTTTACTGTATCAGTGTAGCGTGTTTGGCCCTGGGAGGCTTGTCATCTGAAATGCTCGAGATGACGAAATGGAGATGACAAACAAATGTTTGCCTCGCTGAAACAGGAAGACCAGGGGCCAGCTGCCCAGGCCTACTGGGCAGCACATGGAGTTCCGGAAAATACCATGACAGTAATGCCATTCACAGCAGCCACCTCTTAAACATCGCGGGGCCAGCTGGCCCTGTCCTGCAGGCAGCGGCTCACGCTTTGCTTTGCGTTTATAAGTGTCAAGGCACACTTATAAGATGGCGGCTTGAAATTTGCCTGTCGATTGGTCAAATTCTAAAAAACCGTAGCGTGTTTCCAGCTTTAAACACTCTTTTTAGGTCTCCACAGTGCGCAGAATTTTGCGAAAAGTATTTTAATGAAATGAAAAATGTCAGTCAGTCGATGCACATATTGATTAAGTAAATCCCACGGTCCATATTTACTGCCATGAGCCAGTTCTTCATATTATTTTTCTAGGATTCCAAGGTAACATAATAAGTTGCTAGACAAATGCCAGTTTCTGCCTCGCAATATTGTGGAAGGCAATGGGAACCATAAAAGATCAAAAATGGTCAATTTGAAGTCTGGCTCGAGCGATCACTAGCTGATCCCTTTTGAATTGCATGTGTTAATGAATGCCAGAACACATCTCCACTTCACTTTGTGGCAAGGTGACATAAAGATGTCTGCATCCCATAAGAGGTAACAGAGAGAAATTCAGGAGAAGCAGAGCAGCGTTCCGTGCGCCGCAGGTCGAAGCGAGAAGCTCTGGCAGGTGCAAACAATGTGCTATGTGCTATGAGCTATCGCATCCACAATTTTTTATCACAATCGTCTCCAAATATGACTGTCAGCAACAACAGATTTATAGATCAGGAGCCGCCTTTTCCCAGTGAATTCACAGAAACTTCCAGAATTTTACACCAATATGTAAATATATATAAATTCCATGATCTGTGAGGAAGGAACAGGTAAACATATGGACAGATTGCATTTCATCCTGTCACCCACGATATATTCATATTTATTTATTTGCTGCGTCAATAGAATTGGCGAGATTTTGAAGCTGTTATGGGCACAAGACTGTGATGTTTTAATAACGGCTATTGATGGGTTTGACTCGCGATTCTCAGGTAGTCTTTATTTCTCAAGCGTTAGCTAGGGGTAAAAGTGCTTTCCACATGACGCATACATAAATAAACACACAGACGAAAAGCATGAGGGGCCACTCCAGCTGTCAGCTGTAAACAAACATGCAAAATATATCTGTTTCTGCACAGCTGCTTAAGTATTGATGGCCGGCGAAGCCCCAGAGGTGTTCTCAGTGCTGGCGCCTGTCCCCTCCCTGGGCCTGTTCGCATGGGGAGGGGGGGGGGGCTGACACCTAGCACGCCCCCCCGCAGACACGCTGTATTGCATCATCTGTTGATAAACTGCCGGGGTATTGTGGGGGAGGTGAGCCGACGGATTTAAAGGCGACAGCTACTGTTGACTCCCTGTACCGAGCCGCGAGGCACTCTTTCCTAAAATCCCCTTCTGTGAAATTAAAAGTGCTACTCCTGACAGCCTTCTTACATTTCTTTACAGTACTTTCAAGAAATCGGGATTCGCGCGAGACCCTTTCGTATGCACTTAAATAAAATTGACTAGACTCGTGCTGCTACTACACCAGCTACTGCAGTTTTGCTTTGTCTCGTTTTCTTTTCTTATTTGATCTAATTGAACAAAGCATACAAGCCATAGATTTACTATTGTTTTACCTTTAATCTTCATTCATAGCATTTGTTCGCTGTGGGGAAATACAATCGAATGTTTGTAGATCAGTTAGCCTGGGTTTGATGACATCCTGATACAGTTGAGCAGAGACGGAGGAAGAGGGAAGAGAGAACAGGTCGAGGCTGTTATCCAAACTCATTTTCAAAATCAGAACTTTATTTCCAAAGTCAGCATTTCAAATCTCAGCATGTCCAATCCCATTTAATGCAATTGACGCGGCATTTTACGAAACGATAAATTTTCAAATTAGACACATGCTCCCCTCCCCCCTCCCATCTCTCTCTCTCTCTCTTTCTCTCTCTTTCTCTCTCTCTCTCATGATATCATGCCCCATAAGTCAAGAGAAGAAGCTGGATTTTGAGGGTATTTTACAGTGTCAAATGTTAAGCGATAACCAAATTCCGCATGGTGAAACAGTCGAGATTTCAATGCTACGGATAATTGTGCAGAAGTTCCCTCTAGGTTTTAAGAGTTATCCATTTATATGGTTCGTTTACAAGGATTAAAAGCAGCAGAGTTGAAAGAAACTTAGTTCTGCTTTTAGTCTGGAAATCCTTGGTGGTCATGGCAGATGATCCCAATTTATTTGGTTAGCGCTGCTGTTACAACCTTCAGTAATAAATAATTAAATATGACGTACACGCCATTAATATTAAAGTCTTTGTTTTCTCTATGCATTTTAGCTATAATGTATAGCAAATCTGAATTGGGGACCTACAGCCGTATTAGAGTTAGCTAGGTAAGATTTGAAAAGATTCCTTAATATATCGTTAATAATTGTATAATTCATTATAAGTTACAGATTGTTATTAAATGTTATCAAGTTGTTGTGATGTCTTCTTAAGCAGATATATCTCTCCAAGCGTGAGGGTTGGAGTTTTGAACGTGGGTGTACAGGAGACACTTGGGCTGAAAAGTATTTGGTGGGTATGCCTGGTCAGTTTTTTTCTGTTCTGGGGGGGGGGGGTGGGGGTTGTGATTGTTGCGGTGACAACGCGGGACGTCAAATGGTCTTTTTTGACGCTAAAACGTTGTGGCAATGTGAGAAGAACGCCGACACATTTCAGAGATCTCCATTTTTTTATATATATATATTTTTTTTATTTATTTTTTTTTTTTTCACCAGGGGACCGGTGGTGTGGCTGTCTGCTTGTCAGGGGGGTTAGGGTGATCCCGCTTGACAGCTCCGGAGGACACATGCATATCTGCTGGCCATACCAGCTTGTGTCTGGTTCTAATCAGCCCCCGGTTTGTCAAGACCCCAACACCACCCAGCTGGCCACATCCTCTAATAAAGTTTCTCCTGGGGTCTCAGCTTCTTCTGTCACCTAGGAAACACTATTTACGCTCCCATGGTCACGCACCATTGGTCAGACCAGCCAGAAGTGCTTTAACCAGCAAGGATCTTCAGTCAAGACCCAGTGTCGCTTAATCCGCTAAGCTCAATTTTGCTTAGTAATTGAAATGTACTGTATGCTGTGCAGAAATGCTGTTATATCACAGTACAGTTGCTATCACCGTACTGTTTCCTGCAATGTAAAACAAAAAAACATTTATACCCTGCAGCTAATTTGCTAAACGTGCAAGACGATTCCTTAAAATGGCAAGTTTAATAAAAGATTTGAGCTACTATAAAAAGTAAACCTTTCTGGCCAATGCATTGACATATAAAGGTTAAGTAAGACGCAATTTCGTCGTATCGGTTCATAATTTTAGTGTAAGGTAGCTCAGTAGGCAGCGCTGTATCCTAACACTTCCACAGTTGGGGGTTCGAATCCCACCTGCGCTCTGCTGGGGTGTGGAATGGGCGCATTCTCCTGCAGCCCAGAGCCACACATTGAGGCTGATCTGCATCTCTACATGCCGCGGTGCATCACTGTGCATCCCTGTGCCCGCTGTGGCCTGGCCTCCCTGGCCAGAACGTCCTCCTGCCTTGTACCCTATGTGGAGATTAGCTCCTCCCCCTCTCCATGGTTAGAAGATGGAATAAGTATTTTATATTTTTGAGAAGGAAAGTGTTACATGATCTGTCTTGATAGGACGATGGATGTTGTCATTATAGTATAACTTATTTTATAATAATGAATCTGTATGTTAAATTATCAATTTAACTCGATTTAACGTTGTAGAAGAGTGATACAGAATGTTCTGTCTTTATGTTTTTGCATCCTGATAATGAGCAAAAAGTAGTAACGTTTTTTGCTTCTGGTAGAGTTATTTTGGAGTTTAGCATGGTGTAAACTCTGAAACTTTGAAAAAACGTTGCATTTTAGAAGCTCTGCTTCTCTGAACCGCTTGTATTTACCATATATACCTTGTGTATGAATCACTAAATGCATCCGAACACCGTAATTTAGCCTGCAGAGGGACATGCGGTGTCCGTGAACGAGAGCGACAAGCGAATTCATGCCCCAAACAAACTTCTGTCTTGCGTTGTTTTTGGAGACGATGGATTTTCTTTAGCTCCCTTGTTTTCCTTTCACTATATTTGTGTTTACTTGTGAAAAAAACTGCAAAATGTCTGTAAATAGAACACTGTGTGCTTACTCAGCATCTCCTAAAAGTTCAAAGGCTCCACCCTGTGTGCTCTTGGCCAGTACAGCTTTCCCATTTGTCTCTATAATATTTTTTTTTTATTTTTTAGGAACACCACCCAGTTTATACGTTGAAAAACAGTGCTGATGGATTATATGTGCCAGTGTGTAATTTAATTTGAATTAAATGTCCTGAAGGTATCAGTGAGAAACTGAAACACAAACGCATTCTCTGTTCACCAGGTTTGGGAGCCGAATGGTTTTGACAGAAGTTTAAACCTCTGGACACTGGAAAGGGTCTGAGGAACATAATATTCCGAAGTTTATTTAACGTAGACTTCCTGCAGGATTAAATCAAATGGTGACCCACCTGCTGCTATATTTCACTGCTTCTTGGGCCTTCAGAAAACGTTTAAGAGTAAAATATACATTTCAGGTGCCAATGGAAAACATGCGATGGCCTGACCATGGTCATATTCATTTGTGGGACCTTTAAGGGCATTTCTGGGACTGTACATAGCTGTAGAGAAAAGGGATGGATCAAAGGTGAAGGAAGCTAAATTGAGGATATCTAGTATGGCTCAGGGCCCTAGGAAGCGAGCGAGATGCCAGAGGTCAAAGGTCGCCATGTGCTTCCCTGCTTGCGAGGTCACTACTCCAAGCTGCAGGGATTGCAGCTACAGGTCAGAGTCCAGGACCTTCTCGAACCCATTTTCTGGGGCTAAAGGAAATGGCAGTTAAGGAGTAATGTCAAAAACACTCAGTGGCACATGCGGTAACACTTACATATAAGTACTTGTTTACAAATCTTTGGCATGTTTATTTCTGAGACAGATAATTCTGAAGAAAACAAAAAGATTTGAACAACTCATGAAGTTATTAAACTATGTAGCTTTGATTAAGAATGCCATATGTCCTTAAAGTATTTCATTTTATATCGAAAGACTAAGAGCATTTTTTATTTTTAATAGCTTTCTCTGAGGTCAGAGCCACCAAAGAGGGTCTCCTATTCCTTCGGTGACATGTTATTTGAGATTTAATTTGTTCCAATAGCACAAAGCCCCAGCAGAGATAAAATTCTTGGCCTTTTGGCAGTTGCTGACTTGACGAGATAACAGGCAATAACGTTAAAAAGTAAATTTGGTGTTTAGCTTCTTTAGCGTCTATGAGCTTCTGCGGCCGGGGGGTTCGTCATTGACCAGCAGGGATTTCCACAACAGAATCCTGGACTTTTCCAAGAGTCCTCAGTCTGTCGCATTTCAAAGTGAACATGATTGCGGATCTCTTTCACGCGGAAGTAACATTTCTTTCCTAAAGAAAAAATAGAGCATCGCGGCACGTCATTCTGTCGAGAGATCCTTTTTGAGTTAACCCACCATGTAATTCCTCCACTCCCCTTTTTCCCTAGCCTGCAGGAAGAGGGAAAATAAGCTCATTATCAAATTTTGCTCTTCAGCCGCATAATTTCTTGGATGCATGAAATGGCTGTCTCTCTTTGCAGGGCGGCGAGCGCTAATGCGGAGTGGCAGACACTCACGTTTGGTGGCGCGATAGAGGATTTGGCCCCCACGTCTACGGACCGGCGCTTCTCGGGCTTTCGGCAAGAAAAGAGGTGCCTTACAATGTTAATAAAAAGCTCATTGTATTATGTGCGTTATGGCAGGTTTTATGTAAAAAAAAATGGCTGCCAGAGAGGGGCAAGTAGCGCAAAGCAGAGATGAAAATGGGAGGGTGTGGTGACAGGGATGATGGGTGGGGGGAAGCTCACTGGGACGCGGAGGGAGAAATCCCAGTTTGCTGCTGCACGGGGGGCAGCGCTTAGATAGTTTGTTCCTAAAACACACAATTCTTTGTGTGCCGAAGTCATGGTGCCTCTGACTTCCTGCTCTGAACAAGAAACAGTCCAGTCATAGCTCTGCTCTCTCTCTTTTTCCACAGCCGTTTGGAAGACATCGTTTGTCATAACCTTTCAGAGATGCGAGATCCTAAACGGAGCTTCTCAGTCGACCTCTTAAGCGAAAAAGATATTCTGACCTCAAAGTTTTTCAAGAGACTTAAAATGACCTTAGACGTTTTTCCTTAAAGATTCTGCAAGACTAGCCGACTGTTTTTGCATGTGATATTATTTAGCTTTATTTGATTTCACAATGCTATGCCTGACTATGTGTGTGTGTGTACCATGTGTGTCCAGGGGGGAGTGTCCCGGCCATATGCCCCCTGCTGCCTGGGAGGGGCTCCTAGATCCCTCCTGTGACCCCCGACCAGCATAAGTGGCTGAAGATAAATGGATAAATAGATGGATGGCTGAGTGGGGGGATATTTTGAGTATGAAAAATACATATAAATCCTCCATGACAAACATATTTTAGTGCACGTTTAGATAGATTTGTGAAATAAAAGTCCCCTTAAAACATTTAGTTGTGAGTATGTATTTCATTTTCATATTATCTTGCAGCTTATACTTGACCCTTATTATTTTGCTTTATAGACCAGATGAGATAATGGAAATGGTTACAGGAAGTAATGTTCTCAGTCAAACAATTCTTCTTCAGCGAAGGAATATCCACAGTTGGCTTGTTTCAAAGAAGCTCAGTATTGTTTCAGAATGAAATGCTTATGAAGGCCTGTGATTACAAGTTACCATAGCCGGTTGAAGGGCTAAAAATAGCCCTCGGGGTTCCGGTCTGTGTCGATTCCTCCAAACTTCAGGGAAATTGACTCTCTCAGAATGTGAGAGGAAACTCTGTTCGGAATGTGAACGTTGCTTGTTTGCTATTATTACTATGGTGATCACCACTACTTGCATTACTTAGTATGTTTAAAATGACAATAATTACTGTTAATAAATGAAAAAAGAGTATCTGCATATTAAGTGTTTTAACAAGTTTTAATCAAATAGCCTCTGCTTCTGTTTCAAACTGTAAGCATAGTGAATTGAGGTTTTTTTTTTTTTGATCAGGCATAATAATAGCAGTTCAAGTATGTCAATCTAAGGGCCTGATTTACAGCTACATTTTTCAACTGTCTGCATTTTGGATTAATATAATGCCTGTCACTCATAAAACTATCATGTATTTTGATTTATATGCTGCACTTGGGGTTTCGTCATGGCAGACAAAAAAAGTTCTCCAAATGGACTCTGTTATAGTATGCTATATATTCTCCCTGCTAAATTTATTTGGAAATATATGTTTTGGGCAGTGAGAATGTCACCATCAATGGCCCCAAACATGCAGTCCTTTGCTTGGGGAAGAATGCCCGACAGACAAACAGACTCCTGACCTCTACCTTGAGAATCACTTAAAACCTAATATAACTGCTTTCAGAAAATAAACAAAAAACAGTTACCATGACAAAAAAATGGCAGAAGCCAAACTGGAAAAGAACCCTAAAGTGTAAAAAAAAAAACAGAGCATCAGGAAGTTAAGCTGTCTGAGGTGAAGGGAGCAGGCGACTAGCCCCTTCCATCGCGACCCAGACAATCATCACAGCTGTCCCTTCATTCCCTGCCTGTCCGTCCCTCGGAGTTTTGGCAGCGATCTATGAGACGGGAAAACCACCGTTGGTTTGGGAGGGAGCCTGCGAAGAGACAGGCACCAATTACGTAACTCGCATTGTGCGGCTCCTTCAAGCGCCCGGCTGTTACGCTTGGAGTCACTCGTCCAGTTAATTGTGATTGTGGACGGTTCTGCGCACGTTTACGCCCATGAAATCAGCGATACGTCGTGCGGCGTGGGCTTCTAAACCCGTTCTTTATTCTTTGGTTTTGAGTTGTTGGGCAGTTTCTAATACACTGTGAAAAATATCGACAAGAAGAGGGTGGCATTTCTTCCCAGGCCATGACAGCTCACACTTTCATTTCTGCAAAATAAATAGCCACAGATCCTTCCTTTTTTTTGCAGAAACCAAGTGTAAAAATAACTGTGGAAGATAGGTGCACCCCTGATTATAAATGGAATTATGCTGATTTATTGATTATATCGTGGTCTGTGTTGTGGATTGGGCGGGTGGAAGTCTGCTTAACTAATAAAGGTATCTAACCCTACATAACATTTTGTACACCCAGTTCATTTTTAGCTGTTTAATGAAGTATTTGACTTCAGAACTGTTCTCCTCACCTTTCTGAAATCACACGGGGCTTTATCACACGATTGTGTTAATGCTGTTATGTGTGACATGGGCTGTGTTTCTCTAGCATGGTTACAACCTACCTGGCCCCAGCGCCCAGCATCTTGGTAGAAAAATGCCCATGTTCAGTGATGAATTGGGTCGGGGTTAAAATATTCATGACTTTATTAATGAGCAGTTTGGCAAAGATCGTGAGACGTGGCCGATCAGTTCCGAGGGATCATCTCCGGTCTGCGGGTGGAAAGGAGACGTTTCCATATATCAAACCGTCTGTCATTCCAGGATATGACATCAGATATGACATCAGATGAGCGTATGTCATTATCACCTTTTAAAATAACAACTGGACATAGTAGACATGCTATTTCATTTTTTGTGCGCTTTGTAAACGAATAACCTTTTTCACCTTCCCCAATACTTCCAAATTAATTCTTTCTACAAAATCAATGTGTTTGATATTTTTTTTAATGATCTTTTAATTTTCAGTGTGGTGTTCAATTATTACTATTTTTTTTAATGGTTACTCCTGGACAGCTTCAGGAAGAAACGCTAGTTTTGCAGCAGTTTTTCCTGTCCTATTGTAGGAACCCAGCCAATTGTTACCGAAAGATGAACCCAGAAACACAGCTGATCAGTCACTGTCACTGGAAAAGGCCTGTAGATCCAGTGTGGGATTTTCTTAAGTGTCAAAATTAAAAACTCGTGCACTGTGGGTATTCAGAATGCTGCAGCAGCAAGTCAGACAAGGGCTGAATTTATTATTACAGCAACACAAAGATTACTCACTGTCCAAATAGGATTTGACAGATGCCATTCTCCATGTGCCTGCCATTGGGAGAAGAAGGGAATACACTCCCTGCACAAATAAAAATGGCTGTGTTTGATTTCATATTCCTAATGCTGATTTTGGCACTGGGTGTACGCCTATCCTTCAGTATGAAGCATGCTTTACTTGGAAAATTGATGGTCCGAGGCCGGGGCTGAGCTCAAACAAAACAATGTCCGCCCCCTAATCACTGTTTATAAATCAGGTACTGCACGAGAATTTAAAACAAACATAAAATGTGATTTCCAGCTGATTTATGATTTTAGGACCGGAGGGTCCCCTTTGCATGCAATTTGTCTCCAAGTAAAACAGCTTCTGAGACAAATATCTACATAGACTTCCAGCAGCCCTGAACAATCCTAAAAAAATCTATAAGGCCACTCAGAATTCCCCACAATCCCAGTCTGAGCGGCCAGTGGCATTACTGAAAGCCCCTTCTGTTCTGTCTTTGCCGGCTTTGAATTAAAAAAGTCGTCACCTATATGAAATACACACATCGTGCCAGCAAGGTCCTCCTGAAGGCATTTGCTAAGCAGTTTTGCCAATAAATCGATGCAAAAATGAAATTTCTATACGGCTGCGAATGGCTGCAGAAATGCCATACAAGTAGCTAATGTATTTTCGGCAACTTTGCACGTTAGCCCGGGCTATAGAGCTGAGATATGCGATGGGTTGTTTCCAGTGAGCACTGGAATGGGGGAATCTGAGCTTCGGCGAATCATTCTGGGGAAGACTAAAGAGGCAGAGCCTCCTGTCCGGCCCCCCTCCCACCTCGCGACCCGGGAGGCTGCACCTACAGGGTCGGGTTACTGCGAAAGCCACCATCCAAATCGATTTCACAGACGACGGCTTCAGCTCGGCCACACGGAGTGCCGGCAGGCAGGTCCCCGCAGGGTGAGCTTCACCAGCGAGGCCCCCACACCCCCCACCCACTGCTAGGGTTTCATTTCACAGCAGGTGTCGAGGCTGTTGTTGAAGTTCGTTGATTGGTATCAGGAGCGCTAACACAACTAAATCAGCCTGCTCCATTGCCCATTGCAATGGTTCCTCCAGCAGTTATAACTGATTTGTTTTACATAATAAATAATGGCATGCTGAAATGGATTCACTGTTGAAATGTACTCAAAGGCAACAAACTACTGACTCTTTCTTTTGCAAATGTTTTTATTTACGTTTGTATAATATAATACTTTGTAGTTGAATTACACGTATTTCAACATCCTAATATGCTTGGGCAGATCTTCTTCTTTGTCTGGTTATTATTATTATTATTATTATTATTATATTTGGATAAATAGTTATGGATGGATGGATGGATGGACAGATTATCACTTTAAATGTTCTTCCATTGATGGCAAATTCTTTCCTTCTGCCGATTGGTCGTCTGCACTGAAATTCCCACCGAAAACTCCTGCATGTAGTCCAGTCTGCCCCAGCGATCCTCCTCAGTGCATCTCACCATAGATAAGTTGTAACCCAGCTTCGCTCAATGTAAGACATTCCATAAAATGCCTGGAGTCACTGCGCTATCGATTCCTTTCTCGCAATAACTTCATAAGCACCGAACTGAATTTCAGGTACAAGTGATTGTTATATAACATTATATAAATGCTTCCTTTCCAGTCTGTTCTACAGAAAACAATATTGCATTGAAGCTGACAGCTTCGCCTCTTCAGATGAGTTACATATGTGATGACCAACACACCTAGAATTTATGCAGAAATTGTCATGGCAAGTGGGAAGACGATCGGTAATATTGACTCAGAATAAAAGATAAACACTTTAAGTTCACAAACGAGGCTTCCAGCTGTGTGTGGTGTTTGCATGATCGCTTTGTGTTTTCATGCTTTTCTTCCAGATCATCTACATTCCTCCTGCTCTCTAAATGTGGCTGGAGGCATCACCGTTAGTGTGCGTTTGCTTATATGTGTTACTATGTACCTTGCAATGGACCGACGTCCCTCCCAATGTGTTTAATACCTTGAATTAAATAGCACTACAAAAACATGGATGAATGGATGGAATATCTTTCGTTCAGCTCTACTCTTGAAACTTGCAGTCTTTGTCATTTTTTTCCCCCAGAAATTATAAGACAGGGAAAAAGCCTGATTTATAGTGTTATATCTAGGGCAGATCACCTCCGCCCTCATGGTGGAGTGACTGACGTAGAAATGCTTGACGGAGACAACACTGGAAAAGTGATATCTCACACTCAGCTGTAAAAAAAAAATCAAACCTGTTTGTAAGAGTTTACAAGTGTGTGAATCGGTACAGGAAGGTACCGTCTTCAAAGGTTTGCTACGCGGGGATAGTAACTACAAAGATATCAATTAATGGCACAGGATACAGGATGGGGACCGGAATACTAAACTAGGAAACACAAGGGCACACGCAGGAATACGATTAAATCCGAAGCTCAGGTCAGCCGCATTGGTTTAAAGGATATTCGACACGATGGTTCGTTCATCTTTAAGACATGCATACTCCTGCAGGGATCATTATGCATAATAAAAACACCTATATGTGTTCTGCGAATTGAAATATACCCCAGCGCTACTGCTCTCTAAAATCTGGCACCTCCACTCTTATTTTTCAACAATAACTTGGGCTCACAAATTCCCAGAAGGCATAATTCATTAGTAGTCTTGGAAAATTTGTAAAACACCGGGGTTTGAAAAATGGTGGAAATTGTGGCAGGGCACAAGAGGCGAGTCCTTGCAGTCCATTATAATCTTATCAGTGTTTTTTTTTTTTTTTATCAAGGCGAGACAGCGAGACACCCATGAAAACAATCAGCCTTTGGGAAGTAGTGGAATACCACGGGAACCAAAACACCCACGGTGAGAGAATTCTCACCCAATCCACATCTAACTCCACGTCAGGAACAACGCTCTCCAGTCCAGAACACACTGTAGCCGAACGTCAGTGCACTTTACTGCAATCTGTGTACGTCACTATGGCTAAAATTGCCAAATTATTATTTCGTACACCTGCAGGATGCCAGCAGTTTGCCAGCCCATGCTGATGACTGAATGGAGAAATGAGAGAGGAAGCGTGTGGTAATAGCCACCTTGGTGCTGTACGGTCTCTTCGTCTCCAGTTGGCGTTTCTCTCTAACGTCGGCCTTGTGGAGGGGCTCTATATGTTGGGTGGTCTGGCTGCTCATCCGTTTAACTCGACCTGGGTGTCTTTCCCACTTCTCTCTCCCCCGATACACTTGAAATGCTTCAATGGTCCATCGTCTCCTTAGGAATAGTGGCACGCAGCAGCAGTCAGGTTAATGTTCAGCCATCTCTGCCCTAACTTATATTTCTTTCCCGGAGGATTTCAGTCTCTCCCAGAGGAGATTTTGTATCTTGCAGCTCCGTCAGTGGGATCCCTGTCAGTCTTGGTCTGATGGCTAATCTGTACACTTGCTGTTTTATCTCTGTGCAGGAGAGTCCTCCTTAACAAGCATCTGCCTGATAGCTAGACGTATCGTCAGGTTGAGGAGCCTGGCTCAGAGGAAATAAGATCCGTCCCTCTTATCACATCACTTATCGAATATTTTTGTTAACTTGGGGCTTTTTTTAATTAATGTTTTATGTCTGTAGTATATTTGTGTGTGGTATAAATATATTAAACAATTTACTGTTTATTTCCATAAAATAAATGTCTAATGATTATTTAATTTGAATAAATAAAGAATTGGCAATAGTTTACCTAACAGCCTTTTTCCACACACCTGGGTAATGTGTGTTCACAGCCCTTCCTGGGAGTCTCCTGCCTCATGTCCATCGCTTCCTGGCAAACACCACAACTCAGCATTGTTCCTAATAACTGCCACGTCAGTATTACATTTTATTACGCTTAGCAGTTTTTCCTAATACTCTCAGTGCTTGGCACATATGAGTACTACCAAAACTACAAAACAGAAAGGTTATTATGATTTTTGTTCTCACAAAGATTATTGGGATACTTTTACAATAATTCTTTTGTGAAGAAACTAGATTTCTTTTAAAGGAACGATCTGGTATAATCCATCCATCCATCCATCCAGCAATCCAGGGAAAGACAGGGCACAAAGTAGAGGAAATCTATGATCTCTATATGCTTTATTCCTTAATTTATACCACTCAATAATGGCACAAATTCAGCCGTGCTCTTCAGCGTTACGACCCTGACATGATTTTTAATTCAAGTTTGTGGCAGAAAGATTATTCAACAAAGTATAAGCGCATTAGGGCTTAAGATTTCAAACAAGCGTCAACAAGAAAGCAGCAGAAATCCTCCAGAATAAAGTTAATACACAAGAATATGCTGATCTTGGATAACTGTGGAAGGGACCCCTTTGAGAAGTGTCTGTCCTGGGAGAGTCACAGAACATCAGGTGGAGATGGGGGTCCGTCGTGACCATTCATGTCCATCCAGCGGCAGGGAGATGGCACGGGAGTTTTTTTTTTTTGGGGGGGGGGGGGGCACTGAGGTCTTCATGTGAGCCAGGAGGCAGCTGGATTTTCCAACGCCCGCGGAGAGCTTGGGCGAGCGGGCGGCCGCACGCCGGGGGTCCGACTGTGGAAAAACCTGGTGTCCAGTGAGGGAGCTCGGAACCCCAACTACTGCCAAAGAAAACCGCGGTCGGAAGAGTCTGCTAATAGTGCATGATGCGTGTCACCTGAAACTAGAATCATCTGAGGCCTGGTAACCACAGTAGCAGACATCTCCACGGGCCTTAAAGAAAAAGGAGAAAACCACCCTAAGGTCTTTAATCCTGAGGATTTCCACTGCGATCCTCATTTGCTTGACTCACAGCCGTCGCGTGCCTAAATGTTCCAGCAAAGCTGTGAAGCGCCTATATTCAGGAAGAATAATGAGTGAAAGCAGATGTGCCCTGGCACATAAATACTGACGCAATTCAAAGGTATATTCTGATCAGCCCAAGTCAAGCTGAAGGTTCCCGAACTGCCGGGTCAGACAGATGTTGGTGGAGCAGCTGTGTGTGTTTGTGTGCTTAACAGGCAGCGCCGGCTGAAGCCCGAGCACCTTGAAATGTCACCTCATTCTCGACGTGAGGAGTATCGAAGGCGCAGCGGAAACCACATCAAATCGGGGAATGACAAGAGCTTCATGTCGAGGAGGAGGAGACGCCACGGTTGCAGGATGCTTACGAATGCGGACACCTGAAAAGGCTCCCGAGTCCTGCAACCTTCAGATGTTTATCAGGTTTTTTTTGAAGCGTTACTACCTTCGGTTTAGGATCTCGTGGACGTTCGCTTTGGGACTCAGTAACTCGGAAGACATTTCCCAGCTTATCTGCTTCCTGTTCCCCTCTCACGATAAACAGCCACGACATTTCAATGATGTTTAAAGTGACCTTTGCATGTCATGGATTACACCATCGGCATGCATCCAGCCCTCTATCATATATTTCCTATTATAGACTCTTGATCACCATGATCTTCAGCTAATAAAGGTGGTTTGATGATGCCACTAATGGACTAATGGGTTCGTCTCACTTACATATAGATCTGCTTACGAAAAATACATCCTGTTGGATCTCACCACTCCTTGATGATCAGATGGAGAAAAACATGCTTTCAGACGGCCTTTTTCATTGTTTAATGTATTTTTAGCTCACAGTTCTTTACGAATGGTTATAATTTTGATTTTAATTGTCTGTATATGCAGGAAACAAGTTCAGTCATGACAACATCCACAGAGAAAGGCAACAATTCCCAATTTTCTAATAGGGAACAGAGGTCGCGTCCCTTCAGATCACAAAAATAATGCATTTCTCGTCCTTCCAACTGAATATTTCCTCGTGAATATCAGAGACTGAAAAACTTCCACCCATTACCAACCTTTACATGTTTTTGCAAGAATTCGAGGAGCTTAATTCATATAAAGTTTATTTCAAAAACGGGTCGTAAGTTATTAAAGTCGAACGAGTCAAATAAAATGGGAAAGTGTCAACTGCTTTCTCTCCGCCCTTGAAAACAAGACCAGTACAGGCCACTGCTGGCCAGTGCTAATGCGTTTGTGACAGGTAGGAGGCGGGGAAGAAGCCATATTGTGTCAAAACCGGCAATTAAAAGGACCACCCAGCCTCCGGTCACTCGCACCATGTGATGGATGGTTGTCCAGCTCTGACAGGTGTGGACATAGAGGTCTCTCTCTCTTTGACTGGGCTGGCTGGCACGGTAGTGCTCCTGTATTGACACATTCCAGATAGCGCCATGCAGCTAATGACTCTCCGCGCGGCTTCTGTCTGTTGTTTATCTTCCTGCAACCAAAACTCCCCTGTCACAGCATGGAGACCGTGCACGAGATTTTACCGCGAGTCCCATTAGACGGCCTAACCTGCCAAGAGCGCATGTCAATAACAGTTGCGGAAAAGTGCTTTTTTTTTCTTCTTTTTTTTTCGTTAGCACCGGCCTTGTTCTATCGCAACAGTGCAGCGAATGAAATGTCACCGGTCTTATACCTGTGGATTTGAATAATCTGAACTCGCTCCTGTTTCCCATAATTGAATTCCCACTGTTCGTGGCTGCGTTTAAGTCCTGTAGGCAGTTGCCATGAATCCTTCGCTCTCCCATTCAACAGCTCGCACACCTGGCCGGTGCTCTTTGGGACTGAGATTCCGTCTCTGTGTTCCGAGTGTCACTGTGTCAGAGACGTCGTCGATTATTTAAAATACCGAACGAAATATTTGGAACTTGAGGTATCGGGTTTGTATTGCTGCCTTTAAACAATTTGCTTCAAATTAGCATTAGAAAGCTACTTTGTGGGGAAAAAAAAAGAAATAATTATATTCTATCTACTGTAGAAAATATGCAGGCACCCAATTAGCATGTAGAATTAAGCAAAAATAGAAAGTGACACAATAGTTTCATTATAAAACATTAAATAATGTCTTTAAAAAATGCAGTAATCCCATGATATTAAGATCTTTCAGAAACATTAATTGGACTTGGGCCATATTAATAAGTTGTCTTAAGTCATAAGATTATATAAAAATATTACGGTTGTTTTCATATGCTTCCTGTCAATTTCACAGAGGTTTAAAATTCTCTGTGGTTATTATTTCAAAAACAAGTTTCTAATGAAATTTGGGGAACTTTATGCATATTATGGTTATATGTATATTATATTACTCAATTACTGGTATGGCAAACAACCAATAAATTCGAACTATAATATAAAACTTCCAAATATATTTATAGGATGTGATTTTGTGTCTAGACCCATCTTGTGCACAGTGGTTCGTACTAACAGAGTAAAGTAGAAAGTAGCGAGACAAAGCACAGACGTCTATGTTTTATACCAGAATATAATAATACACTCTAGTCACATAACATACGACACAAGGATGAACCCAACAGTTCTGAAACGCGTTCAGTGACCTCACAGTGATCAGATCTAAACATCGTTAATGGGGAAGTTCTGCCGAACCAAGTGTGAAGTAGATTTCCAGCTTATCCACCCAGTGAGGAATGGGCCGATATCCCACTATAGACTTATATGGTAGCATTTCAACAAGGATTGAAGCTCTTCTAAAGGCAATGGTAGTTGCACTCTTTGCTCTGTGCTTTATATAAATATACTGTTAGGTCTTTCCTTTATTTTCCAAGATTACAAATTAATAATTGGATTACATTTTGATCGAAGCATTTAAACTTATTAATGCATCTGCCGGTTTCTTAGAAAGGAAAAAGCAGATAGTGAGAATTATTGTGTGCAGTAACGCAGAAGGAAACACTGCATAAAAGTCATAAAATGTTTTGTTAAGCTACAGTGCCGGAACCACTTCAGCATTTCACGTTTGCCCTGATTCCTAAAAAGCAGACGACTCCTGACACTCAAACGCGATGTTTAGTCAGCCACAATTCTTCTGAGTTTTATGCAGATGTTACTTGAAATGCACAAATGCCACATTTCGCTCAAGGCATTTTTTCAATTCAAAGACACTTTTTTCTTGCTATTACTATTTGTTTTTCCGATTCATGATCCCTACGCTTACTCGTTATTTCAAGCCGGAATTAGTGAATAGTTATGAGACTTCACGATACTTCACAGGCACAGTGGAATGTCAAAGATCACAATTATGAAACGGAAAATGTCTGTGACTGAAATGAGCCCGACACAAGTCCTGGTGAAATAAAGTGAGTCTGTAAAAAACAAATAAATGTAATAAATTAGATGTAATTTTATCCTGCAGTAAGTTTAATTTTAAAGCCAGGGCTGGATTTGTATGTGGTTGGATTGTTCAGACTTTCATTGGCAGCTGATGATGCAATCTATGAACATATGTCGCTACGGTTACGTTCTTATGTTGCACGGAAGGTTGATATTTGAGTAACATTGCATTTAGGGCACTACACACGTGTTTGCATGGAGCTAATCAGTGATTTTATGCCTGATTTTTTAAAATCAGATAATTCGAAACATATTTGATGTTATTTCATTAACATCGTAAATAAAGTTTGAAATACTTGGGTAAATTTTCCTGCTGTGTCGACAAAGATGTCTGTTTAAATAAAGTTTTGAAACATACTTATCAGTGTCAGTGTTTCATTTCCCATATTAGTTGTAAAGATATGCTAACAGCATGTCTTTCCCAAAGCTTACAAATATTTGATATAGTAATATATTGTGTGTGTATGTAGGGGTAAATGTAGTATATTTTGACATATTTAATTGAATGTTTTGTAAATGAAGTGCATATCACAGTGGCGGGCATAAATGTATTGGTATGGCTATTTTATTTATTGAGTAATCTTTCATAACATCACTAGCTGGTCATAAGTATTACTTATATCTATGCAAGTGTGACACATTTCTTTCCTTGACAAAACTGTATCTATACAGAAGATATCTATATCTATCTGTCGGTCTGTCTGTCCATCCGTCTGTCCGTCTATCTATCTATCTATCTATCTATCTATCTATCTATCTATCTATCTGTCTATCTATCTATCTATCTATCTATCTATCTATCTATCTATCTATGATGAGTAGGAGCCTCATAGAAAGAACAATAAAAGCCCTGATAATGGCTGTATCACAGCTGCTGAGATACTGACTGTGCATTTTGTCTGTAACAAAAAGAACCAACTAAAAACTGAGACTTACTACTTCACATATATACATATATGTATATATATATATACACATAAAAGTGTAAAACTGTAATGTCTCGAGTCCAAGATGCATAAACTCCAAACACTGTTGATCTTTGCAAAAATATATTTCTGTTCAAATTCATATTGGGCATTTTCATGATCCTGACGATGCCGGCCAGTGTGGGGAGCTATTGAAAGCACATTATCCCACATTATCCACGTCCCACGCTGCCATGCCAGGCCTGCCTGCCCCCCCCCCCTCCCCCGCCTGACTCTTCCACGCTAATGGGTTTTGGGCCACTACACTGTGTTCTAACTGCAGAACCCTTCTTTGCCTTATGAAGCGGTGACACTTTCTGGACGTTGGCCATGGAGACGGCAGGTCTCTGGAGACCGTCCAGGGCAGCACGGTCCGGGTGGCTGCTGGATGGGGCCGGCTGCCGTGCGCAAAGTCAATCACTCCTCCGCACTCGCAGCCTCCTGGGTGCTCTTTTAGTCACCCAGCCCCCGCTTTAAAAAACTGTACATTTACGCTACGGATATAGGTTTAGCCTCCAAATGGCTGGACCTGTCCAGAATCATCTGTCATAGTTTATAATATGTTATATTAAGGTGCTGCTTGCCAGACTGAGACTCCTCACCTCCTAATTCTTTGAAGTATGTGAACGGTCGACACTAATGAGAAAATGCAGAGCTGACACATTTATACAATATTGTCAGAGGTGACCGGAGAGGTTCTGTCCCTTTAACACAATGGGAACGTAACAATGACAATGTGCCTATATCGCAATTAGCGGTTTTTTTTTTTTATTTAAAAAAATGACATTGCATGAAACATGAGTCAAAGCGCAACAGCTGAAAATGACAGGCCTTCCTAGCTGCGAGCCAGTGGTGACCATCTCCCAACTGCAGGCCTTCTGGCTTGAACTGCACACGATCCGTTTCAAATGACACGCGTCCGAGCTGCTACTGCTCTTCCTGGGCTTCAGTCGGAGCGAATTAGCGAGGTATTGTCCACGGCAGCTTGAACCGAAGATCCGACGGCTGGCGCTGAATTAATGGCTAATCATCTGGGGCCTCACAGATCATTTTGTCTGCCTTCAGGCCCTTTAATTACACCAATATGCCATGATAAGATTCTCTAATGTGCCCCTCATATCAGCACTGTTACATGGTCACTAACCATGTATGGCTGTTCCCCAGAACATCTCTATCTGATTGCCAGCTCCCGTTAAGTGATCCATCACAGGCTCCTGTCCTGGCATCCATGGTCATTCTCTTCTTAGTGGCCTTGTCCAGATCACTAGCACTTAGCTCCTCTGTTTCCTACAATCAATTTAACACCTTCGTGTTTATCTCTTTCTCACGGGTTTTGTCTTGTTATTTTTAAAAGAAAGTTTTTAAAGGGAATGAAAAATCAAGAAATATCCTTATTATATAAATATATATTTTTTTGTTTGGATGTTTAAACAAAATACGTTTAAGAATATTCTGCTTTTTAGTCCCTGAATGTGACAAGCAGTAGGATTATTCTAAAACGGGAATAAAACTTAAATGGTTAAACAAAAAAAAAATGGATTTCAGCGATTCTTTTGTAATTTAGAAGCAATTTAGTCTTTTGTAATTTGGATGTTTTTCCCCAAATAAAATTACGAGTAATTAAAAAGTGTGTTTAAATAATGAAATAAATAAATAAATATGTGGACAGAGTTATGAATACAACATAACATTTTTTTTTTTTTTTTTTTTTTATTTGAGACAAAGGTTACAAAATACCACGGTGACTGGAGAGATGAAGCAGGAAGTTGCCAATTCAAAGACCAACTAGCTCATCTCAGTCCGCTAAAAAGAATAGCATTATAAGTCGTTATAAGTAACGAACACAGCTGGCGGTGTAACAACAGAGCAGAAAGTACAATACGAGTCGTTGTGAATACTATAAGCGTAGTGAGGATTTCTGCGTAGGTAGCAGGGGGGAATCCACGTGACACACACCTGGGTTTCTGACATTAGACGTGAGCACATTCGACTGTTCAGCATTGCTGGTGACTGACAGGTGCCTCTGTGTCTGACCTTTACTCCCTTCCACATGCGTAGACGCCTCCAGTTCCACAAACATGGCAGGGCTGCCCTTGGTATTTTGATATTTTGAGGCTTTAGTGTACGTGATGTACTCTGCTGTCACCCAGAATAATAGGGTAAAATGTGGCAAAACTTTGGAGAAGTTGTACTTTTTAAAACATTTCAATTTTTTTTTGTGTGTTCTGCAAACACATTTTCCTCTCTAGAAATAATATTGCCGGGTGGAGTTTTTTTCTGACAAACATTTTTTTTTCAGGTACGAATATCATGTTTTGGCCCAAGAATAAATGATTATGATTATATAGGTTATTTGTGTGATTAAATTTTTTCTTTTGACAAAACAAAATAATTTCCCTAGATTTAAATGGGATCCAGAACTGAAAGTATATTCATCAATGACACAGTGATAGAAATAGGCTTGGGATTTATTCCTTAGGGCAGTCATTTAGAACAGTCTACGATTTTTAATGAACATAGCTAATGAACTAATGAATGATCATATCTAATGAAAGACTTCTTTATTAAGAAGGTTAAATCTCTAGGTGTGAATCTCATTCTTCGTATTTCAATATCCATTCGCTTGGTTTATTGTTGGGCTGCTGCTGAATGACTCACTTCAGCTTTAACAAGCCGCCAAACAGTCATAGTCAAATTGAGCTGATCACTAGTCACCTTGAAGTGGATTCTTTCCATTCCGTAGGCAGGATGGTCCTCGTTGTCCTTGTGCTTTGATCACTTCTCGTTGATCATTTTCTTCAAATACCGTATTATTTCATGCAGTGTGAACGTCTGGCAAATCAAAGACCGTAACTGATATTTGCTTGGAATTTGTGACCAAAGTAATTGTCAATAAAAGTCTATTAAATGATGACTAAGTTAATAACCAAATGACAGGTGGCAAAGTGCCTCGGCTCCCATTGACGTGACGCATGCAAAGCAGGCAAGAAATGACTAATTCTTGTCGCCGGTTGTATGATTCTTAAGGCTGGTTCCAGTACAATGATCGGATTGGAGAAATTGACTCGTGCACATCTGGGAGACAGATGATTAAGACTGGTTCCTCACTGGCTTTGTGACTCCTTCAAGCAGACTTGATGAACTGAGGGTGACTGTACTACCTCGGCCAATAAAGGAGACAGTGTTCAGTTTGTGGCCAGCCTGTCTTGGGTCAGCACACATTCTAACCACTGACATCTGCTTCTACACTAGAGGGTCTGTCTTTCTGACAGTTTATTAATAGCTTGATTCAACATCTAGGCCTAGAAATTTCCAGTGGGCTTCGAACATATATTGCACAATCAAAAGTTATGCATACGCATTGCATATTTAATATACTTTTCTATGTGTAGAATCAGCTTCATCATGTATCAAAGTGTTACAGACTAGCAGGTAGCGCCTGTTTGTACCTTCCGAGCCATTTTGTGCATTTTGAGAAGCCTTTCTGTACGCCATTATTATCCTGAGCCTCGTGGCCTTCCTGGTAGCTCTAAAGAGTGGCTATTCTCCTCTGTCTTCTCTCACGAACGAGGTTCCTCATCCATTGAACTGCCATTTTGATTACGGGACCATTCTCCGTAGACACTCTAGCACATAAAAATCCTTCGACGGCGGTTGTTTCTGAGGTGTCGGGGCCACCACGTTTTGGTGCCAGGAATCCAAATTCAGAAATCACTCAGACTATTCATTTCAGCTCTTTGAATACTAAGCTAAGCAGTAACTGAAACTTCAGCGTCTCTCTCAGCTCTGTATTCAATTGCAGCCACTTGATTGGCTCTTCGTAGGACCGAACTCTTTGTGTCACCAAGCCAATCTGCCAAATTAAATGGGCATTAACTGTATTTGTTGCATTGTTAGACAAATTATTTATAAGGCTCATTTTATTGTTTTCCCATGATTCATTGTATTGGCCCACTACATCACAGCTGCTGGATTAAAAATATTATTTTTCACTGATTGAAAGTATGGCATGGAAAAGTTTTTTTTTTCCCCATTGCAGCTGCTTCATAGTAAATGATCACATTAACTACAGTGCACAGTTAAATCAGATCACATGATTTCGGCTTTGGGTTGCAAGCATGCTTGTGAATGTTTACATGATGCTTTGAAGGATTACCTTTCAGTGTTATGGAGCTCTGACCTATTTAAATAGCTGCTGAATATGGATTCATTATTTCTGACTGTGCTAAATACACATTGCAGTCAACTATATTTCTCTTTCACACACATCGGAAAACTATGTGGCTCAGTAATTTTTAAAAAATGTCCTGTCATGGTCAAATTATCCTACTGTAAGACACGTGTACAACAGCCACATTCGCAAGGCCCTCCCTACGACTCTCATAAACATTTCCCAGCCCCAACCAGCAACATTCAGAGACGCATGAAAAGGAACAACATCGCTGCAAGTATTTGACGTTTTGTGTCTGAAAGTCAATGCGAGTGCATCATTGAGTATTTCATTCTTTAAAAGGAGAGAAAAAAAGCATAAAATTTACATATTTAGCAGACGCTTTTGTCCAAAGCAATATACAAGGGAGGCAATTGCAAACATTTATACTGTGAAGGAGTTGACTTGGCATAGGAGCAGCTAGCCTGAGTTTCCAATGAATGCTCAGGTACAAATGTTGCTTACATTGGAGCAGGAGCTACACAACAACATCTAACAAGGTTAGAACCTAATAAGACTATTCAGGGACCAGAAGGCTAGCTTAAAACATCCAGGGAACATCAAGAGGCATCAGGCATCAAGAACTTATGGGTCTACAGGCATTTCTGGCAGGTGGAGTCTGATGGCAGGATGCGGTTCTGCTGCTCGTTCCACCACCTGGGAACCACACAAGAGACCCTTCTGGAGTGATACTTCTCACGTGATGGAGGGAGGTCCAGGCAACGCCGGGTTGCTGACCGAAGGGGATATGGAGAGCCTCTTGATGTAGACGGTGCCTGTCCATTAATGGAGGCGTAAGGCAGCTCCAAGGATGCGGGCGCCGATAGGGAAATGCCCAGTGAAGAGAGACCAGGAGGGGTGTGACAGGAGACCGCTAGGACTCGCTGAATATCACATGTGCAGTCGCGTTTAGAACCTTTTCTTTTTTTTTGTTAAAAAAATCATTACAAATGACATTTCAGAATTAAGGGAGGAAACTAAACCGAAACAACATCTAAATAATGAGATTTACTTCAGGTACCATCCGGTGGCTTGTAACAGCCTGGATCAGATCAGGGCAACCCTCAGCTCCCACTGTGTAAAGCATAAATGCAGCTTTGTGCAAAGAAAGAGGTTCCCCTTCATTGTTCAGGTCAGTCTCCGCACTCAGCCTCACTGAGACAGGATTTGAGGTGACCAAGGAGGACTTGTCTATACATAGCATTCTCTCTTCTACTCCACCCCCACCCCCGACTTTTGGATCTCACACTGATCACCATGCCCCGTAAACCTTACCCTATTCCTCAAAGCTAAGCTCACACTTCGCAGCCCATACTTTAAGATGAGGAAAGAGTAAAGCTGAAGGCAGAAGAATGTACGCTGCCTAGATATCAGTTTCAATTACGCGGTCAAGATGGCCAAATGCTTTTTGTTAACGGTGAAATCTCATTTGCCAAATACTGGAGCAGTATAATTTTAACCGACAGTATGTATATGTAAGCAAAGCTGTAGAACACTTCAAATATATTGAAAACTTAGGTTATGATAAGTTAAGTAAAAATCAAATGCTTTTTATATTACATACATTGCATAGGGTTTAGTAATTTGCTTCAAGAATAGCTAGCATGAGAATATTTGCATGAAATATTCAGATAGACCAAATGAAGCATGATTCCTGAATGGATCCTCTAGTTATCATCTTGTGTCAACCATACTTTATGCCTTATTGAAAATGCCAGTTGTGAGCTCTAGACAAGGTAAATAATGCCAAGGGAACTTCTGCTGGACGACTTTCAGTAAGAATAGCAAATAGTTCAAAAATACATTTGAAAACATATTTTTGGTCAACAAGCCATCGAAACTCTGCAACTACTCATCTTCTCAGGGTTCAGGAGATCTTGAGTCTGTACTGGCAAATATACAGTGGCGCCTTATGGGGAATGTGAGTACACATACAGTGAAGAGCATGAAGAGCT
Organism: Brienomyrus brachyistius; assembly: GCF_023856365.1. Taxonomy (NCBI): domain Eukaryota; kingdom Metazoa; phylum Chordata; class Actinopteri; order Osteoglossiformes; family Mormyridae; genus Brienomyrus; species Brienomyrus brachyistius. Next base: position 28,550,214 of record NC_064539.1, read on the forward strand.
GAGTACCTCGGGAAAGCGCACGCCCAACTCAAACCTTCAACCGCGGGCATTCAAGTCGATGAGACAATGGTGTTCCCTTTGCTGCAAAGTCACTCCCTTGACTAAAGGAGACAAAAACTGTGAGTTATTAACTCTAAAATAATTTTATTACCAGGCTCTGGTAATAAAAAGAGTTTTATTAAATATATGATTATGGCATTTACTGTGCAAATATCACTTTAAAAAGTACACAGACTCATAGATTTTCAAAGTCTCATTTGATAAGTTGGTAAGCTGAGAGAGACCGGATCTGAATGGATGAAAGCATGGGGGGGGCTGAGCCTAGCCGGCACGCGGCTCCTGTGGCATCGAGCAGAACTCGGTGTTTTGAAGAGTCACCCATGGAGACAGATGCACATGTGAAGACAGGGGAAGTGAAAGGCGCTCACAGCCGTGGGGCTGCCGGCGGGAAGGGGGGGGGGGGGGGGTTAGCGGATGGACACCCCCCCCACAGGCCTGATGCCTTAACCACAGCGCAGCATCAACTGATAGCTTTGCGGCTTCCCTCATCACGTGAAACACAACGAAGAAGGGCAAACATTGGCTAGCCCAGCTCTCCTCTACTTCTCATTGATGAAGAGCTTCTTCCTTGCTTTATGGGTCTTCAGTCCTGCTTCTTAGAGCCCGTTATGAACTTGTCCCAGCACTTAATGTTTCCCATTCTTTTTGAAGGTCACTTGGGGTCATCCTCAGATTTATGACCCACTGTTGGAAAAGTTACCGGTCATCTCTGGCATTAGAAAGTTGCCTCTACCCTCAACAGGTTTCTGGTCGTTCCCAGTGTCTCCTGCTTCACTTAGTTCTTGTGTATTGCTGCCTTAGAAACTTTGAACCTGCCTCTCAGTGCAGATTTTTAAAAAAATATAGAGCAAGCTCATGATTTTTCTCCAGATCTGTTTATACAAATACATCAGTATATATGTCTATAAATGTACAAATAAAGAACATAAATCAGTCAATCAGTATTTGCATATTGCGTATTCTACGCATACATATGTATTATATACTGTATATGAACTTGACATTTATATACAAGTAAAGACTTGCAAGATGATATTGAGCATATTTTTATTTCATTTTCAGGACATTCAGGAGTCCTGAAAGACACAGAAGTGCAAGCATTGTATATAATTAATGTAGCATTACACATGTTTTCTAGCACATTCTTTCAAGAAGACATGCACTCTTCACTCGCTCCAAGCTAAATTCTTAAAAGTATATGCGTGCATTGAAAGCAGCACATTATTGTGGCAAAATCTAACTACATTCACAGGGCTTCCATCCCAGAAGTGGAATTCCATAACTTCGGGTCCTGAGTACAGGATTTCGGTGTGGGATTGCACAAGCCGTGAAATTGCCACTCAACAGTTAGTATGAATGTACAGTGAGCACTGCACTTAAAAAAGTTTCATTTTACTCATGTGCAATTAAATCTGGACTACTTAAATACTACTGGCGCCTGAATTGTATATGAATTATAATGTCTTTGGTTTTACTTGTTTCAGTGCACTAACATCTATTGCCTATTTATTATTTATTCTTTCTGTACTTTTAGTTGTTCTTTGTACTGGGTGCGTCTGGCCCAGTAAGCATGCCGGTATCCTTGATGCACGTGGCCAATGAAATGCCCGGCTCTCGCCTCAGCTGTGCCGGCTTTTCCGAAACACGGAACGTGATTCTTGAAAGACAGAACCTTCGGCGCGGAAATCATCGGGCCGCCTTTACCGAAACCGATTGCGAAACCGGTGAAACACAGCACAGTCATTTCGCCGCGCGAGCCCTGCTGGCCTGTTTCCTGCTTCACTTCCTTAAATTTAGCTCGGCATACAGTGAAGACCTCGCCTGAACTGCGCTCCTGCAGTTACACTCTGATTGCACAAAGATGTAATATTTTCCTTTGTTTTTCATTAGCATGACAAACGATCCAAATTTCAGCTATTTAAAAGCAGCTATTTAATTAATGAATTTATCGCCAAATTACTACTGCAAATTTAGGTCATTTGAAGTGTGTTGTACTTAGAGGCTGCGCAGTGTGGCCACGTGACAAGAGAGACTCTATCTGTTTATCCTTTTGTGATGAACATCACGCATTTGCATCCAGCGTATCTTTCATTCCTCGACATCACAGGATACATAGACCCCAGCCTCTCAAGGCCTGCTCTGTTTTGCACAGAAAGCTAGTTCTGCACGGCGCACAGTATTGCATAATGAGCACTGCGATGTTGAAGTCATCAAACATGCCCTTGAAGGCAGCATTGGCTCTATTTGTGCAGAATTTGTTTGCTCTTAATAGGTTTGCATGGGCATCCTCTGGGAGTACCTTATGGTATACACCCTGTGCTTTCCAAGACACGCTATGGATTACCCAATCACTAATTGTATAAGCTCTTACTGTATCAGATGCATGTGTTACCATCCTCATGCATGAACTGCAACATCCCAGGTATGAATGTACCAATAGCTCATTTAGATAGGTTGTAATTTATGCATAATGAAGTTACCTCCTGGTGTACAGTGCTTCTCTATGCCTACTGTCCCTTAACTAGAAGCTATGGAGTACAGCATGCACACTTATGCAGTGCGTATACAACACCGGCCCTTTTCATTATGGCGTTCAAATTTTACACATACATTTTTTTCCACATATATATATATATATATATGTGTGTGTGTGTGTGGTGTTTTGTATTTTTTCAATATTACTTTGGGGCTCATTTAATAAGTAATAACTTTTTGCCATTTATAGGAAAAAAGCAGATATTTGAAATTATATGAATTACATCCTCAGCCAGTTCTCTCTCTATTCGACCTTCAATGAAGCTGCACAACAGGAGTGAAAAATCCAGCATCATTTTTCCTTGGTTTTCTGCCCACAGGCACTGAATATAAATACTTTGCTTACTTTTCTGCATTCTTTGGGCCCTTTAAACTCAGTCAAGATATTTAGAATAAAGTGACTGACTGAAGTGACTTACATGCATTTCCTAATGAATGTATGATGTCATTATTCAGATTTTTCTCAGAGAGTTATAAACACAAATTGTACACTGGCACAGCAGATTTTGATATGCTGTATGTTGAGGGCTTACAGGATCCTTATTGCTGAGGATCCGAGCGGCTGGACGAGGCCAAGGGGGTGCCCACATTTTCAGAGGGTGTGACTGGACTGTGTGTCTGCCTGGGGGGTCGCCAGGGGGAATCCCGAGGAGTTTCGTCATGTGGTGGGTGCATGCCCCCCAACCTGACCTGACCTGACCTCTATTTTGAAACGCTAAAGTACTCACTATGAAATCTAAACTTGAAAATTAAAGAATAATTAGTCATTATATATAGTTAATTCCCAATTGTAATAGTCCATTGAAAAGAGAATAAATTTAATTAAGTTAGAGAAAAAATATGAATGTGAAATGCCACAGTTATTCACCTTAGTCTGTTCTTCTTGGACAGTGAGACCTTTTTATTAAAACTGTACTACCCAAACGTGCAACAATTAACAAGGACACCCAAACAAAGGGCATTCCTAATCCAGTTCCAGGTCTTCCATTGCATATCTCATTTGATATTTAAGTTTCTATTTTACATTGATGTTGGTCAAATTTTACATGGATGCAGTCAAACCTACAGCTCAGGTCAGCAAGAAGCACAGACACCTTCAACGTGTCAGTAAGTGTTCTGGCAATCTATACTGAGGGCATGGCATGTCCGGTAAAACGTGAGCTAATAACTAAATATATCCCTACGGTCATGGTACACATGCATCAGATCGCAATCAATCACTGTTTAGCACCTACAAAGCACTTATTGACATCTCTGTAGTGGGATACCCTACCCCCATACTTTGGCTGGCTCACAGCACCCAGAAACAGCCTGTCTCTTGGCAGAGTGGCCTGTTTGACTGAAGCACTATTGATTCGATATTACCGGTTGGGTTGATAACTGAGTTATTGTATATTGTCAGTTTTAAAGGCATGAGAACAAGCACTAAAGAATGAGCCTTACTTTGCATCCACTCTCACTTGCAGCTTGGCTGCTTTAAAAAAAGAACAGGAAACAAACCGATTCACTCTGTGCCGGATAGATGTTACTCTTCTTTTACAATTTTTTAAACCAAATTATTGAATTACATCACCTTCGGTTTAATTTTTAATACTCATCTTAGGAAATTCTTTAGTTCTCTTTTTGTTTTGCTCCAGATGTGTGTGTGTGTGTGTGTGTGTGTGTGTAGGAGGGTGGGGGGTCTTGTTTCTGCTTCTATCTTTTTTTCTGTTTATCTTACTATATTAAATGTCTTGCCATGTCACCTTTTGTACACCTTGCCTGTAAATTTCAATAAGAAATTAATTATGAAAGAAAATAAAAATGACTGATGATGGGAATGTTTTTTAAATACACAATTTCGCATTGCTTCATGCTACTGGGTACATTAATGTATGTTATTCACATTAAGCACCTTCCTCAAAGTGCCTACAGCAGGACCAGCGCCCATGAAGCGAACTCACAATATTTGGAACAAAAGCTGACTTCCATAACATTCATAGGCAATTTTTTTTTTTTTTTACCCCGATAACAAGGAGGGTCGGCTCGGCAGAATTCTCTAACTGCAACTGTCTGACATTAAATAATGAGAAAAAAATAAACACTCCAGCGAGACTTCTTAGTGTTCGGCGGTGTCCCCGAAACCATGCTTTCTCAGCTCGGGCACAAAACTTCGACAGAGTGTTACGCAAATAAAGGGAAGTTGTCGGCACTCCCTCTTTGCTGAGAGCAAGGAAAGGAATAACAAAGAAAAACGTGAGATCCAGTATGGAAATTGAGCTGAAGTTGGAGGTCATTCCTTGTATTAACCAGAGGTTTCGTTTATACTGCCCACCCTGTTTTCCCCAAAGATCACCTTCAGTGACATCTCTCTATAATGTTTCTTACCGTATATCAGTTGGTCATTAATTAACACATTTGTTTTTTCTGCGAAGGAAGCATATAATATAGACCCTCAGATCAAGCAAAATATTATGATCACCCAATGTGAAGCGAAAAATGTTGACTTGTAATCTGGTCAAAATGTGAGTGTCAAGGTTTGGGAGGTGTAAAGACAGTAAGCTAACATTCGGTACTTGTAGTCGAGATGTTGAATACGGAAGAAATCGGCAGGGACAAAGATCGGTGTGACTATAAAAAGAGGCAAATGGCAAGGTTTGTGGAGTGCTCATGGTCAGTTGTGGTTAGAGAGGTCTGAGGAGAAACTAAAATTACGGACCACTGACAGAGTGTTGGGGAACCAAGACTCAGTGATGCGACATGTGAATTCTGTGAAAACAAAGAGAAGGGCTGCTGTGGCAGATAATTTTGATGATGATCACGGAAGTAAGGTGTACCGACACAGTGCAGAGATCATTGCTGCGTATGGGGTTGGTAGCTGTGGATTGAACGTGTTGGTCCAACGCACCCTACAGACGCTCAATGTGTTCCTGGCCGTCCACAGAAACTGAGATTCATTGGCAAGCAACCTTCTTCCATTTCTCTAATGTCCAGTTCCGATGCGTGTACACCCATTGTAGACAGGCGTCAGCGCGGACCCCATAAAGATATGCAATCTCATATACAACAGGGCTGGATACACACCATGGCTGACGATGACCACCTCACAAGCCTTGCTATTTCAGACACACTCTGACCCAGTCACCTGGCCATTATGAGGTGGCCCTCGTCAGACTCACTCTGATCATTATCCCTCCTAATTTCTTATACATTCAACATGTTGACTATGAACACCAAGCGTTAGCTTAGCATCTAACGCATTCCAGTCCCTGACTTTATACTTTTTACTTTACATAATATGTCGGCTCATCGATGTACATATGTAGAAAACCAAAGAGTACACTGCAATATGTAACTACATTCACAGAGCTATTTTACTGCGGCATTCTAGCTATCTGCCACCAAGACATCATCTAAAGAATTAGCTGTAACTGAACAAAGAGTAAGAACTGAAGAAGTACACGAAGCTGAGTTTATGAGTTTGATTTTTCATCTGCTTTGTTCGGGGTACGTGCTTTCGGTGTTTCGTTATGCAAAAACAAACAAGTGGCAGCGCTTGGCTATAAACACAAACGCGACAAAATCGATAAAATCAACCGATAAACTACGAGATTTCGCTTGTTGTTAAGAAACCAACAAGAAGAAACTTACAGAACTCCATGGCCTGTGGACAATCTGAGCTTAAGTCCCTATGATTTTATAAGCTACAAATAGAGGCGTTTATTCCATAATGGAAAACCAGGTTCAAAATTAGGCAACATACACTTATAAACATATTCATAATGGCAGACACTTTTTTAGCAGTGCTTACAGTCTCGAAGCTGGTTTGGATGTTCCAGATCTGTAGCTGTATACCAGTTGTATAGATGTCAATGAGTCGTGCACTTACGTAACCAGCACACTCACTAACGCAGCCCTGCCTACACAGTGAACAAACATTAGCCTTATCTAAATTAACAGAGCTGAATGCCTCTGTTTACATGATCAACCTGCATGCTATCTCCGAATCTGTTGCTTTTCGTGCATATATTCATTTTCTTATGCACATTTCCTGTAACTTTATTTTCAGCCTTTTTTCAACACTATTGCTACATGCCTTACAATCAGTGCTTTTATGAGAGCCATGATTTTTAGTGTTGTTAAGTGAATCAGCTATGTGACAGCTACATGACACACGTGGGAAGAGCTTCTCCAAACTTGTGTGCTCTTGTGCATTATTAAAAAAAAAATGCTGCCTTGTTACTGCGCAAATCTAAATTCCTTCACTTTGCAACACAGTTTATAATTATCTCATATACATTGAATATGTTGGAGAAAATCACAATTGTTTTTAATTCTATTATTTCTGCAATAAGACCATCCTATCTTGCTCTTAGTAGTATTTTTTTTCTGGTTGATCAGTTAATTGAAAAACCTTGACTAAAGTAACCTTGAAAGGAGTCTTAGGGGTAATGAGAAGACCCTTTTAGTGGTGTCTTTTGAGAAATCAGTTTAAATATTTCAGTAACTGGAAATTACAATAAGAACTGAAGAATGTAAACCCAGTTGTAAACCCTGTTCGGATTTATAATTTATTACCATAATTGATTGAGAGGAAAATGAAATTTATCATTTATTAATTGGGTTCCCCCAGTCTGATACAATTGAGCAGAACTGCAGTGGGCTGAGCAGCTGATGAAATGGCTCTGAGGTACGATTCCTGTCTGAGTGTGTTTTCTGGCACTTGATGTGTTTGTCATGATTCAAGTTAAAAGTGGGAAAAAAAAACCTGTAAGCTTCACACAAAAGTATCTTAAAGGAAATTTAATAAGCTGCTGACAAATAAGTGCTGGATTTTGGCCATCTAACCATCTTTAAATAATAGCAAAGCATACTGTTAAAGCAGAGTTACATTTGCAGACTTAGCTAGGACCATCTGTAGATCTACACAATGTGAACGTGATGCATGTAATCATTAACCTTGGCACAAACGGGGAATGAACTTAATTAATTAAATCATTATCCATTTCCTCTGATCCATAATTATTTTAAAGAGATGGAAAAAAAATCCAAAAAGACCGCAGCTCTGAGGTTATCATGCTATCCAATTAGCCTGCCAGGGGGAGATTATGTTACCTAGATACCAATGGGAAAGTGTGATTTCTCTGTCAGACGGAGTTTTATAATGCAGAGTGCAATTACTTAAATAGGTCAGCCGAAGACACGGTGAGGCTTTTCTGTCTACCTGCGAGGACTACTTTGAAAGCGCTCCTTCACGTAGCTGCGAAAACCTTCCCTTCCTCCCTCAGGTTGTTTCTTCCCCCTGATGTTTTTCTCGACAGGAGCCGCTAATTAAATTTCACAGACATGTATAACCTTGTTATACAGAACCTATGGAGAAATGATCCAGTACACGCCGAAGAGCAGCCAGACTGTGAAGTTACGGCTACGGAAGCTCGGCACGGGCTGATTTAATGGCTCAGGCTGCACACGGATGCTTCCCGTGTCGTTTTTTTTCGGCTCTGTTTTGGTTTCAAGGTTTTTTGTAAATATTTGAATAAATAAATTCTTGAAATATGTGTCATTTAGCTAGCACATCAATGCATCGGGCCAGTTATAATTCTGAAATTATGCTTCATTTACAAATTTTGAAATGATTTGAAAGCAAGCGCGTATCATTTAATAATCTAAATATCACTGGATGATCTACCAATAGCAAGCTGACAGTTTGAATATTTTTTTATTTCATTTTTTTGTTGTTGCAGTGAATACAACAAAATAAAACCAGCCACGCTTTGCTTTGCTAATGAACTGTATCATTTTAAATAGGTTGTACTGATGTACGGCAGATCCATTCCATCCAGGGTGTGCCCTGCCTTACACTTTCCCCCAGGAAAAGCTTCTGATTGTGACAGCCATATTGTTAGACTGAGAAAGGATGAAGGGGCAAACATATTAAAATGTCAGTAGCAAGCTAGGTACGGAAGTGGCTTCGTGGAAGAAGAGCGCCTGTTCAAGCCAGAGAAAGTTTCCTAATGGGATGTGACTTGCTCCAGCAAAGGGGATGCATAAAAGGATTAGTTTAAAATTATAAGATCCAAAATAATAACGTGACTCTGTAACTTCAATACTAACACTCGGACACCAGAAATGGGAATATTACATTCCATAAGTACCGATGCATATGAATCACATTAAAAAAAAAAAAAAAAGAAATAATTTTATTATTTGGCAAAATGACTTATAATTTGTGTTGAATCTTTACTCCCTTCCCTCTCATTGGCTGTTAAGGTGGCAGCTTGATCTCAGATCGAATCCAGTGAATTTTTAGATTTTTTCAACAGCGGCTATTGGTTCTCCAAATGGAAGATAAACTCGCAGTGTCTATGCGTGCACGCACTGGCGTTTCTGTGTACACTGTACAGTGGGAAGCTTTTTCGATTTCTGATCCCGTTACTGCTTTTCTTATTTTTTTGTTACTTGCGGTTGTCAGCAAAACGTCAAATCTGTATAAAGGCAGTCTGAGAACAGAGTGACCTAAAGGTATTTTGGTCCAGCTTTAATTAGTAGAAAGCCCAGCGATTCAAAAACTGAGCTGAGACACATCAGCTACACACTTGACTAAATGATTTTTTTTCAGTTCCCTACACAGAGCTCTGAAACTGAAAATGTCTGGTCCTCTGTCTTGGAACAGCAAGGCCTATAGATCCAGTACTACTGGTCCATTTGTGTTCTGGTTAGGCTGCTATTTAATGTCAATGGATAATCATATTTGACAATACTCAGGGCTAGTCGCTGTTCATTTCAACTATATTTCACACAAAATTAGAGGGAATGAGGCCTTCAAAATAAAAATGGCCGACAGACTAGCTACCTCATTTAATTTACTCTTACAAATTAATACAGTTAATAAAGCATGACATGTGATGCTTATAAGAGGAAACAGTGCTGAATCATTCTGTGCAAACAGCCGAAAATTATCCATTTCTCATTACATACCACGCACAGCTGTGGTCGGGCACGGTAACATCATTTCAATATTACTTATTTTTCTGACACACGGAGAAGCCTGGGACTCTGTCAGCGATTTAGACGCGCCGGGAAGGAATGGGCAAAAGCCGCTTTCTGTAGCCACCACGGCCACACAGGTGTGAGGAGGGCTATTTAAAGACTTTAAGCCGTCTCACTATGTTACATTGTACCGTTTCTGATGACGGCTTGGCTAGTGAGAAGGGAGAGAGAACAAGCTGTTCTTTAGCTATCAACCTGCATGTGTTTTTAGCACTTTATTGAGTTCCTTATTTGTTTTCCCAAAAAAGGGAGCTTAAGCCTAATTTAAAAGGTTTAATTCCAAGCCAAACTGCACAATAAAATTATCCTAAATGACCCCGGGTACAGTGAAATTACAGTCCTGTGCGTTTTCATCTTTTTCATCCTCCGAATCAATTTTATTCCTCCGTAAAGAACATTAAAACGTAGAGTTTATTATAGAGTTTAAATTATCTGTCGTGTTTTACATTAACTGACAAAAAAAACGATTAGAGCGTTGTACATAAGGTCTGGGATGTAGGTTCCTTGCTCCCGTCTGGATGAACTGGTGATGAATTAAGTCCCGCGTGACATGGAGTAGAGATTGGGGTTCATATTGTGTCCTATATCACTCATGTATGTTCCCAGTGAAACAAAAGCCATCTAACACAAAAGCAACAGATTAGAAAACATCACATACATTAAATATGTTGACACAACGGGACAGCTCTCATTTTCCTCAAACACTAAGTGGACACCAATATACAGGTTATAGTTGTAATAATAATAATAGTAATAATATCAGTAGTAGTAGATGTATTAGTGGTGGTAGTAGTAGTATTAATTGTTGAGACTGTAGCAGCAGCAGTAGTAGTAAGAGTAGGTGAAGTAGTAAAAGTGTTAAAACATTTAGCTTGAGGGGACACAAATAATGCAGTATTACACTCATATTTAATGGATTAATTACACAAAAACTCTGTGTTAGTTACTTACTGATTCTACGATCTTTCATCATTAATCAATCATAGCAGTTCAATGTATTCCATGCATTTACTATATTTGTTCATGATTTGAACTTGAGTAATGACTGAGTTACTACTGCCCCCACAAGTAAAGTGTTACTGTATTAATAATAGCAATAAAAACTATTTATTTCCTCAGAATGTTCAGATTTATTTTTCAGATGTACTGAAAAAGTTTAAAAACTGATGAAGTGGTTTAGGGGTTTAATAAGAGTTTTGGATTCATGAAAGTGTAAAGAGCAACCAAAATGATATACCAGCGCTTGCTGGGCCTGGCCTGTTACAGAACAACATGGGCATATTTGTAAAAATGTGTCACGTCAGCTGAGTATACATTACATCAGTCTTTCTTGTTATGTCTTCTGCTTGACTAAGTTGCCCACTGGGGTAGGTTGACCTTCGGATTAAAGGAAAGAGTGCCCCCTACTGAAAGAGCGAGTCAGTGCCCAAAGCAATTTGTTTTCCTCTGCTATCTTTCCTACCCCTACGGTTCTCGCAGCTTGAGCGTGTGAAACAGCCCCATGTTGTTTTGTGAGGTAGTGGAGCCTGAAGCTATTTTCTTTTTGACAGTGCACATTATTAAGGATCAACATGGCTATGCATTCTGTAATGCGAAAGTGGAATCGGGGCACAAACAGAGCACAGTGTAGAAACACCGCAGCAAACATCATTTTGTACAGGGGCCCTCAGCCATGTGTGCATGCAGTTATATAATGATTGTAGAAATGTGTCTTTAACCTATCACTCCAAGTCGGAATGGGAAAGGGCCATCTGTCACACCATTCAATAAGCAGATAAAATGTTAATCGCATGCCTGAGAGATATTCTGTTATTATTAAAGTTAAAATGGAGAAGAAGTGTATCTGCAATTACGGACAGCAGCAACAAGAGCAACACAGGCAACGCGAGTCGCTTTATTCTGTGCTGAGAATTTCTGTGCAGACGTTGCTTTGAGGAACTTTGCCCCAGAGACTCTCCCTCTCTCCCTCTTCTCTGTGTAGGAGGTTTGTTATGAGGATGGAAAGGTGGCTGACTTTTTTTTTTTTTTTTTTTTTGAAGCTGACGGTTTGTGAAGTGCAGCCTACTTCTTTGGCATCCGGAGGCAAGCTCCGAGTTCGACAAACATTTACAGTGGGTGGCGGCTGGAGATGCTATATTTCATTATAAGGTGTACCAGTGCGGTGCTGAATGTAAACTTGGCCAATTCGTCTGCTCAAGTTGACTCCTGGCCCTGTTAGCTCAGCGAAAATCGGGTCGGGCCGTCTTGCCGCAACTGCGTGGTAGTGCCACAATCGTCGAGGCCCAACAGTGGGCTTGAATTTGTCATGAATGTTCCCCAAAATACATTTTAACCACTCACCTCCACCCCTCCCATCTACTGGGACTGGAGCCTGGACTGTCCTGTGAATAGGACCTCAGGGCTCTCACCTGGATGGTGAGGTCCAAGGACAACACAACCCCCGTTATCCGAACTCATCCGGCCACTGGATCGGTGCGGCCCTCGTGAGATGGTTCCGATTCCCATGAATGACTGTCTGTCTCTGGATAAAAGAAAGAAATAAACAGAGGCAGAGAAAAAAATAATTAGATGTGTCACTTTCTTGAAACGGAGCACTTCGCAAGCGGGCTGCCACGATTAAAAAATGCTCAGGAGGGAAAAGTTGCACTGGGGCATTGACAGCTGTCTTATTTTAGAAGAGCAGGTTTTGCCGAAGGGATTTTGGGCTGTAATTTTCCATTCATATCCATTATACTTCAGCCCCCTTGTTCCAAACTCAACTGATGTCTTGCGAAATACTTATGAAGCTGTTGATGTTCAGATGCCATATAGGTGATAAACGTGTAGATTATAGCTGTTCCATTTCATAATGGGTACGATGACAATGATAATAATAATAGTCCAGTTGTCTGCAAAGTGCCTGCTCTGGGTCATGGAGAGACACTCTATCGACGGTAAGCGAGATTGCAGTCACAGACATGTCACACAACTGTTTGAAGGCTGGCATGAATCATTTTTTTATTCAAAGCTTGAATTACCAATCAGTCAGTCGATCAAATTTTGTCAGACAGTTGTCATAAAGTGCAGTTCAGGGGATAATCCAGCAGGAAGAACGTGGTTGCAACTAGAGTACAACTCCCCACTTTCTTTTACCGTTGTAGGTAAAATAAGGTCTTAAACAGACTTCTAAAGTGCAGTTATGAGATGCCAATTAACTGCCGTTTCGTAACAGTAATTACTTTTATGCTGCTAGGCACAGTTTACGAACAACGAGCAAACAGCAATGCAGCACTTTGGTGCTCATCCATCTGCCTTCGCAGTCAGGTTCCCGCACTGGTGTCATGGTGACCCTCTCCGTAACGAGGACGGGCCACAGAAATGAGGAAGCCCCAGGGAGGTGCGTCCAGTTTCAAAATGAAAATTTTGATTTTTGCGGCGTAGCTAAAGGGTCAAGGGGCATTTACCGTGTTCAAATTAATTCATGCACAAGATCAGTTTACCAGTAATTAACATGTAAATGTGTTAACGTTCAAAATATAAGAAATCCAGAACTTGTTCACAACCTCAGCTTACTGGACCTAACCAGCTTACATCTTAGTCAAGACCCTGAATTATCTAACCCTAACCAAATCACTCAAATTCTCCGGTAAAATGCTTTCTGTCCATTTGTTATGCTATTTACATGCGCACTGTTATTAAATTGTACAAATGCTTCTGTAATGCTTCTAACAATGCATACTTTTCAGTACAATTTGTCCTAAAGGAGTGGCTTAAATGTGTTAACGTTTGTTTTATTTCACATATCGATTTTTATAACAGGGAGTATCTAATAATGCTTGATTGACTCTTTTCATAATAAGTGAACAATGCAATAATGTAAATATAATATTTATTTTGTTTATTATACATGTGATCCTCAGGTTTTATGATGACAATTTCTTGTCATTAAGTTTCATCTGAGTATTGCCCAAAGGTTTCATGTAAAGTGTGGGAATGAAGATTTACAGACAAAGCAAAACATACACAGACCTATTTATATAATATGCGGAAGCTAAGGGTTGCACTTCTGTCCTGTAATTGTTGTGACACATAGAAGGGCGAGTCTTAACATCAGGCTACTCTAGAATGGGTGTGTTAGCAATGGGAATAGACAATATAAGGACAATCCTCAAATCATCTCTCTTACACACACACACACTTATACATTTTTGTGGGGACCATCCATTCGCCCTGTTCCCAACAATGACAACTCTAACCCCCCCCCCCCCCCAGCCCTGACCTTAACCATAAGCAACCAAACAAAATATAAGACTTTTCACATTTTTTCATTGAATTCACAGATCTATATAAAACCAAGTTGCCCCTTTTGAGGCCTTAAAAAATCTAAATAAAAATAGCAGGTTTTTTATTACATTGCAATGTTTGTTATTGTCATTGTAATGTTTGTCATTAATGTAGATCAACTCTGTTAAATTATGTTAGATATATTTACAGGTTGCTCATGAATGTTCTATGAATGCTTATAAAGGCATCATGAAGGTGCAGTTAATGGAAAGCTTTACAATCATTAGATTAGATTAGATTAGATTAGATTAGATTAGATTAGATTAGATTAGATTATCGATCCCAAAGGAAATATAGGTTAAGTTGTATTACTAGCAGAGTTGGGTAATTCAGCTCCAGAGAGTAAAAGTCCAGACCGGGATTTTGTTTCAACCAACCAGTTGAGTCCTCTGTGACTGTGACTCTTTATGCTCAACTGGATGGTTGAAACAAAATCTTGGTCTGGACTTTTACTCTCTGGACCTGAATTACCCAAATGTGATTAATAGTATATTTTTGGCTTACATATTTTTTTGCTATACAATGTCTGGTTTGGGAAGGTGCATCCACGAAAGCTTGATTTTACGTAATTGTTTGTGGAATGGATTGCTTACACCAGTTGAGAATTGTATGTACAATTTTTCACATGCCTTCTACACTGAACAAAAATATAAACGCAACACTTTTGTTTTTGCTCCCATTTTTCATGAGATGGACTTAAAGATCTACAATTCATTCCAGATACACAATATTACCATTTCTCTCAAACATTTCTCACAAATCAGTCTAAATGTGTGATAGTGAGCACTTCTGCTTTGCTGAGATAATCCATCCCACCTCACAGGTGTGCCACATCAAGATGCTGATCTGACATCATGGGTAGTGCACAGGTGTACCTTATACTGCCCACAATAAAAGGCCACCCTGGAATGTGCAGTTTTGTCTCACAGCAAAATGCCACAGATGCCACAAGCATTGAGGGAGCGTGCAATTGGCATGCTGACAGCAGGAATGTCAACCAGATCTGTTGCTCGTGCATTGAATGTTCATTTCTCAACCATAAGCCGTCTCCAAAGGCGTTTCAGAGAATATGGCAGTACATCCAACCGGCCTCACAACCGCAGACCACGTGTAACCACACCAGCCCAGGACCTCCACATCCAGCAGGTTCACCTCCAAGATCGTCTGAGACCAGCCACTCAGACAGATAATGCACGGCCCCATGTTGCAAGGATCTGTACACAGTTCTTGGAAGCTGAAAATGTCCCAGTTCTTGCATGGCCAGCATACTCACCGGACATGTCACCCGTTGAGCATGTTTGGGATGTGCTTGACCGGCGTATACGACAGCGTGTACCAGTTCCCACTAATATCCAACAACTTCGCACAGCCATTGAAGAGGAGTGGACCAACATTCCACAGGCCACAATTGACAATCTGATAAACTCTATGCGAAGAAGATGTGTTGCATTGCATGAGGCAAATGGTGGTCACACCAGATACTGACCGGTTCTGAGTCCCCAGACCCCCAATAAAGCAAAAAACTGCACATTCCAGGGTGGCCTTTTATTGTGGGCAGTATAAGGTACACCTGTGCACTACCCATGATGTCAGATCAGCATCTTGATGTGGCACACCTGTGAGGTGGGATGGATTATCTCAGCAAAGCAGAAGTGCTCACTATCACACATTTAGACTGATTTGTGAGAAATGTTTGAGAGAAATGGTAATATTGTGTATCTGGAATGAATTGTAGGTCTTTAAGTCCATCTCATGAAAAATGGGAGCAGAAACAAGAGTGTTGCGTTTATATTTTTGTTCAGTATACATGTGCACAGTCACGCGCAAACACACTCCACTGTCTTTGGCTGGTATCTTCTTGCCATCCTTCCAGCACGTTTAACTTGGGCTTCGTCAGGTGAAACCATACTTTAGAACCACATGTCAAGCGAGCCTGAAAGGGCGTCGATGGAACCTTGGCGACCACTGTCCTCGTGTCGTGAATGTGCAGCATATGCATTCAATTAATAAAGACGTTAGAACAAAGTGCTTATATATCTGAACAATCAACAGCAGCTCTGATGAAGGAAATGCTGGAAAAAGGAACGAGGCTCCGGTAAACAGAGAGACAAGCGAATCAGCTCAATGTGGCTATTTATAGTCAGACTTGGCAATACTTGAAGGTGGCTTGAAGTTCTTAATTGAATGTTGCTATTGTAGGAACATCAATCTAAACATTTAAGCCTTTTTTTTCTCTCTTAGAATCAAAATGGTCTCTGTTAATCCTTGGGATATAAACCTTGGCTTTGGTCATATTTTAATTGAAAAACTAAACATGCATAATAAAAGGATCAAAATGATCCATTTTTTTTGTGAAATCTGACCAAATGCTGGTTTCACTGCTTTTAATGCATTTAGGGCTTACATTTGTTATTCATATTTGTAATTGTTATCAATAGCAATTATCCACGTGCTCAATAACAAATGAGTATAAACATTTTTCCTCTATTTTTATTAGTGTCATTTTTGCTTTTTAGCATTTTAAATAATGTTTAACAACTGAAATTAAGTGTCCTGCTATTGTAACATAATTCTGTATTAACACATAAAGATCAACAATCAACAGCAGCCCTGATGACAGAAACATAAAATACTTTTGTGTAAAATATATATATTTAAAAAACTACTAATATTAAAAAAACAGGCTTTATCTGTAACTATACACACATTTTAGCACAAATCCATGGAGAAGTTACTTTATCCTTATAATATGCGCTATTGGTAGTGATCATTTTTGGGCAGGGATAATGTAAAGCACTCTGAGACAATGTAACATGAAAATGCGCTCTTCAAGTAAATATGAATTGAATTTAATTAGATTGAATTGAAAAATGCACAAAAAATAATTCTTTTACAGTTTACTGGGCCTGTCTATAGTCAGTATTGCCCCTCTTCTGAGAAAATTCTAATAATCGTTAAAATATATTCATGCATTGTTTATATAATTTCGCATGTTATATAGCTGGAAACAAGCATTCCTGTAAATCCCATTAGTGTAAAAACATGAGTGATAGGTGGCGTGAATGATCCCTAAATGTCACAGGTACCTCTGCCCACCACATTGTGACTGCTATGTCCCACTGACACGCAGCTAACAAGGCTTACAGGGTTAAGTCTAGTTTGATCAGTGGCAGCAGTCTGCTGGCTTAAACGCCTCATAGCCATGTGAGACAATGGGGGAAAAAACGACTGGACCTTTAACACTGCAAAGCATCTCCTGAAATTGTATTTATTGTCCGTACAAAATTGATACGTAAGTATTTCCAGGGCAGATGGGAGAATTCTTGAGATGGATTCACGGCATTCGGCACCGCAGACGCACGATATGCAAACTGACTGGGGAAAAGCGGGCGCTGCAATGGCAAATGGCGCGTTTAAAAGGCCCACGCGCGGGGCCATGGCACGCACTAACTCCATGCCACCTCAGAAGCTGCAGGAGGGGCGACTCCCGCTGTAGCTGGGCAGGAACAGGAAAGCATTTATTTCAGGAGAATCACTGCCGAGTGACTCATATGTTGACTGGAAAGCTGGCCTGGTCTTCAACAGATGTGTGCTTCGTGCTCACCGCCCGATGGTGCCTCGCTTTGCACTACACCCCCCCCCAATATCCACGCCCCCTCCGCTGGCTCCACCCCTTTTCAGCCCACCACACCTGTCGGACAGAATCATGTTTTTAAATAATCCTCCTTGTCAGATGCCAGAGGTATTATCTGTGTCTGTTTCTGTGCATGTGTGTGTGAGTGTGTGTGGGTTATCTATATATTACATTGTGGAGACCAAATGTTCCCTACATTGTGATAAAAACTTGTTCTATTGACGTTGTGGGGACCATTTTTTGCTCCCCTCAAGAATAACCTAAATTTTATACAAGTCTGTGACAGCAATCAAAAAACTAAACATGTCAAAAGTCTTGTATTTTTCTTGTTAATTTATAGCATGTTAAATTATAAACAATTATCTTAAATGAATTTATTTCAAGCCAGGTAGAGGGGTCCACAATTATTCAAATGACAGGTCGGAAAGAATGTCATGTTTAAATCTGGAGATTTAAGGCAGAGATTTCTACTGTATACAACAGCAAAGTTAAACATTTAATTTCACAGCAGGAAATATCCTGATGGCACAGGCATGTGATGGAATGGAAGGTAATCAATGAGTAGTAAACAAAAAGCAGGAAACCACTAAAAGTTATATCTCTGTTCTTCGGAAGATTTGTCTATAAATGTTAAATTGATATTTTGAGTATATAAGACCAATGCAAGAAGCCTGTCCCACAGTGTGCCATAATAACGTGTCTACTTCCAGTTTGACGGTGATATTTCACTTTCTATTTGCTAGGTTAGGACTAGTTTCCAAGATAATACACATTAGACCAGCTTGGCAAGTTCAGGTTACATTAAGGTGAGATCAGTGGATACCTGTACTCAGGATGTGCAGTATTAGCTTGACAGAGTTCTGGTTACATTACAGTGAGATCAGTGGATACCTGTACTCAGGATGTGCAGTATTAGCTTGACAGAGTTCTGGTTACATTACAGTGAGATCAGTGGATACCTGTACTCAGGATGTGCAGTATTAGCTTGACAGAGTTCTGGTTACATTACAGTGAGATCAGTGGATACCTGTACTCAGGATGTGCACTATTAGCTTGACAGAGTTCTGGTTACATTACAGTGAGATCAGTGGATACCTGTACTCAGGATGTGCAGTATTAGCTTGACAGAGTTCTGGTTACATTACAGTGAGATCAGTGGATACCTGTACTCAGGATGTGCAGTATTAGCTTGACAGAGTTCTGGTTACATTGCAGTGAGATCAGTGGATACCTGTACTCAGGATGTGCAGTATTAGCTTGACAGAGTTCTGGTTACATTACAGTGAGATCAGTGGATACCTGTACTCAGGATGTGCAGTATTGGCTTGACAGAGTTCTGGTTACATTGCAGTGAGATCAGTGGATACCTGTACTCAGGATGTGCAGTATTAGCTTGACAGAGTTCTGGTTACATTACAGTGAGATCAGTGGATACCTGTACTCAGGATGTGCAGTATTAGCTTGACAGAGTTCTGGTTACATTGCAGTGAGATCAGTGGATACCTGTACTCAGGATGTGCAGTATTAGCTTGACAGAGTTCTGGTTACATTGCAGTGAGATCAGTGGATACCTGTACTCAGGATGTGCAGTATTAGCTTGACAGAGTTCTGGTTACATTGCAGTGAGATCAGTCGATACCTGTACAGCAGTGGTGGGCAATTTTACCTGCAAAGGGCTGTATGCAGGTTTTTGGGATAATCTTTTGTCAGCTGTTCAAACCCAGGTCTGAATACTCTCTAGCTAATCAGTCCTTTAACTAGTCATCTTATTAGGGAGTTGCAGTGAAAACCTGAAAACACAACAGCCCTTTCTGGACAAGATTGGCAGGTTCTGCAACAATGGTTTTCCAGAGTCTTGGTTACATTACTCTGAGATCAGTGGATACCTGTACTCAGATTCTTTGATAATGACCTGCCAGAGTTCTGGTTACAGTACAATGAGATCAATGGATACCTGTACTCAGGTTCTGTAGTAATGACTTGCCAGAGTTCTGGTTACAGTACGACGAGATCAGTGGATATCTGTAGTAATGCGCTGCAGTAATGACTATTGGTATTCTACCTTAACAGTTAGTGAATCCTGTTGAAAAGGAAGTCGGGGGTGGCCATTGTGTGGTACCTTCTGTCTTGGGTCTTGCGCTCACCCAGACTGGTGGACAGCAAAGCCAACAAACAACCTCAAAGGAAATCCTCCAAGTCACCCTGTCTTACAGCACAAAGCTGTCAGTGTCTCTGCAGGAGGGGAAACTGATTCACTCAAACAAAAAATGACAGTTGTCTCAAGCCACATGTAGTGAGAAGGGCATGGAAAAAGGGATGTGCTGAGTTAATTAACTGAAAGAGAGGTAGAAATATGCATCATTGACCACGAGTGTGTCTCCCAGATGGAACTGGATTTTTGAACAGCTCATTGTTTTCCAGTGCAATTTTCTTAGTGGGAATTTCATCATAAATTAACCAGCATGCTTAAGAAGGTTTTCCAACCGGTTTCAAATGGGTCTTAGGACAACCAGACCAAGTCTCTGCAAATCACCAGTAAATGTATTATTTTTGATTATTCATTCTAACTGCATTCTGCCAATCTGTCTACCAGCAGGTAAGTAATATATGCTCTCTGAAATGCATTTGAGAACTGGTTTAAACTGGAACTTTAACCACGACGACATGGCAAAGGCAACTGGAGCCATCCCACCCCACATCCCATGATGCCATCAATTTAACAAAAAAGCAATAACAAACGTCTCTTATCGTGGCCCCATTGCAAAGCCCCGGGTCCTCAGCGCATAACCGTGGGGCGGACTCTCCTCCGATACACTCGCATTCTTCCTGCCCACCATGGCAGGGAATGTGCCAATTAGCGGCGATTGCAGCGGGAGGGGTCGGGGGCGGGGGCAGGGGTGGGAGGGACCGGCGGTTGCGGGATCGCGGACAGGAGTCCTCGGTGCTCCCCTCAGTCAAACTGGGGATATAATTAAAGAGCAGCCTTCCCTCCACATCAAAAGCCGTCATGCTCGCCGTCTGGGACACCCGCCTTAGTGCCACACCCAAGAACTGTGAGAAGAGGGCAGAAGGAGACGGAGGATCGACGGCAGTCAGCTGAAAATGTACATTACGCAGTCTGGAGGCCAGCAAACTATGCTAAAAAAACAAATGAAGACAAAGCAAAACAAGGAAGCCCCACTTTACCTCCCTTTGAAAATAAATCCCTATTGAATTGTAGGATCCATGGGAACCGTGATATCTGGGGTTTTCATAACGTACCGTCATCGAGGGCCTGCCAACCGGGATTTGAACAGATTAGCTACGCGACTTTGGCAGCGTCATGAATCTATGGATTCCCTTTGCTAACGTACATTGATGTTTCTGGATTCTTGACCAACACATCATGCCAAATTCTAGCCTCTGCATCTGTGCAGCTAATTTTCCCTGAGTTATGTTTTCATTATTTGTTATTGTTAGCTAATGTTGAATTTTTTTATTCCTTCTGTAAGAGTGTTTCTTTGTTACGCTTGCTAATATATTATGCGGTATAAAATGGTTACAAAGTTTTAATTTTGACACACCTGAGCTCAAAAACATAATCAAAATAAATAATAATTATAGGAAATAAAGTCATAAACTTGGTTTGCTGACTTGATAGAATTAAAGAACAGCGCAGAATTCCAATTTTGTAGGGCGACCTGACAACAATTTGCAGGTGATTTCACTGAATTACTTTTTATTCTTTTCTTTTGCCCACCTTCAGCTCGGGTTTCTTCTGTCTGAAGGCACTTCCTTGCAGAGAAAAGGTTAATAGCACCTGTTCCTCTGCCAAATCTGCTTGTGTGTTCCTAACGGATGCGGAAGAAATCCAGATATGTAGAGCAGAAGCATGAATTTATGTTTCCGAAGCATAGCTTAGGCTTAGAGTAGACCTGCGAAATAAATAATACTGACACAGTGAAAATGTAGCTCATTGTAAAGGTTACCTGCAATAATGTATAATAGAATATGGTTGACAGTGACACATCCGGAGCGTCACATCTGCAAGTTAAGCTTAAATATTTTCTATTAATATGGCTCTCAACAGGCTGACAGAATCCACTTGCTCTAACGGGCTTCAAAGCTGAAGTGACATTGGATCTGCAGGCAGCATTTTCAGGATCATGAGGTCATTACAGTGACTCCCCCCCCCCCCACCAGCCCCACCAATGCCTGCCCTGTGGAAGCAGAGTCCGCCGGCGGTAACGAGACTGAAGCGCATCTGAGGGAAATGAGCCGTTCGTTAGGAGAGCCGAGCTGACGTTGTCAAACACCGTCGTGCCTCCAGAGGGAGCGGCAACGTCTGCGACCAACCGCTCTCATCAGTACCAGTTAGGCGTTATCTGGCCTAATTGCTATACAAAGGGTGGGGGAGGGCAGGGAGCGGTAAATGTCATGCACAAACACGCATGACGCTCACAGACACTTGCTTCCACACGAATCCATATGTGCGTCTGTCGCCGCTGCACAGTAGAGAAACATCTCAGGTAGCAGGGAGTGAGCTAAGCGGGATCCAGGATGAAAACTGACAAATGTGAACTGTCTCTCACCCTTACAGAACTTGCAATACCTTGCAACCTTAGGACTTTTATTTTGACACACCTGAGCTCATTTACTTTGCAATTTTCCATAATAAAAGTCATTGGCTTACTTTTGCATTATTTATCTATATATGCATCCTCGGGCAGCATGGTGGTGCAGTGGTTAGGGTGAGGGGGGCGGCATGGTGGTGCAGTGGTTAGCACTGTTGCCTCACACCTCTGGGGCCCGGGTTTGAGTCTCCGCCTGTGTCATGTGTGTGGAGTTTGCGTGTTCTCCCCATGTCGTCGTGGGGTTTCCTCCGGGTACTCCGGTTTCCCCCCACAGTCCAAAAAACATGCTGAGGCAAATTGGAGTTAGTAAATTGCCCGTAGGTGTGCATGCGTGAGTGAATGGTGTGTGAGTGTGCCCTGCGATGGGCTGCCCCCCCCATCCTGGGTTGTTCCCTGCCTCATGCCCATTGCTTCCAGAATATGCTCCGGACCCCCCGCGACCCAGTAGGATAAGTGGTTTGGAAAATGGATGGATGGATGGATGGATGGATGGATATGCATCCTCCAACTGCATATCCTTTACAAAGAATAGAGCCTTTTCCAGGATGCACAGGGCTCAAGGTGGGGGAAACCCGGCAAGGGTTTATTTATGTCCCATTTGAACTTATCTGAATATTTTGCCTTAATATGCTGTATGTTATGGTGTTTGGCCTTGAAGTTGAATATTTATTTAGGATTTGTGTATTTATTTAGGAGTACAGTGATGCTTAGCTGGTGAAGTGCAAGAGGATATGGACAGATACGAACGGACAGAAGGAAACTCTAGAGCTCAGAATGCGGTATCACGAAATGAAATGCCAGACTGTGTTCAAATCACATGTAGAGTGTACCGAAGTATTAGTAATAAGATCTATTTTTATGGAGAAACCAACTAGGCAGTACTGTTGATTAATACCAAGTACCAGCCTCTAACATATAACACCCAGCCTGAACATTATCCTCACTTTATGCAGGATTAATGACATTTAATCCTGTAATGTGCTATGGTGTAATTAATCTTAAAATTTTACTTATTAATGCCTAGCACAGGCAAACAAATCTTCTACAGAAATCTTTCTGTGATGAGTCTATATCTATGTTGTAGCCTTTTTCATGCCATTTCTATGATAGTATGAAATAGCTTGCTGTTGGCCGTGTAAAAGCAAAGAATATAACTAATGTAATAAGTTAATTCTCAAAAAAAAGGGGCATACCGATCAAGATAAATCAATACAGTACATGCTAAAATAATGGCTTAATATTCTGTAATATGACTGAGTTCGTCCCTTACCACTGGAAGCTTAGGAGTTAGATAAAGGAATCACTTCATTTTTATAAATGTGATCTTTATTTTGACAGGCACGAGAAGCTTTAAGACTTTTGCAGATTGATCAAGAAGTTTTATCCAGTGATGAGCGTTTGAATATGTTTATTAATTAATTTTTACATTGAACTCATTCAGAAATGCCCCTCTTGTGATTTTCGGCGATACTGTGCAATGCCATTAAATCCAATCTGTCTAGTGGTTTTACACATGTAACAACAACATATGCAGTCTGGCTTTTTCCCCAATATGTAAACAGAGACCATATTTCTTAATGAAGATAAAAATATGACCATGAGATACTACACTGAATGAGGATTCACCACTGGGGTCTCAAACAAAGAGAATGGCCGGCTGTTTTCTGTTGTTCTTCTTTTATCTGAATACTTAATTATCTAAATGAATATGCCGGTCACAGGACTAATTTAACTCCTCCCAAGGTCAGCGATGACAATGATTTACTTTGACCCAAACTGTCGGAAAGACATTAACCTCTCTAGGATGTCCTTTAGAAGTCCTGATGTAAACATACCCAATGATAGGGCCGGAATGGTCGCGGGCAGCTACTAGTAGTTAAGGACATCGACTTCTGACCCAAAGGTTGTCGGTTCATGTCCCAAGAGAGGGCCTGCTGTAATAGCCTTCAGCAAACTACTTAACCTGAATTTCTCCAGTGAAATATCCTGCTCTAAAAATGGGTAATAAAGTTGCTTTGGGTAAAAGTATAAGGCATGCAGCTATAGTTTTAATTTCCAGGCTTCCTTGATTTTGTGAACCGATAAAGTGAATAACCCTGTTCCGGGGCTTTGCAAGTGAAGCAGAGGGTCGATTCCGATGTTAATATTTAGAAATCCCTGAAAGTAACAAAGCTCCAGGTTTGACAAACTGATTCCTGCCCGAAGCTGTGTGTTTGTGTGTCTCTGTGTGTGCGGATTATGTCTATATTACATTGTGGGGACCAAATGTCTTCCACAATGTGATAAAAACTGTGAATTTGACATAGTGGACATTTTTCAGGTCTCCACAAGGATCTGTGAATACAATAAAAAAATTAAACATACAAAAGTCTCATACTTTGTTTGGCTTATGGTTAAGATTAGGGCTGGTTAAGGTCATCATCTTGGGAATAGAGTTTTCCCCATAGAAATGAAGGGAGAGTTCCCCCACAAAGATATAATTACAGATCTTTGTGTGTGTGTGTGTGTGTGTGTGTGTGTGTGTGTGTGTGTTTGTGCCTGTGTGGAGTTTGCATGTCCTTCTAGTGTTTGAGGAGGCTCTGGTTCTCCAGAGGCTCTGGTTTTGTAGTAAAAGAAAAAAATGAAGTTAGGAGAATGAGTGCTACTGTCTTGCCTATAGTTTATGTTTGTGCGTCAGTATAAATGCCATGCTTCAGACTATGTGTTTCCAAAGCGCCCTCTAACAGGTGAATGGTTAATAATGGACGGATGGATGGATGGATGGATGGATGGACAGGGTTTATCATTTGAGATTTTGCCATCAAAGGTAAAGGAATCTCATGGTCCTGAAAGGGTTCCCTGACAGTAAAAATTGTGTGGCGCAGTCAGACTTCTGCCTTTGTACATCCTAATTGAGGGAAATCAGGTGCGACTTCAAGTCCTCGGTAATCCCTCAACTCTGCAAATTTACTTTGTGACAAATTGACTGTCACTGGCTGGAAGAATCAAGTGGGTTAATTAACTGCAAACTATTTTATTGTGAGCCTCTCGAGAGGTATTTTAGCCGAGTGTGTGGACCTAGATTTGTGTCTGAGAAGGAGGGATCGTCTTGTGTAACAATCATGAAGGAATTGTAGCAATCTGCAATACTGTTTGTCATGAAAGAATAATTATATTCCACCTTATATGATGCGGTTGTTTCTATGCACTTTATAAGGGTGCTTTTCATTAAACCATGTCGGTTGTATAAGAGCAAGATCAGGGAATGCAATGAAAAGGTCAACTAGAGTATAATGATGAGCTAGCTATATTTCTGCGCCAGTGAGGGTAATGAACACCAGTATTCAATACTTCAAGAATAAATCTGTGGAATACCTCCAGTCTCATTTGCCTTCATATTTCATTTAAAGTTAAATCCACGCATTAGTCTCTGATCACTTTTCTTTTTTTAATTTATTACGTACAGTAATGTGGTCATGAAGCAGAAACAAAACACAGAAGATTCCTCAGTTGTTAAAATGACGGGATTCATTGTGAATTTACGGGAGGGAGTACGGCAATACCTTAATGCCTGTAATAAATAGGAAACCTGTTTTGTCCATTTTCGGTCAGGGAAGTAACCGGCATCTCGGCCCTTAGATCAGTCCGGAGAGACGGACCCAGTGGCAGAGCAAACAGCGGGCTGCCCCCAGCCGCCGTCTCGCACCTCCACGTTCCCCGGGACCGAGGGGAAGGACGCGTAGTGTCCCAGCTCTCGACAGAGGAGATAAATCACACCGTGTGCCGGAGGACAGCACCCCCCCCCCCTCCCCCCTAGGGCTGCCGGCTGGAAAGTTCATTACTACTCCGCTGTTTTGCCTTCCTGTGTGTGGCGCGGCGGGCGGGGGCAGCCCCAGATGGACAGCCCACATCTGTCACCCTCTGACGGAGGGCAAATACATATCCGCCCCAGACAGGCAGGCATGAAGT
Source organism: Brienomyrus brachyistius (assembly GCF_023856365.1). Taxonomy (NCBI): domain Eukaryota; kingdom Metazoa; phylum Chordata; class Actinopteri; order Osteoglossiformes; family Mormyridae; genus Brienomyrus; species Brienomyrus brachyistius. The sequence goes on from NC_064539.1 coordinate 28,576,356, forward strand.
GGGGGGGGGGGGCAGAGGGGGTGGGCGCATTTTCCACATACTTAAGAAACAATTATCCTGAATATCCTGCTAAAAAAAATTATAAATAAATCATATTTGATATTCAGAATTTTTTAATAAATAGCTTAGTTTTTAACTTCCTTATACGTCATTTAAAAATTCTATTATAAAGTTCAACACTATATAATATATGATCATTTAAGGTATATCTACATTTGTATGCATAGATGTTTAGAGCGTGAAAAGGTTGTCTATTCTATGTGCTATTTTGCTATTACTTTCTATGCAAAACTGTCTGCAACTATCCGAATGTGAAAAATTGCTCCTAATAAAGGCTGAATATGAACATAAGATAAACATCCTCCCTAATGCTGATCGGCTGTCCCGGTCCCTTTTACCGAGATTCATTTTCAGAACTTAACTGCTATTTTACGCCATATCATTAAATGCCTGAATCGAGTGAGCAAATTAACTTAAGATTTTTACCATGGCAAAATGTTTGCATCGCGATGTTGTCAGATGTGAGTGTAAATTGAATATAATGCATTTGGGTGTATTTACACTGCGCTGTGTCACTTTTCCAACCAAAAAAATCACGGAGTATGGGAAATGGGATGCTAACTTAATCAGGCCATAGAGTGAGATTTTCCTCTGCTATGCCACAGCTGGTGTTAGGCCCTGGGAATTTACGGGGAAGTCTTTCCGGGCAGGACGTGTAATTGAATTGACCTTGCGACCATTTCAAGTGGATCGATTTCTCCACTTAACTGTTGAAACCCAAGATCGAAAGGCCCAGGGATATTCATAGCGTATTCGGGTCTGATCGTAACAGGTGTAGGTGAATCCAAAACAGCATGTTGTCTGCCCCATGTGAGAAAAAGAATGGAATTTCTCACTTATATGTTGGGGTCTGTATATATTCTCACAACAAAGCCTCACACATATAATCACCAGGAGAAGACAATTAAAGGACAGATTGTTCGTTAAAGTTCAACCTGCTTCCTGTAAAAGTAAAAAAAATGACACATGGAGCTTAACAGCCATACAGCAGATATTTGCTATAATAATACAGGAGAATGTCCCACTGTCAAAACTAGTGCATGCAAAGATAAATAGCAAGGCTGCGATTATTATGTAAACAAGCTTAATAATGAGTGTTGTGTGCTACTCACATGATCATTTTGTGTACTAGCTAAATAAAGTTAAAGTTAAAATCAGATTAATTGCTGCAAGGATAAACATAAACTCTCACCTAAATAATTGCTCTGAGTAGTTTATTTTGCTTTGCATTAATGACATACAGTAATTTGCAAAAGTCTTAAGATGCAAAAGAAAATTATTTTTAGATTCATTTATGTTGACTTTAATTTTATGTCCATCAAAGTGTGCCCAACAAGGTAATAGTCACTTTTTGGAGAATGCATTGAATTCTCATGACGTTTCATTGTGTAATGTTGAATTGCGTGTTTTTTTTCTTATTGAATTTACACTTACTACCCAGATAAATAGCTTGAAACATATTCTGCGACTGCCTGTCACTTTCGCCCTGGACATTTGGGACAAACAAGTTGCTCAAAGACTGAATGACGGCGCCTCCTCTAGGGCTTGAACCTCCGGCCTTTCTGATCGCTCCGCAAAACGTAACGCGCTGCAGACAAGGCAGGACTGAACTCGTACCATTGAACAAATGAAACTGCTTCAATGACAAAAGTCAAAATAGGGGCAGCAGGTCCTGCGCTCCGGGTGCTTTCTGCCGCGAACACGGGCAAAGGCGAATGGGCCGGTTATCATGGAAACCTTCGGGGACCGGGAGCTGCGAAACAAGCATCCCCTTCCCAATAGCACACTATTTTTTAATGGTTATCCTGAAGGCTGCTTTGACCTTCCGGAATTTTCTTTTTTTTTTTGTTTAGTTTTCGTTTTTCATCTTGCCTCATCAAAATGGGGGGGCGTGGGGGGGGGGGGCAAATAACGAGAGGCACAAAGGTAGGCGGACATAAAGGCGGCGTGGAGGGGCGTCACACGGTGCAGCGTGCCGTGGTACCAAGAGAAGTTACCCTTTCCAAGGGCTCCCTCATGCTGGTTATCTCGACAGAGCAGCTCTTAAACTGTAACAGGTCCTGGGGGATTCGCAAAAGTGGGCCACCAGATTGGGTGAAGTTAGAATCGTACCATCAGAAACAAGCTACACTAAATCCTTGAAACGGATACATGTGTGTGGTACAGCTGCCCTGAATCCTGGGACGTTACATCGAGAATAATACTAATGACAGTTGATTTTTTTTAAATGCAAACAGAGGAAACAGACATTCACCTTTTTTCTGTTGGAATCCAGGTTGTTGTTTTTTTTTTTTTGTTCACAGGAAGCGAGTGACCTTTGTCTGTCGTGAAGGTGGATTAGAGGAGATTGTCCTCATGGCAGGTGCAGTCCCAGTAGCTTACGTATCATGACCAAACAAAGCATCGTGAATCACATAATCAGATGTATTTTGGCCGGACAATCACCACAGGTACTACAGTAACCATTAAAAAAATGCAATGAGATCAGGCTAGTCGACTTTCCTTTGTGTTTTTCTGACTGCAGCAGTTAAATACGTAGGACATTTATGTGTCATAGTAATACCTGATTAATTCAATGCATATAGCAGAAAGCACATAATTATTCATATGGAACAGACAGATAATCACCACGACTGTATTTTGTTCAGTTACCTCAGAAAGCAATTTTGCTATTTCTGTTTCGTTTTCCAACTTGGGTGTTCCACACAATATCGTTCTTTCTTATTTTTTTCTTTTACTATCCCGGTGTTTCTCCCCTATTTCTGTCGCTCACAAGCAGTTAGGCGGTTAGAACATAAGGTAGATGGCGCGAGCTGGGATAATGAACTTATTCCATACTGCGGATGAGTAGATGGGTAAAGATGGAATACCTGTCTTCCTTGAAACTCAAAAAGTGTCCCCCTGACAGTTCGACAGAAAAGGGCAGAGCAGCGCAAAGTACCATGCAACATGCCAAAGTAAGATCAAGAAATCGAGCTATGCTCCGAGAGTAAATTAATACCAATTAAGAAAGAAATAAAGAAGAGCGTATATTCAGTTGTAACTCGGAGTGTCTGTGTGGAAACCTGCCGCCGCTAAAGTTGGAAGCAGACAGGACACATTCCGCTAGCCTACTCGGTCACTGACTCCTGGCGCGCACACACAGCATTGCTCGAAACGAGACGAAAATTACAGGGAGTCTCAGGTTTTCATCTGTTAAAGGCGTTAGAATAATTACTGGCCGGCGTTCAGTCACACCTTAACCCACACAGAGATGGAGAGTTACATCTATTTCTAAAATGTTGCATTATGTTCTATTCCATCAGCTCATGACGCCTGTTTCTGCCGAGATTCAACACGATGCAAAAGCCAGCGAGTGGATCAGTCCTTCAACATCTTTCACTCTTTTCTTGCTTCGTCTATTTGAAACTGGCATCAATGCTAGATTATTAAAATAATTGAAGTAGAATATCGGTAGAATATCAGCAGCATAGTACAATATAAAAAAAATATTTAATAGCTCTGATCCTGATACTATACATTTTTTTCTCTTCCCTGCCAGCTGTATTGCTAAATGCAGCCAGTTAATTATATGGCAAACGAAACCAAAAAAAAAAAAAAAACTACGAAACAATAACCTTTTTTTCAAAAAAATATATATGATTTTCTCCTTTTTAACATGTGTGGTTCAGAAAAGAATTTTTATTATAGCTTAATACATCAGAGTCCTGGATTCAACCCAAGAGCCATAACTACGGTATGTCTGCAAGGCTAGGATGCTTTAAACAATGACATAATGAAACTAAATGTTTAATGTTATTGGAAGCATTATGTAGGCAGGTGATGGTGCTATTTTAAAGTTTCATCGGTTTTGTTTGTATAGTATCTAAAGCCGCACAGGACTTAACTACTAGTATTACGCTTCCTACATCGCTGTTGCCAAACCATGATATTTCAGTGTTGCCACAGATCTGTTTAAGTTTTCCAGAATGTATGTATTTTCAATCAGCCATTTCCCAGTGCAAGAATGAGCGGTTTTCCTCTCTTATATAAAAAGGAAATCACTGCAAGGTAAAGATCAGACTGACTAGTTGTATTCATATCCTTCTCAGATACATTAATCACAAAAGGCATTGACTGTGTGTCTAAAATCTTACGCATCCTACCCTGTTATGCATGTTCCCTCGCTATTTGCTTGTATGATTTTTCTGTCAATAAAAATATTTTTGCTGTCTGAGTTATTTCTCATGGAACTGACTCCGTTATAGGGTCATGGTGGTCTTGGAGCCTGTCCCAGGAAGTCCAGGGGATACAAGACAGGGGGGGCACCCCAATTGGGGTGCCAGCACTTATAAGCCATATTTAAAAAAAATAGATATTTGGTATTTGGATAGTTACACTATATTGTTTTGGAATAAGGAAAATGATCAATGTGGAAAAATCAAGACATCAATTATGGTACATTGAATTAATGTCAATTTAGATGCCCTGAAAGACAGTATAGTAGAAATATTTTTTTTGAAGAACCTTCTGAGGTTTCTTCTTACATAATCTGTGACAAAGTAGATGATTTTGGGAAATCAGAGCAGTAACTCTCAAATAGGAGAAATCTATGCTTTTTCCATTCCTGTACAGATATATTATTTTTTGGGCAAACATTAGTTACTGAAAACAAGTATATTGGATGTTTAGGGAGCTCTATTTTAACAGAGTAGATTACTCATCATTTACCGTCTCCAGAAATGGACGGCAAAGAAACGGTGACGATGGGCTTTAAATTGCTGGCCCCATTCTTTCAGCTGGGCCTTCATGTCCTCGCACTCGGGGTCCTGGACATTTTTTCGCACGTTCATTATGCTGCGTAACTTTATTTTCGGCGTCGTGTGAAACAGTGCGTCGTTCACGAGCTTAAACACCCCCGTAATCATATTATCGTGAAGGAGAACATCGTTTGCAAGCTATTCCGCTGCTCCTTTGAGATGCTGCACTAATTTGCGTAAGATGCTAATGAGAGTGAGCGAAGGTGTACTCTCTAGCATTCTTGGAAACAGGCCATGTTGTTCGTTATTCTCTTAGAAATTAATAATAAATGAAATGAAATAATGTATGTTTGTAACATTGGTGATGTATTGATATTAGCAACGTATTGATATTTGCCCATACATGCACAACAGATTATGATGTAGTAATATGCATTGAGAGAGAAGATCATTTTTAGGCACTAAAGTAGATACTTAAATTGTCCATTGGCAAATTGAATGCATTATATAAGCAAGTGCTGGAACTTTCTAGAGAGTGTAACTTTGAACTCGTTGACTTTTCTTTGACTTTCTAATTACCAGTGTGATTAATCCAAATCCATTATGCCCTCGGTACTTGCACTGGGGATCCGTGTTGCACTTGTTGGACACAGCATCATTTTGAAAAGGTCACAGTCGCTTTAAAACCAAAACCATCCTTGCAACTAATTACTTAGTGCAACAAAGACCTGACTTTCCTTGAATCTCACAGTGCGTGCGAGTGGAGGCAAAGGGTCTTGAAATTATTGGTAAGTGGCTGATTTTGACCTGCATGTGTTCACATCTGCTCAGGTATTTGAGGGAGGACATCCAATACCTGCATTAAACATTAACCCGCATAATTATCGGCACAATTATTGACACATAGAAGCACACAAAAAGGCACCTGAAAGTTTACAAATGAAAGATCGCAGTAAATATTGTCAGCTGTGTCGCTACTATCAAAATGATCTTATAGCTAAAAACAGGCTTTTTAGTTAATTATTTTAGTCTTAGTTTAAGTCTGGAAGACGCTTGACACACAGCATTCATCGCAATGAGTCGGAAGATGAGGTCTCTTTTTTGTTTATTTTTTTTAGGATGTTGGTTCCATAGCAACAGCTCATAATATGTAGGGAAATGTCATGGATAGCATGTCCATTACCGCAGAAGTGTCTGGCCACTAGCAATGGCAAATCTTTGAGGTGTTTCACAAAGCAATCAGCCACGATCCTTTTTGTTTCCCTGACACAAAGTTAGTCCCTCCTCTGGCAGCTGATTCTGTAAACCACTGCAAAGGCTGAAATTTATGACAAAGTGTCGTCGATCCCGATAGACGATTTCAAATAATACGGTATAATTTGGATAATCTGGGCAGACGCGGTAATAAATCTGCATTTTCCACCGTACGATCGGTTGCATTGGGTGGCATCATCGGGCATGCAGGATTTTTTTCTTTCGGGTGTTTTTTTAAACTTTCTTTTCTATATCTGGGGGGACGTGGATCAGATGTCTCTGCTCGGCAAGGCCCTCGGAGGGACATGTCATGCTGCTGGTTGCCGGTCGCTTCCAGCTACGGGATGTGCCTCTCCCCCACCTGCTGCTCGCTCTCCTGCGCGCCGGCATTGTGCCTCGCAGCGTGAGGACCGCGCTTGATTGGCAGGGCGAAAATGGGGGAGTGCAAACCGTAGCCCTTGGCGCTGCCAGGCATGCTGGGAGTGAGGGCAGCAAAACAACCGGCAGCTATTAAACTTGGAGGAAATGGTGTTTTACTTTAAAAAGTCACATGTTTTGTCACCTCTTATAACATGAGCGCGTCATGTGACATCTCTCTTTATTACACAAGGATTCTGGGGATCCTTTTCTTTATTTCGGCTTAGCGCTGCCGTCAGCGATCGTTGCATGATTGTTTCTGCGGCAGCTCCTCATTTTCCTCAGAGGACAGTAAACTTTTGCCTAAAATGCAGAATTATCAGTTCATGAAGACAATGCATGCGATATTGCTGAACAGTGTGTACATACTGGGTGGATGAGGTGAATGTCTGTTTAATAATGCTTAATATATACTTTATGTACGCATATGGGCCTGCACAGGCCACGGTGTAATTAGTATTTACATGGTGCGGTTTTAATACGTGGACATGGTATGTGGGGACGATGAGTCATCATTCAAATAAATGGCCACCAGCTAGGATTTATGTCTGAGAAGATCTCTTCAGTCTCGTAATAGGGATTCATTACCCAAACCAGAAAGCTATTCACTCCTGTTGCGTTTTCCGGCAACGTAAACACGAGATTCAGCCAGCTACGTTTTCCCTTTTTTTTTAATCAGCTTTTAAAGCAGGCCTGAGTCATTTCATTCTTTTACTTAAAGAAGTTGTTGACTTCAATGTGCCCTGTAGAGGAGCAGAGAGTCAGAGCTGGGAGTGAGATTCACTGGATCGTTTCTCCCTCTCTACCAGGCCTCCCTCCGTATCATTTACATGTTTTGTTACATAACCATTAGTACCGCGTGACGCTGTTTCGAGTTTTTTTGGCTCGGATGCAAAAGCATCCTCTGTCTCCTGTTTTGTGCTTTTCAACTTTCTGTTGATATCGATGATGCATGTGAAACACTTTTAATGTCAAAATGGGAGCCGGATGAGATTTGCTGTTTGAATCGAAAACGATATTGTTCGTAAGCCTTTGGTGCTCGAGTTTGATCCAGGTGCATCTGGGAGGCGGCCAGGCCAAGCAGCCATTGGCAGGGAGGGGGCAGCTTTTCAAAGTGGGGCTGAAGCTCAGTAGCCTGTCACATGACGGGCACTGGTGGATGCAGGTGTGCCTCCCCGAATTCCGCTTCCATCCCGCCTCGTTCGCCACACCAGAGTGACCTACGGGGCACAAGGCTGGCGTTTGGTCACCATCTGCTCCTGGAACGAGCCAGTATGTGAGAATCCCGTGCCCCCCCTCAGCTGCCCCAGCCGAAAAACCCTAAGTTCATGGGAATGGCCGACACGAAGAATCCCTGAACTGCTTCCCACAGGCATGTGACAGCTGTAATACTTTAGCCCCCCCCCCCAACTCCCGATCCTCGTCCCCCACACCCCAACCCCCCTCCCACTCCCACAACACCCTGCTTCTTCTCACAGAGCCAACGCAGCGCGAAATTTATGGCGCTTCCTCTGCGGTGTCCTAGATTGGCTTTGCACATTCATCATGGCTGCTTGCTGGGGGGGGTGTGCCGCGCCCATCGGCCCAAGGTCCCGCAGCGGCACACTGGCAGCGTGAACCACGCCTTACTGCTGCCACCATCTGGGCAGGTTCCCCTCCAGGTTCTTCCTAAACCATCCAAACCCCTCTTCCACGAACCCTCATCCAAAGCCTGCTATCCTTTGCAAAATTCACAGCAACAGACTCAATGCCAATTGCATTTGGTCAAATTGCATTAAGTCTCACAGTGACTGTTTATGTCAACAGATTGATTTGTGTTTCCGGGTCGCGGGGTGCGTTCCGGGCGTGTAGGGTGTCCTCTCGGGTGTTTATTACATGGGATCTCACTTTTGTTCACAAGCATTTGTGAATTATGCATAGTGTTAAAATTAGCATATCGATTAAGCATGCACATCACATTCATATATTTCCGTGAAGCCTTTCCTTTATATATTTTAGTGGAATTTGACACGGCCAATCAACTTACAGCGCTTTGTAATTACCCCACTGGCTAGCTAGTGAGCTAGTGAGCTTCAGTTGGATGAAGCAGCCAGGCTTTCGACTCCAGCCGTCCGGGTCTGTGGCGGAGCAGGGTACTGGCAGGCGGTCGGGCCGAGAGCCTTCGGAGAACCTTACGGACGGCGGCGTGTCGGCTAGATGTAAACATTAGCATCAGCAGAACGGATTCCCTGATGGGATGCTGAGGGAATATGATTAATGAGCCACTCGCCTCTACTTCCGAAAACTTACTTAAGAAAAAAAAAGCGTCATGGTTTTGAAGCACCTTATACAGACTTCCAGCCAGGCAGGAACAATCAAATTAATGCGGGGGGAGGGGGGGCTAGGTAGTGGGGGTGCAGACACAGGGTAGATGGTCGTTAAGCTGCCTCTGACAAGGAGGGCTGGCGCTCGTGGCCCCCAGCGGTCCTGTCGAGTGTGCAGGCGCACTGGGGCTGGCAGGGGGGGCTAGCGCCACACAGGATCTGGGGTCGCCCATCCTGGGGGGTAATTAGGGAAAACGTGTGCTAGCTTTCATGTTGGGGGAGGATACCTGGCGGGGGGGGTGAAGAGGGCACGGCCGCCTGCCTTCCCGCCCGCCGTGGCTCACCGGAGCGGCGAGTAATTGAAAGACATCATTTGGCTGCACGGCGGGTGACGAAATTATCAAGCGGGTGCGGGAAATCACGGCATGGCGCGGCGCGGCGGGCGGATTGCAGGGCGGGGGACGGGGGGGTGTTTTCTGAGATCAGCGGCAGGATGGAGCCTGAGATTCACCACGCATTGCACACTTTCTGGGGCTTTTTTCTGACGGCTGCAACAAGGCAAACAAGCCCACCGTCGCTCATCACTAATTAACACTGATCCCTCCCGGCTGGTGCTCGCTCCCCGGCCTATTTGCGGGAAATCGTTTCAGACGTTTATGTCAATATTTCAGAATTTCGGTAAAATGTCTGACATTTGCAAAGTGTTGCGCGTGCAGCCACTGTACTTATTTCATTATTTTTGTATCTGGGACAATCAACGTTTATTTCCTATAGTGCGAATACGTTTCCAGCTCCTATAGCTGAGCGTAATGATACGTTTTTTTTCCAACCTTCTCCCATTTAGTCTGTCTGCTTTCTCCTACTTAGTCCACAACCTAGCCTCTGGATTGAGCCCTGATTACGATTTTTATGAAATCTTTGTATGCCCGAGGAATTATAATCATCTCTTTCTCCTGCACGATTGTTGAATAAAAGTAACCATAAGGAGTTTACACCTCCGCAATCACATATCTCGCACCTTGCAGATCACGTCCTACGTAGCGCCATCTGAATCAACAGAGAGAGCCTGGCTTCCCGCCTGCTGACTAACAGGTGGGCGTTTCAAGCCAGGCTGGAATGATTTGTCCGAGGAGGGGAGATTATTGACAGGTAGTCTCTCTGCCGAGGGGTTAGGCAGGAGTTTAAGGGAGGCTTCTCTCGCCTGTGGCCATCCTGAGTCTCTGTGCCGTTTGTCACATGACTAAACATGCGACTGTGCACTGGAGATATGCGGGGAGATCTTGTGGCGCTCAGAAATCCACCATATCTTCCGCCATATCTGTGACATGACCGCAGTGATTAAATCAGAATTTTAAAAATGCCAAGTGTAGGTAGGAATTACGGCAGCAGCCTGTCTGGGAGCTTAAATCCTACCCCCAATGTCGATTTTGTATTCGTACTTTATACAAAGTCTGTAACATGATTATACTGATACTTCAGTGCAAGTTGTCTGTTAAATCATGAGTTAAACCATATCATATGTAGTGATTAAACAACTTAAAACTAGCAAGTCTAAGCACGGGATGATGTTTATTTAAACATGCGATTGTCTGACAGCACAAATAAACCAAGAAGATATCGTAGCTCTGTTTACTTAAATGGGCATCGATCATATCTTTATTACAATGTGGTATTGTTGTCACATGAAGTGTTGATTTGTGTGAAGTGCTGTTTAGGGGAACATTACCAGTTGTTTTCGATTTACGACCATTCACACCGCAGTATACAGTATGCTAATATTTGCTTTTAGTACAATTTTGTTAGGATATATTTGCTTTTAAAACTTTAATTGATACTTGTTTATCTTTCTATACCAAGAAGGCAGCGATGCAGTTCTATCCCACAAAAAAAAGGAAACCCGTTGACATGGTCATACAGTCGTAAAGGATCAGACGAGGCTGGTAAAGCCTCACTGCCTTGTTGCTAGATGGTTCCGCTGAACTTTTAAACTTGCCAGACTCTGACATGGGAAAATGCCATTCCCGTGAACATATGCTGAAAAGTGCTACCTCTGAGAATGACCCCCCTGTAACTTAAAAAGGCAAACATCTGAACACGTAGGAGAAAGTCTGTGGTACTGTGAGAATATGTCCCAAAATAAACTCTGGAATATTTCAAGTCAAATCCCCCGAGAGCGAGATCTCAACCCTTTTTTTTTTTTTGCACTGCAAGGCCTGGTCAGCCAGACAAGTGAATTTAACAACGGGTGCCGGTCCAATCACAATAAACTGGGAGGGGGGGGGGGGGGGGGGGGGAATGGACATAACAAAAATAAACAACTCTTGAACCTGATAGGCTGAAACTGAAATACAATAAAAAATGCACTTTGCAAAAAAAAATAAAAATCACACCAAGGCCAAATGCTGAGCTCCCACTTTTACGGCCTGGTTATGGTACTTAAACAATGAACAAATAATAGTTACACTAAGGCCTGTTTAGGCTACATACAAACTTCCTTGGGGGGGCTGGCAGCTCAGAGCACTAATGCAGCGGGGTGGAGCCTGGGCCACACACCTTTGCACGCTGACACACATAGTCACAAACGCTATCCAAGTTGCATGTGAACTGTAGGAGGAAACTGCAAAACCTACTCAAATACCCATGTGACTGTGAAAGAACACACAGACTCCACACACACGGACTCCACATACACTGACTCCACACACACGGACTCCACACACACGGACTCCACTCACACGGACTCCACACACACGGACTCCACATACACGGACTCCACACACACGGACTCCACACACACGGACTCCACACACTGATTCCACACACACGGACTCCACACACACTGACTCCACACACACGGACCCCACATACACGGACTCCACACACACGGACTCCACACACACGGACTCCACTCACACGGACTCCACACACACGGACTCCACATACACGGACTCCACACACACGGACTCCACACACACGGACTCCACACACTGATTCCACACACACGGACTCCACACACACTGACTCCACACACACGGACCCCACATACACGGACTCCACACACACGGACTCCACACACACGGACTCCACACACACGGACTCCACACACACGGACTCCACACACACGGACTCCACTCACACGGACTCCACATACACGGACTCCACACACACGGACTCCACACACACGGACTCCACACACTGATTCCACACACACGGACTCCACACACACTGACTCCACACACACGGACCCCACATACACGGACTCCACACACACGGACCCCACACAGACGGACTCCACACACACGGACTCCACACACACGGACCCCACACACACGGACTCCACACACACGGACTCCACACACACGGACTCCACACACACTAATTCCACACACAGACAAACCCCACACACACGGACCCCACACACACTGACTCCACACAAACAGACTCCACTCACACGGACCCCACACACACGGACCCCACATACACGGACTCCACACACACGGACCCCACACAGACGGACTCCACACACACGGACTCCACACACACGGACCCCACACACACGGACTCCACACACACGGACTCCACACACACGGACTCCACACACAGACAAACCCCACACACACGGACCCCACACACACTGACTCCACACAAACAGACTCCACTCACACGGACTCCACACACACTAATTCCACACACAGACAAACCCCACACACACGGACCCCACACACATTGACTCCACACAAACAGACTCCACTCACACGGACTCCACACACACGGACTCCACACACACTGACTCCACACACACAAACCCCACACACACAGACCCCACACACACAGACCCCACACACACTGACTCCACACACACAAACTCCACACACATGGACCCCACACACACTGAGTCCACACACACAAACTCCACACACATGGACCCCACACACACTAATTCCACACACACACAAACCCCACACACACGGACCCCACACACACTGACTCCACACAAACAGACTCCACACACACGGACCCCACACACACTGACTCCACGCGCACAGACTCCACACACATGGACCCCATACACACTAATCCACACACACACAGACTCCACACACACGGACACTGGGTGGCCCCTGTTTATGGTTCATTCCTTTAAAAAGTTCAGTAGATTTTAAAAGGTAACTCTTGCAGCCCTTATAAACAGGTAAAATACCATTTTGTCTGGAATACAATGAACAGACCCAGAGTATTTATCTATTTGCAAACAATAATATGAAAGCTAAGATCAGCTAATTACTAATAAGGGTAGCATTTACATAGGCACAAATATGAGAGAGGAAAGTTAACAGTTATACTGGTTACATCAATCCACATAATACAAATGAACTTCATGTATTTCCAGTACAAATATGGATTAATTGCTTTGAAAAAATAATTATTATATTGGAACAACAACAATCCACAGGTACATTATTCATTGTGTCTAAAGAGTAGTAGTTTTAGATTGATTGTCACAGTAAAATTTATGGCCCAATCCCAGAGCTGGCAGATTGATGCCAGCGTTGGACCCTTGAGCAAGGCCCTTAATCCTTAGTCGCTCCAGGGTCAGTTGACCCAGCACTCGGACCCCAAGCTTGGCCCTTACCTGTGCATCTCAAAGGAGGACAAGAGGGAATATGCAAGATGAAGCGTTTCAGTGTTCCTACACTCATACTTGTGCAAATGGCAAATGAGGGGTCATTTCATTGTGGTGTGGCTCAGTTGGTTTGAATGCTCGGCTTGTAGTCGGAAGGCTGCCAGTTCAAATCCCCAGGTTGCCTGAGCGATTTTACCAGTGGACTCTTTGAGCAAGGCTGTTCCCAGAACTGTCTGACTCTGCTTTCTCAGAAATGTAAATTGCTTTGGATAAAAGTGTTTGCTAAATGAAAAATTAAACAAAAAAACTTGAAATGTTAATATATAAAAGGGAGAAGAATCTATGCTAAACTTGGTCAATAATTATTTAAAGAAATTCGTAGCTGCACAATTCACTTGTGTCATATTAACTGTGTATTGGAGACGAGTGTCAGAAGACGAATGTTTTTAGCAGACTGGCAGGTGACACTGAGGAGGGAGGGATCCACAGCGTCACCTGACTTCTCACATACCTCCTTGGCGTTCACGGACCATTCCCCGAGGATGGAGGTGGTGATTGCTGAAAGGAAGCAGGTGGGTGGATGTCACAACAGCCCATCTGATTACACACCTCCGCGTGTCTGGGGCCATTTATCGTTATCGTTAATTATAAAGGCCGGTATTTATAGTAATGGGTGATCTATTGGTCTGAGAAGATAGGAATTTAATGAGTGCTTTTCTGGATAGTTTTGGATATTGAGGGATTATCACAGACAATCACCCATCCATCCATCCGTCCATTCGTTCATCCATCTGTCCATCTTCTAACTCATTATCTGGTACGAAGCTTTGAGAAGAGGGAGCAGGAAGCCCAAGACACAAGGTGAAAGACCATCCTGGATGTCATGGAAATTCGTCAAAGATCATTACAGGCAATCCAGCTACATGCATTTCTTCGGCAACTTTGCAGTTTGCTATGGCTGAAACTGATAAGATCTTCAGTTATACGGTCCTCAGTTATAATTATAAATGAATACCCCCCACCTACATTTCCAAAGGCAACAGCTTTGTGACACTTGACTGATCCAAACCCTGATAGCACAGCTGTGGAGAGGCGTCCTTTTCAGGGAAAATGCTGAAAGCCAAATGACATCTCTGGCATGGACCGAGGAACCTACAAGCGGGTGATAACCCAGACTGACAGGCTTGGGTAGCATTTTTTTTGCCCCCCCCGTTGGAATAAAGGCATCTTAAGCAGCAGTAATGTGGCATCCCTTCTCCCCCCAAGGCACAGAAGGGTTGGAGGGGGAGTAAGATGGTGTTTGGCGCCCGGCAAATGGGATTTGAAGTTCAAAGCAAGTGTCCCTGTAAACAGCTTTGGTCGTATGAAATGGAGACGCGTCTCCCTTGGGACAGCCCTTCTAGCCCATCTCCGGCGTGTACGATGGCGATGAGAGAACTCCCACCATCCTTTCGGATGTAACAAGCAGACTCGCTCTCAAATGTTTACAGGTGGGTCTCCCTTGCCACACAAATACCCCGTCGCCGAGCGTGATAATTCCCCGGTTTGATCACCGGCAGTACTGTCAGTCCCACGGTTTGTAAAACAAAGATTTACTGCCATTGCAGAAACTTACAGTACGGGTGATGCAATGTATATATATTAATATCAAGTCCCAGGAAGCATTATTTTCATATAAATGCAATGAGACCGCGAATAACAGGCATAACCCCTGAGCTCGCCTTTTTTCAGTCATCTGCATTTCAGGGGGACATATCAAAGCAAGTGGCTCAATCGGCACGGACAGGTACTATTCACTATATCGTGTAATCCCCATGTGCTCAAAATCACACCGCCAAACGTGAAGGGGATTTTAGAAACTAAACTGACAGGGGTGTCTTCCGTAAGATGTACACGTAAAACTGACAGAAGCGTCTCAGCCGGAAAGGAGCGACACACGTGAATCCATAGCTCTGTGTCCATTTGTCTTCTTAAGACCTTTTTTCTCTCCGCCAGTGGTACTGACAGAACAGGGCTAATCATTGCGTGAAACTCAAACGCTTTCCAGCCTCTTTGGTTTGGGAGACAAATGAGATGTCGGCTGCCACGTTGTCAGATTTCCAGATGAGACAGTGAGAAATCGTGGCCCTTTCTCCCGCACTGGTAAATTTCACACAGATCTCCGCATAAAGACTCACCCTAAGCATTGTGTTTTTTGTAAATGTGATTACTGCTGGGACAAACAAAATGCAGCCATTTCCTGCCAGATTATTCCATTTCTTAACTAATTTACACAAAGCATTTTGCAGTTGTATTTTTTCGTTCCCCATTTCATACAGCTGTATGTTGAACTGGGGCAATTCTCAAAGGTACAATGGTGGGGTGGGGTGCGCTGGGGTGGGGGGGGGGAGTTACAGAGAATTGAACAGCAACATTTACAGGTTATGAGTTCATTTCTTTAAACATAACTCTACCTGCCCTGGAAAAATTAATTTCGTATTAATCACAGATTGCTGGGAGACACTGACTTCTGATCAGCTATGTGGTGCATCACTAATAGGAAAGACTGAATATTACAAATGCAGGTTATATGTACCCACATCTCGGATTAAAATTATGGAAGCGTTTCTTTTTTTTTTTTTTGGTCGTGGGTTTGCATTTTTATTTTAAATGTCTTGATCTGCATTTGAGTCAAAAACCTTAGCTTTTCGCCAAAATGCTAGGAGGTGACCATTTGAAGGCTTTGAAGGGTTTAGTCTTTTAGCTAGGGGGATTTATGTAATAGCATCCCAGTAGTTTGCATGCCATGAAATGCCTGTTATATTACCTGTAAGAGCAGCAAAAAGCTCCATAATTCAGCTGCTGCAGTATTACTCTATGCCCTCAGGTCAATTAGATGTGTGCGAGTTGCCCTGAATTTTACACCATAAAGCCAACCACCTTCATATAAAAGCCAGAGCAGCGAGTGACTGGGTCAAGGTCACCATGATACCAGGCTGGGATGGACTGAGGCCTAATTTCCTGACTTTAACAGCACTGAATGTGAGCTGGGCGACTGCATTTAATACATTTATTCATGTTGCTTATCATTACAGAACTAAATCTAAGGTTTTTAGGGCTCTGTTATGGCTGTATGATGACTCAGTGGGTCCACAGTCCAAATCCATCCATCCATCCATCCATTCCATCCATCCATTTCATCCATCCATCCATCCATCCATCCATTCATCCATTTCCCATAACCACTTATCCAGTACAGGGCCTTGGTGAGTCTGGAGTAAGGGGCACCGTTAAGATTTTGGGCCCCATCAAAGCATTTTATTGGGCGCCCAACCCAGACCAATTCAATTATGTTCCTACTTTTTTTAGGGTGCCTGTCACTCAGGGACCCTTGGAATTGTCCCAACATTCCCCCCATGTAACCCCTACCTGATCTCTATCCCAGGAATCACAGGACACCTTGTATAGGATCCCAGTGGCAATGCATGCAGATTAGGTTTAGGTGACATGGTGCCTCTTATATACACTTATATTGATATATCCTCCATTGATGGCAGGGAGCTGGCAGGGGGCTCAGAGGGAGCAAAATAGTGGACTGGCTGTGAGTCCCCATGGACCGGATTTGGAAACACTGCTCTACTATAAAGATGCATGTAACGTGTAGGACTGTAGAAATGATCTGGCTTCTGACATGACTAGAAGTATCTGGTACTGTAAGCCACTCCCACTTAAACATATCTGAAATTCACTTTGGAGTCAAAAGATTAAACTTATTAACTTTAATTTCATACGGTCTTGTTTAGGCAGGCTTGAAAAGTTTTGCAGACGCCAGACGAGTCAACCACCCAGACCCCGATAAAGTCATACAGAAGGAACTTACTTACCCCAGCCACGGAACAGAACTTTAAACAAATCGCCGTCTGCTGTTCTTATGGTTCCCATGGCAACGGCACATTCTTTAAGTGTCATACCTAACATAGCAGACAGCTGCGGGAGGCATTAGTGCCTGATTACAGCTGAACACTTTAGCTGCCAGTGACTTGTTTGCAGTGGAGGCCTGAGCAATGTTATCTTCTAACATTAAGGATAATCAGACTACGCTGTCAATACTACCTGGGCCCAAATAGTTGTAGTTATATTATAAAGGGCCTCTTTACTCCCTCTGGCGAGAAGCAGAGTATAAATAACTGACCAATCACCTAATCGGTGAAAGGGCTGGAAAGGAGAGTTGCCATTAGGGTTAATGGCTTTTCTTATTCTATATCTGACCAAAGCCAGTTAGCATGAGGACCAAGTGCATTTCAGCCTTAATCCCCGTCTAGGACTGGCCTTGTATGTAGTTTAATCAATTGCCCCCCCAAAAAAAGAGAGGAAATCAAGGCCATTGCTGGGGAGGGGGTACACTGAGTACGAATAGTGTCCTGGTCTTGACATCCGTCATACAGATAAAGTAAATATCTAATCCACACTCAGCAGGCCCCATTTCTGCCAAAATTTCGAGCATCAAATTTTGTCCACTTAATGTATTTCTTTATTTATTCGCTTTTATGCTGTTTTTCTTTTTTGCTTAGCGAGAGCTTTTATTCATAGAAACCCTTCAGTGCCTTGAATTGTTTACAGTGCCGGCTCATGTCAGGTATTTTTAAGGACGCGTAAGCGGGCTTCTCTTCTGGGATTTAAATCTGCAACCTTTCCATCGCAAGTCGAGTACTTCATCTCCCTTAAGATATTTTTAATTAATCTGTGCAGCTACTATCACGATAATTACAGCAGTACAAGAAACTGATATAAATATAATGAATTTGCACGTGTTGGTGATACATCTAAATGAGCAACGGTCAGTGGATCTATATGGACTGATTAAAGTAATTTTCGGAAAGACCTCAGTATGGTTTTCTCAAGCCAGACGTCGGGTAATCCATCTCTATGGCAGAGTTGGGCTAACATGTAATAGCACATCCAACAACACATCCAAAGGCTCCAAGAAAACCCTTTCATATGGTGTAATATATTCAGTACGGTCAGAGCAGTATCATTCTATCAATAAACATGTAACGCTTAGCATTTTCACAGTTTATGCACTTCCCTGCGTTGTGTTGTCAAAACAAACGTTGACATGGATAACGATGTTCAATACAATAATCCATCAGGCACCTACAGCATTTGCCCAGCGCCACCTGTACGTTTTTCCACAATAACACCATTCCATCTTACCGCTGAGCACAGACGTAACCTCTGCTGCAGCTCCATATCTAAGTCCAAAATGTTTTAGTCGGGTGTCAGGCCTCAAAGCTCCGGCACTTGAGTGGTTTGTGAAACCAAACTGTTAGAATTGTAAAAACGGCATTATTGTATGTTTTTTGTATACAGCTATTATTTAAATTAGGTAATAAAAACCTTTCACTAAGGTAAAATGAAATGAAAGCGCTAAGTTAAATTCACAGCATAATGCTCTGTGTACATTCCGCAAATTAAAGGTATTTTTCATGGCTGCTTTCCAATAACTACTTTGAGACAAATTATCCATCTCAGATGACCACTGTCCTTCACACCTTTCCTGGCTCCAGCAACAAAGACAAGGTTGATACAGTATTAGTGCTGATATATAGCACCTTATGGCTTGTGATCTTCTATTAAGAGGAATAACCTTAATATGGTACCGAGACGTTTAGTTCACGTCTTACGGACAACTGGAGAATCTTTGTGTGTGTCATGGATTCACCTGGAACTTGTTTACTTTTCAAATGGACAGATAACTGTTATTCAGGAAGTAGAAACTGCATAAATGATCAGATCTAATACAGTAGACACGTGTTTTTGTGTTGGATGCACTTATGTTTACTGATATCGTTGACATGTAGAGTATTTAGGGGAACCCAACGTCAATCCCAAAGCGTGGCCTTTTCTCCACCTCAGGTGCGGAATCAGCTCTGCTGCCAGTAAATCTCAAAGTCACCTGGTCATAAGCTCCAAGACCCTCAGATCTGCGTCTTCTTCCTCTGAGAGAAATCCCCGCGAATCAATTTCTGGAAGTGATACGGCAGGAAACAATCGTGACATTGAGGATGGCTGTATGCCAAGAAGCTAATGCCCTTGTAAAAACTTCCCAGATCCAGGAAAATCTGACTACAGTGTTCTAAAGGGAGAGATAATGATCCCATGTTACAGGGCAAGTGCTAAGCACACTCTGCCGTGGAGTGACATCGATTATGTGCAAAGCCGACTGAACCAGGCGATACCTCAGCAAAGCAAAAAAAGTAGCCCTGTCAGTTTAAGCTAGCAATACAGAGTAGGGTCCATAGATAGTGCCCTGATGTAAACGTGCTAAGACGGCTTCCGCAGTTTCATTCCCAGGTGACGCAATACAGAATGCCTGTCCTCCTTCACCTGCACAACACACCAACTTCCCAAGTCATCATGGCAAAGGTAAAGAGCGTGGTGAAGTCACAGTAAAGTAATTTGAGTAGCAAAGGGTAAAAGCATACCGCAAATCAAAGGCACTAAGATGGCCCAACGATGAGCTACTACTTCACTCTCTTAAATAATGAATTAGTAGCTGATATCCTGTGACGGGCTGGAGAGAAAGCACTTCCTTTCGGGAGTGAAGCATAGCTTGGGTATCCATGAATAATTCATAAGGGAGTGTTCCTGTTAAAATGGCTAGATATTGGAAGTCAAATGCAAAACTATCTCTCCACCCTATGACAATATTGCAGATAATGTAATACTATATTGAGGGGGGGAAAATGAAATACAACGGCAATATACCAAGAATCTCATTTTTTAAATTATTTTTAAATTATTACTTGCAATTGCTTCAAAATGTAACATGAGAACTTGTACATCTTTCCAGGAAACATGCTTTACCCCAGCCCAGATGTTAAACAGTTTTTAAAAATAAATTAAAGCAACATTCTGCCTTTCAGATTCTATACAGCAGCACTATCAGTTGCATTGATCCTTGAGGTTTATGGTAATCCGGGATGCAAATATTCCAAGTCCCGGACTATCCGTTGCCAGCGCAACAGTGTCAGTTTTAGAAAACTCCCCCGATTCTTTTTAGAATTGTTTTAAGAAAAAATTGTTTTAAGAAAAAATATGTTCCCCCCCCCGATCCTGACTGGGGTAGGCGGTTAAAAGCCAGATGAATAGATTTATAATATACTGTACCAGCCATATCATTATATCATGCTGATCGTTTCACTACTAGACTATATACTTTGATTTTGGTCTAACAAATGACTGACATCCCCATGACCCTGCACTGGAAAAGCAGCTGGAAGATGGATTTACGAAAACGACGGAGATATTTTCATAGTGGCAGGCTAGTTAAGAAAACAGCATTTCAGTTAAGAATTTTAAAAACTGCATTTAATCGGTGCACATTTTAGAAAAGATACATTTTAATGTCCCTGGACTCCACCTTCATTTTCAGTCATAATGGGTAAAACTCCAGTCTTTGCCCTGTCATGAGTCAACTCTGTGGTGAACCACAGGCCTGTGTGTTTAATACATTAGCGATGTGGCCTGTCTTTGATCTGAATCGACTCCATATTCTGCCATTTTATTTTTCTTTTCCCAACCTGAAGCTCAGTAGGGAAATCCGGAGGATTCGCTTGGTTGTTTTCAGCTGATTGTCAATCAGGGCAACCAGTAATGCTGCCCCAGTCATTAAGCCCAAATGAATGGCAGGCTTACATGTGTACTGTTCTGGAGATGGAAAAGCCACACGTTTTGAGTTGGCCTCGTAAAAAATCACGCAGTCACACTTCCAGATGTTTCTGCTGGCTGAATGAGTCCACTGTACTCCCGTCGAGATGCTGAACGATGTGTGTAGTCGGGATCATTTTGCTAATGAAACACTAAAAGTTAAACGAATTGCTACTTTCAGGAAGAGTTGAAACCAGCATTACTCCAGAACAAAACTGAGAGATTCATATTACAACTAAAGGTTGAGGAGAGGAAGTATTAAATCAGGATGAATCCCCTCGTTTTTTCCTACTCACAGGCATAAAAATCAATTTAGAAGCGGCGTCTTCATATTTGCTGCAGTTCAGATCTCTAATTTTACAGGTTACTGTGAAACCTCACTTTTAAACTACTGGGGAGCAGATTGAGGAATATTGGAGCCGAGAGAGATGATGACAAAGTGTGAAACGTGATCTTTCATCAATCCCTTCACCGCCCCCCCCCCAGCCCTCCTTGCCACCTTTACCACTGACCCATCTGGCATTAATATTAAAACCAAGATTAAATCTAAACTCTGACTCTGCGTTTAATAGTAAAATTACATGATCCAAGTTAATAGCATGTTGTCTCCCAGGAGGGCACGGAATGCCTCCATAATGAAGAAAGATGTTCCCCTCGGAACGAGGTTTGTAATATATCACCAGCGAGAAGATCGACGTTCTGACACAACCCCAGGTCTGCCCGACACACGAAGCATTTATACTATTGTATGTACACAAGTACATATCCAGAAAACACACTCATTTGACTTAGTTAATAACTTCTACAATCTTACATTGCCTCTCTGCAGAATACTGGAGGGGCCGTTCAGGAGGTTGTTTAGGATTTTCGGAAGTTCAGCAAGAGTCATGTTAAAGTGGTCTTAGTTTGTAAGACTTTGGCTCATCGTATAGTAAATCGACGGGCTACAATGTCAGTCGGATACTGCTGATGAAAATAATGTGCAAAACTTAAGTTGCAGCATTCAGAACGATTTAGAACAGCTGGGGGCTTCTTGTTTCATGGTGTCTTGCACTGCGGCTCATCAAAGTGCCTGCCAGTCATTACAGTCAATCATAAACTCTTTAATGGGCTAATGTACAACACAGACGCCTTTCGCTTTGGATTTATACATCGTCTACTATTCATTGGGAATATTTCGTGATTGTGAAGATTTTTGTCTTTACTTTATATCAAGATTTTCCTCCAGGGATCAGTAAAGTATATCTTATAAAATCTCTCTGAAGGCTTCCTTTCAAGAAGATGCTAATTTGGGTGGATAAGATCTTTTACTCAATACAAATGTCTATGCGTCTACATGGGCTTCCGTCTTTATGGCACTGAGTAGCAGCATCCACATTCTGGTCAATAATACATTTCTCTATGTTTGACAGTAAGTCCACTTCAGCTGTGACCATATGATCCAAGCCCCTGCGAATCGCCAGTGTTCCTCTCGCGAGCTGCTCACAGCAGCCCATGGTAAAGCTCTGTCAGTCGGCCTCTGTATTCCCATCCTGGCAGCTGAGGGAATTCCTCCCACGCTCCGGATATGTCTTCCTCTGTCCTAAAATAGTCATTTTCACACATTAATTTTAATTTTGACTTCCAGGGTTACAGTGAACATCCGAGCACACGCATCTGAAGATCCTCAATGCCGTCCACCTTGCATAACGCCGAGCTGATAAAAGAAGTGTAAAAATATTATATAATCAATTAACTTTACATCAAGGGTGCCTGGTTTCTCAGCTAACCGATAGGCCGGTCAAATGACTTCAGTTATATAACGTATTCGATATTACAGAGTCTTAGCATCCTGCTGGAAATGCATGTATATCATTAGAAATAAAGAAAATTTGTGTTCTACAGAAATGTGAAATAATTATGATTTTGTATATCCTTATATGCTATCCATGAGATACAAAACTGTTGTTGAAGTATGATTCCACCCCCCCCCCCCCCCCAAACACACACACACTATTTTTGCAGGATTAATACTTAACAGTAGAACAAGTTGATGAATTTAGTATTGTTATTCTGTTACACCATATTGTACATTAAAAACATGACATAATTTACATATTATTAATGTAAAGGAAATGTTGGAAGTTAATTATAAAGCACAGGGTCAGCCTTTTAACACGGGGTCTTGCAGCAGTTGTTTTGGGGTCAAGAACCTGGCTCAGAGGACCCAGTTGTGTTAGGACTACTCTGCTAGTCATGGGATTTGAACCAGCAACCTTCTAAATACAGCCCTTGATTACTAACCTGCACAACCTACCGTATTTATTAATCAGGCTAATTCCCATTTTCAAATGGCCCTCAGTAAGTGAGCATATGTGCCCTGCGATGGCCTGGAATTCCAGCCTGGGTCACCTCTGCCCCTTGCTGCCTGGGATTAGAGGGGGATATTTTAGGTCCAGAGAGTAAAAATCCAGACCGTGATTTTGTTTCAACCAAGCAGCTGAGTATAAAGAGTCACAGTCTTACAGTACACAACTGGTTGGTGGGAACAAAATCCTGGTCTGGATTTTTACTTTCTGGACCTGAAATGTCCACCATGTCCAGGCTTTCACAACCCTGTCCTTTGGAGGGATAAAAATATATTAAAAGTAATATAACCTTAAATGGCAGTAATATTTCATCTTGTGAAAGTCTCCAAAGACGTCAGTAACCTCTGCCATAGGTTCCTAATCTACAACAAGGTCTGGCTTATTGTTTAACCGGCCAAAAACCTCCACGGACAATGGTCCAGGTCCGCGGTCGCAACCAAGGGAGAACTGCTATACTAAATCACAGTAATGTCAAAGCTAAATGTAAAGTGAATATTACAACATCACTAACTGTTATGGAAGGAGGATAAAGCAATCATCTTTCCATCCCTTTTCAATGACTGCACATCTAAGCAGTTTTGCAGTGATGCAAGTTCCATCCCAAGAAGATCAGGAGATGAGGCAGGGCATGTTCTCGCGATGATGCGAGCCATCACAAGCACATTGCCTCATATCGTCACCGACTGTGGGCAACTTGGCATCATTCACCCCTTACTACACAACTTTGCTTTGCTTTGCTTTGGAAGCCCATCGCCACACAGGTCGAGCGCAGGAACACAAACCTCCACACCCATGCGCAGCTAATTTCACATGGCACATTCTTCATGGCAAGGCCAAAATGCAGATTTTACATTGATGCTCCCAAATCATCATCCTGGTTTGATAAAAACCACATTTTCCCAGGACGGAAGTGGTTTGATAGATTTGAAAGCTGATACTTTCCTATGGTCCTGGAGGACTAGTGGGGCCTTGCAGGGCACAGAGACAGCGTGTGCCAGCAAGACATCCAGCGGGATGACGCTGAAGAAGCACGGGACGACGCCAAGGAGGCCAGTGTCTCAGAAAAGCACGTTCCTGCTGCTCGCCGTGTCAAATATCCTCACATTTCAGTTCGCAGTAACGGGCTGAGATTACTAAAGCGTACATATAGTGAAAGCTAATATTGGATATATAACACAAGAGAATTCCTGATTGGAGCTCATTTTAATTAAGCAAATAAAAAAAACAAACGTAATATGCAAATTGAGTGTCACTTAAAATAAATGTATATTATAATTATTGCAGAATTACTTATAATAAAACATAATTGTCGGAGGATGCTAAAGCACTCGAACGAGCGTCTGAAGGAGCCCTGGATGACCAGAGACAGACACACTCCTTACTGGCGGCTCCGACCGCGGTGAGGAGTGGGGTGAACAACGCCCTGTCTGTCCCAGCGGCTGGGGCACGGCCTGGGGCGGTGAAGACTGCGCGGACCGCGGGCCGGACGGAGGGGCCCGGGCGGCGTGCCAGCGGTCCCGCTCCGACAATGCCCTGCTTCATGAAGAGGGAACAAGAGCACATGTTTTCACGGGTCAGTTCTTCAGACAGAGCCTCCTTCCGAGTCACATGGTCGCCGCGGGAACAAAAGGCCATTCTGCCAACCACAAAGGCACCACACTGCCATTAGGCACCGGGATTCCCCAGAGGCCTCGGTCCCCCTGGTGCTTTATTAATTGCCTCATTTGTTCGCTTGTTTATTTTGTGTTTTTCTCTTTTTTTTTATTTCGCAAATGACACACAAAGTAGGTAAGAGCTGTCCTACACATCTCGATGATTCATAAGCCGTCGTCGTGGTAAACATCTTGTTTATATCGATTCGTGCTGCATGAATTAATAATGCCGAGCGGCGGAGGTGCGTTCTCTCCGCGATACTGCAATTACGCCTCCTACACGGAGCGTCACGGAGTCCTGCGAGGTCATCATGCTAATGGAGCCATTCAGAGGCTGCTCGTTATTAAAAGCCTTTTTTTTTTTTAACGTACGCACAAAACAGAAAAGTTCAATCTTTATTAAGTGCTGATACTGGTATTCAGCAGAATGTATCAGATGGTACCAGCGCATGTTTGTGCGGCACCCAAAGTGGAGTTAAACATCATGTTCTGTGTCTCGTTAAATCCTTCTTCTGAATGATAATGACCTTTGTTAATGAATTCATCGGGGAGGACTGTATGGAAGTCAATATGACAAATTGCTTTTCATGCGCAAGAGTCATACGCAAATTAGGTCACAGGGTTCACGTTGTTTTTATGGAAAAAGAAAACAATTTATGTGTAGGTATGTACATTCTTTTCAATAAAAAATAGGTATAGGATTTTTTTAAGTTAATTTGACCTTTTTATAAGCTCAGCACAGAGTTCATAGACTGCAATGCATGACAAAAAAAAAAACTTTTAACTTCAATTTTGCGTAAATGTTACAGTGTAAGATTATTGTGTATCGTGTAAGATGGGATGCAATGGCAGAAATAGACAGTGGCAGAATGAAATCAGTTCACTCTCCCCAGTGCCTTATTGCCAATCGTATCGGAGCATTCTCTGTTTTCCCTCTCGAACCGAAACAACATGACCAGACCCCAACACCCAAACCCATACACTGCTGTAATCCTTCCCGAGACCTGACGTCCATCTGGTTTTCCTGGGATTTTTGTTCTGTTTTGTTTTGTTCCGGAGGTAAAAAACCTGCCCTTACTCTAAACCTCTCTTACCTCTACTCCCCAGGCCTTGCCCCCATGCCAACCCTCCTGCAGCACATCTTACACCTACTTTCATTGGGTTTATCATGTAGACAAGGTAAAAAAAAAAGCATAAGTCGTGATCCATGAGCCTTTGTGATATATGCCGTTATTAAAACGGCATTAACAAAGATTCTGGCATTATGCCCGACTCTGAACTAAGTGGCTCCGGTGACTGGAGCCTCACGCTGAGTCTCCTTTCCTCCTCACCGTGACAACCGTGCGAGGGAACGAGGCGCTGTGACCTTTGTGGCCACCCCCCTAAATCACACGCGTGGCCTAACACTCGCTCCGTGCCCCTCTATGGCTAAAACACCTGAAAGTGGTAAACAGAGAGAAAAAAAAGGAATTTTGAAAAATAATAAAAGCTCTTGGTCATTTAAGGTCAGGGATATGTTGTTTGTTGCCTGAGAAAATCTCCCTGTTCGAGCGAGAAGGTGTTATTTGCGGCGTAATGCATGTCTGTCCTTAGAGCTCACGTCCGGCACGGACACCCAGAATGTGTGGCTGACCGGTGTTTGTGCTCAGAGGTTGTCTTGCATCTTGTTTTTGTGCCTCTTATGTCCTCACGCGGCTCTCAAGGTGGACTGGACAGACCAGGCCTAACATAACAATTAATCAAAAATATACTTTGAAAACACATAGTGCCGAATGGAACAGGAACCCTCTTCTAGCTGTTTATGGACAGTATTCGCAGAACACAGAGGGAGAAGCTGAAAATAAAAAAAACAGAAGCCTGAAATAATAATGTAAGAATATTATTAATATAAGAATAAGATACAACATTATATATTATATGCATTACGGTACAAGCTCCAGCCACTTAAATAGGAGCTCCGTTCTAATACTGGCTGGACCCCCTTCCTGGCATGGACTCAACAAGATGCTTCTGGAAACCTTCCTTAGAGATTCTGGTCCTTGTTGACAGGATTGCATCTCGTAATTGCTGCAGATTTGTCGGCTGCACACTCATGCTGCGATTCTCCCGTTCCACCACATCCCAAAGGTGCTCTATTGGATTCAGATCTGGTGACTGGGGAGGCTTCTGAAGACATACTGAACTCATTGTCATGTTCATGGAGCCACCTTCAGCTGTCCATTTCGGTGAGCCTCGGGGTGCCCACTGTAGCCTCAGCTTCCTGTTCCTGGCTGACAGCAGTGCAAGGCGATGTGATCCTCTGCTGTTGTGGCCTGTCCACCTCAAGGTTCGATGTGTTGTTTGCTGCTAGCCGTAGACTTCCTGTCAGCTTGAACCAGTGTGGCCGTTCTCCTCTGACCTCTCTCATCAGCAAGGTGTTTCTGCCAACAAAACTGCCTCTCACTGGATGCTTTTTGCACAATTCTGTGTAAACTCTAGACATCGCTGCGCACGAAAAACGAAGGCAGTGCGCAGTATCCAAAACACTCAGCTCACCATATCTGGCACCGACGACTATGCCAGGGTCAAAGTCATTTAGATCGCGTTTTTTTCCAATTTTTATATTTGATCTGATCATTGCCTGAAGTTCTCCACTCACGTCTGAATTATTTTATGCACTAAGATTTTGCCACATGCTTGGCTGATTAGATATTTGCATGAAGGAACAGGATTACAGGTGTGCCAATATATTTATATCAGTTACATACAGGCAGTGCCTGGGTAAGAACGTTCGACTTACAGACAAGTCGTACTTACCAACAGACTGCCATAAAGCCTATTTTATTAATAAATCAGGCTAAATATATGGAGATAGATTTATGTCTAAGGTAATCGTATATAAAAAACAAATTGTAAATCCAAAATCATATATCTGTAACTTGACCTGTAGGCAAAGATTTTGCAAGTACATTTTTACTGTGACATTTACAACAACAGATTCACACATTCAGTTCGCACTGCATGTGTCGCACTCTTAGTTTACAGATTATCATTTTACAAGAGCAGTTTGGACAGTTTGTAGCCGCTAACGTGCAATCGATTCGTAGGCGTAGAATGAATTTATATCTCGAGCAATTGTACTTAAATGTCATGACAATCTTGTAATTTTATGTAATGCAAATCCATATTCAGGTTTGCAAAATGTGTACCTTTGCCTGCTGACTAACTTTCACGAGTACAGTCCTCATTTTGCAGTTTTGCACTGCAATTTATGATTTTACGAAGTTCAAGTTGCGATTACGAATAGCGGTTTACGCATTTGCAATTTCAGTACTGCATTGACAAATCACTAGCTACATGGGGAACGTTGCCAATGGCCAATGGGTTTTGACAAAAAAATCTCAGTATGATTTTGAATTTGCAATTCTTTTTTTTTTTTTACCTCAGACATAAATCTCCTGCTTCTTTCAGCTCAGTCTTATTAGTTCTCTGGTACTTGTGGCTCATTGTTGACAGTGAGATTTTTTTTTTTGTTCGAAACTAGCAATGTAACTTTCCGCACGTAAGAAGTGATTTGTAAATGTTGTGCTGAAGTTGTAAATGCATAATCTGAAATGCCTAATTGCGATCTGAACATCATAAACTTATAAATTAGGATTCATAAATGTAAAATAGGATTGTCCTCATGGAACTTTAGCAGTAGGCAGAGACACTCATTTGAAACTCTGAATATGGATTCGCGTTTCATAAAATTACGATATCACCTTGACATTCAAGTATGATTACTTTAGATGTAAATTTATCTATCTACACCTACGAGTGTAGATACTTTATGACCTTTGTGAAAACATTGCATGGCTTCAGTGGTTTGTCAGCTCGCGGTACAGTACCGCACTACTTCTAGTTACTTATTATTACTGTATAATTATTATATACTGTATTATTATTTTTCCAAATTACCTACAAATTCAGTTTAAAGACAGAGTTAAGGAATAGAACCTGTTCGTAACCTGTGGACTGCCTGTATAAAAATACATGTTAATTTATTATAAATGTGTGTCTGCGTCTGTATATTTTTCAATATGTTTGCTCAATATATTCACTTCCATCCATCTTCACTTCACATTTTGAGAACGTCACACACACTCGTCTATGCCCTGCATCTTGGTACACAGCTGGAAGACGTTTATCGGTGATACGTCACAGCGCAGAGCTGTGCTTCACTCAACGCCTCGCCTCAGCCGGACGAGTGGTTTTCCAGAAGGTGCACGCGGGACGAGGCGGGCCTCTCTCTGACATCCATCGCTCGGCATTATGGGAATCCTCCCCGTGCAGGGCTGCGTACAGAACAGGGTGCCAGGCTTGTTTTCAGACAGAGCAGCCAGCTGGTGTGGTGGGAGCAGTGATGGTGCTGTTTTGTATTGTTAACAGCAGCGTTGCCCCAATGCCAAGGATCGCTTGTTCTTCTTATGAAATATGCACTAGGCAAATATAGCAGGTGATAAGGCGGTGATGTGCCTCTTCTGCAAACAAACTATATGCCTAATCATGTTATTTATTAGTAAAACTACGCTAGGCCATTTTCATTCTGATTGATTTTGAATGAGATCCGATATGAATATTTGAGTGAACAGATTGTTCTATGAGTTATGAAGAATACACTTGTAAAAATTATACTTATTATTTCATTTCAGAGTCAGTGTACAGACTTCGGGGAAGCATGCTGGCTTAGTGACAAGCATTGTTGCTTCACACCCCCAAGGTTGAGGGTCTGAATCTTGCATTTGTGTGTTTGTGTGTGTGTGTGTGTGGGTCATGTATATATTACATTGTGGGGATCAAATATCCCCACAATGTCATAAAAAACTGTTATTTTGACATTGTGGGGACATTTTTTCAGTCCCCACAAGGGAAAATTCAATTTCATAAAAAATTTGTAACTGCAATCAAAAAAGTAAAAATGCCAAAAGTCTCGTATTTTGTTTGGTTACTTATGGTTAAGCTTGAGGCAGGGTGGGGGTTAGGGTTGTCATAGTTGGGATTATGGGGTTTTCCCATAGAAATGAATGAGCGGCTTCCACAAAGATGTGAATACAAACGCGCGCGTGTGTGTGTGTGTGTGTGTGTGTCTGGTTACATGCCCTCCACATGGTGACTGGGTTTCTCTGGGCACTCCAGTTTCCTCTCACAATCCAAAGACGTGCAGTTAGGCTAATTGACTTCCATAAATTGCCTGTAGTATTGAATGAGTGTGCGTCCGCCCTGTGATGAACTGGCATCACATCTAAGCTGTACCCCAGCTGTACAGTATGCCCTATGTAACCTGCGATAGGCTCCAGGCCTCTCCACAACTCCCACCAGGATATGTGGTTGGGAGACGGATAAATGCAGGGCCTTTGCATCTTGTCTGATTTCCCCCACTGTCTCTACGGTTACTTGTGGTTTGCATTTTATTCCTATAATTTCATTTATTTTCTGCAGCACTGCTCCTGTTCAGAGAGGCTCCGCTTACATAAATCACACAGGCGCTGTAACACCCAGAGGAGCTGGGGGATTTACAGAAACGCCACCAGCGAGCCGTGTGCCTCCGTTTCCACGTTAGTGCTTGCACCAAGCCCGTGGTGTCACCACGAGGGCAGAGGGATGGAAGGATACAATCTATCATCGCTCAAACATCCCACTCAGACTGGCGGCCATGGCGTGCAATGCCCAGGGGATGCCGAAAGGCAACGATCATCTTTGGGGGGCAGTTTTCTCTGGATACTCACTCCATTGGCACCCTGGGGCCAAAAGAACCTTATTAGAAAATGTCCTCTCAGCTAATGTTGTGCAAATGTTAGCTTTGTCATTACATCCCCAGCAAAGTCTCTACCGACAGGAGTTAGGAATTCATGGCCCACTGTGACTGAGGTCGGTGTAAGCACACCGGGGGGGGGACTGCACGCACGCAAAATGTCCTTCCGTCTGCCAATTCTGCGTGTCCCAATCTGCCCCAGTCTACGGATCATTATGTTAATTAAGATTCAGTTAAAAGACAATCCGTTTGGGCCTGGTTAGGCTGTCAGAAAGGAGTTTTTAATGCAGGGAAACATTAAGTTACAAAGAGCTGAGCCGCAGGACTGCCCTGATTGTGCTAACCCTAACCCTAACCTAACCCTAACCCTAACCCTGGGGTAGACTCTAAAATCTACACAACCCTGTACTAAATAAATGGCTAGAAGATGAAAAACTCCATATATAATTATTTTTTTCTAATCATGACAAAATATATAGAGACACAACATAGCAAATTTTAGATTTTTACTAAATAATTCAAAAAATCTTTGAGTTAGATTAATCGGCTTTTACACAAACAGCATCACATCTCTGCTACAAATGAACACCTGGTGTTTGTTTCTAGGACTTACGAGCGTACCGATCTCGCACAATTACACTGAGTGGTGGCAGTGAAATGTTACAAGTCATGGGTCAAGCTACTAATTTTTAGAAAAATTTGTTTGAATGAATTTGATACAGTTCTGTCTACAGTGCTCGCAGAAAGTCTGTTTATATGTAAAAAATGTTTAAAAATAATATATAATACATTACAAACAACCCTAAGTTTTAAGTAAACATTCATTCCAAATAGTGCTAATCTGAAACCCAAATTGTGGTTCTAAAAAAGCCATTCTGAGTTAAAACATTCATTGGTAAGCAATCACACTGGGTGCTTTTTATTTAGTAACACCTTTGCAATAACATAAAACACCAAACGTTTGTGTTTAGTGTCCTTTTGGGAGCCAATGACTACAATTGCAATTAATAGCAAAATAGCAAAAAAATAAGTGAATTAGTCAGTCAAAAAAAATGATAACACTTAATAAAAATAAAATGCCCGTGTGGAAGAGGTTAAACATTGTGCAGTGTGCAGGTATGTTAAACATTGTGCAGTGTGCAGGTATGATAAACATTTTGCAGTGTGCAGGTATGTTAAACATTGTGCAGTGTGCAGGTATGTTAAACATTGTGCTGTGTGCAGGTATGTTAAACCTTGTGCAGTGTGCAGGTATGTTAAACATTGTGCAGTGTGCAGGTATGTTAAACATTGTGCAGTGTGCAGGTATGTTAAACATTGTTTATTAATGGACTTTCGTTAAAAGACCAATAACTTTGCAGGATTGTTGCAGAATTGGGCGAGCTTTGCAGGACTTTTTGTGAGCACTGCATATATTATAGGTGGATAGTGTTTGTAGATCTATCTACCTAAACACATTTACGAGGCAAACAACATTGTCTGGGAGTCGAAAGTCTAACAGACCTCAATCACATGGAAAACTGTACTTTTATTTTATGAAGCTTGCTAATAAAACCTTTTTAATTAAACTGAAGATTTTTAATTTCATTATTGTTGTGCACTATGGCCAGCTTAGTTATAACACCATGACACAACGAACCTCACTGTCTGGATTTATTCACAAGCCTGATAGCTATGAGCTGGTTGCGTGTTTCCAAACTCTGCTATGTTTTAGGCTACAACACAGTTATTAACATAAAATAAGATTGGACTCTATGGCTTATAAATACAGTTGAGTCATAGAAAAACAAGAATATAGAAATTTGCTTTCATCCATAAAAACATGCCCAAACTCTCTGACAATGGGCGACTCTCTGCTGGCAATGTGGCAGACTGACCGGACGCACGCCCTGCTCGACCCTCTGCTGCTATGTAAAAGGTCAGTGTTCCATTTAACCCTGTGTTAGGCTGTACTCCACGCTCCCCTATATAAAAAAAACTCCTTAGAAATAATCGCTGTATGACTTTCAATAATATATATTTAATATTAATTATTTAATTAATTAAATAATCACTCCATTTTCCTTATCATTTTAAAACTTTCATGATTTCTTGGTAAATATGTCAATTATGCTTTGCTTTAAATTATTCAAATTAACTGGCCAGATTTACAAATTCGCGGCTTTGAACCATGCACACACTCACACACACGTTTGTATTCATATCTTTGTCGGGACCATCCATTCATTTCTAAGGGAAACCCCTAATCCCAACAACAGAAACCTTAACCCCCACCCAGCACTAACCTTAACCATAAGTAACCAAACGTAATACAAGATTTTTGACATTTTTTAGTTTTTTTGATCACAGCATTTGAAAGTTTTTTTGATGCAGTCACAGCATTATAAAATTGTGATTATTCAAATAGGGGCCTGAAAAATGTCCCCCGGAGTAAGAGAGTTTCAGGTTTTACCACAATTTGGGGACATTTTGGTCCCCAAATGTGATCTATGCAAACCCACACACACACACATTTTTATTGCTCCTCACAGTATAAGGAAATATGATGCTAAAGTATCATCTCCCCCCCCCCCACCATTCACCCCCCCACCATTCACCCCTTCGGCTTTGGCTGCCTTCCGGTGCCTTTGTATGAGAGAGCCACCCGCATGTGTATGGGCGGTGAAGCACATCCCCACACGACCAGCCTGCGGCGAGCCCCCCCCCCCCCCCGCGCTGAACTGAGCACCAGCAGGCTCGCAATATGCGGCAACATAACGAGCGTGATGCCGATGCCATCCGCCACGCAGGGGCGCTTTCGGAAATACCAACAGCCTCATTCCTTAAACCGCCATTAGCTCTCGCTTCCAGCTGCTCCTCTTCGCCGCCGCCAAAGATCATTCGCGCCAATCGCAGTTCTACCTGCGCTGCGTGACCTTGATTGACCTTCTGATGAAACCCCAAAGGTCAGACGGCGACAGGGCGCCCCGGGGGGTGGCACAGTGCTCTCACACCTTCCGGGATTGAATGATCTTCCCATGTTCGTGCGGGTTTCCAACGGAAAATCTGCTTTCCGGCAGCTGCCCAAAAACATGCAGTTAAATTAACTGTTGTTTAAAAAAGATGTCCTTAGTGTCTGACTGTGTGTGGGTGTGTGTCCTGTAAAGGGCCAGCGTTCCATTCGGGGTTTCCATGCGGACATGCCATGTGCTTCCAGGGATGGCATCCAGGTTGACGCTGCCATCCCATATTGGATAAGTGGTTGTGGAAATGGGATGGATGGTTAGAGTCCATGGTCGAATATCTTGGGGATCTGAACTGATGATCTTCAGATTCCTAATTCATGCTCTTGCCTGCCATGTAAATATATCACTATAAAGACTGATTGGCAAAATCACACATATGAAGGATGCAGACAGACAATATCCTGGCTTCCTTAAACTGCCTTTGGGATCCTTTTGCTCTAAATGGCAGACCGACTTCATATTTCTGTACACAGCACATCGCAAGTGATGCACAAGTGCCTGGGCGATTGGCTGTGGAACGGCTGCGATCCAAGAAAACGGAGAGTGGAATTCACACCAAAGCGACAAGTGTTTCAAACAGCCGAGTAGGACGGCAGAAAGAAGTAAAGCGAACTGAAATCTTCATCGACTCCCACTCAAGTGTTTGACAAATAAGAAAACACCAAAACAAGATGAAAAACATGAAACCTACACCGAAGAACGACAAACCTGCTCATTTCATCTGACATTTTTTTTAAATATACTCATTTTAATTCTCCTTTTCTCATTGCTTGTCTGCCTTTTTGTAGACCTTATACTCAATAAAAAAGGCCCATAACATGGTGTCCCTGGGCTCGAAATTTTGTGCAAGGTCAACCTCTCAGGTACAGTACATCATGACATACTATCTGTGGGAGTGGCACATTTGTGGACAATAATTTAAAAAAAAGATTTGAACACATAGCCATTATTGTAGGTTGGCATTCCATCTTGGGTGTTCCCCTGCCCTCTGCGTGCTGAAACGGATGGACGCGTTACACAAATCCATAAATTAAGCTTAGGTTGAAGTCTACAACATATGACAAATGAACCTTTCCATCCATCTCTCCATCATCATCCATGCAAACATCCATATGTCTGTGTTCCATAATTGTTTATCCGATACAGGGTTGCTTATCCCAGGATGCATGAAGATGGGATGTCAGTTCATCGCAGGGCACACACGCAAATGCATTTAACTTTGAATGCAAAGGAGAATGCGCTACAGATAGTGAAAGATAGATGCACTGACAGACATGAAAGCAAGGCTTGTTAAAACCAAAATGATAGGCGCTAACATTTTCTTTTTAAGTGAAATGCAGACAGCAACAATCTCATTATTCGGTATATAAGATTTTAGCCTTAAATAGAAGTGGCCATTTGCTTTTCATGGGTCAGAAATAATGATCTCTTGAAACATGCTTGTGTGTTGTTAGGCACATTTATTGCCTGAAAGTTTAAGTCAACAGTCCCTTGATAATGGAAATATAGGTCACTGTTTCCTTGCAAACGTCCTGTCTGTCTGGCCAGTAAATTTGGAGAGCATTGGTGACTGGCCTCCCCCCCCCCCCCCACACACACACACACACACAGACATCCCCCACCCTGGCTGGAGCCGAACAAAGAGGTGAGTGAGCAGGACACCCCCGACACACGTCGCCAGGCTGCCATCTGTGGAATTTTGGCTCAGAGCAAAGTGTTAAACACCAATCTGTGGCACAGCTCGCGTGGCCATAGCCTTGTACGGATGGGGGAGAGAACCCCCCCATCCACAGAATAAAAACACATTATAGGTTGTTCACCTACCTGTCTTAGCTCACCCCCCCCCCCCCCCACTTCCAAAAAAATAATGAATTGTAACACAGATGAAGGCAAGGGTTTTGGATTTAGGGGCAATAATGTGAGCATTACATCACTGTCACGTCCTGTTCCTACAAACTGATGTGGTTAATTTAACCAGCTCGACAGAGACATTTTGACGTCTGTCTATAGTCTGACTTGGTTACTAAAACAAACCTCGATGTAACACATCAGTCGCCAAACGCATGAGTGTTCGAGACGCCCTGCAGATAAGGAGATCCAGAAGTTATAGAGCTAAGCTTCAGTCCCAGGAGGAAACTGATTAATTAAACTGAACTGGATGAGTGTATAATGGCTGAATGTGAACTCCTCACAAACTTTCATTGTTGTCTGTTTGTTTAATACATGCTGCTTTATATAAACCCCTTGCACTATACATTTTCGAATAAATTTACTCAAATTACTTTTCCAATAACTTTCATATTTCACTTTCATATTTAAAACTATAGAAGGATGGCGACCAAAGAAACACACACACACACACACACACACACAGATTTGTATTTATATATTTGTGGGGACTCTACATTCAATTCTATGGGAAAAACTCTAATCCCAACATGACGACCTTAACCCCCACCCAGCCCTAACCTTAACCATAAGTAACCAAACATAATACAAGACTTTTGACATTTTTAGCTTACTGACTGCAGTCACGGATTTTTATAAAAATGAGGCAATCCAAATGGGTAACTGGAAAATGTCCCCAAAAGTAAGGGAGTTTCAGGTTTTATATATTAGTCCCCAAATGTGATCTATTGAAAGTGACACACAAACACAAACTTCTAGCATCTGACAGGGAGGATTATTTAAAAACATGATTCTGATTAACAGGTGAGGTGGACTGAAAAGGGGCGGAGCCACTGGGGGAGTGGATATGGTTGGAGTGCAGTGCAAAGCGAGGCACCATTGGCCGAGCACGACGCACACTGCTGTTAAAGACCACGTCAGCTCTCCGATCTGCTTCCAGGCTGTTTGATGTTCTTAAATGAGAGAGAAAAAAAGTATTAGTACTTAGAGCTAATTTAATATTTCTTTTTCGTATTTTGCGGACCAATATTGATCTAAAAACTAAGAGATGACAGGGAAGCTGGTTTCCTAGAAATGGGTCATAACAGCCTCAACAGGCTGTACTGTTGCTATTTGAGTTCAGCATTTATTACGTCACCTAGGAAAGAGAGCTAGGCAGCATCTGACTCCTGCATGGACGTGAAATGTTGGTCTTGAAGATTATCCACTTGTGTTCTAATGCCTTCCATTACTCAGAAGGAGTTTAACCACATCACAAAATGACTGTCCTTTCAATGAGGGCCATTACCCAATCTGTACCATTTCTCAACATGCGCGTGTAGCTCAGGCCGTAAGAAAGACACATCCTGCAAGTATTTAAGTATTTATAGTTGAGTAGAGGCAGAATGTTTTAGCTATTGACAAACTAACCAGTAGAAATCTCAAGGGAGAAGACATGGGTAGTTCTTATTTTCGAACTATTTTATATCACGTTACAAAACACACAGAATATTGTAAAACGTTATTCATTAACAAGCTGTTTTGGGTGTTTAGGACTTCTGTTAGTTATTAAAATCTAATTAAAAACATAGTTTATCGTTTTGTTAAAACTACATTTATCACTTTGTTAAAAAAAAAAAACAAATTACTAACGATTCAATTTTACGCCAAGCCCATTTTACACTGCATTTCAAATAACCAAATAAATGTTTATATTCAAATAAAATAAATGCATTTTTAATGAATATGAAAAAATTTAGTACTCTGAACAATTTTCGAAACCATTTTTTGAAACAAATCGAATAACGTCCTTAAGTAAATAAATTATGAGATCTTATTAGCTTGTAAATTTTATCATAGCAGAACGTTGCTTTCTTTCCAAGATAGCAATTACTTACTGTATCTTTCTGACTATAGAGAGTACTTAATAAAAAAAAGTAAAGCCTTGGTAATAATGTGATATATGCAGCAAAGACCAAAACAACAAAGGCTAGTAACAAGATTTAGGATGTAAATGTATCATGCAGGTTTACATGAAGACTTTAGAGAGAGCTATAAAAATTGCACGCAGTAGACAGCAGAGTAAGTCATATGGTCTTTTTGTTAAATATTTAAGACAGGGTCTTCTTGGGCTTCTTGAAGCTTTCAGTGACTGAAATGCCTGAAGGTACCCAGTTGCATCATCAAAAACACCCAAATGGAAATAAAAGACTTGGATACCTCGCCTAAAAGACTGTTACAGTTCAACGCTGCAGAAATCCCTCTGCTAACTTCAAAGGACTGCAACTTCCATCCACAGCAAGTTTAAACCAATAGAACGTTTTGTCCTAGATAGTTCTGTCTTCCCCTGGGTGTATAAATTGATATGTATGTTCTTTGATAATGTGTGTATATATTTTGACTATGAGAAAAATGGCTACAAAATGCTTGTTTTTTTTTATTATTTATATGACTCTAGTGACTGATCGGTTTATTGATGTTCTGGCACAAACTCAGCTGTCTGAAGCTCAGCTGTAGTCAATAAGACTATTTATAGAGACAACAGGTAGCACAAGAGTCAGAAGTTTTGGCCATGTGGCCAGAGGGGTGCTCCAGGAGAACCTTGTCATTCTGCTGTGTTTGTGTGCCTGTTCTGAAACGTTCCTGCAAGAATCACTTCACTTTGGTCAGTGAGTGGATCTATGTGACATGGGGGTGGGAGAAAGGATTGGGGGCCTTATTAGAAAGGATAGTAATGTCTGGGCTGACAGGTGATCAAGGGCTAAGTATGTGAGAACACAAGTGCTTTATACGATGGATAACTTGTTACAGGTGCAAAGGGTATGTCACATGACTTCCCCAGAGACTCGAGATCCGTGTCATCCTCCAATCACAGTTGGACTGTACCATCACGCAAATTGCATAGCATGTAAACAAAGAATCTACTAAATGAAATCTTTAATCAAAATGGAGTTTATTTTCACCCATGAAACATACTTATTTTTTAAGTTTAGTTTTTCTCTTGTTTTTCTTTCGTGAGCATGGTACCAGCCTGGCCAAGTGACAGCAACGGGCTGGAATCAATTTCTCTGCAGGGCTGTGACCCACCTGAGCTTGACAGAGAGAGAGAGAGAGAGAGAGAGAGAGAGGAAAGGAGGGAGGGATTGGAGGAGAGGAGACCCAAGAGGCTGCTCCCTCATCTGGTTCCCCTGGGCTGGGGGGTAGGGAGGCAATGCTGCAGAGCCACCATGGGAACGAACTGCTAGGGGAAGCTCGGCCGAAGAGTGTGTGGGAGAGCACAGCCACTGCGGCCTTTCTCGTGAGAAAGCGTCATAGGAATCAGCCTGAAAGAAACCCACCAGTGCGGGGGAGGAGGTGGTCATGGCAGTGCTGGGGGGGGGGGGGGGGGGGGGCTACAGGAAAAGGAAGGGGAAGTAGATGCACCAGTGGATGCAGAACTTGGTCCTAGGGTCGGTCTGTTGAATTTAAAGGTACGCTGCCCTCATTCAGATTTACTGTTTGCTGACTCAGCCCCCACAAGCCGCAGGTCTCCAACGAAAGATAGTCTGCATGCATACACTACAGTGCTTGAGGAAGATATCAAACACACAAATCTGAGAATCACATTTAAATGGATGTCAGCACAAAGTGTGTGTAGTATCACGCTGAGGTTCTTCGGCTGGTGCAAAATCCCATTTTAAATACAGTTACGTATCTATTTATGTTCTGTTCGCTCTAAAATAGGCTTTAGACTATGCAAATGTACATGGGGTAGTAATTTTTTAAATATGTAAATCAAATTATGTACTACATAATTAAAAAGGCACACTTCCAAAATATTTTAATTGTCTTTAGGATTTTTGTACAAAATGATTGAACCAATATGTCTGATCTGTTTGCTTTCTGAATAAAAAGTAAATGGCACCCCCCCCCCAAAAGACATATCAATGAGAACACAATTATCTAAAATTACACTTGCTTCATATATTTTACTTTATTTATTTATATTTTCGTTGTTTTTTGAGTGGGTGGAATTTATTTCCTTCAGAAGAATCAGAAATCTCTGCTGGGTGCTAAAAACATTGTCACAAATATGCAACAGTAATTCTCTTTGTAATTTGATTAAAGAAATGTAAATGTGCCTCCCAATCATATATTGCTGCTAAGCCAATTACACTGGCTTACTGGATTTGCGTGTGTGGTACTTTGATTACCGGAACAATAAAAGGGGAAGTGAGGGCCGTTTGGTGCATATTACACAGGTGAACCGGAAATCTGCACAGTGGGAGGGGCCCGGGAATATGGCGTGCACGTGCTAATGGGACATGCGCCAAACACCTGAATACGTGGCTGCTGCGTTAACTAGGCCTCGCGCACCTGCAAACAATTAACTGGACTTAAAAAAAGAAAAGGAAAAAAGAAAGTTATTGCCTACAAATGGGATTCTGGTGCTAGATGTAGTATTTATTTCGCGAACATATTATTTATATTATGAGGAAGATTAAATGTCTCGCAAGCCCTTTTTTGCATGCAGAAATAGGTTTATGTTACCAGAGTTGCAGGCCGTCATTTATGGTCGAATGTGCAATCGCTGTATGTTTTTGATTACATATTTTTTCCCGTTTGCCTGATACGTTAGTCTGTCACCTTTATAATCAGTTTGAATTGGATATTGTAGTAATTTAGTGAGAAAAATTCTGGGTAAAATCTCTCAGCCTGGCTATTAACGCGTAATATATCGTTGGAAATTCAATTTCCCTAAAAGAGTTTGTCTATAATGAGCTCGTGTTTTAGGTCCCCTCTAATTTGTGCAGTAAAGGCGACAAGAGGGGGTCGTCGGCTCCCACGTTTCACGCCAAAGTCGCGTTGGACACGATGTGCCTAAACATCACAAGAGGGTGACTCCCCCTTCCATTCTCCCCCCTTTCTTCCGCGAGCTTTCTTTGCCGGCGTCGCCGAGAGTAAATCCCCAAAGCATGTTTTCTTGTTAGCTCGCCTGTGTTAAAATAGTAGCAGACGCGCGAGGCTCCCGAAGCGGCCGCGCGCTGAGCTCCGCGGGGGGCCCCGTGCCACATTGTCGCGAGCGGGCGGGGAGCGCGTGCAGTCGCAGGCTGCGGGTGTTAACGAGACGCCATGTCTCCCCGGGCTCGCCTCGTATTAATACGTTCGCGGTAAATAATTAATACGAGGGCTTTGACTTTACCGAGAGATCTACCGCTGCGTCTCAAATGGTCCTGTTTTTACAAAGCTGCGCGTCTCGCACCGCCGTCTGCAGTCTCTGCGGTCATATTAACTGACCTTAAAGAGCGTTAACCGGACGCCGGGCCGCTTCTGTCCGCCTCAGCTTAACGCTTAAAGAGGAGGTGGGGGGTAAAATAAAATTGGCTTGCATATTTATCGACTCTAAGAGTGTTTTCGTGGTGTCAGAGTCTGTATCTCTGGCCCATTAAACCGGGTTTCCCAAGCTGGAAAATGCCCCTTAAAATTGTGATTTGGCTATGCTCAGCATCGTGGAAGACGGTTTAAGAACGAATTGATAAGCAAGCAGTATTATTGTTAGAAGCCACTGGCGCCATCATAAGTTTTTAATCTTGTATATGTGTTCCTGTATTTGACTTGAATATCCATATATTTCATGGGGGCTTTTTCATTTTCACGTGTTGTCTGTGTGAAGAAAGCGGCTCAGAAGCTGAACGCGCTCCAAAGAGAGACTTTCGCTTTGTTGTGCGGCATTTTAAGGAAGGAAGCTGAAAGCTTGTCATTGCCAACTGGACGGTCTAATAATACCCCGTCTAAAGTATGCAACTCCCACTTGAAGCAAAAGTTCATACTGGAACGGGCGACGTGAAGCATCATGTGGGAGACTTTCTCCCAGCGACGTGAGTTTCAAAATTACAGAGGGGGCACCGAAGTGTGCGCGTCTGGTCCGCTAAATATGGGTGTGAGGGACGGGATGCTGGATGTTAAATGCCAGTGGAGGGTTTATCTTGTCCGGGTGCTGCCAAAGCCTGCTGCCAGCCTCCACAGCAGGTTTCACATTCACAAAATGTTTCAATGCTGTAATAAATGAGTCTGGAGGCAAAACTACCTTCACTTATAACCCTTCCTTCTTTCTGCATCATTATTTCAGCCC
Source organism: Brienomyrus brachyistius (assembly GCF_023856365.1). Classification (NCBI taxonomy): domain Eukaryota; kingdom Metazoa; phylum Chordata; class Actinopteri; order Osteoglossiformes; family Mormyridae; genus Brienomyrus; species Brienomyrus brachyistius. The sequence goes on from NC_064539.1 coordinate 28,618,219, forward strand.
TGTTAAATTTCATTCTGTACGGCAAGTGTGTATGTTCCGCTTCATATCTAAGCAAATAAAGTTGCACACACACACGTACGCACCATGTTTTGGCACGATGTACTGTTATAAAACGATACGTTCTGTAAAGTGTCTGTGTGACAGGCACAAGTCTATTCTAGCCGTTTTACTATATTTTACTCTTTCGTTGTTTTGGGGTGTATGCTTTTGCGTGTGTATGATCATATGATCCGACAGGCACAACTGTATTCCTGCCCCTTACTATATTTTACTCTTTTGTTCCATTGTTTTGGGGTATATGATTTTTGCGCGTGTATGATCAGTGCGATCTTTATGACACTCGTCCTGCATGCCGTTTCTTCCCAGGCGTGTGGTCTCCGATCATAAAGAACAATGCAGGCGACCTGGCACGTTGCACTTCTTTGTGTCAAACTATTCTGGGCCATTTATAAGTCACGCTGCGTTTTCCTAAAGGTTCTCATGTGTCAGCAACCATAGCGGTGGCATTGGCTGCCCCCTGGTGGCTAAATGACCTAGAGACCATCTGGATCAGCAAAAAGAAGCGCCGTAGCTCTGTATTAATATAAATATATTAATATGTATTTATATTATTCACAATATAGATATGTTCGCGAAATATTAACATATATATTTTGATTTATTATTATTTATTTTTTTACTTCCAAAAATTATAATGGAGCCCCCAATCTTGACGCAGAATTTTGGGATGAGCCGGACTCCTGGATTAGGACCTGGTCCAGTTGGTCGTTGTCTGTAGCTGTATTTTAAAGAAGAAGTAAAGCAGGACAACAACGCGTCTTTAAAAGAAAGCAGAAAGAACATCTTCCGGTTGTTAAGGCCGAATGATTTAAGTATGTATGAGGACTGAATTCTATTCATTTATGCATCACCTTTTCTGATGCACACTTAATAGTTACATAGTTAATAAGATGTTTTACGCTGAATAGTATTTAAGAATATTTTTATGTTCAACAGTAAATTTGGGATAATTATTCCTTAAATAATGTTACCTGTTGTAACTGCTGTGTGAGTCCTGCCTCGAAATTGAGCCTTCATTTTTACTGCCCCTTAAATCTGTCGAAATAATGCACATAAACACAGGGTGCTTTTCTTCTGCCCTAAATCCTCATCGACGCTGAATTTCAAACCTGTTTTAATGGTGTGATTTAAAAAAAAAAAAGGAAAATTGTGTCCAGTGGAAATTAGAGACTGAAACGCCCTCTGTAGTACACGAGTCATACATTTTTATGAAGTCACTGCTTTTAAATCTCTCTGTGTTGTGCAGAATCACTCCTGCATTGTCTTGTGTTCTTGGTAGCAGAAACAGACAAATTAGCGACTGCTAGGAATCCACTTTGGTGGAGGGGGGGTTCTGGAAAATGAATCACTGGAAAGCAGGCGTGACTGACCTGGTGGGCTTAGACATCAACTGCAATTCCACTCAAATGGTTAAAGTGGCAACTTTATAGCATTACCAGAATGTTCCTTTGCATCCGTCTCTCTGCTACAGTTTTTAAAGCAGCAATAATTCACCGGAATGACTGGTCCTAATCCAGTCCAGGTGATCCGCTACCTTCCCCTACCTTCTACAATCACTCTGCAATAGTGGTTAAAATATTACGTTAGTAATATTTTAAAACATACATACACCTTGCATTGCCCACTCGAAGATCATACCACATTATACCGCTATTTACATCTACGATGTTAGACAGTCGAGACGAATACAAGAGTTTCATCCGAAAAAACTTCTAATTTATAACTAAACCAAGAGAAAAATCAACCACCAATCTGGCTGTTGATGGGAATTACATCCATCAATCACTGTCCCAGTCATGGTTACGGGAGAATTGAGCAGAGTTAAAGCTTCTAAGGTGTTTTAAACAGTTAAGGAAAAAAAAACAAACACATCCATGAGAACTGGCAGCTGTGGATTTTTTTTTATTTTGCAATTTATAGCCTAAAAGAATCTTATAAATGTGGCTCTAACAGGGCCTTCTCACCACGATGAACGGCACTGATGTTCATACTTTCATTTCACGATGAGCCTGCTATGTCCCATGCACGCTTGAAATTCACTTCTGCATCCATGGCAGTTGCATCATGCGGCTCGTGTGGCAAAGATGCCATTCTGCTTTCATCCTACCCCCAGCCGCATGTAAGACTTCTCATTCCCAATGGAGAAATGAATGTCCTGAAATGGCCCGTCCACTGTGTGTGTGGCATTTTTGCTACGTGCTTCGTTTGGTGATCTCTCAAGAAGCAGGCCTGCTGAGGTGTTCCACCAGCCTTAAGGGTGGCAGAGGGGCTCTCAAAATCGCAGCTGCTCTGCCAACCCAAACATATTCCTGTATTTAAATAGAAGTGAAGTCGGCGCCATTACGACCACGGCCCCATCTGACAGTCTGAGCAGCTTAATCGACCTGCAGTCTGCCTGCAAATTAAACAGCAGGCCCCAGACCGGCGAGACCAAAGAGCGCAGACTGAGCGACCGTCCAGCCTGGCTGCTGCTGCTCATTGTCATCGACGGCCCTGACGCACCCCTCCCCACGAGACACCGACGCAACAAGGAAGGTCTGCCCTGAATCTCGGGCATGTGCCGAGATCTGGCTTTACGCAAAGCTGGCCACGTGATCCAAGGAATGAAGGCCGCAGTACGATCCTCCTTTTATTTATATTGCTCTCTCGCACAGAGAAAACAATCAGGTGAGTGTGGATGAGTGCTGAGCCTTTGTCAGTAACTGAAATGACATCAAATGCGGTAAATGTATTAACGCTAATTGTTATGATTAACAGTCTCATTCTTTTATTCGTATATGTCTCCCTCAGAACAGCACAGAAAGGCCATAATAACATGAGTACAGAGGATTGCTCACACCTTCGTTCATAAAAGAAATATTTGGGAAACATACTGTATTGTTATTGCTACTATCATTAGTGAGTGAAACATTTTGCACGTTAGATGTGTGTGCAGCTATTGTAGCTAGATCAGGAACTGGTATTGGTTTCATGCTAAATCTGCCCAAACGGTTTACTGTCTGCAAACCTATGTAATTTTATTGCACTTGACATGGTGTTGCTTCTGCTGTGGGTGAGCCCTGGTCTCGCTGGGCCGCTGGGCTTTCCTGTCAGAGTTGTGAACATCCATCTACGTACCAGTTGGAGCTCGCTTTTGTCACACAAGAGCTCGCGTCTTGACAGAGCAAACATTTGTTGGTGTATGTACGTGCGCGGGTGCATATATCTGTGCTTAAGACAGAAGTAGGACGTGAAAAATTGAAGGGGTGGGAAACATTATTTGTTAATTGGAAGCGGTAATATTTCTCTAGATGTCACCCAAGTGGGTGTTCCAGCATTTGGGCGCTACACTCAAGATTTTGCATTTCCTAATCCTACCAGTTTCTGTGAGATACAACATAAGGACCTACGATTGACGCACACAAGACACTTTGATAAACATGCTGCCTTTCTGCTGTGACAACCAGCTAACCAGTGCCCCACGTGATGAAATACGGCAAAACAAACTCGTCGTGACAACTTTGGCCCCCAACACTGCGGCAACGTACTAACCGGAAGCCCTCAAACTGACTGTGAAATGTAGCGGTGTACAGGAACGGTACAAATATGTGCAAATCTTAATCTTCCAGGAGCATTGCTTCTTAGTATTTTCCCTTTGAGAGTTAACATTGCAGTGACATTATTTGCCAATGGGTGTGCACAGAAATGGTCATTCTTCCTTCACTGTCATCAAATGAGATCTTAAATACATTCCTTTCATAACTGTAAAGTGAAACATCTGCTGGCTGCACAATAGTGACAGACCTGTGCTTAACTCAGAAGATTGCCTGTGTTTTGGTTATTCACCCTTCGAGGTGGGGGGGTAGTCCGCCAATGCGCACTGCTCTCACCTGACCACTGTTAGGAACAATATTCTAATATTGGGTTGGATACCTTTGCTCTCAGCAAGGCTTAAAGTCTTCGTGGTATGGACTCAACAAGATGCGTCTGGAATCCTTAGAGATTCTGGTCCATGTTGACAGGATCGCATCTCGTAATTGCTGCAGATTTGTCGGCTGCACACTCATGCTGCGATTCTCCCGTTCCACCACATCCCAGAGGTGCTCTATCAAATTCAGATCTGATGACGGGGGAGACCATTGAAGTACCCTGAAGTCATTGTCATGTTCATGGAACCAGTTTGAGATGATTTGTGTTTTGTTATGCACATTTTCCCGCTGGTAGGCATTAAAACCTGGGTAAATTGTGGCCATAAAGGGATGCACATGGTCAGCAACAATACTCAGGCAGCTGCATTTAAATGACGCTTGATAGGATACCCAGTGTGTGCCAAGAAAACATTCCTCACTTCATTAAACCGCCACTACCAGTCTGAACTGTTGACATAAGTCAGGTTGGGTCTATGGATTCATGTAGTTTGCGGCAAATGTTGACCCTGCCATTTGCTTATTGCAGCAGAAATCAAGATTCATCAGACCAGGCAACATTTTTCCAATATTCGACTGTTCGGTTTCCGTGAGCCTGTGCACACTGTACCTAGTGTTTAGCTGACAGGAATGGAACTTGATTAGCTTCTATTCCCATCCACCTCAAGGTTTGAATGTTGTATGTCCCAAGACACCTTTCTTCTCACCACTGCTGTTAAGAGTGGTAATCTGACTTGCTGTAGACTTCCTGTCAGCTCAAACCAATGTGACTGTTCTCCTCTGACCTCTCTCATCGCAAGGTGCCTGTACACACAGAATGGTGAGACTATTGCACTTGAAAATCCCAGATCAACAGTTTCTGTAATAATTTGATTTGAGGTCGTATCGCCCAGCCCTACATGTCAGGGTGGTACTTTTCATCATGGGTCCTGAGAGGTCGCAGTGTGTGTTAGTGATCAGTGCACTTGTGTACACAGTTGAAATAATTGTATTAAATTGACAGTTGGCCAATTTGGCCCTTTGCATGCGTAAAATAATGTGCGATATCTTATTAATCGTCATGGTCGTTGACGTGCTTAATGTTACGAACTTACCTCTATGCCTTCTCACCTTTTTCTGCAAGGCGCGGTGGCCAAGTGGTAAGGCGTTGGTCTCGTAAACCGAAGATCGCGGGTTCGAACCCCGTCCGTGCCTTTGGGGGGCAGTGGTGTCTTAATGGTTAGGGAAGCGTGCCTGCGATTGAAGTTGCTGGTTTGTATCACTGACCAGCATGATACTGCACTGAATTAGCTGCCCCATGCTATGTCACCTATGGGGTAAATGCAGGGGACACATTTTGTTGTTGTGCACTGTGGTGTGTCAGCAATGACCACTAAGTTCTTATCCCTGCTCTGCACAGGCCTCCCATGAATTCCTCCTTGTGTTTGTGTGGATTTCCTCTGGTCACTCCAGTTCCCACATACAACACAAAGACAATCGGTCCAGGTGGATTACTGTGGGAGGTGGTACGGTGGCTTAGCGGTGAGTGATGTAGCCTCCAATCCTGGGGGGGTTCGAATCCCATTTCCGGCGCTGTGTGAATTTCGTATGTTCTCCATGTGTTACTCAGGTTTCCTCCAGGTACTCCTGTTTCCTCTCGCAGTCCATCAGGAGGACTGGTAACTCTACATTCCCCATTGCATCCCCTTCAGGGTGTCCCCCAGCCCTGTGCAGACTCGGATAGGCTCAGATGTCCCCACAATGGATATAGTCATTGGATGGAAACACCATCCATCAGCTAAATGCTTATCCTGATCAGTGTCACAAGGGACCCTAGAGCCTATTCCGAGCTGCACGGGGCCTAAGCTTGGGGCACACCCAGGACGGGATGCCAGTCCGTCACTGGGCACAGGGTGGGGGCACACCCAGGACGGGATGCCAGTCCATCACTGGGCACAGGGTGGGGGCACACCCAGGACGGGATGCCAGTCCATCACTGGGCACAGGGTGGGGGCACACCCAGGACGGGATACCAGTCCATCACTGGGCACAGGGTGGGGGCACACCCAGGACGGGATGCCAGTCCATCACTGGGCACAGGGTGGGGGCACACCATGGACGGGATGCCAGTTCGTCACTGGGCACAGGGCCAGTGGGAGGACACCCTGGACAGGATGCCAGTGGGACGGACGATTATACTAGAAACTAATAAAGTGAGATAAAATGGCCACTTGTTCACTATTGTAAAATACCTGCCAGCCTCAGACATCTCGTCCAGAGTGATGCTCACAACCAGAGGTGGTCAGAGGGGTGTTCATACCGTGGGCGAATCCCCCCCCACCACCTTTATTACGCTCTACCGAGAGGGACCTCGGTTTAAAAGTGTTAACCCCAGCCGGGGCCGAAGGTGATATTTTGTCCGAAGGCCAGAATGTCCAGCCCTGCTCATAATCGCATAGCCTTCATAAGTTAAAAAAAAAAAAGATAAATAAAAAACTGAAATAAAAATGCGAAACATGACAAGAATGTTTTTCCAAAATCCACCAAAGTGTCAAGTGATCCATTAGAACCTCACAAATGTTCAAATAGGCTTATTTATTTGTGTCGCAAACGTTCACACCGGAAGTCATTTCCAGTTGCTGATGCATCCTCGCATTCCTTGTCACCCCCCCCCCCCCCCGGCCCCCAGTTCAGGGCCAACGATGGAGCAGGTCGAATGAGGACGCTGCAGAGATCCATTTCCAAGGCAACAGATTTCAGCGCCTCTCTGGGGGTTGTAATGTATCCGATGACTGCATATGATACTATATATGATTATTATTTGTTATTAGGTGCTGTCGACCATATGCATGGCACCCGTCCAGAAGTCCTTTTGTTTCTAATGGCATGTTCATTGTTGTGATGACTATATATGATACTATATATGATTATTATTTGTTATTAGGTGCTGTCGACCATATGCATGGCACCCGTCCAGAAGTCCTTTTGTTTCTAATGGCATGTTCATTGTTGTGATGACTATATATGATACTAATATCCATCCCCCCCCCGCATCCATCTTCTAACCACTTATGGGTGGGGGAGGCAGGGGACTGGGGCCTATGTCAGATAGCATAGGGAAGCCAGTCCATCACAAGGCACAAAGAATCACATGCACATGGGCGGGACATGCAAACTTCACAGGACAATCATGAGGATGTGAAGTAAAGGTGCTCCCCACTGCCCCCCCCCCCCGATACTAATATCATATATTTAACATGATATTCTATATTGAACTTAATATCATATCACATTTACCATTTCCTACGGAACACTTTCCTATGTTTTCATTGGATACACTTCCAGTCGGGTACCCTCCACGACGATAAACCACATCTGGTCATTGGTTACAGCCCCTCTTCTTCCTCAGCTGGCTTCACGGGTCACGATCGAAGTCAAAACACATGTTCGTGTCGCAGGAAATGCATCCTAGCATGCCGGCATGACGGGAGGCTCTTTTCCTAGTCCGATTTAGTAAACGCTATAATCCAAATCTCAGCATTTTAACCATTTGTACAGCTTGATATTTTCCTGGAAAAAGTGAGGCTGAGAAGCCGGCGGGGAATGATAGCACCAGGACTCCCGTCTGGAGACATGAACCGGCAGCTTCCCGGTTTACAAATCTGTGTGCTTAACGGCCACGCCATGCGCCGCTGCGCTAAACGAAGCCGGCATGGGATTGAGCGTGACTGCCACCGGGACCCCTTTGCTGTAATCACTGCACCGGCTGTTTGCTCTCGCCTGCCGCTGCAGCTGCGCGTTAGGCCGAGCGGCACTGCACCGGGAGCGGAGCGTCCTATGGTGCGATTAATCAGAGCGCAACCGGCGTCGTGAAGGAGCTTCCCAGGTGAGGCAGGAGCTGGGAAGAAGCCAAAGGCTCCCCCCACAAAATATGCTTACAGGCAGGTGAGGGGGCACCGATATCTACTCTGTAGCCAGGCTCTACGGGATATGGGACTGGCTAGATCTAGCAGCATTGGAGAAGGAGTAGATGTTTCAGGAATGTTTACTTGTTTCATCTAAGTGATTTATTTGAGCTGGTGAAGGTGAAGTTTAGCCCTAAATTAAAATGACAGATTCAAGACACTTTTACCTCAACTGGGTGTCACTCTCCTCATGGCTGAACTGTACTTCTGTATTTTAGGTAGTTATATAGGTCAATAGGTAATAAATAATCATCAGCGAGATGGATTGTTTTTCTAACAGAAATGACGTTTGAAAAGAGACAAGTAATTACCTGTGTGAGAACCGGGGGACGGTCTCCTCAAAGTGAGGAATCCAGGTCGCTCTCCTTCCATAGCTTATCAGGAGTTACACAGATTTTTTTTTTCATCTTTATCATTGACTTTACGGTGCACTTTTCTGTCCGAGGTTTTTATCGGTCCTCCTGACCTTGGGTCAGTGGTGCCTCCTTATGTTCCAGGCCTGATCCAGCCGCCCGCTCACATCACTCCCCAGCACTGATTGCACATACATTAATTACTTTTTCAGTCGGTTGGTAAAAACTAAATTTGCGAGCCATGTGGTGTCAGTAAAATTATCTGGGTTAACTACCTATCTCAGGGGGACAATAGCAGCATCCCTGCTCGACTTGATCCCACAACCTTTCAGTTACGAGTCCAGTCCCACTAATTGCCTGCTGCCCACAGGAGAGGACCTCACCCTGACAGATGCTACCTAGTGAGGAATATGACGACTTGTGTGCAGCTGGTAGCAAACTGTATAGCATAACTACATAATGGGTCCTCGGTGAGAGGGAGGCGGGGTCAGAGCCTAGTGGGGAGCACAGTCCCGGGGTACAGACGCCCGCAAGCCAAAAGCACTCGACACGCGAGGATTTTGGCTGCGGCCAAAGCGGTACAGGCAGCCCTCTCACAGACCAGCTCTCTGGCCGACTCGCTCTGAAGAAACATCTGACTAATCCACGATCAGGCGTTTTTGCTAATTAAAATCTGAGAATACCGTTAATTCAGTCACAAGGGCTGCTTAACCTCCGTCATCAAAGGAGGTTACAGGGCGCTGAGTCGACTGAGTCGATTATGTTGATTGTTAGTGAGAATGCAATATTCATAAATGTTTAAGAGGGCAATTAACCTGATTGACTGTAGTAAAAACAAAAGGTGGAGCGGTTGTCTACCCAACTCTCGTACTCCCTCCTGCACACCTTTCTTGTTAATGGGTGTACTTTGAGTTCATTATTTAAGCGGAAACATACCGCATTGCTGGTCTTGATTAACTCCAGCTACACTAAAGGCCCAACCCCCATGCAAGTGTTCTGGGAGGTGTGATTTATCAGCTCTGCCTTTGAGGACCTTCCCGCTTGTCATTCATCCCCAAGGCCCGCCCCCGTCTCCACGCGTCTCCCACCAAAGGGTCTAATTAGCGCTAATAGCAGTAGCGTGTGCTTTCACACTGCACCCGGAACCTGGTGGCCAGGCCAGCGCCATGCCGGTGTGTCGAGAGGCAAAGTGCCCCACGCCGGCTGGCCGCATCCATAGTTGTTGCTTCGGTTTCAGGGATTCACAGAATGCAAAAAGGACGGCACATGCTACGTTCTGCCACTGAGGTGTATTTCTTTGGATTCAAAAGGTGCTGAAGAAGTTGGAGTGTAATTCCTAATATTAGAATAAAAATTAGGATTTGACTCAATCCTCCAACAGATAGATGGTCATACAGATGGCTGATTTTAAAAGATAGGCTTTCAGTTTGTGACGCACCAGACAGCAAGTTATTCGCATCATCCCCCTGATGGACCCGAAATAAAAGATGGATTTTTAAAAGGATGAGACAGCCTCATTTCCACGGCCAGGGGGCTGGAGACTTAAATTATACCTCGACAAGCCTGCCGTCCCCCACCCCCCCAGCCTACTGAGCCCCCCACGCCGGATGGCGGCCCGGGCACTACACTGGTGCTGTGACAATAAATGATAGTGGTTGCAGGGGTTGAAGGAGGAGGTGCCCCCCCGTGCGACCCAGGGGGGTTAGGCACGACCTTTGCTTATAGCCCTAAGCCTCCGTCTTGCCGTAATGATAGAGGACATTGTTCTCTGCCGGGCGTGTGTTTCGCCAATGTTTGTTTTGAAGAGAAGTACCCAGGTTCGAAGCCTGGGGATACCTCTCGTCATGGACCACAGCTGTTCCAGGGCGTCCTTGGTGCAAACTTCGGAAAACCCAGGACTTCACATTCGTGAAGATCCTTACAGCAAGCAAAAGACATAGCTACCTAACTGCTACGTTAAATACAATAATTAAAATATCATCCTTGTTTTTATTGGTTTTTTTTTCTGGAAAGAATTACAACAGATTTAACGGCAGCCTTCAAATGGCTACATTTTTAACAGTTATTGGCAGAGTACTTTGGGGAGTACTGTTTCTATGGAAACCAAGAGACCTTACTTTCGATAAAATAATTTCCTTTGTAATTTACTCAGTGGAAATATTAAGTGATGGTAAAAATAAAAATGTAATAAAACAACCTCAACCTCCCTGTCTATGTGAGCAACAAAAGTTAATGAAGAGCAGTTTACTTAGTGGGTACGTCGGGGAAGAGAAAATACATTTCCTGAAATTTATATAATTTTCACACTTGAAATTAAGAATTTTTCTCAAGCATATAGACATCTTACACTGAATGTATTATATGACTTTCGTTTTTGTCAGTCTAGAAAAGTTAGGGAAAACAAAGAGATATAGGGATCATTTTGATATTGATGTTGAATTGTCACACATAATACTAATTCCTATTCCGGAATATTTTTTGGCCTTGATAAATTAGCCCCTCCCTGAAGGTGACCTACAGTCTTGAAGGGCAGAAGGGCAGCTGTGTAGGACATCCCAGGCAGACGGGGGCGCTCCGGCCTTTGTGACGGAACGGGATGTGGGCAGCAGAATCTCCGTCCCACGACTAATCTGACACCTTTCACAAGCACTTAAATAATGGCAACAAAAACGTGCCGCAATGCATTAGGCGAAGGAACAGTGGAGACTGGGGGCAGCAAAGGGAACTAAGCTGGGGGTGGCGGGTGTGGGGTCATTGAAACGGAAAAGAAAATTAACCACAAGCAAAGTGAAGCCAGATCAGATTACTGGCATGCCTTGGCTTCTTTGTGCTAATAATCCAGCAGCGGCAGCCCCCCTTTTCAGAAGGCGGTTAATTCAGCCCCCCCACCCACCCAGCCCGCTCCGCCAGCCCTTATCTCAAGGCAGATAAGGCCTGTCAATTAGCCAACAGTGTAAAGACTGCCTCAGCATCCAATGGTGGCTGTTATCAGAGAGAAAACACTGCGAATGTCACCCATGGCGATGGGCATATCGTCTCATTACCGCGTGGGGTCAGAATTACAGCTGCCCACAGAAAACCCAACCCGACAATCGCTGACACCTCACCACCAGGGTGTCACTGTGTTTTTTAATCGAAAGAGACGCAACAGAGATATTGCGTAAGTTAACAAGAATAATCTGTAGTGTCGTGACTTGGGCTGGCTCATATTTACTCGTCTGCATCTCCCGAAACTCAAAGTCAATGTAACCCTCTGCAGTCTACTAAACTGCAGAGAAAGGCAGCAGAGTGGAAGGCTGCTGTAATATTCAAAACCATTTACTTATATATAAATCATTAAAATAAATCTCCTCCAATAAAGAATGCTGCTAGAACATTCCCCCACCCTGTAATATAAATACAGTTGTATAATTTAAACAGTGCATATGTGAATAATTATATTATACATCATTACTGTATTATACAGTATGACAGTTTTAGGCAAAATAAGTTGACAAAGTAATGCTGTACAAAGTAATACTTCTAAATTTCAACAAGAAATATGCCTGCCAGACCTGGTAATATGACTCTCTCTGCAAAGATTTACTTTCCCAGAAGATTATTTCAAGAGGTTTATATTAAGAAGTAAATGTCATATTCAATATGTCAGATAAACCATAAGGAATTTATATATAAGGTATTACAATACTTGGGCTTTGAGCTTTGAAAGGAAATATAGGAAACGTCTGTAATGGCAAACCATTTATTTGACTGCCAAAACACATACCTATTGTGTTACAATCTTTTTTCAAAGGTGAATTCCCTGTAAAACGGGATTTAATTACAACGCTTTCAAAATTTTGTAAAATGTCGCCATCTAGTGGAAATTCAGCGCTATTGCTCATAAAAATGCAGTTCATATTTTGAACAATCCCTCTAGTTCTTGTGGAGGGCAGTATTGCCTTCGTTGTTGGGTTGTTTTTCTGTTCTACATATGGAGCCATCCATTTTCGGTAACTGCTTGCACTATACAAGATTGTGGGGGTCCAGAACCTATGGACGCAAGGCAGGGAATAACCCAGGATGGGGTACCAGCCAATCACAGGGCACTATGGGCACAAGGCAGGGAATAACCCAGGATGGGGTACCAGCCAATCACAGGGCACTATGGGCACAAGGCAGGGAATAACCCAGGATGGGGTACCAGCCCATCACAGGGCACTATGGGCACAAGGCCGGGAATAACCCAAGATGGGGTAACAGCCCATCACAGGGCACTATGGGCACAAGGCCGGGAATGACCCAAGATGGGGTAACAGCCCATCACAGGGCACTATGGGCACAAGGCAGGGAAAAATCCAGGTTGGGATACCAGCCCATCATAATGCACACTCACACACATATGCACAATTTGGTAACTAACATCAGCATGTTTTTGAACTGCTGGGGGAAGCCAGTGTACCCAGAGGAAAGCCCACGATGACATGGAAGAACGTGCACAGATGGAATCCTGGCAGAGACTTAGAGATGTCCTAGAGATGCGAGGCGATGGTGCTAAGCACTGTTCTAGTCCCCATCCTAATAATAGTTTAAGTAAAGCAGTTATGAGCTGATGAAAATGTATAAAGGTTCACTTTATGTGCTGGAGGAGTGATAACAACAGAGAGATCTGCCCAACATGCATGGGACAATTTGATTAGCATATTTATTTATTTCTGTATTCTTGTATATCACTTCATGAGAGACTAACTAGAGAGACAGTGGCATTGTTTCCACAAGTTTATGCAACATCTTACGCTTTATTTTCATCTAGATTCATTTCTCACAGAGATCCTGTATTGATGAGTGAGTTAAAACCTCCTTCAGCACATCTCAAAGACCTTCAATGGGGTTAAGGTCACAACTCTGTGGTGACCAAGTCATGCGTGAAAATGATTCCTCGCGCTCCCTGAACCACTCTTTGACAATCGGAACCCAACGAATCTTGGCATCCTTGCCCTGGAATATGTCCATGCCAACAGGGAAGAGAAACTTCCATCGCTGATGGATGGAGGTGTGACCTGGTCCTTCAGGAGATTCAGGTGCTCAGCTGACTTCACCTTATTGCTGCATAATGTTGCTGGGCTGTAATAATGATCCAGTCGTCGGCTCTTAAGTATTTGCTGATACAAATTCAAATGGTGGCTTTTTTTGGCCAGACAGTGTATTAAGTAGTTTTAGGAAATACGATTTTATTTTGGACAAAAATCGGTCACTGCAGGAAAGTCCTGTCAGTATATTTTGTGTACAGTAGTTTTCTTAGAACTTATTTGCAATGGAAATTAACAAAGAGTGATAGGTGTCTTTTATGATTTGTGAAGAAGAGATCAATATTAAATGGACATTACTACCACAGGTGTCACGATCTTTCGAAGACAGGGAAGGCGAACAAGCAGGGAAGCAGGCTGGAGGTAGGCAAAGTCGGGCAAACGGGGATTTATTGGGGAGAGGGGGAGCAGGAAACATCTCACGCAGACTAACATCAATGACAGACAAGGAACCAGGGCAAGATGCGGACTGAAATACACAAGACGGAGCAAAATAACTAGACACAGCTGGGTACGATCTGGGAAGCACACGTGGATAATCAGGGGGGCGTGGCACACAGGAGGATCGTACGAGCCGGGCATGACAACAGGAAATATGGAAAAAAAGGTATCAAATTTTGATAAATATTCTCCATAGCATTGATGTCGTTGCGAAAGGAAAATTCTGAGAAATGAAAAATTCCTGTGTTTTTATTTTGTATTACTTACAACAAAACTAGGTACTGCAAAACTATACACAACATTTTCACATTCAAGAATGTTTTTTGAAAACGGTACTATACAGTTAAAATTATTGGCTGGTGTACGACAATCCACCCAGCAACAGTGCAACAGGATTAATTGGAAAAAAAAAAAAACAGCTGACTATGAACATTTTTTGCCTATGAACATGAACTACAGGATGCACAGAAAATGCACCAATTAAATGATTAGATGCTTTTGGTGTTTGGAGTAAGAAGCTTTCTGTAAAGTAATAAATACTGACAGTCCATATTGCAGTCCTGACAAACACTTTTTAAAGCATCAAAAGTGTCAGACGCCTGTCCGCGGCTCAGGAATTATCCATGCGAGACAGCTGTAGCGGTCCCGGCTTTGCTATCAGAAATGCAGCAAAACCAGGATACGGTGGTCACACAGATCCGTGATGCTGACGCCTCCTCTGCCTTACGAGTCTCCCGTCATTATGGAAATAAACTCCTCCTGGTTTACTGAAAGAAAAAAAAACGCCACAAGTAAGTCTAAATAAAATATTCAACCAAATTAAACAATACTCAAGCGGCATAAGTTTGTAGTATGCCAACCCAAGTTTTTTTCCCCTTAGGTTTTACATAAGCAATGAATACAAAAAAAAGATTAGAACCTAACACTTATAATACTCCAAATGCTTAATTAAAATGAGACAATTCATGTTCCGTTAACTAAATATATATGTCGAATCCTAATCCCTGAATTCCTGAAATATTAATTCATTAGTATGGAATGGGAAGTAAATTTTAAATAATAATATCACATCATCTTTCATCATTATCAAATTAACGGCGAATTCACGCGAGAATATTAAGGAAAGGGGAGTAAGCGCAGATAAGCACGTTTCTATCCGGCGTGGATCTGGATCTTGATCCCGTTCCCGATCCCGATCCGGCGGAGTGCCCGTACTTTCCCCATCCCCGTCCGTGTCAAACTCGTCGATCATGGCTCGCAGCTCCTCGTCTGATATATTCTCGCCCAGCTCCCTCGCTACCCGCCGCAGGTTTCTTAGGCTGATCTTGCCCGAGTCGTCGTCGTCAAACAGCTTGAAGGCCTTCATGATCTCCTCCTGAGGATCCCGCTCCAGCATCTTCTCCGTGACTGACAATTATACACAGAGCTTATTTTTTTAAAATGCCACGAACATACCAAGGAAGAACGGAATCAAGACGAAGATGGTGGTAATGGTTATCATTAATATTAGTAGGAGCAGTAGTCGTAGTAGCGGCAGCATTAGTAACAGCAAAATATTCGGTTTGTAAAACGAAAATAAAAGGACACATTTTAATGCCAAGGCAACACTTACCAACTTCATTAAAATCATCAAATGTAATTTTCCCGCTTCCTTCCCGATCGTAGTCTTTAAGTATCTTCAGCACATCCGATTTCTTCACATCGAAACCCAAAGCCCTCATTGCGACCTTTACAAGGGAGCGAAAGCGGCTCAGACCCCGGCGCCGTTACTCCCCGGCGGGAGACTCGCCCGGCCATGTGCGGCACTGACCTTCAGTTCGTGGTAATCGATCTCTTTGTCTTTGTCAGTGTCAAACAGCTCAAAAGCCTCTTTTATTTCTTGCTTCTGTTCCTCAGTCAGCTCTCTCCTCTTTTTTCTTTTTGTCCTGTCAGCGCCAAGCTCAGTCCTAAAAAAAAAACGCGTTTATGCATGTACCACCTCGTGATATTATTAATTATACATATAAAACGTTCATGAATGACTGTTGTTGTTATGCATGTAACACGTTTCTACAGAAAGCGTAATTTATTTGGTCCAGTTAAGGATTTAACCAGAACTGCTGCTGTAATGCATGCACGCGTGAATAAAGAAAAACATAAAACACTCAAGATAATATAAAAACAGCCAACTACCCCCAGCTAGCTAGACTGCACTACCGCTTCCCAATATGGCTCTTCGTTAAAAAATACACGAAACACACCAACACAAATCAAGAACAGATTAGTAAGATTAACATCAACGACCTTTCCTATCAATACTAGTTAAAAACGGTGGGCCGTTAAACTGTCTAAACTGAAATTACCTAGCAATTCTTATGGATCTAGCCTACAATGATCCCATTCAGTGTCTAAAAAATAAAAAACGATCAGTTTAGGTTTGTTCGACATGCTTACCTCAATGGCAAGCTCATTGCTTTCACTTTAATTATTATATACCGGTGAAATCAAGAGAACAGTTCCAGACAATACAGAGAAAAAATATAACTAAGGATTAGTACAGTACAGTAAAAAGTACCCAAGACAACAAAAAACCACAACAAATCCGTTTGCGTTTTGCTTCCGTTGCCGTGTTCGATTGGTTAGTGCACTTCGTCCCGTTATAAAAGGCTGATGGTGATTGGTGAAAATGATTTCGTTCCTTATGTACGGGGCTGCCAAATACTTTTCACGGTTGTCATTGGTTGGTCCATCGCCGTAACCCAATCCAAATAGTCACAGATATCACGACGATTGACGGCATACTGCAAAAGTGTTGCAGAACAGGATGTGACGCATCACTGCACCCAAAAGGATGGTCTTATAGTGAGGGCTGGAAGTTAATACATTGTGAGTAATACTACCATCTCATAAAATGTTACCTCTGTCTTCCATGCAAAATTAAGATATTTGTCTTTTTCATACTACTTACTAAAAACATTAAAACATACATCACTATCATTTCTAAAATTAAGTTTCTTTGCCCACCTGGCATTAAGAGAAATTAATATGGGTGAGATTAACTTTGAATCCAGTCATTAAAGCCTTACTCTTCAATGACAATTCATCCAGTTGCCAAACTGCTATTCATCATTTTGCAAGGAAAAATTTTTTAATCGTCATCATCATAATATTCTGTGCTCTCACAATTATTTGCCATATTTTAGAGACATGTGCATGATCACTATTTAAATTACTGGTATAATATTGGTATAATTTGTCAGTACTTCTTGGCTACTGCTAGGTTCCGTCTCCCACTCCCTATGTGTCAGACTATTTGCCAAAGCATCCTTGGGTCTCACTGTGGTCTCTCTGAACTCCTCCCATGCAGAAACTTTCTGACCACCTTCACTGTAACCCTTCTGATTCGTTATTACCATTCAGCTGCCGCAGGCAAACCCTGTGCAAGTACGGCCCTTAAGGTCGTCTTCTTCAGCTTGACAGCTTCCCCGCTACTGGTATCATTCAGCGAGCCCTTGGGTCACGACAGGAGCCAGCTGTCTTTTGCCCACAGCTGCTGTATGACCGTGGCTGTGAACGTGGTCCATTCATGTACAGTGTCCCCAACGTCACAAACACTCCCAGCAAATTCAGACTGCTCACCTGGGTCTTCCCCATCCCATCTGACCCCCGTCCCCCAGT
Source organism: Brienomyrus brachyistius (assembly GCF_023856365.1). Lineage (NCBI taxonomy): Eukaryota > Metazoa > Chordata > Actinopteri > Osteoglossiformes > Mormyridae > Brienomyrus > Brienomyrus brachyistius. The sequence continues at coordinate 28,635,645 of NC_064539.1, forward strand.
GCTGATCAGGTGGTAGCTCCACCACTCTTCATCCATGGTGGTCAAATCAGATTATACAACTACAAAATCAATCTGTCTATATACACTGACATCTGTCTAAGAGCACTCTATGAACACGGCTACTACACTAGTGACCTATTTTTTCCATGCATGCCCCCCAGCAATCTCCACCGTTCACCACATGTGCACTGAAGTCTCCCAGCAGGATGACAAAGTGTGTAGAAGTTATCCCTTGAAGAACAACACCCGCTTTCCCTTAGGCTGGCTACTCCAAACCAATCTTTAGTACATAAACATCACCTGCACCTCAAGAGTCTATCTACCAGGAAAAATCCAGCTGAACAACCTGGGCAGCCTGGAACTCCTGGTATCTCCTCCTCCTGCCAGAGGTCTTTCACCATTTGGGAATTCCAGAGTAAGACAGACTCCAGCCCGATACATGGAGGTAAGACCAACTGCATCTATGTCCTGGACCTTTTCCTTCCTCACCAGAGACCTGGACCAGTACCTCCCAAAACCACTGGCCATTGGTCTGGTGGAGATGGGTCCTTCCCTCTCATACTTCCAATCTAAATGGCACTGCACCTTTCATCTTGGGGGAGGGGGGGGTGAGAGTGCAGAACATGATTCCTATGTTTAAACATGGAAAGTAGTGATCATAAGAGGTAATTACATAGCTTGAAAGCATGAATTATGAAGCCTGTAAACCAACATATTGTCCAATGACAACTACTTTGGATAAAACATGACATCATTCATAATTGTTTACTAATTGTGACACATTCAGCTAGGTCACACCAAAACGACCACGTTCAAAAAGATGAAAAAGGCAAAAATATGCAGAAGTTTCATAAAAACATCTTTTTGTTCTTTAAGGACTGCTAAACAATGGGTAGAGCTAAAAGTGAAATCATGCAGTTTATTATAAATATATATATCTATATATACACCTTTTATTCCTTTCTTTCAAATCTAAATGAACTTGCAACTGAAATCCACGGGGGAAAAGGCACATACTAAAATATAGAAGACACAACCAGAAGCAATTGCTGTTTAAATTACAAATGTAAATTAACTCATAAGTAACATAATTGTCATCAGATTTCACATTTTACAACCATGCCCTTCAAAAGCACTGACCATTAAAATATTGCCGTTAATAATTTTACAGAAAATTTACAAACCAACAAACGAAAATGTTTTGTTGTCCAAAATATACTCCAGGGTACACTCAAACAACATCTATACTGACACCAAGTGCATATGGTAAAGGGTTTTCACGTGAATAAATTATAGAATTAATATATTCCTGATATTAACCTACAGGCAGCAATGGGGGTGGTGGTGGCTGAACACATTTTTCGCCCACCATAAAATGTAGGCAATTTAAGAAAGTGGAATGTCCACATTTTCCACTCATATTCCTCAACCTCCATCTTCTCAGAAAACTCACTAGTGTTTCCCAGTTTGATCACATGTGCAGACAGTAAAAAGATCACGTTTCCGGCCAAGATTGCACTGAAACATTTTGGACTCCCTGCAGTGGGCTAGGTGTCCTATTTGCCGTGACCATTGAAAGAGGTGAACCACAAGCAGTCATTGAGGGTTCCTCCTTGGCCCCTTGCCAGCTATGTGAGCTTGCTGTTCGTTTGTGGCTGCTGGGCCTCTGTACTGGCGTGATGGCTAACGTCGTCCTTCATTAACACCTCATAGTAGAGCAGATAGAAGACCGGCGTGACGATGCCAACCACCAACATTATGGCCACCGCCATCCACCACCTAAGCCCCCAGTCGGCCCCATAATAGGGGTCCTTCCTTAGGGCTGGTCGGCGTTCGCCTTCGGCCAGAGGGTGCTGCGAGCTCAGGGAAGAGACGACCTCATTCAAGCTCCCCCGGGCTGGGTCTGTGGACTTCACCAGCTGCTCTATGTCCTTGTCTTTCTCTTGTAGGAAGCTGCACACGCTATCTGTAGATGAGGTGGAGGATGATGATGAGCACCTTGAGGAAGGACAGTCGACCCCGGCATCCAAATGAGGTTCCTCGCGGAGCTGGGAAGCCAGGCCATGTGTCTCAGTCAGGATGCTGAACCTCTTCACCGGAATCTTGATGGTACGCAGGGCGAAAAAATCCTGCTCTGTCAGAAGATTGTTGGCCCTTTTAATGTCTGCAACCTGTGAGATACACGAGAGCAACATACCATTTAGTCAAATATGCATTTTCACATAGCATTATGATAAATACACTCGGAACTTACACACAAACTAACATTTTTGCTGTAAAATATGCTGATGCATCAAGAAGTGCACATTTGAACAGCATGAACACAGGGAGAAATTCCTTCCCATCTGATTTACGACTTAAGTACAGGATGAAAGATCTGCCACATTGTTCCCACAGGGGCTACGCTTGTCTATCCTTGACCGGTTTACATCCCTGCAGCAGAAATATTGACAGTAACAAGAAACAATAATATCAATATCAAACGTTTAATTGAAAATGTATGGCGATCAGTTTCTTTTTCCAGAGGCACATCAGTGACACGTGCTGCGTTGACGCCACTGTTACGATGTCCATCGAGTGCATTAACTTCATTTAACACAACTCAAGTACGACATTAAAAAAAAAAAGACATTTAATGATTGACAGAGTGCGAGCGACTGCATTACCGAGCAGAAATACTGCAGAGAAATGGCATTCAAAGTGTCGCCCTCCTTGATGTCACGAACTAGGTAAACAATGTCATCCATCCTCTCTCTCGATGTGCTCCGCTTCAACCTCTCCTTCCCCCTGGGCCTGAGCTCGAAGGATTCCCCATCTTCTTCAGAAAACTCATTTTCGGAGACGAGACTGTTCCCAAAAGTGTACGTATGCCCTCCGTTGGAAGACTGTGCCATTGTGGCTGCATGGTAAGCTGCGTGTTGGCTTTTTCCTGCCATTTTCTGCTACTCTAGAGGGAAAACATACATGTTTATACACACACACACACACACACACAATGCAAGGTATCGCAACTATAAAAAATATGGAAAGTTTAAAGGCGGTTAAAAAGGTTTTTAAAAGGTAAAAAAAAAAAAAATAAAATCAGCAGATCCATGTTGTGTTCGCCTTGTCATGTGGACACCTGGTATATTGTTAGATGCACCTGTTTTGCCAGTTTAAGAGAAGACAATATGAACTTTAATGATCCCTGGGAGAAATACTTGTGCATACAGCAGCAAGGTACATAAAGTGCAAACAAACATGCAGTACAACAAAAGACAAAGTACAAGGACAGTACACATAGTGTAAAGGAATTTAAAAGGCTACACGCAACACAAATGGAACACCATAAATAATATGAAAGAAATGTGTAGAAATAAAAAAATTCAATGTATGCCATTGTGCATGTGTGTGTAATATGCGCAATATGCAAACAAACGGCACTGCATGCTTCCCGGCATCTTATAGGTGAATGTGAGGGCGAAGCTGCAAGCTGCAATTAAAATATGCAGCCAAAATTAGCTTATAGGTCATTCACGGAAATATACCCTGAATAAAAGTGAACAGACCAAAAACAACCAGAAAAAAAGTATCTTTGAGAAATCATTTTTAAACCAACTTTCTGGATGTTATTGCGATACAAGGTATGACTTACCTGGCTATGGCAGCCGACGACTGAAGAGAATATACAGCATTTAGAAACCTTTAAGAAAGCGATTAAAATTACGTTATTGGTTTTTTTTTCTTTAAATGAGCTTCATTGGCAGATAATGGAGACGCCGCAAAATACCTGACAACAGACGTAACAGTATTTTACCTTTGAAAGACACCATGACCGTCCAAGTACAATAGTTCAATACCGTGAAATAGTTCGCTAAAAATACACCAACGCGATCAACTGACGCCTGCTTTTGACCCAACACCCTATTCCACATCCTGAGATCCGGCGACATGTCGCAGGGTAACCCAGCTCATTCAGCTGCCGGGTTTTATCACCGGTACTCGGGTGTGCTGCAGATAAGTCTCTGCTGCACATTTATTAGCATTTCTCCGAATTTTTAAACAACTTGGAAACACCGGAGTGACGTCACACGAAACTCCAACTTAAGCATTTTGGACAGGAACAGTAACCTGACAACACACATAAAAGTCCTGAAACAACCTTTACAACCTTTCTACCCCCAGCAAACATCGACAACTGAGTAGGACGCTAACTCGTCAGCTGAAGTTATTTACCTGAGACACACAAAAACGTCGGCTGCTCCTTGTACCGGACCCGAGTGCGTTTGTTTAGCTACGCCACGTCGGCACTGTGCTGGCGTCATGACGTCACTTCCCGTGGTGCCGCCAGCGTTGTTCTTTTTAAAGGGTATTTTCGCGCCATTTGTTCTGTATTTCCCCGACCGTCATACCTAAGGAACTGCGACAACCGATAGGCGTTCACTATATCCGCCAGGGGGCGCCATTACACAATTTATATGTTCAAAAGCTCTTTTTTTAGCCGTTGAAAAGGGTTTTTACAAATTTTGTGTATACGATGAACAAAAATGACAAGAAAACTATTAGGGCATTTATGTAGAATTATAAAATAAGCTAAAATACCTTATTAAATAGCAATGCAATATTGTAGTTTATGGTATATGGACAACTATTTTGAGTGTGAAAATGCAGGAACTTCTTGATTGAACAAGTTATAGGCCTATACGAGTTTGTACACTATGTACAAGTAATCGAAAGCATGCAAGTTATTTTGGTCTCTGGGTTTGGTCCAAGATATCTCGTGCCTTGGCAGTAGTTGATAGTGTTTGCCCTTTAAATGGCCAAATTAATCGAACAAAAGATTTGCAGAGTGCTGAGTGTGTAGATGGGTCCCCTGAGACGGCTGAAAGGTATGGACAGGCCAGAAAGGCTGCAAACAATGCAGTTGTGGAGAGGAAGGCTTGTTTGAACAAGTTTGGAGAGGCCATGGAGAGAGGCTATTGGGTGGCCTGCAGGCTGTTTTAGCAAGCTATTCAAGGTCTCAGACGAGGGAGTGAGGACCTTACTCAGCCAGGGTGTGGAAGTGTAAACCAAATCTGAAGATATGGTCAAACTACAGGAGGAACTTCTTAATTGTTACATGTGTTCAGAACAAAACAATGAAATTTTTATGCCTCAGTTGCAGATAAGCGGTAAGAGGGTTAGAGGTAACATTTTTGCATCAAGACAAGCTAGCTGAGGTGGATCCGGCATTTTACCGGGTCAGCTGTTCTGGATACTTCCTCCTGAGCGGAGGCTCATGGTACAGACCTAGGACACACAGGAGGGTCTCCTAGCTGGCTTTGGGATGTTTGGGGATTCCTAAAACAAGTTACACTCTGTGACCTCAGACTGGGAGATCTGGTCTGATCTTGATGCACAATAACCACAACTCTCACCAGGGAAATGAAGGATGTGGAGAAGACGAAGACGAAAATTGGTGAAGATTGATGATGGTGCTAACAGTTTTCCTCAGCAAGAGGCAAAGTGTTTTTCCTCCGGCTCCCTCTGATCCTCTTAGATGGGCAGTGCATCAGAGTTCTGTCCAAACACCACAAGCACTAATAAATGACAAGGTTTTAATCAATGGCGATGTGATTAACTGGCTTCTGTAGCTCTGCATAGTCTGGGTCTGCTCCTCTGTCTTCCAAAAATGGCATCCGATTTATTTATGACACTCATTTTCACAGCTGTTAACTATTAATTATGTGGGATGAGGACAGCATACTTAATGCAGGTGGCCAGAGGCAGGACAAACACATTTGTTTATATTAACCAATCATTTTGTACGGCATCCCCTGTTCTGTCTCTTTTAAAACCCAAGCAGGAGGTCTGATTATGATGAATGCATAGCAGCAGCCTAGAGAAACTTTGGGTAGTTAGATGACAGAAATAACACCCTTATTATTATCTTCATACAGGTAGCAAGTTCAATGAGTACCATTTGCATTGCGTTGCAAGTACAATGTGCATATTTCATTTTCCTTTCCCATAAAGGAAAACACATACAGCAAACCTATACAGGTGAAAGCAAAGGTTGGGGTCTGCCTTTTGTCCAGCAGGTCCATAGGCCACGTTTGGGGTTAAGGGCCTTGCCCAAGGGCAAGATTTTTGGTTGCTACTCGATTCGATATGGCCAGAGGCATAGGAACGATATTTAATTTGACTTAATTTGCTCCCCTATAAATAGACCTTAGCCTTTAAATCATTTCCATCTCCCAGGCAAGGATTAGCCATTGGGAAGATCCAAAATTCCCTTCCCCAACCCATGGGGTTATATAGCCTATATACCAGGGTGCCCAACTCATTGGCTTGTTTTCGGGTGAATACAAATGATCAATCGATGGTTAACTGGTTCACAACCCCCCACAGAACCCCCCTCCCCGGTCAGTGGCAAATTCCTGAGCTGCTATTTGTTGCCAGTCCACCCATGCCCTCCCCTACACCATTGCATATAGCAACGTCCCGGATACAGCCACGGTCCCCTAACACTGACCCTGGTAGGTGGTTAAAAGAAGCATATGTTTACGGGCTCATATCCTTTCAAAGTTAGCTGCTGTTACATAAATAAAGCGTGGAATGTGATTAGATTCAGTAAACACCTAAAAATAAGACATACCCTAAAATGGGCCAGTGTGCCGAAAGGTCCAAAGGCGTGAGCAATGTAAACAAGCAAATTATGAAATGTCAAAACCTGTTGGATAAGGAGTGCAATGCTAGGAATTGTTCCTCTGTCCTATTTGGTCACCCTGGGTTAGACAGCTGCTGTGTCAGAGGGAGTAATAAAGGTTGAAGGGTGCAGCGTTATCAGTACCTGACCTAGGGTTTCGGTTGCAAAATAACAGCCAGAATCTCCGTCTGTCTCTTGTTGAGATTTATGGCAAACCCTGTTCTTCTAGCATTGAGCAATATCCAGCACCAGGTAAACACAGTAAAATGTACACCGTCAAAATGTCTTTCGATTTCACAATCTGTGGAATCACCAGCGCAAATGACATCCCGTCCCACAATAGAGCTATTTATTTCACTTTCTTCAGAATTTGACTTTGTGACATCATGACTCCTTGCCAACTTTAAGAGAAACCCTCTGTAGTTTGTAGCAGCTCAGGCTGTGTCCTGGTATCGTCTCCCTTCTAAGAGGAGATTACAGTATATACAGGTGGGTTGATATGTAAAAAGGACTTTTAATGAATTTTTATTCCCAGCGACTGAGGAAACTGGCTGGGACGGGGTCATTATGAATCAACAATCAACTAGGTTTTACCTTTGTTATTACAAATGCTGAATAAGGGAAATATTGTGTTCTGAACAGCATGTCTGCCATCCAGTTTGCAAGGCTTGCATCTCAGTTCAAAGTTGAACCAGCTCTTTCTATTTTTAGCATAATTACATTTTAAAGGTCCCCTAACAGCCAGACCCTTTTGTAGTTAAGAACAGGGGTAGGGTTACGGTTTAAAGTTCCTGGAGCTCAACAAGCAATGTTTCATTCTGCTGAAAATACAAAGGTTGTGGGTTTAAATCCCTCTAAGCATGTATAAACAGCAACCTTTCCCTCTAGTGTAAGTTGAATTGCATAAAAGCATCAAAGAAAATGATGAATTGTGAAGATGTCGATTTAATTGATGTTCATTGAATCCAGCATAAATAGGAAAGATGGCAGTTAGACATTTATCTGTAATTGTAAGGCTACCAGTTCGGCTCAATGTTTAGCTTAAATCGTTTCAAGAAAAAGTATTTAATTGGTTATGGGTAATATTTAAATGTTTCTTCAGATAAAGGCATGATAGATAACTCGGTGTAAGCTACTAACATAGACAGGGATTTCCTCTGATGATTTAGCATTTTATTTATTGAATCTTAAAACGTATGATGCACTTGGCTTTGTGTGACAATATGTACTTGTTGGGCTCTGCTGTCTAAACGTTCTTGTTGGACTTGGTCACTGGGGCACATTTGAATAGTTCCTTACTTTACTGATGTGGATTTATGATAATGAGGCTTCAAACCCATGCTGCAAGTTGAAGTACAACCAGGTAGGTTGTACTATAGTCTCATATTGAGCATATCGAGGGTCCAGCAGCCGAGTCCGTCTGGAAGCCTTGTTGTTCCCAGATTCCGTGTCAGAAACCGCTGCTCTAACCCACTGCCCTAGCAACCCATGCAAACCCACGCCTCGCGTTTGGCCTCAGGTGCTTCCACACGGGAGCGGCGAGAGAGCGCCAAAGTAAACAGCGCCGCGCAGGGCACGCCGTCCTCGCACGAACCCATTGTGAAATCTAAAAATATCGCAGGCTGGGAAAGGTCAGCCTCGTCGCCGGCGCTCTCAGTGCTGCAGCTCCCGCCGGCTTTCTCGGAGGAGACTAATTTGGCGCGCGAATCACATGTCCCTCGCGCGACGGGAACGCGCAGCGCCGCGAGCGCCAAACACCGCGACAGCTCGCTCAGGTGATCTATTGTGCAATTATGGAAGCGAAAATATTTGGCGGTTATTTTTAGCCGTATTATGGGAAATGTTTATTTCTTTTAGTTGAATGACTTGCTTAACTCGGATGAATAGATCCGTTTCGCCTGTAGGCTATGTTGAGTGTGCTCTTGTTCCGTGCAGCATCTGTGAGCTTGTTCAAACGCACACACGTGCGCACGCGGGCACGCGACCTTCCCCAGCCCCCAGCCCCATCAGCGTCACTTCGCGTACATGGAGGGGGTTCCTGACAGAGCTGTTGGGGTTCACTGCTGCCTGCGGACTTGCCTTCCCTGCAGGGACTCACAGACTTTACATTCACTCCAGACAGACCCGCTTGTTATGGCAAAGTGCATCATTAGTCATTACACTGTCATGCTTAAACGTCATGCTTACCAACAGTCAACAACACGTAAGTATTACATGTTTCCACTTTTAATAATCTATTATTAAAATTAAATTGCAAGACGAATTTTAACTTGAAATCTTCTGGAATCTTTATACAGAGACGATAACGGAAATTTACAGTAGGGGGCAGTGTATTCCAACTGTACAGTATTTTGGCGTCACACAGAATCCAGTGTCTCCTGTTTTCCCCGAAGTCTCCCGTCCGCCCCGCAACAATAATGAGGTAATCTATTGCTCACCATCCCCCTCGGTCCAAACTGCCCCCCCAGCAGTCACTGGATGTCAGCAAAAGGATGCAGTTGTTTATGACATTTAACGGCCCGTAACAGGCAGTGCATTCCTGTCAATGACATTTTGTTTTTTTAGGCTGATCTTTAAATTTACTGTAAATTTCGTAACGATCTTTTAAATGGTCCCAACGACATGAGTTCCGAAGGTGGATATAACATGTAAATGCGTCATCATAGTTTGCGCAAAGATTAACATTTGCAAGCACGCAATACAAACGATTGCATACTTCCTCTGAAAGGAGCCAGGCCTGTTTGAGGATAAGCTCGGGAAAATCAGGGGAAAACCTTGTCTGGAAATGTATCAGTTTACTGCGATTATCGCGTGCTGGCCACTTTCACAAACAGCAGATTTCCCAGATTTCCTCGGGCATATCGCCAGTGAACTCTAATCGGCTGTTTCGAGTTATGGTTTGGGATGAACTTGCTGCAGTCCTGGGTTTTGTTTGGTCAACTGTGGTTCGGTACTCTTTCAAGTTTACTGCAGTTTTACTTTTTAAATAGTTTGTAATAATAATAAAATTATTTTTTTTTTAACAAGTTGAAATACTGTTTTTGTTTTACTTTTGTATTTTATTTTGGGAACACGACGGAATTTGATTAATACATATTAATCTAGAGTCTAGACTGGAGGCTTCCAATGAGACAGTTTCAAAGAAAGCTGAAAAACGTGACACATCCCCCAAGCAAAAGCATATATCAATTAAGGGAAAAAATGAGACAATTATCAATTTGTATTGGCAGTTTTATAAAAGATTAGCAAAGTGCTACTTTGTTTGCTAGCATGGTGAAATTGTCAACTTGACTGGTGTTTTTAAGCAAACATAGAAGACAAAGTTAGAGAAAGATGGCATAGAGGGAAGGGTCACCGAACCACTAAAAACACAAATGGAGAAGAACATCAAAAATGTTGGGAAAAAAACACAGAGAAGCTAAAGCATTAGCGCCGTCCACAGCCCCCGTCTTGTACAGGTGCTCCTGCATTGGAGGGATCCTGGTAATAGCTACAGATATTTTTGGGAAACTCGGAAGGGAAGAACTGTTTTTGTGCCTCTTCTAAAAGACAAAACCTGTGCATTTTAGTATAATCGCTTTATTCTTAAAAAGATAACATTTCTCACTACAAAGTGATCTGGTCCTTTCAATGTGTCACTCTATCGCAACTAATTAATGCTTTTATTAGTAGGAACATAGGCTTGCTCTACATTCAGAGTAGCTACTAATCGCAAGAAGCAGAAGTTCTTTGCCTTTCACTGATCTATTTACCTTTTAAGTTACCTTGATACAGGGCTCCAGGTAAGGGTACATGAACAGCAAAGCTGGCCGGTGTTTAGCTGGTGATGTGCAGTAACGATTTAATGAAACGCAAAACCATTTCATCTAAAACCATACAGCAACTTTTCATAATTATGAAGAGATACACAAATATTCCTATTAAAAGATTTACAGTATATATGCACCCTAAACAATTTGTTTACTAAATAACTGTCTAATTCCACTTTTTATATTTCTTTATATTTATAAACATGTATATTAATATGAAGAAATGAATTGTATACGAAAGCCTTAGACAAACTCTACATACTGAGCCGTTTCTTCAGTAGGACGGATCCTTTACTGCAAGTTGCTGCCTTATCTGCCTATTTGCTGATGAGGTTCGGACAGTTAAACTGTTTTCAAGAAGATCCATCTGGGCAGCAGCTTGATGCTCACTTGGTGGAGATAAGCCCAGCCATATGGCTGAAGCCTCAAGATGAGTGTTTCCCTCACGTATGCCTTTCTTCCTGAAAGGTCTTTAATAATAATAACTGCAATTATGCATTTTCATCAATGAGACGAGAAGAGCTTTGTGTCTGAAACAAGATCCATGCATGGAAATAACTGTTTCTGTGCTTCTACTTTTTTATTGTAAAAAAATCTTTAAACACGGTGCAATGAAAAAAACAAAATCGTGCAAAGACCTACAGATATGGATGATTCCCAGGCTCCAGCCTGGCAACAAAATAATCCTTTCTCATAAAATGCAAAGTGGGGAGGGGGGTGCTGGGTTTGTGACTTTTAAGCTGGAGAAGGAGAAATGCAGCCACTCTGCGATGGAGCGCTCATGCGGCGAGAGTGGCCGGCCACTAACAGGCCTGCTTCTTGTGCTGGGGATTTTCCATCGGCGTCGGTGTTGATCATGGACTGGAAGCAAGGCAAACAGAGGCTTCGGCCGGCCAGGCCAGAGTCAGGGAGAACTCGGCTGTCTCAGCATCCCTCTGTGTTCCTCGAGGAAAAAGTGTAGCCTGCGACTGAATAAACAATGGGTTTTGTTTTTGGAAAATTCTTGGCGTCGGAGACCTTTTGAGTCTTGATTCTCTTTGGTTCCATCAGTGGGTCTTTCCACGTTAATCTTCAACGTTCCTTATAAAGGTATCTTTGTAAAAAATAAGCTGTATGAAAGTGTATAGCTGTAGTTATTAAAAGTCAGTTGAAGGGATTATACCTGAAATCGGCACATATATGACCGCAGCTAACGTCAGTATTTGTTACAATTACCACTTGCTGCAAATACCACAAAGTTCAAAGAAGGACTTTTAATAGATCAAAGGTCACTTCCAGTCATGTGATCATCTGCTAGAAATGGTGGAGTTACAAAGACTACAAAAAACTAGTTCCAATGAGAACCAAGCTCTGGAAATATAATAAATAGTTCTTCGTCTCTTCTTTGACGTTTCAGTGTCTTGCCCATATCAGGAGAGGCAGTCTCCTTATTTGACTGTAGAGATCTGTGATTGGTCATTTCTGTCGTTATCTCTAATTACTTTCTTACTCCTTATTTTACACTTTCCCTTGAATAAATTACTTTTTTGTCTTGGTGTAAGCATGCATGGCTTAAAACACAAACCCAGTTTAAGATAAAGCGAAGGGAATTCCTGTCAGTCTGATTTATAATGGGAAAACTTATGGTCTGTCCTCATACAGACCTCAGTGTACTTATCAGACCCATCAGTGATATAGACAGACCATATAAATAAACATTTTTTCATAGTTTAAGCCTTAAAATACCCCTCCCACATGCTTTAAACACATGTAAACTTATTAAAACACACTGTGTAAATGCACATGATATGTGCATGTCGGGCTAAGGATATGAGTAACATAATAATAATAATATGTAATGTATATGTGTGTGTATATATATATATACACATTGCAGAGAACTCTGATGCGTCGGGAAAAAATCTGATATAGCGGGGTGTGATAGCTGAACCGCGATATAGCGGGGGATCACTGTAGCGGGTCACGGTGTGTGCCTAGATCCCATCGAAGAAGGCACCTTGAATTGTATGCCTTTCTATAGCAGGATGCACACTCACACATTTAAGGAACACTAATTTACACATAATCAGTTATTTTGGGCTGTGCAAGGAAACTGGAGTAGCCAAAGGAAATCTTTATAGACATGGGAAGAGCACACATCCCCACACACAGAGACAGCAGCAAAACCGAACCAACAATCTTGGCAGTATGAGGAAAAAATGCACTTCGATTTCACCATTAGGCTGCTGCCTGGAGACACAAGCTGTATGTAGGGATATCAGTATGCTGAATATTCACAAATCTTACTACAATGCTACAATGTAGATACCCTGGTAAGAAATGTAGGTATTTTTTTTCAGACTTTGTTAACAATGTATTCAGCTGATGGGTTAACCTGAACATTCTCTATACATTAAACTGAAACGCGTTTAGGGTTATTTGTCTGGAACTTCCTGTACAATTATTTTACTCCAACTGCAGGAAACAGAGGTTGTCGTATTTAATTTTATTTATGTTCTCTTGTCCCCCAGTAAAATTTGGTATGTTTCAATCCCTTGAGTGTTATTTCAGACCTAATATAGATAAATTGATGGCACATTTTCTCAGAGGCGATATCCCAAAATCCATCCATGCATGCAAACATTCTATTCTGCATTGCAAGCATAAAGCAAACCTGTGCTGTGAACTGGAATCATGGAAGGCATGTTTATGTGCTTTATTAATGTCATCAAGCCAAAATGCAATCATTTATCTGAAGGGCATGACGAAGAGTATAGACATTGTAAATGCAATTTTAGTTTCTTTGAAGAGCAGCTTCCCAGGTTTTGCCAGTTGCTTGTCTAAGAATACTTTGACCATAGTCAACTGAGAGGGAAGGATACGTTGGGTAAAATATGGAGGTTAAAACAATATACTCGAATGAATGAAAATACAATCCTTGGTGATGGTTGACCTTGGTTCCTTCGATTGACAAGACTTTGCGTTCTGTGGGCTGCTTGAATGTGGGAATGGAGGTCTCTGAGCGAGACGACTAAAGATCGCGTACAATGGAAATTTCCTCTGCCCTCCACCTCGGGCTGCGTGTGTCAGATACATTTAATGTTCGTCATACAGATGGCAATAAAGCAGGTTTACCCAGTGCAATCAGACAGTACTGGCTGTAAAAGATTTTAAAAAGTTTACACTTTGGCAGCACAGTGAAAATGCAAGGTGAATTTAACCTTGCGGCTCTGCATGGATCGTGCTATAGAGACCAAGCTGTTTTACGGAGAAAAGTTTTACCTAGAAATCAAAAAGCTTAGCTAATTCAGTTAAATCGAACAGCATATTTTAGGCATTTGTTATTAAATTTCTCTCATGATTACAAAAAGTCCTGTATGTTTGTTCATGTGAACATCGTACTACTAATTCTAAAGAAAGCTCACATTGTCTTAAAGGGAGAGTCTTAAACCTTCTTGTGTGTACACTGGATTTCTTCGTCTTGGACACTGTGAGCTTTTCTGGTAATAAAGGTGTACAAAGACTTCCCAGAAATTACTTTTTTTTTCTTTTAAATCCCCAGCACTGGAAGAATGATCCAAATGTACTCATGTTTATAAAAAATATGCAGATGTTTTCTGAATTAACGACACAGTTAGCTTTAATTCATACCGAGGCCCCATGAGTTAGGCTTTAGCTGTAGAGGATGATGTGTTATGTTACATGACATTTCCTTCCTTGCGTAGAGTGGTACCTCATTTAATTGACCATTGTAAGGCTAAGATATTGGCCTCGTATAGCATTTGCAGCTTATCTGCAGTGCATCTGCAGTTAAATATTACTGCATGTTCCATCCCTTTCATACATCAGTCGCTTGTATTTATTTATTTTAGGACTTCTTATCTAGATGATTGCAAACTGAAGAGTCTTAAAACACAAGGGACAGTATGATCACTCTTCTCTTTTAGTCGCTGTGTCCATTTTTGTTTGCTTAAACGAATTGGCCTTCTAGATAGAGCATTGGCATATAAACGCATGTTGGGACATGATGTTCAAAGGAACATTGCTGGTGACAGTGAAAGTTGGATTTGTGCATTGAATTTCCATGTTTATGACTCTGTACTAGATAAAAGGTGGGTTGATGGATGGAAGTATTTATTTATTGTGGAACACTAGGCTACTCTGAAAGGAGTGATCTAGATATACATGCGCTAGGTAATATGCAACTCAGTGTTTAACGCTGAAGTTGTGATGAGTTGAAACCGCCAATTCCTGCACCACCACAATCCATATCCACTCAAGGCTTATGTTTAATTTTAAATATAGAATACAAATACGGAGGTCGTACAAGATGGGAGGATTTGAAGCCTAAGTGAGACACAAACAGTTTTGCCTGTCAAGAGAAGCCAGCATTTCTCCAGATATTTCTCCAGAGTTCTGGAGTCACGGCATACATCATGAAACCATTCCGGGGCGGAAAGTGATGATCTGGGAGAAGAAGAAAAATGGAAAAAATGAGTCAGGGATTAGCAGGGCTGGTGAAAAGGACCACAAAACCTACAGAAAATGCCGCCAGCCCTTCACAGAATCAGTCACTTTTCTTATTTACATTGGCGGTCAGTTTCTTGTATTGGTTAAAGTAATCCATGAATCCATCCATCTTTCGAAAGCTTATCCGGTACAGGGACATGGAGGCCTGGAGGCAGTCTCAGGAAGAATAGGGCACAGGGCAGGGGTACACCCTGGACAGGATGCCAGTTCACTCCGAAACACTTCCCCTAAGTATTTGTTTTAAGGCAGAAAAAGTTGCCTGTTCATTAGCTGGCTAACGATGATATATTAGTAGGCCTGACGTCAGCAGGCCCTCTTGTGGGAACCTTTGGCTGGCTAGCAGTGCTGGCTAGCAGATTTTACTTATTGTCAGAGCGTGTGAGAACGTGGAGAGAGGAAGTCCAAGAGCCCACTTCCAGTGCAAGCTGCCTGGGGGCAGGCTGGAGGCGGGGGGGGCGTCGACATCCCCTCTCAGGCGTCTCATCTGCATCCAGGCCCCCAACCTCGCTGCCCATGAGAAATGGATAATAGCCCTTGCTGTGTGTAAGTTGACAAGGACAGCTGTCGAGAACATTTCGGGCCACAGTTGCACGATACTTTATATTTCCATTCAACGCCAATGAAACATTTTAGCAATTTTTCTGTTATTCTGCCCGTGGATATGAAGAACTGGAACTACTGATTAAATACTGTTACATTTCAATGATGCTATCAAATCCAAAGGAGCTTTTTATTTTAGGATTTTTAACAATACATATTGAAATATCTGCGACATCATTGACTTTTTTGGTTGCCGGATTTCCACTTGTCCCTCCACCATGCGGAGCCTTTGTGGAATTTATTATGTACGTTCTATGCAAACAGTAGAATCTGGTTGTTCTCCTCTGGAATCTCGGGTTGTGTGGATCGGCCACCTTGTCAGGGAAGAGCTCCAGCCATCAGAGTGGCTGGATGACGACTCGATATCAAGCCCCCTGGGGGAGCTTGTGATTCAGCGCCTGTCGTTCGGACGGTGGGGGGAGGGAATAGGAACCAAACCATTCCTCCTTCTACCAGTCTGGGTCTCTAGAGAAGTGACTCGTTCTCCTCTTCCACTGATGTCATATCCAGAGGAAAACAGATAGGGAGCAAGGGAGAGGAAGGAGAAGCAGTGGTGCGACATTTTGGGCTTAGCTACCTCCAATCTAGCCTCCCCAGAGGCAGATAGAGTAACACGCGCAGAAGCCATAGGCTCCATCAGGTTCATGACGTCTGTGGGTGTGCATTCCTTGCCACAATGGTCCTGAGGCTGAGTTGTAAGGAGGTTTGGGGTGACACACTAGGCATGTGGCTTGCAGTACATCCCCGAGCCACAGGGGGCAGGAGTTCTCTTACCCCCCTGTTTATACACTCCAAAACAAAGAGGTTCGGCAAATAGGTGTTTCGAAAATTTCCTTAGGTGTGTTTTCCCTGTGACTTTCTCCCACTGCATTGTGCCCTGTGCATCATTGTGACCTAGTGCTGGATACACTTTTATAAGACATTAATAGAGAATTACTTGTGTTTTCCACCAAGAATTTACTGCACAACAGCTTGCATATATGTCAGCGTTTTGTATCCATGCACCTGGCGATGACTGAAGCCTTGTGCTTATCTTACTGCCCCCTTGTCTACAGACAGACCGTGACAAGATGAAAGGAAGAGAGCGTGACACTCACTCAGTCACTCAGACTGCAGTTATCCCTGCCAGGATTTATACGTCTCTACTGGAGATTGCTGATGGGCATTGTTTTGAGAGGTGCAACAAACCTGCTTTTAAATAGATTCGGAGAATGTATTAATAGTTCATGAATGATGTCAGGCAATGGTTAGCATCAAACAGGTGTCTTCAGTTGCTTGTTGTGACAGTTATTCAGTCAAACAAACAACCAATAAAGACACTGAATGCAGGGGAAAGTGAGTCACATGCTGAACTGAACACAAAAAGACCCAGATAGCTACTAATGGGAAAAATGAAAGATTACATCATCTTCAAAGAGGGTGTTTGAATCCTGCAGAGACGGCGGTGCATGGATGGGCTGTACTGCTGCTTTGTGGCTTAGGGGGTTAGGACATTGATCAGTGGGGGGTTAGGACTGATCAGAAGGTTGCTGGTTCAAATGCCAAATTTGGCAAAGTGGTTTCACAGTTGGGCCCTTGAGCAAGACCTTCAATCCTCAATTGGCCCAGGGACTGTCTGACCCTGCCTTCTCAATCGCTTTGGATGAAAGCATATGCTAAATAAATAAGTCGTAAAGCCAGTATTTCGTGATCAAAGCAGTTGAACCTGAGTGTATGTAGAAAAGGGTGGTGTGGACTGTGGGTGGTGCTGTGGTCTTATACCACCAAGGTGGGTGCTTCAGATCAAACCCCAGCACTGTGTTTGCCTGGAGGCTGAATACTTCCCCTGTTTCCTCCAGGTAGCCCAGAATCCTTCTGCAGTCCACAGACACCACAGTTAGGTCTCTACATTTCCTGTAGTGTGTAAGTATTTTCCCTGAATTGTGCCCTGTGCTTCCTGGAATAGACCCGGTGTGACCCTTTACTGGATAAGTGCTTGTGGAATAATGGTGGATTTGTAGAAAAAGGCTGAAGATACCACAGACGGTTCAGATCTGAGCGCACAGGGGAAGCTCGGCCTGCAGGTCGCTGATGGAGCAGCCGCAGGAAATGCGTAGCCGGGAAACCCAGACGTGCCGTGTTTGTTTGTGTATGTACGCACGGAACCATGTGTTTATGTGAACCATACTCACCCCCCGAGGCAAGCCGGCATGTGGCTGTATTGGGGGGGGGGCTGCGGGGGGTCATGCACGCTGTCCCGCTGCCCAACTTTCCCCCGTCACTCCCGCTGAGTGCAGAATGACTGCCGTGCGCCTCTGCACTCGCTGCCGCTGACTTTGTGCCAAAGCAAACAAGACCCGGACAGGAAAAGTGAGGGGGGGGGGGGGCAGCAGTGTGCCGTGTGCTCTGACGCAGCGCCCATGTGGCCCTGCGGTCGACGCCGCACGCATCATACCCGTAGGAGCCGCTCTCTTCCCAGAAGTCTTTCCGTTACCAGCAATAGTGTCATGCTGCAGAGCGCAGGTTCATCCGAGGAGACTCCATTTAAACCTGCCGCCCACGGCGATCTGCACTTTAATACTCCGCTACTTTAATCAGATTAAGCAACTTTTGTGCAGTTTTCACATTCAGTGGTTCTCAGTCACGCTGAACTTGCCTTTGATTAACTGTAATCCTTATTTAATATTCATTTGAATTGATCAAGCATTAATTTGTATTCAGTGTTATTATTCCTTTAACAAATGTTGTGGTGCTCCTGCTTAGCATGTAGTTCGGATTTCACTCAGTGTCCAGTGTTCTGTCTCAGGCTTCAGGCCTCCAAACGGCGTCTTTGTTGTTTTCATGATTACATCCATCCACTTTGCTGCCAGTCGTCCTTCTCTTTCTCTTACCTCAGGTATTATAGTTTACAGTAAACTGTGTTTCTCATCATCTGTCCAAAATAAGGCATCGGATGTAAATTAGTATTTTCCTGCCCGAAATATCACTTTGACAGGTGAACTTACATGCAGGCTGTCGACTCTAAACTTGTATTAGTTCCTGTCGGATTGCACTCTCAGAACCCCTCACGAAGGCCAGTTCCCCAGTTTGCTCCTGTGTAGCTCAGGGTGTGTGACCTTATCAGGGCTGTAGCCCCAAAGGGTCATTTCCATGGTCCCTGTATTTTGTCAGTTTGGTCACAAAGCTCTCAGTATTATGTGGTTCTGGATATAGTTCTGTAGCCAGTATCCTTATACCTGATCCAAAAAGGATATTACCAGAGTGCTGCCATTGGCCTACACAATGCCAGCATGGCCGACTGTAATCTGAAGTGAAATGTTGCCTCAGTCTGTGGTATACTGTGTCAGTGCTGCCCTACACCTGCCTCAGTCTGTGGACTACTGTGTCAGAGCTGCCCTACACCTGCCTCAGTCTTATTTAGCCTCAAATCCTTTTTTAAAGTATACGAGCGTCTTGGTATTCGTAAATTTTTCTTTTGCAGGCCTGGTTTTGCCCTTGTGGAAGACAAACTGCCACGAAAAAATATCAACGTTTCGGCTGGAAAGAAGAGATTTGTCAGCAGGCCTCGAAGCCTCCAAATGAAGGCGCCGTGGTCAACTGAGGAAGGCACGAGGAATTAAAGAACGGCGTCTCTGTAACAGCAGTGGCACGTCAGCTATTCTAATCTAGAGCTTTACCAACCGAAGGTGGTAATAGAGACGGGAAAATAGTTAACCTGAGCCTGACTGTTTGTTCATTTCGCAACCGAAAACTGAGAACAACCCGGCACCCACGTTCAACAGGCTTCTCGCCATAGACGAACATCACGGTAGGCGATGCAGATTCCCTGCAGATAGGCTGGAGTATGCCAGTCGAATGCATGGTGGGCAGGTTTAATCCTAGATAAGGTAAATAATAGGATCATAATAAGAATGGAATGTAATCAATTTAGATTTGAGAGAGCTTCTATGATGCTTTTCAGGGCACCATCTACTACAGGCCTCAATAATAAAACAAATATGCAGCATCCTAATGCAAGAGATTGCTTTGCATCTAACGGTGGACGCATTTTTACACTCGCCTTGAAATTAACTGACTTTTTACGGCTGTCGACAACACACAGAACAGCCAGAGCTGTTCTTCTCTTTCGGCAGAGCCTCGAAAGATCGACGGAAAAGCGGGACACAAACACAGGAAGACTGTATTGCGGGGCCGTGTTTAGAAAGTCTAGAGATCGGTCTTCTCGCAGAGGATGAGGATTTTTAAGAAAGTCACGGGGGAGGAAAGAGGCACAGAGTGGTACTTCCTGGGAAGAGCGGTTTATTTTTAGGGGCTTGTTTGTTTTTTACCTCTTATGTGCCAACGGGGACAGTCACAGTCACTTTGGTGCTGTGTTCATTACTCTGCTTATTTCAAACATGTTTCAGAGACCACAAATATGAGATTACCTCAGCTGTAACTATTTGGAAATTCCACAGAAGATATTTATATACCTTCATGCCCATTCATCCATCCATCTTTTAAATGTTCATCCGCAGACAACTTACTCTATGAAAAAAGAGCAAGTTGTGGGAGGCGTAAAGTCAATTTCCCTACGAGGATCAATAAAGCATCAATTATTATTATTATTATTATTATTATTATTATTATTATTATTATTATTAAGGTTGCGTAGATCACATTTGGGGACCAAAATGTCTCCAAAGTGCAGTAAAACCTGAAATTTCATTACTTTTGGGGGCATTTTTCAGGTTCCCATTTAGGCCCCGGGTCGGGGGTACGACCTTTCTGTGTGGAGCTCGCACGGTCTCCCTGTGTTCGAGTGTGTTTCCGCCAGGGGATCCGGTTTCCTCCCGCAGTCCAAAAGTGTGCACAATAGGTTAATTGGTGATTGTAAGTTGGCCACGTGTGTGTGTGCACCCTGTGGTGTGTTGGCGTCTGCCCAAGGTTGGTTCCTGCCTGCACCCATTGTTCCTGGGATAGGCTCTGGTCCCCCTGTGACTCCGATAGGATTAAGCAGTTACGGTGATGGATGGACTTATGGCTAAAGTTAGGGCTGGTTAGGGGTTAAGGGTGTCGTGGCTGGGATTCACATTTCTCCCATAGAAATGAATGGAAGGTCTCCATTTAGTTAGGTATGCCATCGTGTGTGTGTCCCCTCCCCCCCCCCCATCATGCTCTGGCGTCTCGCCCAGGGTGTCCCCCAGAGTGTACCTTTGCAGCTGAGCCTCAGCTTCTGGGTAAGCAGATTTAATGTATGCAGTCCTTCAGAAAATCCCTTTTCTGAGATATATGAAGTACTCATAGGTCATGTTGTCCTGTTTTCATATCTTAATATTTTTAAATATTTGAGCATGTAATGTGCGAACTGCACATACTTTGCATATTTGCTGACTGGACAGAATGAATGAAAACGACAGTTTATTTTCTGCAGTAACAAATCCTGGCCAGTGGGGGGCAACATTGACCACAACCTTAATAGGCGTCAATCCAAACTTAGATTCTGTATGGGGACACCCTGTTCTGAATCTAATGTACCTACCAGGTCATCAAAAAAAGATGCAGATCAATTGTACAGAATTAAACTGGTCTTAAATTTGTTGGTAC
Source organism: Brienomyrus brachyistius (assembly GCF_023856365.1). Classification (NCBI taxonomy): domain Eukaryota; kingdom Metazoa; phylum Chordata; class Actinopteri; order Osteoglossiformes; family Mormyridae; genus Brienomyrus; species Brienomyrus brachyistius. The sequence goes on from NC_064539.1 coordinate 28,656,795, forward strand.
CTTGTTGACATCTCGATGCCCTGTAGATCGAGGCACACTCTGCTGAAATCCCCAGCCTTCCAGCAGACTAAGCCTTAGATGCACTGAGAGGTTGTCTTACTACATTAAATGTGCTGCTGAGCAGAGCTTTGCATCAGCCTTATCTGACAGAACCTCCTCAGTAGCTCGCGGTTCTGTACAGCTTGGGACAGCTAAGCTAGACATAGCTGGCAAAAGCAGTGTATGGATTTTATCCATTGATGTGCCGAGATGTTTTACTGCTCCTAGATACGTGTTCTTTGCTTTCGGCGTGAGGGACCCGTAACCCGTAGACTCAAATCAGAAATCCAGCACACCACCCATCTGACTTAATTATGCGGGTTGCGGCCATGAAACCATGCATTTCTGCTAAGCAGTTTGTAAGACTGATTTCCCACTGTCCCTCGGTCATGGCTGTTCCTGCACCAGTCCACTGGCATTGCAGCCGCATGCAGGGCCGGCTGACAATGGTTCAGCGTCCAAAGTTTGAATGAGCTCACTTGCTTCTAGCACTGCAGTTGAGTCTATTTGCGCCGATTGTGTTTCCTGGTTGGTAATAGGATATTAGCTGGGGTTTTACTGTTCTCTTCTAAGCACCTATGTAAGTCGCTCTAGCTAAGGACGTCTGCTACATGCCGTAAATGTAAGGTTCCCTCCTTGTCCGGAAGACATTGTATAGCTCCTGCTCCAATACTGCTTACTCTTGTACCTGGCCATTCTCTGGATGCTCAGCCTAGCTGTACTTTATATCTAGGAGACTCCTTGACAGCACACATGTTTGCAATGTGCTGTTTGGCTCTCTTGTACGATGCTTTGGACAAAAGCTTCTGCTTGATAAAGAAAATGCAAATGAAACTATGAACTTTGATTTTGCGTACAGCGAAAGGAGGTCTAGGGTTACTTCTGTGAGTTCTGAGACTGCAGCTTTCTGTAGGGTTTCTGTGCAGTGTGCCTTCGCACTGCACTCACTGCATGTACCTACCTGCCGGGGCCTATCCTGCCCGAAATCTCAGGCTCAGTATCAGCCACTGAGATCCAGCATCAGCTCTCTTTCGTGAGATGAGCTGCTTACTGAAGATCTCGGCGCTGGGAGGCCCCGGGGCCCGCTTTCGGGCAGAGGCTCGCGAGCTGTGCCGTCTAAGGGGCGGCTGTTCCTCTGGAAGTGCTCACGGTCAGCGGCACCCACTCCATCTGTCCTGCATATGGTGGGTACCAGGAGCACAACAGAACCAGCCTTTCATTCCACATGAGTTCAATCTATGCTTAAGCCATGCACCAGGATACTGCAATTGATGGATTTGGTGCTTTTAGATGTAAAAGTCTCGATGGGGCTGTTTTGTTGTTTTTGAACAATTGCTCTAGAACCAAAATGGCCACCTTGTCTTTTCATTCCCCTGTTTGTTTAAGCCCGTCTCCAAACAAATCAAGTGCGTGTTCCTTCTACCCACCCACGTGCCACTCGGATCTGTTTGCACTTCCACCCAAGAGAAGGTCACACACTGTATCATGGGGGAGGCAGTGACTCAGTGGGTAGCTCTCCAGATCTGCGGGTTTGATCCCCACCCCCAGCACCGAGTCCCCCCCCCCCCCCCCCCCCCCCCCCGCAAAGAGAATGAGTCTCTGAATTACTCTTGGTGTGTGAGTGAATTTGTACCCTATGCTTGACTGGCTCCTAATACTTACCAAGCGTTCTCGTCTTGGATGGGGTCCAGCTCTGCCCCAGCTCACTGTTGGGTAGGTGTTCATGGAAAAATGCAGGGAGCAATATTTGACATGATGCATATTTTTTGCATCCCTCCAACCTTTGGCAGATGCAATCCATTCTAACTGCATGTTCACAGGAGGAGGAACTCTATGCTACCACGGAAGGTAAAGCAGACCAGGTAGGATACGCTCTACTTACCATCCAGGTAGGAAAGTACAGAAAGGTGGAACCGCTAGCTCTTCTGGTTTGAACCTGTCTCGCACTGTTTGAGAAATCCGAAGGTTGTGTCTGCTGCCTCAGGCCAGCTTAAATTGTTAACGGCTGAAAGGGAAAAAAATAATAATAATGTGTTTGACATTGCTAACTACTCTGATTACATCAGCTTAGACGTCAGTGTTTTTGACGGTGTTTGAGCATTGCAGCAATACGGAAAGCTCGAAAGAGCAGGAGTTCTGCGGTGCCGAAAGCAGTTACCGAAATGGGTCCCCTCCCTGACCCCACCCAGCTGGTGCGGTAATGATGCAGCCAATGACCTCGCGGTCTGTAACTGCGACGAGCAGTGGCGACGTATGTCAGAATACTGCGATTGGTCGATAGCATGCGGTGCTTATCTGATAACGAGGAGTCTTTGGGGTCTTAGACAAAGACAGCAAATAACAGGAAAACTGTAATTATCATCAATGCCATGACTTTTGACCTTTATATAAAGAAAAAAGTGCTTTGTCTTTAACTTATTTCTATCGTGAATGAATTTTCATGGTTAAACAGGCATGTTTTTTTTTTTATTGATTTTCCAACCAGTGCTGCATCCCAGTGAGCCTGTATCATGGGGTGCCAGTCCATCACTGGGCACGCACACTCAAACAGTAAGAGCAACTTACTGTAGAAATACCAGTTTGCCTGCTTGCCAGTCTGCGGCAGAAACATGCACTGCACATGCCAAGAGTATGGGGTAAGAGTCAAACCTGCAGTCCTGAACATTCAGGATCTTTTGTATAAATGCTGTTTTGCTGTTTGTCTATTGTAGGAATTCAGAAGCAGGACTATGAATGGTGGCCTTCTGTAGTATTTTTTTAGTAGAAATCCCTAATTTCTCATTTCAAGAAAAAGATGAGGTTTTAAAAGCCGCAGTGGGGATATTATGTGTTTATTACTGTATCATTAATATGTGCTGCCAGGTACCTACTGGATAAAGCCGCAGCCCGGCGTGTACATCATTGGTTCAGTCGAAGTGGGCAGTATAAACCGATGTTTGTGCTAACGCTAATGCTAACATTTATTAATAACGCTGACGTTCCTCCTACCGCTTCACGACCAGTCACTTTTACTGGTCTACAGGTCGCAATTTAAAAAGCTGACGTGAGGCAGAAAGGACCGAGCCTCATACTGACTTCTCATCGTTGCAGCGAGCCCCTCAAGTCACACATGGGACAATGTGGCTCTTTTGTCCTGCACGGCCGCCCGTTTGGGAGAACAGGAGTGCTGTGTGTATGCGTCTGCGTGTGGCCTTGTGTCTGTGCGAGGGCGCCCAGTGCATCCGAGGGGAAAGCACTGCAGCACACACTGACTCTCTCTGACAAAGAAAAGAAGCCCAGCCAAGGAAGAGAGTGTGATGCTGCTGAATCTGGAACTATCTAGTTCAGACCGGTAGCTGTTAGCGGAGGAGGGGTGGGGGGAGGGCGTGATGGGAAAGTCTTTCTAATGGCAGTTTTGGGGCCTTCGTCAGGAGGAAGGAGGTTCGACTCATACACCACACGCAGTCCCACGCTGAATTTTTAGCGCATCCCTGCATTCATCGCATTATTTGTCAGGCTTTTCATCCTGAGGCTGAACAGTCACTAGCTGGAATTTAAGCACGTAGCCATCGTTGGCCTCATCTGACCTGTTTCTGCCTCAAAGAGAACAATGCTGGATGGATGGATTTTGAGTATAAAACGAAGAAATTCTACATGTAAAACTGAGAACGTAAAAACAGTGGTGTATAAAGGCTATTTATAATTTGTGAGGTTAGCGTGGGTTACTTTTCGATAAGCTGGTTTCATTTCATCACTTTCAAATGGCACTTTTTCACTGCCATCGGGAAGCGAGCTGCACTGGACCCGTACTGCGAAGAGACAGTTTTCAGTTGCGGAGTATGTGAGCCGTTCCTGAGCCACACCCATGTTCACATGACCCTAGCAGGGCTGAAAGCGCGACCAAACCGACCTAGCTGCATCACCACCATCGGAATGGTTGAAATGCATGGAGATGCTGGTGATCTGCAAATGGATTATCTGAAGGAGAAAGCATATATTCTATATATTATTCATTATTAGTAGTATCACGACGTACCGGTACATTTATGGAACTAAGAACATGAAAATTTCCAACCTCCTACTTAAAAAAAGGACTGTAGGACAGCTGAACGGAATGGATTCACAATGCACATTTACGCATGCGAATGCTAATCCCACTAACTTTTGACACTTGCATAACAGCGACTCACACAGACCACATAGTAAAAAAAAGTAATAATACTAATAATTGCACATCGTAAATCATGATGAATAGTAAATATGTGTCTCCTCGGTTTTACGTCCCTGTCCTCTGAACCCTGTCTCAACCCAGAGTCAACCCTTCTGCAGTGGAAAACTGAAACAAGCCCTGTAACTAGTCTCTCTTCGTGGTACGGCTCGGTTACGGGCCGGTTCCTGTCTGCCAGTGGAAAAGCACCAAAAGTTACCTCTTTTCCAGCTGGTTAGCACTGAGTGGTTTGTGGCACTGTTTCATAACCATTGTGCAGAACTTTCCAGAAAATGCACATAACTCTGATCTCCTGCCCTTAAATAACAAAAGATGCTGATTGGAGGATGTGATGTACAAATAGCGATTCCAAAGGAAATCCTTGAATTGTAATTAGGGAACATGCAGTGGCTTATTTCATCCGCGGCTGTTATTTTTCAGTTTCCATGGAGAGCCTTGCTGGGTCCCTCACCGGTCTGTGTCCCCTGTTGGGTTTTTCTCTTGTTTAACAGCTCCCCACCCCCACTTGCTCTGCGACATTCCCTGCACCTCGCAGTCCTTAATGGCTGCTACACGGAGGCGCCGCATGATTTGCTGGGGCGGTATAACAGTTCTCAGGGGCCGTGACCACAGAGGTCGCCCATTGTATTTGCTTGATGCCCATGTTAGTGCCGGCTGTCTGGAGCAGGCTTGGATGTGTCGAGGTACATTACTTGCTTTTTCTGTCGCCGTGTGTTAGCACTGTTACAGACTGGGACAGCAGCGGTGTGGCTCTGCCTCTGATTAGGTGCTTCAGGTGTGATCTTTGCCTTCAACAAGGTCTGTTACATCCTAAAGTTACCATTTATCCATGATTATTCTGACATTCCTCCTTCTTCTGATTCTTCTTCTCCTTATTCGTCCTCTTTCACCTTTCATTCTCTTGCCTCCCCCTCCTTTTCCTTTTTCTTTCCTGTCCTTCTTCTTTCTCCTCCTCCTTTTTCTTCCCCATCCTTCCTCCCCCTAATTCTTACGGTTTTTCCTCCTTCTCGTCCTACTTCCTCTTTCTCCTTCTAATCCCCTCCTTTTCCTTTCCTATCCTTCCTTCTCCTTTCATCCTACCCCTCCATCCATCACCCATCCTTCCTTCCTCCTCCTCTTCTTCCATTTTTTCCCTCTCCACTCAGCTTCTTTTTCTTTCCCCATCCTTCCTCCATCTTTTCCCTCCTTCACCCACCATCCTTTTCTTTTGCTGTCCTTCCTTGTCTTCCTCCTCCTCCTCCTCCTCCTCCTGCGGACCTGCCAGCCAAAGACACAGACTTCCCTACACTCATTTTCAGACATGGCAGTGGGACCTGCTTTGTTGCTCATCATCGAACACGTTGACGCAGAAGCGAGGACCTGCTCTCTGTCCTGGTGAGACCTCAGATATGCTGCATTCATCCATATATGTGAAGACAGTCGTAATAATATTCCACTCAGTGGGTCGCAGAGTTGGGTGTTTGAACCTGACCTTTGCTCAGTATGTATATGTGGGGAGCCTTCATGATCTTCCCCACATCGCTCTGAGTTCCGTCCACAATATAAAAGACTGTATCATTTAGGTGAGTTAGAGACTTTTGAATGCATGTTATGTGCATATATGCCCTGTGATAGACTGACACCCCTTCAAAAACATATTCCTACCTTATTCCCTATGCTGCCTGTAATAGGCTTCCAGATGCACATTACTGTGTCCAAAATAAGTGGCTGATAGATGGATGAAAGGCAGAAGACCTCATGAGCGATTGACAATGATGATGCTATTTAAAGTCTAAAGTCATGTCATGTGTGGAGTACCTGTAAATGTGAAGCATTCTGAGCTCGGCGCAGGCTTCCTCTCATGATGCATGGTGTTCCATTGGCCCGCTGCTTCTCAGGAGGCCTCGCAGATTAATCTGCATAATTTGTCGTGAATGGGAGCCCGCATAGTTCTTCAGCGGCAGGCTGTACCCGGCCCATCGCCCTTTTGGTTTCACAGAAAAGCACAAACTATCCCCAAGGTCCTACAAGTTATCATATTTCACTGAAAACATCTGGACACCCGTCCAGTGTCCTGAATATAATTTTACCGTGTATTACGAATAAGTAAATGACTATATGAAAATATCAGCACTGAAGTGAATGTCATGAAGAACAGGGTGAATATGGTTGCGATGCCTCTTGTCCCCTAGAGTTCGTGGCACTGAAACCATTTACAGCAACATTTTACAGCCTTAAAGCCGAAAAGAACAAGAGACAATGAGTTAAATGCCTTCCTTATTCCAGTCTACCCACAAAGACTGGCAGAGTACAGTCCAACAGAGTCAAATGTACCAAAGACTGGGGATAAGCAACGTTTTTAGGAAGAACATTCTGTCGCATAGCTTGATCTTTTACAGGTGGTTGGAAACCCTCTGTGTTTATAGAATTGGATGTATAATTATCCCCTCCTTTCTAATAGGTGTTATGCAAGTGTGTTAATGCACCTACAGTTAAAAATAGACTGATGCATGCTTCCATCCATGGTCCTGGTCAGGGGAACAGGGGGCCTGGAGTCTATCCCAGGCAGCAGCAGGGCACTGGGCAGGAGATCACCCTGAATGGCGCGTGAGTAAGACGTGGACCAGAAAGCAGAAGAAGCATGCAAATATCCGTAGCAGTTATAGGTAGGAAAACGGCATGCATGTGCCTCAAAGAGTTCATCAGTGTATGTTTGTGTGAAGTGAGAACTGAAAGTGAACGTGTCAAAATGAAACCGTCCGCATTTGAGTAGCGGAGGAGCCCCGTTCTTGCTTAGGATGCGAATCGTGCCGACGGAGTGTCTTCACAGCCTGGGTCTGCGAGGCGTGCTCTCCACTTGGCCAGGTCAGATTTTTCGTTGTTTTTTTTTTTTTCTTCCACCAGGGAAATGCTACCCAAAATTACACTTCCCAGCATGCACCTGGCCCTAACTGTCACATGTTTTTGACCTTTTGGATTGTGTAATCCAGCCTAGGGTGGGCCACGATTTATGAAACAAAGAAAGAGAAGAAAAACGGAAGCTGTTTATTTTCTGCATAACTTCTATTTTGACTTTCCTGCAGTAAGGTGCAGCCAGTCAGGCTACTCAGATCTTATGCAAGATCAGAGACGGTAGGACATTGCCTTCTGTGCTAGATATGCCACATAAGATGAGAGATTTTTTTATCAGTGCACTTGTCTTCATCCCTGCCATTTTCATGATAAGACAGATTAAGAAATGCAACCCATATAAATTTTTTGAGGCAGCCCTGTTATACAAGCGTTTCTGCATTTTCTATTTTATGTCGACTTTGTTCCTAAGGTGAAGACATTGTGGCATGTGAACAAAGCATCATCAGTGATGTGCTTGAGGAGTTGCTTTCAGTGACTGTCGATCCTTATATAACCCAAGGCCATTGCTCTAGCACGGTTTGTTCCAAAACTCAGTTAATTATCGACTCCCAAAAAATATTACCATATATTGTGGATTTTTTTTATATATATGAAAGATTACTTATCACGTTTAATACCTCCTTTACTGAAATTTCCCATCATAAGCCTGATTACAGCCCATTACATAACCTCACCTGGCATATGCTGCCTACCAATAAAGATTAAAAACACACTTACAGTACTTTTATTCTGACAGCAAAGTATGTTTGCACAGCTACAGATGAAAGTAAAAGTGACGAACAACAGCTGACTGGGCTGTTTAATGTTTTACACCATTTACAACATTATCTGTATATGACAACGAACGTCCTAAAGAACCTGTGAATCTGTACTGCAGTGCTGCATTTTATACGTGCTGTTCGACCTGCCGCAGCCTGGCCTTCTGTCCAGGGTGTCCCCTGCTGGGTGTTCTGTGCTCCAGGAGCCCGGGTGAGCTGTCAGGGGCAGATTAATGCACAGGTTGTCCTAGGCTATAGCCCAGGGCCCGGGCAAACATCAGGGGCCCCTCCCCGCCACATCAGGGGCCCCGCCCCGCCACATCAGGGGCCCCTCCCCGCCACATCAGGGGCCCCGCCCCGCCACATCAGGGGCCCCTCCCCGCCACATCAGGGACCCCTCCCCGCCACATCAGGGGCCCCTCCCCACCACATCAGGGACCCCTCCCCGCCACATCAGGGGCCCCTCCCTGCCACATCAGGGACCCCGCCCCATTAGCAATACCTGAACGTCCATGCTGGTGTCATCTGAGGTTCACAGAGGGTTAATCTGCTCCTGGACCTTGTACTTGATAAAGGATTGAAACATGGATGGATGGATGGATGGATGGATGGATGGATGGATGGATTAATGGATGGATGGATGGATGTCATAATGTGGTCATGTTTATAAGTTTGTTATGTCAGTGCAAAATTCAAATTGAAATAGTATTGTTCGTAACAATGTGTCCCTAACAATCCTAAAATCATATTAAATTCTCATAACTGTTGATATTTTATTCATATTTTAGCAGGGTTATGTTTTACTAAATGTGCTTATAAACTCAACTCTTCACTATTAAAACATGCAAATCAATGCAAATTATGATTTGTGAGAATTAGGCCCTTAAGCAGCAGCTCCGGGGACACGGGCTGGTGCTGCTCTTCGATTCTCACCTGTATCGTGCTTTAGACAAAAAAAGATAGCATCTGTTAACTGTGATGTAATGTCCAAATATACACGGGGAGTTATTTAATAAAAATCCACTTAAGCTCATGCTGAAATGAACAGACATTGTACAGTTTTATTTATAGCCCAATTTCCGTAGGGTTACTGCAATAATGCTGAAAAGAGGAGAAAGCCCGTCTGTCACATTGCGTAAGAGCACAGAAGGTTCCGGGGCGTGCCCCCCCACCCCGTTTGACTGCCTGTTTAACCGTGCGAGATTATCCCCTCGGTGGGATTTCGATTATTTCCCCGGGAATGACTCAGCCTTCACTCTTGAGGTGTGTAATTTGACGACTGAGCAGGAGGAAGTCAAACCCGGAGCGGTGAGTCAGAAAGGGGCCCAAAGCGCGGTGACTTCACTCGTAAGGGCAGAGCTGGCACGGAGTCGGAGGGCCTGACTGGGGGGCGGGCAGCCACCCAAGCACCGCGGATCCCGGAGATTCCCTGGAGAAATATGGCCTCTCCCATCCTAAGCGGAATGGCTGGCGTGGGTCCAGCGCACGGACGTTGTCGGGTGACCGGGGGCGGCGTCCTCTCCTAGCCTCTTCCCCTCGGGTTAATGAGCGGGCCGCACTGGTGTCGGTGCCCTTTTTATCTCCGTCAAGGCTTTCACAGGAACCGGACACCGTCGCGCCACGCTGAACGCAGCTCGGTCGGGGAATGGGGGGGTGGGGGGACTTCTGCCCTTTCGCGAGATATTTTACTAATCGGCTGCTGGCCCTGTCTGGGGACCCAGGCGGTGTCCTCTCTCAGAGAACAAGGTCCCAGGCCTATGGTGACTCAGGGCCTCAAGGGGACATAACCCAGAACAAACAGAGAGCCACAGAAGAGAATGTCTGCTCACGTTCCCCAGGAAACTCTGCGCAAAGCAGGCAGGACGCCGCTCTGCATCATTCTGTGAGGTTAAACACCTCCACTCTAACATCTGTTTTATTAATCCATTAGATGCTTTTATCCAAAGTGACATATATCCGCAGTACTGCAAAGGTAAGCAAAAGTCTTAGTCAAAGAAAATGTTTAAGGCTATTTATCTGGGTAGTAAGTTTATATTTTCTCCCAAAAAAAAAAGTTTTATATTAGAACTTCGGCAAATTAATAGTGACACATTAAAAAATAAGCAAGAGTTTCTTCTGGAAAAAGTTATTGATATCTAGTTGGACGGCTACCGCTTCTGTTTCCAAACCTCTCTGGGCCGTCCCAGCCGTTCCATGTATTTATACAATTTCTCCACCAGCTCAGTAAATCGATTAACTTAGTTTGTTAAGTAGCATTAATGAAGTGTTGATTAGCCAATCACAGTGGGGTAGTGGTGCCTTCAAAAGCACATGGCTGTACTGGATGGTTGCTCCTAGTACTGGGGTGACTTTGGGAGAGGTTTTGAAACGGCCAAGCTGACACACTTTGACAGACATAATTGCATAATTTTACAGCAACATGAAGATCATTTAAACATCGTTTTTTGTGACTACCTGACCCGGACTGGCGACATTCCAGTTAGCGGAACTCGCCGAGCCACACATTCCTCAAGGAACTAGGAGGAAATGTACACTTATTTCAATTTATGAGGACCTCAGATGGGGAGTAAGGAGCTAACTGGAGAAAGACTCGACTGAAGTTGTTTTGTTAGTTATAAATAAATGCAGACTTAAGTGTATGGATGTGTGCGTGAATTGAGCCGAAGTGGCAAGAAGGGAGGGCGGGTGCAGCCATGACCAGTGAATCACAGCTGAAAGCGTGAACCCTGGCCCAGTGGAAGACGACCGGTGCATTCTGGGAAATGGAGTGTGAGGCACGTGCTGCCGCGGATGGCCCACATCTGTCACATCCCTAATGAGGCAGGTCAGAGGTGCCTCACGGCGTCATGGCCTCACTCCTCCTGCCTCTCCTCAGGGGTGCAGTTTAAGGGAACAAAAAGAAAGGGCAGGACTTCAGCAGAGCGGGATAATAAGGCCTTAAAGCACTCTTAATAATAGAGGTTACTATTAAAATACGCAGAAAAGACATAATAGAAAAGAATTAACTCCTTATGACAATTGATTCTTTTTTTTTTTTGATTTCAGAATGAAAATAAGCAGATGTGTTTGGGCTTTTGCGACGGATGCCTTGTGGGAGAATTCTTTTGTTTGTACGAATGTGGGAAAGGTTCAGGACAGGTTCAAAGGAATTCCCATCCTATACCCTCCAGCACCCCCCCCCTCCCCCGCGCCGCAACCTAACATGACTTGTTCATTCGCGTCAGTGATTCATGTATTCCAAAGAGAGGCACGGTTGGGGCCTGTCTGTGTAGCTTAGCATTTTCCGGGAGAAGCTCGGCACTTTAGTGAGCTTGGGCCCTCCCAGTGACCTTCACGTGCTGAGTACAGCTGCTCAGCCGCTACCCTATCTGCCGCTCTTTGTTTACTCTCTGACAGCGTCGCTCCACCCTATCTCTGGCCCTGTGCTCTGCCAAAGGCCTTTGATCCTTTCTTGTGATATACAGGGAAACTGACCTGAAGTCAGGAAAAAAGAAACCTGGCAGGACTGGCGTAATTATCTCCGGAACATAAATCAGTGTTGTGAACTTGTCAGTTTCAGCGCCCAGCTGTTCTGTGTCAGTTGCAGTCTTGTGGTTCCTTCAGGCATTCTCCAGACTCACCTTGAGTGTTAAGCACTGGTAAAGTCTGGCTGCCTCGCTATCCCAAGCACAGACAGGTACCGGCAGGTTGTCCTCAGATTGGCCAGCCAAAGAGATACTTTCATTATACAAAAGGGAAATGAACTCCAACTCTGGGGCAGGATGGGAGTTACCAGGCAGCTAGGTTACACCTGTGAGCCAGGTATCTTCAAACAGACTTCTCTCAATTCTCCTATATCCACCCTGTTTGAGCAGGTCAGGCCCAGGAATGCACCAGGCTCATGTCGCCAGTCCGGGTCAGGTAGTCACAGAAAACGATGTTTAAATCTTCATGTTGCTGTAAAATTACGCAATTATGTCTGTCAAAGTGTGTCAGCTTGGCCGTGTCCCCAGAGTCCAGGCTCATGTTTTGGGCTTCATGGGCAAACTATCAAGTACATAGCAAAGAAGTATGTTCAGTACTCGTTAATTATGTGCGAGGACTGTAAAACTGTATAACTGTAAAACCATATTGGTGTGTGTCCCTGACAGCGTGGAAAACAAACATCACATAAGAGTAACATAGCAGTTCAGGCTCCGAATGCTTCACGGTAAATTTAACACTTTTTTCAGGAGCAGAGGTTGGACTTTAAGATAATTATCTAAAAAAGGTACGAGCAGGAGGCTGGCTGTTTGAACTGGGCAGCACCTCCCAGAGGAGACATCCAGTGAAGCATCCAGTGATGTAACAGAGCCTCAGTCTGCACTGCATGCACTGCGTCCTATTTGCAGGTTTTACATTTTTATTGTTCACCGACGTCTTTGACAATAGCCTGACATCCCTTCCCCTAATTTATTATTATTTATTTATTTTTGTTATGCTCAGATTTCCTTTAATTTTGAATAATATGAACTGAAAGCGTAACACAAATCTGCATTTGCCCAAGAGAAAATACATAAATAATCCACTTAAATTATAATCTTCATTGCAGAGGGCAACTTTCATACGACTAAATTTAGGGTTTTAATTGAATTGTTTGTGTATTTATCATTTAAACAAATGGTTTATGACACACAGTAGAAAAGCGATTTTACAACATACTAAATGTGCAGCTCCTTTTGCAGCTTTTGCGATTAAAATTGTGAGCTACTTTCCGGCAAGACAAATGTAGTCCCACAAAAACACACTGGTTAGAATAAAATTAGTTAGAAAACTAAATTCTCAGAATAGCACTATGACACATGCATGTCAGATATAAACAGGAACTTTCTACTCTTATTATGTTTTTTTATAATTCTGGGCAGGACACAATACTAATTTAGATATTTTTACAGTGGTAATGTACTTTACTGTGCTACTTTCGAGCGAATTACCTCAGATTTTAAGCTGCGTTATAATAAAATGTTATAATAACCATGAATTGCTTGTCTGTCTTCGCCACTTCCTAGTTAAGGGTGGCCTGTTTATGTTTTTGCTCCATAAACCCTGATGTAACTGCAGAGGTAGGAAGACACAGTGGATTCAATTTAGGGTTAGGGTTGGGACAGGATGCATGATGTCACAGATTCCCTTATAGGCCTTCAGTAACTCCATATCCCCTTTATGTGAATTGAAATTCCACTGCGGAAACAGTGGCCATCCGTTGGCCGTGTTGGCGTTTAATTTGACATTGCTTAGCAGTGGAGGCGGCACGTGTGTTGGTGAGGAACGGTCGGGGGAGGGGGAGGGTGGAGCCACCCAAGGCAGGTGCACCATGGGGGCAAACGAATGGCAGTGTGAGTGAACAAAACACGCCACTCCAGGGGGTGTGGCCCACATCTGCCCATACATCACACGTCTCCCTGTTCCTTTGGTGGAGGCACAGCTAGGCTTTGGAACCCCCCCCTCCCCCCACCACACGAATACGCTGTCCCCGGACTGTGCTCCACCCCACCACATGTAAAACTTCTGAGGTGTACAAATTGTTTCCTATCCTTAGCACTTTTTCCCCAGTGTCTCCTTATATGGTAATACCTCCTGAAAAACAGTCTTTCTTAATTTTTACATCTGTTCAGTGCCGGAAAAGGTACGTTTTTACCATTGAAAAAAAAAAATTTTGCTTATTACTGTTTTTAATGTGGCAGTATTTTTAACTGGTGGGTTGCAACCCAAAAGTGGGGCACTGAGTGTGTGGTTTAAAGAAGTGTTTCATCCGCTGGACCCCTTTCCCTCCCCCGGTCGGAAAATTATACCACTAACCCACCCCAACACACACACCCTCAGTCAGCAAATTTCCCCACCAGTATGGTGGAACACATTATATGTATTATATGTATGTCTTTTTCTTTGTTATTATTATAATTTGCTCTCTCATTTTTGACGTAACCTGTCTCGGTTTGGGTCGTGACTTAATGACCCAGGAAAAATGTGGGTCCTGTGGCAAAGCTGGTTGAGAACCAGCCCTTTAAATTATCGCTATACTTAACCAACTGAAAATGAAAACTAACATAATGTTTTAGCTACCTTCCCGTGGACAAGTAAGGTTAAATAAAACTCGCGACTTTCCACTAGAATGGTAGCTAGCTGAATCTTGTTACAGCCGGCAATTAGCTAGTACATGTATATAGTACATACTGATTAAAACTGCAAATGTAAAACAAACATGGGTATTGACATGCATGGAAAAGGTGGCTAATACTGCTAAAAAATACACTATGTAGTTTTCACAAAATGTTTATCGAGAAGGTCACCGTCTGTTGTAATGTGCTATTTGTCTCAGTCATACATCGTGTTTGGACAAAAGCATCTGCTAAGTGAAATAAACATAGACGTAAATGTTTAGTGCCCCTGTTATGATTAGATTAACAGACATGTAGCATCTACTTTTGTGTTTCATGGCTCCGCCACTGATCCTGTTGTCGAAAATGACCTTATGCTATTTGATATATTGTGAATTACGTTACTCGATATAGAAAACTGACAGGACTGAAAACTGATGGTCCTTTATTTCCTTCTGTTTACCTTAGTTCATTATCCCTGCTTTAATTATACGCTGTAATGTCTTGTCAATATTAACGGGTTCCGCTGTTCAACCCAAAGTTGAGTTGAAGATGAGAGATTATTGAATGCATCCTACACTCAGCAGAAGAGGGGATATAGTCACTGCTGTTAGAATCCCTTCCGTCTGCATTACCGCTTGTCCAAATGCTTCTCATTTGACCATTTCATCCTAGACAGTTAGTACCAACTCTCACATTTCACAGAGCGGTGATGACATTACAACAGTTCTTGTACACGTTGTACTAATGAGGTCAGAGACCATTTATATGTATTTGAGCACTATTAATAAGCAGCATTTGAACATGTTTACAGATGATAGTGTCTCGAATCAGTCAAGCCAGTTTTATCTAATGTCAGGCTCTATAACTGAAGTAAGCTGGTTATGAGAAAAGCAGCTAGTTGCTTTCATGATTTGTCTTTTTGGAACTATTGTAGTGTTCTACAATATCAGGGATCAGCTGACAGACTTCCCAGTGTTGTTATAGCACCTCCACGTTGGACACGAACTCTGTCAACTAAACAAACAAACAAATAAATAAGCGCTTAAGTGGAAAGAGATTCTTCTTTCCTTCATGTAACATCATACAAGTGTAAAGGGGGTGATCTTCACTGAACTTTTGCTATGTATCCCCAAGGTTTGGAATCCCATTTCATGCACAGTTTGGCTTAACAAGACCGAAGCACTCTCTAGTTTTCCAAAGCTTTAGCACCAGTTGCTAAGCTAACACGAACCACAAATGCTTTGTTTCACAAACAAAAACGTCAGCCGCCGTATCTCTGGAGCTTATCTTGTCTTTTGCTTTGAAATAAATCACAGGACTATCAAAAGCTTGGAAGGACTTTGTACTTCTAGATATCCTACCTCTTTAATGAGCCAATAAATTTTTAGATGGAGCGTGCAGCGATCAACTGGAGTCATCGTAAGGTGCGCAGAAACTTTCACTGCATTCACTGTCGTGATGCCCTTTCGAATAGCATCTTCTGGAATGCACCATTGTCCCAGTTCCCCTATCCAGTATGCAGATCAGCAGCTTCCCATCAACCTGTCAGCCTTAGCTGGTTGCAGGCATGCTGGCTGAGGCAGTCTGAGGTTGCAGATATCTTATGCCATGGATGTAATCTGCACTCGGTTCCAGCCATTCATCCGGCTGGGTAAACATGTTTTCAGCAGCCCCTTCGTGTACGCATACACAGGAGCCTTGGAAAAACCAGCCCTGTCTATTAAAAGCATCTTCCTGGCAGGCGAATGAGAGATCGGTGCCAGAAGAGGAGGGTGGATGTCGGCTTGGCTTGGGCTGGTTCTACAGCACCTTACGGGTCCAGTCATGGGTGGCTGCTGGGTCTGCCTGGTTTTGTTTCACCGCAGTGAGGTGAAATGAGGCTTTACGGCTTGTATTCAGTCCATTGGATTAAAATCTCTTGAGAAAAACATAGATGAGAAATTGGGGGAACAAAGTGTAGCTGATTGTATTGGTGAGAATGTTTTATTTGTGGGGTGACTGCAGGCAGATCCACAGGGTTTCTTTGTCATGTGACCACAGTTATCGGAGTTCCATTCAGTTCTCAAGTCCTTGTTTGTAGTGGGTCTTTTTCCCCTGCCTGCTAACCTGGACTGAAGTTTTGATGCCAGGCTTGAGACCTGTAGCAGTGTGTGTCCTGCGTATGATTCTTGCCCCGATCTGTTTTTATAATTTAGCATTTACTTTTTGTTGTGCTTTGATCCCAATCCTACGCGATCCAAATTTCACCTGGAATTTAGATTCTGTCTTTAATAACCGTGTCGTTTGCCGGTCAACAGGGGTGGAAAGTTCAGGTCCAGAAAGTATAAATCCAGAACAAGATTTTGTTTTAACCAAACAGCTGAGTACTCGGGGACTGTCACTCTTTATGATCAACTGATTGGTTGAAACAAAATCTTGGTCTGGATTTTTAATTTCTGGACTCGAACTTTCCACCACTGCCGGTCAATCCCTTCAGGTGCATATGCTTCCTGAATGGACCCACTTTCCTTTTTCCTAAAGCGATTTCCTGTTTGTTAATGCAACCTCTCCCTGAACAGTACACATTCCAAAGGGCGAATCGTATACATCTCAGTACTTATGTTTATTAAAATAGTCTGTTAACAAAGCATTTAATTCTTCTCTAGAACTCACTTGCTTAGAGTGGTTTGTCGGAAAGGAAGAAAACAATTACAATTTATTAAATATTAATAAATATATGAATTTAAATCTTAATAATATAATTAAACTCCAGATTTGTTTATGTTTTGTATTATTTTAAATTCCTAGTAAAATTCTTTGCTAGCTTCATTGCGAGGTATGGTGTTCAAATTATATTACCTATAGAACGTAGCTAAAGCTCAGGGTTCTGGGAAAGGAAGAGATGATTTTAATTCACTATGGAAGGACCTAAGCGAATCATGAAGATTTCTGCACTTCCTGTGACTGAAAGAAGAATCCCAGTGGTTGAAATGAACGCACTTTCTGGGGCACAAATATACCTTTTAATACCTTAATTGGAATTGTAGCCCCTGACTGTTAGCGTTGTGCCAATGAAGGTTTGAACAAAGGAAACAAAGTGTTTCCTCAAAAGCTGGTTTAAGAACAAAAAAGTTAGCAGCATATCAAACTCTGACTTGGCCTTGTTTAATTTAATCATCTATAACACATATTAATTACATCGGAATATGAAAATGTTCATCTAACGATTGATGTATTGATGGGGAAAATAACGGCAAAATCAGTCCTGGGAATCAAGCCAGGAACAGGGACTGGGAAGGTGTACAGGTGGTCAGGAATTCAGCTGGTGGTTATGTTCAGAGGGCACTGAACACACAATGCTGCCCGTGTGCCTGAACGACACACGTCGGCAACGCAAATCGGCACACACACTGTTGTGGTCACAGTGCAAAGACGCGGCGTGAATGCTGAACCCGGAGGTGTGATGCGTGTTCTTCAAGTGTCTTGCGCTTTGTGACAAAGCATTTAAAGAGAAGCAGCATACCTTTGGCCTCACAGCTAGTATTTGATGTTTCGCTTTCCGTTCTGAAGTGGAATGTTGTCATCTGACGTCACCCGACTTTGATCAGACGACCTTTCGCTGGAGGTCAGCAAGGTGTTTGGTGCCAGGCCGAGATTCTCCAGTCTCTTTTGATCCTCCTAGAGCACCTTGTGATGTGTGATAAGACGGAGGGAAGTAGGCAGAATAGGTTTATGTTCGTGTCTCACCGGGAATTCATCCACCCATTTTCTCCAACCACTAACCTTAATCTGGGTCATTGGGGGTCTGGAGCCGATCCTGGAGGCACTAGGCAGCGAAAAACCCAGGGTGGGGCGCTGATCCATGGCAGGGCACACTCACACACCAATCTCACTGGACATCTTACATTTTTAAATTTAATTTAATTTTGTGTATGTATATTATTCACCTCCAGCCAAAACTGTTTGAACAGGCCATTTTTCTGCCATTTTTAGTAAACTTCAAGCAAAGTGTCTCGAAGAAAAGCGTTTACGGATATTTGAAATGGTAAGATCAAGTGAAGTTAAAAGTCCTGACATGGCCTGCATCACCCGACCAGAACCCCCCTGAGGTGATCTGCAAGGATGTGCGGGGAAAGCACAAGGTTACACAGTCGTTTGTAGGCTCCATCTCCGTGGGAGTGAACTCCCTAGTGTCTGTAATGCATGGATTACTAAGAGATTGTTCTGCTGTCGTCACCCTAAGAGGCAGGTATTTAGCCTATTCTTCATTTCAAGGGTGGTGCTGGTAATTTTTTTTTTCATATTTCCCGTAATTCCCAATCTGTTCTCTTTTGTTTTGGCACTGTCTGTGTTCTTCAACTGTAATTATAAATTGCAAGTATAAAAAGTGTCAAAACTCTTACTGTCATGATATTTTATAATTACACTATTTCGTAAAACACTTAATATTGTCATATGGTTTGACCTCCACCAACAATGCAGCTGATTCAGTTGATTCTTTAAACGTAGCCATAAAACGTATCGTTAGATTTTTTTCCTGCCATACAATCTATTTTACTGGACATTTAACTGTATTTTTTCTTTACTTCTTGACTTGTATATCTCTCTGTTACTTTGTCTGTGAAAAGTGCTTTATAAATAAAGTTTTATCTTTTACTATCTTTCAACTGTTGCACTTGACGTTTCACATACAAAATGGTCTCTTTCCCTGAAATCTGTGGTGACGTCTTTCCTTGATTTCTTCTGATATAGTCTGAAAAGCATCTGATGGTTTATCTCACACACTTAGCGAGAGTCATCCAGATGTTAGCCGAGACACTCCTCTTCTGTGCCCTGACCATTTCCCACGCCCCTGCCTCTCACCCTAGGCATCCTCACGTTGCTTCCTAAATGTCACAATAAAGTGTAATATTTGCTCAGAAACGTTCTTCTCCAGTTAGCACCTTGTGCGTCACACTGCAGTCTTTCATAGCTTCAGTGTTAAAGCTCAGTGCATGTGGTGTTTGCATGAAAATGTCCTCCTGTGCACTGCCATCACATCCAGGGTGTCTCCTGCCTTGTCCCCTATCCATCCTAGGATGAGCTCTTAGCTGGCAGTTACTACAAAAGTGGAAAAATGGTTGAATGCACATTATATACACTTAGACTATAATAATATATAGACGTAGGCCAACACCTCTGCGTGTTCAGACTCATTTTACCATACAGCTTTGTACATTCTATTTGCACAATCCCTTTCTATAAATGCACTAATTACTCCATGGAACAATTTATGGAACCCCACTTTCAAAATCTAATTCCATGTTATAAGACTGGCAATTTAGTTGTACTTTACCGATGATTTAAAGAGCTCAGGTGTAAGCTATAAATTAAAGTAAGACGTTGACTCACAGGCTTTCCATTCATAAGTTAAACCCAGAAAGTGCGTTTTAATACTCACATTCCGTTAAGGAAGCTCTTGAAAGCAACTTTTAGGATTTTCACGCAAATATCGATTTTCGATTCTCGCATAGTCGAAAGGCATGTGATTTCGGTGGACTGTTGCCTGTGTTTCCCAATCCATTCCTCGGGGATCCTCGGTCGGTCCATGTTTTTGCTCCCTGCGGGACAGGCCATGTTTTTGCTCCCTTCGAGCTCCATGCGGGACAGGCCATGTTTTTGCTCCCTTCGAGCTCCATGCGGGACAGGCCATGTTTTTGCTCCCTTCGAGCTCCATGCGGGACAGGCCATGTTTTTGCTCCCTTCGAGCTCCATGCGGGACAGGCCATGTTTTTGCTCCCTTCGAGGTCCATGCGGGACAGGCCATGTTTTTGCTCCGGGAGGGAGCACAGACGTGGACTCAATACCCATACTGGGAAACACTGCTGTGGAGTATCCATGGTGAATGTGTGGTCTGTGGTGCATTGACATCCCATTCAGGGTGTCCCCTGCCTCACGTCCTGTCCCTCGGGGGGTGGGCTTGAGGCTCCTCATAACCCTGTACTGGATAGGCAATTAAGCAAAACAAATTTGCATGGTTTACAGAAAGTGCTAAGAATGTACTAAGAAACAAAAGCAATGCTATCATTTGATATTAGGATATTATTTTTAACCCATAGGCAGAAATGCATTCCACAGAGTAATTAAGCATGTTTTTGTTTAAATTCAAAAACTGGAGAACAAATTCAGTCTTGCAGTCCCATGTTCCAGGGCCTAAAGCAGGCAAAGGGCAGACATGTATTCTGTTTTCTGGTTTGCCTGTTAAAAAAATCTACATGTGGTTTGCCAGGGAATGTGACTTACATAAAAAAGGCTCAGGTTGGTTTTGAAAAGTCCAAACCTATTAGACAAATGACAGAACCCCCTCGTACAACAAGCTCGCTGCCAAAAATGACGCCCAACTATGGGTGGCATGACAGGGGAAAACAACCTAAGGATTCAAAGGGACATTTATTTTGGCGGGGGACTCCAGTGTTGATTTTGTGCAGGAAATGACCACTTTGGCATAATTATGGCATTTTACAGCTATACACGGCCAAAGCCCATGAATGAAGAGTGGATACTGGGACATGCCGACTGTGTTTAATGTCAGATATGTCAGTATAATAGCTGATTCAAAAGGGCAGCTCACCCAGATAATCTGCCACGTTCCAATTCTTAATGTCTTTTTTGTTTAACATTTAACCTGGTATTAGTGATGAAGGCTCTTCTTGTGTTTGCATTCTGTTTCTTAAAATACACCGACATCCTCCTGTACACTCCACAGTCTGTGTGCCCCGAGATGAACATTTCTGATACAATTCTGTTTCCTGTGTCATTCATCAAAGTACCGCAGATGCGCATTTTGCAATGCATTTAAAACTTGGACAATGGAGCCACTGTTGCAACAGCTGTCAGATTTTGCCAGTAGTTTTATTTTTAAATGAGTTTCATTAGCTTGTTTATCTAGCGCTGCTTCCTGTTGTGTGTTTGGATTTTCATGGTGGGAAACTATTCATCCAAGCAAACTAATCATTTTGGTAACGCTTTGCATTAACTGCACCTTCATAATGCATTCATTATACATTCATAGATCATTCATAAGCAGCATGTAAGTATACCTTTGCACCCTAACATACCTTAACAGCTTTAATTTCCATTAATAACAAACATTATACAGGTATATTAGGATAAGTATACTTACACACTGCTAATGGATGCATTATAAAGGCATTATGAAAATGCAGTTAATGTAAAGCGTTACCAAAATTTTAAAAAATATATTGTTACAATTCCAAAAATCCTGAGCTACCCTTCCGGATACTCTGTGCTATTCTCTGTTTTCCGTAATAATTCAGAATTACTCGAAAACTGATCTTGACAGGCGTGGAATTTGTATGTCATGGGATGGGACACAGCGAGTTCTATTTAACCCCCTCCTTTGGCGTGGGGGCCTCATCGGAATTTCCAGTGCATATGCACGCTCACCAGTGTGCCAGTGTGCAGCTGGAGCCTGTCCCAGATCTCAGGGATGGGAGGAGGAACATAAAAGCGGGACAAAGAGTGAGATACGAAGCCAGCAGCCCCAAAGGCCGGACGCCGACGCGCCGCTCTCCGCGGCTTGGATCTGTCCCCATTTCTCACCAGGGTTAATCCCAAAGTTCAAAGGTACATTTCCGACTGATGAGCGTGTGTATGGACATGCGTGTGCGTGCTCATGTATGTGTAAGTGCGCAGACTTGCAGATTGTGTGCAAAATCTCTTATAGCTTATTTTTAACAGGATACTGTAATCTTTGGATAAAATAAGTACATGAATGTTTAACTCTGGGACTAACTGCACATGCCCTAAGAAGGATCCCCTCCAGTGTGTAACCAGCTTTACGTTCCTACAGCCTTCGCTGGGTCCCAACTGCCATAGCATGACTGAGTAACTGGATTCTCAAATGGCCTGAAAATGGATGTTGCATAATATTCTCAAATTTCACTTAATTTCACTTCCCCTGTTGTAGACTGGTTCATCCCCATATAGTCTCCATTACAAGCTTTCCGGACAGGCCATTCATAGTTAGGCTTACGCTGCCCATTGCGGAATATGTGGCATTGTTACATCACAATATCGGTGCCCCAGCTTTCATATTCAGGGAACATTCAGGTGTTAAATCCCTTGGAAAAAAATTAGCTTAATCCGACTGATGCCTCATAAAATCAGCATCCATTTCAGTATTTTTAAGATGGGCTTTTTAATGTTGGTACCTGACGAGTAGGAAATGATTTTCATGTGGCTTGATGCTCAGATTCATGTCCCAGTATTATAACATTCAACAACAAACAACAGGAATAACAGAATGACTGTGTCACTCTGCATGGTGCCGCTAGTGGCCAGCACTGTTGACTGGACCCAGGGTTCAGGTCTCTGCTCCGGCTCCATGTCTGTGGAGTCTGCATGTTCTCCCTGTGTTCCCGGGGGGTTCCCCTGGATTGTTCCCTTCCTTGCACCCATAGCCTCTGAGACAGGCTCTGGGCCCCTTGTTACCCTGTGGATAAGCAGTTGCAGAATATACATGTATGTTCTATGATATTGATATAAAATGCCAGTTCCCAGCACCAGTGTTTACCGCCACCCAAACTGTGTGTGCCCCAAGATTTTCTCCCCCTGTTGGCCACAAACAGTCAGTTACTTTTTAACCTGGGCCCCGCTCTGGACAAACCGGCCCCTTCTCATTCCTAATGTCAGTTTTGTGATTCACCTTGCTGCCTCTTCACACCATGTTTGAAGCTATCAATGATGTTTAATCGAGAGTGATAGCTAATTAAGCATTCGTTGCAAATTGGATTGTAACCAAGTACATTCTGGAGGAATGTGAAAAAAGTAATTACTGTTGTGCTTCCATGATTGCATTTTAAAGGACTAAACTTCTGTGCAGTATTGATGTATCTGGGTGTGTCTATGGAATAAACTTGAACTGTGAGCGAAGTGACTCTGCAGGTCTCTGTCATTTTCATAGCTTGTTTTGTCTACTTTCTTCGTGGCTGTTTGTTTAAGACAACAATTTCCTTGTAATGCGTTGTGTAATTGTTTGTTTAGTGCTGTCTATACCATAGTTTGGAACAAGTAAAGGGATACAGATGTCCCAGTTAGTGACTGGAGTGGAAATTTAAACTCACGCTGGGCTGTGAGCGACGACAGGACATCTTCTGTTGTTTCTGGTTAATGTTCCTATTGCGGCCCTCTGCTTCTAGGTCTTTGCATGCTAGATATGCATGTAGCATGACAAACAGTCATGAAGAACTGAACCGGCACGACTGCTTTGAACCTGAGAGTATCACAGCGACCCACTGCCACCGAACAATGTGCCGGTGATTCCCTGGAAGAACATCTGGCCTGCATGTAGGTGGTTAGCGCTTAAAGACAAAGGGCTCCACTTCTTGTCTGTGTTCTCTGACGTCAATCTGCTACTTCTCACAGATACACCCAGACAGACTTTTTCTGTGGAGTCAGACATATTACGCAACGTTGTCTCCAAAGCACTAGATTATGCCTGATTTTCCCGAAGACTATAAATGTATTCGTACGAACACTATACTGGATACGCAATGCAAAATATGCTAAAACATATATCTATAAATGTGCATGTCAGTATGCATACAGACTGAATTATATGTGTTATTTTTATTAACAGCAGCAGCAACCTGTGAGACCTGCCTCTTGTTTCCATGTAGCGTGTTAATAGTTTCTCTGCACTGATCACCCTTATGAGTTGCTGCTGTTTTTTCCCCTTCATACATAAGGGCTAAGGCCCTGGCTAGCCAGCCGGGCATTTCTTATAGCAGGTGCTGTCGGTATACCATTATATACCATTATATACCATTATATACAATTATATACCATTATATACAATTATATACCATTATATACAATTGTATACCATTATATACCATTATATACTATTACCCCTTTGCCATATCCCCGGTCAGATTCCTACTTTCCCCCCTGTGCTGTACCTTCCTCATCGAACCCATGTATTCGCACGTGCCTGGCAGTGTAATGAACAAGATTACGTTCCTAAGAATTATTCTTTCAAAAATTAATGATTTATTTTCATATGGGAAAAGAAAAGTTTATCGGTGCTGGTGCAGAAATTATAAATAATATCCTGCTCTCTTTAATTTGCATCATGAATAATATGATAAAAGTGTTTTTTTTTCCCAGCTCATTCTTGGGTTTATCGGATTTTACAATCGTGTGGGTTTGGACCCACTTTTATTCCAGGTGAATAGGATCGATGGGTGAAGGCATTTGTTTGTGAAGTTAGTTTGAGAAGAAACCAAACTGCTGTGGGATTGTGTGCCTTTCAGTCTATTTCTGCCTCTGCGAATCAACAGTGACTCTCCGTTTCATTAAAAACTTTAGGATTTGAATAAACAGACCCTATAACTAAATGACAAAAAGTGAACAGACTTTTTTCACCGAAATAAAAGACAGCCTCACAAAATGTTATGCAATGGGGAACTTTAAATAACATGTAGCATAATATCCCAAGAATAATTTGGGCATACAATTCCCCCAAACAAATACAATTCTGTTGGTCTCCGGTGCTGTCAACACGACCACGCATTACAGTTTGATAGACAGTAACAAATGCCACTAGAGTTCAAATGCTGCAGATTATGCTTCCCTTAAAAAAAGAGATGTGAAAGACAGATGGAGATGTGGTGGTTTTGTTTTAGGGCAGAAGTCATGCAAGGTGAGACTATTTCCAGCTGCATGTTTTAGGGTGCATGGGCACAAGACAGCGTCGCATTTCCTGCATGCTAAGCACAGTCATTCTTGATGACGCTTGTGTTACGTTCCTCGGGAAATGTCGGCACGGGGTGAGGCATTTGACGTCTGGGTGCACAGATGTGAGCGTCAGCATGCTCCCCAACATGAACCGAGGACTGCGATTGGATGGCTGCGATCTCGCTCTGCATAAACACAAAACAGGGTCCGCACACATTACGCAGAGTATAGACACTGGTCACATGATGTCTGGAAGACAGTCTTTTCCACAGATACGCTTTGTCCACTACAAAGGTCACTCTGCTCTGATGTTTAAACAAACCATGGATCCTGGTTATGAAATCAGAGTGGGTTGCTTACATGATAAAATGTCTGCAATTAATTCATTATACTTTGCAAACGTTATGTAAGGAAGCCTTAACCTTAGGTGCAAGCAACAAAATAAATGGCTGAATGGATGGTCGGGCAAACTGCAGCTTCTTGCAGGAGGCAAGAAAAAAAAAACTGCATTTATTGAGCTTATGTTTTGTCAGTGTGTTTAGAAGCTCCTGCGCACTTTGAATCAACAGGAAAAAGTCAATGTAAGCTGCCCCAGACCCTTGGGATACCAGCCACATATAACATATTGATTTTTAAGGTAAAACAATCCAGGGTGAAACATTGTGTAGAATATGTGTACAAAAGCGAAATCCTTCTGAACTCTCACATGATGTACAACAGGACAGGAAAACATGACCAGACTGAAGTGGAAACAGTATTATGCTCGGGGTGGTGTGAGACCCAGTGTGCTTGGGCTCTGTGCCGGTGGGAAGGTCATTGGTTCAAGTTCTGTAGTCAGTTGCTCCAGGGACTGGGCGACCTCGCTTTCGCAATTGTATGTTGCTTTGGATAATGTCTGCTAGAAAAAATAAACTTGAATTAAGCCAGTTCAGGTCTTCCCCATGATCCCTGCTTTCAATAGGAACTCATTTTAGGATTTAGGGCCCAGGCTTCTGCGATCAGCAGTCTGTCAGAGGAGGAAGGGATAGAAAAAAGCAGCCCCTGCATTTTCTGCGACCGTCGGAGACCAACGTCTCCTGGCACTGCCTCCTGCACCTAAGTGAATGTGCCGATCACGACCTGGCAACGGATAAACACATTACTGCCGGGTCATTTGCTGAGGAGTGGAAAGTGCCGGGAGAACTGGAAACCTTGCTGGATCGTTACGTGGGCTTCATACCGTGACCGGTGTCTGGGAGACTGTCATCTTGTAATGCTGTTCTTTGCAGCACTTGAATGCAGCTTGAAACATGCTGAAGGTATCCATCGACTTCCTTCAAGGGTTAATTCAGAGTACTCAAAAAGTACCATGACTTACTGATGCCGGCCTAATGCTCTAAACTTTTTCCCTAAAACTGATATGATGATGCTCATGCGTTGACTGAATAAAAGTATTTGCACTACCAGTCAAAAGTTATTTCAAAATTGAGATTTTCTACGTTTGCATGCTACATTTACTAAAAATACACCCAATATTCTTTGCTAACAAATAAATTTACAGTATGTTCATCATTTGAATATCTTTATTAGCAGGAAAATGTCCTATCTTCAATTCATCAAAGTAACCTCCTCTAGCACTTATAACAGCAGAGAAAATTTGAGGCATTCTTATTGCAAGGGACATTAAATGCTGCTCTGTCTCAAGGGATGAAACACTTAACTAGTGCATTTAAAGTTAAAGGACAGCCTAGAATTTCACTATGCCATCACCACAGAGTTAATAGGACATCAGACATACTCTTTCCATGTTATAAAGGAAACTTGTTTTATTTGAGTTATATTTTCATTTATAGTTAGAACACAAGGACATAAGAAATTTACAAACGAGTGGAGCCCATTCAGCCCATAAAGCTTGTTTGGGGAGAACTAATAGCTCAGAGTTGTTAAAATCTTATCTAGCTCTGATTTAAAGGATCCCAGGGTTTTAGCTTGCGCTACACCATTAGGGAGACTATTCCATACTCTAACTAAAGTTTGGAATATTCTTCCTGTTAGTGTAGCGCAAGCTGAAACCCTGGATTCATTCAAATCAGAGCTAGATAAGATTTTAACGACTCTGAGCTATTAGTTAAGTTCCAGTTGTTCACTTTCCAGGGCTTAACAAGAATAAAAAAATCTGGTAGTGTGTTTCTGTTCCTTAATTTAATCTACTGTCTACTAAGACATATGTCAGATTAACAGGGTTTTGCATATACATTAATCACCCCCCCATATGTATACATTGACATGTTCTGTTTTTGTTTTGATCTCCCGTAACCCCGGCAACGCAAGAACCTTCCATTGCATCAGACTGTAAACACATTTGTTTGCAATCTTCTTGTCTTCCGGGATCCGGCAATGACCCCACCCTGTCTGCATCTAACCATGGGACAGAAAGCCGTAAATACATCTGTTCCTTGTTGTTGAATCCTAGCGAGGAAATAATCGCAGAATATGGTCATCGCTCTAATTCGTAGATACAACTCAGACAGATACATTTTACAAGACAAGGACTTTAACCAGTAGCTTTTTGTTTATTGCTTCCATTGCATGCAATGTCATCATCCAGTGTACAGCGATGGTCTCCCAGAGCTCAAAGGTCAAAGGTCAGCGCTGAAGACTCTTTGGGGATTTCGCCTGAGTAGCTGATGCAGCGGGGAGGCTGATCTGCATTATTTTTGAAGCTCTATGATGTCTGTCTAGGTCACAGTCCATAATATAACAGGCCAATGCTGGTCAGGCGGGTTCCTCATACCATCCACGGTGTTCCTCTGCCTTGTGTGCTTCTGAAAAATAGAAGGATGTGTCTATATAGATTTTAACTAATGGTGGTGGGGGGGGGAAGCCCACCCTAATGCTTCAATCAATACCATGCAAACATTTTAATTAAACTGTCCTAAAACTCGACAACATCATTTTTGAGTGATCTCTCAAAATACTAGAATACAGGGTTACATTATTGAGAGAATGAAGTACTTCTAGAATTTAACTTCCAGATGCATTGATTAAAAAAACACACACATTTAAAATGTTTTAAGTTGGTTTCTGTTCAAAACTCTTATATGCAATATATGGTCATTTTTGGTTGTTAGACTTAACCTCGTGTTTGTAGCTTATTGCCCATTACATGTTAATGGAAGTTCTGACTTCCAGAACTGCCATTTTTGTTTGGAAATACGTATATTTTTTAGCATTTAATTTTCGCACTCCAAATTCAAAACCTTTTCAGTAGCTCCCTACTTCCACACTTACTAATTTCCAATGGTTCCAAAAATGGTCAGTGGTTATATGGCTACAGCAAATGGACAAATTCTTCCCATTTTCCTATAATGACCCACAGCTGCAGAGCATTTGTATGGCTAATTATTACACATAAATAATACACCGGAGTGGGACTGGAGTGCTAATACCCAGCAAGGAACAGAGGTGGAAAGTTCAGGTTCAGAAAGTACAAATCCAGACCAAGGTTTTGTTTCAGCCACCCTTGAAAGAGTCCACCTCTGCCAAAAAAATATTATTTCAAACATGACCCTCCTTCAAATACTTAGCAAAAGCTGCCTGTAAGTTCTTAACTTTTTTATTGTGGTCAAATTTGACTGCTTTACGATTTACTTTTGTCATAAATATAATTTGTTTCATCCATCCACATAAGGCTTTATGACTTTTCCTAGACTAGGAAACACATTAAAGTAACAATATGATTTTTTTCAAATATTTTAATGGTTCAGTTCAGACCTGAAAATGTTTTATAAAGATGCATGATTCAGAACACAGGTTTGTAATTATATCGTTGTGGGGACCATCCATTCATTTGAATGGGGAAAACTCTAATCCTAACATGACAACCTTAACCCCTACCCAGCCCTAACCTTAACCATAAGTAACCAAACTAAATATGAGACTTTTGCTATTTTTAGTTTTTTGATTGAATTCAGAGACCTTTGTGGGGACCTGAAAAATGGTCCCAACAATGTCAAAAAATTGATTTTTATTACATTGAGGGGGACATTTCGTCCGAGGAACATCATTAGTGCTCTTTATAGAACTTTATCTTCTAGAACTTGTTTGTTTTACATTATTTCTTTATAACAGATGTATTATTCAATGTTTTACTCAAAATAAAAAGCAGCAAATTTGAAAAGCTGTGCACTCTTCGGTGCTGGGATATATGTCTAGACCATTCAGTCTATTAGGAATTCTGACTCCTGAATAGACTGAAATAGGAGAAGCAGTAAATATATAGTTGGTGAGATATTTAGGCATAAATAAAGGCTGATCAGTCAGGTCTGCTGTTGAATCTTTTGATAAATGCACATCTGGTTTTGCTAGTCACCTTTGAGCCGGTAGGACAGAAAACAGTAACGAGGGCCTGGGCCTGGATAATCCTTCGAGTCTCAAGAGAGATAAAGTGCCTGAAAGGTGTCCAAGTGCACCTCAGGTTATGAAACTTGGATGTCTCCTATTGAATCACCTCATTAAAGTTTAAAAGGAGCCCGCTGGTGGATTTTTGAAGTGTCAGGAAGCTTGAGGGATTCTCCCTAGAAATGTTGTCAGAGAGTCTTTTTTTCCTAACTGCCTAGTCCATATGGCCCTATATGTAACATTCAAATATGTAAAACCGTATATATAGTGTGATTTTTAATTTTTTTTATGTATGTGTATGCCTCTCCATCCATCTATCATCAAAATTGTATATTTATTGTCAGGATTGCAAGCACTGCCTCTGAGGTCTCAAATTACTACTCATGCCTTGGAAATCCACCAGGACCGTAAGCCGCTTCGGAAAGGCAGTTAGAATGCGATTCATGTACAGTCACTGATGTCATACCACGGCCCGTATTTTTTGTGAATGCAATTAAATTCTTGTTCATCCTCAGAAACAAGTGATGATCTATTCGACCAAGAAAATGTGAAAAATGAGCTGGGGGTGAAGGAAGAATGGATTTGTGTGTTTCCTTCTTTTAAACATAACATTTGAGAATCCTTTTCATCCACAAGTAAATTACACAGTCCAAGTGCAGCTCCTAAAGTGATTCATGTCCAGTATTCCCACTCGTAACTTTTGCCAGTTTTGAAGTCGGCGATGACAAATGGAGAAATAATTTATCCAGCTCCAAATGTTTAATTCGTAAAGAAATATTTAAAATCACTATTATATTGAGGAATGGTTTCTTAGATGGTGTGACCATTTTATAAGTCCTGAAATCAATTCCTTGATCCCTGTAAAGGACAGTTCAGCAGTGGATATCCAGGATATCAAAGTGTGTGACAGCGTGTTCTCATTCTAGGATGGTGTGCAGAAGTTACGGTGAACGATTTCAGCTGGGATAAGTGGGAGAGGAAGTGTGTCACTGTGTCAGCAGCAGCACTCACACCCACTTCCTCATTCACACCTCATCTGCGTGTTGAAATTTTGCCAGTTAGACTGAGAGTTTCCCTGCTTCTTAACAGAAACTCTCATTCTGTTTTATTTAAGGGCCTTTCCTCCCTGACGCTGTTTCGTTTATGGTGGTGCATGAAGAAAGGGTTCGAATGTCACACATTCAATGGGAAATTTTTTTCCTGCACACAACACTCAAGAGCAAAAGCTACTATTTGCCCGAGAACTGTGCAAGTTCACGCCTTAGACTGTAATTTGTATGGACATACCTGCTTAACGTCTTCCCATGATTCACCTGGGTTTGTGGTGTTCCTTACATCTCCTGGCTCATATCCAAGGGCTGAGAGAACAGCTCTCACCAGCTCCTTCAGCTCCCAGTAATGGAATGGACTTCCAGTATCCAGCACACAACTACGGTATTTCTTTGGTGGACAGAATATTTCAAATATTTGTTGGGTTAAAAACGGCCTTACAGCTTGGGTACAAGCAAATTAATTAAATTACTGGTTTAGGAGTGTTAGAGCATGAAGGCGTGAGGCTTGGCGACTTAATGTATGAGCCATGTTTAATTAATTAGACGAAACAAGACAAATGAACACTCGGGCCGTCTGGCATGACAACTGCAAGTTTGTAAGAAAAAACCTTGTAGTTTTATCACGTCAGACAGGAGGAGGCTAATTGACGGCTGTGAAACCACAACTTTCTCGCTGACAGCAGGGCAAATGTTGATAAAGTGATTTTCAGTATTAAAAGTGGATAAATAAAGGGTATTTATTTAATAATTGGTGTGTCCCTGACCGGGATATGTGGATGGATGGATGGATGGATGGATGGATGGATGGGTGGATGGATGGATGGGTAATCCTGACAAATGTGACAGACAATATTACATTTGGACATTCAATAAATTCATATTGGTAAATATTTTTCCAAGATGCAGGCCAGCTCGTCTTGTGAACACCTGTCTAGCTGGCGCAGGGTGTAGCGTTCAGGCTCAGCACGGCCTCGGCCTCCTCCGTCCGAACGGAGCAGATGGTGCCTGCCAGAAGCTCCTACGGCGACCGTGTGTGTGGCGTGACTCGCGTCGTAATGACTCACCCGCTCCGTCTCCCCGTGCCGGGTGACTAAGCAGAAATGTGCTGCTCAGCACCGGCCCGTCACTCCTCGGCCGCTCTGCGGTCTCACCCGTGACTTCGCTGGAACATCTCGGCTGAATTCCACCATCCCCTAAGGATCCCCCCCCCCAAGCCAACCTCCACACAGGCACAGCTGCCTTCGTCGTTAAACTGGCCGTTCTTTATTAATGGTGCAGAGCTAAAGAGCACACAGGTCCCAAATGATGCAATTTCAGCCAGAATCCTATGACAAAATGAATATCATTATGATGTCGTAGGTGAGTGACATGAATCAGCCCTCTGATGTCAAGGGAATAGCATCTCAGGGTACCGAGCTATTTCTTATATGGTTATAGAAATATAATAATACAATTCAACAGGATGTGGATGCCATGTTACCATTTATAATTGAGATGTAATACTTTCAGCGTAGCCTCCTATCTGATTGCCTCTTCTCAGCTTGCTTCACAGATTTGATAGAAGACAATGACCTCGAGACTTTAATTGTATTCAGGCTAGGCTGCGAACCTTAGGCTCGCTGGCAAAATGCATCATGCTCCATCTCTGCTACAAGGGGCTGATTCTGCTGCTCCAGTCCGTCGGAAATCAGATTTCTGGGGCCGGGAATTGGGCGAGGGATACGCTGGAGGCAGGACATGCAGCTGAATGAGTGCAAGAGGCAAGAAGGTCCCATAGATGTGACAGCAGAGGAGAAACCGCATATATATATATAAGTACTACCAGCTTCCATGCTGACTTTCTCAAAGTCGTGACTATTTGTTTATTTTTTTATTCATTCATTGTCTTCAACGTGTTATGATGTATCATGTAAAGCCATTTTTAAAGTCTCAAATAAATTTTACTTTATCTCATTGTGTATCACATATCAACCATTTCAAAATGACAATGAATGTTTAACTTGAGTTGACAAGACTTGCATTATTTTATTTTGACTTCTATTTATACCTGATGGATCAGTTATATTTTCAAAGGGAAAAAAAAGCTGAACATTCATTAGCTCTTCCTGTGAACTTATGGAATCGGTTTCTTGCCATTTGCTGTGCAGCATTCGATCTGTCACGGTCGGTGGCACTAATTTTAAATGTCGCCTTAAACGCGGGTGAAGAAAGGAGGAAGGTGTTCACACCGGTTGCTGCGGGGACTTCCTGGTGCTGGCCCACGCTGCCCTGTGCTGCGGCTCCGTACACGACGACGGCGAAGACGAGCTGAAGCGCCCTGACAGTGGGACCTGGACCCGCAGCTGCAGTGCAGCTCTGCTGCAGGAAATGGAACGAACAAAACAAAAGGCGTGTAAGTGTAGGTGTGTCGCAAGAGGGGATTCAGAATGTTCTGGAAGCACTCTGACCAGCTGTTTTCTGAGATGGTGGGCGGGTGTGATAAAACTGGCGGGTGCAGCGCTTCTATTAAAAGAACACCAGAGTGAGAGTAGGAACTTATGGGGGGGTTGGGGGGGGTGACTGAGAAACGTGGCAGGTTGGCAGAGTCTTGCTGCATGAGTAACCAGGCATCCACTCTACCTGGAATATGGTGAGACGCCCAGCCTGGCCAGAGAACCAGGACCTGTGAATGACGAGAAGCTTCGGAATGATGATGGTCACCTGCAGCTGTCGGCTCAGCAGGCAGCATGACCAGGCTCACAGATCGATATTTACTGAGTCTGAACCCAGGAAGTGGCCCACTTCTGTCAGCGCAGCCAGCCGGCCAGCGCTGTCCCTTTAATGAAACTCTGAAGGATTTCAGGAACTGAGCACATTAAGAAGCTACAACACCCAGCCATTTTCCATACTGCTTCTTTAGTCCTGGGTGATAGGCAGGGGTGGATAGTTCAGGTCCAGAAAGTAAAAATCCAGACCAAGATTTTGTTTCAGCCAACCAGTTGCGCATAAATGAGTCACAGTCACAGAGGACTCAGCTGGTTGGTTGAAACAAAACCTTGGTCTGGATTTTTACTTTCTGGATTGAAAGTATCCACTTCTGTTGAGACCTAAGATCATGAACACCCTGGACGTACACTAGTGGCCAAAATTGTGGAAACATTACCAATGTATGGAAGTTGCAGAACTTTATTCCCATTACTCCAATTACATATTTAATCATCCAGTGTATGATATTTGTAACATTCTTTGATTATTTATAAATGTCACTGCCAGTATTCGTGTAGCAATTATCAGAGGTGGAAATTTCAAGTCCAGAAAGTATAAATCCAGACCAGGATTTTGTTTCAACCAACCAGTGGAGTACTCTGTGACTGTGAAGCTAAGTCATGGTCTGGATTTCTGGGCCTGAAATTCCCACCTCTGGCAATTTTTAATGCGGAATTCCAAAAATGCTCTTTCCATAATTTTGGCCAATAATGTCATTTTAGGTCTTTGCTGGGGACATGTTGGTCACATCATTCCATCACACAGGAAGGAATAGAGTCTAGCTAGAGGAAGACTCCCTGTACACAGTGACCGGGGAAGCATTCGAACCTTCGACCAGGTGGGTATAAGGCTACAGTGCTGAACCCAGGCTTTACCGAATGTCTAGCCAAGCTAAATTCGCTTGTAATTCAAATGGCAATGAGGTCACTGTCCGGGAGCAGATCTCCGCTGTTCCTAAGAACGGCATCAAACAGTGGCAGGTCTCTCAAGCTCTCTCTCTGAATACCGTCGAATTGCCGAATGAATAATACGGCGGCATCTCCATGGCGGACAGACACCTCACAGATGCCTGGCTGTTCCCAGCGATCCCGGGATGCTGTGAAATCTAACCCTGTCTGATGTCTGAATTTAGCTGGAGTAAGCGGAACATATTACTCAGGCTGTGCCCCCCCTCCCCCCAACCCTCTGAAATTTCCTACATGTGAAACATGTGCAAACTGAAGATGGAGATTCAAAGAACTGCAGTTCTACTGCTATTTCTGTTTCACTATGTGTCTGACAAAAAATTGGGTTTTGGGATTTCCGTTAAAAAACCAAAAAAAACACACACATTTATTCTCTGGAGGGATTAATATATCCTTTTCCACATTCAGATTTTGCCAATGACCTGCAAATTCTATCCCTCCTCTCACATTTTTCAGCTTAAAAAGAGTAATTATTCATAGGCCTTTGGGGTTAGCACACCTAGCCAAGCTAGCTGTGTACATCAGTAGGCTGCTGGAGTCCAAGCGCTCAAACGGGCCGTCCCTGTGAATGGTTGGGCCTTGAATATGCTGTAAGTCTGGGAGTATTTGCATACAACTAACATGTGTCCATGAGCTAGCAAAAACAACGGGAGCTCAGCCAAGCACTGACACATTGGTGTTATAGGATACACGCTGGCTCCTAAAGGCTGATATGTTGGCATCACCCTCATTGTCCTGTTAGGGTGATTTGTAGCGAGCGGTAAGTGTTCCCAGCATTCAAGGCCCGATAAAGCATGCAAAGCCTCCTGAGTATCTGTGTCAAAAAGCACACAGGGTTATAAGGTTACATGTCCTGCCCCGGATCTGGTCTAGACCAGTTTGCTTTACTGTTTTTCTGAAGCCAACATGTGGTCACATTATGTTTTTTTAAATGCTTGTCCAAATTAGAAAATTAACTCACTATAAGGTTACATTAGACATCTGCGTCACCGATAGCTAAAAATAAGCAGCGCGGTGATTTTGAGACTTGTTCCGATTAAAGAAGGAAACATGCGACTCAGCAGGGAAGGGGTCTGTGCCCATGTCTGGAAGGTCATGGGTGTACATCCCATGCCAGACAGAGCCATCATATCCCTGTTGGGTGCTTGAGCAGGGCCCTTAACCCCAGCCACACCTGGGGTGCGGCACGCCGGCTGACTCTGCACTCCAACCCCAAAAACAGCTACTAAAGGTGCGCTCTTGGATAGTTTAGATGCCATAAAAGTAGGACATGTCCAGCCACTTTAATTAAATCTGCAAATAAGTAATGCATCACAAAAGAAAAGCAAGATATCCTTTAAGTATTTATAATGACATACGGACTAAAAACAATTACATATGATCATATACAAACATATTAAGTTGTTTGACTGAAAATTGTTTTTTTATTAATATCCATGCTCACATTGTCCCATATACGCTTATCCCAGTCGAGGGTGGGGGGTGGGGGGAACTGAATCCTGTCCCAGGAAGTTCAGGGCACATCCTGAAGGGGGCAGCACATGCGCATCCACATCCATACGAAACGCCAGACTTGGTGGATTGCTCACATACACCCGCACACCTGAACTGCATGTTTTTGGATCATGGGGGGGAAACCGGAGAAAATACACGTGAGCGCAAGAGGAATACGCAAAGGCCACACGCTCAGATCTGAGCAGTGCTGCAGTGTTACTTACTCAGTGAGGCACTATATTTCTCTAGTAATTAGGTAATCGTATTTAATTAATTAGTTACATTTTACAGCACATTTTGGGGCCCCAGCTTCACTGTATGCCTTTCATTGCCTGGGACATCCCTGCCCCCACCCACCAATACCCTGACAAATACATTTGCATGCACAGCTAAGTCGAGTTACAGTTATAGCATGTCTTGGAGTTCTAATGATTACATGACACTGAGCCAGTTAGATCTCTCTTAAATTACTTCTTGTGGCTGTTGTAAACTGTGGTCTCATTTGATGAGCAAAAAGCAAAAGACTACTGGCAGGGTGTCTGTCAAACAGACCAAACTGCCAGAGTGTCTGTCAAACAGACCAAACGGCCAGGGTGCTTCATGCTGCTTTTGCAGACATGAAGTTGGCATGTTAAGGAAGTATTCTGGGAAAACATAGTGGAACGATGCCTTTTAAAAATATTCTAACTATTTGTTTACGCACTCGCATGACAGATATATGTGCTTATCCAGCCTTTGGGATAGATAGCAGCTCTCTGTGCCTGGGACTTCCAAGCTAATTTGAAAGCAAAAGCAATGTCTGTAAGAGAGATTATGAAACTGGGGATTCCCCACAGCCATCGATGAGTGAGTCTGGCAGTGATGCAGGCGTAACACCGGATGAGTCACCTGGGGCTTTTTGTTTGTTTGTTTGTTTTTTTTCGTTCTTGATTCACCACACAGGAAGTGAGGCAGCAGCCTCGCGGGTGTCTCACGCTGACTGCGACTGTCGGGACCAGCTGAGATATGGGCATGTCAAGGGACAGAGGGGCTGAAAGGAAGGGTGTTTGCGCTGGTGGAAAGTGGGTGCTGGGTACTGCTGGCAGGGAGGTATCCTGCTGGGGGAGTGTGAATGTGCCCCCCCCCCCCATAAATATTACAGACCTGGACCAGAGGCTGGGGGAGACGTGGGGGCAGTTCAGCTGGGATGGTCGATGCTGCCAGGGGTAAGATGAGAGGCACTGCAGCAATAGGTCACCCAGGCACACACCTCCCAGCACACCCACCTCAGTGCCTGGGCAGGCAGGGGGCAACCATGCATGCTATGTGGGCTGCGGTCAGCGCTGGGGGTTGGGGGAACAGGAGCCCCATGGCCTGGTTGGCTCGGCTGACTCAGCAGATGCTGGGCCTGGGGGTGGGTGGGGGCTATGTCTCTAGTCCTGGCTGACGGTGTGTGTGTGTGTGTGGGGGGGGGGGGGGGTGGTGTAGACGAAATGGAGACAGGGCCGTCTAATCTCAGAGGCTTTACTGCTCTGCGAGCAACATGTGTGGCTAAGGTGGAGACGAGCTGCAAAACAGGGCTGACGGCACCGCACTAAGAAAGCACCACGTTCAGCATGACTTCGCTGCAGAAGCAGAGTTTTATGCTAATTCTGAAGTGTATTTATCCACAGATTACAGAGACACACGGACGTTAGCCCACCGCGGCTGGCTGCCACTTCCCATAGTTCAGTCATTTCTTTGCATGGCGTCAATGTCATCATGCGGGTCACTTCCCCTTTTGAGAGCAGACACTGTCCGGGAAACTCTCCATCCCTGAAAAGACCATTTTACGCTGTTGGGGGGGGGGGGCGTCTTATGGTGCCACGTGGGACAGCATTAATCTCGAACAGGGTGGTAGTGGTCGGCCGTCTACAGGTGACATAACTGAGGTTACGTGTCACATGATTCTTGGCCTCTCCTGGTGTCCCCCCCCCCCCCCCCCCCCCCCGCTGCCTGAGTGTTTATGGGGGTAGGGATTCATGGTGAGTTTATGGAGATTAAGCTAGCTGACGGCGTCCCGCTGCCGTGTCTGAGGCCCGCTGCTACACGCTCAGCCTCCCCCGGCTGCCGCTAGCTGAAACCACAGAATTCCCCCGTTTGTGACTTGGTACGGATGTGTGACGTGTGCTGTGTGACATGGAGAGTGCGAGCGGGAAGATAAGACTAACGCAGGCCGGCATTGAAAAGAAGAAATGTGCCCTCCTACTTCTGTCGCCTGATTATATGCAAGGATTTGCAAAGAGGGATGACATTAGCATTTAGCGTGCTAGATGGCAGCTGTACATATGACGCATGGCAGCTTGAGGATGTAGATGCTAACTTTCCCCCGTGCAAACCGCAGTTCTGTTTCCACCACTGTCCTGCATTCATTTTGGTTACCATAGTAACGATTTGGAGTTGAAATGTAATCAGATAAGTGAGAGATGAGGGAGGGACTGGAGGAAATCAGGTGACCAGCAGCTTCACCCCTAGTGTTTCTAAACTATAAACATGCAGTATCTGTAATATACAAATGGATCTGCTTTTGGTCTGTCTGTCCAGTAGCTCAGGCCTCCTTGCACGTCCCCAAGCACGATTCCTGTTTTACACTCCTGCTTCATTGCCTGTTCTGTGAGCGAAATGGTCAATACCAGTTTCGCCATCCAAAATATGAACTTGAATTAGCGTGATTCAGAAGCTGCCGGTATAATGCAGCATGCCTTCCTACCACTTTTACATGTATTTGTATTAACAGTTTGTTTATATAGCAGATGATATTCACATCAGTGACGCTCTGGAGCACAAGGGGGTCATGGGCCTGGTTCAGGGGACCAACAGTGAAATCATTCAGCTACAAGATTTGAACCTGAAACCTTTTGATCATCAGAGATCTTATGAGTGAAAATCTGGCACGTGGAATTGCTCATAATTGCACTGTGTTATTATAATGTGCTGAAGTGATCTGGAGTGATACCAGGCAGTGGAAGGTTAGTCGTTGCAGCTGTTGACAGTGTGCAATGCACAGGAGCAGATGAAACTGGCACAGCCTGAAGTGTACCCATGACGCTCAGGAATGCCACATGCTTACGGGGAGGAGGCTGGACATAGTTTGCCGTCACACTAGTGCCACGTACATGGTATCACCCGTCGCCACTCTCACTGCCTAGTCTTCTGTTTGTTTTTTAATCGGCAAAAGCCACAGGCAGATTCAAAAGCCATGCCGTTGTTATTTTGGGGTGCTGGTCTTAGGGCTGTGTATGCTTTGATTTCCTAGAATTTTTTTTTACTTTACGTGCAACATGGTGCATTGTAAGGACTGCTCATGTTTATGGCCTCTAACGTTAAACAGTCAGTCGAAGACCACATTCCCCGTCGGGGGCAGGAAACTAGCTACCAATGTGTGTTTCCCAAAAAAGATGGTATTTGACCTTCCAGCCGTCCAGGTTATCCACCGATCGCAAAGGTTTTTCTTTCCACATGCCTCCTGTGTCCTGCTTTTTCATGGCCGGCCCGCGAGCCGTCTTACAAGTTTGCCCCAGTAAGTGAGCCAAAATGGCTGCTAGTGCTGACTAGATTTATGGGCTGTGCCTGCAAACCAAAAGCAAAACGAAGCCTAACTATAGCAGGCGGACCTTTTCTTGAATAGGCGGTATAACCCCAGACACATTACCCCAGACAAACATGGCTCAGATGTGCTGCATTTTAGTTGGGCGCGACCTGTGTAAAACGATCAGCCAAATATATTTACAAACCTGTACACACCATCTCCGTTCGCACTCTGCTTTGTGCTTCTAAGTCTCCTGAAGTAATCACTTGTGATTCGCTTATGATATGATATGATATGATATTCTAATTTCGGCAGTGATTAAGGTTGCTGGCCATTTTTCTTAGCATCTATTACTCTAATAGTTTTGTGCATTTTTATAAAGGAGGACATTTCACTGACCCATTCAGGCTAAGCACAGGGCAGCTGCATACTGTAGCCTCTACAGGGATTTAAACAAATGTACGCTACCTGGTATGCAGCCGATTCTCATGTGAAAAGATGTGTTGCGATACTGTTGGGGTGGAGTGCTAGAGATTAGATTAGCAAAGACCTGCTTGTGGGCTGGCTTTCTGAGGCTGCCCCCCCCCCCACACACACACACACACGCACGCACACCCGGGTGTTACGGGGACAGGCTGACTTTGAAACAGCATCCTGGACAGCGTGCGAGGAAATGTGCCCAGCTAGAACATCTGCTTAGTGCCGAGGGTGTGACACCCTTAGAACCCCCAGGGATAATTAGCTTCGCAGCACCTGCAGCCGCGCTGTACTGAGACGTGGGCCAAGCTTCTCTGATGGCGGAAAAGCGGAACAGGACCAGCCCTCTACATACTACCTCTTTAAGAGGTCAACCTAAGGGCAGCATGTACTATGGTTAGCACTTTGAATTAGAGGCGGCTGGAGGGCAATCATCTCAAATGCTGTAAAAAAGTTTCAAACATTCACTCAAATGGAACAATCACAATATGTCAAAATATTCCCTATTATTATAAGGGAAGGAATTGGGAATGTATCATGATAAACAATAGTTTTAATAGCTAGATATGCGATTTATCCATAATCTCATGCATTTCAGGCATTAAAGATAATTCTCTGCAGGATTTTATCTGCTGTTTATGGCTGGTCAGTCAGTTCTAGCTAATGTGACCTTGTTACAGCATTAAAAAGCAATTGCAGCGCTTCGTCATCCCAAAGCTGAGAAACCAGAAGAGACAGAAACATGGCAGTGAGATGCACATTTAGAGGATCCCAGCCCGTCAGGGTGCCGCTTCTTATGCTGCTCGATCCGGCTCTGCAGACGCCGGTGGCTGAACGGGCCGCCGGTTTCTGCCAGGAGCCGCAGCGTCAGCAGAATCCTCAGGTGAACCTTTTGCTGTTCGGTGAAATGATACAGGTCCAACTTCCAGACGGCAGCCGCGGCGAGGGTCGTCCGGGGAAGCGGAACCCTCTCGGGATGGGATTCCTGTGTTCTTCAAACACAGGTCGCCTTCCTGCTCATTGGTCCGATGCGGGTCTTGAAGGAGGAGATGGGTTCTGGACACGGCGGGAGATGGGGGCCATGGGTCACGGCAGAAGCCCGGGGATGACCTCACGCTGCTGGAGGCATGCGGACGAGCCACGAGCGCAGCTGCTGCGGCTCCAGCACAGCAAGGGTCCCTGCGGCCGCTGGCCGCTATCAGATCCATGCGGACGCAGCGGGGGAGCAAACCGGCAGCAAATAGGTCAAACCTCCTGGGGTGCTGAGGGGAGCGAAGGGGAGAGTTCAACATCTGTTGCTTTGGCAGCATCCACGATCTCATGACTGCAGAAGTTTGGTGGAACACAGGGGGCCACGGGGGGTTTAAAGAGTGCCTCCCTTCTCCACTCACGGCTGGTGGCACTGGGTTACATTCAGCTTACGGCTCTGTCACCCCCGAATGTCAGCCTTCCCAGCACAGCTGCCCCAAAGCACAGACACACAGGGGCTGCTTTGTTGTTCTGGTCGGGGATCAGAGGGGAGGGGGGCCCTCAAGTTACATTTTGTCTGCCCCCTAGTGTAGTGACTGTTTGTGGTCAAGAGGGGTCCCCACGCAAATATGTGGTTTGAGTGCTGGTAACATAACATGTAGCTGCAACAGACCTAGAATATGTGGGGAAAAAACTTAATTGGTTTTCAGAAAAAGTGGAAGAAAACAAAGAAAAAGAGTCTATACATTTCGGCAGGTTGGGGGGGGGGACATTAACTGCTAAATCCAACTGTATTACCAACCTCCTTCACGAAAAAGGTTGCAAATGCTCAAACGTGGTAACTGACACAACCGCCCTGAAATTTAAGAGAAACTGAAAGAGGAAGTAGGAGCAACCTGCGGAAAAATTGTACGGTCAGTGAAACCCAAGAGTCTAACATGCAGGATTAATGGTAAAACAAACATGCCACACTGTATAGAGTACTCTAATCATTTTGCCGTAAAGGGTACTCTAATCACTTTGCTGTATTGAATACTCAAATCACTTTTGTGT
Source organism: Brienomyrus brachyistius (assembly GCF_023856365.1). NCBI lineage: Eukaryota > Metazoa > Chordata > Actinopteri > Osteoglossiformes > Mormyridae > Brienomyrus > Brienomyrus brachyistius. The sequence continues at coordinate 28,698,211 of NC_064539.1, forward strand.
ATAGAGTACTCTAATCATTTTGCTGTAAAGGGTACTCTAATCATTTTGCTGTATTGAATACTCAAATCACTTTTGTGTATAGAGTACTCTAATCACTTTGCTGTAAAGGGTACTCTAATCATTTTGCTGTATTGAATACTCAAATCACTTTTGTGTATAGAGTACTCTAATCATTTTGCTGTAAAGGGTACCCTAATCATTTTGCTGTATTGAATACTCAAATCACTTTTGTGTATAGAGTACTCTAATCACTTTGCTGTAAAGGGTACTCTAATCATTTTGCTGTATTGAATACTCAAATCACTTTTGTGTATAGAGTACTCTAATCATTTTGCTGTAAAGGGTACTCTAATCATTTTGCTGTATTGAATACTCAAATCACTTTTGTGTATAGAGTACTCTAATCACTTTGCTGTAAAGGGTACTCTAATAATTTTACTGTATTGAATACTCAAATCACTTTTGTGTATAGAGTACTGTAATAACTTTTCTGTATGGAGTATTGTAATCATTTAATAGTAAGGAGTACTCCAATCACTTTGCTGTACAGTGTACTCTATTCATTTTGCTGTATGAAGTACTCTAATCACTTTGCTATATGGGGTACTATAATCATTTTGCTGTATGAAGTACTCTATTCATTTTGCTGCATTGTGTACTACAATTTGCAACTTTGTTGCATGGAGTACTGTAATCACTTTCATGCTCTAATCATTTTGCACTATGTAGTACTCTAATCACTTTGCTGTATGGAGTATTCTAATTATTTTGTTGTACGGAGTACTGTAATCACATTCATGTAAATAAGATCACAGTATAGATTGTGTCAGCTTGTTTCAGGACCAGGAGAGACTAACAAATTCAGTTCTAGTTCAGACTTTATAAATTATAATTATTATGAAAATGAATATAATCGATATTGTTCCTCTTCCATAAACAGCAATGAAACTGATTTGAAGGCAGCTGTAATATCTTGGACCCACACTGTTGACAATGTGCCACAGATACAAGTAGAAAGCTTTAGATGGTCAGGATGGTGACCTTAGCTCATTCGTATTCTGGTAGGTAAGAGGAAGGTGACATTTACAACAGATATACCCAGTTTACAGATGCTCTCTGCTTGGTAAAATCGCTCACACAGGCCTCACACACACTAAAGTCGATTTGCACGCTGTTTCACCTCTGAGAAGACATAGAGAGGAGAACGCCAGACAGACTCAACACCAGTAGCAAACTCCCATATCTATACACCTCTTTCCACCTCATTGTTTCATTCTAACCAATTCTAACCCATCTACTGCTGTAAGACAGAAGAGAAGGTAAAATAAATTAGTCATTCTAAAGCCGTGGGCCAAGAAACAGACTGTGTTGGTGTGTGTTTTATTAACTGTATGTTATTGCGTTGCACATTGAGTGCTTATCATTGTGTATAATGTACAATGCAATATACTGTATATAAATAAAAATGACAGGTAAGTTTGAGTATATTGAAATATGTGCTTAACTTATAAAAACAGAATAAGCACCTTATTATAGACCTGCGACCCTGACAAGCATAAGCAGTTAGAAGATGGATGAATCGGGGAACAATTAAAACTTTCCTCCCCATATTCATGTAATTTCTAGAGCATCAGAAAAAGCTGCAGCAGTTAACGTATGTGGTCGGAGATTTTTCGCATCCCTTTAGCCTTTCGATTACCGCTACTTACCTCAGATATCTAGCAAAGTCTCTTTGTGTTTCAAACAAAACCACGGCAACCAGCTAAGTTATCTGTCTGTGGCACAACTTACGCGAAAAGCACAGCGCGTGGCAGAATTGCTAACTTTACTCAACAGTCATGTGGCAACTTTAAAAGTTACTCCAACTGGGTGTGTGTGTGTGTGGTATATCACATACCACACTTATGGAGGAAATCACGCTTAGCCCCACCCCACCCCACCCCCCAACCACAAAAAGTACATTTAAATTTCATTTAAAGATTTTCTGATCATTGTAAATTGTAAATTTCCGGTATTTTTCTGTTTATATATTGTTCATGTATAAACAAACAAACGGAAAACGATCACATGTTCTGTCTAAAGATGAAGTCGCACCCACTTAGAAATAACTCAATTTCCCATCCTCTGGCTAGACATTTAAAGTCAGAGCAGGTCTATCTTCCAGGAATAGCTAAACTCTGTAAAGTTTCAAATAAATTACGTACATTTTTTTTACTTTTAATAAAAAACTTAAATAAGTAGAACTTTAAATTAAAATGCACAGGTGCCAGTTTAAAATATGTTGACTGATTTAACTGTTGACTAATACTCAGTTAGTCCTAGATGCAGTGTTGCACAAAACTAGTAAATTTGTGACTAAATATGGACCTAAGGGATTCTGTAATAAACCACCATCTAGTGTCAAACAAACAGGAGCCCCGGAGTCCCAGAGACTGGTTTGGAGTTTCCTCCGCCTCCAATAGCTGGAAGGTTCAAACTAATAACGACATAATAGAGAGGCAGACTGCTGAGAATAAAGGTCATGCAATTTTGTTACAGCGAGGTTATCAATGCAGATAAGAGACCAATTTGTTAATATTAAGTGGTTCTAAATGTGTAACACTGAAGTATGTCAAAGAAGTTAACGGCTATATGGAAAGTTCTGAATATATGGAATTATTTACGCTGGATGACTCATCTTTCCGTTCTGACGTGTTTCAATGGCCTCGTGTAGCAAAAGCTTCTCTAGGATTGCATGACTTTCAGTTGGAACGGGTGTGGACGTCCCGGGGCATCGTAAACTCAAGCCGTGAATGTATAGATTCATTTTACCTGTGGCATAATAAAAGTTAAAGGAGACCGAAGTCTTTTCGTTCTCAAGCCTAGAATATGGTCAGACTCCAATGCCGTGATTGGATGCCTGTGGTTTTCCTTTTGCTGGTACTGATCTCTCCTGTTTTTATCCACCTCGCCATTTTTAATAAATGTATCTCTACTCCTGTACCCAAATAAAGCCCCCACGCTTTCCTCCCACAGTGTGTCACATGGTTGGTACCCTGCCCAGAGCAATAACATTCCATGACACGTCATTTATATATGAAGTGCATAATACATGTGTACATATTGCACTTAAATTGTATACAGACTCTTATAATGGGTACATTCTTCAAGAGGCAGTCACCTAAACAATATCCTGACTTTCCGTAAGTACATATATCACCGTCGAGGTTTCATGCCCGAAGCTGATAAATTGCAAAGAAAGGACAAATTCCTTCACGCTGTCCTGTCAGGGAGGTGCCAGGGAAAACATTCAGTCCTAATGTGTAGCTGAAAACATCAGACACGTCCACTATTTGCCCCGCTTAAGAATACACCATGAGGAACCTAACAAACAGACTGTGGTATGGCAAGGGAAGCATTATTCCTACTTGAGAAAATACAGGAATCTGGTGGTCAGGTGACTGCGGTTGCTTGTGTTGATTGGTTCCACCAGGCGCTGAGCCATGTCTCTCGGTAAATAGCCATGTTCTGTTCTTTCTTGCCTCCAGTGACCTTGTCCCAGCTGTCATGTTTTCAAGTTACCCCAGTGGCCTTGGTGACATTACTGTACCTTTACTTAGACACAATGAACCTGAGGAAAGCCCAACTGTAATTAAACTATTATCCTGTGACTCATATCACGCGATACAGTTCGCATCTGAGAGAGGGGTGATTCTTGTGGTGACTTCATCAGTCCTAGTTATCGGATCACTAAGAATTGTTAAATCCTTGAAGGTGACACTATCACTATAATTATTATAAAGATCTTTCTTGTAACTGCTAACCCAGTTGTTAGTTGTTGGGGGGTAGGAACCCATGTGCTATTAACAGCAATTTTTTTTCTTTTTCTCCGTTATAAGCTTTTGAAGGATGGTGCCGGATTGTTCATGTTAGATGAATGACGAGCTGTTGGTACAATAAGATGTTTGGATTCTTCTTCACGGTCCATTGTGAAATCCATATTTTTGCAACGAACTAGTAAATGCGGTATTTCTTCTTTTGGAAAGAAAATGCTTCAACTGTTATAACAAAACAGATATTTATTGTCTTACACAAGAACCAAATTAAAAACTAGACAAAAAATTAAAATCATTCATAATATGAATGTCTTGGACATAACTTGTGGACAACATTGAACTAAAAAATACAATACACCAAAAAGGAGATACAGTACAAATAGCAAATCATTTTTAATAAACAAAAAAATATATTGCACTTTTGTTTCTAAAACCTTTCAGATCCCCTAACCCATTTAAAATATTTTAGTTCCTAACATTCAAATCAGGAAGTCAATTTGACACTGGGTCATAATATGAGCCTGTGTTACAAACAATGTAACAGAGCAGTATAAATTAAACACATTTCTCAATACAAAATGAACATCTTAAGATATTCAGTCAAAGCATATCAACTCAAATGAAACGTGGTACTCTAGTGTCATTCATTTTTGCTTACTGTCACTTCCATTTTCCCACAACTTCTGTGTACACAGAAGCCATTCTTCCCTACATCTACACACGGAAGAAAAAGAAACTTTATCTTTTTTTATTCAATGTAGCTTAATGCCCTATGATACATTGGACAACGTTTTTTTTTTTTTTTTTTTGGTGGGGGAAGGTCAACTGTTGAATTTGGCCACCAATGGGTCAAATTCCCCTTCAGATCTCACCTAAAACACTCGGAGCAACATGAACTCAGACTGATGGTGACGATGATATGAAACACATCGCGAAGACGGTGAAACAGTCAAGGCAACTATGATCATTTTTTACCTTTTCAAAGTCTATCTGTCGGTGTTGTTAAAAAGCATACCGGTTTCGCTAGTTCTTTGTGACGCACATGCATGAATGCACAAATCTGCATTAACTCATGACAAACTCTTGACGAACACATTCATATATGCTTCCGAAAGGTTATTTGAGGAGTACAAGTCTTTTTAACCTTGTGTAATTACTGAATAGCATCACTTGCCCAGACCATCACTCAGCTGTAGTATTAAGGCTGTTTAAAAACCATGTCCACCTAGTCAGTAATTAGCAATGCTCTATTTAGGCTAAATCACAACATAGCAACAAACCTGGGAGTCTCTCCTGGCTGCCATTTAGTAATTTTTGTTTGTGTTCACTGAGAAAATAAAAATTGATTAAAACCAAATAAAAGGCAAGATAAAAGGGAATGTCGCTGTGCACGTTTCTGTTTCTATCTTGCTTCTTTTAATCAGAAACGTCTAACAGTGCAATTGGAAGGAGATTTGCTAGCTATGGGGGTTTTCTTTCACCAATCTATTTGGCAAGTGAGACCACCTGAGTTTGAGGGAGTTTTCAAGCAGCTGTTAGCATGATGCTATCCCTCTCCGTCTCCCCACCATCTATCCCGTGGTTGCAGGTGCCCACCGTGGCTTGCTCTCCGGCCCACCCATCCCCAACGCGTTCCCACGCACGTCGCTCTGCGGACAGTGAATGACGACGCGAACAGTGGTTGGCTCCAAGGCAACTGACATTTAGAGCGGAAATTAAAAAATAACGATAACAGTAATAACGAAGAGAAGCCACGAGTGTGTAAGCGGACAGGCCTGAGTAATGTTAAAACATGCTATGTAGTGAATACAGGCTACATATTGTCAAGACGACTTGACAACGACGTTAAAAAATAAGTGTTTTCCATTCACTGCATTGCTCGAATTTATGTAGATAAACACTCTTGAAGTACAACCTTCAGGATGATTACAAAAAACAAGAAACAGTAGTGATCTGGAAATGAAACCACACAGACCAAAGTCATGGGTCATTCGTACAAAAACGAGCTTCCTTCCTCCAATTACCAACGCCTGCAAACAGTTGCTGACGTTTCTAGTATCTTCTCCTACGTTACTGTATTTTTTTGTCTTTTTCCTGCTTGGTTCTCTGCGCCGATGTTCTGCTCTGCTACAGAGTCACGTATGTGCCACGGTTACAGAAACAAGGAACAGGGACAAAATAACGAGAGCGGGAGAAAAAGCAGTTCTGCAGGCAATTCTGGCACCCTCCCCTGTCGGACGTCTGAGGTGGATCTCACACGACCCGGCGAAAACCCGACGGACATTTCCGAAGATCAGCCTGTGCCATCCCGTGGACCTCGCCGAGAGAGGGGGGCGTTCCCCCAATTGCCTTCTGTTTTTATTTTGTTTGTTTTTCGCTTTTCTACAGCAACACTGAAACATGCTGCTGTGGGGGGAAAAAAAACAAAAAACGAAACCTAATGAAAACGAGACCCCCGGCTGCTCTGAGCGGGTGACTTGGTTCGTTCAGCGCGACGGGCAGGTGCCGGGCCTCCGCTCCTCGGTCCCTCTCACTCGCTCTGGATTCGGGTCGATCTGTCGTTTCGAAAAAGGAAGCACAGAGAGACATTTTAACGTCACATTTTAACGTCAAATTTTAGCGTCACATTTTAATGTCAGTTTTAACGTCAGTTTTAACAGTGAAAATTGACTGTGATGCAAAAATAAACGAAAGCCAGCTGAATTTGGGGCCTTCGCAGACTTGAGAACTACTAAATGCACCAACGAAAGGTATATACTGATAATGAAGAAACGAGCAGTTGGTTGTACCTCAGAGTAGAGTGGGGGAGGCAGGTATCTGAATTCCTGGATGTAGGCTAACAGTGGTCCTTCAAACTCGTCCCGTACCGTGGGCAGCTCCAGCCGGTTGTGCTGGTGCTCCTCGGAGATGATCTCTGAATAGCTTGGCGGTGCTACATTTAAAAATAAATATTGTTCAGGATATTATAACAGCTGAAGAACATTGATGGAACGCCAGGCTAAAATGTAAATGGCATTAACTTCATTTAGGAACCCTGCTGTCTGAACACTTTACCCCTCCAAATACAATATCGTGCAAAAGTTAAAGAAAGTTGCATACAGACGATATTCTCATTGGTCTAAAACTATGATAAATAAGTGTGTCAGCTTGGCCAATTCAAAACCTCTTTGAAGGTCACACCAGTATTTGCGACAACCGTCCAATACAGCCATGTGTTTGTTGACTCAACTGCTAGCATAGCATGTTTGACTAGTCAATGCCTCATCGAGTTATTTAACTAATTAATGAAGTTAATTAAGTCAGCTCAAGAAACATACAATGATTACCCAGAAGACTGGCTTTAAACACTTTGCTAAAACAGCTAAATGGCTAAAAGCAGTAGTGGCCCAAGAGCTCCATACCTTCAGGTCGGTCTGGCAGACTCAGCCAGCTCACGGTCATGCTGCACTGGCTGCTTACAGAGGAGGTCCGACTGCCGAACGGGTGCAAGGGGATGGTGCCAATCACCAGCGGAAGGTTGAGGGACAGGTTCATAGCACCTGGGATGTCCACATACACCTGTAAGGGCCACAGGGAGGGAGGAGGCAAGTGTTACAGGTTACCGGTCAGGATGTGAACCTCCTGAGGACCTGCACCCCATGGCTGGTGTCCAAGCATGGTCGGCTGCTCTCACCATCAGTGAGTACTCGACTCTGATGATGCTGCAGTCCAGGATGGAGGGGGACACGGGAGGGATCTTCAACATCTTCCCGTTCCATGTCTCGGTCTTCCCCGAGGACAGTGACTCCCCACGCAAGTTGGCAACCAGCTGCTTGACCTCCTTCATCTTCCCTTTAGCGAAGAAGGTCTGCGTCTGGTACAGTGCCGCTTTTGGTACGACTATGCGGGATGAGCAGTTCTCGATCTCAGCAAAGATCTGGATGGTCTCTCCTGCAAGAGATCGTGGGGGCCATGAGCTGTCGTTCGATAAAACATCACACCGTGCAAGGTGTGTTTACATGTGCAAAACTTGTGCAAACGTGTTCAGAACTTCTTTTTTACGGCTGTAACAAATAGACATGTCAAATCTACGTCAAGAAAAGACCCTCCGGATATAAGACCCAAGGATGCGACACTTATTCGGGAAACATTTTTCCTCACCTGGGGTGTAGCCCTTTCTTTCAATTTTGGCACTTAGGGAAATGGGGCCTGAGGTACAAAACCAGCAACAAAGAGTCTTGTCTTTGGTACCTGCCTGGGGTGCCTGAACAAAAAGAGACGTTGCATGTCAACCTTGACGCTCTTAATCATATGTGAACGCTTACAAATAGCTCATTCACATTCTTGCCTGTGTCACATAAAAAAGGCTTAAATTATAATTAAATTATGAATATATAAAAGGAATTCATTCTCTGTCCTTTTAAACTTGTCAAAGCGCGGCCACACTTTGCCTGACGGACACGAATGTTCTCAAAATAAACATCTCAGTGTAACACCCACAATCATGCAGTGACATTGAGGGACACTCGCGAATAGTAATTTAAAACTATTGCAGACTGCAACACTGAATATCAGCGTGCTGCTAAAATGAAAAGCGTTAAAAGAAGGGTACGCAAAGGTTACGGGGTTTGCGTAATGTGCCAGTTATTGATTGCAAATTTAGTAGCTTGAGGTAAAGTGACAAGTGGAACTGAATTATTAAATGTGACAGCGTGCCAGTTCTGTATGAACTCGCCACACGATGAGCAGAAGCCAGGCTAGGGGAAGCTGCATTTCTCCCAAATTCCACTAAAACACACCTAATCTAGCTTCCCACGAGCCTGAGGATGGTGCTCCCAGCTGAACAGGTGCCAAGGTCCTTACCAAAAGTAAAGGAGTGTTGATGTCGATGTGTTCGAAGACGGTGAATTCCTTCTTCACTTTCATGGGCAGGAACCACGGCCTGTGCAGCTCCGCTTTGACCCAGTATCGCACATTACCGTGTTTGCCTTCAAAGGAGGTAGCCAGTGGTCTGAGGATCACAAAACAGAATTCTTTTTTACAAAGTTACTTGATATATATTTCAACACAATAATCCATGGATTCACTCAGCAGTTACGTTAGCTGGTAATTCCAGCATGCTGGTTAAGATGGCCGTAAAATGGCCAATATTTGAACAGGACGGGGGATTCAGGCTTTTGACTGAAAATCACAAACATGTCTATCGTGTTGCATATTCGGTAGCTGAGATACTCACGTTTGTGGAAGTTCAAAACTAAATGCATACTCGTGTCTTCCTGATTGGATAGTGGTGAGACATTCTTCAAAGTTATCTTCATCTGAAACAAAGGAAAACAATATTCCAAATACACGAATACCATACCTGGCAAATTCTTTACGGAGTCTCCTGAATAAAACACATATAAAGAAAGACGGTTTAAGCAAAGCAGTTTGGGCTGTAAAGCACCTAAACGGACGAACACACGGGACACATGCGGAATTCATTTGCCTTTAACCAAACCCAGAAACCAGAACACCTCGTGTTAAGACACGGAATAAAAACATGCAAAATATGCACCATGGTTATTTCTGAGACACACAAAAGCAGTTCATCGTCGGAAAATCAACTCAACCAGGAGATGCAACCTCAAACTACAGAAACCCTCAACACACAAAAGAATTCAGGAGACAGTTCTGTGCTGGACAAATTCCTTTATTTCATATATTAAATTTCATATTAGTTATTTTACACCTGTAAAAGACTTTATTGTCATTTGAAGTGTGCCCTCAAAATGTTACATTTCCAAACAAACACGAATAACAAACCATTTGAACAAAGTATACAGTGATACACTTCTTACATTTCAATGCTGCGAAGAAAAAAAAAGGTTAAAAGCCTGATATATTTACTAAGAAATCATTTCGAACTATGGGGGAAGGGACAAAATAGATTACACCATGTTACACAATCACGCACGCGCACTCCAGGCCACGCGCACCATTCAGACTCCTCCATATCCACGTTAAAACTGATAAAAGACTAAAAAAATTCTAAGTCAGCTGCCTCGTTCTAATAATGTAAAACATTTCTAGAACATTAAAAAATATATATATTTCTGCCGCCTCGGCATTCCTCGGACGCTGTAGTAGCGGCGTAACTGTGGTAAACAAGTGCAGAACTGCCAATCACCAGCAGACTAGAGCAGGAGACGACCGGCCAAAACCGGAGCGAACAGCTTCCCGGAGCCGGTCTCTTTCATATGCATACATTACCCCGTGCGGCACGTAGCGCTTCCTCCCTCACAGAGCCCCCTAATGCATGAAGTTGGTACTGCAGCACAGACTCAGGCAACCAAGATCCACCCGACTGACGATTTTTATTTTTTAATATTCTTATTATTAATAATATTAGCTATCAGAAAGATAATATCATTCCCAGTAAAGAGAAGGAGACAATCGGGGACAGGAGAAATTAACACAGAGGCAATACAGCATTTCAATTCATGTTGAACTTTTATTGAATATTTGTGCTTTGTCTTACAAGAGTATTAACAAGATTTTTAAAACATAAATACTGGCACCAAATCATTAGCTATACATATGTAGACGAAAAACAATACATTTGAGAAGCTCAGAATCAGTAACTAGTAATACACAAGCATAAATGATAATTAACTATGTTGACAAATATAAGTAACCACATAATTTTAAAATAATGTAAATGTGTTCAGATGACAAAATAACGCAAGCAAGCCAATTACGTGGCCCGTCATTACATATATCTAAAGATATCTACACTGTTAGTTCAGATGTGTGTTTTACAGGTAATTTTCCCCCAAATAATTTAAATATCCTCTAAAAAATTATACAAGCAACAGGCAAAATCAGTAGCTCAATCAAAAGTTAGCAAGGACATCGACTTTGGAGTGAAGGGGGACACTTCAAAGTGAACAGTCTTCAAGAGAGCGTTTCTTGCATCGGAAGCGTTGCAAATAATACATGGCAAGATGAAAGTGTTTGTGATCCACCCGTTTTTAAATCTGCTTGTTAAAATGATGCAGCTCTTACATTTCAGTATAAGCAGATCACAAAGTCTCGTGCCATTTAACCGAGACTTCCATTGGTTTCTATGCATTTGGTTTAAAATTACAGATGCATGGTTTATTTGTTCCATATGTGGTACGTCTTATAACAGTATTCCCAGAAATCGGACGTTTCTACGATTTACTCTAGATACAACTGGTGCAAATGAATGAGGTCCTTTTTAAAAATAGCAACGTTAGTCTGCATTCTGTGGACAGACGGATCTGAATTACAAAGGCCCCTGTGACAGGTCGGATACTAAGTTGCACGTTTTCCTAGTCACTTTCTGCAAAGGTATGAGGTCATTGCAGACACACGAGACTTCCACCAATCAGGAGACAGAAAGGCCGGCCTCGTCACCCCCTCCTCCCCCGCAGCAACCAGTTTCTGAACAGGTTTGAACCGCTTTGAACAAAGGGTGGAAACTTAAGGAAATTGTGTATAATGCGGGATTTTCTGATAATATATCGATTAAATTATCCCAGAATAGCACCCGTTCGCCCAAAAACGTTTTCCTTTCGTTCAACTTAATTCATTTAAAAAATTCTTTAAGTTAAAGTTTATCCGCACTGTCAGACGCAGAGTTGCTTGCGTTGTTAGTTTGTTACAGCAAATGTTTAAATGTACATAAATCTATGTATAAATATATATCATGACCTCCCAATTATCACCATTTCGTGTTGCTCAAATGCATTAATGTTTAATTTAATCTGCACACAGTGGCCAGGGAGTTTTAGGAAATACCATGCATCATGTATGTTGAGCCCAATAATGTAAGTGCTAACTTCAAGACCTGCTAATACACACGTAGCCACTTATGCGTTTCTTTTGGATATATAATACAATTATATAAGCTATCTCCATTTTTAAATGCATCTGAAACCTTTGTACCTTGGGGTATTGTAGGTAATAGATACATTTTTGTGCAACTTAAGACATTTGTTCAACGCTTCTTTGCAAGTGAATCAATGAGCTAATTCAGAATGGGGGAAAATGTACAAAATTTGAATCAAACAGCAAAAGGCTTAGACTTAATAAGTAGGCAAATAGCCTATTGCATATTGCGATATAACGCTCCATTTTAAGCAGATGTATATTCCTAGAATGTCAGGCGAGCATCTTTCACTGACAGCCCCATTCATCTCTCTTTAAAAAGGGCACAAAATGTTGTATTTCCCCTTACCTCGTTCATGTCCAATTAAGATGTGTCTATGGTTTAAGTATTCCACTTCTTCCGTGTAATTCTGAGTATAGGCAGTGTTGGATCCAGCATTTCGTGATTCAGTCCAGCGAACTTTCGCTAGTCCCTTCGCGTGGATTTTAAGCGATTTTACACGGATTTCTCCAGTGACTTCGAGTATTACCCTTCCTGAGACCGAGTCCCCGCTGGAAAAGACGGGGACGTTGCTGTCATTAAGACAGTCATAACTTACTGTGAAGCTTTTCACCTTCCCTAGCACCATGGTTTGTGGGGGGGGGAAAACAATAACGAATACAAAATAGTAATAAAACTATGAAAAATGTATGAAGTAAAATAAATGCGATCGCGAAACACTGACTGATAATTCTGCCTTGCAAAAAGAAAAAAAATGCAGGCTGGATCAGCGCTTCTGCCGAAAACAGTTCATTGAGATTCTGAAGGCTAATAACAGCAATGGGATGCTGTCATCCTGCACCGCATTACGGTCTCTCTACAAAGACAAGTTGCTCTCGTTTCTCGGCTCTTTTTAAGGCAGGATTTTGTGAAAAACAACCCTACTGAGCATGTGCGCATGCACTCTTTCATCCATCCTTCTCTTTCCGCCTTCTAGATGGGGGTTGGGGGCGGGGGTGCAGGTCCCCCCCCCCATTGCCTGGGCCGGAGGCCAGCTGAATAGCCTACGTGAGCAGCTGATTGAGCTGTAGGTCTGTGCAGTTTTCGGGACGAAAAGTAGCCTATATATTTTACAGCGATATTAAATCGATCAAAAAATATAAAGCCCATAGGCTTTTTGAAACCCACGGCAATACTGTCAGCCCCTCAGCAGGACAAAGCCCACTCAGTACTTGGCCAGATCTTACATATTAACATTTAAGTATTTTAAACCCTATGGGATATATAATGCACACACACTCGTTAATTCAAAAGACAGTTTTATTCGTCGGTGGGTAACCATTATGGCAATTTTTGACGATATCTGCTAGTTATATAGATGTCTATGATATAATGTTCATAAGTCATAAAAATAACAATGGAAAACGGTCCAATGTTCTGGCATAATTTTGCAAATTAGATTTGCGGATTTAAACGAGATAAATAATAATAATAATAATAATAATAATAATAATATCTACATCCTTCCCAAATCCATTCATAGTTCTCATCGAGCGCCATCTTGTGGAAAAATGAAGAAGCTGCCACCTCTTCAGTTGCGGCTACAAACAGGCGAAATGCGGCTATATTTAGCAGAATGACGGATAGCAAGTTTGGATTACTAATTACCTCCCAGAATGAGATAGTTTTTTACACTTATGAAAATGCAGTGGAACAACGTGTAAATCATCTTCATTAAAAACGCCAAGTTGTGGAAAAAAATATATAGTAAAAATTCTTGAAATGCCGAATTGAGTAATCTGAAATTCAAGGATCTCATAGATTTTGTTTAATGGAATTAATTTTTCCATAGCTAACAACCAGTTTGCGAAATTATATCAAAGTTACACCTCATGACATTTAATTTGATTGTTATAGTATAGCTTTTATGTTTTACAATAACATGCATTTATATCCTTAAAGTAAAAAAAACCGTCATGCTATAGTCGTGCTTTTAACAAAAATATCTACTGGTTTGAAATTGTGATCCGCCTGGTTTATTTCCTTTAGAGATTCCCAGGACCGCCAATTATTCTTAATTATTAATTATTCTTAATTGACTTTCACGTGTACACATTTTTTAAAACAGTTGTTCGCCAAACGAGCATAAATTATTAGAATTTGTTAATTAAAATATGAACGTATCACACTGAAAACATGCAAATATGTTCAAATCACCGTTTTGAAATTTATCGGTTTTACCTTAGATAGATAGATAGATAGATAATATAACCACGTGTGACAAATACGCGATAAATGTATTAACACTGCCGCCTGCAGTCACTATAGCGCTATAACACTTATTGCATTTAAATATGTTCAAGCTTGTTTTGCCTTTATTGATAAATTGGCATTTATATACACTGTCAGTCAAAGGCTTTGCACACACGGAGATTTGCATGTTACCCACTTAACATTTACTAAAATACCCACAATATTTTTTGCCAACAAATAAATTTACCTTTATTAGCAAGAAAATGTCCTATCTTCGATTAATCAAAGTAACCTCCTCTTGCAGTTATAACAGCGGAGAAAATTCGAGGCATTCATTCTACATGGGACATGAAAAGCTGCTCTGTTTCATAGGGTGAAGCAGTTAAAGTTAAAGGGCAGCCTAGAATGTGACTCTGCCATCACCACACAACCCGTTAATAGGAGGACAGACATGCACTGTTACGTACTCTTTTCATGTCATAAAGGAAACTTGTTTTATTGTTATATATATATATATATTTGTACACACACACACGTACATATATACATACATGTGCAGACACAGACAGATCTGGTTAATACATTCTGTAATATTTCGGTTTCATTTTTGCAACGTTGTGCTTTTTCTGTGCACCTTGCACAGTATATTTCGGACTGTGTCATAGTCCTTGCTTGACTTTTAAATAATGTCCAGTAGGTGCTTGCTAAGTGCTGTCAGATATGAGGAACAGCTACAGAGACCGGATGGACGCATCACTCACATGTAAAAGTGAACAAATTTCCTAAACTTGGTGCCAAACAATTGTCTTGTTGGAACCATTTCTTTCTGGCAGAGCTTGTATCTGATGTGCGATGCAGTATAATGGCGCAATATGGCGTTTCTGCGGCTAGCAACTTTGAACCGGTATGTATGTGGGTTCAGTTCCTGTTCCAGCTCTTCCCCTGAGTCTGGCTACTCCGCTTTCCCCATGCAGTCTGAACATGCAGTTAGGGAAGTGATGTCTGTTGTTGCTCGTAGATGTGACTCTCCCCAGAGTAGCTCTTTGTACCCGGTACTGGGATAGGATCCAGGGTCATCAGGACCCTCTGCTGGAGAAGGAGCTATGGATAATGGATGCATTATTAATGTCTCTGACGCCGAATAGTATATCTTTTAAAATTATAGGTACATCTTGTATACATTTGCAAGGTGAATTGAAAGTTTATAGTCTGTTTTAATAGGGTTGTATCATGGAATCTGGGTTGTCTTCATTCACAGGGCGAGTGCATATTGTTCAAATTTATGGTGACTCATTGTGAAAGAGATTGATACGCCTAATAAAATTTGATGCACTATTCGCTGTAAAGACAGATGAGTTGAGGGAGCAGCACAGTAGACAAATCTGCATTGTTTTGGCAGATTTCTTTCTGGGCAGTTACTTGAAAAACATGAAACGATCTGCATACTGACATATGGGCTATTAACTTTGATTGTAGGACTTCTTTCATTGGATTGTTTGCATTATCAGCCTGCTACGTTTGGTGATGGATACAGTTGTCAACATGCGGAAGTTGTGTTATGCCTTTAAACAATGCTAAACACCCGACGAGGAGCTCTGTCTCCATGGTAATTATCCGAATGAGACGGATTTGTGTTGGTGTTGCTATGCTAATCATGCTATTATTGACCTGATTTGAGGCTGACGAGTATGGTGATTGTACAGTATGAGATACAGTGTTCTTGGAAAATTTGATCTTACAAACTTGCTCTGTATCTTGGAACTTCTGTTTGCCATACAACATTCAAACAATTCAAGTAAAAGGAATGTACAAGGCAAAAAAAAACATCTTACCTTTTGAAAAGCTGTTTCTTGATTCTAAATACAAGTGTTTGTGTGTGTGATATAAGATTGTTGTTGCCAGCCCTCAAAGCAGAATGGTATTTTTAAGCTGATTGTAGTCATGGATGACTAACCTGGGCTCACAGGGCCACAAAGAACATTGGTATTGTCATTGTTATTTAATAACGGTTAAGTGAATTATTTTCTTTGACTTCCAGTGTGCTGTGTGGATTAGGGTTCTGTGGTTGTGATCAGAAGGTTGCTGGTTTAAAACCCATGGCTGCCAGAGTCATGTCTCTGATGGGCTGAGCTGGACACTGAAGCCCAACAGCACGGCCTGACCCTGATCTCCCCTTTGGGTAAAGAATTAGACCTTCGCTTTTTTCTTTCTAGTTTATACACCATGTAATGTGTATATCTAAGACTGAATGTCTTCTGAATGAAGAAAGAGCTGCAGGGGGTCAATCTACAACAAGTCAAAATGCTCTGCCCTCTAGATCTGGGAATTGGCAAAAGTTTCTAAGGAAAATCCTGTTATGATGTAATCTTCCCGCATTTCACTACTCCATTGTTGTGCAGGCAGTCCCCAGGTTACGAATGAGATGCGTTGCCTTGTCTTTAAACTGAATTTGCAGGCTTATCGGAGAAATAATAATACAGTACATAATAATATTAATAATAATAATATAGTAATAAAACTAACTACATCCGGTACTGTACCTCAAACCAATGAACGGCAGAAGCTGCACAATGTCATGAGTGTCACAAAGTAAGCGTGCGTTCGTTATCACAAACCATCGTATTTAACTCTACTTTTTTATATAGCAGGCTTTGTGGCAGTCCATTCACAAGTACGGGCTGTTCTTGACCTGGGGAAGGCCTGTAGTCCCGAGGATTTAAACATTAAGGACGGACAGATCAACAATGTTGTGGGATCTAGGTCAACGAGCTGACAGGCTCTGGTAGACGTCACGACTTGTAGTCTTTTCTTTGTCTTTATCTTTTTTTTCTCTAAAAAAAAGAATGTTGGCTAATTATGACCCTGCATCTTCTGAAGTTCATTAGGGAGCTTTGACTTGTTCTGCAGAGCTGCCAGTACAGACGGCCTCCTCCAAGCTGATTGGACGTAAGATTGTTGTCATATGTTATGTCACGACCTTGCTGCCCTTCATTTATATCTGGCATCGTCTGCATCCGCTGCTTAGTCTCAGGTGCATCCGCAGATGGTTTCCCGGTTACTGACTTGCATATTCCGATGCAGAGCAATACTTCACATCTCACTCTGACTATATTTCGATGCCGTAGAATGTAGTCTCTTTTGCCGTTAACTGCCTAAAGGGACAGGATTCTCTGAATGGAAGAAGCTTTTACTTCAATGTATCTTGATGGGTTAGAGTTGTACACTTCAGGCGCGATCTTGGCCTTCTTCTCGTAAACAGGTCTAAATGTAGCTGGCTTGTCTCATTCACATTGATCACAGTTGTCGAATCCCCAGTGACGGTATCACATGAATCCTTTCAAGTCTGCTGAAAACAGCTCTTCCGGTAGTGTGTAAATTTTCAGCTCAGCTAATATCAGTTATCCTATGCATGCAAGTTATTCCATTCAAATGCGTTCCAGTTGTCTTACAACACACACATCCCCTCCAAGTTTGCAGTGTCCACCGTTTTCCCCTGTGCTGTCCAGATTCGTACTTTATATGATGGATTTAATTGCCTACGGATCTTTTTAGCTTTGCTGAGATTTTCATCATCCTGGAAGCTGAAAGAACCTCTTCCTTTCCTTCTGGAGATATCGTTCTATATTTTGATGTCTAAATCTCTGTAACCCTTCTCTTGGGAATGGTTATGTTATCATGTTGCTTTAGTCTGTTGAATGATCAGTCATGACAGATTCCTGCTCTTCGTCATCATCGTCAGAAGATGATGGTCAGAAGGTCTGTCACTTTCTTCTGTCCCCAGTCTCTGCTACATCCTCCAAGTCACCACCATTATCCAAAATTTTGCAAGAGCACTTCTGGAGCGATTGCCTGAGAGCCTCTGATAGCCATTTGCTAATGCTTGATGTGTTTATGTATATTTTATAGTTGTAAGTGACCTTTTCTGTGCGGGCAGTTCTGGTGTACCGAGGGCCATGCTTAATGCCACTCTAGGCAGTTTTAGGCAATTGCCCATCTTGCCCTTGCCAAGATCTGCCCCTGATGGCAGCGATACATGCATTAAACAAACCCACCTGCTTACCATTGTGTAGGAACTCCCCTAGGGCCACCTAAACTGCTCTGACCCATTGAGGCATGATTCCCCAAGACCTCTGAAGGTGTCCTCTGGTATCTGGCACCAAGACATTAGCAGCAGATACTTTAAGTCCTATAAGTTGCGAGGTG
Organism: Brienomyrus brachyistius; assembly: GCF_023856365.1. Classification (NCBI taxonomy): domain Eukaryota; kingdom Metazoa; phylum Chordata; class Actinopteri; order Osteoglossiformes; family Mormyridae; genus Brienomyrus; species Brienomyrus brachyistius. The sequence continues at coordinate 28,716,337 of NC_064539.1, forward strand.
GGACCTTCACAGATCAGACACGTTTGTCAAGCACATCCCAAAGATGCTCGATCAGCTTGAGATCTGGGGAATTTGGATGCCCCAGACCATTCCTGAACAATGTTGGCAGTATGGCGGGACGCGTTATCCTGCTGAAAGAGGTGCCTGCCTTCTGTGAATACCATTGCCATGACGGGGTGAACGTGGTCTGCTGACATGTGTGGGTAGGTGGTACGTGTCAAAGTAACAGGCGTGAACCTTTCCAGCAGAACATCGCACAGATCCTCACACTTCAGCGGCTTGCCTTTTTCCCATAGTGCACTCTGGTACCATCTCATCTCCAGGTAACTGACATACACGCATCCCGGCGTCCACATGATGTCACGGAGAACGTGACTCATCAGGCCAGGCCACCTTCTTCCTTTGCCCCATGGTCCATTTCTGACGCTCACTTGCCTATTGTTGGCGCCTTCAGTGGTGGTCAGGGCTCAGTAGGGACCGGTCTGCGACTACACAGCCCCGTACGAAGCAGGCTGTCATGCACTCTGTGTTCCGACACGTCTCTGTCATGGCCAGCATTAACTTTTCCAGCACAGTAGCTGTATATATACAGTAGCTCTCCTGTGGGACGGGACCGGACAGCTTAGCCTTCACTCCCCACAGGCACCAGTGAGCCTGGCGCATCCATGACCCCGTCGCTGCTTCACCGGCTGAGCTTCTTTGCACCACATTTGGTCGGTACTGACCACTGCATACCGGGAACATCCCACAAAGGCTGCCATTTTGAGATGCTCTGACCCAGTCGTCTAGCCTTCAGAATTTGGCCCTTGTGGGGTCATGGTCCGTCAGATTCTTACGCTCCCATTTGTCCTGCTTCCAACACATCCACTTCAAGAACTGACTGTTCTTGTATATACCGGGACCCTTGACAGGTTTCATTGTAATAAGATAACCAGTGTTATTTGCATCACCTGTCAGTGGTTTTAATGTTGATCGTGTATATAAGGGATAGGCAGTTCTAATCCTGGAGCATCCAGCAGGTTCTACCCTACCTGACCTGAGCTCAGGTGTGGTTCAACACACCGTGGGTGTATATCAATAGTATAGCAAATGAATTACAATTATCATCCACTAGGTGGCACTGTCTCCCAAATGATATCTATAAAACGATACTGTGAAACCGAGCGCTTATATTCACGTAGATATGCATGAGGAAGGCAGGTGCCTATTTGTTAACTTGTCCAGGTACTCTTGGCCAATATTTGCAGAATAAATCACTGTCAGCGCGCGTAACAACCTGTTATCTGCCTTGCAGGTGCCACTCAGCTGACAGGAATAAACTAGTCTTTTGAAAAGCTGAATATATGTTTTCGCGCACAGGGAAGCTACAATACCTATTCATCAGGTTTTTTTTAACTTAATGATACTGTGGCATTTGTTTAATTATATGATTACGGTATAAATGTATTCTGCAGATGGTGTGCGCTGAGGATTTTACTTTACTTTAATTTAGCCAATTATTCCCATTACTGAATAAATGTGCCGTCCTCTGTCAGAGCTGGGATGCCTGTCGCTGAATAAGTCAACAGTTTTAAGCTCTGGAAACCCAAGACAAAGTGTAAGCCTCAGAAACTAGCATTATGGAGGGCAGAGAGTTTATTTCACTATTATTATTATTATTATTATTATTATTATTATTATTATTATTATGCTCCAGCTCGATCCCCACGCAGCTCTTGGCGAGGTCAGCGGCGGGACAGCCTTTGTATGCTGCTCCCCATGTGTCTCCATCGGCTGCTAACGCTCGCCGCCGCTTCCCCGTCTTTGTCTTCATGAAATACGGCGTGCGGCGCTTCTGCGCGCCAGCTTCACGTTACCGCTTATTTCCTTATTGCATTCCTGCCCAGTGCTTTACATCTGACGCGCATGCGTATTAAAGGGCCTCCGCGCAGTCCATCCGCAGCTCTCAATCTTTAATGTGTCCTTTTACGGCATAGCGGTAATAGCAACCTTTATTACCACCCTTAAATAAATAAAGCAGATTAAAAAAAAAAATTGTGCACTTAATTTTACAATGTTTTTCCTTAAATATTTTGCTAAAAAGTAATTATATGAAACTGTTAAATAAAATCTGGATGTTTTCGTTACCCTACAAATTAACATTCACATTTTATTGACACATGTTCTGAAGAACAGTCAAATTCTCTTGCTACAGTTGTGGTGGAGGGGAGTAGGACATGGGGGGGGGGGGGGGTGCACAGGAGGAAGTAAATTAAACAAATGTAGTGAGTTATAATAATAATAATAATAATGATTATTATTATTATCATCATCATCATCATCATCATCATCATCATCATTATTATTATATAACTAAATCAATGGCTGCCTCAAATTTGTACATCTAATCACTTGTACATGGTCAAATTTGCCTCCTTTAGCTTAACATAAGTATGTAAGTAGTAAATAATATTTATCTGAACCATGGTTGTAATACAGCCTAACCTCACAGGCCGTACTGGTGTGGTTGGCTGGTGTGTTGCTGGGAGACTCTATGCTCTGTCTGTGCCCACAAAGGGCTGCTGGGTAGTATCAGGTGGGTCGGACTTCACATGACCCCAAGACAAAGACATTTCAGATAATGTAAGCAAAGTAGAGTATGCAAGATACAGTCATACAGGAAGTTTACCTGTGTGCACAAAGTAGGACAGGCTAGAGAAATCAGGAGTGTGTTCTTGTTATCACCTTGCAGCAAGGTTAAGCCTGAACTTGACCTGGCAACCTTTGCGTAACTCTGTCTAGAAAAAAACAGGTGTGTGTATGTGGGTGGGGGCGGGGGGGGGGGGGGTATGTAAGTGTGTAGTAGTCAGTTTGACATTGTACCATCAACAGAATCAAAGGTTTAGTATGTGTGTTTCACAGTAACAACAAAAATTACATTATAAAATAAGTTGGTTTGCATTTAGTGGACGATTGCGTTTGTTACACATAACAGTCCCACATTTGCCACGTTTTTCTCTCCAAATGACTGTGTTTTTCACATCCCACAACACCCACAACATTTACACACTCCACTGAGCACATCTTTCCTCTGACTGAGCCAACTTGCACTCATTTTTCTTAAGTTTTATAGAGGGACAGAAATCTTAAGAGACAAAAGAAGGGGCGAGAGAGTGGGATTGATTCTTACTTCGGCAATAATAAAAAGGACAGGGGTGGGGGTTAGGGGCTCTGGTTGTACATCAGAGGAACTGCGTGTTTCCCCCGGCGTGTTGTGGCTGTGCGGTAGGCTGCTACACCGGTCCTTTATTGAATTCAGGTTAAGCACCTCGCTGAAGGGCAGCGGTGTCTGCTCCTTCGGGACCGGCGGCTTCCTATTTATAAGGCCGTTTGCCAAATGACTCTGCCAGCCGCTATCTGTTATGCCGCTCTCTGGGAGTCAGGAAGGGCCGGCAGCCGCTCCGTTAATATCGTAGCTAATCCCAAAGGCAAACTGGGACAGAATACCCCAAGCGGAGAGCATCGCTGCCGTGCCTGCCAGCCACGGGATTGTGGGTTGTTGGTGCCACTTTGCCGCTACTCTGCGAGTCAATGGAGACTGCAGGTTTCCCGGCGCTCGCTCACCTGCACCCTTCAGTGCCTATGAATCGCTCTGCTGTGGACGCATTTGGGCTCTGCCTGCAGTGAGGTGGCCGCCCGGCTATTGGAGGGCGAACACAGTCACAGTCACACGGCGAACTCCATTTCAGATTCAGGATTCAGATTCAATCTTTTATTGTCACTGTACACGGCAGCGCATGATTCAGTTAGCAACTCTCCCAGCAGTGCAAACAGAAACACAAGACATATAACATGTAAACAAAATGTATAAGATAGTCAATAAATATGTGCAAAAGTGATTAATGGTATGTCGATACTTAATTGAATAATATGTGAACAGTTGCTTGTAATTCTCTTTTTTAAACTACAGTAGTAATCTCCCGTTCTCTTGCTGCAGTGATTGTCATGTTTCCATCATCCCTTCCAGTGGTAATTCATCTCTTTCAGATCGGCCATCTTTCTTTTCATGGCAGACCTGCCAGATTACAAGTGAAATATAAAATAAATTTAGCGGTCATTTATGAGAAACGTGCGCCTCAATCAGCTTCCATTTCAAGGGCAGCTGGAATCACCTCACTTGTTAAACATAAAGCAGTTTGATTTGATCATGTGCCACTTGCAGTCCATTATGTTACCGGTAACGCAGTCAGAAGTGCAGTAAGAAAGTCTCTCTTATTTTCTAATTGCGGACAGGCTAGCCTAAGGTGTAAAATGCCACTGGCCATTTATCCTGTAGCTGTTGCTTTACCGTGAGGCTATTTTTGGTGTCACAGGACCTGCTGTTGGGGATGGCCCATTAATAAAATTGTAGGGTTCAAGATCAGAGGACTAATTGTTACCGTGCGCGAATCTGGCATGCCTATAAATCATCACGCTAACCGCTAACGGCAACAAATTGCAGGCTAACATTGAGCTAATATCGGCAATATTTCACGCCGTGATATTTGAAGACAAAGGCCTTGCTTGTTCTTATGTGTAAAAGCGCGTGTGTATGTGTGTGCAGGTGAATTCCTGCAGGTAAGATCCTTTCACTACGGTTAATTGTTTTTTTTTCCCTCTCTGTTGATGAGTGCTAAGCTGTTTGACGCGGCACAGTGCTGACAGGCCACTGCTGTGTTCTGGGATTCCAGCTGGAGGTGTTCGAGGTAGCCTCTTCTTGTGGAAGAAGGTCAGCCGCCTTTCCTTGGGCTCCTTTTGAATACTAATGGTTTATTCAAATAATCTGCTATGACGCTTATTACATTGATGGTTGGGTGGTTGAAACGGGGGCGTGGGGGGGCATGGCTCCAGTCAGTGGCAAATTAGGTGAATCTGGCGAGAGGCTCCGACAGAAGGCTGATCTGGGGTCAGATTTTTTTCTGTCCTTTTGAGTCAACAATCAGTTTGAAGTTTGCTATTAATTAGCACAGAGGCAGGGAAGGGTCCCTCCCACCTCTTTACTTTCACAGGCAGTGGTCAGGATGGTGGTGTTACTTTTGTTTGCTTGTGTATGTTTCAGTGAACTGGCCTCCATGGTGTCCTCTGCCCTTTGGGTCCTGCGACAGGCTTTGGGCAGACAATGACTCTGTACTGGATAAGTGCCTATGGAGGGTGAATGTGTATATTTATGTGTGTGGCCATCTGGAGATCTTTTATAGGGAGTATTATTGTATTTTATGGGGGCCAGTCCATGGACATTGCCAAATCAGTACTGGCTTCAGGGTAGCTGAGTCATAGGGGCCCAGTGAAGCCCTGCAGGGGCGTGGCCTTAGCTCAAGCCCCACCCATTTTCCTTCTTTGGTCTATAGCAAGACATCAGATACTCTTTTCTCCAAATCCTTTTTCAACCTTTTCTTTTTATGAAATTTTTTTCTTCTCCTACGAAATTTGGATTGCATATTTGTATTTCCATCTTTTCTTTTTGCTTGCATTACCTTTTCACAGCCAGTGAGACACCTGAGTTAGAATGATGCTGAATAACCACTTACGAATATTTCAAGTTATGAACGGACGTTCGGAACCTATCTCGTTCGTAAGTAGAGGAGCGTCTGTACTGCCAGTGAGAAAGCCTCCACCTACAATCCACAGCCCCCCGACTGCCATTACTGCCAGCACCACTGAACGCTGTACTACAGATTAACTCATTCAGTTTACTGCTTGTGACGTGTGCGTGTGTCATTTACTTTGATTTGTGTAGCCCTGGTGTTAAACGCTTGCAGGAGGATCACTTCCCGCTCAAGCACAGACACGGCTAACACATGCTGTGCGTCACTGTGCCACGCCTCCGTCAGTTAGCCGCTTAGCTGACACCATGTTCAGTATTTCATCTTAATATAACTGACTCTACGCTAATGATGCAGGTTCGGGCCCAAGCTCACGGTTCTCTGAAATCGTCTTGAGCGGAGTGACTGCTATATCTCTGATGTGTTTATAATAACTTGGTCCATATATCTGTTTATTTTTCGGCAGCTTATCCAATACATGGGGGGTACAGTGTGGAGTGGGGGGTCGACTGGAGGAGATTATAAAGATAGTAGCACGTGCAACATCTTGATGCAAATGAATAAATAAATAAATAAACACACACACGCACACTCATTGTTGTACAAAAATGTAAACATTTTTACGCTTTGAATTTGTTATTTATTTACTTATTTTTTACGTAGAACTGTTTCATAAAATTTCTAACCCTAACCCTAACCCTTATGTGCCCTAGGTTCCCATCATAATACTGGTGCACATTTCTTCTTCCAACAGTTCTTGCGGGCCGCGACCCCACATCGACCGTTTCCATGGAGGTACGGTGTGCAGATTGCAAGCAGCTTTTGTGAGTCTAATTCTTGGATGGTGGAAGGGACAGTATGTGAAGTACACAAAAGAGGCATTATGAAAAGTAAGACTGATGCGACACCGTGCCAAAGGCTAGCTTATTAATAGCCCCCCCCTTTATAATGATGGGGAGCCTCCTGTTTGTGTATGCAGATTTGGTTTCATTGAGCTGCTTATTTGCTGGACCATTTCAGAAGGCATCTTCTTGAGTTGAGGTCCTCCCAGGTCTTTATTCCTGCTACCGTTCTGACCGGCCATCATCATGTAGGAAAACACCTCCTGGGTGGTGGGGAGGTGGAGACTGTACATGGGGCTCAAGCTTTGACCCGAGCAAAAGGAAGGAAAATCATTTAGCTGGACACTTCCAGGAGGGGTACAAGGACAGTGAAGGAGGGGGTCAAGGCCCTGCCCAGCGGCCCCTTAGACCCGGTCAGGGATCTCAGCATTCAGAGGCATGGTCATTGCTTCAGCATGTATTTAAAATTACTTGCAGATACATCTGGCTGCAGCAAGGGGAATGCAAACCTTCAGAGGATCTGAACAAAGAGGTTAATGACTGCATTTGTGAGATGTAGAGAGGGTGAGTGCATGAGTTCTGCCTGTTTGGTTCCCGCTGACACACGTGGAAGCAGCAGTGTCACGATCTAGGCCTGCAACGTCCAAATATCATACATGTCGTACAGTACATGTCATACAAGGCGTACATGTCGTACATAACGTACATGTCGTACAGTACATGTCATACATGTCGTACGTCGTACATGTCGTACGTCGTACATGTCGTACATGACGTACATGTACATATCGTACATGTCGTACAGTACATGTCATACATGTCGTACATATCGTAAATGTCGTACAGTACATGTCATACATGGTGTACATGTCATACGTCGTACATGTTGTACAGTACATGTCATACATAGCGTACATGTCGTACATGGCATACATGTCGTACATATCGTACGTCGTACATGTCGTACATATCGTACAGGTTTCTGCAGAAGAGCTGGGGGATCTCATACTGAAACGTGTGAACTGAATGAACTGTGTCTGTGAGGCTGTTAACCTGGAAAAAAGGGGCATTTCTGAGAATTTTGTTACTCCTTCGGTTTTTTTATATTGTAATGTCTTTTCATGGGACATCCCAGGGGTTGGAGGTCGTCAGCGATGCTGCGACTACAGTGTCGTGTATTTCAGTTCATAATCTTTTTTTAAATTTAAAATTAGGCTAAATAGGCAAAAAAGTAAACCATGCTTGCTTTTTTACCTGCATGGGGGGCGTGTAGTACCGCCCTCACCTGAAAATCGCTATTCGCATTCTAAATAGCCGCATTTTCGCATATTCCGGTAATTTGATGAACAACGCAATGGTGAAACACGATCCAGATACATCCCCATCAGCGCCATAATGTGGCCAGGTGTGAATGGCTCATTCATACACATGAAAGTTGCTACATAATCAATGAAAGGAGCCCAGAAATAGTAACATGACGTAGGTTTTTATTATTTATTTATCCAACTGAATGTTGCAGCTACACCATTTAGTCATCTTCATGTAGCCAAGACTTTGGTGATCAGATATCTGGGATCAAAACAAACTGCCACCATTGCTTACTATGTACTTTTATAATGTTTCTGTAAGTGTTCCAAACTGCATTTTGCAATGTCTATACTATCTAACATATTTACAAAGTACACTAAGATTAAGATGAGTTTAATGACAAAACAAATATATAAGAAATAATTTATTTGCCATGAATTAAGTTTATGATATTGAAAGAAATGTGCGACCATGCCCCAGTCAGTGAAAGTGTGTCCCCTCCCCCTAGACCACAGAGGGTTGAAATCCCACTTCTTCTCTGTGTGTGTGGAGTTTGCATATTGTCCCTCGTTGTCAGGGGTGGGCAACCTGATCCATGGAGGGCTGTAGTGGATGGGCGATTTTGGGATGACCTCTCAATCGGCCAATGACAGTTTGTCCCCACGACTGAACCTGAGAACCACTGCTTCATCACTGCCTGATTAGGGGGGTCACACCGGAAATGTGTACCCCCACCAGTCCTCCATGGATCAGATCGCCTACCCCTACTTTAGGTACTCCAGTTTCCTCCCCAACAGTCCAAAGACATGCAGGTAGTCTATCGATGTATCTGCGGGGCATGACTGAGTGTCTGTGGTCTGTGAAGAATGGAATTGCCATCCAGAATGTACCCCAGCCGTGTTCCCTGGTTCGCACAGGCTTCAGCAGCACCTTGACCCTGACCATTATAAGCAAATAGGTGATGGATGTGCTTTCGTTTTCAACATTTTACAGAAAAAAATAAAGTGGAAAAACAACATGAAAAATGTTTCCTGTAAGCACATTCAAACTTTTGACTGTTACTTTATGTATATGTGCCTGTGTTTGTATATATAATTAATACGGTTGATAGAAGACTCTTGTCCTCTGTCTGTTAGTGTATTTTATCATAAAGTTTTGCAGACATTATTACCTTGATCAATATTAATAGTTTCTTCTTTCAGCTCTGACCAAACATCACATTAAATTGCTGTTTTTGGGGATTTGCTCTTTTTTTTCTGTAAACTATATGAATCATGGACTTGGTGATGATGTATGATGTCACCGGCATAATTAATGATATAATTTGTCAAACCAAACAAGCACTCATTGGTTCTTCACCCAAAATGCGATAAAACGGCATCCTAACAATGCTCATTGCAACAGAATTATTGCTGTTAAGTCGGCATATAATATTGTTCTGAAAATAATGGAGTTTACCAAAAATTCCGGGAGGAAAGTGCAGTAAAACATGGTCCTTTGGAGCCGTTTAGACAAATTATCATGGTTAAAAGTGTTTTGGATTAGCAGCTGAAAGTCTGAGGCCCGAGAGCTGAAGACCCAAAGGGGCCGTAATGGAGGAGCGTGAGGATCCCCACCTGATACATTTAGCACCTCATGCGACCTCGCTCTGCCGCCCTGTAAATGTGATCTGCTGCTGTCAGTGCCAGTGGAGGGAGTCGTGGCAGACTGGTCTCCGTGGCAACAGCAAGGGCACCCCCGTTGGTAGACAGGCTAATTCCCACGCTCGGCGAAGCCTAAACGGCCCCACAGCTCATCTGGTGAAATTAGCAAGGCGTGGGTCATTGTGCCATCTTACACCAGTGGGGGCTTCTCGTTATCATTAAGGATCAGCCAATCGTATCTCGCGTTATCCTGAGAAGCCCCCTGCAGGTGGTTTGTGGGGGCAGTATACCTCTGACCTGATAGGAAGGGGGGAGGAACCGCCACCTCAAGATAAAAATGTTGCTACAAAGTTTTTTAAAAGCACTCATATATGCAATTCATCAATCAAGATGGGATTTCCAAGAAGTACAGGATAAAATGCAGAGAAATCCTGGTTGAAACGTTTTTTTTATTATTATTAAAAAAAATTTACCTTAAGATTTGACTCCTCTGTAAAAAATTGTTGATAAGAAATTGGCTACTACTAGCTTGGTATAGCAGTAGAGGGACTTAATTGTAACAAGAAATACTTTCAAATTGTTTCCTTTATTCATAAGCTATTTTTTAAGCTTAGTCTGGAAAGCATATAAATGGAAGATACCAGTTTCTATCTGCAGCTTTTGAATTAGTGTCACATCAGACCCAGGAAAGCATGGAGTACGAGAGCAGGTACAGGCGCACGCTCGCAGTATGTTAAAATCAGCAGTTCACCTAATCTGCACGACTGCGACTGCTGGAGGAAGAGAGACCATGTAGAGCGAACCCTGGGAGTACGAGTGCACTGCCTGCACAAGAGCTGGGGACAGACTCAAGCTCACAGGCCTGCCAGCGTGAGGCGCCGGTGCCACCTGCCGCGCTGTCACCTCACCCTCGCCTCTCACTCCAGAATCCGAGATGTTCACTCTGTTCTGTGCAGTGCACACTTGTGAGCAGCAGGGGGCACTGTTGCTCTACGAAACAGTACCTTTCTTGCAGACTATCGCTTAGTACCTTGTAAGCCAATGAATTTAACCGTAACGTGATATAGATGTGAACATGTTACTTCCAGTTGTTTTATTGTGTTAAATTTGTAAACACTTTTTTCTTCTCTCTTGTGTCTGTGTAATATTTTCTTCTGACTTTTACACCTTGCTTGCTTTCCCGGGCTGACCCTGGCTGATTTTAATGAAATAAACGATCCGGTGACCTCCATTACATCTGCATTCGAATGTTACAGTTCTTGCTTGCATGCAAAATAAAAAGCACCGTGTCCTTGTCCTTGTCTAGGCGTTTTGTTAAATGCGTCGCTGTAACATGCAAACACAGTACGCGCATCGTGCCATGTAAGCTAAACGCAGGCGTTCGCTGCGCAGGGCCGGCCCGCCGCGCCCGGCCAGCTCTCCCTGCATTTGAACAGGTTCCTCCAGGTGCTCCAGTTTCTTCCTGCGGTCCAAAAATATTCACTGGGTTGTTTTTTGTCTCTAACTTTCCCTGTGTGTGTGCCTCTGTGTGTGTATGTGTGTGTGTGGTCACCATATGTCCCCACAAAGTGATAAAAACATGTTCTTTTGGTCCCCACAAGGGGAAATTCAATATTATAAAAATCTGTGACTGCAATAAAAAAACGAATAATGTTAGAAGTCCTGCATTTTGTTTGGTTACTTATGGTTACAGTTAGGACTGGTTAGGGGTTACGGTTGTCATGGTTAGCATTCGGTTGTCATGGTTAGCATTCGGTTGTCATGGTTAGCATTCGGTTGTCACCTGGCTTTTATTCTTTCATTTCTTTGTCTTCTCTTTTGTTTTTGCATCGTTCTGCCTGAATATTGTTGTAACGTATCACAACACCTACATAAAGTACCTTGGGGCGAGTCTGATGTGAGAGGCGCTATATAAAAATAAATTGAATTGAATTAGGGTTATGCCCATACAAATGAACGGAGAGACCCCACGAGGATATAAACGTGTATGTGTATCTGTCTCCTATCATGCCCTGACAACCCAAACAGAGTGTGCCATGCTTAGTGTTCTCCAGGCTTAAAGCCATTCTACACTAAAAGATGGATGGATGGGTGGAACCCCATAACATACTATAAATACATTAAAACACATGCCAATAATTATTTTAAACCATATTTCTACAAGCTTATACTCAAATATATTTATAGTATTTTAAATAATAAACATTGTATTACCCTATATAAATGAAAATAATTTAAACTCTAGTGATACAAATACTAATTACAAATACTGCAACAACATCTATCCATCCATCTTTTTTTGTTTTTGCTCTTGTTGCTCTGGATGTGCTTCTGACTGTCTAATGACGAGCACAGCCCACCTCCTCATGGGGGCTTTTCCCTAAAATACGGCGGCATCCGCATGGCCAGGCTGTGCCAACAGACAGCAGTCAGTCTCTGCCGAAACGCGGCCCCCAGTTTGCCTTTCTCTCGGCCCCTCCGCATCTCTTTATTCGGCGTCCGTTTATCACTCTTACATTTTTCTTTTCGTTCGGGTCGTCTTGCGAGATGAGTGGGAATAGAAAGAGTAAATGACATCGGAGCGGGCGAAGTTTACCGCGGTAAACGGCACTGAACCTCAGCTGACTATTGGAGACCCATTTTAAAATTACTATTTCACGCAAATATAAAAACTAAGCGTGTCTCAAAATGCTTAAAAAGGGGCTTGGCCACATGTTTATAGTAAAACATCTGCGAAATATACATCCAACTTGTTTTACCTTTTTTCAGCTTCAAAAAAGACACACCTTATGTTACGTTTTCCATCTGCACTTGAAATGCCCCCATCATCACTTGATGTAACGGGCATAGCCAGTATCTTTTTTAATTCAAGATTTATCCTTAGCTAAATGGTCTGCTTGATTAATCAAAATCAACAAGCTCAAATGAAATATGTTTCTTTTATACTTTACCTGTAAATTTGAATCTACATGCCCTGTAAGGTGAATCTTAATGACTTTTAAGATGCTGAGATCTTTTACTCAGACTCATTGTTCCATACGGTTTCCTGTAGTTTGTGTGTCCATCCCTCGCTGAGGTTTTAAATGTCAGCATTTATGCCATCCATACTGTTGGTACAATCCCGCACTGCTTGTTCGCCTCACAAGACCAGTCCAAACACTGCCAGCTTACTTTACTCTTTATTTTTTTTCTTCCTCCTGGACATAAGGGGCTTTGACAAGAATCTTGAGACAACTGTGGGACAGTATCTGATTGGCTGTTGGAGTCCCCATGAGGGTCTGGGATACAGAGGTCTCGCCGTGGAGTGAAACATCAACGCGTTCACTGCGAGAATCTGCCGATTGCGATGGAAATAAGAGGAGCAGAGTTCAATGACACGGACAGGCGCATCGAGGTGGAGCCCCGCAAAGACACTGCTTCTGCACATTATGGCGTTCCCATCTTTCAGGAAAGAAGCACATTACACAGCAGAGTTGCTGAATGTGCAGCAGAAAATATTTATAGGCTGTTTGTTGTCCTCAAGCCGAGGCACACGTTTGTTTTTAGGTATTTCTGGAAAAAGTGAAGCAAGACATTTTTCTGCAGGATAAGTTTGTTCCTGGTCTCCTGTTGTACACGATCCGGGATGATGGAACAAAGTTTAGTTGCTAAGCAGTTGCTTTATCTTGATTAATTGATCTGTTTCGTTTCTGTGTCCTTTTACCAAGTTGGGGTCACCATAAGCTTCAGGATAAGCTGGGATGCGTAGGAGAGTAAGTCAGGGTGCTGGTCGGACAGGGAACAGGGGCAGGAAAACACACACAAAATTTACACAGTAGGAGCAAGTTAGACCCTTCTACGTGCTTGTGTTGTTAAATATTTACCAAAGGAATTCTGGGTAATTTTGTTACTCAAGGACACCATGCAGCTGGGACTGCTACGGGAAACCTTTTAGTGACATGACTGGTTTCTTAACCTATGCACATCTTATACCAAGAAATGCCCCCCAACTGATCTCCTCCCCTGGTCCCTTGCCTAAAGTGGCCCTGTCGGGAAGGTGCCACCACACCTGTGACTGAGTGAGGTGATTGTTCGGTTAAAGTGGTCTGTGTGGGCCGCAGAGTCGTCCTTGCGGAGGCCGGGCCGGTGCAGCATGACCTTGGGCCGCTCGTGGCTTCCCTCTTCCGTCTGCATTTCGCCAAGCTGTAAAAGTAGAAGCCTGCTGTAAATCTGAAGTATCACAGCACAGGCTGCAACTAGCGATGGGTAAGGGGGGGGGGGGGGGATGCGGCCTTTTAAGAGGGCGAGGGGGCTCTTCACTCATCTCAGATGAGTTCCTCTAAGCACTGGCCCTCCAAGCGGAAATTGATTCCTCTCCACCGTCATTGAAAGGTTTTGGCTCTGTGGTTTTAATGCGAGTGGTAGGCACTGGGTATTAAACGTACTTTTCAATTTACAGACACTTACGTGCTTTAGCCGAACATAAAAAAATTTATGGCTCTTTTTAGCCGTAAATTAGCTGAGACGAGCCACAACTTTAATTCCGACGGCTTTGCGATTCTCTCGTGTTTTTGACCGCGCTCTTCGGTGAACAGTAAAGAACAATCCAGGTTTATTTCTCTATTAATTTCATTTGTTTTTCTCAGTGCAGCACTCTTGCCTCAGACCTGCAGAGATGTGGGGGGTTGAATCCCACGCCCCTCTCCATGTGTATCTTTGCACGTTCACCCCTTGGTTAGGGTGTACACAGCCACATGTCCTGTGATTCCTGGAAGAAATTCCAGGTTCCCCACTGCCCTATACTGGATAAGCGATTATGAAAGAGGGGTGGATAGATTGATGGATGGATGCTGTAACTCTCTCCTAAGGAGCTATGTCCACACTGGTAGCTGATACACCAGTTCTTGCCTGGTTACTCAGCGATATTCCAGCAACTAGTTCACCATACCCTTTGCAGACTGTGCGAATTTCCTGTGACAGGTGGATAATTTGACAAGGGCTGTTGCTTATTATATACTGAACTAGGATATTTTCTGACACACTTTTTTGACTCTGTGAATAACTGCCATTATTAGATGATTCTAATAAGATCCACTCCAATAAACACACACACAGATTTCTCCATAATTATTTTATTAACCGGGAATATGATCATGCATCCATAAACACTTTTTAGCCATGATTGCTCTGGTGTATCGTGTGAGTTGTAGACATTCAAATTCACTTTAAATAGAAATTAATGGTCCATTTTAGCGCATTGTTTCCTTTACGAAATGACTTTGTCAAAAGGAACACGCATAGCTTAAAGTTTCAATAGAGGAGAAATAAATACAAATAACAAACTTTGGGAAACTTCCTGGAAGAATTAGTGTCAAAAATAAATATAGTATGGTTACTTAACCAGTAAATAGCCAGGAGAATATGCTGTATGGGGAGAAAGCTAAATTTTTCTTACATTTTTTTAAAGATTTAGAGAGCACTGTCCATTTCTGAAGATTTTTTTTCAATCGTAAACCTGAAGTGTGCCAAGGGAGATTGAATACGATCTATCTATCTATCTATCTATCTATCTATCTATCTATCTATCTATCTATCTATCTATCTATCTATCTATCTATCTATCTATCTATCTATCTATCTATCTATCTATCTATCTATCTATCTATCTATCTATCCGTCTGTCCGTTCGTCCGTCTGTCTGACTGTCCGTCCATCTTCCGTTATTTCTCTGGCATCTTTATTCCATTAGCACAGAATTTTAGGGGAAAATTATGGGAAATTCATTGTGTTATAGAAATGAATGTTACCATTTGTAGGCATAATATTGTGCTCATTCATGACTTGCCTTTGACTTGAAAACATGACTTTAAAGCTGCACATTTTGCATTATGCCTGCCGCATGACACTGGCACCCCATCCTGGGTGTCCCCTGCCTTGTGCCTTATGCTGCGTGGGATAAACTCCAGGATGAACTCCAGGCTCCCTATACTGGATCAGAAGCTATAAGATGCATGGATGGATGGATGGATGGATGGATACCTTGTAACATATTACAAGCTCTTTCTTTAATATATAAGTAGCTTTATACATGATACCTTTAAAAAGCATGTTTATAGTTATAAGGTAATGGTTCTTCTGTCCCAAACGAAATGAAAGAACAAAATGTTCACTGAACTGTTACAATATGTAACTTCTGCTTCAAAATATCGAGGTGTGTGCTCTCCATGCCTGGAACAGCGAACCGGCGTCTTATTGCTGCATCTGAAAGCTTTTTAACTTGGTTCTTTTCCCTTTCTCGTTTCTGCTGGCTTGACGTTCCTTCAGTCCCGGAAGCGCCGGAGCGGCTCCTGGAGCGCTGCACCTGCGGGTTCTACCGCTGTTGGCCTCGATAGCTTCGGAGGCACATCAGGCCCCGCTTATTTAACACCTGGGTTACTGCTCACTTTCACTCTCGCGCATCATCCTTCATGGAACCGCCCCCCTATTATGGTGCGACACATAAAAAAGCCAGACTCACATTCACTGAGCAGAATCTACATGGCTGCGTTAATAATAATAATAATAATAATAATAATAATAATAATAATAATAATAAATACTGATCTCTGCTATTTGCTCACGATTATTAACATCGATGGACGTCAAGATCATACCTCTAACCAAGAATGAACCATAAAGCTTCAATAACAATGGTGGTTCTGTTTAAATGCCTCGCAGAAATCTACAGAGGAGCAGAACTGAATGCGAACTCTGTAGTGAACACTGTGGAAAATCATAATTCAGGTTTTGTGATTTTATTGCACGCACAGTGTCTCCTTTGTTCTTAGCTATGGTTCATACTTGAGACTTTTAGACACATGAAATAAAAATATCAAAATGTGTGTATCTGGTATAAAAATACTTGCAATAAAAATGCTTGCAATAAAAAGAATCCCTTGTTCAGTATGTGACGTGAGGCAGATCATATATTTTGGACGATGGTGCCAGTAAGTTGCATATAGCCCATCAAATAAACTAGCTGACCAAATAAATAGCTCATTATTTACATTCGGAAAATCTGAGCACATGGCACACAGTATCCCTGGTAGCATCATTTAAGATGCATGTGATTTGGACCCCTTCACAACACAGATTGGGTACTGGGCACTTGTGAAGGCTCTGCTGGTTCACAGTTGGGGTCATGGGGTTTGAGGCTAACCCCTAACCCAAAGCCCACCCTCAAGAACAGGGGCCCTGGGAAGATAGAGCTGCTTCAGAAATTACACTGAGGGAACAATGGGTGGGGGGACACACAGGGTCCTGGGAACATGGGACCTCGCAACATAAGCTGTACTCCCATCTACGACACCGAATAGCATAGCCCTCGCTCATCAACAACCACCTGGGGGCTGTCAAGCACACGTTGATTTTTCTTCTGGGTGCCGACTTACTGGAGACGATGGGTGCTACCATGCAGTCCCCCCTTCTTAGATCACACACGATTACACGCTTAAAAATAAAGTTTCCACACTCAAGCTTATCTCATTTTAAATTTTTTTATTTTTGAAGGCTTAAAGGCGACACTCCGCTACCTGGCAACGCGATAATCAACCTCAACAGTCTGAACATTACTGTTGATTGTAATATTTTATCAACGCTTTTTGAACGTTCATCAGACAGCTAAAAATGCTACCGGTGTTTAGCAGCTTTAGCCTGGCAGGTAATTTAGTTTGATTAACATGCCTTTGCTTGGTGACTAAATATACACATTTTCAGGGCGGCATGGACAAACGCAGTCTGGTTATTAATGGCCGAGCCGCTGCGTTGGATCGCCTGGAAAGAGGGGCGCAGAGGGTTGGGGTATGTTACAGCACCAGGTTGGGAGACGTCTCTGCAAATGAAAAGCTGTTTTGAGCTGTGGCGGTACAAATAAACTTAACACTAAAGGTGCACTTCTCAGCTGTAGGGGGTGTAGCAATAGTGCATTTGTGTGGTTTTATATATGGCCACTCACGCCTGCTAACATACGCATGGATTTTACCACCCAACGTCAAAACCACCTACACGTACTGTACGCGTTAACCGCAAAGGTTACCTTGTTACCCGTGATCCGCTGTTTCAATTCCCTGTTTACATTTAAAATCCCATTTAGCTTGTAATTACATTTCGACAGTACTATATGACTTGCATACTTGCCCATGCCTGTAATTCCTTTGGTAGAAAAATACCTTTGGCAGGGTTACAATATCACATTTCCTCCATAAACATGCTACATGTCAAAGCCTCAATCCAGCAAACTGCCTGCTTCAGTCTATGATACTGTGATAAAACCTAAATGTCTTCAGTGAACATGATAAGATAAGATGTTTTATTGGTCCCAGGTGGAATTCGGCTTGTAAAGTAACTTGACGTGCACATCTATGAAGAAACAGTGAAAGAAGTCAAGATAAAGTGCAAAGGCAGTACATATTGTGCAGGGTGAATAAATCAATACAGCAATGTAAATAAGCTGGGGGGGGGGGGTTGGGGGGGGGTGGTTGTGGCAGGCAGGCACATGGAAATATTTAGCATTTTAATTGATTTTGAGGTAGGAGTTGCTGTGGATGAATTTGAAACAGGGTGTGTTATATAATAAAGTCATTACATGTTTATAACACCCATGGTTATGTGGAGAAATATATCAGCACATACAATTTGGTGTAAATTGCAAGAGTACTAGAAGAATGCCTGATGAATGCCGTTTTTATTATTGGGTTGCAATGTTTTCTGAAATGGTTAATGCCCCTCCTGAAGTGGGTACTTGTCAGAAGCTAGGCTGTCTGTGTTCTTATTCTGGGCTCACTCCTCAGGCTGATTATTACAGGGCCTTTCTGTAGCCGGGGTCACTCCTCAGGCTGATTATTACAGGGCCTTTCTGTAGCCGGGGTCAGTCCTCAGGCTGATTATTACAGGGCCTTCCTGTAGCCGGGGTTAGTCCTCAGGCTGATTATTACAGGGCCTTCCTGTAGCCGGGGTCACTCCTTAGGCTGATTATTACAGGGCCTTCCTGTAGCCGGGGTCACTCCTCAGGCTGATTATTACAGGGCCTTCCTGTAGCCGGGGTCACTCCTCAGGCTGATTATTACAGGGCCTTTCTGTAGCCGAGGTCACTCCTCAGTCTGATTATTACAGGGCCTTTCTGTAGCCGGGGTCAGTCCTCAGGCTGATTATTACAGGGCTTTTCTGTAGCCGGGGTCACTCCTCGGGCTGATTATTACAGGGCCTTCCTGTAGCCGGGGTCACTCCTCGGGCTGATTATTACAGGGCCTTCCTGTAGCCGGGGTCACTCCTCGGGCTGATTATTACAGGGCTTTTCTGTAGCCGGGGTCAGTCCTCGGGCTGATTATTACAGGGCTTTTCTGTAGCCGGGGTCAGTCCTCGGGCTGATTATTACAGGGCCTTTCTGTAGCCGGGGTCACTCCTCGGGCTGATTATTACAGGGCCTTTCTGTAGCCGGGGTCACTCCTCAGTCTGATTATTACAGGGCCTTTCTGTAGCCGGGGTCACTCCTCAGGCTGATTATTACAGGGCCTTTCTGTAGCCGGGGTCACTCCTCAGGCTGATTATTACAGGGCCTTTCTGTAGCCGGGGTCAGTCCTCAGGCTGATTATTACAGGGCTTTTCTGTAGCCGGGGTCACTCCTCAGGCTGATTATTACAGGGCCTTTCTGTAGCCGGGGTCACTCCTCAGGCTGATTATTACAGGGCCTTTCTGTAGCCGGGGTCACTCCTCAGGCTGATTATTACAGGGCCTTTCTGTAGCCGGGGTCACTCATCAGGCTGATTATTACAGGGCCTTTCTGTAGCCGGGGTCACTCCTCAGGCTGATTATTACAGGGCCTTTCTGTAGCCGGGGTCACTCCTCAGTCTGATTATTACAGGGCCTTTCTGTAGCCGGGGTCACTCCTCAGTCTGATTATTACAGGGCCTTTCTGTAGCCGGGGTCACTCCTCAGGCTGATTATTACAGGGCCTTTCTGTAGCCGGGGTCAGTCCTCAGGCTGATTATTACAGGGCCTTTCTGTAGCCGGGGTCAGTCCTCAGGCTGATTATTACAGGGCCTTTCTGTAGCCGGGGTCAGTCCTCAGGCTGATTATTACAGGGCCTTTCTGTAGCCGGGGTCACTCCTCAGGCTGATTATTACAGGGCTTTTCTGTAGCCGGGGTCACTCCTCAGGCTGATTATTACAGGGCCTTTCTGTAGCCGGGGTCACTCCTCAGGCTGATTATTACAGAGTCTTCCTGTAGCCGGGGTCACTCCTCAGGCTGATTATTACAGGGCCTTTCTGTAGCTGGGGTCACTCCTCAGGATGATTATTCCAGGGCCTTTCTGTAGCTGGGGTCACTCCTCAGGATGATTATTCCAGGGCCTTCCTGTAGCAGGGGTCATTCCTCA
The DNA here is from genome assembly GCF_023856365.1 of Brienomyrus brachyistius. Lineage (NCBI taxonomy): Eukaryota > Metazoa > Chordata > Actinopteri > Osteoglossiformes > Mormyridae > Brienomyrus > Brienomyrus brachyistius. Next base: position 28,736,081 of record NC_064539.1, read on the forward strand.
GGTTGATTTATTACAGGACCTTCCTGTAGCCGGGGTCACTCCTCAGGCTGATTATTCCAGGGGCTTCCTGTAGCCGGGGTCACTCCTCAGGCTCATTATTCCAGGGCCTTCCTGTAGCAGGGGTCATTCCTCAGGTTGATTTATTACAGGACCTTCCTGTAGCCGGGGTCACTCCTCAGGGCTGATTATTACAGGGCTTTTCTGCAGCCGGGGTCACTCCTCAGGCTGATTATTACAGGGCCTTTCTGTAGCTGGGGTCACTCCTCAGGCTGATTATTCCAAGGCCTTCCTGTAGCAGGGGTCACTCCTCAGGCTGATTATTACGGGGTCTTCCTGTAGCTGGGGTTACTCCTCAGGCTGATTATTGCAGGGCCTTTCTGTAGCCGGGGTCACTCCTCAGGCTGATTATTATAGGGCCTTTCTGTAGCCGGTGTCACTCCTCAGGCTGAATATTACGGGGTCTTCCTGTAGCCGGGGTCACTCTTCAGGCTAATTATTACAGGGTCTCCTTCTAGCCGGGGTCACTCCTCAGGCTAATTATTACAGGACCTTTCTGTAGCTGGGGTCACTCCTCAGGCTGATTATTCCAGGGCCTTCCTGTAGCAGGGGTCACTCCTCAGGCTGATTATTCCAGGGCCTTCCTGTAGCAGGGGTCACTCCTCAGGCTGATTATTACGGGGTCTTCCTGCAGCTGGGGTCACTCCTCAGGCTGATTATCATGGGGTCTTCTTGTAACCAGGGTCACCCTGCGATGAACCATTCATTTTGCCTTTGGAGGGACATCCACCTGGGCCAGAATTTATTCCGCCCAAACTATTATCAGGCCGAAAGCTCACCCTGCCTTCTGTTTGAATTTTAGCACATTTCCGTGTACCTCCATTGTATGTAATTGACTTTTGTGGATGCACATGTGGAGTCACACAACTAATTACTTACCTAATATATATATATACACTGAACAAAAATATAAACGCAACACTTTTGTTTTTGCTCCCATTTTTCATGAGATGGACTTAAAGATCTACAATTCATTCCAGATACACAATATTACCATTTCTCTCAAACATTTCTCACAAATCAGTCTAAATGTGTGATAGTGAGCACTTCTGCTTTGCTGAGATAATCCATCCCACCTCACAGGTGTGCCACATCAAGATGCTGATCTGACATCATGGGTAGTGCACAGGTGTACCTTATACTGCCCACAATAAAAGGCCACCCTGGAATGTGCAGTTTTGTCTCACAGCAAAATGCCACAGATGCCACAAGCATTGAGGGAGCGTGCAATTGGCATGCTGACAGCAGGAATGTCAACCAGATCTGTTGCTCGTGCATTGAATGTTCATTTCTCAACCATAAGCCGTCTCCAAAGGCGTTTCAGAGAATATGGCAGTACATCCAACCGGCCTCACAACCGCAGACCACGTGTAACCACACCAGCCCAGGACCTCCACATCCAGCAGGTTCACCTCCAAGATCGTCTGAGACCAGCCACTCAGACAGATAATGCACGGCCCCATGTTGCAAGGATCTGTACACAGTTCTTGGAAGCTGAAAATGTCCCAGTTCTTGCATGGCCAGCATACTCACCGGACATGTCACCCGTTGAGCATGTTTTGGATGTGCTTGACCGGCGTATACGACAGCGTGTACCAGTTCCCACTAATATCCAACAACTTCGCACAGCCATTGAAGAGGAGTGGACCAACATTCCACAGGCCACAATTGACAATCTGATAAACTCTATGCGAAGAAGATGTGTTGCATTGCATGAGGCAAATGGTGGTAACACCAGATACTGGTGTTTATTGGGGGTCTGAGTCCCCAGACCCCCAATAAAGCAAAAAACTGCACATTCCAGGGTGGCCTTTTATTGTGGGCAGTATAAGGTACACCTGTGCACTACCCATGATGTCAGATCAGCATCTTGATGTGGCACACCTGTGAGGTGGGATGGATTATCTAAGCAAAGCAGAAGTGCTCACTATCACACATTTAGACTGATTTGTGAGAAATGTTTGAGAGAAATGGTAATATTGTGTATCTGGAATGAATTGTAGGTCTTTAAGTCCATCTCATGAAAAATGGGAGCAGAAACAAGAGTGTTGCGTTTATATTTTTGTTCAGTATATATATATATATATATATATATATATATAAAAGATCTCTGACAAAGGCCACAGTCTTGTCATTCATCTAGGGCCCCTGGCTAACTTACAAGGGGGTGGACAGCTGTGGAAATAGGTAGTGTGATTCCCAACCCCACCCATGAATAGAGAGCCTCCATGCCCTGCCTGTCTGTGTAATGACATTTAAGAGTATCTACTGTATCTTGATTGTCATTACTGTCGGAATACTATCTGCCATAAGCTCTAATTAACCCTGCTGATAATTAGCAGGGGCAGCTCGTATAGGGGGTAATGTGCAGGATTAAGGCCTTAAGGGATTCTGGATCGGTTTCAAAGATGAACGTCACCCTTCTGCTGGTCCATTCACCTGTCCCATTCCCGAAAGCACAAGGGCTGTGTCGATTAAAAGGGCAAACGGCAATTCACTTCAATAATGCAGTGGCAGAAGACCATTGGATTGTGGGGGCTCGCTACTGCCCCCTGATGGTACCTGCTGGTGTATGCACCCTGTGGGAAGTGCCTTCCTATCACATGCAATGCAGCAGAGCAGGAAAGAGTCAGCTCTCTGTATGCAAACCTTTGAAAATGATAAATGATGCTGTTCAGCAGGAGGGATTGATTCGGTGTAAATGAAACTAATTAAGGAAATGTCAAGCATAATTAATAAAATGGGTTTAAACTGTGAAAACATTGTCAGCTGAATGGATGGGGGCCCTGGCTTCCTTTGTTTCTACGTTATTTTGGGCTCGTGTTTCTCTTGTTCTCTGCGGCTGAAACGCATTTTCCCCGCCTTATAGCCTCTCCCACCAATTTCCCAAGAGTCGCGGAATAAATTTGCTTGTCTATCCGCTGACGGCGGGAATTAATTGCCAAAACCTCGTCCCGTCCAAGTGTAACATTCGCTCGCAGGACATTAACATAACTAATTTCGAGGAGCCCAAATGACTTTGTAATAGACCCCTGTAAGCTCACATGATAGTCATTGGTCATTGCAAATTAGTCTGCTTTTATAATTAAAAAAATTAATAAATAATGCCCCCCCCTACTTTCTCCGCCTTCTCTCGCCATTGCAAAAAAAACACTGCTATGATTTAAAAAATGAATAAGTAAATGGATAAAAGGACACCTCTCCTTTAATTATGGCCGTTTGACCTCTAATTATAGTGAGGAAAGAAAGGGGTGATGAAGGGAAAGATTTGATGCAAAGATTAGCAGTAACAGTGGGTACCTCTAATCTGTCACCCCCGGGAGTGTCAAGGCAAATGGAATCTTCCATATCACTAGGTCACTTGCAAGTGAGAATTTGCAATAAGTGAATGACACAACATAGACAGACTCACTTAGATACTCCCATCTCAGGCCCTGAGTTGCTCTGCACTTACACCCCTCTGTGTCATAGTGGAATCTACTTTACGATCTTTCGACTTGAACGCTGTCCCATTTGCAGTTTTCTTGCACTGCGATATAGACCGTGTTGGCTATTTAATTATCGCCTCCTACTAAGAACATTGTAGTATACTAAAATACACCCAAATCATCTGTCATCTACTTATCTTCATGATTTGATACCTGTGAGTCAGGTAGTCCTGTGCATTTGTACCAGTTTCCCACAGTGTGTCAATATTTTTTTTTTTTATGTAAGAGTAATTTTCTAAAAGCAGAGGACATAGTAGTTCTTGCCCCTAATAAATAAGACTTCTTAAAAAATAATGTTCTATAATATTCTTCCATTAAATTGTATGTATATATAATTATATAAGGATTTAGCATTATTAGAGTCTGTGTTATTTTAAATCTATCAAGTGAAATCTATCAAAGCAGCACCTTCCTCCTGTCCCCGAATCCACTGCAGTGGCTCGAGAATTCAGATGTGATTTTCTTGGCCGATCCCTGGGAATCCCATCGGAATGGGGGCACAGAGGAAGGGGTGTCTGTCCATTGCAAGTATAACACAGGGCAAACCGTAAGTCTTTTAGTGGCTACATTTTGACTTCATATACTTCATACACTAAATGGCGCTGTTTAAACGTCCATGTCGGACATGAACAAATTGAACAGAAACTCCAACCAGCCTCAACAGCCAAGTCTTCGTAAGTCGTCTTTGTGAATGAGATCTCAAGGCGTTGGCTTTCTTATCTTTGACATCGTCCTAAACATCCCTGATGTTTCTTCTCTGTGGGTCTATCAGAGATGTTAGGCATGCTGTCTTCAGTGATGACCTGAGAGCGACTACACTTTCTGAGAAGCTAACAACCCAGCAGTAATTAAATTCACTTAGAAAGCGCGTTGAGAAGCCCTTAGGGTGCGCATGCAGCACCCCGTGTAACGCGATGTACTGCAAACACGACTGACCGACACTCATTCAGTCACATTAAATGATAATAACGCAGTGGTTTGATACATTTCTTGCTCTTTGTTTCAAATCAAGTAAAAACCTACAATATATATATATATATATATATATATATATATATATATATATATTTAGCTTACTTGTTTTCTTTATATGCTTAGAGGTATCAAAATGATCTGTTATATATAGTAGTCATGAGTTCTTTATTTTGTACGTTTGATGATTTTCGTGTCTCCAAACAGCTATTTCTGCCCAGATTTCCTCATTCCAATAAATACTGATTAAACATCTTAAGAGCACTAAGCAGATTCTTGAGCGATATAAATCTCGCTAACAGTAATGCTTAAAAGATGTGACTTTATTGGCGTTCTGACAATTAGGCCACTCCATACCTTTCACTAATTAAGCTAATTGCTGTACGTGTAAGGTCCATTCAAATGGTCTTCAAAATGCGATAGCAATCATTTTAATGACATAATATTAAACGAGTTACTAATGATTTAAAATACAATAACCCTTAATACTAAGCTAACATTCCAGCCTCGACTGATCTTATACATTTGCTGGAAATGTTTATGTCCTTTCAGGATGTGCTGGCCATTGAACAGAAGACAGGAAAAGTAAAGAAGAAGTGGTTTATTTTATAAAGCATTTTCCTATTTACAGTGGATTTTAATGCTATTTAAATCTTTGAATCATTTTTCTTTCATCCTATCTGGATAGTTCCTGGAATTACTGCCATCAGTATGGATGTACTTGTTTTAATCAGTTTTTCGAGCGACGTGCCAGTACAGATGCTGTTATTTTCCTGACCCCCCATGTGTTTAGCCCCCACACGTATGCAGGCAGCACGTCTGCTTATACCAATGCCATCGCATATTTAGTTTAACAAATCAATTAACACTTTTTAAATGCAGTTCAGATCCCTGGCTTGTAGAATCTGACGTTCGTCTCTTCATTTCTTTGTAGATTTTCCTGTCAACAAATGGCAATTTTAAAAATGTAACATCAGTGTATAATTGTAATATTTTGACCATTCTGAATGCTATCAGTAGATATCATGATTTTTCTCAGATTTTCATTTACTATCACTGATCTGTTTTGCAGAGAAAGTTCGCTTTTTTTTTACCCTCTATAGTGGACATTTCAGGATTTATGACCTTGCTCAAGGGTACAACTGCTCTCTCCTGGTTTCTACTTTCACAGGGAGTTAAAATCGGGGATTTTTTTTTGGGAACTTCAAAATGGTGCAAGAGTAATCCACAGAGATCAGCATTTCTATTCTAATATAGCTCTTATTGGTGATTCTAATGATGAGTATTACAGTTAGGCTTGACTCCTCTGTTACATCTGTGAAACACCATTGCTAAATGGCCCCTTTCGTAAACATGTTTGGTTTCCATATTACACTGTACAGTACAACCTTCTTCAAGTTATTAGAATTAGAATTCTCCCCCTCACTTTCACACACACACACACACACACACGTTGGTGTACCTATTTAATTAGGGACCTTCCATTCATTTCTATGGGTAAAACCCTAATCCCAACATGACGACCTTAATCCCCACCCAGCCCTAACCGTAACCCCCACCCAACCCTAACCGTAACCATAAGTAAGCAAACAAAATACAAGACTTTTGACATTTTTGGTGTTTTGATTGCAGTCACTGACTTTTATAGAACTATTATATTGTGGGGACTGTAAAAATGTTCCCATGAGCAAAAAACTGGCTTTACCAGCTGGTAAATACAAGCCCACAGACACAGTGACAGATTACTTTTCCAAGTTAAACAAATACCCAGCATTTAAACCGCTAAAACCATGGGAATAACCTTAACGTAAAAAAGTTTGTCTGCAAAACAAATAATTCAGGTTATTGGTACGATTCTCCTCTACTTTGAAATAACTGGATTGCATTTATCTAGACATTTGCAGCTGAAATACAGAGCTGGGAAATATAATCATTATCTGAAAAAGAGACTCGGGTTCTATAACATATTAAACTTACTGAATTAATTCTCTATTATTCAGTTTAGTTCATTTATAAATATGTGCATGAATATTGCACAAAACATGTACGTGGATTTGTTTTATAACAGCATTTTGGAAAGTGAAATGGTATTTTAAAGTCTGTCACATGAGTAATACATCAAGTTACGTTTGGCTGCCTCTGTGACTCAAACATGGGTCAACACTTGGCCTCGTTTTCGGCGGACACATTCCCGTTAAGTGCATCTGCGGTGGCGCAGGACAGACCGATATGAAATGTTCTAGTGTGCCGTTCGTGAAAACTGGAACCCGCAGCCTTGACCCAGCTCAGGAAGTGAGCACCGATAAAGATCTGAGCGTGAGTCCGAGTTCTGCACACCCACTCGAGAAGCCAAAGGTCGGTACAGAGTTACACAAATTCTCCCGATTCTGAGATGTTCCCTGTCTTGCAGACTACGCACACGTCTTCATCTAAACGAGAAAAGTTGTTCTTTTTCCCTTACAGACTGTGGTGACCTTTTGGTGTCTTATTGTCTCCACAGCATGACTGCAATCAATAGAAGCTCGCAATCGGCACCCAAACTGAGACCTTTCCAATAAATCTGCTTGTTATTGTGAAGCCAGTGAATAAACAAAGAGTTTTCTTTCTGTTCACATGGAGTTTCCATCACAGTTATGAAACGGAGGTGAAATGTTGTCTGAGGCAGTAAATGACGAACAGGAATCCAAGCTGGATATGAAGTTGTTAACTTTCGGTCATCCTGCACTAGGAAGCATTAACCCTTTCAAAGTTTCTCCAATAAAGAATTCAAAAAAAGCCATAGTTATTGGTAAAAAGTTATTGGGTTCCTAACCCAGTTACACCAAGCATTTTAACTTTTGAACCTAAACGAGATGAATTACAGAAAAGATAATATTCACAAATTGCTACCCTATGATGGATAAACTATTTTGGAAGATGGATGGATACATTGCTTAGGATCAATATTCTACTTTCCCTAATATATTTGTACTGTACTATCTTTTTATTCTTTATATTGATTTTATTGACTTATTATACTTCCACATTGTTATTCTGAAAAGAGAACGATAGTGGCAGCATGTACATATATCACATGAATAAAGTTATCAATATTTATCCCTGGTGCCGACTTTTATTTCTGTAAAGGAAATGAAAGGAAAATTAAAAAATGAATTTATCGGCCCCCGTTTTTGTGAGCCCAGTTTGCTAAGACTTGCCGAAACGTTTTCGCTGTGTAACCTGAAGCTGTAGGCATTGGGATGGCTGCCCGATATGAGGCAGAGTGCTGTGTACTGTACATGGCCCCTGTCTACCTGCGAAGGGCCCTCCGTGGTCTGTGACATCTGGGAAAGGTCGTGCTCTGCTGCGGGGAGGCCTGTCTCAGCACCTGCTTCCGCTGGGTGACCTGCTCTCGGGCTCCACAACGTGCCATTTGTTCAGCTCGCATGGGGATGGGGGTCCTGTCCTGTGGCAGGGTGTATGTGGACCAATCAGACCTCAGCTCCGGTGACCGTGACTAGCCTGGAAGCACGGGGTAGGGGGTGTTTGGGTACCCCCCCTTTCCCTCGCGTCGGAAAGCCAGCAACGGCGCTGGATATTTTTCCCAGGACCCCGAGCCATCCCCCCGGTGTTGCCCCCCAGCCACTGCACACGACGCGGTGTCGCATTGCGCGCACCGATCCGGCCACATGCGGTCAGGGAGATTTCCGGAACGTGATCCCCCCTCGCGGTTCTGATAAGGCGTTCTGGGCCAGTGACCCAGCTCACACCTGCAAGGCCTTTAAGCTGCATGTGGCTTCGGGACACAAGGAGAACCTTCGCCTTGTATTTGAGAAGAAAAACAAAGCGAGGATTATTTAAAACTCAAAGCAGGGAAAATTAATTATAATATTTGGATTTACAATTTAAATTCCAGAATACCCGTATATATATCATAAGGGGGGGGGGGGGGGTAGAAAATATTGTCCTTTTCCTGTTTAATCATCTGAACATATGCAGTACATATTTAATAATTCCAGGGAAAAAAATACCTGCATCTCGAGATTAATTATAGCTACCAGCGGCCTGTGTTGCCATTGTTGTTGTTGCATGAGCCGGGAACGCGTTCTGCATAAATGGGACTCGCACACGTCCTCGTCCACCACAGGGGGAGAAAGGAAAGAAAACGCTCGCTGGTTCCGGCCCGGTGAGCACACTTGTTTGAATGTCATATTTATCCCCACGTTTTGTCAGAAAATTAACTTTCCCCAGAGTTTGCCGCTGTGCTGAGCACATGACGGGCGGCTCTCTGGAGATGACAGCCTATCGGAGCGAGAGCTCGCTGTTCCAACGCCCCCCCTCCCACTGGCAGATGCTTCGGGCTTTTCTGTGATTAAGTGGAGATCATCGCTGTTTTTCTTTGAGTACTGTTGCGGTCTTGTACTCCGCCGTATCCTGTCAATCGCCGCCTGCTTTCGGCAGGGCTTTTGCCAAAGCGTTCGTTAAGCTGGAACTCGGAATTCTCAGATGGCGCGCTTAGGGTGTTTATGCCTCTCCTGCGCAAGACGCATTTCTTTGTGTCTGCGTCTGCATGCTGGCAATGAACCAGAAATAGAGGGTTTCATATTCACAATATAGATAGACAGATAGAAAACAGATTTATAAATAAATTAATGACCAGTATATATTTCTTTAGAGCCAATTCACCATGAATTAGCAGACACCGTCAATTGTAGTTTTCCACAACCTCTCTGGATGCCCCCCCCCACCCCCCAATTTTTAACAGCTCGCGTCGAAGCCGGCCATCCGCCGCATGCTTTGCTCCGTCTCTCGGCGGCTCATATCACCGCGTAAAATCGAGTAAATCCGAATGTAGCTACATATGATCTTACGGTGCAGTTACTCTCTACAACCTGAGCTGCGGTAATAGATGATGGTAACGGAGCATTTCACTCGAATGAAATCCGAGATACACACCGGTTAGACTGTGGACCTGCCAGGAACTACCCTGGCCCAGGCAGTTACACGAGTCGCTGGTTCAGGGGAAGTTTTGTCACAACTGAAAGGCCCGGCACCGACTCGGACCGCACTGCCCCAGCAAACAGAGGAGTCCGCTGCTATTTCTTCCTGTCCCCGAGTCTCAAATCGCTGAGAGCCGGCTCTCGGGGGAGCAGGCTGTCAACGCGATCACACATCGATGCCTTTTCCAAGCCTCCCCCCAAACGCCCCCACCTTCCCCCTCCCCAGGAGCTCTGTTGCGCTTGCACAATAAACGCCCGCCGATTTCTGAGCCCGAAACAAAACGCTCTGTTGTCCCAGAGTGCGGAAACGGAGACGGGAGGCAGATCAGATGCCGTTCAAGGCTATAAATTTGTATACGCGAGGAAGGGGTGGGGGGCTGGGGGTGGCTCGCCGGCTCTTGATAAGTGCCTTCTGAGTGGGCTCACTGTGCCTCGCTTCAGGGGTGCTCTTTGGAGCCTGCCATGCATGTTATTGTTTGAATTTGCTGGCAGTTTCCTGACTGCGGTTGGTGTTCCAGGGTGGCCGTGACAGCCTTCCTGGGGGCCTCCGCTCTCCAATCAAACGGACTTCTTCATTTACACTTAAGCCGCTGCTTCAACACGATCCCCCCCGGTTAAGGGGGCTCAGCACGGTCTCGGATGACCGGCAAACATATAAAGCCTTATCTGTTATCGATTCGTGCTGCACGGAGGGAGACTGAGACGCTGCCTAATGTGCCCTTTGCCACCAAATTTAACGTGATATTCTGGCCGTGGTTCAGAAGCTGTAAACGAGAGCATAAGTATTTTTTATACCGAAACAACTGGGGGGCAGAACGGTGTCTCAGTGGGCCGCGATGTTTCCTTACAGCCTCTGGGTGTGGGCTTCCAGTCCTGCCTCTGTTCTGCATGCGTGGGATTCGCACGTTCTCCCGAAGTCGCATGTGTTCCCTCCGGGTTCCCTGGCTTCCTCCCGCAGTCCGCAGACATGCAGTTAGGCTAATTGGTGTCTCTAAATTGCCTGTAGTGTGTGATTGTGGGAGTGCGTGCATGTATGTCCCCAGTTACAGATTTTCATTCCTTCCAGGATGCATGACTGCCTTCTGCCCTAAGCTGTATTGGATGGGCTCCAGCCCTCCCCGCCAGAGAAAGATGCTGGAAGATGGATGGATGGGTGAATGAATGAGGTCGGAACAGATAGTCTGTTGAAATTTTGTTCGGGGCTTTGGGTAACCATATGTCAGTCAGGTGCATCAAGCAGATCGTCATGGGTTATGCGGAAATATACTAGCTATCATTTTATTAGCTTGCATGACGGTAGCCTCTAAAACAGGGAGGACACCAAATGCATTGCCGTGTCAGAGATCAGTATGCGCAAAGACAGGAAAAAAAAAACGGAAAGCTTAACTGGTGAAGGGTAAAAAAAACATCGACCAGCTCAAGTACAAAGAGTTAGCTGCCGCCAGTTGGCAAGAGCGGCCCGGAAGCTGTCGCTGTAAACGGCAACAGCTGCTCAGAGTCCTAAAGAGCACGTCCCAGTCAGAACAGCAAGCGCATGGCATCTATATTAATACTACCTTAATGGCCCATCTGCTGCTCCGTAGGGTCCCTCGCTGCTCTATGGAGTCATAGGCGTCTGACAGGCGGGGGTGCGTGCCAGACGCCTGCCCCGCTGCCAAATGGCGGCAAAGGCTGAGCGCCGTTCCGACCTGTCAAACAATCCCGGGCTCCCTTCGGAGGAGGTCTGGGCAACTTTCAGCCTGTGATCGGCTTTTGACGTCGCGAGAGGCCAATGTCAAATTGACACTTTTTCTTTGGGGGGGGGGGGGGGGGGGATGGGTGGGCTCTGTTTCTGCCAGCAGTGGTATGGCCACCTGAGACTCTTCCTGCAATGTTGCTTGGGTAACGTGGCTTAAATGGTTTCGTTTAGGCTTCATCGATACCGCAAGTTTTAGTTGTTGCATACTGATGTTACACGTTTACCAGTCAACATGTACATTGTTGGAGCAAATGTGGTTTCACTTTATTATATATTTTTTTCCTCTTGCAATGTACGGAGGTGTTAGTAAGATAAGTTAAGATAAGCTAGTTTAGTTTGGGCTTAAGCCTTACCCCAAAATACCGGTCAACACTCACATTGTCTTTCCATATTAAATTTTGTAATAAGTACTAAGTAGTAAGTAAATTCTGCATTATTTGACAATCGTGACTCATTACACTTCAGCTTCTCAAGTGTTGTTTAAATGAGTAAATCCGAAGTAAGTAAGTGTGGTTTCCGTGTACATTTTCTCTGAGGAGAACCCACTGGGGTTGCTATCGAAAGGAGTTTATGAATTATTGTTTTTTTTGTTTGCCATTGTGTGTAGCTCATGCCCCTTTAAACACACGTGCTTCACGTTCTCTACTGGCTGCTTAGCCTGTAGCTTATCCCTGTGTAAATACAGAGTAGCTACATTAGCATCCGGCAGTCAGAAAGGGTCAGTAGCTTAGCGACATCTCTGTTGAACTCCAGGCATTCCAGTATCCGGTTCCGGAAGGTGCTGGCGACATCCACAGTCCACAGGCATGTCATACTTATAGCATTAAAGATCTTCGAGGGGAATCATGCTATTTTCTTTTTCTGCCACCTGGTTTGTACTTTTGGGTCTATTAGCTCTAGGTATCATTAGCAATAGTGACACTGCATGGTCTAGAAACCAGCTATAACTGCATAACAAAAAAAGCGCTAACAATGTCTATATAACAAAAAGTAAATATGCAAAATATTATGAACATAATATATTCAGTACTTATGCAGATATATAAGATTTCCATTGCATTGCATCATTTGCTTAGCAGACGGTCTCACCCAGACCAGTGTCAATACTTCAGCATTGTGCTTCAAACATCTGGATATCTTAACCACCGTGCTCTCTGATTGACTGCATGAATGCATAATTAATTAGCAGCATTCACAATTTAAATATATGCGTCTCTGATGGTCTACATGGAGAGCGGGAGACCGGATGCCGGGGAGGGTATCATCGCACCCCAGTTGCGGGGATGAGGATCGCCATGTCAGCAGATGAGGAATCATAGATATTCAAGTGGTTTCAGGTATAAACTTTGTTTTTCTGGACAAATGAGTTGTGTCACGGCGTGTCCTACAGACATGCGGTGCGTAAACATTGTCTAATTGTCTAATCCACAGATACATTTATGGAAACGGTTTCTGGCTCGTTATGTAAGTTGAGCCTTTTCACTTGTTTATTTCTTTTTTGTTTGGTATAGTAATATATTCACAGGCAGCTTCCGTATCCCAGAATCCCCTGCAGTGTGTGCGGGTGAAGCATGTGTGCAAAATAAATGAGGAGGTATAGAAACGGACGGGCTAATAGCATGGCAACAGGGCCAGTCCGCCGCGTATGACGGACAGCTTGGGGTGCGAGTGTGTCAGGGAAAGGCCATGGCGGCTTTCAGTTCCCTGCAGCAAGAGAAATGATTGCTCTGTGATTGTGAAGCTCTCACTGAACCTCGTTTTAATAGTCGCCCCCCCCCCCGCCTTTTTCAGCCACTCTGTGCTGTCTGTAGGATCGCCCCCCCCCCCGGCGCCATGGTTTGTCTGCAGGACTTATTGGAGTTTCAGTCACTTTGCTTCTTCACGGTTTCTTATAGATGCAGAGTTTTCCTGAAGTGCAAGCTCACCATGCTGATTAGCGGCCGCGGACAATAAGCCCATGCAGTATAACGTGCCACTTATCCACTGCAGAATCACAGACAGTCTCTTACAGGCAGAATGAGGTGGGACAGGGGAATGCCAGGGATTTATTGTAGATTATAATCGTGTACAATTATGTACTAGAAATAAAATATTAAAAATAATAAAACAAATATTTTATGTATGAAAATGTACACTACTTTAGAATGATAATTATTAATAGATTTATCATAAATGCAACAATTACTATCTTGAATGTGTCACCGTGTCCCCTGACTGTGGTCATATGCGTACACTCATGTTGAGGTATTGCTGTATTTATCCTGTGTACTTTTAAAATATGCATAATATTTATTTGTTAAATACATTATGTATGGTTTTACGTATGTTTTGATGCAACGTCTGACAGTTTGTATTGTAAGAATGTCAGTGTAAGTTGCTGGGTGTAAAACTATAGTTAGTTTATTGAGGAGAGATTTTGTCTTTAGTCGAAAAAAACCAAAAACAACGGCAGAAAGGTAACCCTTTCAAAATAAATTCCACATTCGCACTTTGTGCCCGTCACAGAGCGTAAAAAAAAATAAATAAAGAATCCAAACAGAGTGATGTATTCACAGCTCTGACAATAGCCTTGTCCTGACGATTACGAACAACAGGAAGCACGCAGACGTGTGAGAGAGAGGGTAGGTGATAATTTTACAGCTTGGGCACAAATTCAAAATCCAACTGCAAGCCCAGACTTGTCATCAATCACTTCGAATTAAAAAGGGGGGTGTATAAAATGCTGGCCCTTTATTCACCTCAAATGAATATTTATAGAAAGAATAAAATGTATGCAGATCCAAAAAAAGAGAATAAAATACCACAGGTAAATGTCCATCCATCCATCCATCCATCCATCCATCCATCCATCAATCCATCCATCCATCCTCTTATCTATACTGGGTCGCAGGAAGAAACAAAGATAATTCGAAGCTAAATTAGATAAATACATGAATATTTAATGCCCCCCACATAGGCTAGGCTCTATAGACATGCCATTCAGAGGAACAGGGTAGATAGTCACTGACCTGTATATCTGTCCCGTATCTCTGCCCCTTGCTGTCTCCTCAGCACACTATCAATTTCACGAGTCGTTGTACCGCGCGGCTTTTGCAGCAGTAACGCTCAATATCACTCACCGCTTCTCTTTAACCTTAGATTTACATATTCAGACCCAGTCATTTCCCAGACTTTACCAATTAAATTTCTTTTACTTTACACCTTCATTCAGTCTTTATTTATCAGGTTGTTGGAAAACAAACATGCAGTAAGTTTTAATGAACCGGGTGAATATTTTAATTTATCAAGTTCATCTGTAATTATAAAGTTCTGTACTTTCAAACGAAATCTAGAAATGAAAACACTATATGTATTTTATGAAACCGTTCAATTTTTAAAAGGTTTATACACACACACACACACACACACACACACACACACACACACACACACACACACACACACACACACACATATATAAATCTTTTAAAAAACCAATAAGGTTTCTTAATTGGAATTTGTTTATTGGAATATCTGCCTGATAAGTGTATTAATGATGTTTATGACACACTGTATTTTTCCATCAATGTTAGCATGTTAATTTAAACAATATGCATGCATTAATAATACATACTTCTGTTCAAGTTTTAAATTGTTTGAAAAATTTGTATAATTTTATTAATACAATTTAATTGTAATGTTTACTATTGGGAGACTGCAGATGGAGATGAATGAACATTTTATTATGCTTAGATGTTATATAAAAGTTTGTTTTTCTGATTTTAGGTTCACTGATGTATGGATTTTATGGATGTATGGATCATATTATATCTTATCACCATCCATCTATCCATACATCCATACTTCCATCCAACTGGTCTAATGTATAAACTCATTTTAAACAGTGTTCCAAATTACAATGAACAACATATTATATATTAACTATGCCATAAAAATATTAAGTTATCTTTTTGTAATTTAGATGATTGCAATTAAGCAATATTAATAAAATACAAGAGCAACGTATTTACAGAAACCCTCAGCTGTGACTAAGGACTGGAATGTTGACACTCCTGGGCTAACATCATCTTGCAGTGTCGCCTGCGTGGCCGTGGAAAGACGGGGACTAAAGTCGCTGAGCATCCGCTGGGGTCGGCGTCCCGACTGCGGGGGGCACGGCTGGCCGCTATCGTCAGAGCCGGGCTCGACCCGAGTGGGTCAGGGGGGCGCTGAGGTCGGGCAGAGCAGTGGTGCAGCTTTTATTGATCTGTTTTAGATGAATCTGTCTGCTGGTGTTGGAAGGACAACAAAGAGAGTCACACCAGGGGGTGTTTTGAGGCCGCGTTGGTAAATAATTAAGCATAGCATTAAATAATGAAGTACGGCCGGCTGCTGGATCGCTGTTTGCTTCCTTCGTGGCTTTTTTGTGATTCTGCATGCGCATGATTTTTTGCTTTTTATTTAATAGGCTATTTTATCCAAAACCAAGAATAGATGAGAAAGGAGGGTGAGCCAGTCCTTGGAGCAAAGGGGAGTTTCGGGTCCCTGTCCAACAGCAGAACGACTCCACTGACCACAGGATATGAAATGGCAACCGCCCGATCAGGGAGTCCTGACATTCCGAGGCACGCAGCACCCAGGATGTTAATGATGCTTCAATCTTCAACGACCTGGAGTTAATCCTGGAGATCCTGGTCTTTACCTTGGATATTGCACACCTTCCAAATTCAGCACTCGATCGTGGTCACTAAGAGAGCTCCTAATGCCTCGTCAGTCTGTCTCGTGAAATATACGTGACGGACACAGTGCAAATAACAGTTTTTAAAAGTTGCAACAACAACAGAGAAAAACAGGAGGCTGACGGCCTGATAGACGTAGAATGGGCTGTTGACATCAGACACACGCCGCAGCTGCTATGTCACACAGCCATTATCTGTCTCGTAATAGCCAATGTCTCTCAGTGCATTTATAACTAAATCACAGTGTCGTTTTCTTTCCAAAAACTTCACTTTACGATCATTTATCACCGATCGTCCTTGTTTTTAATCTTGGATATTAGCTATTCTTATACATACTCCTTAACATTAAAAAGTATATATCGTAAAATTCGAAACTGTTTTCTGAGAATCATGGGAGATGCTTCTTTCCAATATGACAGACTATCATCACTCCTGCTCTTACTTTTACCTTCGAGCAGAGGGGTGTCAGTCATCTCCTGCAGATTTGCCCCTTTTCAGTCGGATCGGAAGCTGCCTCCTTGTGTCCTACTTTGCAGGCCACACTGGAGTGCTGACACACCCACCGAGGACGGATCTCCAGTGCCATGATGGTCTCTTAGCCCTGCTGGGTTCCTCACCCCCCCATGACCCTGCCGGACACCTGGGGGGCGGCTCTGCAGGGTGAGAAAGTGCCCGTCCTGCTCCGGGGCCTGCAGGTGCTGCATCACCTTCCTCATGCTCGCTCTCCATCTCCCTGTGTGATGGACGTGTTTTTTTCTGCTTCCTTTGTCTCTCCGAATTCAATTTATTTTTCTGCAAACTTTTTATATTTCGACAAAATATATGCTGTGAACCCGTCCTTGAAAAGAACTCGTCTGAGCGCAGGACTCAGGTGGTGATTAAAGTTGAAGATGCCAGGTTTTATTTTCAGGTGTGTGTTTGTCGGACAGTTTTAAATCAAGAAGCCTCTTCCTGCACTCAGTTTAATTATCATTTCTGTCTGCCTATTCAGCTCCTAATTGAACTATTTCATATTTAATCTATCATTAAATCTACAAGTCAAACAAAAGTTTATTAGGGTAGCTGTAAACTCTGAATAAGGGGTTGCGTGAGCAACAAATTCTTTATCGTTGTATGCTATTGTTTTAATTACAGGAAAACAATGCATTCTAGGATGAAAGAAGTATATCATCAGTAGTTTAATTATCTTATCTATTGGAGTTTCCAGTCATGCTCCTGGATATAGTCAGATTTTCCAGGTATTTTCAAACACAGAATGCCATCGATACTGAGCCATCCATCCATCCATCCAACTGCTTATTCAATACAGGATTGTGGACTGAAAGTTAAATTAATTCAGTTAAATGGATTTAAATGGACCAGATATACATACCGTTCACCAGGAACCAAAATCCTCTGCTCTTCAAAAATTGCACAAAATGATTTTAAATGCGGAGCTGGGATGTGTGTTCTTGGTTGGACACACCATGTTACATGGAGTCACTTTATCTCGAAGCCCGTTTTGTCACAGCATATGTTGGTGTGTTTGTTTTATGCTTCTTATGAGCGATTCCCGTGTCAGTAATCCGTATTCTCCCCTTTATTGTCACGCACTCAGATGGGATGCCTGATATCAGCTAATGCACTTTTTATGAATACGCCGCTGCACGCTTTAATTGCCGCCAACTGGGAACGCACCCATTACCTTCCCGAAGTGCACGGCAACGAGTCCAAAACGGACCGGCACTTGTCCCCGTTAATGGGATATTATTCCCCTGCAGCCTATTGCCAGATCCGCCGCTCACTTTATCTGATTGCCTCGCTGCAGGTTGCAGCGATCGCTGATCGGGGATCGCCGGACTGTCTCGCAGCTTGTCCGGGTAACAGAGCCTGTCCAGGGCGGCGGGACGCGACCCGCTTCAAGGACGCATGTCTGTAGCGGCGGCAGCTGTGGTACTGCTCCCATGCTGCGATGCGTATGGAAATGCGCATCACGTTCTGCCAGATAAAGACATCAATACCGTCAGACACGTCGTCAAAGTATGCAGAAGGTCCGGCTGCAAAGCTTCCGAGAGTTTGACAGCGGAAAATACAGCCTATATTTGCATGCTGGTATGTGAATTGTGGGAAGTTATGTTAGCTATCAATGCAAAGATACCGGAAACTATGCAATATAAAAATACTTTTAAAATTGGATCTATGACTTGTAGACAGAGTATCAGTTGTTTTAATACAGAGGTTTAAAACAAACTCGTGTTCTGTGAGGAAATTCAAAGACTTGAGGCATCAGTGGGGTCTCTGTGCTGAAGGACTTCCCCACTGCGTCAGTGACTCTTTCTGCCATGCATTCTTTTCATCATCACTGCCGTCGACTCCAGACGGACTAAACAAGGTGACTCGGTGGCGCCCCTTTGAGGAGAGCCTGGAGTTTGCGGGCCGGGCCTATTAAAAGCTGCCCTCACGCCGGCCCTTCACCTTCCCAGAAGACCGTGCTCTCACCCCATACCCAGTGCGGTATGTACCGGAGGGAGTGCCAGCAGCCTCTCGTTAAACCCTAAGCCCTATCCCCCCCGCCTCACTTTGTGTCCTTTCTCACCCCCTTGTCTCCCCAGAGAGAGGTGTCACATGACCCTAATTGCATTATCTGCTGAGACTATCCAGGGCACGCTTGACAGACAAATTCTGGACCGATTTCTCCTCAGGATTCATCTTATTTTCCTTCAAATCCACATTGCCCCCACGTTGAGCTGCCCGCAATTCTACGCTCTAATTAATGTGTCCGGTACCCCTTACGCATCCTCGGAGAGGTCGGTGCTCCCTGGCTGCGGGTTCTGCTCCTGAACGGGGGATACACCCCGGACGAGGGTCTCAGGGCTGCATTAGAGAGATATAAATACCTTCTCGGCTGAGGGACCATCTGCTGGCGTGGGGGTCAGCGCAGGGGTGACTGACTTCAGCTCGTTATTTTGGTGCGGGCCTTGATCGGCCTGCCTTTGGTGTCTGGGTCACGACGAGATTGTCAGAGAGTCTCACCTCTGTCCTTGACTTGTGTACGATACGGCACATGGCCCCTCATCATCTCTCTGCCGGAACGTTAAACTGACCCATATACAAGATGCTCTAATTGGCTTGTAGCTGAAATGAGCTGCCTCAGTCCTACCTACCTACCGTCGGGCTTCCAGGGTTGTGGGTTCGAGTCCCACCCTCATTCAGCTTGTGTTGAATTTGCATGTTCTCCCAGCTTTTGCGTGCGTTTCCTTCACATTTCCAAAATGTCTAGCTAGGTAAACAGCTAACTCTATATTGCCCTTTGTATCTGCCTGCCCTACAATGGACTGGCATCTCATCCAGGTTGTTCTGGGCCCAGTGATTTCTGGGACAGACTCCAGGCTCACCATGACCCTGCTATGGAGGATGATGTATGAAGCACTTTTCCCACTAACTTACCTGGAATGATTTATTTATAGCTTAATATCGTTGTTTTTATTTAGTTGAGAAGAAATCCTTAATCAAGAAAATGTGCAAATGGGGCTTTAGACAAAAAAAATTTCTAAGCAAATGTAAAATCCATGTACATCGATCGCCCAACATGTAAAACAACAGCAAGAAGAATCATAATCATGTTCGCTAAGTACCAAGTGTACAAGGGATTCTTATTGGTGCAAGTGTCAACACAGAGAGAGATATACAATTCAAGACAAAAGATATTCAAGAGGTAAATAAAAACAGAAACAGACTATTACACAAGCAAACTGCAAGTGAAGAAGATGTACAATGTCACAGTGTAACATTAATGTGCAACTGTGCGTATATGTACTGACTGCGATGGTGAGATGGGGAAAGGTTCTAGCACAGAAGGATTACAGCATGGCATGGAAGAGGCAGTGGGGAAGTGCATTACCATGCATGTAATAAAGAACTCGTGCAGCAGCTTAAGGTGGTGGGATGAAAAGGTCCTTGTTTAAATAGATGAAGGCATGAGGAAAGAAGCTATGGAGCTGGCGGTTGTTCTGGGAAATACCATATGTGGTGTAGCACAGTACACTAAGCGGTGTAGCACAGTACACTAAGCGGTATAGCACAGTACACTAAGCGGTGTAGCACAGAACACTAAGCAGTGTAGCACAGTACACTAAGCGGTGTTGCACAGTACACTAAGCGGTATAGCACAGTACACTAAGCAGTGTAGCACAGAACACTAAGCAGTGTAGCACAGTACACTAAGCGGTGCAGCACATTACACTTAGCAGTGTAGCACAGTACACTAAGCGGTATAGCACATTACACTTAGCGGTATAGCACAGTACACTAAGCGGTGTAGCACAGAACACTAAGCAGTGTAACACAGTACACTAAGCGGTGTAGCACATTACACTAAGCGGTGTAGCACATTACACTAAGCGGTGTAGCACATTACACGTAATGGTGTAGCATAGTACACTAAGCGGTATAGCACATTACACTTAACGGTGTAACTAAGCGGCCATTATATTACGTACACCTGCTTGCTAACACAGACTACAGTACGTGATGGAAACAGCCGGGGTGAAAAGGTTCGGTAACTGTATGACTAAGCATTAGAATGGAAAATATAGCCGATATAAGTTATTGTGAATGTTGTGTGACTGTTGGTGCCACACATGATGGTTCCAACATCTAAGAAATAGCTGCCAACCTGAGATTAAAACACAATTCTAGAAGTATGTAGAGTTTGTAGAGAAGAGTGAACATAGAACATCCAGCTAACGGCATCACTGTGGCCAGCAGAGGTCAGAGGAGGACAGCCTGGTTCTTCAAAGTTAACAGGAAAACCATAAAAGGCTCAAGAAAATATCCCTGTGACCTTCTCTGGAAGCACAACCTACCCTTGAAGCCTTTCTGGAGGTATAAGTGGATCCTACAAGGTGCTAGCTAGTTGTGTCTAATAGAGTGACCACTGAGCAGAAATGTAACTAATGGGTGGTAGTCCTCATTTATTATGTATATATTTATAATTTCCTTACCATACTTATGGAAAATATGCATGCAATATATTCAATTAGCGAATAGCAGAATCCTTCCAGAGATGTGAAAACAAGATGTTTGTCTTGCTAATATACACAGCCAGCCGCCAGCCATGCTGTCTAATGGAGATTTAATTGACAGTGATCCTTTTACATCAATGATGAGGACTGAGCATTTTTCCCCTGGAAGCTACAGCTGTTGCGGGAGCCTTTCTGCAATTTAGAAAAAGCCTGCTTATCCAGTGCCACCCCCCCCCCCCAAACCCCTGTCTCCCACACCCCCACCCCAACTGTAATATTCTACAGCATCACAGGACCCCTTTGTGCAAATGGAAAATATAGTCTCCCCCCCCCATCCTGGCCCCTACTTCCCTCATTCACAAATCTATTGTTAATCTCTGCTCAATTATCCACTTTATTTTCCCTCCATCTGGAAGAAAGGAACCACCATGTCTTTCAATTAGTGCTCCCTTTGCCCGCACTGTGCCTCCCTGACATGAGGGGGCGATATACCCAGGACACGAAACCTGATTGGGCAAAGAAACAGGTAAACCAGTAAACCAAGCTGCAGTTTCAGTGATCCTCGAAAAGTATGACTGCGTGAATATACATATATGTCTATAAATGTTTGCCGCTGAGCACGGTTTGAAGATGGAAATGCATATAATATCATATAATAACTAACTAACTATAGTTTTTAACTGACCCAACTGTAAAGTCAGGATTAAAGTGTTTCACTGATTTGGGATTTGTGGTGCATTGGGCGTTTTTAAGCGGGAAATGATGTGTCGTTCAGGCAAAATGATCACAGGGAGGTTATGAAACTCTGCCTTTTCATCCGAATGCTTATGCCATACAGAATCATAGGGCTTGGCTTACTTCAGATGGATTATTCTTGATAAATACCAGGCCCCATCCTATCCAGGGGGTACCCCTGCCTGAAGCCCCGTGATGGACTTGCGTCCCGTCCAGGGGGTACCCCTGCCTGGGATACGCTCCAGGCCACAACCCTGACCAAGCAGCTGGCAGATGGATGAATGGATGGAATACCATTCTGTTCATCTCGGTTTGAACCACCATCTGCTCCCGACGTGCAGTTGAGGCTTCTGCGAAGACAAACTTAAACCAAGCCACCAATTGGTAACTGGTAAAATCCGTCTATTTGCATAACTGCGTATCCATTAGAGAATCGGGGTGAGCCTGGAAACGAAAGTCCAAGCAAACAGACATCCCTGGATGGAGTGCTGGCCTAAAATAATTCATTAAGAATAATGATGTTACAAACATATTCCTGTTTTTTCCACTCAATCCTCCTTCCCTGAGTGTCCTGGACTGCTGAAGATTCAGATCTGTACAGTCACTCTGGTCAGAAAGCCATTGAAACATGCCAGTGTCCTCCTGAGTGACCATACTGACAGAATGTATGAATTCCCATTAATCAGGAGCCATTTCCTTTCTGCACACTTTGGGTAGCACAGTTCCCTGGTTTCTAGAATCGACTTGCATCGCTTTAGTCAGATTTATAGAGTCACTCAAACCCAAAAGACTCTTGAATATTATAATTCTCCTGCGAGACTCTCTCTCTCACACACACATACATAAACACACACAAAATTTTATAATTGGTTCCATTCATTTCTATGGCGAAAACTAATTCCAATTTGATGACCTTAACCCCCCACCCAGCCCTAACCTTAAGGTAGTAACCAAACAAAATACAAGACTTTTGC
This sequence comes from Brienomyrus brachyistius, assembly GCF_023856365.1. Classification (NCBI taxonomy): domain Eukaryota; kingdom Metazoa; phylum Chordata; class Actinopteri; order Osteoglossiformes; family Mormyridae; genus Brienomyrus; species Brienomyrus brachyistius. The sequence continues at coordinate 28,758,745 of NC_064539.1, forward strand.
CATTTATATATTTTTTTTGTTTGCATTCACAGATCTTTGTGGGGACCTGAAAAATGGTTCCCACCATGTCAAAGTAACAGGTTTTTATTACATTGTGGCGAACATTTGGTCCCCATAATACAATATAAACCTAACACACACACACACACGCACACACACACACACACACACACACACTTGTGTTGTTGTGATTGGCTGACAGTAGATAGCATTGTTATGCTAAAGCTGTAGCATGAGTGAAACAGGATATTTCAGTTCAGCTTACATTAAAAAAAAAGCCCATAGCCTGTCTGCAGCAGGTAATTGGGCCATTTTGGTCCAATCCCTGAATTGAGTGACACTTCACATTGAATGGGACTTTGGGGAGAGTAAAAAGGAGGGAGCGAAGGCTTCTGGGCGTGGGGGGCGACGGGGCCACGTGGCATTGGGCCACGATTGAGCTGTAGGCAGCCACTGATAACGCAGAGGGCCGTATCTACAGCACCCTGGTGGCTCGCTGGCGGCATCTGCCTGCAAGGCAATATCCCCCACAAATAAATCTAGTAATTATCTTGCTGTAGGGCCCACGTAGCAAATGTCAGAAGCACATTAACTGAAGGAGCAAGTTTTCCATAAATCCTTTAGCGGTGTTTGTTGGAAGAGAGCAGCTTCTGCAGCTTCATGCCTGTGCTTCCATATCCAGGAGTTTGCCTCATTTTAATTGCGCATGGTTTCAGAATGAGAAGTCTCAGGCAAAGTCCTGTACAAGAAAGGTTCTACAACGGACGGTACCTGCAGAGCAGCCTGCCAGCGAGTAAGCAGGAGACTGACTAAATTACGTTTGACTCAAATACAGCACGCTTGATGCTGCCTCTTATATTGCACAGAAGGATTCACTTGTAGTGTCCAGCACATTTAAGATAATTATATGGACTGTGGTGACACAGGGAAGCAATGTGAAAGGAAAACAGGCTCACTAAGGGGTAGTGTGTGTACATAATTTATACACTAGGGATTCTACATTTTGGACAGTACAGTGTTTGAGAGTTATGGGTTTAAATCCCACTGTTAGCCCTGTGTGTGTGGAGTTGCATCCTGCTCGTGGGAGTTTTACTTACACAAAAAAATGTTCTGATTGCAGAAGGCGTAATGATTGGTTCAGGGAGATAACCAATCAGATTGTAGAGAAGGTGGGTCCAAGCAACTAGAGTAGGCGGGACAAACCAATCAGATGTCGTGGTCCTGCCTCCTTAAGTTGGACTGGCACCCAATCCCGAGCAGCCCCCACCTTGTACCATGTGCTTCCTGGGACAGTATGCATGCTCACTGCGTCCCACGGAAGTTACAGAGGACGGACAAGCGTGCAGCGCGTCGTGCTGCAGAGTTATTAAGCTTTATGTTCTGCACGAATCACTCTGTGTATGAAGGATGAAGTTCTTTAAATCACTGTGGCTTTTGTTCCTCAAAAGCCTGGCTGACATTTCCCAAAGTCACAATGTTAATCTTCAAGCGTCCACTCTTTGGCCAAACCTGATATCTACAGACGTTTCTCTTCTTCTCAAATTCCCCGCCACTTCTTACTGCCATTTTCCCATGAAGAGTGCATGTCGTATAAAATAATTATCAGCATTGAACGGATGTGCTTTGTTATCGACTTAGACGACTGGTGACGGGCCTTGTTTGGCACCTGAAAGGCCGAGAGAGGAACAGGCCAAACCCTGACAGAATCCCTTTTGCTCGATAAACAATTAATGACTCCTGCGTAATGGAATTACAGTTTGCCACTAAATCTACCATTGTATTGACATTTAAAGTGCCCTATAAAAGACATTAAGGAAATTAATCAGCATGAACATTTTTTTTTCTTAAAAAATGGAAGAAGGCCCAAGTGTAGCACGTGGCTCCAGGATGTGATGTGAACGGATTTCGGTGAGCAGCGTAACGCTGTACGTGATGCTTTTTTGTACATCCCCAGTTTTCCCTGCGCATGCTACATAAATGTGTATACAAATGAATCCCATTTTATTAAATCTTAAACATCATCCTATTACTCGGACAGTTGTGCCTCTTGAAAGACTTTGATTAATTCCACTTTTTAGTTTTAGTAGGTTTGTACAGACGCTCCTCTACTTACAACTGAGATATAATCCGAACGGCTGTTCGAAACTTGAAATGTTCGTAAGTCGTTACTGAACATCATTTTAAGGGTTTAGGCAAGTACAAAGAACTAGGATGCTGGGAGTTCGCACGCTACACTGCTGCATGGTGGGAGTAGCGGCCAGAAGTCGTACTAGGCGGAATTGGCGCGTGGAAAAAACAATTTGTTGTTGCAGACAGGAAACGGGAGCCAAAGGAACACGATTTGGACTTACAGTCCTCTTGGTTTATGACACGTTTTCAGTTAGCACCTATCGATAGTTCTTGGTTCAAGCTGACTCAAAACTGTCCATGGGCACTCAGCAGTACATCCCCAAGGCTAATGATGGTGTGCTGTGATTGTGATTGAAAAATATTTTAAACACCAGTTAGCATGTCTGTACAAGTACAGTACAGCTAACATACTATCAAACTGCACAATCCAGCATTCAGCGCAGTTCTCCTTGAGTGATCTTGAGTATACCCTAACATCTTCCTGTTTACATCATATTTTCTGTTAATTATGTTAACCGAACGTAATTTTGAATTTCTTCAATACAAACGCAGAGGACAACAGAGTGCTCCTGTTTTAAGAGGTTTTACCTGTCAGTATTGAGGACTTTGCTGGGCGTTTGTGATTAAATGCCTTGTTTATGGACACGTTGCAGCAGGATGCCTCTGGGGACCAGAACCATCTCTCATTAATGTTCAGATTACTACAGATGTCGGCGCTTGTTCCACTCTCTGCTGTTTTTCCACATTGCTTGAGAGTAGTTCAGTTGTTTGGTTGCCTGTTTGGTCAGCCTGTGTGTTCTTCTGGGACGATCACTTAATCACGTTAGAGCATGTAGGCCCTTTTGGTGGGTCGTTATGTATGAGCTTCCCGTCAGCCCCCACGGGAGCCTGAAAGGACCCCAGACGTGGCTTATCGTCTCCCTTTACCACCTACCTAAGCACTCCTTCCAGACCATCAGATCAATAGGAAATAAACAGCGGACAGCACTTCTTCACCAGTGCTGCATCGATCGGCCCTTCAGGCTTGGGTTCCTCGCCCCACATCCCGTGAAAACGGCCCCGGATTAGATCAGCCATCGCTAACGCATTTGTTTTCTTTATGCCACCTTCCTAGCGGGAGCACACACACCGACGTGTAGCGGCGCAGGGAGAGCAGAGGCACTTCCTGAAGACCGCTGAAGGAGCCCGCGGATTAAACTCATGGCGAGCAAATGAGCTGGGGAAGCAGAGAATAGAGAATTTACATGCTGCAATTTTCAACTTACTCCTACCGGCTAGAGAGCTTGAATCGAGAGACCTACATGGTGAGGATGACGATGTCACTGCCCGAAGGTGAGTGTGATACCCACACATCAAATGATTCCTTTTTTAAAAATTCTTCTTCCAAAGCCATGTCAGTATAATACTCAGGGCCAGGCAGCTCAGGCTGTCGCCACGGCGATTGCAGTTCAGGAATCACCCATAAATATCCTAGATGTGTTTGTGTGAATAGGGGAGCCTCAGGGTCGAATGCTCTACCTTCCGAAACCTAGACAAAGAAACATATTAAAAATTTCTGTTACCAGGTAAATTTTCGTATGAATTTTTTCCCATATCAGAGGTAAATAAAACGGCAAATATGTGGATGGATATTTTGAAATAATATATTTTCCGTAGATATCACAAAACGCAGCCCCTTCCCACAGCCTTTGGCCCAGAGAAATCCTAATGCTTTGATTTTAAAATAATGTTTAATATAGAAATGCAGCATCTGGTAATTTTATCTTGGAAGTTTGTCTCTGGAGGAAGTAATATCTGGGTCACTGACAGAACCACCTCAAACTTAGCTGACTGTTAACCATTCTGATAAATCCCTGGATACCGCATGACATCAGTGCTACGCCGGATTTTGTACAAAACGATTTTTTTCCCAATGGCAGCATTTCCCAAACGCTTGTGATGTTACAAAAGCTGTTTGGAAATCATTTATCTTATTTTTTTTTTATCATTCTATCAATCCCATTCTTAATCTGGCAACCTAATCTTGGAAAGGGTTCATGTTGCTCTTTAAATGACTTAGGTGTGAATTCACGCAGCTACATTTAGATCACCGGCTTCTTTTGTTATCAAAATATCTGAAGGAACCATTCTACTACTATTATTGTTGTTGTTGGTAAGTATCGTAGCGCCAGTGAGATGCCAGTGAAATGCCAGTGAGATGCCAGTGAGATGGATCGTCATAGTGGTACCATTTGCGTATCGCAGCATTCTCGCGAGCCGTGCAAATGGCTCCTACCCTTAAAAGGACTAACACAGGCACTCAAAAAGCACGGGAACCACACATCGACAACACTGCCCACAATCCGGTCACCCTGACTACTCCAAAACCACACACACACACACACACACATACACACACACACACACACACAATTTACAACAATTTACATTAAACACATACCGTTTTGTGGAGACGTCTCACTGTCGCTACAATATTTGTTTTTGTCAGTATGTTGCTATGGTTGCAGACACTCGCACACCCCAGCTAACAGCACCCAGCCGGCCCTGATCAGATTCATATCTTTGTCATGGATAAATAGGGCAAACCGGGCGGACCTGGGTGAGACAAGGCGGGTTCATGCTGCTGGGTGCTCTGGATGTTGCTGAGTTTCCAAATCCGCTACAATAGTTTTCTTTTTACGTTTTAATGTTTTTTTATTTTCTGTGTAAGGATCCATAACCCTGTTTTCCTTGTCAGATTTATTAATAGATTCGTTCAGTTTCCTGAATGATGCGCTCCGACGCCCCTATGACCTCCAACCCGCGATTAACATTCGTCTTCTTCGGGAATCGGGTCGTACTTGGATGTGCCTCATGAATGAGGGCAGCAGTGGGGAGAGAGAGAGACACGTAAAGTTCACATCGGAGTTTTATTATCACCTTAACAGAAGCCGTGACCCGGCTGATTAATGGAAATGTAAAAAAGAAAAAGAGTGTCTGTTCACAAAGACTCCAAGAGAATACCCTTGATCCTGTTTGTTTTCCTGTAATTATATTTCCGAGACAAAGTTATTATATATGGCTCACCAGTCTGTGAAATAATGAGCACTTTTCTGGAGCGGCAGAGCTACAAAGGAGCCTCATCGAGCAAAGAGGTGAAATGAGAAACGTGTTGCGAGTTTGGAGACGGAGGAGTTTTGAGAGCGGGGCGTGAGCACGTGTGTGTCAGGGCAGAGCAGGTACTGTCAGGCCGTCCTCTGGATCGCCCTGCGCTTGCTGTCAGTGCAGATCCCCCTCTTCACACAACTAAATCCCCCAAATTTTATCTTTCCTGCTCTGCGTTTCTTTTTAGCTTTTCTCAGTCTCCAGGTTTTGAGTTCATACTCCCTGTATTATCTTTACCCCTGTCAATGCTGAAAAGGGAAGACCAGTGTCCTGAAAAATACATGTCTTTGTGCGTATCTGCCCAGAGAGGTGGCTATTCCCTTCGTTTTTCCCAAAGAGATATTGGGGATGGATGGGTGGGTGGATGGATGGATGGATGGATGGGTGTTTATCAGTAAGGCACTCAAACCTTATCCATCCAGTTGAGCACATTTTCAAATATTAATCTGCTGATCGAAGATGATGATGGTAACAGTTCCATTCCATCTTCTCATTTTATTGTGACAAGACTTTCTGTCCATAGCACACATTCGCCAGAGTGTTGATCAATATCCAATTTACTTTAATTATAAGATGCTTTAAAATTTTATCTAGGTTTTTATTACTGAAATATCGGTCCGGTTACGTATTTTTATTTTTTATTCTATTGACTCCTTGCTTTTAGGGTCCGTGTATCCTTATTGTCCTGCAAAATATCTTTGGTAAAATAATAATTAAGAGGGTAATACTCAGTGATACCCTTTGTAATTGCATGGAAAAAAAAAACAAATTAACACTGGTTTATTAAATGATAATGAAGACTGCCCCAATAACATTTTAATTCCATGGTGAGCGGACCTTGAGTGGCGAGGTTTTAGGAAGCGACGGTAGCTGAAAGGCTCATTATAGACAGAGTGTGGTAAATAACGGGGTGGATGCGGGATGCCAGCGGGGGGGGGACAGGTGAAAATAGGGGCCGGCACGTTTCATTTTCATACCCAGCGTGTTGCCAGGATGCTTCCGCGCGTGTGTGTCGCAACAGCGCGCCTCTGCAAAGCGTGCGCGTACTTGTGGCGCGTGTTAATTCCTCACCAGAAGACGAGCGCTGGGAATGTGGGAGGCCAGGATGAAGCCGTCTGGGTCTGGACCAGATGAACGGGAAGATGATGATGTTTGCAGGTATTCTCCGGAGTGTCTGGCAGCTGTAGCATCCTGGGATGGTGAAACCTTAAATCCAACAAGTTATCCGCCGTTACCTTTATTCTGAATAACATACCCATCACCCACCACCATCCCCATCCTCTGACTGGATATTGTGTCCCTCTGACCTCCCTCCGGCCCGCCCCAGGCTCGTCGGTACAAATCATCTCTCCCGCTGACTGGGGTCAACACATCACTCGCTGTTATCTGGGTCAAGTCAAGGGCGCAAAGACTCGCCAGGGCAGAGCCTGTATTGGTACCTCTGACATTTAGGAGGAAAACCCAGCGCATCCTCTAATCGCCTGCCCCCTTCACACCGTGAGCCGCTCGCTCACGTAAGGCATTTCATTTTCAGACCAGGCCTCTTTGAAAGTCTTTAAATTGCCCGTTTGAGTGGCTGCAATCATCACGAGGTTCTCTGATTCTGTAAAGAACGGGGCATAAAGAATAAAAGATAAGGAAAAAAAAAAAGAGTCACTTCTTCGGTTTATTGCTTAACCGGTGTAAAGCGCGTCACGGTTTAGTGTGGAGCAAAGGTTTGACTTTGTCAGTGGGAGGCCGCCTGAACAATGGGTCATGCTGAGATAGCATGTGGAAAATGACTTTAATGCTCCATACAAAATGGGTTATTGCTTTGGTCAATAGGCTGAGGAGAAGCCTGTTTTTCTGGCCGGTGCTGAGGCGGGAGCCATCGGAGCGTACCGGTAATAGTATGTAGCCGACACACTTCCGTCGTTCTGTCGTTTTTATTTTTACTTTCATCACGGGTGACTTTCTGTGCAATTCCTGCGGAGGGCGCATATAAATCACGTAAATCTTTCATGCAAAAAAAGAACTAAATTAAATTAATTTAAAGAGCATCTAGGAAACGTATTACACAACCTATTTTTCGCTCTTTGATGGGGGAACAGAAGAGTTGACCAAAAATAACACGGATGGTATGAAACGCGAGTGCGACGCTTTATATTCTGCTGTGAAGTCCGCGGTTGCATGAGTCTCATTTCAGAATCGATTTAGTAGAGTTGTTTTTTCGTCCCTACATTTTTTTTTTTTTTAGAAAATTATCCACCTAGCTTTGTCATTTCTGCTGTCAAATGTTTCGCCAAAAGGTAACAATGCTTGTGGATGTCAGTTCATACAAAAGGGAGCCGGTTTCTGGCATTGTAGATATTTATATGTTTTATTTATTCTAAGGTGCACTGCTATACTGAGTGCCTGAGGTACTGTCTGTGTTAATCTTCGCCAAGATCCACCCCCTGTTGCGTGCTAAATGTAAACGCATCTCCCAATTATCCAAGCAAAAGTCCTGTTTCCAAGGCTGTAACCCTTTTATAACCTTGTCGTCATTACCGTCCGCTTCAAACGCTCATATTTAAACTTCTTTGCCCCCTGTGCCTGATCTGTGAAAACCGGCTTACGTTGCAGTCACCAGATTTCTACTCGGCTTCACGGGGTGTTAATTTTCATTAGCTGTAGCATGGCAGACACCTCACACACGGAAAGGTTTCGCTTTTTAAGGCTGGGGATGTGCGGGATATTATATCGTTTAATAAATCATTTATGAGTGGCGCTGAGGCAGTGGGCTTTGTGCTGGAAGTGCCTGCGCTCAGCTACAGGATTCTGGTGGGTTTCTGGAGAATGAAAGAGCACGCGGTGAAAAGGGACAGGAGAGCGTAAGAGTGACACTCAAATGTACTTCTGTTCGGGTTCAGAGAAGCAAACTGAACCATCTGACATGATGAAGCTGTAAAACTATTAGTTACCCCACCTGTCCATCCATCCACTCACCAAAGGGTGGAAGTACAGGTCCAGAAAGTACCAAGGTTTTGTTTCAACCAACCAGTCGAACACTCTGTGACTGTGACTCTTTTTACTCACCTGGTTGGTTGAACTTCCTGGACCTGAACTTTCCATCACTACCATTTACCCACATGTAGTCTAACTGCTTATCAACACCAAGGGGCTGTTTCATGAAACGAGACTTCTTGCTTAGCTGGATAACTTGTCAGATTTAAGGTAGTCTGCTCTAAATGTAAGTGAAAGAAGAGGAAGTCCCTTTAGCCCAAATTACCTTAAATCCAACAAGTTATCCGGCTAAGCAAGAAATCCTGTTTCGTGAAATGGGCCCCAGGTGGTTACATCTGTCCCTGCTGCTGTCTCACTAGACGTGTATGAGGGGAGTGGGGGAGGATTCTGTATCTCCATAAATGTTATAACTGGTCAGAGCCGGGGGTGGGGGATTTTTAACATGTCATAAACTGCTGGTGTCCCCATAAAACACTTATTGTATATGTGCCAAACTACAAATGCTTGTACCGCTGCCCTGTGTGCCCTTCGCCGTCTTGTCAGGAGACCAGAAGTTGGCTGTCATCGACCCCCACTCCCTCCCCCACCCAACTCTGTCCCCCTGACAACAAATAGCCCGAACACGTCCAGCGGCCCGTCACCCAAGGGGGTGAGAGCTGGGATTAGTCACGACACGATCGACAGCCTTGGCTTGACGGCCAGGTGTGACGCATTTACTGGATGGGTGTAGCGGCGTCCCGATGGGGCCCCTGTGTGCCACTTTCATCTGAGCGACTTTTTCCTGGAGAATAATGATCAATCCATCCATCTTCCAGCCACTTATCCAGTGCAAAAACACAGGAAAGGGGGGCTGACTGACAACAAAACAAAACAACAACAACAACAATAATAATAATAATAATAATAATAATATGGATTCAATGGGAACCATCTGAGAATTTCCAATCATCAGTGTAAGCTAAGATTAATGGTCTCTGGTCTTCACACCCGACTGGTAGGAATTTCCTTTGGTGACCCAAGCTTGTGTCAGTCTTAGCCATTAATCCACAACACCTCAGACTGAGGGGCCCCCCGGACACCATCCCACTATGTCAGCGCTCTTGAAGCAAAAATCCTTAGTGCCCCTCCCAGGTGAGAGATGTGCATGCATGAATACAAATTTTTTGCTTGGTTCGACGACATCTCCTGAAGTCTCATTTCACTCATTTATTTTACCAGTGAGTAATGACTCCATTTTTCTGCTGACAGCCAGTGTAAAAACAGCCAGATTCTATGCAGATGGAAATATTTTTGGTGCCTGCTTTAAATCATAATTAGAGAGCCGCTGATACGCGGCCGTCACGTGGCCTGACGGCGGAGCAGCCCCCCCGTGTGGCTTACCAGTTGCCTCTGCCCGCATCCATGTCTTTGACCTACCACATCCACAACCGCCCCTTTCTGTCATTAAATGATATTGTTGCTTTCCATCAAAGAAAGCGATAAATAAACCTAACGTTTTACTCGTAGAAACTCACCGCAAAATAAAAGGGCTTAGATCGGGCATGAAAATTGGCGCCTAAACTCAACGAGCTCAAAGATGAGCAGAATAAACAGATTGTTTGTCTTTGTTGGACAAGACAAAAGATGGTCAAGACAAACGCAAACACATATTCTTTCGTCGTACCGTGCTATTTTGGAGTTACGTTCAGCATGCCAAGATTGTATATATTTATAACAATTTTGTTACACATGTTACCAGAGTACCCAGCCCAATACAAATGGCGTGCTTAAAAAAAAAATGACCCAGACCAATGCTCAGTGTGTTCCGGCAGGTCTGGACAAGTTCAGCTCCGACATCTAAATAAAGGAAATTTTCAACCTTGAAGTTAATTTGTAGTTTGTGGCTATTCCATGGCCCCACTGCCAAAGCAGTTGTTTGGAGCGCTTCTTCAGACCCTCCATTAATCGTGTAACACACAGAGGCTTTTATTCCTAGTAATTAACATGTTATGTCCACGCGTGTGCCCTCTAGCAGCATTGCACTAACATTCTTTTAGCTACGCGCTGGAGCGTCCCCAATTGGCAGCTTTGCGTTGCTCTGGTTGTGCGCGTCTGTTAAGCGAATGAAATGTTAAAAAAAAAATGCTGTTGACATGGAGACGGAAGGCCGATGACAGTGAGTTGGCGGAGAGACAGCCAGGGGCATTACATCACCGTGACCCGAGTAGGCTGGGTCTGGACCCGCCAAGGTGTTACGGCTCGGATCCGCAGGATCGGGTGTCTTTGGCGGCTGTAACCCATCCACGTCCTCCCAGGTCGAGCTTCCCGCTGGCTCATAAAAGCTGTTTAACATCAAGAAACCCGCAGGCTCAGATTACACGCCGCTGATCCATGTTTCAGATGTGCTCTGTCCAATGTGGTCAAAGGTAAATAAGACTGCTGAAATGTGCCTTTATTGGAGACAATAGCTCTCGCTACGTTTTTCAGATTTTACAGAGTAATTCATTTGAGTGCATCGTGGGTAAGAAAAGAGTCCAAACTTTTGACTAGTAGGACAAAGGCAGACAAACTGAACTGGTCTGTGCGCCACAGTGGCCCAGTTCATAGCACTGTGGCTTCAGGCCCCATGGGGGGCAGGACTGGTTTCCAGGATTCTTTGTGTGTGAAGTTTACACCTGCATTGCCCACAGTCTGGTTGCCTTAAAGTTTAGGGTGAATTTGTGTCTCTAATTCGCACTGAATGCAATACACAGTGATACATAAAATAACTGAAATAAGTAAAAAAATCAGTATGTGCTTTATTAAAAGGACTCAAAAGAATATTCTGAGTATAATAATGGACCAAATGAATGGACACATCGAGCGTCTTCATGGTGGCCCTAAGAACTGACTTATGTTTGCTTGATGGGTTCCTCTTGGCTTGATGCCTCAAATAATTTGCACTGGCTTAAGCGAGAGTCTCAGAATTCGCCATCACCAGCCGCCACAAAAATGATGACGGAGAGCTTTCCGGCTGAGACGTACAGTACATGGACTGTCACTGAAAAGGACCGTTTTTACCGTAATTACAGCTCTTCAGGTCTAAACAGAGCCTTGGGCGAGTGTCTCGGGGCTCGCAGCTGGAGTAGAAGCAAGGAGAAGCCGAGGGCCAACCAAGACTCCCCCTGAGTTTCCTTGCACCAGCATGGGTTTCGCATGCTGCATATTTTTGGAGTTGTGACAGCAAAAAGTTTAGAATGAGGCTGTGCAAAGCATCTCCTAGATAACTAATATTTAGCTATTTCTAATATAATATGTTGTAATATACTTAAAAAGGTATTAATGTTTGTCAGGATCGCAGACCTGCTGGACATCAGCACATCACGACTGGGGTCTAGGAAGTAGGTCAGACTCTCACCTGACATCTACTGCAGTGTTACGGTCCATTCCTCCATGGAGAAGCTGGGGGGGGGGGGGGGGCGGCTGGATTGGGGAACACAAACGGACCTGTGACTCTTTCCTGGAATCAGGGACTGTTTTGAGTTCCTCAGACCACTTGATAGAATGTTCTGTTCCTGTTGAGGCAGAGAGGTATCTGCACATGTATTATTTAACGCAACAGTCATTTCAAATGTTGCCCCACCTTGACCTTAAGCTACAATCATTTTCAAAAACAAACCCTGTAATGTTGGTGCTTCCTGTTTTGGGTCAGCAGAGTGCAGATTCCAGGTCATGTGACTTCACAGTGGGGCTGAGGTTTTCAGATTCCCAGACAAAGGATGGAGACCTTTTACTCACATGGAGGAGGAGAATCAGAAGAGCATGCAGGTGTTGTCAGTACCAAAAATAGTTTTGTCTCCAACATTAAATTTTTACAATAATATAATTCAAACAAGCTTTTCGCAGACGCTTCCTCTCTTTGTTATATCGAGTTTATTGCTCAGTGTGTAAAGCCACTCACTTGTAAGGTCTGGACTGGTTGTTGTGCATTAGGCTACAATCGGTACCAGCTTCGTGCCCCTTAATTTTCCGTTCCTCTTTCTCACTCTTATGAGTGAGAGCATTTGATGAGCCTGTTCAGGGCACCTTGAAAACACCTTACAATTGTCTGTAATTGTTTGTACAAGTGTTTGATGTCACACTACATTTCAGGCTACTGGTGCAACAAGTACACTTCTCTCTTTCTCTCTGCTGCTTCACATACAAATTCCCGAATAATGAAAGAATGCAGCGATTGATTAGTAGTGATTGTATGAGTTGCAACAGGTTTAACTCCAAAAACCATTAAAGTGCTACAGATATAATACAAACGCAATAATGCAGTAAAAGAGGCAAATAAAGATGGTAGATGACAATCTTATCAATAAACTGAAGTCTTTGTATGTCTGTATGATGACATTGCATTAAATGGTAACTGTATTAATTCTAATTGCATAATATCTCTGAATTACCATCGTAATTTGGAATGAAGCCAGTAATTTCCCCTGCAGCTGCCTGGGGGTGATGTGTGATACTCTGCTACATTGTAACAGTTGCTCTTCTGATCAGTTACATGCCACTTAGGACTTCTGAGCTGGTGGAGAAGATCAGCAGGCTAGCAGGCAGACAGCATGTGAAGCAGGCAGCATCGGTAGGGTTAGGAAGGTGGTTGAAGGCACCGCCTTGCCACATGCTGAGAGGTGGGATCTCTGTGCGGGGGTGTCGTACAGTCAGGAAGATTCCAAGGGCCCCCGAGTGACAGGCCCAAAAGAATTTGGAACTTAATTGGATTGGTCTGGGTTGGGGTCCCAGTATGATCCACTGTGATGGGGCCCGAAATCTTACCAGTGACACCCAGGTTCTCCGCTCTCATGCATCATCTGAGCATAGAAACGGGAAACCCCACCAGCCACGAGGGCATCACGCACACTCTCACCTGAAGATATCTGTGTGTGTGTCCAGTACGAGGAGTGTCGCCCTCGCTAGATTGTGCTGTAGTTAAGTTAAAACACAGAAACAGAGAATTTAGCAAAAGCAAAGAGCGCTGACTATGTACTGAATAGGTGTTTCTGTTGGAATTCCATACCGGATATACTATAATGGCTGTTATTAATGTAACGGATGAATAAGACACAGATGGTCTCTGGACCTCTGCGACCCGCATAGGACAAGCAGGTATAGAAAATGGATGGATGACGGTTGGATCTTAATAATAAAAATAAACTTTAGACAAAACACTTAACAATAATTGATTTTAAAATGTTAAATACATTTAATCTATCTATCTATCTATCTATCTATCTATCTATCTATCTATCTATCTATCTATCTATCTATCTATCTATCTATCTATCTATCTATCTATCTATCTATGTCTGTCTGTCTGTCTGTCTGTGATGTAAGACCCAGATATTTGTATAATGTAACTCTTTCACGTTTGCAGAAATAAACCATGCAAATGAGAGAGACCCTAACTGAGGAGCGAATCAGGAAACACTAACTCTGGGCAGTGCCAATATGTTGTGCAATATAGCAGTTTTAGATTGATGAAGAAAATGCAAAAATTAAATTATTTAGCATTATTAAACTACGATAATAAAACCACACGCAGAACATTACATTACGTGGCACCCTTTATATTCAGAGAACACTACAAAATAATTTTAATAACAAAGTGCAAACAAAGCCCTAGTCTTATCCTGCATGGTATGGAAATGAAAACTTAAATTCCTCGAATTACATTAAATAATTACTTTCCCTCTCTTTTGAGCGATAACATATTAAAGCATTTCTGACATTTTTGACATCAGCCGTCCATACAGTAAGACCAAGAAAATCAAAACTATTCATTATATATATTCATTATATATATAAAATAATTAAAGGTGGTTTCATTTATTTATGCATCCCACAAAGACATATGAACAAAAAAGGTTATTCATGCTGTCTGATTGTATTTCCCATTGATTCTTTACTTTGAGAAGCATTTGATGAAAGATACGTGGGTCTCTCTTCGGTGAGAGGCGGGATCGCCGCGTCCGTCTTTATTACCGCCGTTAACCAGCAGGTTGCCCTAACAACCATGGCCAGAAGAGGGCGCTGGTGGACAATCCTTCCCCTACAGCCTCCCTAAAAGGGGGAAAAAAAAACGAAACAATTAAAAATCACATTTATGTGCAGCGCTACAGCCGTTCATATTTATGCCTTTCGCTCACTAAGTACATTGCATTGCAAAGTCAGTGACAGTAATTACAATGCTGAACTATTTATATGATTTTAATTGACTCCCTCATTCATTTTTTTTTGTAAATCCATCTTTTAAAATAATTTTTAAATGATCGAAACAACGATAGCTGGCATATTAGTAATTGAGCTGATGTAAGTGCCTGCCCTGTTTCTCTTGCAGATCCTTCAGACGTCAAGGCACCCGAATCTAAGGCAGCGTGATAAAGCCTTTCTCTGTCTGCGTCTCTCTGATGGGTCCCAGGAAGAAGGCCAGCTGTGAAGTAGCAGTGAATGTGTTGTGACTCTGTCCTGTGTGACAGTAACATATGTTTCTCCAGCCCTTAGAGTACGGAGCGTACAGTTTTGATGCCTGACGCGGTTCTCTTGTCGCGGTAATGCGCTTACGGTAGAATAACGATGCTGTTTTTCCCCGTACGCATCTCTCTGTGGATTCAGAGAAGTTGTTCTACCAAGAACTGGCTTTTTTTTCCCTTCTTTCACTTTCTAAACGTTTCAACGTTGTCCCGCCTAAGGCCAATAATCAGTTTTAACATTAGAGTAATTAGCATTAAATACATAATAAAATAAACTACTGTAATATACAGTAGAGAATGTATTTTTCATTTAAGTTTTTTCAAACTACATTACCAATGCTTAAAAAAAACACTTTTAATTAATATTTTAAGCATTTAAGGCATGACATTTATTGATATTTTCTTGGCCATTTTTTCAAAGATATTTCACACATAATTTATCGTGTGTTTCTTATAAAAATAAATACTATCATTCTGTTGAATTTTTCTGTGGAATTTGACCATATGCATTCCAGCACAGCCTCAGAATTCATTTTTGGTATTTTTTGCATATGGTTTGGTGCTTAATATTGACTTGTGATATAGAAAATGCATTTCATATACTTTCGTAATACTGGACACATAAAACCCATTAAATACTTCATGTAATTTATTCGCTGCATTAACTCCTGGCATCCACGAATTCTGAAAAGTTAAAAGTAAACCTTCCTCATGCTTCTCAATACAAACTGCATTTTTCTGGAGAGATAATAGGAGTACGGCGCTAGCTCATAAACAGGGCTGTAGAAGTGCATTGGGCTGCCACTCGGTACACTCCGCTGCGACCTCATTCAGGGGCCTGCGCTGTCCTTGGACTGGCCTTGCTAACATTTCCGCTGAAGGATACGAGGCTGAGGAGCCAATTATTTGCTGAGGGAAGAGCAGGGTCACCGCAGAAACAGAGGAGCACCTCTTTGAGGAGAGGCTGGCCTGAAGATGACTACCTTTCTACGGTCTGCTTCTTTCCCTTGTCTTAATTACGAGTTTCCGCAAAACTTTTTGCCAACTTTCACAAAATAGTAAATAAAGAAACACATACTTGGAGTTGAATTCACTGCCTGGTCGCTTAGATGGGGGACTGACGCCATTTTGGATTGTCGGACTTTTTCCATCCATCAGTCTTATAACTGCTTCTCCAGGTCAGCTGTTGGTTATTGTGATTTTTTGAAAAAGTTATCTTCAGGTTATATACTGAATATATTTATTTAACCTGAACCTTTCGGCACCTTTCTAGAATATACTGTGGTTCCAAGTGGATAAAGCCAGAGACTGAGACACAGAATGCATGGAGAGATTTCAGTTGTACTTCCATTGTGTAGTAACAGTTCCAAGTACAAGGCAATGAGGCAAATGCACACCAGGGTACAAAGGCGGCTATTGATGGAGACACACTCAGCACAAAGGACACGTTAAAAGCACGACGGGAAATCGAACTAGGTATGAATCGACTCGGACTACTTAACTAGTAAAATTAGAGGAACGACGCAAAACGTATAAAAACAGACAATAAATAACAAACTTCACCAGACGCGAACTTGATACGCAAATTAAACACAGCGCCAAGGCTGACGTGACCATGCTGAACTGCAGCCATCAGCAGACGCTACACAGACCTCCCTCCTAGTACTGACTCCCCTGGTGACCCACAGACCACCTGACAGCCCTAACATTCCAGCTCCTAGCCCACTTCAAATTCATGCTGCTGCTAGGGCTGTATGTCCCTGGCAGAAATGTGGGAACTATTGTCTCTTTGGGATACTGTGGAGCTGACAATTAGCTCCTGGGGTTATATGGTGGTAAATGTTTCCCGTGCTCTGCCCCAGCACAGGGCAGACTCGATGGACGAGCTCCGGCGGCTCATCCACCGCAATGTGTGACCACACCCAACAGTTCATAAGTTTCGGACGGAAGCTGTGATATGAAGAGGGGGCAAAGTGTGTCATAGGCCTGATCAGATGAGGCCTAGTGCCGCCAAGGTGCTCCCCAGTGAGGACGTGGGCTGCCTCCAGACGTTGTCTCAGCTCCCGCAGGCACTTTGGTCCGGGCTCACCACTGATGTCTGGCTCTGGTGCTGCCCCAAATGCCAGGTCCACCGGGGGGGGGGCCACGGTGCCCGCCCGAACATGAGCGTGGCCGTCGTGAACCTGGTGGACCCCTGCCCGGTGGAGCGGCACGCCCAGAGCATTAGTGGCAGATGGTGGGCCCAGTCCCGCTGGTGCCGGGCAGGGAGGGTGGCCAACTGCGTGGTGAGTGTCCGGTTGAACTGCTCCACCAACCCGTCGCTCTGTGGGTGCAGCGGGGTTGTTTGAGTCTTTCGGAGTGACTGGAGAAAGCAATAGGTATCATCAGCGGGAGCCTTGTGGGTGATGTGGGCATCACAAGAGTGTATGTAGAGCTTGATATCCTACCAGCAGCCAGCTCAATCGAACCACTGGCACAAGTGGCGAGGGGGGAATGACACAGGAGTGACCCACTAATGAAAGCCCCTAATGAAAGCTTGATATCCTACCAGCAGCAGTGCCACAGCACTTGACCACGGACTGTATCCTCACACTGTGGGTACAACAAGCAAAAAGACAGCCTGTTTCATTAGGAGCAGTAACCCTATGGGCAACACCAGTCAACCACTCAGGCCTCTATCCCTGGGGGAAGCCGGACCACAGCAATGCCAGCTTGGGCCCAGTTTCCTGGCCTCTCTCTAGCTTTGCCCGGCTGATCTCATGGAGTTCCCCTGCCACCACTGTCCTCATCCTTGCTCTGTTGCTCAGCCACACTGAATGGGTAGTTGCCATTTTCATCGGAGGAGAATATTTCCTCAGCCTGTTCAGCCTCAGTCAGCATCTCTCCACGGCTGATGCAGCCAGCCAGTTGATGCTCTGATGCAGTCACTCGAGTGTGAGATGCTCCAAGAAGGCTTGAATAGCTAGATCTTCCTTGGACAGTCTACGGATAGCTGGGGCAGCTCTCCTAAGCCAAGGAACATAGCTCAGCGAGCAGGACCTTTAACTTCTCCCCGTTTCATCAGTGCTGGCATGCTAGGACCCTGCCAGAAGGGCTGGGCTGGTCGCTGCTGCCCAAATCTTTGCCGCAGTGCCATCTGCAGGACTGCAGTTTGACTACACACCTAAGGCGGCCATCAGAGCCTTTCCCTTTAATGTGAGACCCAGATGCACCTCTAACAAACTCCCACGGTATGTAGCTGCTGTATTTTGGCAGACAAAGCAGCGCTAGCAGTGGAGGCAGCAGTGATCTGGGTAGGGGGAGCGTCCGTCCTCAGCCCATGCTTTGGCGTGATCTGCGAGCAATGGAAGGATTCCTGATCTCTCCGCTGCAGCCATGCTGTAGTCAAGGAGTAGGTGGCCGCGCTCAGTCGGCGTCTGAACCACTGCACTCGGCAACCGACCAAAGCATCGCTGTCTCAGTGCCGCGATGTACAGCAGGTTTCTAACCGACGCCGAGTGCTTAGAGCTTTATATGCGCTTCCTCGACAGCCGCTCTTTAGAGAAGCTCAAACCGGCATCACCTCTTGTAGGAACTCATAGATATCGGTAAACACTCCCATTCTCCCACAGCCAGCGGCGACTTTTACCTCTAGAACTGCATCAAGGGTAGGTGGGTTGTGCTTTCGGAGCGACCTCTCTGCACACCATTGCACCAGGCGGTTATATTTGCCCTTGTGACTTTCCTGTTAGCTGCGACGAGTCTGTCCATTCTCCTCTGACCTCTCTCGTTGACAAGGTGTTTTCGCCCACAGAATTGCCACCAATCGCAAGCTTTGTTTTTGTTTTTTGGTTATTGCACCACTGTCCATAAACTCTACACACCGTCGTGTGTAACAATCCCAGAAGGGAAGCTGTTTCCGAGTTGCTGGAATCGCAACATCTGGCATCAGCAATCACAGTACATTTAAAACCGGTTGGATTGTGCATCTCCACCAACCTAAAATGAATGGGCCACTTGACCCCAGCTGTGTCCAGGATGCAGCCACATGATCTGCTGTTTAGATGAGGAGGCTGTTCCCTTTAATTCAGGTACCTAATAAGCTGCTTTCTGAGTGTATATTGCATGCTTCTGGATCGTGAGAATTGCATCTGCCTGTTATTGCCTTTGACGGCGTTTCAAATTCCGTTTTATGGGAACAGCAGAAAAAGAAAGCCAAACGACCATGGCCTCTTGTGAAGAACTTGGATCGATATAGACTGTTGTCTAAATTCTCACACTAGTAAATTTCCTGTCTTTTCTGAACCCATCTGAAAAGGGTCAATTCAGTGCCAGGAGAAGAGTTGTGTTAAATAAACCAATAAATAATCCAATAAATAATCCATCCATCCATCCATTTTCCAAACCGCTTATCCTACTGGGTCGCAGGGGGTCCGGAGCCTATCCCGGAAGCAATGGGCACGAGGCAGGGAACAGCCCAGGATGGGGGGCCAGCCCATCGCAGGGCACACTCATACACCATTCACTCCTATGGGTAATTTAGCAAGTCCGGTTAGCCTCAGCATGTTTTTGGACTGTGGGGGGAAACCGGAGTACCCGGAGGAAACCCCACGACGACATGGGGAGAACATGCAAACTCCACACACATGTGACCCAGGCGGAGACTCGAACCTGGGTCCCAGAGATGTGAGGCAACAGTGCTAACCACTGCACCACCATGCCGCCCCCAATAAATAATATCCGTATGATATACAAAGCATATGGTATTATACTGCATATTCCTCCAGTCCTTCAAGGTTATCCATACTTCTCAAAGCTGCTTTCTTATTTCTCAGGAGAAAAACTGGATATCTAATTTGTTACTCTGAAAGTTTATATTATCTGTCTGAAGTCTCCTAAAAATTCTACTGAGACAATAAGTAGCATAAAAAAATCAAGACATTCAAAAATCAGATATCAGTAAATCAAACAAGACTAAGAGATATGATGAATTTAAGTTAGAACGAGAAGTGATTGAGATCTTTTCATCTTCAGTTTAACCATGTCCAGAGATTCCTGGAACGGAAAGAAAGATTTCTCCAGGACCCTGCAGAGATCTATATTTTAGATCCAGGTGAGATGTCTGGGGGAATCTCTCATGAGAAAAATCGGGGAAAATCAAGTTTCGTGTTTCTGCTACAGTGAGCATTTTTTTCAGTAACAGCAAAACCAAAACTGTTACATATTCTCAAAGGGCTTAAGTCTCTGTTATTTTTTTTTTACAGTGAATCCAACCTGGAAAACAGAATTACTTGGTACCAATTAATACTGGACACTACAAAATTCTAGGTCTTGTACCTTTACTTGTACTTTGAAAATATATTCACACTTTAAAGTAGAATTTTGTCCTAATTTAATATTACTGTCATTTAAAATGCATAGGATATTTTAAAAGGATAAATGAATAGGAAATTCCATTTTAATTCTAAAAGGTTAAATGAATAGGAAATTCTGCCTATCAGCATTCGGCATCAAGCGAAATCAGCAAAATGATGTGCCGGAGAAGTATTATTAAAAAGAAAAATTCTTCTTTTGGGTGGCATGGTGGTGCAGCGTGTAGCACAGTTGCCTCACGCCAGGGCAAGGGATTGAAATCATACTCTTTGTGCGGAAAATTGGCTTGATTTCCATGCCTAGTGCTGGTTGGTTCCTGTAGTCCAAAGGCATGCTGTTCTGTGGAATTGTGTGTCTGAGATGTCCATAGTGTGTGACTGTGTGCCCTGGGATGGACTAACATCCTGTCCAGGGTGTCCCCCTGCCTTGAGATTGGCTCTTGACCCCCCCATATGGGAAAAACTGTTTTTTTTTTTTTTTGGGGGGGGGGGGGGGGGCTCTTTTAATTTAATTTTGTGCATTTGCATTTTTGGTGAGCTTCCCTCTCCTTGAATTTAAGATTCCTCAATACCAGGCGATTTTACTCAGGAAAGCACTGAACGACATACATGCTGTTTGTTATGCTGACTGGAAAGAAAAAAAAAAACTGTAATCTCCTCTCTTTGCCTTGAAACGTTTTTGTGCATAAAGAGGGTATTTTGCAATTTCAGCAGATAGGAATGTAAGTTAACTGTGAAAATTGCAATCAGCACAGCAGCTCCACATTGTAGTCTTATTAGCGGGATGTGCAATTGAAGAACAGCACATCTTCATGAGAGATAGTTATTTTCCATAGCGTCACAAGAGCGGCTACGCCAGCATGTGTTTGTCCGGGACGCTGAAACAGCTAAATGTAAGAATAAATCAATGTTTGGAAAGGATGCAACAGCAGCTCCGTAACCTTGTTTTGAGTTTTTCTTCTCCCTTCTTCATTACCCAATGCCAACACTTAACAGGGATGATAATGCCGATATTCAGCCATATGGGAACGTACACGTTCATCCCCGCAATATCCGCTTAGCAGCGCGGTGGCGGTAAGCCTAGCTCCCAAGGACATACGTGGGATGAGGAAGGCCAGCGAAGAGGTTAGAGTTACTGCTTAAACTGAAGAGGGTGTTGTTTTGGATGACGGCAGTAAATGAGAGTACAGTACCCATGTAAACAGACGAAGGACATGTAAATTACCCAGAAACGCAGTCATAGACGTAGACGGGGTAGACTTTGAGCTTCACTGTCCACAGCTGTAGAGAAACAATGACATGCAGTAAAGTTCAGTGGCTCTTAAAAAAATCATGAGGCCTTAATAACAATGTCAGAAGCCATTCTCCGGTGTACAGTAGTGCTGCCCTCCCGGTGCCTGGAAGCCAAGCTTTGCGTGTTTTTGCCAGCACATGGTGCGAACCAGGATCGTCTGGCAGATAGTGGGTGGCGAGAGAAGCCTGAGGCGTGAATCGCGGAGGGGGAAGGGCTTTGCCCCTCACCAGCTGTCATTGCCCCCTCTCACCCCCACAGCCTTGCCTTCTACCGCCTCTGAACCGCTCCCGGTTCTATTCTCGGTGTCTCTCTCTCTCTCTCTCGCTCTGAGTCACGGAGCTGGTTACCGGACAGGTTCACAGGTTTAAATCGGGAGAATGATTTGGAAGCTGTGTTTCGAAATAAGCATCGCCGCTGCTGTTCTCCATCCTTTTGGCCGAGAGAGAGAGAGATAGAGAGAGAGAGAGAGAGAGAGAGATGGGGAAGATGCAGCTGAAGGTGAGAGAGGCATCGCCGAGAATTATTTCTGTTGCCTTCATCTTGCTATTCCCAAATACACTTGTCAGAAAAGGTCAGGCTCATCTAGCAGTTAAATATACCGGCTGTAACGGCTGCAAGATTTCACCGGAAAGGTTTTCTATCACGGGTTTCATGGTGATTAGCGCTGTTGCCTCACACCATTGGGGTTGGGGGTTCGAGTCCCACCTCCGCTGTGTCTGTGTGTGCAGAGATTTCATGTTCTCCAAATCTCATTTGGGTTTCCTCCATGTTCTCTAGTTTCCTTCTGCGGTTAGGCTACCGGTGAGTGTCTGTGTATGTGACCATCCAGGGTGTGTCCCAGCATCCAGTCCTCTGCTATCTGGGAGTCCGAGCAGAACAAGAAGCGAGGAGATGAATGATGGATGGATGGATGGATGGATGTGTGTGTCACCCGCAAATTAGTGGCATCCTGTCAAGCTTACTCCTACCTACACAGCAGACAGTAAAGACCCAAAAATACTAATATAAAAATAAATTAATGCTCAGATACTCCATACAAACTTGATCGCTATTAGTTCCATTATTTTGTGGAGACTTAATGTCAGGCATGACTCAGTCATCCATATGGATATTTTTCATTTGTGATCAAAAAGACACTACAAATCCTCAAACCAGAAATCACCTCTACCTGTGACATAATGTAATATTTCTCTCTGCCCCGTTACCTTCTGTCTGGGAAAGTCGGGGCGTCTGCCGTGATATTTTAGGGTAGCGTCTGGCTCAGTGCCCATGATTGGAAAGCTGCCAGTTCAAATACTGTGGTCTGGCCCCTAACGCCAAATTGCTCCAGTGAGTGGATGACCCTGCTCTCCAAGGAGCACGTTGCTTTGGGTAAAAGCATCTGCTTAATGAATAAAATGTAAAATGCGTCACATGCGTTACGAAAACCCACACTAAGAGAATCTGTGATTAACCACAACTGTGGCCATCACTTAACCACTCTTGCACAATTCTTATATACCGGTAGACCCCCCCCATAGTACCAAATACCCAAAATTCCCTGTGGGATCTTGAGCAAAGATGTTGAAGTCCATGGAGTGCAGCTACAAGAAAACAAAGTGCAAAATAAGGAATCATGGAAATTATCTGGCAACCGAGGCACGAGTGCCACAGTACAAGCGCAATGCATTTAGAAAAATGAACGGTAATTATTTAGAACCTGCAGAGAAGTGCGTTTGCAGAAAAAAACCTCTAAATATCACACATAATAAACCAACTGAAATAATTAAAAGCAATCATTAAAATGAGATAAAACAGATGTTCTCAAATTTTGGGTTTATTTATCCTAACACATCTCTCTGCCTAATTTGTAATAAAATTACCCCAAATGAGTCATGAAATCATGTAAATGCGTTTGCACCTCACCACATTTTCCGCGTCATTGTCATTCAAATATGTGGCAACATACGAGTACCTGTTCATTAACGTGTCAGAGCGACCCTAATGAGGCAGCCTGACAGTACGCAGCTTAGCGTTTCCACTTCACAAAAGCGGCTTCTGTACCGTCATTTGCGATATGATGTAGTAATTGTTTATGGCTGTTAGTTGGTGCGGGGGTAGCAAACATTCTAATTTTCTCATATTTTTGCCAAGATTCATACCTGCCTCAAACGCAATTTAAATTAATTATATAATTATATATGTATATATTTTTATATTCGTAAATCAAACAATGCAATGCACGTAAGAAAACAAACAGATCACATAATGCTAGAAGAAAACATCCAAATCCCGAATCAGTCAGCCAATCATGTTGAACAGTGCCCCCCCCCCCCCCCCCCGGCAGGAGCAGGAGCGCAGACAGCCGCGTCTGTCAGGAATGCGCGGATGTGTGTGAGAGCCGCGGCGCATCCAGACGCTGCTGCCGTACTCCGCCTCACACATAGAAAAATAGATCCAGGCCCTTTGCTTTTGCAATTAAATGAAAAACTGTGGTCGGAAGTGAAGTAGGACTTTTCTTTTTCAGATGCTAAAAACAATGGTGGAACATCTTTTAAAGATTAATATATAGCATCAATTTAAAGGGTCTTAATGGCACCCTGGTTTTACGTGATTTCTTTAGTATTTGGTAATTAGTATTGTTTAGTACAGGGTTCTCACTCTTTTTTGTAACACGGCCCATTTTTTCTGCCATGCAACCTCAATCATATATCAAGTATAGGTTTAGATTAATTCTATGATGAAGCACGTAGTGTGTGCAATTTACGGCAATCACATTTGGGTCGCGACCCACAGGTTGGGAATAGCTGGTTTAGTGTTTAGTATTGTTTACATGAGTTATTTTGTCAGTTTAATGGAGTAGCTGGAGTATTTAGTGAGAATGTTTTTTTGGAACATGTCCCGTACTTTATGGGCTTGTTACCCCAAGGTTAAACCCCAATCCGTTATTTATATGAAGATAACAGTTGTCATTTCCAGGTCTCCCTGCTGACACGTTCCTTCTCGCCTGGCTTCTGCTATGTGCCTGAAATCTGTGGTTCAGTGTCAGCATCGAAATATTACTTTAATCTTTGTAAGTCTAGGAAGCTGAGAGCCTCAGTTCGTTAGACCATTTCTGTGCTTTAGTCTTCCAAATCACCCAAAAATATGCAAAAACACAATGCTGTATGCTGTTAGGAGGTTCTGTCAGATGAGACGAAAAATACACAGAATTTAACTTAGAACATTTAAATATTACAAACCCAGTGATCATTATTAGTCTTTCTATAGAAACGATCATTTTTGGTCTTTGTTGAAACATGCATTCAGCCATTGACTGATTTTCCTTTTTGGTGGAATATATGATGTGTTATGCAGGACAGACATATTCCAAGGCAGGTACCGCCCACATTGCATTGTGGAGCTTTGATGTACACAGAGTCCTGAGTTATGTTTGTGTGACGTACTTTAATAGTCAACAAGGTGAACCTAAAGAATGATGGAATACTTTTTGTCTGCTTTGATTTCTATGGTCGCTTTATAGATTGCTATAACAGAATACCAGTTAGCGTTGATATTTTCCTTTTTTTTTAAAGAATAAAAAAATCCTTCCTGAAAATCTCCCAGAATGCTCAGCTGGATCTGAAACCCAGACCTCTGGGGGTCTGTGGTTTACATCGCTTATTTTTACAAAATGAATTTTTAGGAGAAATAATTCAGACAATAAAGTCACCCTGAGTAAAATATTAGAAATCCAGCCTTTCTCCCCCAAAACACAAAACTTCCAGCTGTCAGAAGCAGAATTTTCCTACGGCCAGTCCCAAGTCCCTTGCCTTCACCCCTGAAAGCTCCTTTCCCCTGCCGCACATTAGCTTAGCAGCTAATAGGGTGATTCAGACCGTACTCTGGTCTCCGCACCTTCGTCTGACAGCCGGCTGGGGCGAAATTATCCCGACTAAACTCGATTGCCTGAACCCGATGCTCGTTCGCGGACAAATCCATCATCTGTTTTTCTTTTCCTGATGGTAAAATATGACAGTGGGAACAATGTTGAGAGAACAATATACTGGTCTTTTAATGGTTGAATTGGTTTCGCTCATGAAAGTCTAATTTTAACCATTCGGCAAAAAAAAAAAAAATTGACGACACCTGAGATAGAACTTGGGTAGAAATTCCAAACATCCACGATCACAACGTTCGCCGGAAGCCGGTAGAGCTGGTCCTGCCGACGCTACTTAATGACGGTGACAGCAGTAAGGAGAAATGACCCTTTGCCTCTGATCCGCGCCATCATCCTGGCTCCATCTGCCACACGTATATCCAAGATCCAGTCAGGCTCCGAGGATAATCGAGGTGGTCGGCGGTGTCCCAGCAACCCGATGGATTTATGATGGTCCTGTCAGGAAAATGAGCCGAAATGACACAGTAGCTGACTTTAGCGGCGAATAACGTGATAGGCTTTACGGAGCCTCCGCGGCAGCTGCTGTCAGAGCAGGTAATAGGCTATAAAGAAGGCTGATGGCAATACCTGTCATTGCCTAATGGCTGATTTCACCGGAGAGCTTTTGTGGCCTTTTAACACGGAGATAATAGAAGCGGCCGCAAATTTTACGGCCTTCCCATCGCATCCATAATTTATCCTGAAAGCACTACCACAACAAGGACAACATCTATCTGCAGGGAGGAAATGAGGTAGGGGCCCAGAGCCAGCTGCGGAAGTGGAGTCAGAGAGAGAGAGAGAGAGAGAGAGAGAGAAGGCAAGGGAAGGTGGCCAGCCCTGTTTATCACGCAACATCACAGCATCTCATCAGCTCAAGAGCTGCATCTGATTGCTTACTTTATGTAGAAAAGTGGGAAGATCCATAGTAGATAGCAGAGTCCCGAAGAACATGTGATTTTGGGGGGGGGGGGGGGGGGGGAGGAGGAGGTTCTGATTAAGTGGTTTCCCTCCAAAAGTCAAAGGACAGTTAATGCATGGAGCGGTGAATCTGTTTAAGGGCCAGGAGGTCCATCTGGGACGAGCCGAGTGCCATGGCGCCGTGCTGCCCTGCTCGCCCAGGGACCGTGTGCTCTGCTAGCTCGCTGGATTAACTAAGACCGACGCCACTGATGAATATGCCGTCCTTAGCAAGCCTAGCCTGCTAATTAAAAGGCGACTACAGGCCCTTGCTTCGATAGTGTGGGACATGAATATCCGACACATCGTCGGCATTCAGTCGCTCGTTTGACATGCAGCCCGGTTGACAGATTATGCTTGATTTTGCTACTGATTCTGTACATTTACAAATAACACATCCAGCCCCACAGAACATGTTATACATGAGCTTAGACCAATAAAAGTAGCTAAATATGCATAAATACAGCGTATATTTTATAAATAGACCACTGTAACTTAAAACTAGACCAACTGAATTTTCCTACTAATTCTTTTAAGTCTTTGGTTTCCCCGTTTAACGTTTATTCCCTTATATTTTGAAATGTTATCTTATCTGTGGAAAATCTGCCAGTGGATTAACTAGTGACTGAAGATAATTAATCGTATTGCATGTAGTCTCTGTGTAATTAAGTATGGAGGCTTTGGTGTCACGCATGTACATATATGAAAAGCTAACTGAGATGGAAAATTTAAAAAAAAAAAAATCTTTGCTGGAATTAAACGTTAATGAATATTCAGCTGATACAAAACCATGTGTTGTCTTTGTAACTGGAATTTTTAATTACCAGAGTTATTATTTTTTTTTTACAATTCTGTGGTTTATGTATAGGGAGGGGCACCGTGTCTTGTTCATCATCAGACAATGTTATATGTTCATGTTATTAAAAGAAATAATTTATTTTAAGGATAATTCTGATATTACAAGGATGTCAAACATCCTATGCAGGAAAATTACACCATTTTGTGCAGATTTATTATGCAGTAAACATGATGCATTTGAGGTAATTTTGAAATGATATTGAAGTGGCACCGGGGACTGAATGAAAGATATTTTTAAAATGCTTTAATCTACGAAAAGTGTAATTAATTAAAAAAAAAACAATCCATCTGTAGTTGTCAGAGAGAAATTAGGTGAAATCTTACAATGTATGTATTACAGTCATTCATGAGATATTTCAGAGCTAAGTGCCAATGGAGAGAAAGCTGTACTTTATTTGTTTGGCATTACGGCTTAAAAAAAAAATTCTATAAATGGGTTTTGTCTGGGCTGACAGCAGAAATGAAGCTTTGCTGTCAGGGTCATATTACGGAATAGCAGAATTCCTGGACATGCTATGGAGGGTGTATGAGGGGGCAAAGCTAAATTAATGAGTGAATCAGTGGGCTGTCATTGGGGGTGGCAGGCATTGAACAGTGTCCAAGTTCACGCTCACTGCCTGACAGGCCACATGTTAAAGTAAAAAACGCCAAAATGAGCTGGATTCCTCGGATGCTGGGACCCTAGTACATGCATTGAACTGTTTTTCCTGTTAATAATGCGCTTCTCTATTTAGAGTTAGATACAATAACTAAATATTGTGTGTAAAAGAAGGAATCTGGGAGTGACAGATGATTTCACAAATCTGCGATAGTGATGTCTTAGGGTTATGTTTTACTTGAATATTGTTGCATCTGGTATACAAACCGTTGCATTGCTAACAACCTGGGTGTCACCTCTCACTGCTTCTGCTAACCTGGTTGCTCCCTCAGTGCCCTGACAGGATAAATATAAAATCCTGAGCCAGAGTGAGCTGTAAATGAGGAAAAACATTGAGGAAAGTAGTCATGTTCAGTGTCATTTTGAATCTAGCTATGCGATACTTATACGACTATTGTAAAGAGCCTGCAAATCTCTTTAAACAACAAACCGGTAAACTTATTGTAACCTATAATTAGAGACGGATGCCTGCTATTCAACATTGTCATTCGAACATTGCTAGAGCCTCTTTGACAGAGGACATGATGAACGTGTTTGTCTGCGTCTATGCCCTCACAATGGCTGCAATTTCAAGACAAACAGCTAATTAGCGCGCTACAATAAGTGATCAATGGAATTTAACCACTAAACCACTTTTCCATTAAAACATGGAAAAGCTATTCAGGATTTTCCATTGCCTGGAATTCATAACCACATCCAGCTAGGATTGGACAGATTCAGAGTCATGGAAAGACTGGATATAGGCAGGGGACACTGAAGACAAGATGGCTGCCATAAGTTCCCATGAAGAACATGCTTTTAGAGAAAGATGACGGGTACCTAGAGAAAAGTCACACAAATGTTTGCATGCAACGAGCTGGGGCCAAACTCAGTTCCATAAACCTTGGCGGTGTAGGGCAGCTATGCTACTCAGTGAGTCTTCCCAGGTGTTACGCAACATGGAAGGTCTTCAGAAGGCATTTCTCCAGCTGGAATACGAGTGAATAATGAAAATATCTGGTATGTTGATTACTGGGTGCTCCTGTCCAGTTCTGGTGCTGCTGCAGTGGTCATGGGAACTGCTACGAGGAAACGAGAGGAAATGAGGAGCAGAGAAACAGGGGATGCAGAGCGAGGGTCGTATGTATAAACCTTTGGCCCGCATTTGTTTACGCCTCGCTTTCGCTGAAGAAGAACGCTGGCGGTGAAACGAGTGACGTCTCCTTGTTCAGCTGCGCTGTGCTGGTGTCCCGTGTCATGCCCAGGCTTCCCGTCTCAAGCTGTTCCGACACCCACTGGGATGCCTCGCTCCCCGGCCACCGCACAGACGAAAAGAGTAGAGACAGACATGCTTCCAGAACCTTCTCTGATATTTAATGATCCTTGTATGCGAGAAGACCACAGACTGTTCCTTTCTGCCAAATACCAATCCCCTGCTCGATTGCTGTTTTATAGTGCATAGTACAGTGATATCAGATGGTGATATAAGAAACAGATTGCTTTTGCAGCCGAGCGGACAGAAGTGGAGAAGACCTGAGTCCTCCAGGGCCAGATGTCTGGGAGAATCGTGAAACCAGAAAGGGCCGCCGTTCACACTGACTGACAGCAGCTGCCAGGGTCACCTGTGAGGAAGGAGGTTTGTGAAGATGTAGACTGTTCAATGCATCAGACTCAGTGAAGGTGCTCAGTGGTGCCCAGTGATGTTCAAAACAAATACAGTAATATCTAGCGATCATAACAGCTTAACGCCTCTAGAGTCTTATATGGCAGGGATTGGAGCTAATCGCCTTGGAACGATCTCCCCCGAACAGAGCTCAGTGTCTTCGTTACAGCTACCATAGCATTAAACCTCCTCAATATGAACAGCAGATGTATGACAAAGAGCTGAAGAGCTTTTCAGTGTACCTGTCGAGAGAGAAAGAAAAAAATATATATCCCAGTTGTGTTCATCAATTGGTCATTGTCCATCACCGTTGGAGAGAATCTTCAGAAACACAGAAAGCTTGCTTATTACATAGCTTGATGTGTCCTATGTTCTTTCCAATAATTCTCAGGAATATTATGGTGAAAGGTGAAAGGCCATATAAATTTAGATTGCGCTGTAGGTTTCTTTATATCGCATTGCATCACATACTGAGGATACAGGGTACCATCCATCACTTGTACATCCAATCAGAGGCGCATGTTCTACAAAACATTATGCTTCTTTTCTCAATGGTCAGTTAGCTAGTGAGGGTTTCACTAACCCTGAGCCCACGATGCAATTCACCAGGAAGGGTAGCTACACAATCATGACATGAATATCCCACCTTCACCTGAACGAGACGCCTTTGAATCGCGGGAGTGACCTCATGCAAACATCGGGAGGGTAGAATGGACACTTTGCTCCCACACAGCTGAAGCTATACTGCAGTAATGTAAACAACGTTAATAGCACATCAGTGAGGTAACCATAATAAGTATCTTGGTTCCCATACTAACTAGCAAAAAGACCCTCGGTATGTAATATAAAGTAAACAGGATGCAATTGTCACAATAAATTGAATTATAGATTAAATCTAGGGGCTTTAAACAAACTTTACTTTGAGAAATGGATGTAGAATTCCACCAAATAGTGAACAGTGCTTGTGGCTCATCTCGATTCCCACGTCAGCTGTCCACTTGGAAGCCCTTGTCAGTCTTGGCTGGGGTAGGGGGGGGGAGTGTTGGCTTTGGAGAATATGACTATTTAAATTCCCATGTTCAGTTGCTGTTTGCTTCCATAGAAACCGTTAGACATCCTAAGATTATCCCTAGCTTTCCAGTAAACATTCATTAAAAAAAAAAAATCCTTTTTTTCCTGATGTATTGGTCATGAGCACGGATCTTCCCGTGACATCCGGCCAGTATATATAGCTCCAGGAAGCAATAACTTCTGTGGCAAATTATGTGGTTGTTTGCATAGCAGGCTAAGTAATCTATTTTCTATCAAAGATAAACGCTTTTTAAAACTTGCATTGTGCTGTAGTTGGAGAGAGGAAATCATCGCTCCCTACAGGGCTACATACCTTGTATCACTATTCTTCTTCAAACTGCACTGAGCAAACAGCTGCCAAGATTACTGTCACGTCTGGGGCTTTTACAACTGCAGGCTTCCAAAAAGTGTGGCCAGCCATTCCGTATTTCACTGCTGCCCCACTGGTGAATCTTTAGCACAGGCACTATATTTAAAACTTGCGATTTTTTTTTTTCGTCCAGGGCTGTTCATCCAAGGACTGAGATGAGGGAAAAAAATGAATACAAAGTCCCGTCCCAAAAAAGAAATTCCTGGAGTTTAAAGGCTGATGCTCAAATCTTTTCACATGATTTTTTTTCCCTCCGTCTTCTTCCCATGGAGTGATGAAGCATAACATCATTTGGCTACAAGAAGATACCAGACAGTGCTGTGCTCTGAGAACAGCATGAATATCCTGAAGGTTTTCCTGACTTTGCCCTGTAAGGGATGTAATTCGATGTAGGACTGAGGGAGTTCAGTTCCAGAGAAATACCTTCATATCGCATTTTTAGCTACAGTGTTTTGTCGGTCATTAGCGAACTGGACCCTTTGACTTACATGCTACTAATATAGACCCAAGGTCCAAGCTTTTGCATGTATGTTCACGTGTTTGTGTGCATTTTGTCTTATCTTAGCTCCTCCTTCTGATACACATATTATCTGTAATAAGCATGAACGTCCATCTTTTGGAAATCTGGTAAGATGAAGTTTCGAAGTAAATCCTCCAATCATTCATTTTTTTTTATATGCATGTTTTTGTTGCTAATACCAATCCTTAATGATCCTATCAGATCGTACAGAAAGCACTGACCTTCATTTCAACAAATAGAGAATAAAATAATAATGAAATCCCCAAGAGTCAAGGATGTATCATTTATAATGATGGTTTCAGCATTACGTCCCACACTGGTCTGGGACTACCTCCACCCAGTGTGTCCCTTTCTTCATACTCCTGGGACCCACCGCAGATTCTCCTTTGCCCTGAGTGAATACACAGTCAGGAGGCATCTGCGATGTCCTTATTGGGTTGGGAAGCGTATTGTGCAAATGTGTATCCTGTGCTCTACAGTGCTGCACTGTTCCAGAGTACCAGCAGCTGCGTTCCTGCACATTTTACATATCCGAGCCTCTCGGCCAAGGAGGATTTTAGTGTGGGCCCTGTAGAAACATCCTATATGGGCCCTGTATGAACATCCTATATGGGCCCTGTACAAACATCCTATATGGGCCCTATACAAACATCCTATATGGGCCCTGTGCAAACATCCTATATGGGCCCTGTATGAACATCCAATGTGGGCCCTACACATACATCCAGTGTGGGCCATGCACATACATCCAGTGTGGGCCCTGCACAAACATCCAATGTGGGCCCTACATATACATCCAGTGTGGGCCATGCACATACATCCAGTGTGGGCCATGCACATAAATCCAGTGTGGGCCCTACATATACATCCAGTGTGGGCCCTGCACAAACATCCAATGTGGGCCCTATACATACATCCAATGTGGGCCCTACATATACATCCAGTGTGGGCCATGCACATACATCCAGTGTGGGCCCTACATATACATCCAGTGTGGGCCCTGCACAAACATCCAATGTGGGCCCTATACATACATCCAGTGTGGGCCCTGCACAAACATCCAGTGTGGGCCATGGACATAACTCCAGTGTGTGAACTGTACAAACATCCAGTGTGGGCCATGCACATACATCCAGTGTGGGCCTTGCACATGCATCCAGTGTGGGCCCTGCACAAACATCCAATGTGGGCCCTAGATATACATCCAGTGTGGGCCCTGCACAAACATCCAATGTGGGCCCTACACATACATCCAGTGTGGACCATGCACATACATCCAGTGTGGGCCCTGCACAAACATCCAATGTGGGCCCTACATATACATCCAGTGTGGGCCATGCACATACATCCAGTGTGGGCCCTGCACAAACATCCAGTGTTGGGCCATGCACATACCTCCAGTGTGTGAACTGTACAAACATCCAATGTGGGCCCTTTACAAACATCCAGTGTGGGCCTTGCACATACATCCAGTGTGGATCCTGTACATGCATCCAGTGTGGGCCCTCTACAAACATCCAGTGTGGGCCATGTACATACATCCAGTGTGGATCCTGTACATGCATCCAGTGTGGGCCCTCTACAAACATCCAGTGTGGGCCATGTACATACATCCAGTGTGGGCCTTGCACATACATCCAGTGAGGATCCTGTACATACATCCAGTGTGGGCCCTCTACAAACATCCAGTGTGGGCCCTTTACAAACATCCAGTGTGGGCCATGTACATACATCCAGTGTGGGCCATGCACATACCTCCAGTGTGTGAACTGTACAAACATCCAATGTGGGCCCTTTACAAACATCCAGTGTGGGCCTTGCACATACATCCAGTGTGGATCCTGTACATGCATCCAGTGTGGGCCCTCTACAAACATCCAGTGTGTGAACTGTACAAACATCCAATGTGGGCCCTTTACAAACATCCAGTGTGGGCCTTGCACATACATCCAGTGTGGATCCTGTACATGCATCCAGTGTGGGCCCTCTACAAACATCCAGTGTGGGCCATGTACATACATCCAATGTGGGCCCTACATATACATCCAGTGTGGGCCATGCACATACATCCAGTGTGGGCCCTGCACAAACATCCAGTGTGGGCCATGCACATACCTCCAGTGTGTGAACTGTACAAACATCCAATGTGGGCCCTTTACAAACATCCAGTGTGGGCCTTGCACATACATCCAGTGTGGATCCTGTACATGCATCCAGTGTGGGCCCTCTACAAACATCCAGTGTGGGCCATGTACATACATCCAGTGTGGGCCTTGCACATACATCCAGTGAGGATCCTGTACATACATCCAGTGTGGGCCCTCTACAAACATCCAGTGTGGGCCCTTTACAAACATCCAGTGTGGGCCATGTACATACATCCAGTGTGGGCCTTGCACATACATCCAGTGTGGATCCTGTACATGCATCCAGTGTGGGCCCTCTACAAACATCCAGGTTGGGCCATGTACATACATCCAGTGTGGGCCTTGCACATACATCCAGTGTGGGCCTTGCACATACATCCAGTGTGGATCCTGTACATGCATCCAGTGTGGGCCCTCTACAAACATCCAGTGTGGGCCATGTACATACATCCAGTGTGGGCCTTGCACATACATCCAGTGTGGATCCTGTACATACATCCAGTGTGGGCCCTCTACAAACATCCAGTGTGGGCCTGTACATAGATCCAGTGTGGATCCTGTACATACATCCAGTGTGGGCCCTCTACAAACATCCAGTGTAGGCTCAGCACATACATCCATTTCCACAAAGCACCTACTTAGTAAGTATCACGGGAATCTGGGTGGTCAAGGAGTATGAGATGTTAGGAGGGGTATGAGATGTTAGGTGGGGTATGAGATGTTAGGAGGGGTATGCCTCAAACAGGGTACACGTCTGCTAGGAGAAGTTTGAAATAACATGAATGGATTGCACAAGTGACACAGCCCCCAGAGGAATCACATAATCACAAGGACAGCATGGAAATGTCACACAAAACATAACCCTGACCCCTGACCTTCAGGTGTATGTGAAAAAGTGTGGTGTTTCATTTAAATTTAAGTTAAATTTATAAACTGCAAAGTATTTATTCTGTGTATGATGTACAACTACATACTTTGTGTAAGTACATAATTTACTGTTATACATAAATATAAATATATAATAAAATAAATATAAATAATTCTATATAATTGCACAGGCAAATCCATTAATTCATGCTTTTATCTTACGGCGTGAGACGTTTCAAGTGCTTTCAGAAGATAACCTCTTTATTGAAGCCCGGCTCATATCCCACAATCAGTCATAGAGTTTTACAACAACAGCTAAATTAATTGCTTCTATTGTAAAGCCTGTTACATTTACTAAGCTCCCCTGTGAGACAATGGCTAATTCCATTTCGGAGAGTGTTTGCGTGCCATTAGCGGCAAGGAGTCGTGCGGTGAGCGCCGAGTTAAGCTAGTCAAGTGGAACGAGGGATTTTTCAGTCTGCCTGGCAGTAGATGGTGCCTTGAATGAGGACGGTACCTCATCTGCAATTAAGTCGGTATGAATAAAGGTGATGAAAATAGATTTTTTTTTTATTTCTCATAACACCTATGACATAGATACGTCGAAGGTACCATCTGATGTGACAAATGAATTATCACTTAGTGGACTTGACAGGTTGCTCTGGAGTGTGCCGGACTGTCAGCTGTTATGTGCTCATTTGCCGAAAGGGATTTTTAAACGGACCGCCAGAGCGTTTATCTGGCTTCTGGAGTTAATGCAACATTTGTTTAACTACCGTTTACCTCAGGAGTTTCTGGGCCTCGATGATCTATAGTGATACCACAGCAATCAGGCCTGCTAAGGGGCTCCCATCCCTGCAAAAAGCGGTCAGCTAAGATCTTCCATTTGGACATGATCGCAAGAGGTGACTCTCTCCTGAGTGAAGTCGTTAGTCTTCCTTTTGGTCATGCTTAACACCAAGCGTTACACGTCCTGAAAAGCAAGCCTTTAAGGTTGCTATCTCAGTCTCATGGCCTAACATGTATATTTTATATCACCCACCCCTTTCGTTTATAAGGGTTGTTGGGCACTGGGTAATGCCGAGCCTAGAGTCTATCACAGGAAGCACAGGATGCGAGGTAGGGACTGGACCACATGCTGGATGGGATGCCAGCCCTTTGCATGGCACAATCTCATCGAGCACGGGCGAATTCACCAGCTGTCCTACCCAGAAGCTTATGGGCTATGGCGGGAAAGCAAAATAGGCAGAGAAAATCGACACGTATGCAGAGCCAGGGGTGGAGATTGAACCCAAGCCCTGCGGATCTGAGGATCCAATGCTGCCTCCCCGAGCCAGTGTGGCACTGCATGGTATGCCTACACGACGTACATGAACACATCCACATGCAAAATCTCCAGCCAAGGTTCAGATGTTGTTTCTGCTTGTGACGCAGAGGGATGCAGTTATGAGCTGAACACATCACCTGCGAATGACACGTTGAGTGATAAAGACAAACACCTGAGCATCTGTGGCCCTCTACGAACTTTGGATGCCACCTAAATGGCATCACATAACCTCTTCCTATAATAAGTGAATCACATGTGAGTTCCTACCTTATACTGTACATAACAAAGCCCGAGTTCACATATACTGTATGCAATAAGTCTCCCTATCTCTCTGCCAACTTTTATTAAAGTCATGATTTAATTTGTCGAGAAGCTTGTGGGATTCCGGGAAATTTGAGAGACAGCGTTTTTAAATCTGCATGACTGTCCGTCGCTCTGCCAGCCTACTCTGTCTTATCTGGGTGTTCATCCCCAAATTATACATTTTTATTATTAGTATTTTTTTTGGTTCTTATTAAATTTAAGCAATTTCACAGTTATGCCTGACCCTGCTTTATTCTGCATTTAATTTTGATGTCGTCCTGTATTTGGTAGTGGACTGTAGTGGACTGTAGTGGACTGTAGTGGATATATCATTTGAAATTGTTCATAAAGGCACCTCTGTTGAGGTTTATTTTAAAATCCCAACACCGTGTTGCCCTACAAAAAGATTTACCGGAAGCAGTAATGAAAATATCCCACTGCAGTGCTGCTGGCTGTGCTGTGGTTGTAGTGAATCTTTTTGTCATTGTATGAGAAAATACCTCCCTGTTCCATAGACTAATAAGACAGGAAATACACCACAGTCCATCCTGTCTTGAGGAGTCCTCTTACTCTGGCGGGTTGTACTAAAGGATTTAGTACTTGGATCATGAGATAAAATAAAATTAACTTTATTGGTTCTAGGGAGACATTCTGCTGCATGCAGCAGCAAGGTGCATAAAGTGTAAAACAAGAAAACATATATTGCAAAACAAGCAGGAACGCAGAGACAACATGCATAGTGGAAGCAAGCAGACATAGTGCAAACCGATTTAAAATGGGAAAACAAGATACTTGGACTGTACACTTTAAGTGTCCACTTTATTGCTGAAGCAGTGATGCCGGGTAACACTCTCCTCTTGTCTCCCAAACCACTTTAGCAGTAGAGAAGTTCTGCATTCAGAGTAGCCTTTCTATGTACCGCTGTTGTGATCTGACTTTTTTTGTTTTTTACTTGCAGTCTTCCTATTAATTTTGACAAGCCTGGTCATTCTCCTCTGACCTCCATCCTTAACCCTTTTACCCAGGTGACTGCAGGCCAACAAGTGACTGAATTTTTTTTGTTTTGCTTATTGCATATAAACAGAGGGGAGACTGTTTCTGAGATGCTGGAACTGCCATACCTGGCACTGGCAGTCACGCCATGTTTAAATTAGCTTTGATCAGGCACCTTAACCGTTCTGATGCTTGGCTGCAGAGTGCCTGAAACTCCTCACCCTGTCTGCATTTACAGCCCGCTGATTGGCTGTTTGGAGGAGCAGGTGTACCTAGTAACTAGCCACTGAGCATGTATTCATATATACAAACAAATATACATTACAAACATGTTTATGTTTCCCTGGTGTGGATCTGAGATCCATATTTACTATTCAGCTACACTAATATTTATGAGCTGTAGCTCTGCAAAGGTCTGAGAAGTTCAGATATCAAGGGTAAGCCGATTGTCTGGTGAATGCATAAAGTGTAGCCACACACATAACTGAATTCATGTAAAGACGACCATAAATGTTACAACAACAATCGAGCAGCAATCCATATGAATGCTGCGTGTCAGGGGATGTGTCTCTCGGAGGGAAAAGCAAAACGCGAAACACCTAGATCTATACGCATAAACGTGACACTCTGAAATGTGTGTGTATGAAAACAGTGGCCAATCAGCACCTACCTCCATCGCGCTAGTCTGCAGGCGTCTCGCGTTACAGTATGCCGTAAATGTGCCACCTCACGTGCTGTAGAATGATCTCGCATTATTGGAGTGTGAGGGGGCGGAGTCTCACACGTCTCACATGACTTGCATGTGCTTAATAGCAAGTGGAAGTTTATATAAAGGGCAGGGGGCTGGTTAGAGCCTCTGTAATGTATATAGCCACAACAGACAAAGCACAGATAAAATTATCTGCTTACGGACGCATATAGAAAAAGGGTTCTTTAGTTGTTGCTTGTTGGCCAGTCAAGTGAACCAATAGGAACCAAGATATTGGAATGAGGAGGGAATATGGTGGGCACCATAGCTTCCGTAGCTTCCCCACACTCCTTATCCAGCAAGATGACTGGTCTCTTATCCAATTAGACAGTATACATATCCATCCATCTGAAAACCATTACTCCTTTTCATGCTTGAGCCAACAATGGATATAACAACATTTTTCCTCATTTATGCATTCATCATAAAACTTTTAATTCCCACTTCATTGCCCATTTTCCCAAAAGGAAGTATGAATTATAGACTTGATTGTAAAGCTGAAGTCCATAGACTTCCTGGAAAGATGAGTTTCATTGGGGGCTCCTGATTTCCATCGAGGTCATTTTGTTAACAAAACACAAACTGTTTGTATGTGTCTCACTGTAAACCTCGGATCTCGGAGTTTAGGTGCCTGTTGCACTAACCTGTCTAGTCCTGGTGACACAGTGATTGTTCACTGAGACCAGAACCACCAGGCTTTGACATCGGCACAGACACCCCCGATGGTAACGACCTCACCGTTAATTAAAGTTGTTTTACTCAATTGCAAAAAAAAAAAAGAGGAAAAATGGTGGCGCAATTACGGGAACAAGCCTTCGTGCTCCGGATCCCAGTGCTGGCCGTGATTATAGCGTAATTTTTGCAGATAAAAAGAGGCCTGGTTCCCAATCGCCGCTCTTGAATTATCGTTATGCAGCTCGGGGGTTGTATTAAAATTGGAGCATAATTGGAATCAGATTACTATAATCAGGTGCTGAGCTAGTAATTACAGGTTTCAGTCATTTAAGGTGTCCTGGTAGCCCTATATACTGACCCTAGGCACATTAAAACTTTATGCTGGAGATAAAATTAATTAACACGTTTGTAGCCCTCCTGCCATCAATGTGGGACAGCTAGACGTAGGAGACAGGAAAGAAATTCATAGGAAAAACATTTCTTGTGTTATATTTTATTTTATTTTTTTACATCACCTTTTGAACAGAAGTTCAGCTGTGAATCCATTGTGCTACCCGCAAGATGCCAATTACATGCACACAGTACTAGAGATGGCTGTCATCAGGGTGCTGTGTGCCTCTGTAGGTTAGGCCCCTCTGTCCGTAAGCTGATGTCACCGCTGGGCCCTTAGAGAAGGCCCTTAACCCCAATTGCTCCATGACCTGTCTGACCTTACTATCTGAGAATTGTATGTTGCCTAGGATAAAAATCTGTCTATCTATCTATCTATTGTGGAGAGCAACACTATCTATCTATCTATCTATCTATCTATCTATCTATCTATCTATCTATCTATCTATCTATCTATCTATCTATCTATCTATCTATCTATCTATCTATCTATCTATCTATCTATCTATCTATCTATCTATCTATCTATCTATCTATCTATCTATCTATCTATCCTGCTTCATGAACAGGTGTCTGTAAATTGCCATTAAAGATCCGTTGCACACTTTAATCTTCCTGACATCTGCCTCCTGCCGCAGTGGTTCCTGGTGACAGGGGTCCACTGGAGCATCCCTAACACATCCTCAGGACGTACTGGCGACCGCGGCAAATGATCACTCTAATTAGGGAGCGGGAATTTCTGCGTAGAGGTGAGAGAATCCTGCTGGCTTTATTCCAGCACAGCAGCATAAAGCCGGGATCAAGCGCATTCCCAGGATAATTATCTGCGAGTTCTGCTTCACGGTAAACATTTCGTTATTTTTTTTCTTCTTTATTAATTGGGCTAACTTTAAGGATCATTATCGGTATAACTGCAATCGGGGCACAGGAAGGAGTCTTTAAGGAAGGAAGCAAGAGAAGATGCAGTTACTGTAAAACCAAATAGTCTGTGTTTGGGTCCATCCCATTGGCTGACTCCCCCCTCCATTCCATCCATCACTCTGTGGTCACCTGATGTCATACTGCGGTCTCAAAGTATATATCAAAGTATAATGTATTAAAATATTAATTGCACTTAAAAAGGTCATTTGTCACTATAAGATGTCAAACTCGCATGTGATTAAAATAAATTCTCCCAGGACAGAGCAATAGACAATATTCTTTCTATAATTAAAAAAAAAAAGTAAAAGTGTTACAAAGTAGATTCTGTTCTCCCTGCCAATGAATGCCTTTGACTCGTTAAGACAAAGATTGCAGCTTATTACAGTTTTCAATTCTGGAATCAAATATAAAATATTCTATTATGAGGCTAATTAATTTTCCCCCCGAAATGGCAAACGTGCAACCTTGTCAGGTGGAGAACTCTCCGACGCCCTTTCGTCAAACGTCGGAGGTGGAGATTTGATCTCGTCTAATGGTTCTTCTGGAAAGGGTAATTACGCCATGGTCAAAGCTAATTTGCTTTCTACCAGATGAACTGTTGTATTTTATTGGATGCTGACATTTTAAAGTAATTACAGGCCTGTTGACCTTAGACGATTCCAGTTGTAGCTTTGTCCGCGGCTTTTCCTCACGAACTGCGGTGTGCTTCGGGTGCCATAACGAGGTAATCACATGGCCAGAGAGCGGCTGATAGGCTGCCGTGTTGAGGAGACAAGCCCATGGAGGCCTACTGTAGCTGTAGATTGACTACAGTGATAGGTGCCTCAGGCGAAAGGAAGAACGATCTGCTCTGGCGCAGAGGACTGTGCGCGGTCTTTCTAACTTGCCTCCCAAGAACGAACTTCGAAAGCAATGAATCATGGGATTGGTCTCGCTTGGTGAGGATGCAACCGATATATCCTTGATATTTGGGGCAGGACGAGAACAACATTCAGGGACTTTTAAAGTCCTTGTGTACTTCCGTTCTTAGTATCGGAACTGGTATTTGGCAATGGAAGATGATATAAAACAGGTATGCAAGAACACAAGTACGGTCAAGTATGAAAATTG
Source organism: Brienomyrus brachyistius (assembly GCF_023856365.1). Classification (NCBI taxonomy): domain Eukaryota; kingdom Metazoa; phylum Chordata; class Actinopteri; order Osteoglossiformes; family Mormyridae; genus Brienomyrus; species Brienomyrus brachyistius. Next base: position 28,799,580 of record NC_064539.1, read on the forward strand.
AAAAACACCCACACAGAATGCAATGCCACCAGGATAGAGCACCACTGGGCAGTCACTGCGCGAATACTAGCTCTTTACGGTCCTTACAGCACATCCTGTACAATAACTGAACAGTGATTTAGAAGTGTGTGACAAGCACAGTGGCAGATGGAAGGTTCTCTCCTGCTTTGATATGTCATGCTTTTTATTGAACCTTTAGAAAATGCAAGGCTGCAGCTTCTGTCACTTGCAAAGATTATTTACTGTTTCTCAAAGGGATTCTGTCCATAGTGCAGCGGCTAATCAAACAAACTCGGGCTTCAGAAATGTAAAAGCAAAACCAGCGTTTTAAATTTGCTTGTGAACTGCCACATGTTTCTGAGAGTGACCTGGTGGCTGCGTGTGACACAGTCTCACATACCTGGTCACGCCTGAAAAGTGTGGGGGGAGAAGCGGGCCGATTTCTGCCCATTCTGTGCCTGCATGTGTGTTATCTCCATGTTCTGTGTCGTGTGAGTTTTTTGCTATAACTTATACCCTGCGATTATTGCTTTGTCCCTTGATGTTTTGCAGTCTGCATATTCCATATAACTACAGTTTCCAAGTCTACTAATTATATCACAAGTTACAAAACATAAATTACTGGGTCAATTTGGAGTGCCGTACAGTCACAGTAAATCAAATTGTTGGCCAAAAACTCTGACTCACTAAGGAGTTTCGCAGCATGAAACAAGTGACAGATTTGTAGAAAATATTGGGTGAAATATTGCTAAATAATCATGCTAACAAACATTTGTGTCAAGTGTAGATTACAGGCTTGTCTATTCCTCACAACTTTTGATATGTTTAAAGTTCAAGCAGTACTATCAACATAGAGTTACAGCAGGCTTTGGGAAAGAATACTGACAAGACCTCAGTGTTTATAAACAGCAGCGAATTATGGTGATTTCACTATATTTTTGTTGGTTAAAATATTTTATAGATGTTCGTTGACAATCACGCACGGATTGTTTGGTTGGATAGTGGTGGTTTCAGCCACTCGGGCAGTTTTGCTGGTAGGTTATTGAAGTATTGATAAGGTATGCCATGGAAACAGGCTTAAATATAAACCAGCTTACGTACATAACTCTCCCGAGATCCAGTTTGAGATGCATATAACCATCTTCATTGATGTTCTTTCTTGTACACTTCTTGCACAAAAAAATATAATAACTAATTCACTCTCTGGTATTGTCTCCTCTATAGAAAATTACCTGCCAAGTGCAATTATGGGTAATTTGACAACATTTTTCTTGAAATGCGCAAATCAATATGTTTTCATGAATCGATCCAAGCTGTAGAACTCTATTTTAAAATCTCGAAATTCCATTTTCGTTTAAAATCATGTTTATCTTTGATCTCTTTCATTGGAGTGCCACTTCAGAGTTAAATTGCTGTTTAATGGCATACCTTCATCAATCAGTTTGGAAATGTAAATCTATTCACAGAAACAGCACGATAGACTCCAAACGAGCAGGGGGACAGAACTGGCAGATATTACAGCTTTTCATGACAAAAGTGTGAATATAAAACTGAACTTAACCAGAGCTCTAATTATGAAGCTAAATGTACTTATACTCTAGCTACAAAGTCAAATGCCATAAATGCGTGAAGTAAATCGTTTGCTTGCAGGTTATCTTTAAAGCACAGATTTGAGCAAAGCATTGATCTTTCCTCTTCAATTATGTGGAAAGCACTGACAGAATTCAATTACAGTATATAACACACGTTTTTTAAAATATAGTTTATATACACATAGTTACAATGAGTGTGTTTTCCTCCATGATTATAGTACAGAGATAAAAGCAGCAAGAATTAGCCTGCGGATGCTAAAATTTAAATATTATCAGTGTTCCCACTGCAAGGTATTTCTGAACATTTATTCCATGACTGATTGTCGCTGTCACCAATTAGTCTGTCCATTCACTGGTACCTGGGAAGGACTATATACCTTGCATGTGACAAATAAAAATACTTGAATAGGAACATAGTGTAAAAGATAAGAATTAAACAAGAATTAAACCAGAGTTAAAAATAGCAAAAAAAAAAAAAAAAAACAAATAATGAAATGAAGTGAAAGAAAAGAGAGGAATGAAAGTTCACTGTGAAAGTAATTTTTATGAACACGCGTGTAGCTTCGACATTGCTAGTTAAAGTCCCTGGAGAGTCACTGGTGTAGTGCCCTTGAGCAAGGATAAATGTATGCTAAAAAATATTAATCTGCCTAGTGTGCCCTTGTGTGACTTTTCCCAAATAGACCACTGTTATGATATTGCAAAGAAGTCATACGCCGTATTGTTGTAGACCAGTAGGCCTTGTGTCACAACACAATCTTTGTATTTGTGCGTGAATTCTGTCACCGATACTTATGTTTAAGCTCTTAAGATTCTTTAACTGAACGATGCCCTGTGTTTTGGACAGTATCCTATTGCCTGTACTGTTAATGAAGGTAGCAGAAGCTCAGAAGCTGAAGTTTTTTTTATTTCCTCGAATCCCAGCAATACCATCGCTAATCACAATTACTCCAGTAAAAGATCCAATTATATACTGTAAATGGGTTAGAGTTGTACTTTTTTAGATAAGTGTCAACTGAGCAACACATTGTAATGATAATGTAAGCTGACGTTACAGGTCTGAGGAACAGAAAAAAACTTCGCTGCCTGCAAAGCATTCTGGGATTCAGAAACTCAAATCCCATAGATCAGGGCTGCAAAATAATTTCCTACGCAACAAACAAGTTTCTCATGCAGCACTTCTGGGAAAATGTAGAGGGGAAAGTATTAACTGGACCAATTAAGCCCGGGGAACAAGTTGAAATAAAAAGTGATGTGCACAAGCCTTCAGGGGACAGGGTCTCCGATGCAGGAACTGAGTAACATTACTGAGTATCATTCACGGCCCAGCGAACTCTGAGTAACATCACCGAGTATCATTCACGGCCCAGCGCACTCTGAGTAACATTACCGAGTATCATTCACGGCCCTGCGCACTCTGAGTAACATTACCGAGTATCGTTCACGGCCCATCGCACTCTGAGTAACATTACTGAGTATCATTCACGGCCCAGCGCACTCTGAGTAACATTACTCAGTATCATTCACGGCCCAGTGCACTCTGAGTAACATTACTGAGTATCATTCATGGCCCAGCGCACTCTGAGTAACATTACTCAGAATCATTCACGGCCCGGCACACTTTTCTCAGAATGGGCCACTTTTTCTAATCTTTGTGTGGAAGAAAAGGACTGTAGATAAAACAATCACACGGCTATGGTGGCACAGGCTGCACGTGGTCGGGCCGCAGGGTAACACGGGTGTCATTGCACAGATTACACCAATTGCTCATGTGAATGGGAGACGTACAACCTACCCCGCACACTGCAATCTACCATTCATGTATGCAGCCGAGCCAGAGGCTGTAGCTGCTCCTGGCCACGAGCTTCGTGTGGCATCGGTCACATTTGAATTTCCAAAAGAAGGGAGAGAGAGATCCACTCTCATCTGCTTCCAGTAGTTTGCTTGTAAAGCGGCTTGTCTCCGGTCCCGGATTCTGCAGAACATTACAGGGAAGACACCAATAAGATGCATATTGCATGGGCAGGAGATCTACTGCTCCAGTCTAGCTGAAGAATTTGAATAGGTGTTCTGGGTTCAGTACAGACCCCAACCCAGGAGGGCGGGGGTGGGGGGGGGGGGGGATGCGATTAAGGCTTGACAGACACATGTGTGTTATATAAGCGAGATGTATCAATTCACAGGGCGATATCAACAGTAGTGTATACATGAAGCTGGGCGAATTTAACTCGATTAATCAGCGTGCTGCAGAGATGTGCCGGTGATGAGGAAAGGTGGCGCGGGGGGACTGGAAATGAGACGCGTTTTGGTAGCAGTCAAGGTTCTGTATCGTGTGTAACGACTGCAGGCTACACATGTACAGAACAACTGCCCACAGTCTCATCCACATATGTGACTCATCACCACGAAATGAGTCTTATGGGTGCAGTTCTACCAGTGCGACTTAAGACTCATTTTGTGCTGACGGGTCACATATATGCATTTTTATAGATGTTTACCGTGTCTGTGTTGCACATTTGAAATTCATACACGTATATTTACCAGTAATAACTGGATCCAAAATAAACTTTATCCAGGCAATAAGGACCAAATAATCTCTGTAAATTAGAAATCTTTAGTATAAAGGCTTCTTTAAAAAAAAAAAAAAAACACTCCTCTCAGATGACTTAATTTGCTGTGAGAACCTGCGAATTTCCCCTCCCCCCAGTGTGCTGCTGCCCCCCTCTGCCTGCCGCTGACCCCCACGGCCACCCCACCTGCTGCCGCCCGTGTTTGATTCTCTGTGCGGGAGAGACGGGCCGCCTGACAGCAGAATGGTATCACAGGCCCGAGTGAAGGAATGTCGCTTTCTCTGTCATCATTAAAGGGCTTCCCCCTACGGCGAAGCCCAATGAAAAGTGCGATTTAATGTCCTCGGGGGAGGGGCCGGCGAAGAAAGCCTGAAAGCCTCGCATGCCGTTTCGGAGTGGATCACTCCAGTTGTCGCCGCGAATGGGATGTCCCGGTGGAATTTGCTATAGATTTCCCTTGAAAAGAAAGGGATTAAGACCCTTTTAGGGATGGAAAGGCAACAAAAGAAGCACTTTTATGATGTAGCAGCATAAAATAGAGGGGCTCCATTGTGAGGCTGATTGCAAAAGATCTTAGAGATGACTGGGCCACAATGGCCCCCCCCCCCCTCCCCCACGGCTTTGGCGACTTGTACAAAATGACTTGTCTACATTAGAGCCTGAGTAGGTCTCATTTAAGAAGTAAAGTGGAAGATTATTGGTTTGTTTCTATTTTCTCCACCTAAAGGGGGAGAGAGAGAAAGAGAGGAAAACTCCCAAAGGCAGCCAATGGGGAGATTAGGTCCGTGTGAAAGATCCGGCTAATTTAGAAAGAGTTACCGTAATTAGCCCGCTCTCCAGGCAAAGTGGCTTCTGTTGTTACGATTGTCTCCTCAAACCACATTACTGTAAGGGAATCCAGTTACAGCCGATAATTGACTGTAAAAAGCAATTAAGTGGGCAGGGTAACGAGCAGGTTGCGTCTGTGATGAGTGTACTTTGGAACTTATAAAGCGGTATGCATTATTCATTCGGTCAGTATCTCCCAAAGACAATATATCACCTATTCACCTATTCAGTCCAGTCGTTTAATTAATTATAAATAAAATTATTAATTAACCTGAAGCTTTTGTTTGGTAGCAAATGGATCGGAATTCTGAGCAGCTGCATTTGCGCTATCTAAGTAAATTGCTCTGGCATTTACTTTAACTTTAGTTGTTAAATCAACACGTTACAGCTTGAAATGTTATGAAAACTCTCAATTTGAATGAAAAAGTATTAATTAATATTTGAAGTGTTTTGCTTTATACAGAGTTGTCTGTGGCAGTATCTGTTTGCTGCTAGTTAAAATAAAAATGTAACATCTTAATTCTGCGAGCGCATGGGTGAGACTGCGTAATTATAACACACTGCCACAGTGCTCACTTTGCTCTGTTCATTATATTCAAACAAAGAGTGTTATAGACATTAAGAAATCCTAAATTAACGGAGCAAAATTTATTACAGAAGATTGCAACAGCTATTGCATATTGTGTATTACAAACACACATATCAGTACTTTTTGATAACAGATAATTCATGAAATATGTGCCAAATGTATTCCTGGAAAAAATATTTTTCCTATGATATTAAATGATATGGAAAATTCTTTTCTGATTAACAGTCTACTTGCAGGAATCTTAAAGTCACATGAAATACACTGAACACTAGAGGGGGGGCTTACCCACGTCACGGTCAGTGGTGCGTGGGGGCCGCAGCCAATGGGAGTGAAGGCCTTAGACAGAGTGGTGGTCAAAGGTCACGGGGCCCCCACCATTCCAACTTGGAGACCAAGTCAGATTTTTGTTTTTCTGTTCTGGCTCTTTGGTGCATGCGTCGTGAGAGAGGAATTTTCCGGTAGTATTTGCGGGGAAATGCACAGTTTCATCAGCGCATACAAGCGAGGCGCCGTCAGTAGGAGGCCTGAGGGAGTGCTCCGATTCAATTTTCCTGTTTCATCTAAATGTCCCGGGAATGATTTAATTAATTATCATTAAAAAATGACGGCCGTTGTCTCAGTTGTGAGATGAAGCGACGTTTCACCTTTATCAGACATGACATATGAAATTAGTTTTATTCAGAAACAGGGTAGAAGTGAATGAGGTTCTGACTGTGAGAAATTCTCATGCTGCTTTTGTACCTCAGCCCTCTGTTCAGTCTGTATTCGTCAGTAAGTATTTGAGAGATAAAATCACAAGTACAAATACTGATGCTTCACCTTAAATAAGAACTCGAGCTTAGGAAGTGAGGCAGTGAGGAAGTGAGATGAGTATCTTTCAGCTAGGCAGCAGGAAACATTTAATCCAGATTCATCTCTCATTTCTGGTTTAAGTATCACTGGAATAGACCGAATCAGTTATCAGTCGTAACTGAATATGTAAGACAGGACAAGATTATTTGTTTTCCATAATCCTATTGTTTTCTATAGCTTCTTTTCCAAAAGCAGGATCATGGTTATTTGTGTTTTGTAAACTGACAGTTGGTTGGCTTTTTTTATGCCTCTCTCTGATTGGTTACAGATCAGCTGATCATTCAGAGGCTGCCATTCAGAAAGGGCATAATGATGATAAAATACTGATGGAGGCCATGTCAGTTCCTCGGGGAATATATGGAACCTCACAGTGTCAAGCCCATGGTGCTTATTCCTATATGGTGGTGCGGTCAATGTGAGATTTACAGACCTTAGTGACTAAATGGAAGAATGCAGAGACATTGAGCCGGAAATTCAGCTAGAGATTTTGGATTATTATTTTTTTTTTTGGTTTTTATTTTTTTCTCCTGCCTGTTTGTAGCAAGAGAACATTGCATTCCTACCTGTGCTGGTTACAAATCCTCAAGTAAAGCGAGACAGCTTGAAAACTGTGTAATACACAACTGTTGACTTTCTGTTGCTTACAGCAGTTTTATACTGAGCATGTCCAAATTTGTTGTCACCAGAAAACTTTCAGCGAATACTCTGGCAGCTGAAACAAGTTGTATAACAGAATAACTTACTATCGTACACGAAAAATAATTCATGTTCATTACTGTGGTTTCAAGACGTATAAATGCATTTTTTTTCCTTTTTGTTACACAGTTTCCTTGTGTGTTTAACCTACAGGCTGTATTTACCAGTTTATTTCAGACAAATGCATAACTCTTGCCCACTGAATTTTTGTTAGTTGACGCAATAATCTTTCCTCTTGCCTGTTATTTCACTCCAGATAATATTCACGCAGTATTATATAAGTTGCTTTTCCTTATCCATATCTATATATTTTTTTCCTTTAAAACCTTTAGATCAAACATAACAATTCATTGTGACCTTCTATTGGTGCTGTACAGAGAAGAGCTACGTTTATTCTTTGTCTTTCAGCCCAGATTTCTCCAGTTCAGGACTGAAGAAAACTGTGATGTGTGCATCCTCTGTAGCTTCTCACACCAACATGCAGAAAAGATCCCAGTATTACAGCCTTCTATCCAAGGCCAGCCACTCCAAATAACTAGCAAGTCGTGCAAGTGCATTAGTCAGCTGCAATTCCTCTTTCGTTTCTTTCCATTTATCCCCCTTTTATTCACTTCTTCCTCGTTAGCTTGTAAGGTCTTACAGATTTAAAAACTTAAATTGTAGTTCTGTCAGTTCTCTTTTACGTTAAGCGTACATGCATTTCTTCATATCTTCACATATATATATATATATTTTTTATCTCTTTCCATCCTACAAACATTTTCTGAAAACAATGTTCCCATAAATCCCACAAACAATTATCATTAGTTAACCTACTTCTTATATATGGATTTAAAATAAATTATTTCCGGCCTGCTGCTCAGTTACAATAAATGGTAACAGAGACGGAAGATGAGAATAATAATAATAATAAAAAAAAATTAAAAAAACTCCTGCTAATTGGATTTATTTCCCATTCTCAAGCTGGGGCAGATTGGAGAAAAAAAATCTTCTGAGATGTAAGAAGCTTCACATGATAATTAATATGCTATTTTTAGCTTTATTTTTATTGGGCTCTCTTAGAGTTACAGTAGATGTCTATGAGACATGTATGGGAAACTGTATTAAGAAGAGGAGCGTGATACATGTTGAGATATATGTTAACTTCGAAGCAGATGGTACCACGTTTAATCTCAGGACAGTAATGCTTCTTTTGAGGCCTGACCCTACGGTATCCTGTTCGGAAGATGGATAGCTCATCCTTGGTGCCCAACATGAGTACAGAAAGTAATTTGCAAATGATGGTGGTTTAGGTTAATGCAGTGATTCTCAAGCCGGTCCTTGGGGAGTCCCAGACGGTCCACATTTTTGCTCCCTGCCAGCTCCTAGTACGTGGACCGTCTAGGGGTCCCCAAGGAAAGGTTTGAGAAACACTGTTCTAATTCAAACTGAATTTTAAGCATCCAATTAAAATATGGTTTGTTGACCATTCCGCCCCATTAAGGACAAATATGAATCTAGTAATCAAGTTCAGACATTGTGAGTGTGGTAAGACATTCTCGCCACTTCCTAATACTGTTTGACAGTCCTGCAAATCTTTAGACTCTGCAGCAAACATTTGTCGATCCTACATTACTCTAGATGCCAACTCAACCCTGACCCATGGTGAACTTTGAGTCAGGGGCTACGGTATATGGGCTACGGTTATGGGTTATGGCATATGGGCTATGGTATATGGGCTACGGTATATGGGCTACGGTTATGGACTACGGTATATGGGCTACGGTATATGGGCTATGGTATATGGGCTATGGTATATGGGCTACGGTTATGGGCTACGGTATATGGGCTATGGTATATGGGTTATGGTATATGGGCTATGGTATATGGGCTATGGTATATGGGCTACGATAACCTGGCTGCAGTCCTTCTTTCCAACAAACTATCTCGAAGGGCTCCTGAAATTTCTGTTTACAGTGATTAATGCCTGCGGGGGGGGGGGGGGGGGACTTTCTTCTGTGGTGGGACACACACCTTACAATCTGCATCTGCTCTCTTTTATGCTGTGCATTCAGATGTTCTGGTCACTTCCTATCTGAATTTTTATCGCCGGTCATGTAAACTTTCGGGGCGGCATGGTGGTGCAGTGGTTAGCACTGTCACCTCACACCTCTGGGACCCGGGTTCGTGTCTCCGCCTGGGTCACATGTGTGCGGAGTTTGCATGTTCTCCCCGTGTCGTCGTGGGGTTTCCTCCGGGTACTCCGGTTTCCCCCCACAGTCCAAAAACATGCTGAGGCTAATTGGAGTTGCTGAATTGCCCATAGGTGTGCATGTGTGAGTGAATGGAGTGTGAGTGTGCCCTGCGATGGGCTGGCCCCCCATCCTGGGTTGTTCCCTGCCTCGTGCCCATTGATTCCGGGATAGGCTCCGGACCCCCCGCGACCCAATAGGATAAGCGGTTTGGAAAATGGATGGATGGATGGATGTAAACTTTCCCGTGACAATTTTCCTTTTTGGTTTGCTGTAGCGTTTCGGGAACCACCAAGTGGATGTGAATTTTTTTTTTAACTACTTTGAGAGTTTTTACTAATCGTGAGAAATCATTCACTTCTCACCCTGATATCTGTGTGGCTGGGAAGTTTCTGCTCGGCATTGTGTCGGGTGAACCCTATATGTGCTAGAGTGGCTGTTCCCAGCCTCACCTGGGCTCCAGCGCTGGAATTGCAGGTGTAGCCTGTGGTTATCTACACTCGGATGCTGTGACGGACTCTCCAGCTGCCTGTGTGCCTCTCTACATCCCCCCTGCACACTCATTACTGAATCCAGAAGAACCCTTATTCATATTCCTATAGCTGGTACTGCTGGTGGTAATTAACTCTTCATTTTTTTATATTCCTTTAACACACTGACTTTCATTTCTCCTTTTATTATAAAGATATATTGTCTTTGGGAGATACCATTTGATTGCTTTCCTGTTTCATGCCTCGTACATTTATTTAGCAAAATGAACCGAAAGTGTCTATATACTGAAAGAGTCATGCGGAAAAAGGACTTCGCATGAAATGCGTTTAAAGTGTTTTTAATAAAGCAGATGCGAAAATCCGAAAGTAAACAGGGGTTCGCATGCAAAACCTCAAATGACGTGAGAATATGACAGGCAGAGGATGAAATCATTTCCCACAGCACCCCGGCAGACTAAAAAGAAAAAAGGAAAAATTATGCCACAGTGCCTAAATTAGGGAAAGTGTGTGGAGTGACCATGAAGCTCCATTTCCCATCTTGGCGGCGGAGCATTAACACATGAGCAAAGACGAAAGAAACGGCCGCTTCATGAACTGAACGCAGCAAATGGCCTGGAGAAACAGTGAAGTAAATACAGTTTTCCTTTATCTGCCCCAAATTCGCTAGATACGTAAAACACTGGCATGAGAATATCCTCGTTAATCTTGCCTACCCTTGGATAAACTGCTACAGGAAACCATCTTTCCACTGACCCTTCGACTCACCCTGGGTCGGTACAAGGTCATTTCTTTTTAAGTAGATGTTTTTATTTTCTTTCGTCTTCAAGGGGAGACGCTGACCTTGGGCTTTGTTGGTTGTATTCTTTTTGGATGTGTGATCTAGAAATACGTCACACAAATAGTGAAGTTCTGTAGGATTTTTTTTTTTCTTTGAAGTACAAAAGTATCGTTTCATTGTTGAATTTATGCCACAGAACCTTTTTTAATTTTGAAAAATATAATTAAATCATTCATATTCTCTTGACAGGATGAACAATACCTTCTGTGTTGTCAAATATGACATTTCATGTGTTATTAAAAAAATGCAAGCTATGTTCTTTTGACTTTTTTTCCATGCCTGAAAATGGCTTATTGCTTGAAACTGGGGGGAAAAAAAACATTAATTTGAAACGAATTGATGTTCAACTTGTTTAGTGCCTCTGTAATTTTTTTATGGAAGCATTTATTGTAAGCGTGATTTAAGGAGCATTTTTACTTAACTAGTAAATAAAGCTGAGAAACATTCGGAAATAAGGTACAAGGTAACCACTTGCCTGTTTAATGTTCTTCACATTTAGTTTTTTTCATCAAGGTTACAAAATCAAGCTTCTGAATAAGTCGTGAAAGCCAGTTTGAATGCTCTGACATTTTTCATACATTTCTTCTCAGTAAAATTCTTATCATAACCGAATAAACACAACTGTATTTGTACTCTTAATAAAAACTATGAACATTTTAAAAATGCAACCATATTGGTTCGGTCCTCACGAGTACGCAAGGTGTACTTGAATTTTTTAAATAACACAAGACAGTGATTTGGGCGGTGGATGGTAGAGTTTGAAGATTGCTTCCCACATTTGAGGCGAATGTCACGCCACAGAGATAAATTCAATCAGTCAGATACATCTGATGATATTTGCAACTATGTATTGGGGGAAAATGAGTGGCTGAATTTTTATTTTGCTTTTTCGTGTTTTTATCTCTATAAAACAATGAGGCTAAGTGTGACTCACTGGATAATGCAAAACTTTAGCAGTGACATGGTGCCTTAAGAGTGACATGCTCACCTTAGCAGTGGAAGAATAGATTAGTAGTGACCCTAGTGTTCTAGCAGGGACCCAGTCACTTTGAAAATGACACAGTGCCTAAACGGTCACATAGTCACCTTATTAGTGATGCAGTGTCTTAACAGTCATATAGCAACCATTGCAGTGGAACAGTACCTTAACAGTGACATAGTCACCTTCATAGTGACATAGTGCCTTAACAGTGACAATAGTCACCATTGCAGTGGCAGAATGCCTAAACAGTGACATAGTCACCTTCGTAGTGACATAGTGCCTTAACAGTGACAATAGTCACCATTGCAGTGGCAGAGTGCCTAAACAGTGACATAGTCACCTTCGTAGTGACATAGTGCCTTAACAGTGACAATAGTCACCATTGCAGTGGCAGAGTGCCTTAACAGTGACAATAGTCACCATTGCAGTGGCAGAGTGCCTTAACAGTGACATAGTCACCATTGCAGTGACACAGCATCTCGCCAGTAACATATTGCCCTAGCAGTGTCATAAGTGCATTAAGTGACCAAGGCCCCTTGAAAATGAGAGTGGACCTTCAGAGTGACATGATGTATTAGTAGTAATACAGTACTGACACAGCACCTTAACATAGCAGCCCTGCAATGATGCGGCACCCTGGGAATGACCCAGCAGCCCAGCCAGTGGCTTTGTGGCACTGAATATCGAGTCATGGTCACACTCCACTCCTACACCCAGAAGTTTGCTCTTATTGCTAATTGCTGTTTCTCTGGCAGCTGTACTATTCTCCCAGATGTACTTAAAGCACAATTCATTCGTACGACGTTCCAGATTTTTATGTGTAGGCCTCGCTGACCTCCCACAGTCTTTAGTGTTTTTTTCTCAAATGTACGTCAAGATTCTGGGATCAGTCACAGATGTGCTCTTCCTCTTCTGAACATCCGTCGTTTCGAAGCTGATGGTACAGCATGTAGAACAGACATGGGGAGCAACGTAAGTGGATATAAATTTCACGGAAACCGAAATCCGGAGCCCCGGATGGTATATGGTGGTGTATGAAGAGCGGAATTATTCTGATGATTGTTGTATGCTAAATGATAGCTAACATCAGTATTCAAAGTCCTAAAACAACCCTATTAGAATGACAGGCCTGTTATCTCTCCTTTACATATGACAGCAGCATACTGTAGCACCTCCAGGTTAAAAAGCACAAAATGCTTTTGCTTATAATGTCAGAGGGACGCAGTACATTGATGACTTGTCCTGTTTACATTGCAGCTGCATAGTTGCGACGTCTGTGTGTCAACCAAAGATCTTCCTGAGACCCTTCTGGAAGGTTTTTGATGAACTTCAGCGCGGCGCTGGGGTGTTTGGCTTCTCCCATATTCTCCGCAATCCTCCCCCAATCCCTCGACGCCATACCAGATGTTTGGATTACAGCTCTGTAAACTATGTCAGAATTTCAATCTTTACTGTCTGTTTATTATTCTCCGAGGGTGATATTACAAATGTTCTCATGTACAGATATCGTGAGCGATGCGCGCCTCTGTCTGCGTGGGAGATGGAATAACAGGGTTTGTAATTTGTGCAAGTAAGAGATACTTTATATATCTCTCAATGTCATGGATAAGGAGCTGTGCTTTTAATTAAAACTGACAACCTTTCGAATCATATCGGGGGTCCCTCTTTGGCCCCATTTTAGCCATCCCACTATGGGAATAAAGAACTGCTAATTGACCTAATATTAACATCACGGTTTGCTTCATATTCTTAATTATGGTCAGGCATAGCGATACCTTGAAAGCGCAAATGCACTCATATTAGTGTTATTGAAAATGTCCCTATATTCTCTAAAACTGACATGCGGCCATTTTAACGTCAGCCCCAGAATCCCATGCCAGCGGCGTTCAATTCCAGTCACTCTCATTCGCCCTTGTTGGCTGGGCTCCGTCCCGAAATAATCAGTGAAATGACCAGTGCATATAAATAAATGCATTTGGACTACAGTACTTACGGCCACTTTGTATGTCTGTATCGGCTCAGGCTTACGCTGGGAGAGGTCAAAACCGCATGGTCAGAATCAAAAGTGATGATGAATGCTTTCCCGCCGAGAGCCGGACGGAATGTCCTTGGATTTAATCAAAACTATTTGTTTTTAGGCGGGCCTTGCCGTTGTCTCTTTTGCTCTTGTCCACTGATAGCCTGACATTAATGACATCGTAAATCATGTGAAGTGCCGCTGCGGGTTTGGTAACTTTGGGACTGGCTGATATGGCTGTTCATCTCAGGAATGCCAGATAAAGGTCACGTTAGATCGCGGCGTGCGGGCGGCAATGTCGGCAGGATCGCCGCGAAATCTACACGTACTGCTGCCATATAAAGTAACACCACCGAGAACATTCGGATCAAAACATTAACGTGAGAATTAACAATTGCTGTTTAACATCTGAATTATCAGGCAGTAATGATGCTGTCTGTTTTTGGTCTTTCCGGGATTTTCCTCGTTACTCCAGAGTGTGAAATATCCTCCCCACAAAACAGACTGCAGCCTTTTTCCTGGCATGTGTTTCGTAAACTTTCCTGCTTAGTATGTATGTTGTGTCTTCTTATGAATTTCCAGAAATCCTCAGAGGATATTTTGTAGCATTTCATAGAAGCAATCCTTTTACAATAGAGTTCAAACATACCACCCCATCGTTTCTCATCTGTTTTATTGCCTGAACTTGTCCGTCTTGTACACTGTATTTGTACGTCGCTTTGGATCAGTTCATCTGTAAATTGAGAAAATGTGACATGTAAGTTAGACAGCTGTAGAGGATCAGTACAGTGCACAGTACTTTGTACTGTATCATCCATTCATCTATCTGTATCTTCCATCCATCCATCCATCCATCCATCCATCCATCCATCTTCCTACTGCTAGAAGGTCAGTGGCGGAACAGGACACCAGATGGGGGAGACCCTGGACAGAACGCCAGCTCATCGCAGGTAACAGAGATATGTACCATTAATGTTTTTTTTATTTGAGTGCATAATATGTCTGTTGTTGATTTGTTAACCTTGGACATTGTGCGTGTCAGCTTCCTGTGTGCTACCAGTAGGGGGCGGTGTGCGGCTCAGTGGGTCAGGATGCTGTGCCTGTAATCGGAAGGTCACCAGTTCAAATCCCAGGGTCGGCAAAGTGATGCCAGCATTGGGCCCTTGAGCTCGGCCCTTAACCCCAATTACCCCAGGGACTGACTGACCCCGCTTTAACAAAAAAAACTAAAGCATCTGCTAAATACATAAAACTGTAAACTCCTCAGCCTCTTTGTCACGTTACTATCCAGTCCTGGCTAAACATTTCAACTTGAAGAGCCTCACAAATGCAGCCATCATTGACCTAAGATCAAGAGTAGTGTGTTTGTAGGTGTGTATTCGTGTTAGAGGTGATTTAAGCTGTTTATTTCTGCCGTGACGGGCGTGTAAATCAGCCTCGGCTGAGTGTCGCTGTTATTCATGTGACATAAATATAATTACTCCGCCTATGAACGCGTGTTGTACACGGCCGTGTATTTATCTGTCCTAATGGAAAGCTCATAAAGAAAAATGTATCATAAGCAGAGATATGGAAGTGAGGTATTCATCTGGAGGCTCTATGGCCTAATGGCAGCTATAATTTAAAGTGTCGCCTGCTTCTCCTTATTCAATCAGGGCCCCCCGTCAGCTCCCTTTATATTCCGGGTTCGATCGGGACCCGAAGGCCATCAAGAGGTCCGAGACGATGAATACTCGTATTAATCCCCTGATTTCCATTTAAAATGCGGAATCGACTTGATTAAGCTTTGATGCTGAATAATTATATGGCAAACATGGGGGGGGGGTGTAGGAAGATTGCAGATTGGGCCTTTGGGAAATGCCTTTTTGGGGTGGCGGGGGTCAAAGGGAAGCATTGGCCATGACTGAGATGATGAATCCTTCAGCTTTTCGCTTATGCAATTAACAAGCCACACTCCTATTAATTTGTGGCCCCCTGAGAGGTGAGTGGTCAGATATGGCAGGGCCATTGGTCAGAGGTCTGGGTCAGAGGTCGAGCCGGGAGTGGCAGCTCTAGTCAAATGGGGAAACTAGCCAAATCCGGATTGAACTGGATGCTCATATATATATATATATATATATATATATATATATATATATATATATATATATACACATACACACACACAATGTATATATGTATGTGTGTGTGAGTATGTGTGTATATATATGTATATGTATATATATATATATATATATATAGTCAACTTGTCAAGTTTGTGTAACCTATTCGATAACTTTAAAGTTTATATATTAAGTTTAGACAATGTTTTGATTGTTAGACATATTTTGTTCATATCACAGTGAAAGCAATCAATAATCAATTTTAAAAACTCTTAAATTCAACCCATTATATGCTACTGTGATATGACCTTTGAAACAATATGGACTTAAACATGCCTGGCCTGACTGTCATCACATTTATTTGAATCTGTTGTTTTTGCTCCATGTAATTAATCTAAGCAGCTGTTAAATGTATTACTGTGAAGGTCTGGATGTCGATCTCCCCTAGTCCCTTCCACTATAGCATTGGAAAGCGCCGTAACAGATCAGATGGGCTTAATGACTTCTACATGCAAGGAGCTGCTTAATGTTCTGAAGCCTTAAGACAGCATTATGATTCCATGCTTTAGCTTTCCGTCTCACTTTGATCTGCAGCTATTTACCGAAAGTCGAGCTTCCCTGTGACTTTATATTCACAAGCTATTGCTCGTAAAATCCGGAACCTTCAAGCACAGTGATATTCACAACGATATTCAGTGCTTCAGGAAGATCTCCCTTGGTTTTTTAACATTTACACCCTTTTACAAATTAATTGAAACAAGGTAGGACTGGGTTAGAGCTGGGTGGATGGACAGAGGAGGCACTGTGCCCACAGACTGGCAGGCCTGCTCGGGTGGGGTTAGGGCTGAGTTGATGGACACAGGAGGCACTGTGCCCACAGACTCGCAGGCCTGCTTGGGTAGGGTTAGAGCTAGGTGGATGGAGAGAGGAGGCACTGTGCTCACAGATTGGCAGGCCTGCTCGGGTGGGGTTAGAGCTAGGTGGATGGAGAGAGGAGGCACTGTGCTCAGATTGGCAGGCCTGCTCGGGTGGGGTTAGAGCTAGGTGGATGGAGAGAGGAGGCACTGTGCTCACAGATTGGCAGGCCTGATTGGGTAGGGTTAGAGCTGGGTGGATGGACAGAGGAGGCACTGTGCCCACAGACTGGCAGGCCTGATTGGGTAGGGTTAGAGCTAGGTGGATGGAGAGAGGAGGCACTGTGCTCACAGAATGGCAGGCCTGCTCGGGTGGGGTTAGAGCTAGGTGGATGGAGAGAAGAGGCACTGTGCCCACAGACTGGCAGGCCTGCTCGGCTGGGGTTAGAGCTGAGTGGATGGACAGAGGAGGCACTGTGCCCACAGACTGGCAGGCCTGCTCGGGGGGGGTTAGAGCTGAGTGGATGGACAGAGGAGGCACTGTGCCCACAGACTGGCAGGCCTGCTCGGGTGGGGTTAGAGCTAGGTGGATGGAGAGAGGAGGCACTGTGCCCACAGACTGGCAGGCCTGTTCAGGTCGGGTTAGAGCTAGGTGGATGGAGAGAAGAGGCACTGTGCCCAGAGACTGGCAGGCCTGCTCGGGTCGGGTTAGAGCTAGGTGGATGGAGAGAAGAGGCACTGTGCCCAGAGACTGGCAGGCCTGCTCAGGTTGGGTTAGAGCTAGGTGGATGGAGAGAAGAGGCACTGTGCCCACAGACTGGCAGGCCTGCTCAGGTCGGGTTAGAGCTAGGTGGATGGAGAGAAGAGGCACTGTGCCCAGAGACTGGCAGGCCTGCTCGGGTTATGGTTAGAGCTGGGTGGTATGACTGTGAATCCATGTATGTTTCCAGTGAATGGTCTGAGAATGCTTCCCATGTTTCTGTGGCATTTCCTTCAGGTTTTCTGGTTTCCCCCACAGTCCAATAACATGCTAAGTTTAACTGGAGTACAAATTCCCCACAGGCATGAATGCTGTGCGTTTCCTGCAACGGATTGGCACCCCATCCTGGGTTATTCCCGTACAATTTTTATCAGTCCACAAGATCCTAAATTTGGACCCAATGCGATAAGTATAAATTAATGTGACTGTGACGTCTGTCTTAACTGTGGTCAGTCTATCTATGTTGCAATTCATTTGCATAAGAGTGTACGTATGAAAAGGGTGATCCATTCATATTCAAAGCAGAATCTGTGGTACAGGGCGATCCTGCAGCCTTTCACAAGAAGAGCAGGGTGACAGTCTGACGATGCTCAGGAGAGGATGGTAGCCTGTCGAAGACACACACATGCACCCAACACATAGTTACACTCAGAGAGGTGTAGGACACCGGTGTGTGACTGTCAGAGGAAAGTGGAGTGCTCTAACGAAAGGCGCTCCAACACAGCACCAGTAATGGAGAATTTATTAGTGCAATTAGTTGGGCAGTCAACATTCACGACTGGGAAGGTGACAGCGAGAGCTTCTAAGAGAAGGAGTGGCCTCAGGGTTAATGTGCTACAAAATTGCAAAAAGAGCTGTCAAAACTAACATGGTTTGGGAGCCGCCCACGTCCCGACAGGGATACCATCTCTTTCATGTCGGGGCAAAAGTACTCCCACATGTTTGGCCGTTCCCTTAATACTCCAGGGGACATATTTCATGTCAGCGCTGCACAACTTCAAAACATTTCCATGCTCAACTTCTTTGGTGTGTGTGTGTGTGTGTGTGGAGGGGGGGAGAGTCACAGTCAGCATTTACTGTCATTACTAAAACACAGGTTCGATTTGACTGACCTCCCTGATTATCCGAATATTTAAATCTGTCACAGTACAGCTAACAAAAAGCCAGGTATAACTTTTAGTCTTTTCCCTCCTTGTCTGTGGTTCCATTAAGGCATTCCTGCTAGGTTGGATCACATGTGTGGGCTCTTAGCGATGTAGCTATTTATATCGTCGTTCATGTCGTAACATTGCCGGGGAGGATGTGCCATGTGTATAATACTCATTTTGCACGAGTATTACGTGGCGTTTGGGAGCGTAGGCGCCATTAAGCAGCCTCCGTTTACCTTTAGGAACCCTCGTGATCCAGGTAGCGAGACGTTCGAACAGCTCAGAAGGTCTGGATGCTCCTCTTACATACTAATGCTGATTCATGGATTTGACGGATGTCAGCGTTGGGTGGCCCCTCCCTTTCTGACAGAGCTGCGTGGTCTGCCCACCCCATCTCACCCTTCCTGCAGAAGTTTTGACGTGCTAGATGTTGATGCTTCTCTACAATGGCGGTGTGGGGCTGGGGGTCATCCTCACAGAGGGTAATAGGGGCTTAAGCCTGGCTCAGCAAGCTTATGCAGATGCAATGACCTTGCTTTCCGAGGTCAAATAGCAGCTTTGCATCCATCACCCCTCACCTGTATCCTCCTCCCCTTTATCCACTAACCCTCACCCTGATCAAAAGTCCGCCTGCTATATAAAGCGATGTGCATTTAATCTGCTTACGGGGGATATCTGAGGACAGCCTTAGCAGAAGTGAAAGCAGCACAGGTTGGTGTTTACATGATGCTGGGGATTGTCTCAGTGTCTGGTGTGTGTGTGGATCAGAAGTACAGTAAATTACATTGTGGGGACTAAATGTGCCCACAATATGACAAAAAACCTGTTATTTTTATTTAGTGGTCAGTGTTGATACACCACAGCACAACGAAATGCGTCCTCTGCATTTATCCCATATGTGACGTTGTGGCATAGCGGGGGCAGCTAATTCAGCGCCCGGGGGGCAGGGCTTGGGGGCGGCACCTTGCTCAGGGAACCTCAGTGGTCTCTTGCTGGTCAGGGATTCAAACCGGCGATCTTTCAATTACAAGTGCGCTTCCCTAACCATCAAGCCACTGCTGCCCTCATTTTCACATTGTGGGGACCGTTTTTGGGGGAGCCACATCTGTGACTGTAATTAAAAAAATAAAAATGTCTTGTATTTTGTTTAAGGTTAAGGTCATCATCATTGGGAACAGAACTATACTCATAGAAATGAATGGATGGTCCCCACAAAGTTATGAATACAAACGTGTGTGTATGTTTGTAGAAAGGCGTTGGGCCAGACATCAAAGTGCGGGTTCAGCTTCCAAAGAATGCACAGTTATCTAATAATTGGGTGAGGTGTGTGTATGTCATATTATAATACTAAATTACATTGACAATACACAACACATTATTATTATTATTATCCATCCATCCATCCATTTTCCAAACCGCTTATCCTACTGGCTTGTGGGGAATCCAGAGCCTATCCCGGAATCAATGGGCATGAGGCAGGGAACAACCCAGGGTGGGGGGCCAGCCCATCTCAGATTATTATTATTATTATTTGGGACTATTAGGAGCCATGGAAAAGATATGAATTCCTATAGATCATTTAAGCCACATTCCTGCAGACTGTCCTGTCCATACAGATGAGTACTTGGATAAAATAGAAAGTTCTGTTTACTGTTTCTATAGCAGCATCTGGAAATAAACAGTGTGATTGAGTGGGGGGGGCAGGGAGGGGCCCTGAGGCAGGGTGTAGAGGGAGTCATTGTCTACAGGAACACCCCCCCCCACCCGAATTCACGGCCCCCCTGCTGGGGAATTAGCACCACGCTATTCAAATCACACCTGACAACGCCAACCATCATTTGGTGGGGGGGGGGGGGGTGTTCTGTGTTTTTAATCACTTTTAGAAAAGCACTTAAAACTCTGAGAAAGATTATCTTTTTGCTTGTCCTTCAAAACTGAACTCAAAATGATTTTTTAAAAAAATTATATATATATATATATATATATATTTAAATTGTCTTCAATCGCCTTTCTTTGGAACGTCAGGAACTTGTGAGCTGGATAATTTCTCAGCAGGGCTTCCTGTATCCTTTCAGGCCACATTATTCTAGAACATCCTTGTTTAATTACTTAAGTAATAGTATTTTTAAAGTATTTCCAACATTAAAAAAAGAGAGTACAAAAAAAAAGGTTTGCCCTGGTAAATTTTGTCTTGTATTGAATAAATGTATATTTAACATTCTCTTTCGGGGGAACGTATCTGTAAAAATAGTATAGGTAATTAACTGGTAATTATACCAATTAAGCAGTGGGAACGGATCGCAGTGAAAACCTGTGGATGCAAGTTCCATCGGGAACCGGGACTGGCAGATCTGCTCTCATGGTTCGCTTGATGTACTTCCACCTGGACCTCCCGGGATCTCGTCAGTCCTGCGCGGTGGCTGTACTTTAGGCTGGACGGATCCCAGGATCACAGGACAGCGCCTCCTACTGGCTGGCCTGAAATTAAATAATCCTGCATCTTCTTTGAGGCACTCACACACATAAATACAGACAAATCAGAGTGAAACTTGGGCCCAAGCGTAGGGCCAGGTCATTAATCTAGCAGCCCAGGAGCTTGTCAGCGGGCCTTAAAGGCTTTGTTTATGGGCCCAGTCGATGTGACTATTCTACTGAGGCTGAAACAAACAACCTTCTGATCACACAGAACCCTAACCCACACACTGCTCCCAAAATGCAGGTCGATATCCACTTGGTTTTGAACCGAGGCCCTTTCACATATTGGGTTCACATGACAACCACTATACCATGGAAACTATAACCTTTATGGTTGGTTCCTTCAGATGTCATGCTCAGGAATGACAAGATTGACCTCCAAAACAAGGGGCTAAAGGCTAAAAAGGCTACCGCCCAAGCACAGGTCAGACAAGGGAGAAAAGCATACATAGATAAGCAATAACAGTACAGCATTAACCCTCTATTGCTCCAGGGACCGGCTGACTCTACTTTCTCAAAAAAGTTGCTGTGGATAAAGCATCTGCAAAATAAATGTGAAGTAAATAATAATCCTTATAATCCTTATAAGACCTTATAATCTTAATTCCGCATGGAGTGACTGCTTCACACCTGGCGGATGTTTGAGGAGGGAAGGTAACTGCTTTACATTACAAGGGCGTTACATTGCTGGGTTTTGGGTTCGAGTTCTGCCTGTGTGTCTGCAGATTGCATGTCCTCCCATGAATGGGTTTCCTCCAGCAATTTAGAGACAAACAGCAAGGTGAAGAGGTGTCACTCAATTCCCCTTAGTGTGTGTGAGTGTGTGCCCTGGACTGGCATCGCATTCTAGCTGTCCCGGTCTTGTGCCCTGTGTCATATTGGCATCGCAGGCCTTGTGTTCTGTGATGGACTGGCATTAATTAATAATGCCAAAATTAATAAGGAATTATGGAAGCTGGATGGATAACAACCAAATTTTATACACATTACTTTTTTGCTTTTTGTTTTATTTTACTGGGATTTGTGCAAAGGCAAACTTCTGGAAAAGAGGGCTATTTGCCCCAGGAGATAAAAATGAGAATGTTTAAAAGTACTTATGGTTCAAAAAGAGAACCAGTAGCAGAACGACGCAAGTTAGCTGTGGCCCTGGCAGCTTGCAAATAACCGCTGACTGTTGCTCATTGGCTCACAGAGAGAATATTAGCAGCTCTGATTAGCCATAACAGTTTGGTTCACCGGCACTGAATTAAATGCTGCCTCTGT
Source organism: Brienomyrus brachyistius (assembly GCF_023856365.1). NCBI lineage: Eukaryota > Metazoa > Chordata > Actinopteri > Osteoglossiformes > Mormyridae > Brienomyrus > Brienomyrus brachyistius. Next base: position 28,821,868 of record NC_064539.1, read on the forward strand.
GCCAAGAGTCATAACTGACATCAACTTACATCGTCCTGTCTTCTGAAAGGGGATTAATTATATATATATATTTAACTACATTAAACTCAAGTCATTGCAGGCAATTAAATTCAGGTGTGTACAAAATGGTCAAGTTGTCAGCCCCCCCACAACACTTACTGCCAATCTTTTGTTCCGTTATAAAATGCATCTACTCTGGAAATAAAAATCTTTTTTTGCAAGCATTTTGTCAGGAGAATGAGGTGAAAGCCTGGTTTTCTTGCCCCGAGCCTGAGACACCGTGCATAGTGAGTAACGTCTTTTAAATATTTAAACTGACAATTTAAAAGCTGAACACAGGAGCGTTCCTGCTTAATGTGAAAAGCGACGTGTGTCGGAAACATTTCCGCACTTGTGGCAGTTCATCGCGCTTCAGGCAATTTGAGTCAGGTAACTGAAGTTTTAACGTTAAAAGGCTTTTTTTCCCCTCCTGTTTCTCACAAGCAGAGTAAAGCATTCTGGGAATAATGAGACGGCTTTTCAAAATGCAGATAGATCTTAATACGCCTTTACCTGATAATGCTGACAGATGAATGAAAGTCGCTGAAGAAAAAAGTGGATTGTGCTTGCAGGAGACGGGAACAACAGACAAAAGACAACAGAAGAATCATGACAACTAGATCCTTCACCTGTGTTCTGACGTACTGACATCAGTCTACATTTGAATATCAGCTGCAGGACCTAGCAGTGTTTCTAAATAAGTACACTAACGAGAATATAAATTATTATTGCATTTGATCAATCAATCAATCATAAACTAAAAATTCCTTGTGACTAGCCAGTACAAAACTTATTTCCTGCTTTAATTCTTCAGGGGATCTGCTCCCAAGCTTGGCTGCATAGAGTTATTAATATTTTAAATTATTGACTGTAATTAAGGCACTCAGCCTCTTTTCTGAAAATCCTGAATGAGCGATGAGAAAATGCTTCTTGTTCTTAGTTTTTGGGGGAAATGTTAGGGCATAAACGCATTTGATAAAAACATTCGCATAAAAATGAGTAAACAGAATGGCTTATGTAAAACGTGGCTTTTATGTAGGACACGGAGGAACAGGAAGACGCGGATGCCTGATACCCATGATCACAGCAGTGCTGGATCCCTGTACCCAGCCGGCAAACCCTGGAGCAGGCAGGTCTGAGACGAGATCCTCCGTACACGCCGTCCCATTAAGGGTGTGGGATTTCCCCAAAGCGTGTGAACTAGAAGCAGACTCTCTTCCGATGGTGGGAATAGTGGTTTGGAGCAGATGGGTGGGGATGGGGTTCGTCATGGGAGCACAATTAAAAAATACTAATAATAAAAACAACATCGAAGGCTAAGCAGAACATTAATGGATTCCATGTGTGTTATCAAGATCGGGAAATAATTACGTTTAACCAAGTAATGTCCGTACTTCTTCAGTAGTGAAGTAGTGAACCTTTTCTCAAGTGCGAGGAGTTTTATGGAGTTTTTCTGCATTTCATATTAGTGCCTCGGATTAAAAGTCCCAGTCAAGAAAGGGAAGGAAATAAAATTTGGGTCAAGTGACATTGATATGCAGTCATGTTATTAGCATTAGATGCTATAAAAGCAAATGACTATGCCTAATTGTGTGCTTGTTCTTATTAATTAGTCCGACTTGAGTTAGTATTTAAATTAAGGGAACAAAAGAGAACAGGTACAATAGTGGGAAGCGAAAACAGAAACTATAATTAAGATGCTAAATAAATCCAATTAAATCTGAAATAGTATTGTTACAATAAGGCGTGCCTCTTGCCGTTGATAGGCATTGGTGGGACGGCAAGCTAAACCTCGTTATATGAAGAAGGGAGGAAGAATCAGGATGAATGGTTTTAACAAACGGTGGAGAGGACCTCGATCGAGAGGGTGCCACTTCTGCATCAGCTCATAAGGGAATGAGCACCAGGGCTGGTAGACCTGCGGAATGGGTCTGAGGTCCGGGGTCCAGGTCAAGTGACCAAACCGGCTCATCGGCTGACTGTGGTCTCGCTCTTGTGCACCCTAACCCTCCAGCCCTCCCCACAGCCGTTATGTTTTTGTTGTTGTTCTTCACTTATCTGTTACTGTTCTTTGTCAACTAGCTGACAACCTAAAGTTTTTACGGGAACTGGACACAAATGCGGGCTATGGAAATTCTCATCAGTCTACAGTAATATGCTGCATTTTACAACATTTATAAAAAAAAAAAACAAAATGCGTAAAACTAACATTTCAGGTCTATGCCTCAGCTTTTTATCGCTGCTGTGTTTAATATTGTGATGAATTTGTGTTTCTGGTCCTTGCCTCAGTTTTATTTTATAAGCACGTGTGACTTTGTTTACTTCAGTGTCCATGTCTGGTACTATAATAACGTATCGCTGTGGACGATCTCTAATCGCGTTTTTGCCTAACTTTCCTGAATGTGACGCCCCTCCTCCCTGACAGGTGGATGAAGATCAGCTCGGTGAGTGTAAGACTCTCGATCTGATCGCTGCCACAGGAAAACGTGAATGTGACACATTTTATTCATGTTCAGCCTAAATTCAACTTGTTGTTATTCCTGTGGAAAAACAAATCAACAAACAGCTGTCAATATGGACTCGTCTTGCTGACTGTCCCTGTGGGCAGTATTGTGTCCCAGCCGCTGCCTGAAATATCACCCCCCCTCCATTTTTCCGTATGTTAACATATTCGTTCTCCAACTGTTAATAATACATGGCAACAGCTAGTGCTAAACCTACATCCATCCATCTTTTTACCGCTGATCCTGGTCAGGGTAAACAGTTTAGTTGAAATTTTAAAAAGAAACGTTAAGGCAAAGTGAGTGAACTAAACAAAAAACCTATCTGAAGTTTGATCTAGAAGGTCTATTGTAACCCCCTTGGAGACATATCAAGTACGAAATGCTCATTAAGTCCCGCAGGCCTGTAAGAAAATATGCGACAGGCGCAGAGCTGTAGGTTCATCGCTGACCTTTCTTTGGTTTTAATCACGGCGACTCCTGACAGCTTAATAAGTCCAGAGTGCTGGATGGCGGCCTAACTTAATAAGGCCCCACAGCTCAGCGTCGGCCACCTACGATTGCTGCCATAAGTCACTGCACATCTGGTGCCACGTCCTTGGCTGAGAGATATTTTCCATAGCTTTCTCTGGGTTCCGAAATCCTTCATCGCTTTTATTAATACGGGGCGCTGGGGGGTGGGGGCTGTGTGTCACGTTCTTGTGTCGCTCTGGGGCCTGCATTGCTGCTAGGCTGAGGCTCGGCAGCGTTCCCGTGCCGTAGCGCTTAGCTAGCCCTTCACGTTTAAGGCCGATTTATTCCTCTGTTTTGAAACGATGCAGTCGGTAGCCGCGTACCCTATGCTGTTGCCTGACACGTACCTCCACAGAAGTGAAGCTATGGGCTTAGTTATAATGTAGGATATGATGTAGGATACATGCTACCTATAGTGCGGATTTCTTCAGCAATATAAATCGGCATATGGTGGTACACTAATAAAGCCCAGCTGAGGTTTATAAACCCCACGCATATCGACATTTAATCGTCGACAGGCAGAGCTGTGAATAAGTTAGCAGGTTTGAAACTTAAACTTTTCTGGCTTAAATCTATGGGCAGTATCTACGTACGTAACTGGAGCATTTTGGTAAGACCTGAATAAGGGCCTGGATTAGGGTTAGTTGTTAGAATTGCGTTTTGCTCATCAATGAGAAACGGAGAAGGGTCAGATTCACACTTTTCCTACGACTGCGCTGTAATGTTACGGCAAATTGCAATTAATTTAATTTAATAAATGCAAGTTAGTATCAGGAATCAGTCACACCTATTTGATCCTGTGATGAAAAAATATATTATTATGAGAAAATAAGTCTTGCAAGGTGGGATTATATTTTAACTGACCCAAATTATTTCTAGTGATCTTTATATATGTTGCATCAGGATAATGTAAAGAGTCTTTTTTCATCTTTATTATTGTAGACGTGCATATAACTGTACTCATACTCAACCTAATTTCTACTTTATCTTCTTTTGATATCCAACCTGAAATTTCATTTAAATTGTGGTCTTGTCATGGGATTGATATGCAGTCATAGCGGTTGACCATAGAGGAAGTGGAGAGACCAGCCTTAATCTCCCCGACTTCTGGTTATGATTTATTATATCAGTTATGGGTCCAGCTACACACTGTGTCTGGAATGACGAAGTGCCAGGGTATTAATCTCCTGTCACACTGAGAGGACCACAACCATTTGGCATCCACTGAACACACAGAGATTTGTATGACATAATATATGTTACATACAATTTATTACATAATAACACAATAATAATTGTGTAAAAACACACCATCGCACATCTTTAGCAAGCCAGCAGGTCTTAATGTGCAATACCTGCACTGTCTGTTCATGGAAATGTCTAAGCTAAGAATTTCAGAAATTTTTGCGAGGGGATTTTTAAGGCATTTCAGTTGGAGTAAATACAGAGATACATGCTTTTTTTTTTTTTTTTTTTTTTTAAAAAAAAAAAAAAAAAGATTGGATGACAGTGATAGATGCCAATAGGTCACCTGACCTACTGTATATTTATATCATGGAATCATACCATGGGGACTCCAGTTGAACCTTTCAAGATTGCACCGTGAACCAGCTTGTCCCAAAACGTGCTTTGTAACACTTTTTTTTGGGCCTCAGATGGAGAGAATGTGAACGGGGGGTCAGCCAAGGGACAAAGGAGAGGGTACGTCAGCGGCGAAGATTAAGCGCGAATAAATATAGCATCGACAACAGCTACATTAACAGGATTATCAGCCCAGAGAATATATCAAAAATATTGCAAAATGCAAAAGCCAAGAAGGGGAGGGGTGAAGGAAATTATATTAATGGTTACCAGTTGGGACGACTCAGGGTGAATCCAAATGCCTGCTGACAGGGGATGGGGAAGCGGGTGCATCTTCTGCCCTTTGCTTTACCCAGAACTGTGTTACCTGGTGACTTTCATCTGTGTGTGTTTGTCCGCTTGTTTATTGTCAGGTATATTATCATATAGCATCGTTACCCCAAGAATTATCCTCTCAGTCTCCGTTCATTTTTCTCGGTGTGTTTGCCATACTGAAGAAAGGTACTGTATCGATTCAATACATTTATAAATATTTATCCATATTTCATTACTGGTTGATGTCATTTTTCCCATCAGAAGCACAAAAAGATTCTTGCTCCGCTTAAGAATCTATGCTGGTTTGTCACAAAAAAGGGTCGTTCATTCTAATCCCAGAAAGATGACATGCCGTGTGTGTGTTATTAAAATCCTGCAAAGCTATAGTTGGCCTAGCATCCAATCCAGGGTGTACCCCTGCCCTGTGCTGCCTGGGATAGGGTCCAGGCTCCCTGCAAAACGCTACATGGTATTTTTAAGTTTTAACCAATAATAAACAGTGGGTGCCAAACGCTGTTCCGTTTAGCTGATGCACTTGCAAGTTTTCCTGCTCGTCTGAGGAATCTGGGACCTGAGCTAGTGCTATACTAATCATTTGCCCCAGGAGAACGGCTTCCCCCGCAGTATAGAGGTTGTTAGCGGTAGTGAGGCTTACAAGCACCTCCATGCACCGTAGGCCCTCTTAGACCTCCGTCGTATCATAAAATATAACAATCGCAAGCTAACCCAGAGGCCTGTGGCATTATTTATTGTAGGCTTGAGCCTGTGAGCCACAAAGAGCTGAATTTCTCCTCGGATGAATCTCGTGTCTGGTTTTAGCGATGCTAAAACTCCCCCCTGACCGCGCGCGTTAGCCCACTCAATGTCACAGCTCCTTGTGGGAAGGGACAGATTTAGGGATTTAAACAAACAGCCCTTTATTGATATTGATATAGAAGACCTCAGGTGGTCGGCACTATTTTATTTAACTGACAATTCCGGTAAGCGTTCCGACGTCTGAATGAAACCTGATATGCTTAGCAGAGAGGCACTCATTTTGGAGGGGGGGGAGATAAAACGGGTAAGAAATTTGTTTCGAATTATTTATCAGTTGTACATATCTTGTGTCAGCAGTACAATGTATTTAAGAAGACAAATACACAGATATTTCCTTGAAGAATACATGCGGTGAGGGGTGGGGGTGAGGGTGGGGGTGCTGTTTTTCTTGTTCCGCAGCTGTCCCTGTTAACTGCCGCTTTGTGTAGCATCTGGTTAGATGGTACATCTTTAAAGCACTTTCTACTTCATTTAAACCTTGCATATACATGTAAGTTTCACAAGGGCATTTTTTATTAAAAACTTTAAGCCCACATTCCCAGCGGGAATGATATCATCTCTTTGATATGCATTTCCTCAAGGTTTTTCCATCAAAACTTTCCAAGCAGGGAACAGGCCCGTATTCTTTTTTATTTTCCCGTGTGTCCCCCTGCACGCTCCGACAGACTCGCAGCTGCTTATTGTGAGCTTGGCGCTGACTCTCTGAAACCGCGGCTGCCTCGGTCCTCGAACCCCCCCCCGCACGGCTGCGGTCGCACCGCGTCCGCCTTTCACGGGGAGGGGGGGCTGGCCAAGGTCTCGGAAGTTCCGCTGAGAAGCGGTGGGCGCTCTGGTTCACAGACGGAGTCCGCCCCCACCACGATGAGCCAGCAGGCTCGTCTCCGCCGACTCACATCGATCGCTAAGCGGGAAAAACGAAGCAGGAAAACTAACAATTTTTCTGTCATTGCTCTTCTTGGCCAAGTCTTCTTGGCATTGCTGGAGAGGTGTGCACAGGTTAGGACTCAGATCAGAAGGTTGTGGGTTCAAATCCCATGATTTCTCAATTGTATTTTGCCTTCGATAAAAGCGTCTGCCAAATAATCGAACGTAAATCTGAACCTACAGACTCCATTTTCCTTCCACTATTGACAATTAAGCTAGTGAGACAAGCCAGAGTTTTACGGATGATTTGTTGAATGACTACAGATATGTAGTCTATCGGCATCAGACTGGCAGCTGCACTTGACTAAACATGCAAATTATTTGCTAATAGTTAGTTGAATGGGAGTCTGGTAGCCCGGCTGAATGGGGCTATCAGAATAAAGCATAGCCCCATTTTCAACTTATTGCATTGTCTATGGATAAAATAAACCAAAATTTTATGTCCAAGGGAAAACCCAAGATTACTAGCTTGTTTTGGCTTCCATCTTCACCAGGACAATATGCCTTATTGACATGAAGATTCCTCTGCTCTCTGGAAACTAATTGCAAATAATTTCTGCTTCTAGGTAAAATACGAACAGATTTGTATGTCCTGTTCATTAGAGGGTCTTCATTCCTGTCTTGTTACTGAAGGCTTAAAGAAAAATCTAATAAAATGAGATAAATTTGAGACTTATGGTGTCAGGAAATACTAAAATATATATATATTTTTTTAAATCACCCACGCATGCATGATCGTTGGCCCAGGCTGAGATATTTAAAATAAAAACACTGGGTGCTTTTTAACTGAGCGTTTTGTCCAAAACACATGTTCTTGAGAGGAACGGCAGACCCCTGAAGTTCTCAGCCCGTTTTAGCACTCCGAGGTCATGTCTGCCCGCCTGTTTTCCCCGAACGGGAATCATATGCGGAGAGGGAGAGGTCCCATCTTTGTTTTGGCCCCCAGAGCGTATAAGTTTGGCTTTGCACCATGAAACGGCGAAGCTGTGAGATTTCTCTTTGGCAGCCTGGGAAAATAAAAGGTTCCATCTGGCGAGAGGGGCCAGAGGATAGCCTTTGCTGACCTTTGACACAGATTCTGCTTTTAGCATATTTGTACGGATTTATGGGTTGTTGAGGAACAATACCAGGCAACGCTGCGGGATAGCACAGCCCCCAGCGATGGGCAGTGTAATTTGGCTGGACGTGGGAGAGGATATGAAGACATGAACGAGAGCACAAAATGCATCCATGGAACTAGTCGAATTCGTGAAATGCACTATTTGGTGGTCGGTTGCCAGATTTGAGACTTTTTAAACTGCTCTCTTGACCTTTGGGGCAATGATTTAAAGTACTGTGTATGGCAGAAATACATTGTTTTATTGTATATTGTGGCAGTATTGAAAACGCATAGTGGACACTGTTTGTGACCTTTTAAAAGAATAAAGAATAATATATATATGATTAGATGTCGTTTGGGCAATAATGGTAATTAAATGCATATGCATGAATTTAAGCAAATGGGGAGAGTTCATTGTATTCACCAAGTACACAGTCCTGTGAGTTTCCACTATGAGGCAGAATGGCTGCATGTGCGAGTGTCTCTGTAAGTTTCTGGAAGGCGAGAGAATGGCATGACTGGCTAAGACCACGAGGCTGGAGGGGTGGTTTACTGCCTCCCTGTTGCAGAAAGCGAGCAAATCTATCAGATAGCGTTCGTCAGGAATTTGCTGTTAGGCAACCACTGTGAAATAAATACCGTTTAAAATTCACGTCAGTACTGGAGAATATATCGCACATACATGCTGGTAACGCGTAAAGTCATTAAAATCAATTCAGGAATCTTACACACATAACGGCGGGCTGACATTCACACGCCATATTTCCATGTGCATGGGGCATTTGTCCTAACCTTCATCCATTTTTTCCTCCTTCTTTCTTACTCCATTCCCTTCTTTTTTTCTTGTTTTAAGAGGGGGATGGGCGAGTCTATAAGAGGATTCAACCATGAATAGACTTTTGTTTTGCTCGTTCTTTTTTACTCTGGACTGTGTCAATTGGTGGGGATGTCTTTCAGGTCTTCGATCTGCGGGCTGGCTGGGGAGCGAGCGTTCAGCGGCGAGCCGGAATCCAGGCTCGCAAATGTGGCTGAAACGCTGTTGTCCAGGGAACCTAATCGGAGGCGTATTCGAAAGGCCCGTTTTAAAGACACATATTCCCGTGTCAATATGGAAGTATTAGTAGTGTCAGTAACCAAGAACAACATTAAATTCACAGCTGGAAAGTTCGGGTTTAGAAAGTACAAATCCAGACCAAGATTTTGTTTCAACCAACCAGTTGAGTCCTCTGTGACTGTGACCTTTAATCTCAGCTGATTGGTTGAAGCCAAACTTTGGTCCGATTTTTACTTTCTGGAGCTGAACTTTCCACCTCTGATTAAATGTATTTGTGCATATTAGCCTGTTTTAAATATTATGGCATTAATCTGTGCATTTGCTTTTTTCTAACGTCTGCCAGCGGCCCATCATGCCTTGCTTCTCCTGGATCATGACATCGCAGATGCAAATGGACCCAGCCTGTGCCACATTCTGCAGTAGGAGGTGAGGCATCCCAGACATGCGTGGTGCTGTAAACGCCGCGAGCGGCCAATGCGAGCTATGCCAGCGATGCAGAGGCCAGCGGAACGCGCGTCACAGCTTAAAGATAATACGCTGCTTCATTCCAGCGCCCAACAATCTACGCTCTTTGTTCTATTCTTGTGTGGCGAAGTCAAAAAGTCAGAAGTTCGGGTGCAGCAAGAGCTGCATTTATTATAATTAATATTTGTTCTTCTTCAACTTTTTCATTTTTTTATTGGGATGAAATGATTCAGTTTGACCGCAGAGTCGTCCGGCTGGTGTTCCAGAAAGTTCCTGGTCAAGTGTGGGTCAAACAATTCAACAGGCGGTGAATAAGTCCAGGTGAGCAGGGAAGTGCTGCAGACTACCCTAATTACTGCAGAAATGAGAAAAGGAGGTTACATTTATTTATTGAAACATTTATACAGTACATTTATCAGGCTATTTCTTAATTGTTCTGTGTGGTTTTCTTCTAGTTCCCTCTCACAGGACAAAAATATGCATTTAAGTGAATTTATGCCTTTAAGTTGGCCTTAGTGTGTCACATTTTGCGTGTGCTGTACAATAGACAGACCCCATCCAGGGCATCCCTGCCGTGCGCCTGGGCTTCCCAGATGGGCTCCAGGCTCCCCTCACATGGTACTGGATACACGGTTTTCTGTAGCATAGATGAATAGAGGGATGTATGTATTTTTATCAGCATTTTTTGTGTTCAGCCCAGCACTTAACACGCCTACTATGGGTCAGACGCTCAGTAGGGTACGAGGTCCCTAAGGGTATATGCTCCACCAACTTAACCCATGACCGGTAGTCCATGACAGTGTTGGATCGCGTCAGCTGCCCAATTCCAGACCATAACCACAGTCAAACGCTCACCTCTCCCCCCTCGGCACATTCCACCTGTAATTATATTGTTTGCTCAAGCGTGACCCTAAATTAACGCCATGGCTGCCGTTGACGGAAAGCATTCTTGTCGCCATGGTTATCATAATTAATAATTCAATCTTGTTCCTTCCCCTGGCACGACATGGCCGCACGCGTCACCGTCAGCCGGGCGCGTCCGTGAGCCCCCATCCCGCGTCGAACCGCGGCTCCGACCTTTCGGCTCGCCTTGCCAGGCGTGCAGCTTTGCCGGCTCAGCCCTGTCACGCTCACGCCCGGCCCCTCTCCGCCACCGCATGCTTGACAGACTCGCTCAATAATTTAACACGGTACGGTTTGCCACTTATTAGACATGATGCCTGCACACGAGCCAGATTCGCCGGGTCTGAATCGATGTGACTGCGGACCAAAATATAACAGCCAGGGAGCGAAACGCAAAGACCGAGAATAGATCCGCGTTTGTCTGAAGGCATCTCATCCCCACCTGCCGACCATCCCAAGCCTACGAAATGCTAACGATGTTTAAGCCAGGGCATGCGAGGCATGCATTTCTCTGTGCCTGCTCTTACTGCGGCTGTTTTATTCTTATAAGGCATCAAAACTATCATTTTATACCAGTTATGTCTGCAGATAGTGGAGCTCAATAACTTCATACATCCATAGGCTATATTGGCAATTTGAAAACCAGCTACTGGATTTCAGTCTTTTTTTCAACATAAGGCTAGGCTAGGCTATGTTCGTTAGGTTAGGTGTACCAAAATGCATTTTCACCTTACGATATTTTCACCTTACGATAGGTTTATCGTAATGTAACCCCATCGTAACCCGGGGAGAGGCGGTATGTTCACACTTAGCACTGTGCATTAGCTGGTAGCACTAATGCCTCACATCTCCCAGAGTTCAAATGGGCTTCTGTTTGCGGACTTTGCATGTTCTCCTTGTGTCACAAGGGTTTTCTTGGGGGTACTCTGGTTTCCTCCCACAGCCTAAAGACATGCAGATAAGCTAATTAGCATCTCTAAATTGTCAGTAGTGTCTGATTGTGTGTGTGTGTGTGTGGGTGCCCTGCAATGGACTGGCATCTGTCCAGGGTGCCCCCTGCCTTGTGCTGTCTGAGATGGCCCCCCTTTGAACCTGACCAGGATAACCAGTTGGAGGTTGGATGGATATTCAAGCTTAAAGATAAAATGTCAGCAAATGTTATAACTCTTACAGTATTTGCTTGTGCAATTAAGCCATTTGAGGCACTAGTATTCTTACTGTTGTTGCCCTGCAATGGGCTGGCCCCCCATCCTGGGTTGTTCCCTGCCTCGTGCCCATAGCTTCCGGGATAGGCTCCGGACCCCCTGCGACCCAGAAGGATAAGCGGTTTGGATAATGGATGGATGGATTACTGTTGTTTGTTCTTTGGTCACATGATCAGGACAGACAGACTTACCAACAATCAGCATCCGCAGACCTTGATGCGATCAGCCTCCCTGCATTATGCAGTTTGATTCCCCAGAATGCGTCGCCTGAGAATGTGGCTGGGCGTGTGACGTCAATGGCACTTTTCGTGGGCCGCCGGACTCCCCCTGGTCATCCAGATGAGTCACGCACAGTTCCTGCCCTCGTATGAGCTAATCTAGGCTGGTGGCAGAAGACAGGAACGTGGTGTGGGAAAAGAGGCAGAAATGTTTGTCTGTGTTGGCTCATACAAGTATGCACAGTAATATTAACACAACTACTCTAATAACAATGCAAAAAACACAGAAGACAAACTAATGGGTAAGACTTAATCCACTATAATTAAATAAAAGGGATTAATCTGCATGCGTGCGATCGTCCCATCCATAGTTTTGGGTAAATTCATTTGTTTAGAGCACTGGAATATCCAGACTGCTTTAAAAATAAATTGGTGGATTCATTCATGGATTAGTTAATTAATTTACTGGATATTTTCTGAAAATATGCACTAGACTATCACATCCTTGCATATGCCAGAAGTGTGTGGTTAATTTATTTATTGATTTATTTATTTTATTATTCTGGGTGGCAGTTAAATAGAAGATTCATCTTGATTGTCTGGTAAATGGATAGTTTAGGTACCCGCATTTAATTATGTATAATATTCTTTTGCCCTGTTTTGTGCAATCTCGAGGGTGGACTCATTCAAATCATCGACTTGAAAGTTTGAAAAGCTCCAGTGACAAGAATATTAATATGCCCACCAAGTCATATGTGTTTCAGCTCATACATATTCAATTTCCCCCATGGTCCAAGGATTTATGTCAAACTTCGCTAAACTTGTAGCTGCCGTCCACGCCAAATAACGGCATGCAAGAGCGAAGCTACCGCAAGCTTCAGAGGTGCACGAGGTCGGAAGAAGCGAGGGTGCAGAGGGGAGCTGGGGTGTGGGGCCCCCACTGTGGTCCAGCTGCTGGTATTAAAAAAAAAAATCGTTTGTTTTGTAAGACAATCATGAATCGGAGTTGAGGATTATCTGTTCATTAACAATGGCTTAGTGGAAGGCAGTCAGGTGGAGCAAACGCCCACCCGCTAATGAAGTTTAAACAGATAAACTTTATGTAATTACGGCTAATTAGCAGAGGCCTGGGCTCTAGTGCTCTTTGATCTGCCCGGTGCACTATTATGCTCCTCGCAGATAGCATCTCTCGTTTGCCTCCTTACACGGGGGCAGTGGAGATTAACCAGGGGTTAATGAGAGCGAAAGCGAGTGTGAGTGACTTTCTGGCTTTTGGAGGGGGGTTAGCGGGAGGGGGGGGGTGGCTTGTGATTGATGTGTTTGCGCCCCCAGAAGCCGTTCTGTTTTTCCGAAGCCCCACAATTGCAGGGCGAGGATCGGCTGTCAGGCCAGAGGCCACGTCACAGGACAGAGGACCGGGCGTTTGACGGGAGGTGCCCTGGGGGACTCGCGCCCTCTGACAGGGCAGTGTTTGGGGGGGGATGGAGATATGCACTGTCCAGTGCTGAGAGGTTACCAGGGGCAGCAGGGAACACTGCTGAGGGTGAGGTGGGGGGTGGTGGGGGGGTTGGAGCAGACTATTTAACTGACCTGACTCGGAAACAGGCAGAAGGCCCCTTCAGTGCCTGGCTGTGGGAAACCAGGGCTCTAGCAAACACGCATCTTTGTTCTGGAGGAAACATATGGCAGAGAAGGTGTGAAGCTCACTGCTACCACTCACTCCTATTTTCCTGAGGCTCTTGGAGGGGAAGGGGCACCATCACATGTTCACTGGTATACCTTTAGCCATTTTTGTAGCTGGGAATTTATAGCAACAATGAACAAACTTCTGCAGACTGACAAAACTTGTGTGGCACAGCAGGTCAAGGATCTGTGTCTCTGTCCAGAACGTTATTGGTTTGAATCTTGTTCTGTCTGTGTAGAATAATCATATCACTGTTGCACCCTTCAGCAAGGCCCTTAACCCTGACCGCCGGGTGACGGCTAACCCTGTCCTCTGACTCCTAAAGTGTATGTATGTCTGTCTCTCACTGAGAGCATGATGAGATAAGCGAAAGTTACTCTGTTTCCACATGCGGGTGAATGAAGTACCTCGCAGTTAAAGTGTTCTTTAACATGGTCTTTATACTACTGTATATTAGGCATTTCTATCTGTCTGCTTTTTGTTTGTTTGCGATGTAACAAATTCTTTGCGATGCAACAGATTAATCCATATGCACAATGCAAGACGTAAGCGTTTGCTTCAAATGAGCGACACCAAAAGACACAAGACGCTTGTTAATGTTGTGATCAACTGGAAAGAGGAGGGGTCTTTGGGTTTGCTGCACTGTGACGCTACGGCACGCGGTGTGTGGCATGTTAATTTAGCAAGTCACAGGGAGACAGGGGAGGGGTCTCTGGGTTTGGCGCACTGTGACATCACGGCACGCGGTGGGCAGCATATTAACGAGCTGCAGGGCGACAGAAGCCCCTTTCATCCCCCTTTTCTGTCCTTTCACGTTTCCTGCAACTTAGCGTCTGAATGCGAATTTAAAGATAATTTGGAGGAAAGAATTCATTAAGTCATAATTAATGACAGTTTTCATTGAACAACACTCACAACTTAGTATATACATTTTTGTAGTCTTGTAGTAAGATAAGTGAAGTTTATTGATCCCAGGGGGTATTTTTAGTGCACACAGCCCCAAGTCACGTATATCGTACGAATATATATGTATAGATAATGTGTTTGTTTGTTTGTGTGGCTACTTCTGTTTTCTCTGGGGAACGTTACGATTTTGTTTTGCACCTTCCATCCTGACATCCTGGCGTTAGATGATTTAGCGTGTTACCTTGAGAGGCTCGATAGCAACATTGACTCTGGACGATCAGCTCCTTTCTGGGGTACAGACGTGGGGCGGCTCGCGCTGTTCCGGCCATAACCCTTAGCCTCTCTCCCCGACCTGCTGTCACCAGCAAATTCAAGCCCAAAGGACATCGTTTGACACGCCACCTCTCAGGCCAGGCTTTGACCCTCCTGACAGTGCAGACAATGCCCCGCCTGCTGCTGATTGTCCTTTGCTGTTATGCAAATACTCTCCCTGCCACCTCCCCCCCCCCCACACACACCCACACCCCAAAGCAAGAGGGGGTTGGTTGGGGGTAGGGGGGGGATCGTGATTCCAGCTTGTCTCCGGATTCCAGGCACTAAATGTATATTCGGACATTTTGAAAGTTCCCTTTCTCATGCACGTGGTAATAAACCCCAGTGATAAACTTTCGGCATCAGTATGTCACTGGACAAGAGAGACGCTGCCGTCCAGCTGAGATAATATCTATCCTTCCCTGCTATCCTTCTTCCCTCTCTTCTTACAGCATTTTGTCTGTGTGGCCTCTATGGGTGGGACATCATTGAAACCATGAATTAAGATCAATTTCCTTGATCAGACTTTGAAAGGGCAGCAGAATACTTGTGGGGGTTTGACAGGAAGTGCAAGCCGCCCCCACAGCTTCACCCACGCTTTCCATGACACTAAACGGCACTGTCTCCAGTGCCTCACTGCAGCAGGAAAGCATGGAGCAGCGTCTCATTGCATTCTGACCATTGTGTAACACGTCAATGACACAGAACACGGAAAAGACCGGGTTCTTTTCTTCGTGCCCTATCTGTAATCCTTTTTGTGACATATAATGGAATCACACACAGTTTTATTGTGAAGCCGCCCCCACCCACATACAGTTCAGTCAGCTACTTCTGTATATTCAAAGTATTCCCCTGGATGGTAGAATTATAATAATCAATTATATATAGTATTACTAGTATAGTATATACTAGTATATACTATATTTATAGTATATACTACATATACTATTACTAGTATATACTGTATTATACTAGTATATACTTTACATACTATTACTGTTAATTTTATTGTGCATCCATTTCTTTTCCAAAACACTGTTATCCCTTTGCAGAAGTTTGATGAGCGCTCTCAGGTACCATCACAGGTACCAAGGCCACACTTCTCTTTTATATGACATTCATCTAAAGAGCCTGGCACTCTGCTACCTAGTACAGTGGCTACATGAGTAGCTGAAGTGGAAGACAAGGAAGAAGAAAGGTAGCTGTGTTATTAGCTGCTGATGCACCGCAGGCTCGCGGGGGGCCCAGAGCCCATCCCACGCAGTGCGGAGCAGAAGGCAGGGAAGCACACGTCACAGGGAAAACACACACCAGCCTACACTACGGCAGCTGGCAATCCCTTAGCAACCCCTGTTCACCCGGCTGCACGTTCTTGGACTCGGGGTAGAAACTGGAACCCCCAGAGGAAGACACACACACACACACACAGTGGAGGCTATGGAGGCTTTAGCTGACAGTCCTAACCTCCGATCTATGGCGCCAGCCCCTTGTAAATTGTAAATGCTAATCTTAAATGCTAAGACTTTCCCACACTTTTTTGTTGCAAACATACTCCAGCCTCATACGATTCAAACAGTAAATGCAATCCCAATGGAACACAGGGCCCTGCGATTCTGTCACAGTGAATTTAATTACATCCGGTTATGAACACACAATCAAATCAAAATAATGACTATAATGAACAGCATTGTTTATATTAATCAGTAGCTGTTCTTAGCAGTGAGCGCTAGCATCGCGAAACCGGACGTGTGGGATCCGTTAGCCCACAAAGTCTGTGCAGATTTGTCAGTAGTTTACATCTTGGATTTTCCCAAAGTTTTCTCAGAATATTCCCACGGTACAAATGGGGGTGGGGTGGGGGGAGGGTGATAGAGAGCTGGAGAGAGAGACAGGGAGAGTGAAGGCGAGAGAGGAGGAATGAAATAAATAAACAAGAACAAGGGGAAAGAACAAAGAGAGAATTCTCGCTCTCTGGCGGCCGCGTTCCCATGAAAGGGAGAGCTCGTTAAAGCCAGCGGAACAGAAAGGGCAGCGTAACCAACGGTGTCGCTTATTGACGAGCTCCGGCCTGCCTGTGTCCCGCTAATGACGCTAATTGTGAGGCTCTCCTGTTAGGAGTCAATAAATGATGAGCTTCGTATGCAGGCTGGGACGGTTTATTTTGCATTTCCAAGACTAAGTACCGGCCCTGGTTGCCATTCAAGCCAGTGGACGTGACTGGGCCTTCTGACCAACAGAAAGCAAAACTTCTGTTAATCTCCAGTGTAAACACGTAACCCACATGTTTTCGTTGTCTGCATTTTTTTTATTTTTTTTTTGCTTGCCAGGTGCTTAGTTGGATTTTTAATTCTGGCTCAGACACATAAGGAAGGCCTGTGTATTTCTGTCTATGTGACTATAGGCCACATTCGGGGTAGAATAAACTACAGAACATCAATGCCTGTAAGCGTCTGCAGGCCGTGTGCGCACCTGCATCCTGAGGACATGTTAGCAAATTCATTTCATTATTTGTTCTACAGTATGTAGCGTCAGTGATGGGGAAAAGACCAGCTGTATCGAGTCCCATTCAAGACCAACACCTTGAAGGACAGAGTCCAAGTCAAGCCCAAGTCTTTGGGGGTTGGAGACCAAGTCAATATACCGAAACTAGAAAAAAATCAAGCCCATTTCTGAGACCGTTGCTTTAACTATTATTATTTACTATCTTCATCACCCCTGCTAATAATTACAAGTCAAGATTTAAATGCCGTATGATCCTATAATCTCTAACATTAGCATTTAATCACAAATACGAAACACTATACCACTGGTATCCTGATCAAATTTTCATGTGAGCCACTCATCAGGGTGAGAGATGTGTAATAAGCTGTATGTAAGAGTCCTAGATTTTATTGGTTATATTGGATGTTTATTTGAAATATAAAACAACATAACGAACACATACTGTAATTGGGTTCCTGTGCTGCTTTCAGCCTGCACACCCACGCTTGGGGGGGGGGGGGGGTCATGATATTAAAATTTGCTGTGGACAATACGATTTACCTGAGTGGGGGTCACAGGAGGGGGGGGGGACCATTTGTGCGTTTGGATAATGTGGGTGTTCTGGCACCCAGGTGAGATTCTGCAAAGTTTGAGCTATTCAAGACCATGCAGAAATGGTTTGGGCTCAGCGTGACTGCGGAGAGTGCCTGTAAATGTGACTGAAGTGCAGGCAGTGCTCAGGTTAAGGACGTCTGACTTACAGACAGCTCGTACTTACGGACAGCTCGTACTTACGGACAGCTCGTACTTACAGACAGCTCGTACTTACAGACAGCTCGTACTTACGGACAGACTGCCATGAAGCCTGTTGTATTACACATTTGAGCTGAATACAAAGGTTTGTACAGGCGCTACGTTGTAATGCCCATGAAAACATTGCGTGGCTTCGACTCGAGATACAGTACAGTAAATGTAAAGTGAAGCTACACCACAACCATATGTACCTGTTCTGACTTACCTACAAATTCAATTTAGAGATAGACTTGGGCAGTAGATATTTAATTTCTATAAAATTCTTGAATTTTCTATAAAATATACATACCATACACTTTTCCACTTTAAAACATCACGGCCTGTCTGGAGTTTATCATACTTATCCCAGAACCATAAATATATTTATTCTTTGAACTACCTTATTTACCCATAATCAATATAATATAAAATATTTACAATACTCTAGTATGAAGCAGTATATGTAGAGTAAATAACTGTGACTGTTTACCTAGATTATATGTTTTGTGGCTAAAAATATAAGGTGCAAACTTTGGGTCAAATCCGTCACGTTTTCCAGAAAAGTGCTGAAATCCCCAAGCATCCAGCAGTACTTCTGGGACTCGTACACGATGGTATCCCTCCCTCTCAGAGCTGGGGCAGTCAAGCATGTTTCAGAATTGGCTCCCTGACACAATCGGCTCCTGACTTAATGTGGACGGAGCCCTAGCTGGGAGGGCCATTGATCCCTGTAACAGCGCGATTGTGCCCTCCAAGAGTGGGTGGATGAGGGGTGGAGCGAGTGGGCCAGCCCCAGGCTTTGACTGAGGCCTAGCAGGTGTAAACATACAGCACTTTTCTCCCCATGAGTGAGCAACAGGCCCTATGAAGGGGTAAACAATAGTGTAAAAGATCTTGAAATAAATTTCTTTGTCCATGTAATTAGCTATGCTGGTTTTTTTTTCCAGACAGAAAAATTAACAATTTTACAAAAGATACATGATACAACAGCTACATGATTCTTGTAAGGTGAACAAATTAAATAATATTTATTAAATATTTATATTTACACTATTTAGGCAATATGCTAAAGTACAAAAGAATTCTTCTTCAGGATCCTGGCAATTATAATTCTTTAAAGACATTTGGTATTTTTCATCAATGAAACCATTTTTTTTTTGTTATACCTTATTAGTGTAAGCTTACTGCTGACTAATAAGCCACTTAAAGTAGCCAGCTGACGTGAAAACTGCATTTGTATCGTGACTTTGTTCGGTGTCCTTTTGCAAAAACTTTCATTGCTTTGAATGGGAAAATAAAGAAAACAATATTGACGAGTTAGCACTTTGCCCGGTGTTGAAGACATCGGTACCAGTAAGATTACTAATCCTTTTCTGTAGAAAAAGACTCTCGGCCTTAATAAACATCCAGGAGTATCAACAAATTGTAGGCGACATTATTATAATTTACATGTGGCTCGTGCCGACCCAGTGAATCACACGACGAATGACATGGTACAGCACAGTGCTGTCACCTTTGGGGTCATTCTCAGCCCCCGACCTACAGCAGGTAGGGTTTCCACTGAGGGAGACACGATCTCCACGAAAGATATCTGAAAGCTATCGAATTACACGTCCCAGGAACTGCCCAGGCCATCTAAAGCCAAGGACTCGCGACCTTCGCCCTCTTCTTCAAACTGAGAACAGATGCAGCTGTGGAGGTGACCTCCGCCCATAAATAAGCTGGTGTGGAATTTTTCACCACTTCGTTCACATTATTATTATTTCCCCCCCCCCCCCTCTCTGAATTATATTTGTTTTCAATCCTCGTGACTCGCATGAAGCCTTGTTCTTTGAAGACTTTCATTAATTACGTCCACTGCCAAAACTTTGTTATTGTTCCTGGCATTGGAATGAGCTTGTTTATAACTCTGACCCCTGGTGCTCTGGGTCCTAAAACGGCTCCTCTGTCAGCAACGGTTTCTGCTGAGGTTACCGTAGTGCTGTTTTCTCTTCGGGTATTTATGCTCTGAGGCTCTTTAAAGCAGGCCAGCAGCCCACCCCTGTTAAAAAAAAAGAAGAAATTATATGTTTTAAAGGAGAAAAAAACCAGGGAAGATGGGAAAGTTATGTCATCGGAGGAAAAAAATTCACAGTTGTTACGCGCACTTATGAACCAGTAATTTGTGTTCAAAAATAGAATGTGCCACAGTAATTTAAATTCACGTACTTACATTGAATTTACAAAGTTTCTCAGTCACAATGTATCAGTATTGTTATTATTACTGTTTTATGTAAACCAAAAGAATCTGTTATATTTTCACTAGCCAGGCCGAGATAACTCGAGATATTGTCACTCAGTAATTATTCACACCAGTAGTTAAGATGGTTATGTCCAAACAACATAATTTCGGGGACTAAGTTCACGGGATTTAGCTGTTGCATTGTGTTGTGTTGTGTTTGTTGTGTTGTGTTGTGTTTGTTGTGTTGTGTTTGTTGTGTTGTGTTGTGTTTGTTGTGTTGTGTTTGTTGTGTTGTGTTTGTTGTATTGTGTTGTGTTTGTTGTGTTGTGTTTGTTGTGTTGTGTTGTGTTGTGTTTGTTCTGTTTGTGTTGTGTTTGTGTTGTGTTGTGTTTGTTGTGTTGTGTTTGTTGTGTTGTGTTGTGTTGTGTTGTGTTTGTTGTGTTGTGTTGTGTTTGTTGTGTTGTGTTGTGTTGTGTTGGTTTCGGCCTCTGGATCTGATTCCTAGTCTGCCTTGATATCCTGGATTCCATTTGCCGCTTGTCTGACTCTCCTTCGAGCTACAATCCTGTCATTGGTGTTTTCCTGTTCTGCACGTTGCATCAGTCCCACCCCACAGTCTCGCATTTGTACCAAGCTGTTAGCGGGCCCAGTACCATCAGTACTATTTGAAAACCAAACTGTGAAAACAAAAATTCCGATAGGCAAAAGGGTGGAGGTCTAATTTACCCAAAATCTGCATAAATTTCATTGGAAAAAAATACTAATGCACATTTTGGCTTCTGTTTGTGTGTGAACACCTTTGATAAGTGAGACCTGTGGAACTCTGTGTTTCTGCAGTTCATGGTGTGTCTGTTTCATTGAGCTAGTGTTTGTTGTTCTTTGTTTGTAAAGTTCAAATTATTTCTTCTTATATATATATATATATATATATATATATATATATATATATATATATATATATATATATTTTAATTCTGCCTCACCCTGTGACCTATGTGGGTAGAAGATAGATGGATTGATGGATTCTGTCCAATGCCTGAAATGTCAAAGTTCTTTCAGTAAAGCGTGAACTTAATTCAAAGACCCCCAGTAATGGAAGAGTGAAAACACGTGTTATTTTTTAATACTCGGAGTATTTATGATTGCACGAATGACCCAGTTTGTATCTTTTCTTTAGCAGAGCTCTCTGGACCTCAAGTCTCTGCCTTCAGGCTGTTTTGTAAAAGGCGACATGTCAATCCAAGCTGCTGGGTTTAGAATGTTACTGCCACATCTTAAACAGCCTAGTAGCTATGACGTGTATCAGGACCACAGCTACAGGAGGCGTTGGTGTTAAAGTTGACACACTCACTCATGTAAGACTGTCACCTGTTCGTGATCTTTTCCAGTCTCAGAATTTTCACTACCAGATTGCTATGAAGGTTGTTGTAGGGTTGAGGTAGGTAGCTCCTCTGTTGTCCATACTTCCTTTTTCTCTTCAGGTGTTTCTTCATGATGTCCATCTGCAGACAGCCCCCCCCCCCCAACACACACACACACACACACACACACTTTGGTTTCCATTGCATCTTTGCATATAAAAGCTATATTGAATGTGCTGTAATCAGGAAGAAATGCTTGGACAAAAGCCTTAAACTTTCCAAGCTGTACTTCCCACCTTTGCATGTTTTATTTGTGAGTTTTTTGGGCCTTTCTTGTAAAATGAAATTGCGTCCCATAGCAGTTAAAACATCTACCCTTAGGTTACCTGTTCCAGTCCAAAGTCTGTGCAGTATTTTCATTAAAGGTGTTTAATCTTAAATGTTCCTACTTAAAGTTATAAAATTAGGTCACTCCATGACTCTGTCCTCAATAAATAGCTGGAACATGGATGGAGGGATGGATGGATGGATGGATGGATGGATGGATGGATGGATGGATTAGGGTTAGTATATGAAGACGTGTCAGATATGTACGTTATTTGGTTAGATGGGATTAAATCCATCTCCTACATACAAAGACTTTGCCTTTTTGTATGTGTTGGGGGGGGGGGGGAAGCAGAACCTAATTCTGTTTATTCAAACTCGGGCAGTTTGGGGGGGGGTGTTCCAACCTCCAGGTGTGGCGGGCAGCAAACACCTGGCCTGTTAAAGGACAGTGACTGCTAACAGGATGTTTTCCAGTCTAATCCACAGAGGCGCCGGTCTGTAGTATCCTTGATCAAGGCAGTTAACCTGAATTACTCCAGTGAAATATATGACTGTACAAAGGGGGCAATTTCAGGTTGGTCTGAATAAAAGCAAAAATATCTCTAGGCATGAGAAGAGGCTGCTTCTGCACATTGGCTCCTGTTGATGCTCTCCTGCTTCCTGTGCCGCTCTAAACTGAAGGGACAGCTGTAGGTCCCACTTGTACAGGGAGGTGGGGAGTGCAGGGACCTGACTTCCTGTTTGGGTTTATTTCTCACTAAGGCTCCTTTCTCATGCTTATGAGAGTCAGAAAAGCCGCATGTCTTAGCAGATTAGCATGTAGGGAGTTTATGTACGTGCTAATGACACAGTTTCGTCTTTCGTGTTGTTTAGGCTCTTTTCACCGTTAAATGCATGTCAAAAATGCATGCTGGCAAATGTTTATTTAACTTATCAGCAAAGAGCAAAACATTACCATCTCTGTCCTGTCTCACTCTTGTTCAGCCTCTTCCACAAAGCTGCATGTCTCAGCTGCCTGAAGTATTCATGTCAGAATAAACGTGGAACGCCGTCCTTGGGAAAGGGGTCGGCCTCTCTGACTGTGGAGGCAGAACGTGACTCAGGGATGTAAGGCTACATTCACACTGCCAGCCACATCATTCAACTCCGATTTTTTTGCTCAGATCGGATTTGTCTATCTTCATGTGAACTTGAACTTGGTTCACATTCATAACTACAAGTGACCTGTAGCTGACTGCAATGCGAACGCATCGGTCCTCCGAAACGTCACGCATGCGCACATTGATACGTTTTTACACGGGTAAACTGCATCACCAACAACGAAAAACGTCATATCTGTGGGACGACTCATGGCATTGAAAATGGAGGCGTTAGTAGCTCACGCATGTATCGCACTTTGCTCTGGAGGACGACAAACAGTGAATCAGCTGTACATGAGCAGGTCGAAAAGGATAAAAAAGATGGCTAGCTTTTTCTGTTTTCGCAGTTATTGCTGGAACTGCTGCATAAAGAAATATGTGGGATGAGCCTGCCGGCGCAGGCTGATGATGTCAGCGCAGGCGTATAAGCAAAAAGCCACATGAATTCCGATCTGAGTGTTCACGTTCAGGTCGCATGGCCGCGAATCGGATACGTTTCCGATTTAGTGACACAAATCTGATTTGAAAAGATCAGATCTGTGTTGCATTAAGGCAAAAAATCCGATTTGAGTCACTTCAGCATGGCAGTGTGAACATAGCCTAAGGAAGGGACTGGAGGCTTGATATTCAGGTGCAAGTGGCGGGTTTAGCCATGGTTGGGGGAGGGGGGGGTGGTGAACTGGATAAGGAAACAACCATGGGGTTCCGGAAAGGGAAAACTCATTCTTACATTATGGGGAATATGGACCAGGTGAGGCAATCCAGACAGGCGACTCTGAGTCTGGAGGCCAGCAGTGACATCAGCGGTGACATCAGCAGTGACATCAGCGGTGACATCAGCAGTGACATCAGCGGTGACATCAGCAGTGACATCAGCGGTGACATCATCACGTGAGAGAGCTTCACGGCTCTATCAGGGCCTAATATTAAATGCGGTCAGTCAATTCGAAACTCCTCACATGCTTCTTTTTCTTCTCACTGGCATTGAATTGGGGGACGTCCAGTCTGTAACACAGGTCATTCCTCCACAGCCCTTCCTTAAATGTAGCTTTTAAGTCCCAGAATCACCTGTTAGTTTGGGATGCCTTAAATAAATGCTGTGGTTAATTGTGATGGTAATAGTGTTCTGCTAATATTCCCTTTAAATTACAATTCTGTATTTATTTGCCCTAGTACAGGCGTACAGTTACAAGGCACAGTGCCCCTGCTTTGAGGTGAAATCAATGAGATTGGCCTGGGGGTGTGGGGGTGGGGGTGGGGGCGATGGGGTAATTGTAGTATTTCGGCTTTTCACAGCACTGACTCAGTGGAAAGCGCTGTGCAGTACGAATGAAGTACAGAAGATGGTGAGCCATGTACATTACGAGACAGAGGACATGAACATCTGTGTCCAGGTGACATTTCCTTTAGCACAGGAGCCCCCAACCCCTGCCCCCCCCCCCCCCCCCGACCCTGCAGTAGCAGTTATGAATCACTTGCATTTCCTGTCAGCTGGATATAAATATTGCCGCACAATGAAACCAGCATCATGCATAAGTTCCCTGGGTGAAACCTACTGTGGTCATGTGATTGCATGTAAACCTTAATATCATCATATCATATCATCGTCTTTGGTTTAGAAGGCATTGCAACACCCCATCGAAATAGTATCTGGCATCAGCAGAACTTCAAAGTCTCCAAAAATGCTCAAAAATGAGGCTGCCATTGTAGCTCCTCCAGCTGCCTCTGCTGTGTGAGCAGAGTTTGCATGTCCTACCTGCATCACGTGGGCTTCCTGCAGTCCAGAAACATCCAGCCATGCTAATTCGTATGTCAAACTTGCCCATAGTGTGGTGTCCCATCCAGGGTGTCCCCCTGCCATGCATCCTGTGATGGACTGGCATCCCGTCCAGGGTGTCCCCCTGTCTTATGTCCTGTGATGGACTGGCATCCCGTCCAGGGCAACCCCCTGCCATGCATCCTGTGATGGACTGGCATCCCATCCAGGGTGTCCCCCTGCCATGCATACTGTGATGGACTGGCATCCCGTCCAGGGTGTCCCCCTGTCTTATGTCCTGTGATGGACTGGCATCCCGTCCAGGGTGTCCCCCTGCCATGCATCCTGTGATGGACTGGCATCCCATCCAGGGTGTCCCCCTGCCATGCATACTGTGATGGACTGGTATCCCGTCCAGGGTGTCCCCCTGTCTTATGTCCTGTGATGGACTGGCATCCCGTCCAGGGCAACCCCCTGCCATGCATACTGTGATGGACTGGTATCCCGTCCAGGGTGTCCCCCTGTCTTATGTCCTGTGATGGACTGGCATCCCGTCCGGGGTGTCCCCCTGTCTTATGTCCTGTGATGGACTGGCATCCTGTCCAGGGCGACCCCCTGCCATGCGTACTGTGATGGACTGGCATCCCGTCCAGGGTGTCCCCCTGTCTTATGTCCTGTGATGGACTCGCATCCCGTCCAGGGTGTCCCCCTGTCTTATGTCCTGTGATGGACTGGCATCCTGTCCAGGGCGACCCCCTGCCATGCGTACTGTGATGGACTGGCATCCCGTCCAGGGTGTCCCCCTGTCTTATGTCCTGTGATGGACTGGCATCCCGTCCAGGGTGTCCCCCTGTCTTATGTCCTGTGATGGACTGGCATCCCGTCCAGGGTGTCCCCCTGCCGTGTGCTTTATACTGACTGTCTTAGGATCCTGAAGCCTTGGCCAGGATAAGCGATTGGAAAATCAAAGTTAATTAATAGTTTCTCTGATATTCAATGTAACCCAGCATCTTACACTTTATGTACCACTATGGCGCTTGATCATCTGTCAATAATGCAATCAATAAATCTATCGATTGATTGACAAAAGCCCATCAAGATTGAATCTGAAGTCTGATACCTCCAGCAGTTACCATGTGAGTTCTTTGTGTTCATTAAATGGGGATTTCGGGACTTCAGTTAAACTAGTTAAGCCTCTTGCTAGGCAATCACACAGGCTTGGGTTTCTTCCATGGTTGGTCGCGGATGATTGTTCTTCCCCTTCTTTGTATGCCAGGACCAAGCAGTACATCTTTATGTCAGGAGCCACATTAACTGCAGGCTTCTGGGGGCGAAATGTAGAAGATGAGGAGCGGTACTGACTTACAGGCAGCATGTTGGTGTCCATTTCCGTTTTTACCTTATGTATTAATTCACCCACTCATTTGCTTCAGAGCAATAACTTTTTCTGAAAATGCTACAGCATCACAAACCGAGAAGCAAAAGCGAAACATCTGTTTGGAAGAAGCGTGCCGGTTGAACGTCCGATGTTTTCACACACAGCGTGGAGTTTGTTTTGTCCGGGATTCTGTGCTCAGCTGAATATTCTGCAGTAATTAGTAGTGACACTAAACATGCCTCAGCTCTTACTGCACATCATCAATTTATTGTTACAAACAAGGCAGTTTACTGTTTCTGCTGTGGTGCCGATTGCTAAGCCTGGTTTTTCCTAACCTCGGCACAAGCCGTGTCAGATACTCTCTGGGTGAATTCCCTTTCCTATTTTTGCCTCCTTGTCCCCCGGAGGAGCTACGTGTGATATTAGGCTCGGCCTGATTCTTGTGCTCTGAGGAGGCATTCCAGCCAGGATTAATATCTTCTGACTCTTTGACGTGAGAACCATGTACCATAAAAAGAGGTCAAAGATAAAGAAGGACAGAAAAAAGGATCAAGAGGGAAAAAAAAGGGTTGCGAGAACTTTAGTCCTAGTTCAACTTCTAACGCAGGTTCTGATTTAGCAAAGTGGAGGTCGGAGGAGTGAGGTGCGCATGTAGGCCAAGCTGGTGGACGTGGAGTGCCACGTTGTATCTGAATCTCGTTTTCCAAGAACGACGCATGTCATTGGTGAACAATCATAATGAATCAAAATTGGCAAGTAGGTCAATTCAAAGTTTGAAAATCCCAAAGGAGATTCTTTAACGATGACATGTGCAAGCACGCTATTGGTGAATAGAGCACAGAAAACATAGTGGTGGAAGGGTATTAAGAACATGGGAATGATAAAAAAACGGTTCCAGTCTGATCTTGGGTTTGCCTTTAAGAGGACAGTTTGGGCTGGAAAAAAATATCTGAATATAACGAGAATGTGTCCCAGATTGTTACTTGTTACAATCCTCTAGGAGCTGCTGTCAAAACTCTGTTGGACAAATTTTCTACCATAGAAGGTCATTTATTCAGCCCCACTGTAAACACACAAAAAACGTCTCAGAGAATTATATTAATTCAGTCTTAGTCCAAAACCTTTTTGGCCTGACATAGGAACCTCACAGGCTCAAACCCCTGGGGTACCCTCTGTCTTAGCGTTTCGTGTTCCATCTTGGAATGATGTTGGCTCTCAGTTGCAAGACAACTGAAGCTGGCTGATTTTCCACTGACTTGCTATAATGCAATAGAGATAAAAGAAAGATGCTGGTCTGTCGGCCTTTTCCTTCAGTCAGGTTTTCTTCTGGAGTTTAAAAAAAAAATGCTAGACAGTAACACACATACTTAACATCTCGGTATCACAGGCGTGATGCAGGACGTACATCACGGCCTCTTCAATGTGTGATAGAGCTCTGTTGCAGTCAGGAACATCCCACATGAAGATTCCTTTGATATATGGCTGTAAGATATACACCTTTCCCGGAAAAGGTCAGCAGGATATGCTTGAAGTTATTGTCAGCTCATTGCTAGATGTTGGAATTTGTCATGTTTAACATCCTGAATGTGGGATTTTTCTTATATCACAGGCTGGGGCACAGGCTCCGGATGATGGGAAATCCATCAGTGCAAGCAGAGAGTTTTGTAAGAGGACACAAATTACATGAATTACCCTTAGGAATAGCCACTGTTCGGGGGTGGTGGGGCAGTGAGGTGTGTAGGATGTTAGATCCACACCTCAGAGGTGTTCCATCGTGCGCGCATATGTGTGTGTGTGCGAGTATGTGTGTGTGTGTGTGCGTGTGTGTGTGGTCCAGGTATAATTACATTGTGGGGACCAAATGTCCATTTTTTCCAGTTTTATCGGTGTTTCACAGCTAATCCCCTATAGGTACCTGTACGTCCTGCTTCACAGATATGAATATTTACTGAAATTTTTAGGGTTATATATTGTGCTGGTTGCATACAACCTGTTCTTGCCCTTTACATGCCCTTTAAAATACCATTACAGATCGAAATATTGTATTTCAGAAAAGTGTGACAAGTTATTCCTGAGTCTCCAGGCACCATCTGAATGTTCTTTTGGTCATTTTTTACAACAATTATAACTGGTTTTTCATTTAATTCATAATAAGATCTATTTTAATGGTCTATCTAGCTTTTGAGTGGATTTGGAATCATTTATAAGTAACGTTTGGCATTCATACTGTTTGATAATACATAAATAAGAGCAGGGGGTGTTAATTAAAATTTTCGCTTAACAATTGCTTACACACTAGAGGTGGAACCCATGACAAAATCACTAAGACCCCAAAGTCATGTAGCACCTACCAATAACTGAGTCAGCAAAAGCACAAAGACATTTTAGATTAATTGAACACTAACGAACCAGAATTTGGCCCCAACAAAGAGGCCATGGCTATGCACACCTGCCTAGTGAATATTCTACAAACATGGACATTGCAGCACACGCTGGAGAAAGTGGGAGAGGAGGAGGACAGAGAGGATAACGAGGCCGAAATGACAAAGACATTTCATTTCTGATGAAATCAGTGATTCTGTTGGGAACCATGTCACCAACCATGAGGGAAGCTGGAGAGAGAGTGAAGCTCAACCTAAACCGCATCACAGTGTCACATATCCTAACTAATCAGGTCATGTCATATTCTACTGGCCTGCTAGACATCCTGCTGGCCATAACCCAGAATGGTGTCCACCACCATTGGCAGGCACCTTTGCTCCCTACAACATTGCCAGTATCTTCATGATACAACACAAGTCAAGTCAAGTCAAATCAAGTCTTTATTGTCATCTCATCCAAGTACAGAGTACAGGGCGAGACAGAGTTGCATGTCTTCATAACCAGTGTACAACATATGGTGCAAATACAGCATATAGAGCAAAAATAGACTGGACAGTGCAGTAAAATGACATGACAACAGCGGGACACAGAACAGGAGGTCAGTCATACTGGACCAGTAGTCACATTATCAGTAGCAGCAGTTTGGAATTGGGGATGTGCAATAGAGGCAGATACTCTATGCAGTGCTTTGGTCCATGACTGATTCATGAACCACCCAGAGGATTTGGTTTTGTACGTAACAGCCTACCCCCCACTTTTGCCTCTTATGGAGGAATTCTATTGGGCATGGCGATGGAAGGTATTTGAACACCTCCCCCAAGCATGTGGGCCTCTTGTCCGGGCAATAGAAGGGCCTCTGGGGGCATCGGTGTGGAAGCAATCCAGGGCGGTAGAGGAGAACCCAGATGATATTTCCCCCTGTTATTTAGCCGGAGAGAACAAGCCTGTGACACTGATGAGACACTGTGGCCCCCCCATCCAAACAGGAGGCGGGATGCAACCTAAATCCCACCCTCCCCCGGTTGCTTTTTTGGTGCCCTTCTTTGTGGCATGCTTTTTTGTATCTTTTAACCATTTTGTCTTTCATGTATGCAAGACGGTAGTACATATTCTCTACGCGGTTTTTTGTTGAAATTCTTTTGCTTTTGTCTTGCTATCACCGAAAAGGCTAAAAGCACTGCTAAAGGGAGTTGTGTTTCCCATTGAGCACATCGGTGTGTGGTCAGGGCTTCGAAAGATACATGAGTATGTTCCATGTGGGAGTAATTTTTGCCACAAAATGTCCATTTTCAGACTGAATTTCTCAGTTTTGATTGCAGTGCTTCGATTTGAAAGGGATGTAAGATGATTTGCCCTTTGCGTGATGTCAAGTGAAGTTTGTGTGTTGAGTTTCACAAAATGTGTAAACAACTGAAAAAAAGTAATATCCAACTTACAGTGTGAAGTAAAGCTTCAATAAAAGTCAAGTTCAGGCCCAGTGGTACCTGACCTCACCTGTACTTCAGTGCCATGACATCACCCTCTTCCCTGCTTCTTCCCTCATGTGCTATTCCCCGCCATGGACCCAAGACATACATGGTGAGTAGCACCAGAAGGAGAGTGCCAGACATGTTAGAAGGTATCAATAATATTGAGGAGATGCCAATAGTCCCAAAGATCTCCACTCCACTTCAGTTAAGAATGACAGCATAAAATGAATACTGCATAACTTCTGTGTCTCTTGCAGTTTCTATCTCTCTGTCTATCTGTCCGTCCATATTGAGTGGCATCCTGCACAGGGTGTCCACTGACTCATGCCCTACGCTTCCTGCATTAGAATTCAGGTTGATGGCCACCTTGTACTAGATAAGTAGTTATGGATGGATGGATATTCATGATCTCCAGTGATTTGTTTCATAATGTCATAACACATAACACTGAATGGCATAGAGATGTACAATTTCAGTAGCTTAGCCGAGTGATGTGTTTATGCTGAATCACTGATTATTGTGTGATTTCATGGCAGTCAGCAAAAATGTAACAATCTCCTTAATTCTCACTTACATTGTCTCATCTCCCAGAGATTCCCTTCATCCACTCAGCCCTGACCCTGGGCACTAAACTTACATGCAGGATGTTAATGCTGGATTATGCTGACAGCATCCAAACAGTTTTCTTCATGTTGAAGTGTTAAGGAAGTATGACCCTCGTAGCAGTTTTAAATTACATATGCATGAAACGGCTGTTAGTCATTTTCATGATATGTTAGTCTGTCAAGAAAAGATGCATGGAATGAAATGCAATAAATCATATTAGCTCAGCGATTTGTACAATCAAATCCCGACTTATCAAATCATAGTTTGTACTCTTCACATCAGTCATTTCTTCTAGAAAGTTCAGACAGTTCAAAACCAGGAATCCAATAACAAAAAAATGGACAAACCGAATTTCAGTGATGAATATCGCTTCTCTCTTGCAGTGAACGTTACCATAGCATCTGAGAATTCCAAGAAAATCAGCTTTAATTTAGATTTCTGTTTGATCCAGTGTTTGATCCAAAATGCTTTTAGCAACAAATAATTATTGATGGGTATAACTGTGCTTCCTATTTTGCAGTGGTCATATGTCAAAACCAAGACTTTTAAGGGAAGTACAAGGGTCAAAGGGAGGGCACTCTATGGCCTGTCTGGCTCTTCTTGTTCCCAGCTGGTGAAACACTAAAGATAATTTACGTTTGCTGTGCATCCATATTCATACCGGGTGCTGCTGTTCTCGGTCAGCATGTGCTCATACTGGCAAAATCTTTCACAAATCCAGTATTTTCGATATCAGCGGAACGTCATCTCTATTTAGTCACAAATTTTCTGTAAACGCTGAGCACATGTAGTTCATTTAAACTTTATGTGAGTCTGAAGCTGAGGAATATGATTTTAAATGATGCTGTGTGCTTCACCAACCCGTACGGCCAACAGGAAGATGAGCCTGAGTTTTTCCTGTGTGGGTCTTTCCAGATCGCCTCGGGTTTTCTCGTATTTCATCCCGCTGTCCCAGAAGCCCTTGGCCGTAGCCCCGAGGCCAGGACACAATGGTGGCAGGAGCTTAGAAGGCCGGACAGGGGTGCCGTAGCTCATGGACCACAATGGAAGCCTAACCCCCAAGGAGAGATTGGCCTGGCCTACGTTACTGAGCTGCTCGACAGAGGGAGCACCCAAGGGGTCAAATGTCGAGCACGGGAGACGGCAGGCATAAAGGGATGAGGGGGCGCTGTGACAGCCCCGTGTGCCCTTGGGAGCCAGAGATTAAATGAAAGCAAAGCCTCAGACTCCTTTGGCCCACAATGAGACATTCATTTTGAGCATAAAGGCTGTATGGCGGCGCTATCGTATATTTAACTACGCGAATAAATAAATAAAGCCGCACGTCAGTCGTAAACGCGGCGGCGGATGATAAAATACGCCCCATCTGCTGACCGCACCTTCTTCCGTGGCGTTTCGCTGCTTAATGAGGGAAACCTGCGGGACGAAGGAAGCAGTGAAATCCTGCAAGGGCAAATAAAATTTAATCCTTTCCATTAACTTTGAACTTTGTTAAGCAGAGAGCAGGCAGATATCGCTCATAGGAACCCTATCTCTGCTTATACGGGTGGTGAGGGCTTGTTTTAAGAATGCTTAGCATGTGGTTAAGGATGCATATCTTCTTGCTAACTAAAAAAAGAGGCTGTAGAGCAGAGTGCTTGGAGCACAAGGCAGACGTTAGGTTTCCTTACTGGAGGTGGGATCTGCGAGGGGAACCACATTGTTACACTGGGTCCACCTCAAACAGACGTTAGCTGTAGAAGATGGTGATGTTAGTATGGCAGTATAAAAAAGATGTTTCAAATGAGGAAGGGGTCGCACAGAAATGAGTACGCTGAAGAACATTTAAAGTTATATATAGTATTTTTATTTTTGAGTAATTTTGATTCATGTGTTTTCATCATACATTATGGGATATACTGTATACCGGATTCCAGATATTTAGACTCTTTTCCTTCTCCTGCGTTGTGTTCCTGCTTTGCAGCATGGTCTCCTTCGCCTTACGTTGGGCCAGATTAGTTGTTATTGATTTTTCCCGAGGTGGGGGGGGGGGATTCCCAGCAGCGGCCTGGCCACCATTCAGCACGTCACCCCCCTGTCAGACCCCATAAAAATGCCCCACCTGAATTATGCACATGAGCTTTTTGTAGCATTATGCCCAGCCTGGTATTATTCTAACCCCCCACCCCCATTGTAGCTATAGCTTGCGCTGGACTTCGACTCTAACCGTCTGATCTCAGCACTCCTGGGGTCACAGCCTTTCAACCTCAGGGGCTTGACGTCTGCCACGGCGGCTTGACAAATCGCCCCCGCGGACACAAAGAGGCGCTTCAGCGGCGGCGTGAGAGAGCCCCCACCCACACACCCCCACACCCTGACGCCCCCGTGCGACGCTGCAGCAC
Organism: Brienomyrus brachyistius; assembly: GCF_023856365.1. Taxonomy (NCBI): domain Eukaryota; kingdom Metazoa; phylum Chordata; class Actinopteri; order Osteoglossiformes; family Mormyridae; genus Brienomyrus; species Brienomyrus brachyistius. Next base: position 28,854,696 of record NC_064539.1, read on the forward strand.
GCTGTTACGCTTTTCCCGTGCTTTCGCTCGCACAAAGGAGAAAGGGAGGAAGGCAGGGAAGAGAGAGGCATGTCTGAGCCCAAAGAATGCTTTCATACGAGGGAAGCTATGATGCAGAGTCGCCCCCTTCAACATCGCAGCTCCCCTGGGGCCCTCCCCAAGCTGCGCCCCCCCCCCCCCCACCCCCCCCCAACAAGAAGGCCATTGAGTGCAAACGATCCCCACCAACGTCGCTCTTTGTCCCCGGCTGCTCTTATCGAGAATTTCATCTCCTCTGGCTTTAATCAGTGGAAAATGAGCGCCGACGGCAGCAGGGTTAGCGTTTAGCGCCGAGGGTGCTGCAGACCCCCACTCCAAAAGGCCGGACCCCGTTAATAGCCCCCGTCCACCCTTCAGAAGATGTCAGCATCCACAGGGAGAAAAGGCTGCACAACCCACGCAAAAACGAGAAGAGGTCTCTTTCGTGGAAACCAGGCGTGCAAGAATGTAATAATCTTTGATAATTAGCCCTTTCGATTTCAAAGCAAGCTTTCCCCAGACCTTATCTCATGTGGATACTGGAGTTCCCTCTTACTTTAAAGTTGCCATTGTCACTGAAGCTATTTTTAATCTTTTTTTTTTTTTTTTTTTTTCGTTTATTTCACCCCCTGTGCATTAGCAAGAGAGGGACAGTTCATGATACGACAACATATCACACGGATTATTCATATCCTAGAGGAGATTAATCTATTTTATTTGTCACAATCGAGTTAATGGCCTCAGAAAGATAAATTAGCGCAGAAAGCAAACAAAGTAAGCGGAGAATTTCCTGCATGAAACAAGAGCAATTTTCTTGTACGTTTAATTGTGCTAGAAGCGATTTGCCGACGGGGGTACGATTACACCACGGTTATAATTAATGCCGTGCTCCAGTTCACGAGATGTTTGTCGGCCGTCCTTATAAACTACCTGCAACTTTTGATGCGTTAATCTTTTCTCTGATTTTACATTTACTTTGCAAACAGAGCCAGACTAGGGCAAAATGAGTTGTTTACCATTGAAAATCCATCCATCTATCCATCCATCCATCCATCCATGTTCTAATTGTTAATCCAGTCCAAGGACCTTTGAAACAACACTATTTAAATGTATATGTAACCTTAATAGGAAAAAAATTCCATGTTTTATTTTCTCATGATTTTGTAATAGAAATATCCGTATCTGTTCCTGGTCCCGTCCTTCATTGCTTTTATCATTTGGAGATTCAAATTGAATTCATCCTGTAGATTTTAAGTTATAATTGGGACACTGGTTTGAAGGGATTTAATGGAAAAACATAAACCTTCTTGGCTGCAGCTACTTTGATTTGCTACAACTGAAAGACAATACAAAGCTAGCAGTGATTACAATAGAGTGTTTCGAAAAATAACTGTATACAATCAGGCCTGACTCAATAAAGCTGAGTAGTGAACAGCTTAACCAGCAAGGCGAAGCTGCTCGCCCAGCGTTTCCACTGTCAGCTTCATGAAAGACCATGGATTCACACTGCATCCACAGCAGAAACACACTCCGATTCGCTAAATTATAAGGAAGTGTTATGACACGACGATCTGATTGGTCAATGTAAATCACGGGGGTGGAAGCCTGGCTTTGTCCTGTTGCTGCATGTAACTGCTGTAGCCCGGGGAGGGTTACTTTGCGGGGGGGGCAAGTGAGCTGACTTGCCGTGATGCATTGATTTTTGACTAGATGCAATGTGTGTGAATGTCTATACCAAAGCAACATAACATAATTTCCATTCAATATCCATTCATATATTCTCCATATTTACTCATCCCTACCTATCCCAGAATGCAAAGGCCATGAGGCAGGGGGAAACTCTGAATGCTTTTAAAAGTAAAAATTACTATACTGTACTATTCTGTACTAAACAGCACTGCTCTACATTACACTACACTACACTTTGCTGCAGTATATTATACTACAGTATCAGGTATCTTAACCACAGGTTCGCAAGCAGGTTTTGTTGAGCTGCACCCCACAACCCCCACCCCCGCCATCATTAGAAAGGCTCAGAAAACTTGCTTTATGCTATGCTATACTATAGTACCCTATACTATACTACACTATATTATACTACTATACAATATCAAATTTTACATTTACAAAACAGTTGGATGGCAATATTAACAGGCACCACTAATCAGCAGTGAGAAATATGAATTTGGCAGTTCAGTCATTGACAGAATCACTTCTCACAAATTTATAGGGAGACATCAGTTAGAATTTTGAGCCAATCAGGAGAAAGAGTGCTGAACGTATCGGGACAGAAAGTTTGTCCAGTTCGGGGTTTGCATCCCTCACGACATTCACCACAGTCAGGCTGGGCTGACGGCATTAGGACTTATTTACCTCCTAATTAAGCGACAGCTAAACCTAAACCTAACAGCTACTCTCCATGCTTGGAGAACTGCGGACAATTCATCTTCCTCATTTAAGTGGCAAAGGCGCCTAATTAGCACCCTGCTGTAATGGTGCAGTTGTGAGCTCAGTATGACTCAATAGTGTAATAGGACATGAATCAAGGCAGAGCGGACTGGCTCATTTTCTCTCACACGATGAGTGACTGGTGTCCGTGATTTTGGTCTGTGCCTAAAACGATGTGCTGCACCTTTCCCTGCAATATCAGACTCATTAACGAGCCCATTGGCATTCAGTCTGATGTATTAATTTCTCTGGGAGCTCTGTGCATTGTTATATTGAATATTGTAAATGTGTGCAATGTAAGCATATTGCTCGTCATAAAGGAGTTTTACTTCATTTTGCTGTGTGGGTTCCCCACATATCCATCCATCCAGCAAGGGAATGATTTTCTAGTCCAGCGCAGGACACATGGTGCACAATACACACACACACACACACACACACACACACACACACACACACACACACACACACACACACACACACACACAAAACTGATTTGGAGGAAGATGATGACGACTTTTGGTTGTTGTTTTTCACAGAACTGAAAATGTATCTTTTCTTTAGGTGTGTGACCTTCTTTAAACACACATCATGGACCCTCTGCCACACACCCCCCCCCCCCCCCCCCCCACACACATACACACACATTCACATAAAAATGTGACAGGCTGCAGGGTTCAAGTCCTCCCTAATACACAAATAGAAACAGCTGTCTCCAATCGGTATTGAGCATGCTCCGGCTTGGGGGGGCGGGGGGGGGGGGTCTCAGTTTCACCCCTCATCTGCCTGGAATTCAGAATTTCCTGAGCGGAGATCAAATGGCAGCAGGGGTTCTGGGGTGGGGGGGGGGTTGCCATTGGTGCTGATAAATGGACACCCACCATACGGACTCGCGTCAGGACGCATGCTCACCGTCACCCAGGGACGGATTATGGGTTGTGTGGGCCCCTGGGCAAAACGTTCGCGAGGGCCCCCCCCCACCACCACCACCAGCACCACAATTCACGGGCCCTTGGCAGCCAAACGCCCTCCCTATAGGGTCAGGGGCCCTTGTAGGCAGAGGATCAAAGAATGTAGGCCCTCTAAAATAGACAAACGAAAATACATTGTTGATAAGCGTTGCAAATTGTTTTGCGCTAGGGGCCCCACGGGCCCCCTGCACCCCAAGGGCCCCTGGGCAGCGGCCCCGCTGGCCCGGTCTGTAATCCGTCCCTGCCGTCACCTGTGCATGCATGTGTCCGCACGCTCGGAAATAACACTCGCCCTCTGCTGCAGGCTCACACGGGACCCTGGATGAAACACTCACCTCCCCCCCACTTGGACCTCTGCAAGCTGCATGTCTCTCATGTTACACCCAAACAGAGCCCCTGCCTGCACCTTTAAAAGCTCACGGGAGAGTCGGTCGCATTCCTGCGTCGTCTGTGGGTCAGAATGAGCTCAGGTCTGCAGGACCATTCGGGACGCTTCAGGCCTCCGCGGGGGGGTCGCCCCACAGCTGCCCGTGACCTGCGTCTGCCCAAATTTGTCCTCAATCAATGGCACACATATGGCGTGGGATATCCAGTTCCGTACTCTCTGGCCTAAAATGATTGACAGATGTTCGTGCACCCAGGTGGAGAATAAACACATTGTCTTCAGATTCTTTAACAGGTGGTACGGGGAAGCCACAGCATCCGGAATGGCGTGGTATGGGATCCACGGCAGGGCAGGGGGGCAGTGTGCGCTACATGAATGATGTGGTTTTCAGTTGGGCACCCCTCCCCCAACAGATGGTGGCAAAAACACACATGATTACCGGGGCCTGTTGACTGTTTGTCAGAATGACTCTTTTCCAACTCGGACCGTGCACACGCTCGACCCCCCCCACGCCCCCCCCCCCCCCAGCAGCGGTGGGGGCTGCTGGATTTACTCACCTCTCACGCCTCTGTCAGCCCTTAGCGATTTACTGCCACCACACATGAGGGAGCTGCTCTGTCACCAGCCCTTTAATTGACTTACAGCCTCTTTCTTTCTGCTGTTCGGCTCGTTTCAGTCTCAGGTTCTTAATTATATAGCGCCCTGCCAATAATTACCCCCAAACCCCACATTTACCCCTGGCTTCACTGCTTTCATGCTGTCTCAGGCCATAACCCCAGGCCCCTTGCCCTTGCTGGACTGAACAAAACTGTCTGTAAGAGTGAGTCATTCACTCATTGGGCAACATCTCCTCACAATTACAATAAACAGCTTTAATTAATAGAGAGGAAACAATAATGTAATGGGTGGATTATAATAATAATAATCAACAACAACAATAATAATAATAAGTTGTACATGTGCGGCATGGTGGTGCAGTGGTTAGCACTGTTGCAGGCAAACAGCATCACCGCGTGAAGAACACCAATCCTGTATGTAACTAAAATTTAGATAGAATGTGGAAATAATCCCATTAACATAGCCTGCTAGGTTTCTTATCTGTGTGAGAAATCATAATCTCGCTGCATACTATTTTAAACTGTAAAACGGATTAGAGATTTCAAGTCGATAATGGGCACCAAAACAAAGAACAGGCGGAGTTTGTGCTATCCAATGATGTCCATGATGTGCTATCATTGTTATTTAAAATAATAATAATTTCTTTTGAGGATGGCATGGTGGCGCAGTGGTTAGCACTGTTGCCTCACACCTCTGGGACCCGGGTTCGAGTCTCCGCCTGGGTCACATGTGTGTGGAGTTTGCATGTTCTCCCCGGGTCGTCATGGGGTTTCCTCCGGGTACTCCGGTTTCCCCCCACAGTCCAAAAACATGCTGAGGCTAATTGGACTTGCTAATTTGCCCGTAGGTGTGCATGTGTGAGTGAATGGTGTGTGAGTGTGCCCTGCGATGGACTGGCCCCCCATCCTGGGTTGTTCCCTGCCTCGTGCCCATTGCTTCCGGGATAGGCTCCGGACCCCCTGCGACCCAGTAGGAGAACGGTTTGGAAAATGGATGGATGGAAGTTCTACATGTATTTCTGACACTGATATAGCAGCGTCCAGATCCAAAATCCTGCCCCTGTTTTTCCAGTTTTCGGAAGTAGAGCACTGTGATGTTCACCTCTTCTATTAAACATGAATAAGCTCCCTGCTTTCTGTAAACACCCTTCTCACTGTCTTCCCCTTATTATTCACACGTCTGTCTGTCGGGTCATGCGATGTCCCGAAACCCAGCGGCCTACAGGGCCTTCCTCAGCCCGTCTACACACACCGCTTTCTCCGGTCATTATGGCCGGGGGTAGCCCCCCCTCCAGCTACCTGAAGTGTGCTTTTGACCCTCCCAACCCCCGCAGCCCCCCTTCCGGCAGGAGAGCAGGGTAGTATTTACACCAAAGAGATTTACTTGAAGAGCCTTTATTGAGGCTTTGGGCCATTGTGCCTTTCCAATACGCACCCAGAGCAACTGCTGTCCAGACCTGAGATAAGGCAGATGGGCAAAGTTAGGCAATGAAGGAGGTGTCCCACACCTGTTTCAGTTCAGCGGAGCCGGGGGGGTTCGTACTTCAGCAGGAACACACCATGGGTTTCACGGGGTATTAAACTTAATCTTCTCTCAGTCACACTGAGTAAGAGCCCTTCAGGTCTTAAAAGGGGAAAAAAGATTTTACTTTTACAAAAAGGACACGCCCACCTGCTTTCCTTTGGCATGGATATAACTTTTTATATCGAATTATGTTTCAGCTTTTACTTTTCCCTAAACGACAAGGCTGATCACTTTCATTTGGTAGAACTTTCTGACACTACTGCTGCGTAAAACAGCTTTTAGTATTCAAAGAAATAGCTACTGATTGAAGCCCACAGTCACAGCATATTTCCATTAACAAAAGTTCTGCCTTTAAACACGGTCTAGTTTTAGTATAGGTTGGCACCCACTTAGCTAGAGGGGGGTTGGAGCCTGCCCCAGGCAGTGCAGAGCACATGGGGGGGTGGGGGGATTGGGGGGGGCGCCTGGGGGGGGCGCCAGAGTGTGCATACTCTCTCTGTGGGCAAGGAGAGACACACATTAAGCTGACTGCTTGGGTTTGGGGCAAAATCCACATTAGAGAAGTAGAGCATTCAAACTCACAGAGCGCTGGTAGGATTCGAACCCTCAGCCCTGGAGGTGCGAGGGAACACTGAACCACCATGCTGAAATTCTTCTTCTATTATTATTATTATTATTATTATTAATAATAAATTTGCATAAAACTTTTGTGTTCTTTTTTCATCCTATTATGGCTCTTAATTCATAGAAATCAACATACTACGGGAGAAAAAAATATATTATTAAATATTATTAATACTAAAATATTACCCACCAAGGGCCACGGAAATCTTGAGACTAAAAAAGGACAGAGTCATTTCCACAATGCCCAAAGGGCAGAAAAAGTGATTTAAAAGCTTTGTTATTGTAAGAGTTAGTTGTCCCAGAATGATTCATTACTGGTTAATATTTGTCTTGATAATTCATCAGTTGCTATGCTCTTATCCTAAAGAGCAACATTTGCTGCGTCTACATTGTTTAAATCAACCTGGGAAGGTCAACTTTGGCCCCAGCAGGGCTTAAGACAGAATGAATCTTTTGGAGCTAGGGGACTAAATTACTTCAAGACAACGCCACGGGAGACTCGTAGGGGTGGGGGGGGTGGCGAGGGGGCTGAGGAAAACACAGAATTTATTTTCCAAGGTGGGCCGCGTGGCGACTCGAACGGTGAGGGGGACTTGAACATGCCTGAGAACCTGTCAGCCCTAATTATATAAATCACAGCAATAAACCGCCATCACATTCAGCCAGTGACCACTTTCTGACCCTCGGCTTTTTTTGGAAACCCCTCCTGACCCCTTCCGTTAGGTTCAGGCAGTCAATTGCCGGTCATTGAAGGACTGGTGTGAGATTGTTGCGGAGGGGGGGGAGGGGGGTCCTGTAACTGCAGTTTGATAGCTTTATATAACCCGTACTGTTAGACAAACTCTTCTAACGGCGTTCATGTTGTGATCGATAAGATGTTTTCCACACAGAAACCTCCCTGGTATTCGCACGCACACACACACACACACACACACACACACACGCCGGGCCCCCTTTCTCTTCACGTGTCCGGTTCGCCTCCGCTCCTCATCTATCCCGCTAATGTGCTCGCGGCTCAGTTTAAGGGCACTGTCAGAAGCTCTTCGCAGAGCCATTACTTACATGCCGCCAAGACGTTGTGCCTTGACGTCTTCGCGGGGCATGACGCAGCTGGCCCAGCCCTCGCCGGGGGGGGGGGGGGGGGGAGGGGGGGGACACATTACAGTGAGCACAAAGTCATAATTGGTTTTCAGCTGGAGTTAAACCCCCACGAGTTCACCTGGAAGAGTCACGGCGTGAGATTTATGGCCCGTATAGTTGTAGGATGGGAGAGTCCCCATAGCAGGACGCCAACACCCCCCTCCCCCCCATCACCGCCGTTCTAGTTCAAATTAACCATGTTCCTAAACAGCACGCCCACCCACTGTCGTCTCCTTACGTCAACATCAGCCCAGCTCCATCTTCCTAGTGATGCCCCTCCCCTGTCTAAACAAGAGGGTGGGGGGGGCAGCTGAAGCAACAGTCCGGTGCTGATCCCACCACTAGAGATAATGGGGGTGGAGGAGAAGCCCTGAGAAGGAAGAAGCAGCGAGCCCATGGGGTGGGGGGTTATAACAATACAAGCCAGTTCATTTACAATGGCTGGAGACGCAGGAAATCTATCACAGGGAAAGGCGACCCCCCCCCCCACACACACACACACACACACATACTTTCCCAGTTTAGCCGATCTCTCTCTATCTGTCCTTGCGAGGAGAAATGCTTTCTTTATACTGGCCTCATTTTTGTTGACCTACCTGAAGCTGTTTGCTGCAGGCCTGTGGATTTCCAGGGCAAAAGCACATGTTCCTCGGGCAGAGAGCCGCTCTGCTAGGCACCGGAAGCTGAAGAGGTGGGAAGAACGGCTGTCACCTAATCCCAGTTCCACCTTCATTATTCGTCACTCAGTTATTGTCCATTAATTATACTGATCAGACTCTAGAGTTTTTCCCTATTTTCAAGATAAACCTAATCGATGATACGATGATATATTAGCATCTCAGGTCTCGCTTTCACTGTGCGTCACCTGATGCCTGGTGGTAGGCGTTCCGTAGCCTTCTTGGTCATTTTCCGAGACCGTGAAAGTGCAGGATGGGATCCTGAGGCCTTGAGGCTCCGCGATGGAATCTCCCTGCTGTCCGGTGTACAGATAAATGTGAAAAGGCTGCAAAGCAGGTCAGCCCTGACCTCCTCACCTTGGTACGATATCTGTGCAGATATCCCCCACAAGGCACGGGACCAGCTGTGATCTCCTTATCACCTTTTCCGAGCCATCAGACAGTCCATGACGTTTGAAGGAATGCAGGGACCCATAGGGCAAAGCCACCTGGATGGTGTTCTGCTGATAATTTGTCTGATCTCATTAATTAAAGTAAACCAAAGAAAAATGTTCATAAAACAAGGCTTTTCACAAACTCTGTGAGCCCTCCATGAAGCCCTCCATGAAGGCTTGAGAAGTCAAACCTGGTCTTCTTCAGAGCGAATACTTCAGAGAGTCACAGACGGAAGGTTTCTCAATTCACTCACATATATATCTTGTTTGGTCTCTTCACATATTATGAAGTAAATTTTATTGTACTTAAGCCATGAATGATTTATTGTTTATGTTGATTCGAATCTCTAGCTGTCTTCCTCCTTTACAAAACGCATCCATTCCTCTTTTCCTGGTAAGGCGCGACTTCTGCTTCAGCAAAGAAATGAAGATGGCAGTTTTTGTTCTTTTTGTGACTCAGATCGTTTCTTTCCATGAGCATAAACACACTGAAGTGCTGGGACGTGGAAAACAAATCATTTGTTTATAAGGAGATAATTGTATGTTACAAATGACAGGCCACTGACACGAGAAATAAACTGTCATATGAAAGGCTGATCTCATTGCATATGCAAGAACTCGGAAAAACGTGCATGTCAGATACATGGGTATTTTAGGGCAACCAGAAGGTGACGATGGATTAAATGGCTTAGATGCTGACGACGGGTTCTGCAGCAGTGATCGGGACAACCTGCGGCGACATTTCAGCGTGAATCGATCAAATTATTCCGACGTCCCCACACATGTGATTCGCAATCGCGTTCAACTTCCAGCTGCGTGACGGCCGTAAATCGTAACCCCCCGAATCGCCCCGTGTTGCTTCGATCCCGAAGAGAACTGGCTCCGTCACTTTGGATGAAAGAGCCGGCGTCGCTTACACCTGTGACCCGTGAGATTAAAGCGCCCGGCTGACTGATAAGCAGATGAAAAGAAAGAAGCTGTACACTGTACACTCAATAGAATAGGAAAGCATGGCGACGCAGTCAGACTTTGGGTTAAATCGTAGCTGCATAACCCCTTGCTGTAGACAAGCACAATGCAGGAGGTGACGATACATCTTAGTTTCCACCCGACTTGCACCTGAGCCAACTCAGCTGCCTCTCTTGCCAACGGGGGTCTGACTTGCCTGTCCATATTACCAGGCTGCCATCTCCACTCCAACGGGGGTGAACTCTAGCACCCGTGCGCCTATTCAGGAAGTCTGAAAGCTGCCAACGGCAGCCGCCAGCTGGAGCACATGATGAGTCACCGGCTGAAATAATGCCACATATGGATCACGGTAAATTGGAGAAGCGACTGCGGCTGCTTGTGTGACCTGTCGTGGGGGGAGCGCTCGCCAGCGCAGGGCTATAAATGTCCCTCTGCCTCCATCCCAGGGATAAAAAATCCAGCAGGACAGGACTTTTGGGCTGAACTTCTTACGAAACAGTACCAGCCAAAACTTTATATATTTTTTTTACTTGTTAACACTAGAACTGCCAAATCTACGCAAATTTGCGTAAATTCCCTGGGCCTAACACCTACTAGCATCCCTGCTGAGAGTTTCTTGGGCCATTGTCCTCCTGCTTTTGTTGTGCAAACACACCCATTACCTGTGAGGCCTGGCACATTTGCATTTTTTTACTCAGAGCAGCTAAAATCCAAGGCAGGCTAAACCTCTGTGTGTGACATGGAAACCTTCACAAAAGTCTGCCATATCTATACCAAATATCCCACATGCTGACTGACCTGCAAATATGAAAGACACACATTCACAAAATATATGGAAGCACAAGTCTGTTTTATTTATAAAAAAAATTGAGTGTTTCAAACTTTGCAGTGTTTGCAGACCCAGTGACCATCATCCCTGCATTTGGCGCAAGTGAATTTGTAACATTTGCACTGGTAAACCTGCTGCGGTTTCTGTTGCAGTTCTCCTGTACCTGACACTGAGTTGTCCATACAAGTCCTGGCACAGCAGCAGCCTTCCTCTGTCCCCATAGCCTTTTGTGGCATAAATTGGCAATGGAGTTCCTTGGCTAGATGACTCAAAAATAATCTTCTTTTGCCTTCCCACCCTGTACATGCCTTGTACAGAACGTAGGAATTTGCCACCACCAGGTCCAGCATGTTGTAAAATACAGCTACTGGCCACCTGCATGTTGCTGCTCTTACGGAATACATGCGCGCCATTTGGTCCAACACATTTACACCACACTATAACAGCAGAGAGAGAGAGAGTCATGAGTGTATTTGCTTTTTTTCTACCTTCTTTCTATATAGGCCTGTATAGTACATATCAGAAAACATTGTAGCACTGATGTAAAATTATACACACATTCACATACCTTCATGTGGTTATAGTCTGTTATCGTGTTGGGTTTCCTCTTTCTGCCTTCACAGATCGCCACATCTTGGTCCAAGGAACTCAGAACACACACAATCTTGTTTTTTTAGGTGCATAAATTGTCAAGGAGACACTGCCACTTCTAAGCACTGACGCGGAGAATTCCTCTTGCTGTGCAGTGTCCTTTGAAATTGGGGGAAGTTCATACCAAACTTTATTCCCTGTGCTCAGTAGTGTTGTTTTGCGCTGAAGCAGTCTGTGTGACAGTGCCAGTGAGGTGAAGAAATTGTCCGTTGTGACATTTCTCCCGTCATCCAGAAATGGCTCCATCAGACTCATGACCATGTTCTCTGCCAGCCTCTCCCTTTTCTGGTGACTGGGGTCCTTTCCCAAGTTAGGGGACACGTTGCAGACGTATTTGGTCTCCAAATCCGTGGCCATCCAGAACTTGATCCCAAATTTGTCCGGCTTGGATGCGATATACCAAGTGACATGGAATGGATCCACATCTACTCCACGTTGTCTTTCCACCGGTGTCCCTCAGGGCTCGGTTCTTGGCCCTCTCCTATTCTCCCTCTACACTAAATCTCTTGGCGAAGTTATATCCTCACATGGCTTCTCCTACCACTGCTATGCCGATGACACTCAACTCATCCTCTCCTTCCCTCCCTCAGACACTCATGTCTCCACTAAGATCTCTACATGCTTGGCAGACATCTCATCTTGGATGACCACTCACCAGCTAAAACTCAAAACTAGTAAAACTGAGTTGCTTTACATCCCGGCTGACTCATCCCCCCTCCAGGACCTTGCGATCTCCTTTGACAACTCCCTGATCCGTCCTTCGGTTTCTGCTAGAAACCTTGGAGTTACCATAGATGATCGGTTGTCATTTTCCTCACATATCACCAGTCTTTCTCGCTCTTGTCGGTTTCTCCTCTTTAACATCAGGAGGATACGTCCATTTCTTTCCACCCAGGCTACCCAGATACTCGTCCAGTCCCTCGTCATCTCACGCCTTGACTACTGCAACTCGCTTCTAGCGGGTTTACCACTGAGCGCCATCCGTCCCCTCCAACTGATTCAGAATGCAGCTGCTCGTCTTGTTTTCATCCTTCCCAAGTTCTCCCACACCACTCCTTTGCTGCGCTCCCTCCACTGGCTTCCTGTAGCTGCACGCATCAGATTCAAAACACTGATGCTCGCATACAAAGCCAAAAATTCTCTGGCACCATCCTACCTAAAGGACCTCATCACACCCCGCTCTGCACCACGATCTCTCCGATCCTCCAGCACTGCTCGACTGGTCCCACCTCCCCTCAAGGCACAAGGAAGACACGCATCTCGGCTCTTCTCTGTCCTGGCACCTAATTGATGGAATGAACTCCCCCTAGATGTCCGAACAGCTGAATCCTTGAATGTCTTCAAGCGACGACTCAAAACTTTTCTTTTTCAGAAATACCTGACGTAGAACTTCTATATTCTTACTCGACTCTTTTTCTGGTGTGTGTTTTAAAAAAATAAAATAAAATAAAAATTCTGCACTACTCAATGGCGTTCTCAGAGATAGTATTCGTAGCTGGGGTCCTTATTGAGCTAGCATCGGAAATTCATTGCAGAGTCTCAAAGCACTTATGTAAGTCGCTCTGGCTAAGGGCGTCTGCCAAATCCTGTAAATGTAAATGTAAATATACTGCATGGACAATGAACCTTGGTCGAGAACAGCTGTACATCTATGTTCATGTGTTCTCCTGGAGTGAAACTTTCAGCACAGTTCTTGGTGAAGGCTGGCAGAGAACGTGGTCATGAGTCTGATGGAGTCATTTCTGGATGACGGGAGAAATGTCACAATGGACAATTTCTTCACCTCACTGTCACTGTCACACAGACTGCTTCACTTTACTGGGCATGGTGAATAACGTTTGCCGTGAACTTCCTCCATTGGCAAAGGACACTGCACAGGGAGAGGAATTCTCCACGTCAGTGTTTAGAATGGCGCGCATGTATTCAGTACGAGCAGCAACAAGCAAGTGGCCAGTAGCTGTGTTTTACAACATGCTGGACTTGGTGGCCGTGAATGCCTACGTTCTGTACAAAGCATCTACAGGGTGGAAAGGAAAAAGAAGATTGTTTCCGATTCTTCTAGCCAAGGAACTCCATTGCCAAATACAGGGATGATGGTCACTGGGTTTTCAAACGCTGCAAACACAGACTTTGAAAGATAGACAGACTGTGTGGGACAGTAACCACTGAGACAAAAGGCAGAAAGATGACGAAGAGATGAACCTGGAACTGAGGCACGGATACATCAATTTTAACGTGAACAGCCAAACATGCAAAGCTGGAGAGATCACACAAAAACAAAATTCACTTTTGGTGTTATAATTCAGTGATGGCCAATGAAAATGAAATGACATTTTATTCTGTATGTGTATGAGCATGTCAAAAACCATGGACCATGACTTCACTCAGCTTATGACATTTATATACAAACATGCATTGGAGACTGAAGTGTTAGCATGTTTTCATTTTATTCATTTCATTCTATTAGCAACTTTTCATTCTATTTTCACTCAATTTGTTTTATAAATAACACAGACTTGTGTTTCCATATATTTTGTGAATGTGCGTCTTTCATATTTGCAGGTCAGTCAGCGTGTGGGATATTTGGTATAGATATGGCAGACTTTTGTGAAGGTTTCCATGTCACACACAGAGGTTTAGCCTGCCTTGGATTTGAGCTACTCTGAGTAAAAAATGCAAATGCGCCAGGCCTCACAGGTAATGGGTGTGTTTGCACAACAAAAGCAGGAGGAGGATGGGGCTGAAGACCTGCGAAAATCACAGCAGGGGTGACAAACACCTTGGGACTCTCAGCAGAGAATAAAAACTCGGTAAATCTAGTGTTAAAGGCAGCATTTAAAACCGATGTTGCATGATGAGCAGGAATGAAAAAAAAAAGCATTAATTGTGGAGCTTTGTTGACCTGACTTCTTTTTGTGAGTGGGGGGGGGGGGTGGTTGGCTTTGGGGGAGGTTGGGGGCCACTTTCATCCCCCCTCAAGAGCACCTTAAACCTTAAACACTGTCAGCTATCCCATGCCTCACTGACACCCCCCCCCAACCCCTCCTGTCTGCCGGGGGGCTGCCCTTGTGGTGGAAGAGGTTAGACAAAGAGCCATGACTGTCAGCCTGAGTGGAACCAACTGGCTCACGGCTATCGGAGCATAATCAGCACTAATAGGGACATAATGGTTAACAGTGGGGCCGTTTTCACAGAAGCGTCGCTCTGGACGGAACGCAGGCCGCCGCCAGGGCGCATTCCCGCGGCAACCGCTGCCTCCCAGAATCCTTCAGGAGAGCGAGTCGCATCCTCCACTTCTACTCACTTCCAGAAGCACTTTAAATTATTATACTTATACAACATGCTTTTATGTGTATTCTAAACCTTAACTTTAAAAAGCAACAGATTTCTTGCATTCATATTTGCACTGAAACACGCGTCATCTCTTTATATGGCGGTGATGTAATATTAACCAGTTGTGTTGTTCTGGTCCGTTTTAGATAACCAGTCACTCAATGCACTCAATGTCTTTGTGAATATCGCTCCTTTCCCAGGATGCACAGGGCTCCAGACAGGGCCCTACCCAGTACGGGATGCCAGCTCACTGCAGGGCACACACAGTCACTAACCAAGTGCATTCTAAGGAGCAAAGTCAAACACCGGAATACCTTTGTGTTTGTCACCTATGATCTAGGGACTGTCCTTGTCAGCCTTGATTCCTTCCCCCCACCCCCCATTCCCGGTGTCTCGCACAGGACCCCCATTTCACTGTGGACACGGTCCTCTGGCCGGAGCTTCAGTGAGCGAGACTCTGACATCGCGTCACCTGACGCCCCTTCAGGCCTTTCTATCTTATCTCTCTTCTCCGAATGCTTCTTCGGAAAGTCTCCAAAGCAAACTGCTGTCTGCCTGCCCTGAACTCCCCCAGTAACATGGGGTATATTCACCGTGCTTAGTCACCACTTGCTACATTCTGGGACACACAGAACCTTCCCTTTCCGTTTTGCCCATTATTTATGAGGCTGCCTCAGCTCTTAGCACTACCTTGAATAATCTTTTGTTCTCTCTCTGGTACTGGCATCTCATTTTTCCTGCCATGTGCCCTCTGCAGCCTGGCTCCAAGCCCCCCTGTGGCCATGGACTGGAGAACTGTATTGATGGGTGGGTGGATGGATGGATGGATGGATGGATATGTCCATTTTGAAACTGCTTACTGTTTTTGATATGTGTGACATCACAGATGGCCTTCGAATCACATTGAGGAAAGTATTCTCAAGAGGTAACATGAAGTCACAATGAATAAAATCCACAGTAACACTGACACGACTCTTTTCTGAGCTTTTTATAAAACATATGGCTGGGCAGAGACCGAACTAAAGATTAAGGAATGCTAAGAAAGGAACAAAAGATTGGTAAAACATGAATTAGCAGATGTTCTCTGTGTTGGTATTGACTAAATGGTTATTGTAATAACCCCCCAGCCAAGGCTGGTTATTGATTTAGGGTTAGGCCCCTCTGACATGTGAAGTTCACACAAATACACAGTCTGAAGTGCGAGCTTTCAGGTGCGCGGAGCGGCGATTTCGATTCGAATAATTACCGGCAATCTTTCCCCTTTGATTTGATGAAAAGCACGCCGAAGTGCTACAAGTAGAGCAAGCACTTCCAGCGCAATTAAAGCCTGCGGGGTCAGGTGCAGAAGGCAGCCTCTCGCACTGTTTAACGCCGACATGCCGTGGGGGTTACCCTTCACGACACCCAGAAAGGCCAAGCTCTCGGCGGGCCAGCAGCTGAGTGCTTTCAAAGAAGCAGCAATTAAATCCCACGTGTCCATCTCCCAAGGCATGAGTAACACCAGAAGACCGCATGTTCCTCACGAACGTGCTCCTAATTCCTCCTTCCAGGCAGTGGTTCGACGTGCCTGGCATTAACGGACAATAAAACGTCTAGGCGAAAAAATTAAAGAGAATGTGAGATCCCACCGATTTGCAAGAAGCAATTAACTAATGGTGCATGTGTGTGTGTGTTGATTAGGTTTGTATTACATTGTGGGGACCAAATGTTCCCCACAATGAAATAAAAACCTGTCACTTTGACGTCGTCAGGACCATTTTCAGGTCCCCACAAAGATCTGTGAATGCAATTATAAAACTGAAAATTCAAGAACTCGAGAGTTCTCATATTTCAAGTCTCATATTTTGTTTGGTAACTTATGGTTAAGGTTAGGGCTGGGTGGGGGTTAAGGTCGTCACTCATCATGTTGGGATTAAAGTTTATTCCGTAGAAATGAATGGATGGTCCCCACAAAGGTATAATTACAAACCTGTGTGTGTGTGTGTGTGTGTGTGTGTATGCCTGTGTGGAACGGGGCGTTGTCATAATTCATCCATTTAAAAGCCTGAAGGATGTCCTCACAATGCAGTGGAATGTATTCCATGCTGGTAATGGGGTCTGGTTTGTTAAATAATGTCAAAAATAACAAAGATTTCACATACAGGTAGCATATATGTACAAGGGTACAGTTGCATCTAGCACCAGGCGAAAATGCAATCATGAGTAATAAATTCACAATAATCCCTAAATGATTGCCAATCTCTTAATAATAATCCGTTAGAAATTATATAATTAAAATAAAGAATTGCTTGATTTGTTTTAAAAGGGAAGAAAAGGTACATTTTTAAGAGTTTTAAAGAGGCAGTGAATTAACCTCTTGAGCGTAAAAGAAAAATCTGGAAGCAATTTTGTTGCTTCCAAAATTTGTTATTCACCACTAAATGTAATTCAATTATCAATCATCAAATGTTTGAATAACCCGACTGACCTTCCGGGTGCACTGAGGACGTACAGGTTTGTTTAGCTGATATATAGTGACAAAAATGTCATAATCTTGATGCCTTGAAAAAAAAAGGGTTGATTGTTTTTATGGCACGTAGCTTTATGTAAATCTCACTGAATCCCCAGAGGAAACCTTTTCAAAAAAAGCAAACGACTGGAGAAAAGGACAGTATAGGAGGAAACATGACAGCGCATCCCAGCATGCATTGCTCCCAGACGGGCCTGTGAATGGAAACAGGTGTGTTGCTCATTGTTGGCTGGGTCCATGGGATTTGGCCTACGTGGTGTGTGTGCAGCCCGGGTGATTTGGGTCAATAGAGCACATCTGGCGTAGGTCTCGCACAGCGCACACGTCCGTGGCCTCAATCCCATCCTGCCACGGCCTGCATCTGGATTCACTCTCTCCCCCCCAGCGGGGGTGGGGTGAAGCGACCCTCCGTTCCAGGTGCTTTTGGACGTCCGATGGGCACCACTGCACCGGGGCAAGACCCGAGTCGGGAAAACAGCTTTCCCTGTCATGCCAGCTTGGAGAGGCAATTAGGAAGCCGAGGAACAGATCGCAACCTTTCACGCTGCGAGACGCATCTTGATCCGCTGCTCGGCCCGGAGCGGACACGCCACGCTGCGACGTTAGTGAACAGCACTGACCTGCGTGTTTAATCTGACAGACAGAGTCTGGTACCGAGTGGCAAGCAAATCCGATCTGAAGCAGTATGCGCTGCTGGATCACAAGCGTAGTTTTTGCCCAAATGCGATGTTAACATGTTAGAAACCAACTTTACATTTAATGCACTTTGTAACCCGGTAAAGCTGAACAGTTGTCTTTTAACAAATGTTATAAATTTATGCATCTGGAGGAATGCAGTGTTAAGAACAGTAAGCCTAGAAAGCACAAAAGCATTTCTTTAATTACCCAAACAAACCCAATAATCCAATAATCTGACTGCCTGGAAAACCGAAATTCAAGATTATCGTATACCTCAACTCATATTCCATTCACATCCTCCGCCCATTAGTGCCATGCATTCATCCTCTGCTGCAGTGCATCATGCGAATGTAGCTTTTTTTCTCCCCTACATTTGAATTTACCCGAACTTTTCTCCGCAGCAAGAATTTTTTTCACCCTAAATGCCTAAAGCAGTTAAATACATTGAATACGCTGCTGTGTTTTCTGTTAATGCTAGGCAAAATGATGCTTCTTTAAATATATTTTGCCCCCTGTCCCCTGAATTACTGGATGTATGCATCCATTTAAATAGTAACTAAAGGTGGGCTGCCGTATTACTTACGAGGTTTAATACACTAAGATGGGGGAGGCTAAGCATCTTGCAGTGATCCCACCTGCTGAGTCTGGCAGGAATGCTCGGTTTAAGGATGACACAAACGCATATGACGTCGTGTTGATACGAGGCAGAATGAGCCCTAAATTGAAGTGATCGGGGAGAGGCACGGCAGACTGCTGGGACTGCTGTGGGTGGGGGCTGGGGATGGGCACACCGTCCAGGACAGGCGTCTATGCCCTGAATGCATGCTCAGCCTTACAGCCTGACTTAGTATGAAATGTGCATTTTTATTAGATTTTTAATTTCATTTTAATTCAGGAACAGCACTCCCCTGTCAGCGCGCAAACCCAGCTTGGCCGTATCGCTAGTCTCGGTGTGAGTCATGGATTGTACTTACGCTTGGCTACCTTTATGTGTGTTTTTAATCAAAGGAGCGAAAGGTAACAGATAAATGCCTTCAAAAATTAATAATAAGAGCAGCACCATTGTTTGTGAAAAAAAAAAAATGCAGTCGATAATATATCTTTGCCTTTGACTGAAATGGGTGTCATTCTAAATCTGAAGTTTGCCTACTTTAATAAGCTTGACGTATAAGAATGAGCACTATTGTTTCCTCTTCAAGTGTCCTAGTTATTTTGCATGTTGTATGTCGATGATGAAGTGTTAATCTAGTCTGATTTAATAACTTTTCAAAACCCATTACGCAAATTAACGGCTGTATTTTTATGGAATAAGGATTAGCGCATAACCGCGTTGTGACATTTTTCCTTCTCTTATTTCCTGCTGTGGTGACCCCTGTAATTCCCCTCACGTTGAATTTAAGCCCCCAATAAGCAGGATTTGTGCACTAATGCCCTCCCGTACCCCACGTACATAAGACCCTGACGCCCCACCCTCATCTGAAGCCTTGCAGTCTGCACAATGCCGGCTGTATGGTGTCATCTCACGGCTGAGGGGACACCTTATTTACTCTATGCTGAATGTAAAGGTGACAAAATGGTTTCTGCACTATATTGACTGCAGGGTGGATTTGGGATATTGGGAGGGTCAAGCAAAGGGCTTACTTAATTTGAGCCCCTGTCAGCGAGCATTTTTTTTTTGTTTTGGTGGGGGGGGGGGTCACTTAATGCCACTTTTCCTACATTCCTCAGCTCCCGAGATTCTACTTGGCCAATAAAAAGGGAGGGTTTGGTCATGGAGGCGTCAGTAGAGCAGAGGCAGGATTTTTAGGTTAGCAAAATAAATTCTTGGATTTAAGGTATTCTCAGCTGAATGTAAGTGGACGAAGATAAAGTCAATTTAAACTGGGGTACCTTAAATTCAACAAGTCATCTAGCTAACAAATCTTGTGTTGTGTTGCAGGCCTCGCACATGAAAAACTGGCCCATGTACCTCGGTTTTGTCTAATAAGACCCATGCGGACAAATGTCCGCTGGTTGTTTGTTTGTTTGCTCATTGACATTGTGCTGTAAATCAGTCGCTAATGTGATTTACTTGGGAACAGGAATTTAGCCCAATTGCAGGACAAGGTGCCCATTGACATAATTGCTTAAAAGAAAAATATCCTTTCCTTTATTATAAAAGAATAACATAAGAAAGGAGAGCAGGAGTTCTTGTAAAAAAAGTAAATAAAATTAATGCAAATAACAGTCTCATTGCCTTTTAATTCTTAATTCATCATCTGTGCTCCAAATTCTTTGACAATGTTAGGCCTAACTTCCTGTGGTAAAAAATGTGTGTGAGGAAAGTGAGAATGTTGCCAGCAAGCTGTGTGCTTAGCAGTTACCAATGATTATTAATTGCAGGTCAAACTTCTGTCTGACTTGCTTGAAACTAATTTCCCTTTGGTTTCTTTACCGATATCAGATTATTTTAACGTTGACGTGAAATTTGAGACGCTTTGTGAAGCCTTCATAGGTTTTGCATTTCTGACACGACAGGGGAAAATTAAGCAGTAAAATATACCGTTTCTCCTCATTTTACAAGCCGAAAATGTTTTTTTGTTGAAGCAATCTGTCTTGGCCAGTTTTCTAGTAAAACAGAGCTGGACACCCTAGGGGCGTAACCAAGACATCACCCTATTAAATCCACCCCCGTTTAAAAGGTATTTCCTTCATTTTTCATTTACTTTATTTTCAGTGAACTAATGTCTGCATGTTCGTTGTCAGACTGCATAGCAAAGGGATAGTTGCAATACTCCTGAACAGTGCATTGACAAAATGTACCATACGTCTAATCTTTAATTCTTCTGCATAACTGGTGGACAATCTTTAAAAAAACATTTTTTTTTCGCCATTTTTCAACCAGAAGCCAAAAGTTGTGATGTTACACTGGCTCTGTATGTCAAACAACCCCAACCTGTTTATTGCTGGGGGGGGTTAGGCGTGTTAGTTTAGCCCCAGACCTCAGGGGCTCCTTCTTTGCCGTTCTGTTCGTTTCGTGTTCACATGCTCATGTGGTACCTCTCCCAGGACACCGTCTAACCATGACCCTGCAGTGGATTATGGGAAATGGATCAAGGACAAACGAAACGACCCCCAATTGCCAGCTCTGTGTCCTTAGCGATATAAATGTCATGGGCAGAATATGAAGAGATGCTGATGTTTCGCACTGTAGCATGATTTTGCCGTTCTGAGCACACGGGCCAACAAGTTGATCAGTGTGTCTAATTTCCCCATAATTCATCTGCCCTCTGACAAAGCATGTGCCCTTAGCTCATGTCCTGTGCACCTGCCGCTAGTTTATTGGCTTGCTAGATACCCTTGACTGGGTAAGTGTTTATGGAGAATGGATGGAATTCTTGTGTGACCCCCCCCCCCCCTTCTGTTTGATCCAGAGCTGCCAGCCAGCTGGAAACCTTATCAAGATCAATGCTTTGGGTGTCAGTGTGTTAGAGCTCTATTCATGCAGTCCAACGCAAATGTACCAGCTGACCTTAAGGCCACGCCCCTTTCCTTTCTCCAGGTATCAGAACCCAAGTCCCTCTTAGGATTTTTTCTTTGTACATTACTGTATAAGGAAAAATGTGTTACATATTGTATTAATGAGGTGTGACAACAAGAAGAAAGGCTACAGCAGATTGATGTTGGTTATATGCTTACGGTTGAGAACTAGACAAGACTGCCTATTGTGTTCAATCATTCTATCTTTTTTGTAAGTGTAATAGAGGAGAATAAAATTAATTAAAACGACACTTGGATGTACTATCTTTGATTACTTGCCTGGGGAGCGACCACCCACCCCACCCACCTCCCCACGTGTCACAACACATTTCATAGCAAACGTTTAATTGCTGACAAGAGTCTGGAAGTTGTACATCCCTTTTCTGCAGGGTATCAAGCTGCTGCAAGAGTAAATCGCTCTCTGTACACCGCAAACCTCAGCCCCCAATCCCGCCGGCTGAGCTGTACCGGCTGAGTTTCTGAAAGTGCATTTTGGGTCCGCGTTTAATGGAGGCATTTGGATGCTAATACCACTGAAAAGTAGTGCATGGCAGATGTGCTGGAAGTGAGGAGTAATTACGCACCGAGAGGCAATGAGTACAGTTTGCAGGAAAGCTTTCCCGGGATGAGCCCAGATCTGCTAGTCGCCCTTTATTGTGGGATTAAGATATTACGGCCATGTCCTGTTTTGGTTTTTAGGAAGCCCAGGATTCCCTGTCGAAATAAAAAAATAAGACATAAAGAATCTGGAGGATAAATCCTGACACTTCAGCACTTTTTCTCTCAACTGAGCGGATATATGCTGTTCACTGTATAATTTGTTCCGTGTCAAATTAAATATAGCTGATGCCTTAGATTATATAAAACGCTTGGATCACATTTACATTTACATTTGTCGTGGATAATTTGCATGAATATCTCTGGCGAAGTGATTGTGATGCGAAAACTTTGAGCAGCAATAAAACATTTCTGTGCAATTAAGGATTGTTATGTGTCAAATACTTCATGACTTTCTGTTATGCAGGCAAATTAGTAAATGGACAGATGAGGTGACACACAATGTATGACATATACAGTATATTTTAAGGAAGCCTCTTGTTCAATTTCAGTACCGTTTTTCTCCAAAAAAATATAGATCCTTTCTCCTACACTGATGCTTTTCTCTTCTTCAATTTTCTCCATCTGCTAAACTGGAGCATGGACTCCAATCCCAGGTCACCTAATGGCATTAAACACATCACTCTTCCTCTGTAATGTATGACACAAAAGTCGTTCTTAAATTATTTTCAGTGCTGAAACAAACTGGAGATGAGATTAGCACAAGTTGGTAAAACTTCAAAGACAGACATTCCCATCCGTGTGGCTGTTTAAGGGAGCGGATACTTGATCTGGGAGCAAATTCCAGATCCGGAACTGATTCCCAGAGATTTACCCAGTAAATTTCTCACTTTTACGTACAAATATACTTCATTTAGAGAAGCTAGTCAACTATGACCAAGGCCTGGACAAACGGAAGCAGCAGTAAGGATGGGTGCAGAAGGAGTCACACGGGAAGAAGCCTTCAAAGAAGACACTCTGTTTACCAAAACAGCTCAAATTGGAGCAGATGGCTTTGTGTTGACTTAGACGGAGTTCCTGCTCTTCAAAAGCTTGTATTCGCCAACCGCAAACCGTATCGGGTTCCTGTGAGGCGGAAGCGCACATCGCCATTGATCGTCAGCGAGTCGAATATGCCAGTCACGCTCAGTCGGTCGGTAGCGAAAAGGCCACCGGCGATCTTAGTAGCTAGGACATTTTAACGTGCTAGTTGCTTCCGGTGAAAAATCAGTATGTCCCCATTTCTAGCCACATAAAAAATATATAGTAGCTGTTTATTCCGCAGTGTCAGTGTCACCGAGAATGTGTGAGCTCGACAGTGACAAAACTCGGCTAGTCCTGAGGCAATCATAATTAAGACTGCAGAATTGCCACTGTCAGGCGCTACAGCCTCAACACCGTGACACTCATGCCTGGCGTTAACCGGGCTTTATGAAGCCATCATTCTATTTATTAACCTGTCACCATTATACCTACGTGGTCTTGTTACACGCCCCCCCCCCCCCCTCAACTCGCCCACTATTGCCATCCCCCCCCCCCCCCCCCCCACATCGTGTTATTCCAAACAGTCAGCAACTTTTTCATCATTATGTGAAATGCATTTGGACAGTTTCCTGACAGCGCTGAGCTGCCTAGTTTCTTCAACGCTTTCCATTTAACCTCTCCATCTGCGTGGGGGAAGTGTACCGCGCACGGAGGTAATCTCTATCCAGGACGGTGTTTGTTACCCATGCAGGCGAATCGACGGACACCTATTTTATTTTTTTATTTTTTTTTTTTACACGAGCAAACTCGAGAAAAAATGGCTAGCGAATCACCAGGTGTGGCACACGTGCGGCACTGTTTTTGAGAGCGACGGAGAGATCGGAAAGCGCAGCCCAGAGACGTAGCTGGAGGGACCCTGAAAGGTGGAGACGCGGACGAGCCCGCTTACAGCCACTTTTAGGCCAGTACCGTCAGCTCGCATCATGCGATGTCGCCTGAGTCGCGGTTCCCGCAGCTAGCTGATTCCGATAATATAATACAATTGCAGGGAGACTAGGACATGGCAGTGCCAATATACACAAATGCTTTTCACACCGTCTTTTTAAAGATATTTCACTTTCAGGGTAGTCAACTGTCCAAGAAAAGAGACCCGGCGGACCCAACAGCATCTGACGCTTGTCATCCGGCAGCGCAGGAGAAGCTCTTCAGCTTCAGGAAGTCTCTGGGCACGTATGGCTTTAAGCGTAACTGAGTGTTTCTCGCGTACGTCTTGGTGTGCGGAGGATACGCGACACTGCAGCCTCTTGATGTAGATCAGTATTGTGTCTGAACCCATTCCTGTGAAAAGCCCGGTGGCGGTTGGTAGGCTATCGCGTTAGACGAGCTAAAACAGTGTCTCTCGTTCAGGTTTAATCAGCTTTGTGACTTGTTATTTTTTCGCCCCCCCCCCCCCCCATCAATCCCAGGATGTAACCACTGATCCTGACACAGATGAGAGCTAATTAGCCTCCAAAGCAGTTTGACATGTATGTTTCGACACAGGTCATAAGAGACAGACTACAGTCCGGCAACCCGCAGTAAGCTAGCATTAGCCTTGACCTTTAATGCAGCTCCCAGCCGGGCTATGTGTGACACACCATGCACCGAGCATGGTGTGTTATCGTAATCAAATCTGTAATCTAATAAACCAAGTACCTTAAGCAACTAATGACAGTTTGTGTTGACCTTTTGCACAGATAACAGCAGGCTAGGACAAAAATAACTCATAGAGGATTGCTGGAGAAGTATCTCGCTGCTCTGACAGCTAGCGCGGTTGTCTGCGGACGGACTGGCTGCTGTACCCTTGTATAAAATACTTTTACTGATACCGTAGTAAACAGCAGGGACGTGTAGTTCCCAGACTGACAAGCGCTAATCCCCGAATGCTTTGGGGAATCTGCGGGGGCAGATTACAAGCATGAGTTCTGAGACAAATAAATCAGGGCTAAAGTCAGGAGGAAAGTATTGTCTCAGGTAAAAAAAAAGGTAAAAGTAAGTGAACATGTACCAAACATCTGAAGCAGACAATCACAGGTGACAGTCTGCCAGCGCCTTAGCGGTTGCTGCTCACCGCAGCTCATTCCGTCACTCGGGTTCTTTTGCTGCAGGTAGGTGAGCCGCTTCTTCACTCTGTTGCTCAGCGTCCCTGACATCAACAGCTGGAAACCCGATACTGGAGTCTAGGGACTATTGAGAACCGATCACTGAGCAATAACAACAATCAGTCACTGCTCACTGGATAAATTCGTTGACAATCAATCCCTGGACAGTAAGAGCTGGAGATTGCAGTGGAAAGTCGATAACTACAGTCACTGTGGGCACTGGCTGATGTTACTTTCTATGAAAACTTAATCCCGTAGGTCATAAGGCTTCCTAGGACACTGTTCCCTATTAATGCTTCCTGTTATCTGATGATAAATAGCCAGCAGGTCTAAGATCACCCTATCCCTTCGTTTGTATATTGCCTTCAGTGCTGCCCTTTCTCAAAGGACAGGGAATCATGTGATAGAAGTGACAAATATTTCAAAGGTTACGAAAGCAATGTCCTCCATTTGGGGCGCAGTTTCAAATGTCCTACCTTCCTGACAGTAGCAGCCTCACAGGAGCCTGTACCTCCAGTTCCATATTACTCCACATTACTTCACACAAAATACTGAAGATGGTTGAAATTTGTTTGCATTTTTATGCACATTAAATATCCCTTTTGGATAACTTTCAAGGATTGTCCAGATTTGAAGCACAGTAGACTATTCCTTTGCCATTTCTGATTCTTACACATCCAAAATAATATGATCTTAAATCTGATAGAAAAATAGACACAAATTTACCCATGACACGTGATACATTTGCCGGAAGCTTCCTGTTCAACAAAGTAATACAACAAGTGTCCCGTAATCCAATGTATAACTGAGGTTTTTTTTTTTTTTCCCCAGTACAGTTTTGACATTTCAAAAATGTAATCACATATGCAATAAAAAATGTATCCGTAATGGATTTTCCCCTGGCTCTGGGCTTGATGGGCAAATTCAATTTTATTTCTGTCAGATCACCTGAAATGCGATTGCCATCGCCCCATCGTAAGACCCGCCCCCGCCTCCGCCTGCCAAGGCTGATTGGACGTCACGCCGCCCGCTAAGTGGGAATGCTCGCACTTCCAAAGGAATTCACCCGACTCGGCCGGACAAATTTCGCAATTGCATCTGACATGTGGTGAGGCTCGCCTGCAGTCCCTGTGTACATGCAGTCCAGGATCTGCGACACTGCAGTTTAGTGGATATTTTATCCATTCTTACGCATTTTATAATATACCATCTCAAGCATGCTTTGAACAACATAATGTGACGTGAATCTTGTGAAAAGCACCACTTAAAAGTATACATGGCTGACTTGAATTGCACTAATCAAATAGCTTAACCCCCTAGTCAGGCCCCAGCAACAGCAGTAAGAGATTGGCAGCAAGTACTTCAACAGAGCGTTTGCTCAGAAACCTATTTTACAGGAACTGATGAAACGGTGTAATCTCAGCTGGCTGGGGGCCAGGCGTGAGCTCATGAAATTACACGTGTGAGTTTTTTCAATACCCACTTAGTAGAGACTGATTTGATATGCTGGAGTGCTTCTAGAGTGTTTTCTGGAGTAAATCCCATGAACAGCCATTGAGGATAGTGCAGGACTGTCTCCGTGAAGACCTCCAACGCGTTTAGGGTGAGGTGTGTCCAGGTCACAGCAGGCTCATTCTTCTCCAGACTAGCCAACTTTGGACCAGATTACAGTCATGCCTACGGATTACACGCACTGGACACGCCCCGCTTAGAAGATTGCGGTCTGAGGTCACATGTGGGGGATGTTTTTGCATGGGCGCAAGGGTGTAGATAAACATGAATTTATATCGAGATTCAGATAATTTAAAAGATATTATAGCATTTATTGTGCCTAAGTGTGTGTGTACAAACACAGTGAACCAAAAGATTAGTTTCCATCCTCATTCTTTATTTTCTGTATGTTCCAAATCACAAGCAGTTGTTTTATTCGACCATGGTTCCTATAATTGTTTCCATACATCACATGTTCTGCATCAGGGCCAATCCCTTTGTTTTATTTTCGTTGTCACTGTACACCATGCAGCGATGTCCCGCGTACCTACCGGGCTCATTACGGTCGAGTTTCCTCGAGCAGGCTGAGAATAAACAAGTCGTTTGCGGGAACAGATTCCCGGAGATTTACAGTTCCCCGGGGCCGTGTCAGGCTGCGCAGGCGAGGAGGGAGAAGAGAGGACTAACGCCCCCAAGAGTGGTCCTCTAATCCTGCCATCGCCGGCTTTTGGACCAGCGTGTAATTAATCTTTTCAAGGGTGGACTTGGAGATTGACCCGGGACACAGATATAATGGCAGAATGCACTGAGCTGTTAGGCAAGTATATCAAGTACATCCAAGCTACAGCTGCAGCCAGAAGACAAGGAAAAAATCCCCACAAATGCAGTATAATGGTCTGGTATGAAGCAAGCCATTGTGCTCACATGTTCAATGGAGAAATGATGCACGCACAAAAATAAAACTAATATAAAACAGAAAATGTTGATATACTTATTGTCATAGAGGCCACTAGTAATAGTAAGGATTTCAGTTGGACCAGACTTCCGACTTGATAAATTATTAAGATAACTTAGTGATTTCGCTGCGGGTGTTATTTGTTACGGGAGAGACAAATTGTGGTTCTCCCAACCCCACAGGGCAGTAAAGATCTGGGGGCTTTGGATAAATCTGGAGCATTAAAACTTCACTGACCCTCTGTTGCAGCAATATTTAATGTCATTGGTTCTGGTCCTGTGCACAGAAAACTGTGGGGACGCACTTTTTCGAAATGTCTAACAAAGACTTACTTGTGAAAAAAGCCAGTTTGGGAGAATAATGAACTTTGTAAAATATATTGTGTCTATTTTTGACTTTTGATTTGGGATTAGACATCAAAACTGCATTAAAGTGAGAATTGATGAGATTCCACAATAATGGATGTGCCAAGGTGCTGGAGAATTTCTCTGTGTATAAACACATGCGGAATCCTTCTGCGCACATCATTCTTTCTCTAAAATTACACCGGACTCCAAGCATGTCCCCTTAGTAATGTTTATTTTG
Organism: Brienomyrus brachyistius; assembly: GCF_023856365.1. Lineage (NCBI taxonomy): Eukaryota > Metazoa > Chordata > Actinopteri > Osteoglossiformes > Mormyridae > Brienomyrus > Brienomyrus brachyistius. Next base: position 28,882,776 of record NC_064539.1, read on the forward strand.
AGCCGTAACTGACCACAAAGTGGGCCACTCTGAGCTATGGCGTTCCCAGTCGTAATCGTACTAATAATTTTCAATCAGATTGCTCCTGTTTCTGCATTTTTAACCTCTTCCACCCCCTCTCCCAAATATAAATGGCTATGAGGCTGGGGGCATAATTAGCCTTGATATTTTCACGCCAAAGAATGACTTTGGACTTGGGTTCGTGATCATCATGAGAGGAGGGCTGACTTGAGAAATATGGGAGAGTAATTAGCACTGCCCCCTGAGATGTGGGGAAGCCCACAGCTGGGGGGGGCGGCTGCCAACCCTTACTCTCATCGTGGCATTGAAGCCGATGGACCTATTGAGGCCTCAGCTCCCTGGGAGTGGCGCAGTCAGCCCTGCCTCTCCTTCACAGTGGCCGCCGGGTGTCGGTCTACGTGCTCCACTGATGTGTTAACGTGTTTTAACTAACAGGCTTTGTCCTCTCCTTGCCAAGCGAATATGACAAGGGCTAGAACGTGAGATATCAAGCCACCTGCATCTGCTTCTGATAGACAAAGCTGCAGTGATGGAGAACTGCGTTAATAAACGTTTAGTTTGGCCACCGCAGTAAGGAGGACGAGAAGAATGACAGCAGGAAGTGGACACAAAACTCTAACAGCAGTAGGTAGCATGATAGCGTGGACTCGAAGGCTCACTCGTGGGAGTTTTACGTACACAAAAATGTTCTGAGGACAGAACGAAAAATGATTGGTTCAGAGAGATAACCAAACTCTCACGAGACAAGGGCTTGCGTTCAGCCACACAAATAATGAGTTTACGACTTAATGGTGAACCCAAGTGATGGTGTGAGCATCTACTAGGAGAATGATCTGCAGTCTTTGCAGCCACTGCATTACATTATAGTTTGATTGATCCTTTGTGTGGTACCAGGACTCGAGCCTCTAAAAGATGCCAGCACTTGTTTGGATAGACGCAGCAAAGATGTGACAAAGTATTTCGCAATGCTTGATATTAAAGATTAGATGCAGCACATGGAACTAGATGTGGCAAAGCTACATGTTTTGAGTGCAAGTGTAATAGGGGTTAGATACGTTTTACCTCAACGAGCCATTAAACACGGGTAGGCAAACTAGACAAAACCAAATTATACAAATGGTGTTTAAAGCCGCAGGGCATGAAACTTTGCTAATGTTCAGAAGCTGTTGACATGAGATAGATGAAAGGCTAACTAAACGAATCAGTCCAGGTCCTAACGAGCGAGGCCTCTGCAAATTGCAGCTGCGTGGTGTCAGCTTACTAGTACCAACGTATGGTTTTAACTTAGCAGTGCCCCCCCCCAACCCACCCCCTCCTGTGATTTCTGTGGCCCTAGTGGATGGACCTCTAACGATGTCACCGATTTGTGTTGTCTGTCCTGTCTGTTGACCGCACAGCGGTCCCTGATTACATTCTGATCCAATCATAATACTTCCATCTAAGGCAAGCCCCCCCCCCCCCAACCCCCTCAGGAGAAACCATCTGCTCTCCAGCTCTGGGTCTTGTAGCGTCACACAGGGCCAAAGCTGCCTTGGCCCACCGGTCATGTGACATTACTTTGTGCTGGTGCCTCTTTAACCACATTCTGTTTACTTCTGGCCAATCCCCACTTAAAGGATTGACTTACACTTCCTGGACGGAGCTCTTTCAGCGCAGGACGCTGCGTTCAGATGACCGTGACTGGGAGGTGAAACGTGGCGACGACAGCGCGAGACAAATTGAGCAGATCACTTTGTCCGCTCAGATCTCTACTTGCTTCCCATTAAAAGGTGCTTTGCTGGTTCTTCAGCATAGTTCATCATCTACGGCACCACTCAGCTTTTGTATATTGTCAGTGATGAAAAAAAAGCTTCCTCCCTTTTTACCATAAGAAAAGCTTTCTGAATGTATTCATTCATTTACAGAATCATAACTCTTTGTAGTATTTCCACCACAAAAGAGTTTTGAACATCTGGGATTATGTGTCCTCAGAAATGCACCCTGACAAAGGTAGGTGTTGCGACGTTAACCTGACTGTCTGTGGCTGTTTATTTTCTTCTCTTTCACCCCTGATGGACCCACCTCACAGCCTCCATTACCGGTGCAGCCTCTCCCCAAAACAGCCGACCCTCTAGCACAAATCAGAGGGAGCAATAAACCTTTACAGGCTGTAGTGTAGCAGCAGACAGGACAGTAAAACAATATCGGGCTCAGCAGAGCCAAATAGTGGCTTCGGAAAGGCAGGGGCTTGTTGTGGGTTTGCAGGCCTTCAGGATCCTGGGGAGACAAATGTAAAAACTCACAGGTATTTGCTGGGTTGGGATTTATGCAGTTGTATGCCAACACATAAAAACAAGGGTTTTAATATTTATAATAATAATAATAATAATAATAATAATAATAATAAAAAGAGTAATATAAGCAATTAGAGTTTGGATGGATGGATGGATGGATAATACCAAATAAAGAGAAAATGTCAATAACAATAGTTATACTCACAATCAGAAACAAACAAACAAGCAAGAAAACAGAAAAAGATGTAGAAATGATGTAAATATTCATATTTATCGAAGGAGGCTTTGAGTTATTCAGTGTACAGCAGCGGAATGTAACTAAATATGGCAAATGAGAAGTTTGGTAACAGCTGTTTGAATCCTGCAGGGTTTGGGGGGGGGGGGGGCGTGGTTGGATTACGGGCCGCTGGGTGCACATTCAGGGCCTGTGTATCAGCTCCCTAATTAGGGTTCTGCTTCGCCCCTCCTCGTCCCTCCTCTCTGTGACTAATTGGCCGGCGTATAATCGCCGCTTCACAAGCTCTTCCTTTTGCTCCTTTGGGCTTGTGACGAAGGAGAGGATGAGTTTTTGGCTATTGAGTCTCGACAGGGTGCATTAGTGTCCCCTGAAATAACCAACCTATTTGGGAGGGGGGCAGTCCTGTGAAGTGAGATCCTGACCTCCGCTGCCTCATTGTCACAGTTAATAGGACATTCATTCACCAAGGAAAATGCTGCACTGAGTTTCATGTAGGCTGTTTGGAAGTTAAGGACTTCAATAGGTCACCTATTCAAACGGCATTGCACCTTGGAGCAAGACAATGTGTTCGTGTACAACACCCAAATTTACGAGTCTTAGATATTGTAGCCTACAAACATTTCTTTTGATAAAACCATTGACTAAGCAATTTCCAAAAAGCAAAGTAAATTCATAGCTCAGCATGTTGGTAATTCTATCTATAGGAACTTGCTCTAAGTGTGAATTTGAATGTGATTCATACAAGGAATATGGCATAGGTCAGGATAGGCCTGGTGAATCAGAGGAAGATGGCATGGGTCAGGATAGGCCTGGTGAATCAGAGGAAGATGGCATGGATCAGGATAGGCCTGGTGAATCAGAGGAAGATGGCATGGATCAGGATAGGCCTGGTGAATCAGAGGAAGATGGCATGGGTCAGGACAGGCCTGGTGAATCAGAGGAAGATGGCATGGGTCAGGATAGGCCTGGTGAATCAGAGGAAGATGGCATGGATCAGGATAGGCCTGGTGAATCAGAGGAAGATGGCATGGGTCAGGACAGGCCTGGTGAATCAGAGGAAGATGGCATGGATCAGGAGAGGCCTGGTGAATCAGAGGAAGATGGCATGGATCAGGATAGGCCTGGTGAATCAGAGGAAGATGGCACGAGGCCTGGCCAGTAAGGGCCAGCAAACACAATCATTTGAAAGCAGTTCCACATGTGCACTTTGATGTAGCAGTACGATAAATGAATGACTTTATGCTTAATAAGCTAATAGTAACCAGGATGTCCATCCATCCATCTATCCATCCAAGATTTTCGCCATTACACTTTAAAAACTACCCTAATATTGAGGGTAATGTTTATAAACAAGCAAAGAATGTTAGAAATATCGTACATTGGATGTTTAAATAAGTAACTGGAGCAGCAGCTGAATTATCTCTAAAAACTGGAAGTGTTCCCACAATTTTGGCCACTAATGTACATGTAATATAAAAAGATATTCATGACTTCAATAAATACACATTTATTTGAGGGGGTAAAAAAAATTATGGGGGCTAAAGCCCATCTAAAATAGGCCTAACGATGTCCCTGGCTTATGGGATTACAAGGGGCCACTTGGGGCATGAGGCAGGAGCCGCTCGGACGTCTGCCTGCAAGAAACATAGAGAGAACATGCGAGCTGCCCCACATGCACAGGACAGCGTCTGAACCCCCCAGCCCCGGGAGAGAAGCGAGAGTGAGGCCAGACATGCATGTGGTAACGTTCGGGTGTGTGTGTGTGTGTGTGTGTGTGTGTGTGTGTGTGTGTGTGTGTGTGTGTGTGCACAGCAGCGCATTCTCCACAGCCCTGTGAATATGATCTCAAGGGTCACGACCTTGGCATGACACGGCATTGTTAATTTAAGGGTTGAGGCTTCTAAAGCACCTGTGGAAGTTAACGCATGCGTGCGCTGACCACAGGCGGCTGACCTTCCCCATTCTCTTCCTCGTGTCAGTCTCTGTAGCTTGACAGCGCAGACCAGGGATTGATTAACTTATCTGCGGCCCTGGGCTGAGATCAGCACAAACACTCAGATATTGCCTGTCTGACTAACCTTCACATTTCCCCCCAGTCCGCCTAAGTAGATTTCGCAGGTTTGGGGGGGGGGGGGGGGGGGGAGTTCCCTAGCCTTGGATAGCCCATTCATTAATTCACCCCTGGCATGGATGTAGTGCTCAGGAACAGGATAAAACGTTATACAAGGCAAGGGGGCGCTATTGCTACTCCTGGAAACTCCAGGCTCCATGGCATTGAGATCTCCAATGATACGTCCCTCGAACACGGATGTGTGTTTACACTTTCATGTTTGTAGGCAGAGTCTTGGTAAGAGGTGAAGAATCTAGGTTCTCCTCTACAAGCATGAACCACCTTGTGACGTGGAGACCCTGCTGGATTTGACACCACATCTCCCCAGCATCTGCCACCAACAGACCACATCCTCTCACTACCCCCCCTCAAATATGTTCCCTGGACCTGTTCCCAGAGCCTTCTGGCCCCAGACCATGACCACCCCCCACATGTGCTCACATTATACAAAACTGGAGCTTCTGTTCCTCTATTTTTGCAGACCTTGCTCCCCCTGCCCCTATATCTGATGGTCCTCAATTAAGCTAATTGCACCCTGACAGAAATGTCACATGTTTCCAACGGCCTTAATGTTTTCTCAATCTTTCTCGTCCAAGGAAAATCCCCCGCAGCTCAGGGTATTTGCGAAATTATGAACTCGGGGTTGATTAATTTGGGGAAACTGAGCACACTGTTCATATACAATAGTTGGGAGACGGTTCCATTTTTCACGAGTTCACCGGCCTGTTTGTCTGACAGCTCTGCTCTGACTGGGTAATTGAAAGTAAAAATCCTGGAAGTGAAAATATTGAAAAAGTCATTTTCTCCCCATGCATGTGACAACTCATTGGGTTAAGGACGGCTGTGACGATGGCACTGGGTTGTGTCACACAGCCTCTGAGAAAGCTAGGCACACATAACGATGGAGAAGGAAACGCCCTTAATTCAAAAAATAATATCCCAGAAATGAATGTATAATCATCCAATAAAACAATGCATACTGACACCCATCTATTCATATAGCACTTCGTGAATGATGAAATGTATTGCACTGATTTCGTGGGGGGATGGACACGTTATACTTAAGTAAAGGATGGGGAAAAAACAACAGAGATATGATCGCCCTCCCTTATCATAATACAAAGGACCAAATATTTTGGACACGCCGTTCATTGTGGGGGGTTTGAAAACCAGCTGTGTTTCTTTCAGTTTTCTTCTTTATTTTGAGGAGTTTAGTAGGATTCGTACCCTTTCAAAATATTTTGCATTCCTTGCGTTAATAATAGCCAAAGGCTCTGATGGGAGCAGAATTCTTCGTGAATAACTGGGAGACTGGGAATATGATTGTAGCTGTTCAGTATTGTAGTGTTGTTCAGCCCTGTTGTGTTTCCTCTTAACTTCAACACTGTTAGTGGTCTCCTGCATTACTGCTCCAGATAGTTATGTAGCACTGGCAAGAAATGTGAAAAATGCCCCTAAACCACATCAAGTCTGCATTGCGTCGACCCTTGTAAATGTTGTATACAGATTTTTTCTTGAAAGTTTATTTTTTTTGGTCATCCGTAAATCTATCCTTTTTCTGTCCTGCTTATCCAGTACAGGGTTACGGAGAGCCTGAAGCGTCTCTCAAGGTGCACGGGGAGCAAAGCCGGGGCCCCTGCTCATCTCAGGGTGCACATTCAACTTTTAGACACTGGATCGCCTACACTGCATGCGGCAAGAAAGCAGAATCCCAGTGAAAAGGCACACGGGCACAGGAAGAGCATGGAGGCTCCACGCGAGAGCACAGGTGCCAGGCAAACCCACAAACCCAGATGTATCAGCCAACGGTGCTACCAAGTCATCCTGAATTTGATCCCTGTTCTAAGCCAATGGCAATAGCCCAAACAACAAGCTAGTGATGTAGTCATTCCAGCCATAAGAGAGGAACGCTTTTTGATGAATGTGCTACAGAAAGAAAGGCAGAAATTTGAGCATGGAAAGACGTGGGGTCATTTCTCTGACCTTTGGGGTTTGCTCAACATAGTCAAGCTCTCTCCCGCAAATCACTTTACTGCCATACTATTTGGTACTTGCAAATAAGCATCAGCATATTTAGACTTGGATGCTGTTTGTCTTTTTTTGTTTTACTAAATGGGGAATGAAAGTCGGGATTCTGAGTCTGTGAGAGACAGTGATACTACCTGTTGATCCATTTTTCTTTTACGGCTCTCCAGAGCTAGACATCGCCTAGCGTGGAAGAGGCAGAGAAAATCTCAATTGACAATACAGAGAGGTTCATATGACATAAGCAGAAAGTGTTAAACATTTACGTATATATTCATGTTATGAAGGTGAACATGATTTCTGTTTCAGTCCACATGCTACACAGATGTTAGAACTGCTTATATGAGTAAAAAAAACCTTCAAAGATCTAGCATTTTAGCTGGAGATCTCCAAAGATTTTGGAGGAAGTAACGTCAGAAAAGTGATCTTTACCACAACACACAATTATTATTTTTTTTTAATTCAAAACATTATATTACTTAATATAACACTTATTTTTTCCCAGCTGGGAAAAGATGATCTATAATTGGATTCTGATAGAATTGTTGCAACCAATTAAATCTGACAATGTAATGTGTTCAACTAGTAGAAGATGATACAAAACAGACTGGCTGAATTCAAATATATTAAAACAACATTCCTAAATAACAAAAGAAATGTAACAGTAAATGCTGAATGTGGAAGAACTGAAAGAATGCAAAGTTGTGCTTTTTAGGTTTAATGAAGGATGACAGTCTTGTGGGTGAAAAAAATGGTCCCGGGAAAACATTTTAGAGGGAAGTAGAGTCTTACTGTTGCAGAGAATGAAACTAAATGTCACTTTTATTGTATTTGGCTTGAGTTGTAGAGGTACAGTGTGTGTTTTCACTTTTTGGCAGCTAACGGCTGATTTTTGGGTAGTTTCAGTATGTAGCACTGTCACCTAACACCTCCAGTGTTGGGGTCTTGAACCCTCCCCCTACTGTATGTCTAGAGTAGGGGTTCCCGACCTTTTTACGACTGTGGACTGGCTTACATTGGGCAAAAATGTCATGGAGCATGGAATTGCTGCCAGTAACACGTTTTTACCTCTGCAGTGCATCGCTTGGCGGATCAGATTTTGTAAGTGAAGCAGATTCTTTTTATTTTTATTTTTTGGGTGCAATACTGTGGACTGGGGATGGGGAGTGCAAATGTTCTCCCAGAATTTCAGTATCCCTTTAGTGTTTCCCGCTCCAGTCCTGGGGGACCCACAGTCGGCCCACATTTTTGCTACTTCCCAGCTCCCTGCCAAACAGTCCACATTTTTGCTACTTCCCAGCTCCCTGCCATACAGTCCACATTTTTGCTACTTCCCAGCTCCCTGCCAAACAGTCCACATTTTTGCTACTTCCCAGCTCCCTGCCATACAGTCCACATTTTTGCTACTTCCCAGCTCCCTGCCAAACAGTCCACATTTTTGCTACTTCCCAGCTCCCTGCCATACAGTCCACATTTTTGCTACTTCCCAGCTCCCTGCCAAACAGTCCACATTTTTGCTTCCTCCCAGCTCCCTGCCATACAGTCCACATTTTTGCTTCCTCCCAGCTCCCTGCCATACAGTCCACATTTTTGCTACTTCCCAGCTCCCTGCCAAACAGTCCACATTTTTGCTACTTCCCAGCTCCCTGCCATACAGTCCACATTTTTGCTACTTCCCAGCTCCCTGCCAAACAGTCCACATTTTTGCTTCCTCCCAGCTCCCTGCCATACAGTCCACATTTTTGCTTCCTCCCAGCTCCCTACCATGCAGTCCACATTTTTGCTCCCTCCCAGCTCCCTGCCAGACGGTCCACATTTTTGCTCCTTCCCAGCTCCATTTCGGTTACGTGTGTGTCTTGAGATGGGCCAACATCCGGTCCATTTGCTCGGAAATACTCTCTTGCCGGGATAAGCCCCTGGTTCAATGTCTGCTGACTAATGTTCTGGTAGATAGATGGATGAACAGTTCTATTTTATAATAATAATAACTTGGATATAGCCCATTCACGATCTCCAAGCAATAACGTCAAGGATAATCATTAGCGTCAGAAACAGTCATTAGTGGAACATCTACAGAAAATGTAATGTCACAGCTGGTGGTAAACACATAATGTCCGGGGACTCTTCCAAATCAGATAAAGAAGAATGAGTGATGTGTTTACTTGCCAAACCGCTGCTCAAATGTCAGTCACTTAAGGTCCCTGACAGGTTCTCCCAAGCCCCAGCCTGCTGGAAAATTCAGACCTATGATCTTTGGCTCATATTTGCAGCAGCATCAGTACCCCATGAGTCATTTTGAGTGTGTTCAACCAATGCAGTGTTTTCTTCTAGCAGCATCACATTTCATGAGTGTAAATTGATATTTATCTGGGTGGTAGGCAATGAAAAATTGCTGGATGTTTGCATGATACAGAACACTGACATGCATTTATTTCATTGACTGACAATCCCATATTTTGGTAATGAAGTACGTCATGATGGGAGATAAGAACTTTACACTAATGTATTATGGATAGCACTGCCTCACACCTCCACAGATGGGGCTCCCATTCTTGCCTTGTCTTCATACTGTGTGCATGGAGTTTACATGATCTCTACATGTTGTGTGGGTTTCCTCTGCACTGTCCAGTGTACCCTTGCAGTCCAAAGGCATACAGTGAGGCTAATTACCATTAGTGTGTGCTTGTGTGTGAGTGCAGGTACGCATGTACTTTACAATGGCCTGGCAGCCCATGCAGGGTGTATCCCTGGTTTGTACCCTATAATGGCCCAGCACCCCTTGCAGGGTATATCCCTGGTTTGTACCCTATAATCTCCCAAAATCCCTTGCGGGGTATATCCCTGGCTTATACCCTATAATCTCCCAGTGTCCCTTGCAGGGTATATCCCTGGTTTGTACTGTATAATCTCCCAACACCCCTTGCGGGGTATATCCCTGGCTTGTACCCTATAATCTCCCAGCATCCCTTGCAGGGTATATCCCTGGTTTGTACTCTATAATCTCCCAACATCCCTTGCGGGGTATATCCCTGGTTTGTACCCTATAATCTCCAAACATCCCTTGCGGGGTATATCCCTGGTTTGTACCCTATAATCTCCCAACATCCCTTGCGGGGTATATCCCTGGCTTGTACCCTATAATCTCCCAGCATCCCTTGCAGGGTATATCCCTGGTTTGTACTCTATAATCTCCCAACATCCCTTGCAGGGAATATCCCTGGGTTGTTTCTTACTACACCCACTGGCCATACGCCCCCAGCCGTAGCCCTGTATTGGATAAGTGATTGGAAGATGGATAAACGTTTTATGATTTCACATTATCTGTCAAGTGCTTCCCGTGTCCTGGACATTTCTATATAAATCTGTTCACTGACACAGTTATAAAGCGTGATAATGAATGATTCATAATACCTGAATCATTCATCCCTGCCTTCCTCTGAGATTTGATCTATGTACCTTCTCATATCCAGCTGGTGATTTTTTGAGAATTAGGCCACTTGTTGAAGTGGACGTGACTAATTTAGGTGCCTCCTTAACGACGATCGAGATCGCCAAACCTGTATTGCATTGCAGACTTTTCTTTGCACAATACAAATTATAGAACCCAAGTGACTCATTACCTCACCACATGCTGAGAATTTTCATTTAAGAGGTTTAGATATCATGCTGAATACTGTATAGACTGGGTAATGTCTCAGAAATCACAAAACAGTGACTGGTGTTGATTTTATGACCACCTGTACTTAATGCCTTAAGCATAATATGTGTCATTTATTTGCCTATTTATGCACGTATGACACTTAAAATCAATTCTTTACAAATGAATGTTCCTACAGTGCATTTTATATTTTGCCGAAGTAAAAGATGATAATGGAAAACCCTACTGGGATTTTTTTGTTCCTTTTTCCCAGCAGATGGTTCTTTACTGGGGAAGCTCTTTATATTTTGCTGAGCTTGCAGAAAATAAGAAAAAAAATACTAGAATATAAAATAAGATGTAAAGGAGGAGAAGAGGGGGAAGCGGTAAAGGGGAAGATGAAGAAGATGAAGAAGAAGAAAAAGCTGCCAGGCTGTTTTGTACGAGATGCTCAGTCTCATTCCAACCTGCATTTCTGGGTCACTGGAGACATTTAAACTTCAGTTATAATTAACAGCTATTTTTAAACAGAATAAAACTGGAGCGCAGGAGAGGTAGGAAACCATCGCAATTGTCCCAGATTCACTGCTGAATAGGACACATCGCCGCAATTTGCTGAAAGATCAAAGCGGACTAAGAGAATGGAGACAGACTGATCAGTGAGGATAAATGGTTCCTATTATATCGCTCTATGAATAGGCCCCTTTGCAGTTCAAAGAATGTAATAACTGCATTCATTACGGGGATGTCCACTGCGTCAAGCCGTCCGTTTTCTCTTTCTTGCCGTATAGGTGGCCACAGGGGCCACAGGTTTCACTGGGCTGGTGTCTTCCGCCAAATTAAGACACCCGATGTTGCCATCCAGGGATTGAATAAGGAGCGGAGCAGCGAGTCCCAATGGACCCGGATCTATCGCTAATTATGTCAGACGCAAATGTGCCACCTCAGAGCAAACACGGGACGTCCCGTCTTTATTACATATTCGTTTTTTGGAACATCTCATTCATTTTTTTTTTCCAGAAGTGCCATAATCATGGAGATATGGAGGAGCCGTATTTGTGTTTTATATATATTAATACTTTAAATTATGGCTCATCTCGTGATTTATCTTAGAAATATATCGCGATGAATTCCATCCAATAATACAGATGTATTTGGATACAGATGTAAGGATGATAACGTGGCAGTATATGATCACGATAAGGGACATTTGTTCCTCTGTATAGCATCAGAATCCTTGCATGGCGCAGACTGTTGATTTGCCGAGTGCTGAAAAATATAACGTTCTGGGAAAAGTGAAAAGCGAATGGAGCCGCCTTAAAGCTACTGTGACTAAACAGTAAGACGCTGGTGAGGTTCCCCCGCCGAAGATAACATTCAGTAAATGTGCAAATAGCGTTTCCCTCGCAGTCTGTGCCTCTGCAGGCTTCGCAGGTCTGTGTCGAGCGGCTTAATGAGAGCTACACCTGCCTCGACCCCTGTGTCTTTTCACATCATGAAAGGGCTGACCTCAAGCCCGGTATGATAACTATGCGTTTTCGGCCACTTCAAAGCAGACGTTCCCCCCCTGAAATCCAATTAAAGGCTACCTTCGTCTGAACTATATTTATATATCTTGTTACTACTATAATTAAAGTACTTTAATTAAATGTCTTATTTATGCATGTCTGAGTGACAGCAGTTTAATCCTAGAATTTCTCTGTGCTAATTTGTTGTGTTATCTCCGTTTTTCAAGTCATAAAAGTTAACCTAAAATTCTACGCTTTTTTTAATGACGTAGACGTAAGCCTTAGTATGTTTTTCCCCCTCCAAAAAGTTTTTTTTTTTTTTCATTTTCACATTTTCTGCACAGTTCAAGCAGCAAAATCTCAAAGACGAAAGTGTGTGCGATACCCTCAGGAAAAAAGGTGGACATTCTTTCCGGACCCTTTCCCACAAAAGAATTCTTACACCCAACTCCAAGGCTGGAACTCACCTTCCCACTAAAGGTCAAACAGGTCACACATCTGGATGTGAAATGTGACCTCTCTGATACTCCACACTCGCTGTTGGAGCTCCCTTGTCTACGTGTCTGTTAAAAGCCCTTCTCCTAACGAGGAGGCCACTTTAAGCATAGCTTCAGGCAGCAGGATATCCTGCGCCGGCGACATCCGTCCCCAAAACCGCACTGTCCACTGACACTCCAGATGTGTGTTTCATACAGAAAGGTGAGTGTAAGGCTAGGCCATATCAAAGCCCCCTCCCCTCACACTCTTGCTAATCACGGGGGTGTGAAACACCCCTTAAGTGGCTGTAAGGCAGGAGATAATATTTTGAAAGCTCTTTGATTGTAACCTGAATGCAAACTTAAAGTGTCCAGCTAAAGACATAAAAACATCTTATTTCAATCATCAATTTCTAGTGATACTTTTCTAAAGTTCTCATGATGATCTCTCTCCTGGTGTCGAATAAACTATATGGACTAATCCTTATGGACCCCAATGGATTGCCAGCCTACTCAGGGTGTTCCTCACCTTGTCTTCTGATCTTCCTGAGATTAGCTCTAGGTCCACCATGACGCTGTCCTGGATTAGCAGCTATGAATAGATTGATGGAAGGATATGGAAGGATAAAACTATCTGAAATTAACCACCAAAATTTCGACAAAAATAACAGATCCTATGGCAGTGATAGCAGCTATGGTCTAATGGGCTTGTCTTCTGCTTTTAACACAATGTCAATGTGTAGAATGTGTTTTTAAGAGATGGGGAAAATGAGAGAAGAGTCACGGTATCATCATCATCACGGCTGAAGAAAGTATCTGTGATCATTTAAAAGTCTCATTAAAGGGGTTAAAATTTATCTACAGCTTCATGTATCTGGCAGAAAGGGAGTCTTCTCACGCTGTGCGTGAAAGATGACCTGACAGGACAAAAAATGACGTAATTAGCATTGGAGCAGTTGGACAAGGATGGGAGCGATTAGGTGTGGGGGGCGCGCGCGCGCGGGGGAGGGCTCAGGTGACGGCCGGCAAGGTGAAATATGACAAATACACCTCACACCGAGTGACACTGCGGGACGAGGGTGCAGACGCAAGGGAGCGAGGAGATAAGCAGAGCTGTAATGGTGCTAATTTGTCAGCTATAGCCCTTAACAGTGAGGAGTCATGTTGGTTCATTAAACATATAATGACAATAAAGATAAGAAAAAGGATAAGAATTTAAAAAGACTACTTATTGTTCAATCCATCCAGAGAGGCAGGATAAAAATATATAATTACAAAATTATATATTATATACCAATCATGACTCCCTTAACCCCTACGCATCCCTAACCTTAACCATAAGTAACCAAACAAAATACAAGTCTTTTGGCATTTTTATTTTCTTGATTGCATTCAGAGATTTCTATGAAATTGAATTTCCCCTTGTGGAGACTGAAAAAAATAGTCTCCACAATGTCAAAATAACAGGTTTTTTTCACATTGTGGGGACCAAATATCACAACATGTAATGTATACTTGGACCACACACACACACACACACACACACACACACACACACACACCTATTACTTTTTTCACCTCAAGTCGTTTTTGATGATACCTATAAAATGGGACATTGCAGCCTCACTTGAGCTAACAACGTGAAACATTACACGCTTATTGATGATCTTTAAAGCAGACTGATTTTTATCGCTCTGTTTTTCAGATGTGTGTAACCACCAGCAGTGGGAGTGACAGCAAACCGTCTGATTTATGATAGCAAAGACTCTGAAGAGGAAATAGCATTGGATTGAGTCGCAGACCGTGCCCAATACAACACCTGGACTGTTTATGCTTCCTGCTTGTACACTCTTTTATAAGTCTTTTCCTCCCTCTTTCTCTTTCGCTCCAAAGGTTCTTTTCGCTTAGATAATGTGCATTCTCGTAAGAAACAAAAGAGGTTAGATGAAGCGTTTCCTTATTCCTAGCTCTGCTAAATAATGCAGAAAATTCCACATGAAACCTCTTCATATAAACCACATCAATTTTTTATTATTTCACCGGAATCGAACCACATACTTAAAGATTAAAACCACAGCTGATCACTTATAAGGCAGGCTTGTAATAGCCCCAAAGTGTCTGTCTAACTTTCAACCATTCTTGTTTTCTTTCTTGCTTCCTATAATGTATCAAAATAGTTTTTTGTGTCTGTTTCCAGCTGAAAAAAATCTCTTTTCCCATAGTGCCTGTTTTGATTGTCACATGTAACTAGTTGGTGTAGCACTTGGGAAATTTATCCAAAAGTTAGACATAGCAGGAAGTGATACTCTCACATCAACGCTACCCAGCAGCACCTGCTGGCCTGTCTCCATGGATATGTATGGATATGCAGAGGCAATGGCAAGGACCTAATTCAAATTCGTCTGTTTTGCATGCTGCTAGGAAATATGTTTCATTTACAGTTTGAGAACTTCTGGACTCGAGCGATTCCACAAACGGTTTAATGAAAGGATAACAGTACAACTCTGTAGACTGTGTACTCAAGATAACATTGCCTCCATGGCAATTAAGTAATGTAATTAAATATTATATAAGTGCACAATTACCTCACAATGGTGCCAGTTTTCTAGGCCTAACAGAGCATTAACGCTAGAGAAGGAAATACTTTATATCAGTTGAAACATTTAAAATAAGAAAATCACCAGAAAATTATGATAATTGTTAATTTGGTAAGTAAATATATTACTGTCACGCCCTGAAATTATTGCTGTCTACAACGTTAAAAATAGCAACATAATGAAAAGCCAACACATGGCTGACTAATGAAAATTAAATCAGACCCCAAACACAGTTTGTTTAAAAATCTCTAATTTGTTCAAAAACCATGTGTACTCAGCTATAGTGTATAACCACTGGTCTTACTGGCCAACAAAAAAATACACACATTCAGTTTCTATGATTTCCTGTTAATAACTGGGGTGAGCCTTATTTTATACCGTTAATGTTAACTCATGTATAAATAATTTTAATTAAATGCAAAACAAGTTTAAATGCAGATTATATGTAAAAACAGGGCCGAATGTATTACTCAGCTTGACTGAAACTTCATTACATTTCGCTGGGTTATTTCTTATCTTGTTTCAGACATTGCGATGTCTCTATCACACCAATCTCTCTTAATTTATAAAGATAATTTATTAAAAGACCATGTTATTAGGTAAATAATTCTTGCTATATAAAACACCATCAGGCTTTTCACATTTTGCAATAATATATGGGGTCTTCACTGCACGTGAAGCAGTGTTCAGCCGCATCAGTGTGTCTGTGAAACTCACTGGAAACCCACAACTGTTTCAATGAGATGCAGTGAGCAGCACTGCCACCTTGTATGTCTTGGTTTTCAACCTCCATTGTGGGTCCGCTCTGTCCTCACTAAGTTTTTATGCTCTCTCGGTTTTTGCCAGTGGTCTGGTCTGTGTACGAAGCTTCCCTCCACAATCCAAATAACGATCAGTGCCGTCCGGGTGAATCTGTGGTCACCAGTCGCCTTTAGCAGTGTGTATCGATGTGTGTGTTACATCAGGGCTCTGCAATCCTTTTCTTCCCTACTAAATAAATGCCTATTGGCAATAAATCGAGTTATTGAGGTTTGTTTGGTTACATCCGGGTTCCTCTCATCTTGTAGTAGACGCAGCTCTTGCTCTCCCTGCCATTTCCGTCAAGGATCTCTCTCTGTGCTTCAGCGTGGAAACAGTGACTGACGATTTGCATGAAGCACCATCCCCTACGTGAGCAAACAAACACAATCAAAGACTTGTACCTGTAGCTATTTGTAATGAAATCAGCAATAAGATCAACAGCTGTAAAGGGGCATTGACTCACGTGCCTATGGAAAACTAAATAATATATCATTTATATCATTTATCAAAGCCCATGGAGCGATTATTATCATTTGGAGTGTTTTTCTTGCTTATTCTCTGCCATCATCATTGCGCCGGAGTGTCTATATAAGGAAGAAACCATCTGTGAGTAATACAGCAAATGTGATCTGATATGATCTCTCCGCATGGGGCCTATCTGTTACCTGTTGTATAACAGCCTTGCTCATAATTGAACGAATGATTTAACACTTACTGTAAGACTAAGCAGCTCCCCAAGAGAGCAGAACGAGTGTAGTCTAAATACCTGGGGGGGGAGTGCACAGTGTGTGGGGGGAAATAAGCATAGGTATTGTTCTTGGAGTAAGGCGAAGGAGTCTTTTGGGCAAATGAACTCCAGCCCCATCTGGATTTATCTCTGGCATGTGAATCCTAAGGAGGATGGGCTACCTGATGGCCAGGAGCATCAGTATAATGGTAGTATGGCATGAAGACATTGACTTTCAGGGTCTAGTTAAGAATATTTCTTCTTCCCTAAATGACAATCCATTAAAAGTAGGTCAGGAGCGACCTGTCTGGTGATGTGTCATGCATTTTCTTTATTCTTTCTCTCTTTTTTCCTTTCATTTTTTCACACTAAGCAGAGAAGAGAGGGGGGTTAACACAGTTAGTGGCTGTCTGGACTCCGCTTGGAATATTGCCTTGGCGCACACTATCACATTTCATCATTCACGTGGAGAGCTGAAGACTGGTACCGGTTTCCTATAACTGCTTGTGAAGATGATTGATTGGCTGACTCGTGTGTGGCGGTGAAGTCAAAGTATCCAAAGTAGTTTTGAGGTGAAATTATGGATGAATGTATGGATGACTGGATGGTTGGACAGACTGTGCGAGGTGTGCAGCTCAGTGGGCAAGGGATCTGTACCTATCACCAGAAGGTTGTGGCTTTGAATCCTCTGGTCAGCAGAACAGTAACATCTACCTCGGGCACTTATCTCCAGCTGCCCTAGGGGCATTGGATGACCCTGCTCTCTCACCCCAAGCTACCCTCACGTGAAAATGGTCTGTCAGTTTTTCTCTGGTTCTCTCGAGCACATTAAAAGTGATTAGGGCACGATTTAGAGCATTCTAGACCCGTTCATATAGATCAGGAATTCCCAGTGCTGATCGCGGTTGGCCAAAGTGTACCCTGCTGTTCCAGTTAAGCTCTTAATTAATTAGCTTTTATTGATCTGCTGACTGAATAAGCCATGCAATTCAGAATGAACGTGTTTGAGAATCTTTCTCAGATTGCACCATTTTTGCACCATCGTGCAATATCTGTTACTTTAACACATGGTCATATTTACGTAGCCTGTGACAGCCTGACATTCCATCAGGAGTCCGTCTTGTACTGTGTCTCGAACTTCACAGGATCAGCTCCAAGCTCGCTGTGACCGAGTCCTGGGTAATCGCTTCATGGATGGCTGGACAGATACATGTTAAAACATTCAACAATCCAGTTAGTGCTTAATGTTTAAAATATTGCAAGTGGGAACCTGAGCCTTTGTACTAGCAAAATAGCTTGTTTGTTACATTTGGTCATTTATACAGTAAAAAATTTATTATTAATGTTAATATAGACTAATAAAGCATTTGCTTACTTGTTCCATATGACTAAAAATTCTAGCTTGCAACAAATATATTCTCTTTCATAAAATTTGAATCATCTGCAGGCCTACAGCTTAATCTAGGGTGATTAATTATGGGTTCATGTGAGACAGAAACATGCATTAATGTCCGCACCAGTAGAGGCACTTTGCTCTCCGATAAAATGCTAAAAATGACTCATTTATTGTTTTCTGGGTGTCCAATCATTGGACAATAATAGTAATTCAAAATTCTTACCATTACCTAGAGGCATACGCTTGCATGTGTGGTGGTCTTCTCAAAACAAAATGTCATTACTTAATTAAATAAGCTGGAAACACCATCGGATTTTTTTTTCCCCCCACTGTTGCTGGTCGATCTTCAGCTAATCTATAAAAAGTCATTATTAAAAACAAGCTTTTATAGATTGCTTATAGAACATTGTTTGTATGTGATTGATCAGACCTTTAATGTATAATCATTTTGCAAGAAAACATAATCTTTAACCTTTTTTTGGTGGTGGAGGTGGTGAGGGGGAGGTAATTTCCTAATCAATCTTTCTCTGGAAAAATATGTGCCTACCAAGATGTGCAGGACATGAGTGGTGAGCTATAACACATCCCAGCACCCAGAAGCCCACCGCCCTCCAAGATAACCTGTTGAGCTTCATAAATCCTGGCTTCTTGGGATAGATTGTCATGGATAGAGCCCTGAGCAAACCCTCGGTGATGCTGAGCACTGGATGCGATTCCATAGATCAGATCTTCTGCAGCACAGCGTGGCCCACAGCAGCCAGACTAGTTCCAGAGGGGTAATAGGTGTGTATTGAGAGCCCTTCAACCTGTCATCCATCCATCCATCCATCCATCCATCCATTTTTCGAACCGCTTGTCCTACTGGGTAGTGGGGGGTCCGGACCCTATCCCGGAAGCAATGGGCACGAGGCAGGGAACAACCCAGGATGGGGGGCCAGCCCATCGCAGGGCACACTCACACACTCTCACACCTATGGGCAATTTACCAACTCCAATTAGCCTCAGCATGTCTTTGGACTGTGGGGGAAACCGGAGTACCCGGAGGAAACCCCGCGATGACATGGGGAGAACATGCAAACTCCACACACATGTGACCCAGGCAGAGACTCAAACCCGGGTCCCAGAGGCGTGTGGCAACAGTGCTAACCACTGCACCACCATGCCGCCCCCCTGTCATACACCACCTATTAAATAGCGAGAGCTGAGCAGGATGAACAGGGACAAATTACACATGACAGCAAAAACATATTAAATGCAAATGGGGCCATGTGTGGCCTTGGGGGTTCTGACTCTATGCCCATAATCAGAAAGTTGTTGGTTCAAGTCCCACAGCCAGCAGAGAGATTTCACCACTGGGCCCTTGAGGAAGACCCGTGGACCACCCCCGCCTCATATTGCTCCCAGAGCTGACTGACCCTGCATTCTCAGCAATGCATGCCACTGTGGATGAAAGTACCTGCTAAATAAATTCATATATCTGGCCCAGCTGAATGTGCCTGGCAGCCGAGAGGTTTTCAGCAATGGCTGCAAAAAGGAAATGAAGACGCCAGACAGAGAGTAACAGCTCAGTAATGCTGAACGGTGATTATCAGCCTGTCATTCATTGCTGACATTTATCTTCCTAGCCAGGTAGCTGCTACAGCATTGAGTTGAAATTATGGAGTGACTTTAATTGGCTGGGAAGATGGCAACAGAAATGTATGCATATATATATATATATATATATATATATATATATATATATATATATATATATATATATATATGCATATATATCAAAGATTAAATAATGGTCATATCTAACATGAAGAAGCTAGTCCACTGTACAGTTCAACACCCTTTCTTCAGTGTTGTAAAGTTCTACATCTTCGATAAAGAGGTAATAAGCTTTACAGGAAGAACACTAACCCTCCCCTATATTAAGTTAACTTGAAAAGGGTTATATTTGTTGGGGAAATATCTGCTAAAGGTTTTTCAGGTACTTTTTTCCCTCACTTCAGGCCAAGTTCAGCTCTTAAAATTCTGGGCAGGTAGTTCAAGGAGGAAATGCTCGGCCTCTCACAGCTTCAGACTGCCGCCAATTTGCCCACGGCCCACGTTCATTAGCTTTCTTCCAGTTTTGGTTACATCTCAAATTAGCTGAAGACACATAAAAACGAATTGCTTCGCTGTTTCGGGGTGCGGTTTCGGACTATTACTGCGAAAGTATAAAAATCACTTTGAGAAGGAAAGAAAAACTGCAGCCAAATTTTTGTATTTCTCTGCCTTTTTACAGAAAATTATGGAAATATTACTTTTATTGCAGCTAACTTTAGTTTATGTCTTCCAGAACCAACAGCTGGATGGAGGGAACTTCTTCGGATGTGAACAGATGACGAATTTTATTTTCCAAGTTTGTGTTGCAGAAGGGGGATTCAAACCCACAACCCAGGAAGCCTGAAGCACCTTGCTACCCACGTTTTATCATACAGTGTATAAATCAAGTATTACTGAATCAAATATTGCAGATGAACTGTGGTGCAGGTCACATATACGTTAACAAATCGATGCGTTAGTTATTAAATGTTGCAGTAAACTGGACATAAAACAGGAGATTCTCTCTACAGACGTGTTTATTATCCTGCACTAAAACGCACAGAAAGACGTTTTCAAACGGACGCCGGGCCCTTTTCGAACATCGTCACTTAAATGTCAATAATTATGCAAACTGCTCTGTAGGTGGCAGTTAGGGACCTGGTGGAACTCTGACAACTGTTGTGGAGGATGGTGATGGGAAGAGAGACTTCGTACTTAAGCCCCCGGAGCTCAGTCCCGTAGCCCCTGAAAACCCGGCCAGACAACAGCCTGCAGCACACAAGCACTTCTTTGCTGTCGGTGTTTATTCATGTGAGTGCGACCATTTATTTCAGTGCCATGAGGTAAATCTCAAATACCGAAAGAGGCGACGGCGAGAGATGCTTTGGATATATACTTGAAAATTTAACTCTATACCCAAAAAGAATAAAACAAATGAGAGAATTAGCACCTTAAAGGTGTAATGATTTGTTTACTATAAAATAGTCCCTCGTGCTTTTAGTAATTCTGCTACTTATGACATATGACCCATCACCGTCTGATTGCAAATTCGAAACTATTGTTATGTCTTTTAATCTATTAGGGATATAATGTTAAGGTACTAATGACCAGAGCCGGAAAGTTAAGGTCCTGAAAGTACAAATCCAGACCACAGTTTTGTTTCAGCCAACCAGCTGAGCATAAAGAGTGACAGTCACAGAGTACTCAATTGGTTGTTTGAAATAAAACCGTGGTCTGGATTTGTACTTTCAGGACCTGAACTTTCCGGCTCTGCTAGGGAATGGGGATGTGACTGCTTAGAGTCGGTACCCGTTACAACTGTTCTGGTTAAATCCTGATGTAGGAGGAGGTCAGTGCTTTCATTTGCTGTTCACTCATTTAATCTAATGTTTTTATCTTGGTTTAGTGTATTCTCTCAAAAATTAACTATTTATGGTCAATTTTCCAGTTTTGTTTCTGACGTTCTAAAGATTATTCTGATGGTTTAGGCAGTAGCAGATTTTTAACCTAAATTTTATAGACGCTAGACAATTTTGTATTCAGCGATCTATAAACAGGACAGCTGTAGACCTCCTATGGCAGTTCCTTAGCTGGCCACAGCAAAAGCGCAGTGCAAGAGAATTCTGTTTAAAGTGATCACGCCTGGAATGGGAGAACTGACAGTTCCTGTAAAATGGTTCTAATTAGGCACAATGTGTGTTTTTGTTCATTTAAAGGAAAGGATCAATACACTAATGTTCTGTAACGGCCTAATCTACTTTACACCAAAAATAAAACAATAGTCTACTCCATCCCCCATTTCTGGTTATGTACTGCCAAATGCTACATAGCTGTGTTATTCCTGTACAACCACAGTGAAAATGTTTCTTAAACAAGGAAGCACCAAAGAGATCCCAGTAACGAGAGCCTCAAGCAGGTCTCATGGAAAAGCAGAACCTGGTGATAGAGGCCAGATTCTATTACTGACATGAACACAAAATCTCTCCCTCTACTGCCGTCCTGCTCCACAGGCTGGTGAGTAAACAAACTTAGCCCAAACTTCAGCCCAGAGTAGATGTGTATAATGTGTGTGTGTCACCAGACTGCATGGGTGAGGTGCAGGTGTGCAGGCCTGCTTTTGCCCTTCAGGCCTACTTTTGCCCTTCAGGCCTGCCTTGGTGTGATAAAAGATTTTGTATTAATTTCTGGCTGGAAGCTATAGTACAGTTGCTCTCAATTCATCCTTAAAAACGTTATTGAGCTCCACTGATGAAGTTCAGCTGAAAGCGATTCTATTAAGTTTCTCTGTCGACCAGTTAAATCGCCCCCATGATTTCTGCTGCAAACCAAAAATATTATAGTTACAGCCACCTCCTGCAATGGGAAGAGGAGTTGGCTAAGAATGACATAACTTCTATATAAACTGATATGAATACTTTTTTTTTTTTTTTTTGCGAGCTGCTGCTGACAATTCCAGCAACAAAACTCCTCGTCTTCCTCACTGCAAACCCTCCCCAACAAAAATTGTCTGACTCGGGGCCTTGAGAAGTACTTAACCCTCCTGCCACAGCAGACCACAAACAGCTGTTTACATGGCTGCAGAACAGGGCCCTAGGATCAAAGAAGACCACCCAGCACTGCGGAAAGTGCCGGAGCTTTCCCGAGGTGTCTGTCAGCATGAGCTGGCCTTGCTCGGAAAGATAAGCCCCAAACCATTCCAATCAGTATGCTACTGACATTATTTAATTACCTTTAACATGCAATCAGCCCTTAACAACACACTTCTCCTTATGGCAGGTATGACTTTCTTATTGCAGTTAAATTGCATCATATAACTGTTTTATATGAACAGCCGAACTGATAGAATTTTCCAGGGGAGAAATTTGCTGCTGAAACTGATAAGACAACTAGTTACACAAAAGGCCCCAATATTTATCTCATTAAATAGGAATATTGAATAGAGTGGAAAACGATTGTACACTCTGTGACTTTCATTCAAGTAATATCATATTACCAAAGTAGGAGGCAATGAAATCAGGATAATTTGAATGATGAGCGTGATTTCTGTGTAGATAAATTGGTTTATGTACATCTGAGCCAGTAATAAGGGGGATTATGTTACAAGGCAAATTTAGAGAATAATTCGGAAAAGTTCATTGCATTCTTTAGAAATGTTAATTAATTGAGCTAACCAAAGTAAAAAGGCTTTTGTTGTGTGTAACAAACTATTTGTTATGGGTTGTTAATTATTAATGTACTGAAAATTACAAATCTTCAAAGTCAGTTCCTAGTCTCAAAACAAGTATTGTTTTATATACATAATTGTGGGCACATTTGTATATTTATTTATAAAGTTCTATGCACAATAATCCCGATTTTGTATTTTAGGATTTGTTCGTCTTTCTTTGGCAAATAACTGTAACTTGGCTTAATTAAGAAAGACATACAATTAATCATTTAATTTTTACTTTGGATTATTTGACTAAGTCTGGAGTTTTATGGGGGCCCTTTGCCCACTATTAACTGTAAATAATTAACAGTGATCTTTTTGTTTTGAATATGTCAAATGATTCAATATGCAATAAATAACCAGAAAATTAAGAAGTTTAGTTTGATTTTGTGGTCTGCCGTGTTTGGTGATTAATCCCTTCTGTTGGAGGAAATAAGTTATAAAAAAATATAAACAAAACAAAATACAAATAAAATAATGAAACGTGACTTTGTCGGTCATGTGGAAAACATTTACGTTTTTAAGTCCGTCTTTGCCAAATGTGTGCATGATTGCAAAATGCTCACTGTATTTTGAATTTGCAGACAAACATTTTGTTACTCTATTACTTTTCCTGCTGCAGAAGTTATATGGAGCAGCCTTGCTTATATGTGTGGTTTTCTGAATTAGCAGGGCCCTCGCTCTTTGCGTACCGCTGACTCCTCGCATGAACGCCTTTCAGTCCCTCACTAGCTTATCAGACCGACCTGATCAGCAGCCCCGCAGTTAAGGAGGCTCTTTGCTCCATTACTCGTCTGTCACTGAGCCACTCCAGCCGGCTTGTGCCTCCACCAAGGTCTCTATCTGGCCTGCATGGCTCGGTCCGCTCACTCGCCTCGGCGTAACGGGGCTGCCTGCACCTCCGCCTCACCTCTCCTTCTCCCCAGAGGAGGCTACGTTTCCAAACAGCGGTGGCCAGCTGACCGGAGGGGCGTTCTGCCTCTGATCCGGTGGCGATTCTGTCCGCCCAGCTGGCAAAACACAAAGCAAATCGATAGCGGCCGAGAGCGCTCCAGGAGGCCACGCTACCCAGAATGCCTTGCTTCTCTTGGTCTGCTAAAGACAGAGGCTCCTTCAGTACAGAATCAAACTCATAATTCATTTATGCCCTGCAAATATTTTCTGCTGAATTAGTTGAGGTTCCTGCTAACGCTAAAGCTTAATGACTGATTATAAAGAGGTTTTAAAATGTCTTTTGATTGGACGTTCCTTAGACAGCATCATTAAATGTGATACGTAGACAGGAAGGGGATTTTGTTTATGGGTCCTACCGTGAAGGTTAGGGGATGGAGCTCCCTGATTTCAGAGGAACGTGGGGCAGGTGTTGCTCTCCACAATCTGTGGCGTATCTGAGGCCTTTCTCTAAGGCCAGGAGTGTGGAGCGGGACTGGCCAACCTCGTCAGCGCTGGGTCCACTTTGTGGAGACCGTAAGACATCTTTGCGACAGAGCCTGGTCAGCTCCGTCTCCATACATCTGCCGGATTTAATGATCCCATAATTGTCTCTTTTGAACTGGCCCCCACTCTGCATTCTGACAGCTGCTATAATGGTTGCCACTTCACTCCCAATCGCAGGTTGGTGGCTATGCGCAGGTGATTTGGAGAGACAGGGACTAAAAGGTAGAGAGAAGAGAGAGAGAGACAGAGAGAGGAGAGAGAGAGATAGAGAGAGGAGAGAGAGACAGAGAGAGGAGAGAGAGAGAGACAGAGAGGAGAGACAGAGAGAGGAGAGAGAGACAGAGAGAGGAGAGAGAGAGACAGAGAGAGGAGAGAGAGAGAGACAGAGAGGAGAGACAGAGAACAGAGAGAGGAGAGAGAGAGACAGAGAGAGGAGAGAGACAGAGAGAGGAGAGAGAGAGGAGAGAGAGACAGAGAGAGGAGAGAGAGACAGAGAGAGGAGAGAGAGGAGAGAGAGACAGAGAGAGGAGAGAGAGACAGAGAGAGGAGAGAGAGAGGAGAGAGAGACAGAGAGAGGAGAGAGAGAGAGACAGAGAGGAGAGACAGAGAACAGAGAGAGGAGAGAGAGAGGAGAGAGAGACAGAGAGAGGAGAGAGAGACAGAGAGAGGAGAGACAGAGAACAGAGAGAGGAGAGAGAGAGACAGAGAGAGGAGAGAGACAGAGAGAGGAGAGAGAGAGGAGAGAGAGACAGAGAGAGGAGAGAGAGGAGAGAGAGACAGAGAGAGGAGAGAGAGACAGAGAGAGGAGAGAGAGAGGAGAGAGAGACAGAGAGAGGAGAGAGAGAGAGACAGAGAGGAGAGACAGAGAACAGAGAGAGGAGAGAGAGAGACAGAGAGAGGAGAGAGACAGAGAGAGGAGAGAGAGGAGAGAGAGACAGAGAGAGGAGAGAGAGACAGAGAGAGGAGAGAGAGACAGAGAGAGGAGAGAGAGAGGAGAGAGAGACAGAGAGAGGAGAGAGGAGAGAGAGACAGAGAGAGGAGAGAGAGACAGAGAGAGGAGAGAGAGACAGAGAGAGGAGAGAGAGAGACAGAGAGAGGAGAGAGAGACAGAGAGAGGAGAGAGAGACAGAGAGAGGAGAGAGAGACAGAGAGAGGAGAGAGAGAGACAGAGAGAGGAGCACTCGGGTGGCGGAGCAGCTGCTGTTGTATGTTTTCGCTGGCAGCGAAGAGCATGGAGGAGCTCTGGGAATTGGGAGTCTGATTTCAGAGAAACTGGAGCTCGCTTCAAAGAGACAGCAGTTATCCCCAGCTGATGGAACTCAAACCAAAGGAAAACAGCAACCAAGCGAGAAGCGTCGCTCCCAGCCTAGATGTTGTGCCTCTTTTATTTCTCTTTAGGAAGCGGCGCAAAATAACAGGACCGACGTCTGCGGCGATTCAGGCACCGCTAACCATCACCGAGCGTTTAACTGCTCTGAATGTCTCAGAGACCAACATCACTCAGGTCTGCCCCGACTCTGCTTGTCACCAAGGTAGTCTTATGTCAAAGTGCAGACTGCTTTTCATTAAACGTCGGGGTGTAAATTACCTGCTCCTCGCTTTCATGTCCAAGTAAGTGCTATATATGCCTAAAAGAGACATTCAGCTCTAAGTTGGCATATAGTAAATATTAACGAGTAACACATAAATCAACGAGTTAAAAAGCAGGCAAAAGACCAGCAGAATAGGACATATCACATTTCTCATCCACTTAATCAGCTGAAGGGTTCGTTAAGCGACATTCTTATGTACAGTATACTTAATTGTTTTTTTTTTTTTTAAATCTTACTTAGCAGGGGTCTAACAAACACCATGGAGCAATTGACCGGCAAGTTCCTCCAACTCTTGAGTGGGTTCATCCAGTGAACAATAACACATTTATCGTACCTATGAAGGTGATGTAATTACAACAATAGATCATTCCAGTGCGGTGAGTTCTGTACTGAACCAAAGTGTACAGCGATTGTTCTGAAGTGGGTCATATGTGTGTGTTTTGTCTTCACTGTTGGGACGTCAGGAACTATTAAATTTATGCTGAATGGATCATGACTGAGCGAGACTGGAGCAAAGTAAGGATGTGTTTAGCTAACATTGCAAACGTGAGGTGGTGCTTATTCCAAAAGTTGAAGTCTGGCTGATGTTGCATCTCTTGGCTGTCGCTCGTCATCCCTGTGAATGGGGCGGGGGGGGGGGGGGGGGGTTGCTGATAGAAGGTGTTAAAACCACAGACAGCCAGGCCCGTTGGGGGGGCGCACACGCTAATGGATATAGCACACCCCAAGTCTGTGTCTGCCCTCGCTGCCGTTCCA
This sequence comes from Brienomyrus brachyistius, assembly GCF_023856365.1. Classification (NCBI taxonomy): domain Eukaryota; kingdom Metazoa; phylum Chordata; class Actinopteri; order Osteoglossiformes; family Mormyridae; genus Brienomyrus; species Brienomyrus brachyistius. The sequence goes on from NC_064539.1 coordinate 28,909,654, forward strand.
GACGTCACAACGCCACCCCTCCCCCTCCAAAACCCTGTTCCCAGGCCAGACTTGCAATGCCCCATTTGGCAGCACCGAAGGAGACGGTTCTTTCCGGAGATGAGGATCCCGGGATGGTCCAGTTGCTGAGGAGGCAGTTGGGGGGCGAGGGGTCCTGCCCCGGGGAAGAGCCTTCAACCGTCTGCCCTCGGCTTGGATCCAGACGCTCCGTTGTGTAAGCGGCTGGGATGTGAATCGCCCCCTGTGCCCGCCTGTAACTTCAAAGAGAGGAGCCCACCCCCCAGCTCACCCCTCCCCCATGGAGCAGACTCTGAGCGGGTGAGCTCTGAGCCTCACATTCCTAGCTGCTAGCATACCTGTCGATTTTTCTCCGTTCTTTGTCCCGTCAGCGTCTGAAATAATGCCCTTGACCACCCCCCCGTTCAGTCTGGCTGGAAATAAAGGAATTAGAGAGGAGGGAAATAAAAGCTGAACAAAATTTGATGAATGTATCAGAGTAACACTTAAGTATTTTTTATGCAGACATGCTGGTGGAAGGTTTCCGATGCTTCGGGTTATGTGGTCACCAGAACCCGTCCAGAACAGGTGTGACACAGCGCCATGTATAGAAGCATTTCCCCGGAGGAGCTGCCAGTAACATGCATCGTGTCAGAGTGACAGCTGTGTGTTGCATGCGTGTGGAAGTCGTCGCTTGCAAGAATGCCGTCCTTGGGACCCCACCTGACAGGGCAGGCATTTTTTCTGCACTGAAATTAACCTAACCCCAGCATGCATTGCCCCTAACCCCACTCGGCCAACTGAGCAGCAGAGGCTTGTGAAAGGTGTCATCTGATTGGCTGAGGGACTGATTGGGCTGGGTTTCTTTCTTCGGAATTCCGAGTACAAAAACAAGGCCCTTACAGGCGTTACGATGCGACAGGCAGAGCTGTTGGTGAGAAGCAGGCGTTTCACCCCCAAAAAGCTCAGGGGCCATCCCTGCACCCCCTCCCTCGTTCGACACCACCGTCTCTTCACACGGCCTGATTCTGAGCTCTGCTGAGGATGACCTATCTTCTCCTCGGGAGGGGCCCCGGAAACTCAGCCCCCGCGCACTGACCTCATTTTGACACGAGCCTTTTGGGCGCACACATGCGGTCCTTGACCCTACTGGATTAAGCGTCTGATTTGATGTGGGCGCCAGCTGTGAAATCATTATGTAGCCTAAGTCAAATCCCCTTTTTTCCTCCTTTTTTAAGTTTCCAGTGTTTCTGCAGCTGGTCTCTGTGCAAATTTTATATTCATTTATAAAGGAAGTGGGGTGTAATAAATGTAACTGCGTTACTTTGATTCGGGAAAAAAAGCGCAATTATTTCTTGCCTGTGCTCATGCATATGAAATATGAAAGACCAATTGAGGAGGGCATTTTTTTTCTTTTATTTGAAGGCTTTAGAGTTCTAATAAAAAAAAAAAATGAAGTATGCCGCTTCAGCACATTAAAAGGACAGGTCAGTTAGACTTTGACCCCATCTGCGACACTTTTAGACAAGCGTAGGTTTGTACTCTTCCGAAAATACAGGGGGAGCTGAATATGAGATGTGTTCTGTGTTGCATGGCCCTCATCTGAGTCATTTAGGCCCAAATTAATGCTGCGTTGTTGAATCCCTGTCGTTCATTTGTTTCTACTGCTTCCTTTTCCGCTGGGTGAAAATCTGACAAGTATATATGTGGATAAAAGCGATTTCAGCACAGTCTATATGCAACATATTGCGGCTGTTTAATACTGAGCAGGAGCCAGAAATGTGGGCTCCCCAGATTGGTGTGGAATCATGAGCGTTACCATAACACATGTATGGGCTTTTAATGAATTCATTACTTTAAATGACCCCAGCTGTAGTTGTGGATACTGTGTATACTGTAGTCTACTGAAATCCGAATCTTCTAATTCTAAGCCATTGTCATTAATCTATTGACGAGCTGTGTTAAACATATTCACCACGATATAATTCCCACCTCAAATTTATTCAGACAAAGCTATTGATTGAGATCCGTAAATTAATGAGACAGAAACTCTTTCTTAAAACACTTTTACGTGGGTGAATGCGATTTAATATTCCCAAAGATTAAGGGTGTAGAATTTCTGTTGGGGGCTGGTGGTGGTGTGGGGGGGTGGGGTGTTCAACTGTTGTTTTTTGCCATTAGTCACCTGCCTACAGTTAGTTCTATTATTACAAAATTATGAGTTTCTGAGTGCTGAGCTGCTTCTTAAATGATCTTCTCATGCAACAGACATCACCCCCGACAATGACAGTGAGACAGCCTCCCTCCCTCCTCAATTGCCGTGTCGATATCTGATTAAGAAACTTCATTGATCTGCGCCCTCCAACCCAGTGGATTTGACGTTCTGTAAGATTTATATTAAATGTGCCGCTTAGCCTTTTAGGTCAGAGGTTGCCTGCAGACCACATTTGGCCTGAAAAGGGCACGATCAGGTGACTGTTACAGAATTTAAAAATTATTTTTTTTATGTTATCCTGCCATCCCTTTCACAAGACTCCAAAAGCACTTGCTTAATAGGAAATAATTGAGAATCCTCACTTCAGGTCACTGGGTAGCAGAAGACCTTGACAACACCTTCATAAGCTCTGCTTGATAAATGTTTATGAAAACAACCATAGCCTGCAAGGTGATACATTCTGTCAAGGTCTCGAGACAAGACCTTCAGATCACTTTTATAAGTAATACATCCCCTTTATATGTATGGCATTAACGTTCGCAAATGATACATGACTTATGAAGATCTTATGAAGATTTTATGTAGGGTCTTTTCAGCAAAGTGTTAAAGGTCTTTGGTAAGTGTTATGATTTAGACTGAGAATATGGATGACAGGCATGATCCTCTGCAGTCTCAACATCACTCACTCAAAGGGCACATATTTATTAAATCTTAGGATAAATAATAATGTGCTCCTTTACCTATGAGGCTCAAATTTTACTGTTTTTCACAGTTAAATGGCACTCTTGCATAAAGTGTGTTGCAGTAAATGCGTAAATGCATGTGTGTGTGTGTGTACATGCATGCTATATTTATGGACACACACATACCCGATAAAGTGAATAAAGAAATTTTATTGATTTGTAATTCTTTTTTTTTTCCCTGCACAATCCAAAAATAAGTATTACATTTTAATGTCATGTCAAACAGAAATAGGAAGCATAGCATAAAATTCCTCACAAAACCAGTGTGTCAAAGTCCTCATGAAACAACAAAACTGTGAAACAGTATTTTGCTAATAGCATATTTTAGTCTTTTTAATTTTGCTTTCATTTTTTAATTTAAGTTTAGTCAGTCAGGTTGAAAATCATGACAGGTAATCAGTGACCCCCCCCCCAACCCGACACACACACACACACACACACACTGTTCAACCCGGGGCATGGGGGGGGCTCATTAATGTGCATAAATGAAGAGCAATTAAAGACAATTGAATGGGACTATGAGTGCCTGGGAGGTGATAATATCTGACCACCACGTTTCAATTAAATCAGTGTTGTATTTTGTACAAACCAAAGCTGTCCTGTTGTTTATAGCACACCAGGTTCAACATCCCGCACTTTATGTGTATATTTACCAAGGACAATAGGTTCTTTTCCAATTACAAACATGTTACATCATTCATATTTGTATTTCATTTAAAATTTCATTACAATGCAAAATAAACATGATTTTGTTGTTGTTGTTACGGTTCTTTCTTGGTCTGTTCCTTTCACTTGTTAATTACTAGCGCAAAAATGGAGGAACACAGACTGTGAATGAAGATTCTGGGTTAGACCCAGTTTCCAGGCCAAAAAAAGGAAAAAGACACGACAGCCTTTTTAATCTCCTCCAGAGCCACACTGACAATTCAAAATGACACCATGATTGATGTGAGTAGATGCTGGATTCGCAAAAAGCTAAAAAAAATTAGACAACAGGAGTTCTATTCCTGACCAGACATTTATCCGCGTTCATAAATCATAGCCAATGGGATGCACAGATCTGACGCATTATGTCATCTGCTGGGCAGAGGCAATCCCACTTTGACCTTTGCATTTGGCTTTGGTCACCTTTACTAAATGCATGCTGTGACCCCCCAGGACCTTCACTATCTATATTTAATCATCATCTGGGCCCCCTGACCCTTTAAGCAGAAGAAATATATACAGTATTGTCAGGTGATATATGGTATAATTTTTAAGGTATTAATCAAAAGAATCTCGTCATCTGTAATGGCAGACATCAAGATGAATAGATCTAGATAGAGCAGATTGGCAAACTCTGAACATCTCTGTAAGGCCACATAGATTCATGTCATTTCTAATGCCCAGAGCTTGATACCGCTGGACAGACATTGTGACCATTGATTTTGCCTCTAGTGTGAAGGATCTGAACTTTACCCCTATCCATCATGGCATGCATAAAGAATAGTTTAATCCCCTCTGGCATCACTCAGATATGCTTGTGGGAGAGTTTGGGCAGTTAAATGTACCATAAATGATCAGCATTTGTTTGTTGACTCGTACTCTTCATAGATGCCAACAGACAGGCAGATTCTGCAGGTACGTCTGCAGTGGACAAAGTAACCCAGCAGAATTCCTCCACTGGATTTAATTGCTCACATTGAGCTGTTGCAGTACCACCCACGTGGCAGCAATCACTGTACGATCTCAAAATGGCACAAGAAGCATGTGTCCAGTTGCCGGATCTGCCCCTTGTTTGCCTTATCGCGCATTTGCATGGTACAGCAAATTGCTCGAGTATCACCAGTGGCACGAAAGTTAATCTCTTGGCTTAGATGATGCCATCTGTCAGAAGAAAAATGTCTGGTTGCAAAATTAAATCTGTTTGTTGTTAAGGTTTTCTGTCTTCAGTTAGGCCCCCCTCACATACATTTACATGATCCATATATATGAAATTCCTGCAGATTACTGAATTGCTATTTCTGCAGATGGGTAATCAAATGATAAACTAAATTTAACTCACAAACTACTAAACTGTTATCTGTTTTCATTGTCATAATATGTTTCAAGGCTTTAGACTTGTAAATGCATGTTTAATTACAATCCTATCCTGGACAGGCTACAAAATGCATCTTTGTTTTGTGTTCAAATCTCGGTTTTCCCAAGTTTTTGGACACGTTACCGTTTCTTAGAAAGGGGAGCAAATGTCTCTGTTCCCCAAACTCTTTGGAAGCGATTTTGGCAGCACATACATCAGCCCATATTTTCACTAAGTCTCTAACAACTTCAGCTTCATACAGCTCTTGCCCGTTTGCTTGGAAGGTTTTGCTCAAGCTGTCTGAAGCCCGAAGATCAGTTTTCCTAAGTCTTCTCACAGGCAACAGGGCTGTCAGTCCCGCATCGCTCAAGGACGCTGACATGGACTCGAGCTGCTTAGGTCTGTCTTTCTGTCCTCTGTTTTTTCGTAGCATTTTACGACAATGCCACACAAACGCCAGTAAAATTTCCCAGTGTCTTAAAACATAAATGCTTAGTATTTGTATTTAGCTAGAAGTGGTTTTACTTATTTATTGAAAGTATACAGTTTCATTTTGCAATACAGACATTCCTTCTCCCCTCTAATCCAAACCAGTTCCAGCTTGACTTCCTTAGTTATTTTAGACAGGATAGAAAGTTCTAGAGAAAATAACAAGTGCACTTCCGTTTTGTCTCCAGTTCCCAGGAAGCTTTTGGTCGCTTCAATTTAACCATAGTTAATTTGAACACCTGACTGTGCTGCAGGTACCACAGTCCAGAGTACCAGCATTTAATAAAAGTCTTCAGGCGTTTAATAAAAAAATAAGAAACATGTCTTCTTGAAATTCCTGTTTTGTTTTATGGTTTGCTTTGATTGTTAATTAGTTTATATCATTCACAGATGGAGATTCTCTTTTCAATTCACCAACAGATAACCAAACGAGGGAGCGCAGACTGACGTTTTCCCCTTAACGATTTTCGGAATCATAAGAAAGCTGCATTTTTTTATTCTACATTCAGTCCACTAATAGAAAAGTAATTAGTGTTAAAACATAAACAAAAAATAAATTAAATTATTAAAATTTATGAAAAAAATAAACAGAGACAAAATCATCACTTTCCAAAGCATTTATTGTGCTGTATGCTGACTGGAACACAAAAGTGCGTTTGTGAAAAGTTAAATTTCGTTCAGCTGCATGTATCTGTCACAGCAAAGAGATGCTTTCCGACAGGACATGATGTTTACACAAGGGTCATGAAATCCCACACTCATTACATCACATACGTACTGAATGCCTTTGAAAGTAACGCCGGAATCCTCGAAATACCCTCTTTCGCCAAACCTAGGGCAAATGTAACTAGGCGGAGTAGAAAGAGAACGACGACTAAAGTGCATGATCGCGGGGGGAGCGCAGATGCGTTTGGCAGAGAGCGGCCGGTGCTCTGCGGCTCGCTGCTCCATTTTATCCCGCGTTAACGCCATCCTAAGGGAGGGGGGCGAGGGCGCAGCCACCGGCTGGGGGTCTGCCCGCAACGGCCAGGATTGTTTGCTGCCGATTTTACGAGAGCCGCTTGATTTGTCTCCTGCTATTACTTTCCATCACGTCTGGAAGTCTCCCGTAAATAAATAAATAAGGGGGATTGGGGGTAGGAAGCTGCAACCGCTGGCGCTCCGCCTAAAGAGAAATCAATGAAACAAATTAATCCTTGGCGGGCCGGCAATGACACAGTAATCCATCATTCGGTTCTGCTTTTACGAAGCAAATCAGGAGGCGGCCGGGAGCAGCTTCCCCGGGGGGGGGGGGGGGAGGCAGAGGCTGCCTACGGAGGAACCGGGGAGAATATAGTACGATGGAAAAAGTAGTAAAACAAGAGACATATATCTACCGCAGTATCACTAAGAGGGAAAGGTGTCAGGGTAACTGTAATGGAAGCCTTTAAATATGTTATTATTAGGTATTAGTAGTAGTAGCAGTAGTTGTATTAATGATGTAATAATGACATTAATTAATTAAGAATTGAAGGAGGTTGGGAGTCTGGGATACAACTGGAAGTATCCGGGCTATAATTTCCCGATGATTCGGAGACAGTTGTGGCCCTGTTTTGTGGAGCGTTCCCACGCGCCACTTTAACCCATTTAGATGTGTGAGGTCAAGGACAAGACGCCAAATATACCCGCGTGCCGCGTGGGGCACATCCGTGCAGGCAGACAACAGTACCTGTGGAAGCCGCCTGCCCCCTCTCCGGGAAGCCTATAGTGTGAGTAACAGAGATATACGGATGGCACAGAGGTAAAACTCCTACTCCCTGTTAAAGGGAAGTCGAAACGGAATGTTCTAGCATCTAGTGAGCTTCCAGGAGCGAGCTGGTGTCGCTTTCTATAAGCACTTTCTGGGTCTCACTCAGCAAGAACATGGATGCGTAACAAAGGGGTCAGGACTGTGCTATGGGAAGCCATGAATAAGTGATGTAGACTACTGGGGGGGGGGGGGACTTTTCCACCTGCCCTCTTACCTAATGTGAGGGAACTGCCACTCACATCTCTGGGGAGGGGGGAGTGTTTTTACACCTTGCATTCTTGGAGAGGATGTTAGCCGTGGTCATTACTGAGGAAACGCATTCAAACATCACGGACTCATTATGACATCGAGACTTACCTTACTTACATAAAAGGGTGAATTCCGCAAAAAAAGAAGAAAAAAACAGATAAACATCATAATAAAATGCATTAGTCATAATTGCTGTAGCAGGAACAAATAGCGCTTATTGTATTTAATAAAAGTAATAAAGGGAGTTATTAGGGTTTCATTTACTGGCCTGTGCTTTGCGGCTGTGAGCCAAGCGCTTTATAGCATTTCATGGGTTTCACCATCATCTCGCCACATTTTAACCATTTCAGAGCAACAAGTATCTATGGGAAATCGCATTAGAAATTATAGGTGATCCGCTGCTACTAAAAATGTCACAAAACACTCAATTATAATAACTCTGAGTTGAGAAAACGATTGACGATTTGAACAGGACATAATGTTGCCGTCCATGGATTTGAGCTGCAAATTTAAACATAAATGCGTGCTCGATGTTGGATTTGGAATTACACAGCATGTATTCCATGTTATAGGTGTACATGAACTTTCTTATGTCTCCTTCCGGCGAACGACGTTAACGTTTTCAGGTAGCAGTTTCCTGTAGCGCCATTGGCGTCCGCAAACATTGAGGTCCCTTGGCTTGTGAGTAAAGTTTGCCCACGACTCCAGGTCATGAAGCAGGTCCGCAGCACCTACGTCAGGATCTGCTCCGCTGGGTTTAAGCACTCGTCCTGTGAGACAAGGTCACGGGAGGGAAAAAACCTCACAGCAGGATCTGGCTGGGCTTCCCAACGTCTTCCTCATTCTCAAGGGGGCTTTGAAAATCCAGCTCTCTGGAACATAAAACTGATTCCTCCCACCGCAATACACTCTCATCAGCTAAGCTAATGCACTGGAAGCAAACATATTTTTATAGCCTCCTAGGAGGGGAAAGGAAAAAGGTGCATTTTCCCGCCCATGTGAAAGGCAGGCCAGGCAAAGGGCACAGGAAAGGCTGTTTAATGTTTCGGAGAATTTGGCAGTCAAGGTCGACCACAGCTTGGATGTTCTCTATCAGAGGGGGCGGGGGGTTCGTCTTACACTCACCACCTCCCAACCTCACTCCAGCTCCCTACCCCCCCCCCCCCCCCCCCACCCCACCGCCTACCCTCCTCAACCACCTACAGAAATTTAATAAATAAACAAACATGGGACAGGTTGAAGTTTGGATTAGAAAATAAATAAGGGGCTCGCCACTGCGGCGGGAAAAGGGGAAAAACCGCTGTGTTTGGGAAAGGAAAATCGTTAGGAGAGGAATAAAACATTAACGGCCCAACGTTTGCCTAGCTATTACAAACGCAAAGATACGACTTAATTGATTTCCGCACGAGAAATACTCGCCGGGACAGACCTCCCGACCCATAAACTCGTGGGTAAAATATGTACTTGGCTTAAATCGCTGCCATTAAAATTCACTTCAGAATCGTTTCTTGTATGGCGAGGCAGAAAATCCCACATAAAGTAGAACCTTCGAAACATTTTAATAATCTTAAATGATGGCATTTGGGATTTCTGCCTGTGCCGTAACAATGACGATGATAATAATAACAATGCGTTTTTATTCCCGGGCTTGATAAAACATTTCTGGAGGTTTCTACCCTGAAGCAATGGGACGACACACAGGCCTCTATCCTTCCATTGTCATGTTCCTGCACACTTCCAATCCAAGAGAGAGAAACGCGGCAGGAAACCCACCCAAGTCAGGAAAAACAAGACCCTCATATAATGTCCACAGGGCCATGCAATACATAGTCTTCAGCACTGAGTCAAAGGAAGAAAAAAAGATAGAAACTAAAAATAAATGTAAAATGTTTCATTGGTGTCAGTTTAGGGTCTGGTGCTGCCCAGCCGGACTGGATCTCTATGAGTTGATTTTTTGTTTCAAAACCAGGCTGAACAGAAGGAGACTCCAGGGCGAGAAGCTGGAATCCCACCTCTGCCACCGCTTTGTGTGCGTGTAGTTTACACGCTTCCCCATGTTTCCTCCAGGTCCCCCGGTTTACTCCAGCAATCCAGAGACACTCTGCCTGGGAGGGGCTGTGGACCCATTGACCTCCAACATACGCAGTAGGAAGGTGCATGATAATGAATATATACATACAATTTGTTTCAATGCAATGTGAATATGTAACGATTATAGAAGACTGGATACAATAGAGAGAGAGAGAGGGAGAGAGAGAGAGAGAGAAGCTATTGTAAACTACTATGCTGTAAAACTAAGAAGTATTTATAAGACTTAAAAGGACTGAAATAGAACTGCTAACTTCATTGATATACTGTACAATGACCAGGCTACTATGGAGTGGACAGGTGGGCAAGTTGGCTTTGTACTGTGAGAGAGAAGGTTCAACATCACAATTTATTGCACGGAAAATAAAAGAAAAGTAAAAAGATGTGAAAATAAGTTTTCAGTACAGGACCCAAGGCAAACCGTACCTGTAGCAATTTCTATTCGTGCACCAAAGCAGCTCTGCAGCAGCTTATACTGTAAGGCAAGTAGCTCATCACCTTCCCGTTTTGCCGGAACTATTTAAAGGGCAGCAGGTACCGCAGTTATGGAACCAGAAGTGTGACAAAAGCTTGCATCCAAAATTCCTACAAATTCCTGTAGGTGCTAAAAGATAGACAACATGCTTCCTTTTGTATAAACGCATCTTCTAAGCAATTAAATCTATCATTATGCAATACATAGTCAAGTACTCCAGAACCTAAGCAATGGACTATTTTATTCCAATACACCCTTGTTAGAGAGATAAAACTGTATATAAGTGTATTACTGCATGTCTATTATTTCATCAACATACAAACCAGAGAATTCTACATCAAATTATCATCTACAATTAGGCATCAATAAATTCCAATTAGATCATAGGTTTGTGTGAAATTATACTGGTGTTAATGCGTTTATAAAATGTATTTTTTTAATCCAATTAACATAAAAGGCCCAAACACACACACACACACACACACACACACACACACACACACACACATGTCGGGTAAACATATCTTTATAGGTACCACTCATTCATTTCTATGGGAAAAATGCTAAAGCTAACTATGACAACCTTAACCCCCACCCAGCCCTAACTATAACCATAAGTAACCAAGCAAAATACAGGAGTTTTTGCATTTTTATTTTTTTCATGGCAGTCACTGATTTTTATTAAACTGAGTTTTCCATTATAGGGACTGGGAAACTGGTCCCCATAAGGGAAAAAAGGGTATTCATCACGTTGTGGGGACATTGTGTCAGGCTCACACACACATACATAAACACCCACACAATATAAAGGTAATAGGCTTAATTGGGAAAACTGCTTTTTAAGTAATTTCTGACATTTTCCATTTATTTCCCGTGTTCTAACTCTTTCACATTCTTCTCATTACCAGTTACAGCTTCTTCCTTTTGTCTAAATGAAGCTTACATTTCTATCTTTGAGTTCAGGGTTGCGTATTTGAGGTGTTTCTTACCAGCGTTACTTATGGCTAGAAACATGAACAGTCCTGTGCAAAGACAAAACGAATATTAAAATGCTGTAATAAAAACACACATCGGCCTCTGACAGCTTATAGGAAGAACAAGATTTCATCTGTGACAGATAAAGACAAATATTGGTGTCGCTCTGCAGAATTTAAGATCACATTATGTCAACAGCAGAATTTCCGACCTTTCGTTTCCCAGAAAACATTGAAATTCCAGTAATGTGAAGTACAGTGTAGTGTGATGTACATAAAAGTGCAGTGCGTGAGATTGTATGCATGGGCAATAACTGTAACTGTGTCTCAGGAGAGGTGATATTTAAGTACCCATCAGTAAGGTACTCCTTTTCCTACACATATTCCCATGTATGTTGTTTGTGAATGATTAAGCACAGTTAGAAGGCTAATTTTGTGTAAATCTATCAAGTATGTCTGTGTGTATGTGTGTGTGTGTGTGTGTGTGTGTATAATCATTCAGTCTTCTTTGCCGTTTTTAAGAGAAATGTTACTGTTAATCTTTGTTGGTGTACAAAACTGCCAACTTTGTTTCTACTAACCAATATTTAAGAAGGTAAGTGGAAAAAAAACCCATTTTCCTTTATGCATTTTACTGTGAGGTATTACAGCTGGTTTAAGGGTAATGCTGTGATAAGGACTTTGTGTCAAATGAAGACAGGAAACCAAGTTGCAGTTCAGTCATTTCTTGTTCACCCTGAGAGTCGGGCTGTCGGTGAAATGAGCCTCTCTCTCTCTCTCTGAGGACGACTGGGATGGGATTTAGGAAACCAGGCATGGGTTTCCTCAGCACTGAAAGTAGGCCGATGTTTTGGAAGCAGCCCTACTGTGAGATCACGTTTGGCCCGCTGAAAATTCTGCCTTCGGAATGTCTGCTCCTTCCCCACACGTAGCGTAAAGCATTGCGTTCGGTATCCGTTTCATTATTAATGCTGTTTTAATAAGTACAATTTTATTGTATATGATGTATATGCAGTTGTCGTACCTATTAAAATCTCTTTAATAGAAAAGTTCTATTAAAGGTTATTTTCCTATGAAAGTGCAGAGACAAACCTGGCTTTAAACACAAAAGTGGGATTAAACCGCTTCCGTTAGCAACTTACATAGCTGGACCCATTCAGATTTACGGTTCAAACTATGGAAGTTGCTAACTAATAGTTACCATCTATGCTTTGGGGAAGCATCTCCTAAGTTGCTTGCTTTGTGTGTGTGTGTGTGTGTGTGTGTGTGTGTGTGTGTCTGTGTGTGTGTGCGTGTGAAGGAGTCCATTATGATCCATTTTGTGTTTGAAAATGTTATTTCATCTTAGCTCCTTCCTGAAAGAGCAACTTGAGGTGCGACAGTGTTTCATATGTATTTTACTAGAGCGGCCTGCAGGAAATCAGGGTCGCGCGTTACTCACTTAAACTCCAGTGCACAGACCTTGATCTCATGTTAATTTAACTTCAGGCATGAATTGGTAACATGGCGACCATGAAAAATGTTTAAAAAAAACTAATGAAATAACTCTTTTGATACTTCAGTAATATGTTTTGGGTACTTTAAATACCCACTTATTAATTGCTGTATTCAAAGAGCGCTTTGTGAATTAGGCTAAATAATCGCCTTGCCCTAAATGACATCAATTTAAGCGGTGTAGAATTAAGGGGCCAGTAAAACGTCACGCGGGGAACTACGGCCGTACCTAGGGGATCAAACTGGGAGAGCAATAGGCCTATCTGTTTTCTGAATTCATTATATAAACAACGATGGACTACATATTTAGGTTTCTTGGAATATGAAGCGAAAACTGTTCGAATTTTTTTAAATTATGGGTGTCTTTAACGTAATCACTTAATAAGATTGGTAATAACAATGGCTAAAGAATAACTGTTTCCAGAAAATTTAATAATTTCTCTTAAATTCTCTTTATATAAATATGCTTATATATCTTACATAATTCCATATACAGGAGTTTTCATTTTGTTTTTTTCCACTTTTTGGCTTCACATTAAAACTTAAAAAGCGTATATATATATGTCTCTTATAAACACTTAAAAGTTTCGCTCATAATTGTATTATGTAAAATTACTGTAGATAAACCATGTTAGTTCCTGGATGAGATATTATATTCGTGTCCCATCTGAATTAATTGGCGGAAGTATCCTAAAGCGATGACGGTTTTAAGTGTTAAGGGGGCTGTGTTGTCGTGTTAAGTCGGGATTTGGGAACCATGACTTTGCACCAGACTCAAGGAGGTTGAACACCCATGTGTCAATTCAACAGCAGTCTAACTCCTCCTATAGAGGACGCATCGCAGTTTTATAACTTACTTTTCAGAGACCAATACTGAAAACGTTAAAATTTTCTGGATTAAAATAATCGCGCGATATCTGGGAGAAGATAATACTAGTTTTATAATGAGCACGAGCTGGATTTACAATGACACACCTGTAGGAGAAAGGAGATGCTGATAACGACCCAGGCGCGGGACCATTTGACTCTTCTTTTGTTATGATTACTGGTTCTGTTATAATAAATGTATTATTATTAATGGTTTATTATGCAATTACGTATTCTTAAATCGTCAGTTTAGTACGTTAATATAGAATAGCGTAGCAACTAAGCGGCCGTGTATCCAACAGACGAACGGTGTTCTAATAAGGGCGATTAGTCTGTGTCTTCTGCTCATCCAGGAGAGAGGCGATAGATAAAAGACAAATTCAAGTGACCCCCACCCCCTCTCATCCACACCAATCTTGGCCCCAGAATCGCAAGAGATCAAATCGGACAAAAGACCCCCCCCCCCCTTGCAGAGAGACGATGCACGACGCACCATCTGACTCGGACGTTAAAGTTACTTGTTGAATAGTAAGAAAATACTGAAATACTGAGACTATGATGAAAACGGCAATTTCAACACTGAGCATTTTGTGTACTTCTGTTAATATTCTATATTATGTTAAGTATGATTACATATATTTCAGTGTTTGTATGTCTTCGGTTTTTCCGGCGTGATAAAATTACGTTGGGGTTACACTGTTGTTTTGTAGTGTTTTTTGTGGTCATAAGAATTTGCCCTTGTAAATTAAATTTAAGTTGTCTTGAAAGTTGAGTTTTGCGTAGTTTACATTGTTCAAATTAAATCTAAATGCTTTTCTTCAATTAACATATAAATTAACATTCACCATACACCGTGTTTGATACAAAACTATTCTATTGTTCTTAATTAGGGTATATTAAACTGTTTTTCCACGCGTCGTCTAAGTTTTAAAATGTATTATTATTGAATTATTATTATGCTGATTACTTTTGCAACTTTAATTAAAAAAAACTGGACATACTGCGTGCTTCATTATAATTATTGCTCTGTGGCGTTTTGCTTTTTTAAATATATTGAATCGTGTGTACAATTGCTCGAATTTTTCTTTTTTAACTTATCCTGTTACAAGATAATCCGCTGTGCTCATGCATATCACGCGCAACCATACGTGGAAATACGTTGCACGTGATTTCGTTGCTTTTGGTCATTTATAACCATCTCATACAGCATACTAGATAAGGTTAAGTCTTTTACCTAACTCTAGCTACAGGAATTTAAATACGTCATTAATGAGGCCTGCGAACGCATAAAAATAAACGCTCTTTTGATTTGTTGCATGATGAAAATTCAGCATGTGATAAATTTCCCAAAGGGAAATGTATGAAAGGAATAAATGCATCAAGCACTGTTCGAATATCTATGTTAACCTTCAATCCAACGGCAAACTTCAATCGTGCTATTGGACAATTATAGTAATTATAAGATAATCTTGATGATATTTCTTGAGGATGTCTGTTATATATAAAATAGCTGTTTTCACACCCTTCATTTCAAAATTGAAATTAAAATTCTAAATTTTAGTTGCGGAATGCTGTAAATTATTCGCTCGGGGTTGTCTGCAGCAATCAGGGGGCTAAATTTAACAATATCGACGCAATGCAAACACGAAACAGTGTAATTGTTTTGCTTTTGTTAACTACATATGTATTTTAACCAAAGGTTCAAGACTCACGACTACGCGATTCTATGCCAATCCATAAGAAAAATTCAAGAAACGCTGGGAAACCACTTGGGAGTTCCGAAGTTCGCGTTACTTATGTTAGACTCTTCTATGTGATTTAAATCGTGCATTACCTATTAAACTTCACCATCGATTTTAAAGGGAAATGCTTTAACAAGTTCATGCTGTGCGCTCGCTTTTGGCGCTCGAGGTTCAGAGAAACCTGCAGTGAGTTTAAGCAAAGCAAAGCTTGCTGACAATTATATACAGGGATGTTAATTTATATATCTAGCATCCCGATGTTATGGTCTAAGACTGCAATCCGTTGTATGCATTTCCTTAATAAAAATTCCCGCTTATTTCTAAACACGAATGACAAGTAAAGTTGACTATCTGCACTGCCTTTTGCTCCATTAATTTCTCTTTGTTTAGGGACAAGACAGCCTATGATATCAAGTGGCGAACGGAACCCAAAGACGACCCAATTCTCTCTACTCCCCGGTCGAATTCATTTTCTATCTGCCCTTTAAATCCATCACCATCATCGCACTTAGGAACCTGCAATCAATCTTTATTGAACAACATCAAAAATATGCACGTGAGAAGGTTGTAATGTGGCAAGGATAGATTGTCTGTGTGCTACCGCTGCAACTGACGATATTAAAAATAAATAATTTACGAAAGCATGCAGAAGACCATCCGAATTTAAATTGTGAATATCTAAAGATAATAAAAGATAAGCAATTATCTAATAATCTCAACTAATCGACAAATCATAAATAACCATGGAGTGACGACTTGCAAAGCATGAACACATGGGTTCTTTTGAATTATTTGTACGCGTGCGTTGCGCTTTTTTAATCAATCCAGTTTATACGTTAAAAAAAACGGATCGGTAAAATTTTAATTGCCTACCTGCAACGAAAAATCATGTTTTGGCAGTACCTTCACGCTACCTTCGGCGGCTGCTTCTTGTTCTTTTAACGTCCAAGTGTCCACTTTCCCCCCCTTTCCCACATTGTTGTCTTGCTAGTCTTGCCTCTGCTCTCATTCGCTATCCTGCTCTCTCTCTCTCTCACTCACTCTCTCTCCCCCATCTTTTTCTCCCGCGCTCCCGCTCTAGTCCAATATGTGAGGTTAAATATTTGCGAAACGCTCGCAAAACTTTTTCCCTCGTACTCGATTGATTCGCATTTGTTTCACTCCCCCGCAAAATTGAAGACAATGGTTAGGTGTTTGTTTTGATAATCGTTGGTGGGGAGAGTGCATGGCTGTACATCATTTCCCTAAAAGCAAATGCAAAATGTGCCTAAAAGTGCGATTTTGAAAGTTTCTGTCACCTTGTTCCCACATTGAACGACGGTTTACAGAAAATACCAGTAAAATCAAAAAGGCGCATCTACAATCTATTAATCTATAACAGAATAATGACAACTGCATTCTTGTGCGTTTAACACCATTCAGTACTAAAGAAACATTTTATTAAAAGACAAAAAAATACCTTTGCCAAAACATCCCCCTTAAAATATGTGCACACATCTTTAGGGGAAAAAATTCTTGCATGTGTAATTTAATGCATACTTAATTTCAATGGATGATACAGTAAAATGTTCAAGTGATTGTCTACTGTACGCTAGATGGCAGCCCGACCCAGAAATTTTACATCTGTATCCCACAGCTCTCGGTCGTCACATAGACCGCCGATACCCAACATTTTAAAATTATACAATAAATCGTTTGTGCTTTCCTTAAACAAATACCAATGCTTTCATTCATTAGACGTATTATCAAAATGACAATTAATCTCCTGTACACAACAAATAGCGGCTTGCATTGAGTAATAGAGCGTTCTATTCTCCGTAATTAGAACAGCATTATCTCCAGCGTTAGGTGACATTCTGCACAGCATCCTGCAAAGCTAAACCGGTATTTCATACAGATGCGCAAAACAATTATCATATTATACTTCGCGAATCTAAATGCATAAGTAAGCGATTACAACGGCTAATAACTAACCAATCCGAAGTTTAATGCGTCGGATCGTTATATATCTATTTAATGTGCGTCCTTCCTACATATTTTTTATACTATTGTATCTTGAGTTTCTTCCTCTTGTGACAATAGCCGACCCATGCTAATCAGGTTTCAAAGTAAATAGCAGCGTAGGGGAGAACTCAGTGTAAATTGTGCTTGTCAAAAGAAAAAAAAATCCAGTCGTAGGTATAGCAAGGCAGGGGGACTCTAACCAATGGAGTGAAGGAGGCTTGGCTAACCTTAGTCCCCCCCCCACCACCACCACCCCTCTCCCCTCCCCCCCCCCCCCCCCCAAATGCAGGGCTCTGACCAGTCAGTCGCCTTTGATTATCAGTTGCCAGCAGCCCCTCTCTTGGCTCCTTGACATGAGCACCATATAAGGCGCAGTGATCTCCATAGAAACGTGTCAGTTTCAATAGTAGTGTCAAAGTTCACTATATACAGACATTCGCGCAGATCCCCGTTTCGGAAACATTGCTCCGCTGGTCTTCCCGTTCAAACGCATTCATTTTTTGGGTCTCTGCTCTTTGCATATTCTATTAGTTTTTTTGTCCGTGTTTTTGTCTTTTTCTCTTTCGCTCCGCTTCAGCTGGAGAGGTGAAATACCGGGACACGGCGCATTATTATTATTTTTAATTTTTACAAAAATATTTTTCGCTGTTGATGAGTTTATTAAGATATGAAGAAATGAAATACAGCTCTTCAGTTTTCGCTCCCTTCGATCAGTGGAGACTGGAGTGAGAAGGAGAGAGAAAAGAGGGGGATTTATTTCGCCATACTTTTGGATCGCTTGTTATTTTCTATTCCATCCATATCCTGGTCCGATCCCAGGGAATCGCCTCTGCGCTCCAACCGCTTAATCTGAACTAAACGCTAATTTGTTGCCTATCGACATTTCTCTTTTTTTCCAAGACTGGGTTTCTGAATGGCTGACTGCGATTTACCTTGGAACTGGCCTCCCGACACATGCTTATCCTGATCGGGGTGCCTCTTCACTTCTATTTTGAATGTATCGATCGCCCTCCGCTCCTGCTCAGCCATATGTGTAAGATTTGACTTTGCACAACCTTGCGCCCGATACCCTTTTTCCCCACTTGAAATACCGCAGCGATCAGCTCGCTTTTAAGCACTTTTTCGGAATCGAGATATGGCAATGGTAGTTAGCGTCTGGCGAGATCCGCAGGAGGACGTGGCCGGAGGAACTCCGGGCGGCCATAACACGCAGCCGGCAAGGGAGCAGCAGCAAGCGGCGTCGGCGGCGCCGCATACCCCGCAAACACCCGGTCAGCCGGGACACCCGTCAACGCCCGGGACAGCCGGAGACAAGGGACACGGCCAGAGTTCAGGACAAAATCAGCATATTGAATGTGTGGTTTGCGGGGACAAATCCAGCGGCAAGCACTATGGTCAGTTTACCTGCGAGGGATGCAAAAGTTTCTTCAAGAGGAGTGTCCGGAGGAACTTAACGTATACATGTCGTGCCAACAGGAACTGTCCAATCGACCAGCACCACCGAAATCAGTGCCAGTACTGCCGGCTGAAGAAATGTTTAAAAGTGGGCATGAGGCGGGAAGGTGAATACCATTTTCTTAGCATCTGTATTTCGCTTTCCCGAAGTTGTCATAAAATTATGTAGCGCGTGTATGTGTGAGAATCGCGTGGGCCGTAACCAAACAATGTTATCTTACCGACAAAGTGCTAACTAGTCACCGTTCCGTTATAATGCAGTCTTCGTAATCTCATATATATATTTTGTAAATAGTATACATTATGGACGAATTCTTTTATTAGGAGCCGAGTAATGTAGTAAGAAATGAAATGCTAATGTTTTAAAATATAACTTAATTTAGACAGCGTATCACTTCATATTTATCACATACTACATACACAATAGTTTCCGAATACAATTCAAGTGTTACATAAAAGTTCCAGAAATATCTTATTAAAAAAATAACTTGTAGACTCTAGTTCTTCAAAGTCGTACGTCGAAGACAACGATAATTACGAAATTTCATGTACAACAATAAGCATGGGTATAGTTGCGTAATTTAATTTATTTTTTATTTGCCGTTGCAATCATGCGTTTTCAACAGTGACAGAAATAAAAAAAATAGATCAACACATGTAACCTACTTATTTACACAGCTGACGTAGTACAGTGGAAAAAACTACAATAGATGTGATATTTCTCAAAGACAAAATAATCTTTATAGTGTACAGTGCACATTGTCCGGAAACATTTTGTGCTGCTCGTGTTTATCCACATACTCCATAAAAGCATGTCTGTTCAAGAAGAAGCTGAAGTTGTCTTGCTGTTATAAGAGCTTCACAATACGAGCATCATAGCTTGTTTTTGATTTGTGTTTAAAATGGAGGGTTTAAGTCCCATTCGCATAGCAAGACTGTGAACTAAACGCTATACGACGAATCGTATTCAGCTACATCGCATTGAACATGCAATTTCGCATTGGCCTATCTTTTTATTAAGGGACTGCAGCCTGTTTGCGTAATTATTACGGGCACTCCGTGCAAACTTTACCAGCGTATGTTTATCTGGTCGGAATGTACATTTCCTCTCCTTCTCTTTCTTCTCGTCAGCGGTTCAGCGAGGACGAATGCCTCCGACCCAGCCCAACCCAGGCCAGTACGCCCTGACGAACGGGGATCCTCTGAACGGGCATTGCTATTTATCTGGATACATCTCGTTATTACTGCGGGCCGAGCCTTACCCGACGTCCCGATACGGCAGCCAGTGCATGCAGCCTAACAACATTATGGGCATCGAGAATATCTGCGAGCTGGCCGCACGCCTGCTCTTCAGCGCCGTTGAGTGGGCCAGGAACATCCCTTTCTTTCCAGATCTGCAGATCACGGACCAGGTGTCTCTTCTCAGGCTGACTTGGAGCGAGTTGTTTGTGCTTAACGCGGCTCAGTGCTCCATGCCCCTTCACGTGGCCCCGCTGCTGGCCGCGGCTGGCCTCCACGCCTCCCCGATGTCCGCCGATCGGGTCGTGGCTTTCATGGATCACATTCGTATCTTCCAGGAGCAGGTTGAGAAACTCAAGACCCTCCACGTCGACTCGGCAGAGTACAGCTGTATCAAAGCAATAGTGCTGTTCACGTCAGGTGAGTGTCAAGCAAGGAAAAAAAAAAACACCAGACAGGCCTTAGGCTTGGGCAGATGCAGACGTGCTGCAATATGATCCCGAAACACCAATGTCACTTTCTATATACACCAAAGTGTGACGCCATATCACAAAGTAGGACAAGTTTTAAAATAAGTTATATTGCAATCGTAATATTGAATAAGTTACAATGCGTATAATATATAGGACTATATATTGTTACATATGGCCAATAAATGAATTTCTAACATGCAGGGCAGTGGATGCATATCCATGCGTTTGTTTTTATTTGCCATTGGTCTCTTCGTGATTTTGCTTTACTCCGTAAGATGTGCGCCGAAATAGCTTTGAAGAAACAGGGGACTCTAATGCAAAAATGCGTTTTATGAGAATTAAGTATGACCTGACCTTAAAAAATGACCGATATCTTGCCGGCGGACTATCATCTGTGTAGACGTAAACATACAGTGTTTTTTTTTAAGTCTTAGCACTAAACTCATAAGTACTTGTTAGTGAACTTGGTGTTGCTTCCAAACCGAGTTGTAAGTGCTACAGCGAAGCAGTGGGTCACATCGCGGAAGGATACTGCGCGGAGCACGTAGGCCTCAGACGCACACTTCTTGAAGTCTAGATAAATTTGTCACTGCAGCACATAAATGAATGTAACATACAAAGCAAGGCTCACATATGACATATATTATATGACTATATATTATATAATTGTCAGCTGTATTTTGCTAACTTACATAATTAAGATGCCCGCAAAATGCTAGATTTTGTGGTTGGGCGATGCAGTACATATAGTGAATACAAGCCTGTTTATTAATCCACTGGGTGTGTACACCTGCATGAAATATTTTGTAGTTTTTTTTTTTATTTATTTTTTTTAATTTTTTTGCAAGCTAGAATAAAGTAAATCTATGTTTAGCAGACAGCTGAATGTGGATCGAAAATACATCATACCTGTATTGTTTTACTGTTAAATAAGATGCATGTGTAGGTGTAACGCATAAAAAATAGTTATTTCTGATACGGTGTTTTTCATTTAAAAATAGATGCGATTTGGCAAACAAGGGGAGAGAAAGACCGTGTTGTGTGGTGATAGCAGACGGTCTGCTTTTGCTCCAGTGCTTTGTATATTGATTTAGTTCTTAGCTATGTAAATGTTACAATCAGAATTTCCGTTTTGCGTATTTTTATAATAAATATTTCGATTTGTCATCGCCACAAACGAGATTATGCATGAAGGTATTTGCCGTTTTCCATTTTGCATTTTCATTTGTTAACGTCTATTTACGTTTTCATAGGAGTAATTTTCATCGTGGGGGATAAAAATGAAGGCGTCTCAATAAATTCCGAACATATTTTGATGTAACAGCATAATGTTTGTATTAGGGTTTACTGTCTGAAAAACAAAAACAACACGCGTCTTTCATCCCCCACTTGACGTCAACTGCCTGCACACAGCATTTTATTTTTAATTCAGCCCAACAAATGCTTTCTTCCCACATATTTTAAAACGCAGTTATTTGTGTTAGTATTTAAGCAATTAATTGAACATTATTTCTCTTTTTTGTAGTTTCTGTGTCGAGAACTGCGAATAATTATCGCTGTCGACGAATGTAGCCTACTGTCCGTAATTTTTTTTCCCCCATAACATGGGCGCATTACACGTAAAACGGTCTTATACGCATTGTGCACATATTGAACGATGCTTGACAGTATCTGGCCAGATACATTAGGATTCCGAAAGTCTTTAGTTTAAAATAAGGCAGCGCCTATGTAAGTACTTTAATCTGTTAAGGGCGAAGCAGTGTTAGGCTACAGACGGTTGTCGCTGGTATAAAGGTAGATTTTTCTTAATTTTATAAATAATGAGAATGATTTTATTTATATTGGTGTTTTTTTCATTCTTCTGGAGATTAATAAGCAGTTTTGGGTTCCGGTTAAGGCAGAGATTGCATTTTAAGCACGAGGCCTGCGGTGTTTACGTAACAGCGGCAGGTTAAAGAGATTCTGCCTCAAGGATAGACTTTGATATGATGTTAGGGTTGATCAGCACTATCCATATCACAATAAAGCGAAACACTTATTATGTTATTATTCAGTCGGGTATTGCTGTTGGTTATAATAAATCCTCCTTAATATTAAGTATAGTTTTTTTCCGTTCATTAATACTTCGTAAACGCCTAGAAAGTCTATAGCGTATAGCACCTGCAAAACGGTCTTAGATCTTAAGCCTGGATATGAATTCACAGATATGCTTGGTTCTTTACCAAGGCAAACTAATACCAGTCAGTATTAAAGATTAACTATGAGATGTCTGATACCGTTGCCTAATTTTTAGGAGATTACGCTAATTCTCTATGGCACTTTATACGTTGTAGTGACACGTCAAAGGAAACACAAGGGCCCCCAGTGACAGACTGTGTGTTTGGTATCCCCATTTCATTTATATATGTACACACACACACACACACACACACACACATATATAATATATATACATATATATATATATAGATATATATATATATATATATATTTTTTTTTTTCCATAAGTAATTATGCATTTATGTCAGACACACTAAACACTGATATTCCGATTGACCACCATCTCTGATAAAAGGCTACACCGCGGTAAGCGTCCTGGGTTGCTCGCAAATGCATACCTCGTTGGATTACTTTCCCGGTGGGGTCAAGAACAAAATGTATCGGACACGATTCTGCTGCTGTTCCCGAGCGGTATTGTCAGGGCTTTGTTCTCTGTTGACCCGCTTTGAAGCTCGCTTGCTTCACCGTCCGCTTCCCAAATGGCTTGGCCGTTTTACCAAGAAGGAGCTTCGCCAAAACAAAACGTTAAACCAAACCCTGTTCAGGTCTCCTGTAGGTTGCTAGATTATTATCAGGGTGTCCGTAGCTATATAAACTTTAGTAAATTCATACTCATCACGAAATGAAAATACTGACCATTGGCAAAAGTACCCTGTCTTTCTACTACTCAAAACATGAGTCTCCTTTATCAAACCAGAGTGTAATATTTAATTGCTTTGAATAGTTTATAGCAAAAAGCATGCATTTGGATATTCTTCATAAAGGAGTATTAGTTTGAGTGTGTTTGTATGCTTATGTGTAGCGATAATTCACAATCCTGCTTTAAAACAATGTCTTTTTGTGTCTCATTGGGTTGCACAGACGCTTGTGGCCTATCGGATGCGGCCCACATTGAAAGCCTGCAAGAGAAGTCACAATGTGCCCTTGAGGAGTACGTGAGGAGCCAGTACCCCAACCAGCCCAGCCGTTTCGGAAAGCTTTTGCTGCGCCTGCCCTCACTTCGCACTGTTTCTTCATCAGTGATCGAGCAACTTTTCTTCGTCCGCTTGGTAGGTAAAACACCCATTGAAACCTTGATCCGGGATATGTTGCTATCCGGGAGTAGCTTCAACTGGCCGTATATGTCAATTCAATGATCCCAGTAAGGGGGAAAAAGCGACGAAAAAGGACCAAAACAGCCGCCTGAACCTGAAGACTGTATGGACCTCAAACGAAACGAACAGAATTGAAGGACCTGCTTTTTGGTCGATATTATTATATCATAAATATTGATTGTTTATTTGTTTGCTTGTTGTTTTTTTTTTCTTTTTTGTGACTTTAGATGGAATTCATTATGTACAGAAACAGGGGATGTGCTCATGTATCTCCCTGATGAATAAGAACACTGGTCTTCATTTGGTAAAATATTAGTCTCTATTTTCATTTTTGTACAAACACAAAATGAAAATCAGGAAAACTCCTCGTATGCTCAATAAACCAATCAAGACTTAGCGGGAAAATAACGTTTCCATGCAACTATAAGAAGTGTCACGTGTCTATGTATCTCTGTTTTGTATTTTCATTTTTTTTCTGGTTCAAAACCAGATTTTCTGTGATTACATACTAATAATTTTATATAACCTTTTGCTTCTTATAACAAGTGCGATATATGTTGTCGAAGCTATGTTCTTCAAGAATTAAAATTGAATTGAGAATCTAAACAGAAAAATAAATAAATATAGACTGAAAAAGGAAATTGCCTACTCGCTTTGAACAATATTGTGATTTTTTTATTATAATTATTATTATTGATGTCACGCACCTGCGATTCAACTGCAAACTTGACCTCGTGGACATTTTATGTCTAAGACACGCAGTTGTATTGGTCATAATGTGTTAAGGATCGTTTTGCAGCTAAAATGAGAAATATGAATGACAAATCAGAAGCACTTTTAATATATAGTTTCAAATACAGAATGTGTGTTCGGTCTTAAACTTTTTTTTTTAATTACTGTTGTCATGCGAGGATATTGCAGAAAAGGTCGACGATTCAGGTTAATTGAGATTAAAGGACTGTTCTCTCTAAGACATGTTTACGTTAAAATCGCGCGAAGGTGAGCTTGGGGCGTCTTAAAAGTGATGCATAAACCCGAACTGCGCGAAAACGAGCGAACAGGAAAGCGCTGCACCCTTTACGTCATATTCTTTTTTATGGATTATATTAATAGCTAAGCGGGAAGCAAATACATTACGTTTATTTCATTAAACATTTTGGTAATCAACCATATTACATTTGCTTCGCTTTTTTATAGTCGGATAAAACAGTGTATTTGTCACATATGTGTGTCGTGAATAGGCCTGTGTTACGCAAGGGAACCATCACGTTAACTTCGAAAAACAGCGCGGCTGACAGGTGTACAGGTAAACCGCTTTTCTCATTAGGGCGCCTAACTAGCCCCAGTTTGAATCCCAGTTGCGCTATTGCGTCGAGCAAATAGATACGTCATGGCCATTCAGTTGAAGTAGTTCCCCGGCTTTATCGCATCGTCGTGGAAGTTTAACTTGTGACGCACAATGTAACGAGAACGTCAACAACTTTGTTTCTGTAAGAACAGTACAGTTTTTTATGTGGTTTGGCTAGTTCGTAAGTTTGATTGATCCCATTAATTTCTGTCAAGATAGTTTCTTTTCACTAATTATTCACTAATTTTCTTCTATTACCGCTCAGTTGTCTCAGCACTCCCAATAAATGCTCAAGACTTATTTAAAGCTAAATGTTAACTTTTTCAACATATTTTTTAATTACCCATAAGAAAAAAAATAAGTGTCATATGTGTTCCTCAACATACTGTGGCTTATCGGTGTTATCAACATGGGTTAAAATGAATAAATATTATTTTCCGAGACATTAAAAAGTTACGGCCAGTAAATGGTCTATAACAATATATCCAATAGGTTTTAATATTTTACACACAAACTTTTACAACAGTTTGCGGTTCCTATTAAGTATGTTGCTACAGGGATTACCAGACAACAAGGTGTCGGATTCTTAAAATCGATAAAAAAAAAATGTAGATTTTAATAATAAATATGATGTAGATGATACGGTGGGTTGTTTGTGTGCTGTCTTTCTAAATTGAATTAGCTACGGTGATATTCCATGAAAGACTAACGCCTAATTAAATATCCTTTTTTGGTGACACATGCTGTCTGAGAGATTAAAAAAATACATATTTAAATTTGTCAAGATAATTCTTACCAGACAAGTTATTTCTATTAATACAACGGGGTCTTAATAATATACACTATCTCAACATAGTCAGCTATAATTAAAACTAAATTGTTCTGCTTTTTCTCGCATATCGCAAAATAGGTTCTTCTCTATTTTTTAAAGTTTCTGCGCGGACAAATATTTTAAAAGTCCACTAATTTAAATAGACGTCACTACCAATTGCTGGCCCCACTTTAGCACGCATGGCGGTGCACGGGGCTGAGTTGTTTAAATCAACTCACTCGTGTGTATTGTCCTACGGAAAGTGGCCTTTTTTGTGAATTTTAAAAACAGGAAAGTTAGTAGTCGTGGAAAGTTAGAGGCTCTAACAGGCGCGTCTATGCTGCTCCGCATTTGAAAAAAGTCGAATCTTTTCAACTCAAAGAATTAAAAATCCACAGTGGCTTTGCAATTCGCCTTGTAAGCCAGACAGCATATTAGGTATAGTATTTGGTCAGTGTTTCCTGTGGGTATTGCTTTGATGGAAGAAACGCTTAAAGAGAAAATAAGTCAATCGAATTCGTATTTAAGTGATGGAAAGCGAAAGGAATCTCAGCAGGCCGGGAAGTATTCTAAAACGAGTTAAATATCCATTTACCGTTGTCGTATTCTATTAATCAATCGACAAGTGAAGCGCGCTTTACCACTGGCCTATTTGTTTGCTTACACAAGCAGATGGGTGCGATTTCACGTTTTATATGTCTCCCTGAAAGCGCGTCACATTTATTATATCGAGTTGTCAGAAGGCGTTTTTTAAAACCACGTGTAATCAAGGAGCTCTTCGTACTGTGCCTTCAGAATCACTGTACTGATGGTGGAACGTCAGCATCTGGCGTTCAGCCCGGAATTAAAACATCTAAATGAGACCTCCAAACAAAACAGTGGAATATTTATTAAATATCTTTTGGATATCATCTGTGGATAAGATAGAGCTTATTTCGGATAAGCACGGATGAAAGTGAAACGGTTCACGTTTTGTGGCTTTATAGCACTTTATTTCAGACAGAAAGTACTTTTTTCATGTATTCATGCTCACTTCATATCAGTGCCGGGTGTCGGAAATTGCATTTCACTTTAAGTGTCAGTATGCAGCATCCGAAGTGAATATGCTCCTGAATTTGATCATTTAAAATAAAATATTGAGTGTCTTTCAAAAGGGTGTATGATCATACGACCGAATATGCAGTCAATAGAGTGAACAGAGGAAAACAGAGGATTACTTTCAACGGGCAGCAGACTGTAACATAGAGAGCATATTCAGAACGAGGCATGAAATACCACCAGTTATATAGGTGGCCAGTAAACCAGAAAGAAGGGGTGAGAGTGAGTGAATGTGAGAGAGAGAGAGAGAGAGAGAGAGAGAGAGAGAGAGAGAGAGAGAGAGAGAGAGCAGATCGCTGTGTAAGCAATCTCTTTGTGTTGATTTAGGAAGACGTTTACTGTGTATAACGTTTAGGGTTGATAATATCATTGGTCCGGCACATAAATAAAGCTTTGGCTAATCTATTGGGTCAGTTAGACTATCGATTCCCTCTGCACTCTCCAGAATAAACAGTGGCACCGAGACACGGTGCAGCCTGACAAGGAGAAGAAGCGATTTCACCCAGTTCGGCTCTCATTAGCATTCTTTGTCCATAAACCTACACACTGGCGTCTAACAGAGATATCTAGCTCAACACCATGCCCGCTGTCTTCTTTTGTGTTAATATCT
The DNA here is from genome assembly GCF_023856365.1 of Brienomyrus brachyistius. Classification (NCBI taxonomy): domain Eukaryota; kingdom Metazoa; phylum Chordata; class Actinopteri; order Osteoglossiformes; family Mormyridae; genus Brienomyrus; species Brienomyrus brachyistius. The sequence goes on from NC_064539.1 coordinate 28,937,247, forward strand.
ACGATTTCAACGAATTTTTCTGCCACCGTTTGTCAGAATAAATTTCAGTACAAGCCTGAGACCTGCATTTACTTATGCCTACGTTTGCATTTGACAGGCATGCTTTGTGACACTTGTAAAGACAGGAATCTTACATGCAACGTTTGGTCACCATATCAACCATCCCTCCTTCACGCTGTCAGCTGCTTAAATAGTGCATCGCAATTGTTCTGTGTTATATCCCTTTTACAGAGATAAATCTAATCGAGAGGGACTAGTATTGATGTGTAACAAGAATGTAGCAATCATTCTGATCAAAATCTAAACATTTCTAGATTGGTTCTGATTGTGCGAATTAAAAATCAGCTTTTTGAAAACTGTTCATCCTTCTGCGCGCATACATCATTATTATTTTTCAGCAAAATTTACGAAACGAAGAATTATTTTTGTCCTACCTGAATTCTGATACTCGTCCACTGGAACACAACAACCATAACGAATGTCAGATTGCATGATATTAAAGAAATTAATGGAAAACAAACAGAAGTTCTGCGTTATTCATTCATTCATTCATGCGATCATTCATTTTTATCTGCGAATTTATTTAATTCATTCCTCTTATTTATTTATTTGTTAGTTTAGTTGTTTATGTGTTTGTATTCTAGTTATCATAATTGTTTTCTGGATAATATGATTTAATTTCACTTTAAAACCTGTTTTCTCAAAGTGGACGCTTATTCTATGAACATTATAAATAAATAAATACATAAATAAATTTGTATATGTCATGTGTGTGTGAGTGTGTGTGTGTGTGTGTGTGGGTTGGAGGGGCCAGTATATCAAACAGTGACAGCTATCAGTTAGTAACTTCTTCCTTAGACCCAACCCCCCCCCCCCACAACCCAACCCCCCTCCCTTTGAGAACCCCGTTTTTATCTTGCTTTGTTGTTATAAAATATGCAAGTCTCTCCGGAATGCCAGTCACGAGTACAAACTTTGTGTCCAACCGCCCACACGAAATGGTCCTTTTAAAGGAAACTCGATATGTCTCAATCTTCATTGCACTACACTCAAAGCTTTTGGGAATGCGATGTGGACCAAAACATTTAAAACAAAAGTCTTTTTCTTTTTCTTTATTATTATTATCTTTATATAAAAATGGTGTTCTAAAGATGTCCAAACTTAGACAAGAAAATCTCGAGTGAAGTCGAACGTTTCAACGGCTACAAGGAGGTCTGCCAAAAAGTAAGACTATAGTTGTGATTTTGCCTCTTCTGTTTCACTGGGCATGCTTGCATCTGAGTGAATGGGTAAGCAAGAAAACACGGGGATGGGGGGTGGTACGTGAGCGAGCGAGCGACGAGTGGGTACGTCTGTGTGCATGTGTAAGGTTGGATTCGAGCTGTCACGAACAACAAATTAATCAACACATTTGGCATTTAAAGTCGATTGTGACCCCCTTTCTAGCTGACGTGTGCGTAGGGGTGAAATAAATCAAGCACGACGTGGAGATGTACGCCAGATACCACGGAGCGAAGTTTGTACTGAACCGGAATCCTGACTCAAGAGGACTAAACGCAAACTGCAGCTATAACGGGTGAAGTTAAAAGCCGACGTTCAATCCGGTCGCTCATTCGGCGTTTGAACAGTCGGATACGTTTTTCAAATGTAACTTAAAAGCCTAAAACATAATTTGATGGCAAAACAATGAAAAACCCTCGAAATACCTGTGGTGGAAAATCATGGGGATATTACCTGTTGCGTCTTCACTATGGACACTCGTTTAACGTTAACAACTGGCACCACCGCGATCATTTTAACGATATTTTAATTTATAATATTTATGTTTATTTATTAATTTTTATTTTAACCCTAAGTGCCAATTACTTGAACAGCAAATTCTAAAATGGTTCGATGTGAACAATGGCTTTTAAAACTAACATTTGTAAAATAATTGTCCGTATTGTATATTGGGCCCACGTAAATTCATTGCCTTTTGTTATTCCAGCTTTTGGGACAATATACACTCTAGCCTATAAACCTGACTTTCACAGTCGTCTTTTACCAAAAGGCTTCTGACTGACGACATGCTCTGCTACCCTCGGTGTGATTCCGTTCAGTTTCATCTCAATGCGAAGAGTTTTACTATTAGGTTTCAGTCACATTCGCAGCGTAGTCAATGCCCGTAATAAGTAAACATTGTCACGCAACATGTAGGCCTACATCTGTAAATTGGCTACATATGTGTGAAAGTAACTCGTATAACTTATAGTATAGATTCTTCATCATAACATTCACCAAAATCTTTTGCGACGTTTTGAGGTTATGTGCGCATTTTTACGTCTTTTCTCTCACGTCTGCGTACCAGCGTAATTTCTTCACTAATTACTTTCTTTCTACTCTATCCATCAAAACCGCCCCGTAATCTAAGATCCAGAAACCAAAAACAACGCATTTTTAATAAACTTTTCCCTTATTGTTCATACTTTAATTGCGAACTTGATATTAATTTATTTAGCTATTTCAATTTTTTAATTTAAATTATATTTTCATTCTTGATGGTTTACACCAACCACATTCTCTGAAATTCCTTTTATCAAAATGTCTTCTTCATATATTAATGAGATAAACATAGTGTATATGTGCAGTAAACATCTATCTATCTATCTATCTATCTATCTATCTATCTATCTATCTATCTATCTATCTATCTATCTATCTATCTATCTATCTATCTATCTATCTATATATCTATCTATCGACCATGAGTTTAACAGTTTCCCCTCAATGTCTTCTTGTTGCCACAAAACTTCGTGTTGAAATGCGCATCATTTTTAAATCCACAACGAAATATATGAACTGACGTCACCTCGCTATGCCCCCCATATGCACATTATTATATAACTGCATTATTATGTTATATCCATAATTCTTATGCACGTAAGTTGCACAATTGTTATAGAGCGGCTTCGCAGTGAGGATGCGGATACAGGTGCCGTGAGCAAATGGATAATATGTAGCGAAAATCATTGATCCTTTTTTCAATTATGATATATATATATATATATATATATATATATATATATATATATATATATATATATATATATTCATAGTGGTTTAGGCCACTCCGAAACGCATTGGATATTTGGTTAATGTATTCAGTTACCATACAAATAATTTCCGTGGCGTTATTCGCGTGTATAGCTTCTTCCACATCTGACTCAATTTGCATTTGTTGATGATATCAGTACTGCAACCTAGTTGGATGGGGCTGGATGGGGGAGGGGTAGCTTAGGGTGGCCAGAAAAGACAAAAAGTGGACAAAGCCCCAAAGGTCAGCTGCTCTTTCATGCCGCGCTGGTGGGAGGGCTGGAGAGATTGGATTGGGTAGGCGCTTATTTGAAAGCATGTCCGTTTATGCGTAAGAACGAAGAATACTTCACAAAGCAGCGGTCATATTTAAAACCAGCCCATTATACATTTACTCCATCCCTCTACGCACTGGCAAATCACAGCATGCAGACTATTCGAAATATATTAATATGGGAAATGGACGGGGAGGTTATGAGAGGAAACGACTTGGGTTGCCATGGAAGGGAAAAAAACAAGAGATTACGACGCTCCCGTTTCTTACGTCCTTTGGTTCCACACATGTGTGCTCCTACAGAAGGATGTAAGAAGATTTAAATACACAGAACATTTGCCAGGGTGTTCAGAAGTGTCAAGGCATTTGGGTACCAAACCTACATTTCTCAGAGAGATTTTGTGGCAAAGTATGAATTAAATGCATAACCAGAAACAATTAGTAAATAATGACCGATAAGTCAGTTAGTATGTTAAAATAAGCACAGCGCAGTCGTTAAACGCAAGGCTCAGACTCGGCTGTCATTCAAGCTCCATTCAAGCTGGAGACCAAAGGCAGCGGTTGATTCGTCGCCACACTCTGTCCTTCATTACATCTAGGTTGATGTAAAAGTGTCATGTCCTTTGAACTAGATGGTTAAAGTATCCCAAATATCGTTAAAAATGCAAAATTTTGATTTTTGTTTTAGATATTTAATGTATCATTTTATTTAGGATTAACAGATGCACAATCATATATTAATTTTTTGGCAACGTGTTGTAAGTAGATTCTATATTTTTAATTGTGCACTTTTAATGGTGACAATTTCCCACGATGAACATGAGTATCGGGCTTCTTAACGACTACGATTAATGTTGTTATTATAAGATATAAGATTACTAATAGGTTTTTATCTCTTTTCATATCATAAAGCCAATTGTTTTCCTGTGTCAGTAGAATACAGTTCATCGGAGCGCTTTTGTAAATATCCCAGCCTTAAACGTAGCAGATTCAAGTTATTATTAACAATTTTTGGTGCGCTTGTTTGTTATTGTCGATTATTTTAATGTCAAATTAAAACCAAACGGTATAGATGAATACCAGACGCGGCAGGTCGGGTTGTGTTGTGCGGTTCTTGAAATCTGGCCCGCCAAACGTCATAGTCTTTGTTTATTTCTTTCACATGAGCTCACTGACTCATGGTGCCTGAATATATCGACGCTGCAAACGAATCGTTTCACACAGAGTCATTCTATCTACCCCCGCTTCGGACTCTTTTGTACCTGTACCCCAATTCCCCCGTCACCGTCTGTTGCTTCTGGGATTTGCTAGAGGGCGCTCTGCGTACCAGGGACATAGCAGGAAAAGATTTAACATGCAAATTTATTTATTTACTTATTTATTTATTTTTTTAACGTATATGCCCAATAATGTTTCCGAACAGCGGCGTAGATGCCGGGGAGGGTGGGTTCATTTAGCTCCATTGTATACGTCGCACCCCAAAAAAAGGCTTTCCATTTAAATTAAGTTGTTGCCCCCCTCCCCAAATCAAACTCTCTCCTACGCCATTGTTTCTGAATGCATGTTACAAAATGATAGTCTTTCTCCTCCTTTGATTTTTCTCTCATCGGCAACGTTTTTTGATTCTCTTAAAACGTGTCCCGTACTGATTTGCTGCCTTGCAGGTGATATGATATGTGGCACGTCGTATTAAAATATTTCGTGAAACCTCACCACCTTGATTAATCCTGCATTGTCACGTACGTTTGCCGACCGATGTTTCGTTTCAGAGCATTTAGCAGGACGCGTTAACTGAAGTCGTTGCATAATTTGACTGGATGGATGAATTTTCTGTCAAGTAGCGCAAACTACGTCTTGCGATTAAAAAAAAAGTGACAACACACTCAGACTGTGGTTTTCAAATTCTTGTGAATATTTTTCAGGAATCTTCTGACGTGAGCGGGTACGATGGAAACGCAGCTGTCTGTGATTCACCTGCGTGTATTTAAAATGACAATAACCGCATTTTTGAAAGTTACTAGTTTCTTAATCGGCATTGAACAAAAGGACCACTTGTTTTGAAAGTGATTATTTTAATGGCATCCGCTGTCACTGTAAGAAAGTGAAAAACTAGCAGCTTTTCACTGTCGTCCTATCCACATGGGTGGTACCCCCCCTAACTCAGCTGAGGTACTTCGCTGAACTCTACAGCAGCCGGGGCTACTATTGGATTTGGTTATAAATAACTAATTAACGTGCGGCTGCGTGCTAAACCGACAGTATTAGGCTAAACTATTGAGGGCATCGGTGACATTTATAAATAAGTTGCAGGAGCTGGTCAGGGCAAACCCGAATTGTCCAAACTTTGACGTATAATCTCAGAACATAGCAGTGTTAAGTGATAGACCTATGTGAAATTCTAAGTAGAGTTTATGTGTTTTAGAATCGCTATGGATTTGTTGTTAAACGAATGACACACACTTCTGGCTACGGAACATGAACCTTCCTTTTCTTCTGTCGTTTATTTTTGAAGGCCCCCTTTTCTTTCCTAGTTTATCTTAATACACATTTGGCCAGTATCCCTTTTCATCTTATTTACACAGGGTGGTGGATGTTGTTATGAAAGCCTGTGTTAACAGGATTAAGTACAAACGTAATGTTTTAATTTCTGATCGCATTAGTGTAAATGTTTGATATTTATAATATTCTTATATGAAGGTCATTTGCGTTTGATATGGAACCTGCCGTAAATATATAGGCCTACATATTGTCTCTTCATCGGCGCTTTCGTCTATTATTATTATTATTATTATTATTATTATTATTATTATTATTATTATTATTATTATTGTTGTTGTTGTTGTATTACTTGTACTTCATTATCTGCATTATAAGTGTAAGCAGACTGGTGTTGTGGGTTTAGACAGCAGCACGGTTAAATTCGGACATCGTCACACTTTCAGCCTCACTGCTGTCAGCACACGAAGATGTATTAACACATCTAGGTAAAGAAGGAGAAAATCCTCTTCCAGTTTGAAAACCAGGATTTCAGCGAGGACTTTTCCCGCCGACTTCCGGCGTCATGGGGCGATAATGCGACAGTTAGGAGCCGACGAGCTACAGATCAACAGAAAGCGCTGTCCATGGTGCTATGCAGGCGTCGCGGGATTATTTTGTAAAACTTTTTTATGCCAAAGAAAAGACCTACAGTGGTAGAGGAACTTCAGACAAGAAGGAAAATTTGACGGTTTTACCACCGAGTTCACTATGAGTACGCTAATGCGCCTGTGTATAAATAGAGCGGTGGATATATTTCTGACCATAAAACATATAACCTAAACCTGCCTCCTACTCTATGTTGTTGTATGCAGAGCTAATATGTCAGAGTAATATAATAGGCTGTTATTATTATTAACCATAACCATTATTGTTAAAAAGTCATTTTCATAGGCTATTTAAATATTCCGTGTATACATTCCCATGAAACCGCAAGGAAAGATAAATAAAAACACAATAAGAAAAAAATATATAGGAAGTTGTGTTACTGTCATCTATCTATCTATCTATCTATCTATCTATCTATCTATCTATCTATCTATCTATCTATCTATCTATCTATCTATCTATCTATCTATCTGTCTATCTATCTATCTATCTATCTATCTATCTATCTATCTATCTATCTATCTATACTTCACCTTTTACTGTCTTCCGTCAGGCGACTTTACACGAAACACCTGAAGATATGAAATTCCTGAAATTCTTTCAGAGTTTGGAAATTTCAGCCACTGCATGCGTGGTATTTTTATTGAAAACTTTCGGTGTTCTTTCCAGTGGAGGCTGAGATAAGATCTATTTCCAGTGAAGAAATTGTCCGACGCTGATTTGAACCAAAGTTTAGGTTACTAATTCAAGGACTGAAGTCAATACTAATGAAACTCATCAAGTACTTAGTGACCATTTACTCTTTTACACCATGAAAAATTCAGTTCCAGATTTGTCTCTCAAAACCTGAGCGCATTTACTCTCAGTTGAAAGGGATAAGGAAGTTCCGAAGCACTTTTGTTTTTTCTTCTTTTGCTTTCCTCAAGTTTTACATGTGTCTTAAACTTCCTTAAAATAATCTATACCGCAGTTCATCTGCTGGCAGAAAGAAAGTTGGTATTGTCCCTCGATTGTTACTTATTCCAATGAAGCCAAGTTTCATATATCATAAAGTGTATAAATTGAATCCACTTACTCCTTTAAAACACCATGGCAGCTGCATAGAACTTGCACGTAGACTCGTTGTCGCAGAAATCTATACTTTTATTGCAGTAGTTATAATAAAGCACTTTTTTCAGTTCAGCGTGAACAATGAGCAATTTTAAGAAATCTTAAGAAGGAACAGCGAGCAAAGCATCCGATAAACTGAGTACTTTTACATCTCGGGACACAAGTGGCCGAAGTTAATTCTAACATCGTTTGATAGAGATGGATACAATCATTTTATATCCATGAAAACTCTACACAAAAAAGACCGTGATCATGAAGGAGTTCTGTGTGCGTCATTTGGTTTTTCGTAATTTCATCTCAGTTTCATAATCGTGTCATTACTTTCATAGACTTCATATTCAGATGTTCAAAAACATTCATAATGAATGGATATTGCACGTTTTGGAGAAATATAGTGAAGAAAGTATGCATAGAAAATTACAACAACAACGAAATATTTTCTGTTCAAGTACGCCTTATACATCATGCTTTATACGCAGTTGAAGATATGGTATCAACCTGTTAAAAATAACATTTTGGTATAGTAACTGATTTGAATTCCGGTAAAAGCGAGTCCTCCTCTAACTACAGTACATGAATATCACCCTTTGAACTTTATTAATACATAACTTTCCTTCATTTTGAACGTGGTTGTAACAAGTTTGACTTTGATCATGCTGCCTAGTAAAGTCGCAAAAACATATATCATTCCTTAAACACATACTTAATAAACACGAATCAATTGTGTGGGTATTGCTGACCAAAACAAAAAATTGCAAATACAACGAGTAAGAAATGCGTAATATTATTCATAATATTTATTGTTTAATTCCGGATGAGTTGATACGAAATGTAATTTGCCGTTCATCGGAAGTAGTAATATAATTGTTGTAATGGTTACTTAATTACCATGCCATTTATAATTCTGAACTTATAGATTAACAAGTGACTGTTTATTTTAAGGCAAGACTCGTCCCATAAAAATAAATACAATCAATAAAGTTATGGAAATTGATACATAGTGGCGCGAATATGACGCCGAATTCCTCCATAAAGGAATGTTAGAGAAACAGAGAATACTACAGTTAACTGCCTGTAAATGGGACTTTATGATGTGCTGCTAACAATCTGAGAAACTTATTTCAATGCAACTGAAAGTAAAGAAAATAAAACAGCTGATTACTTCAATCAATTTGCGGCTACCAGTCATGATTTCTCTAAAAGACCCAGCAGGCAGCTGAAAGCTTCTTCTTCGCTGATTTAAACACGGGCGTTTTTTCCCCACAGAGATTCTTCTTTGCATTATTTACTAGTTATATAATTTCATTGTGCTTTCATTGTACCTCAACCCTAAGCTGAACAATCGATCTCGCCATCTTATTGATCGATTGACGGGAGCTTCCAATGTTACCGTTTAGCAATCAGGCGACCGCCTCGAGTGTTAAGAACTGAGTCATAAACGAGACGGTTACCTTTAATATCACTTCAGAAATAAGCCCCACTTGTGACTGAAAATACAATCTACAATATCAGCAAGTGTCAAATATGGAAATATTTTTGAATGCTGTCCATATTGGATACAAACTCCCTACTGGATAGAAAGAGAGATCATACCATGCATATCAAATAATGAACATCTTCCCTCCAAATTATTATTATTATTAATTTTATTATTATTATTCTGTCACACCGATAGATCGAAGGCTAGTATGCAAATCGATGCTTTAAATGAGAGAGATAATCTAGAATTTGGTAGCAATCGCCAACATAATATACGATAGGTCGCCATACGAACTGAAACATGAAGCAAACATGTAAATAAATTTCACATATCGGTACTTTCTTTCCTTGCTTCATATCTCCATTATCAGTGAAGATGATTGACATTGAATTGCCTTCATAATCGTTTCACGACTCTATAGCGTCTAAATACCGAAGAATAAAATGAAATAATATAATTCCTTCAGACTTCTCTCGCTACGTTTCTTCATAGTCCGAATAGGCCTGTATTAGACTATATAGTAAGCATGCCTGTTAAAAGTGTCCGTTAAAGTTCAATCCTAGTTCTTTCTAAACCTGGGATGGGTGGGTGAAGATTCTTCTTCTAAGTGCTTTATCATTCTAAAAATATAAATGACTGTACAGGTGAAGGATGCCAGAAACAATCCTCAAAATGTTTGAACTTAACTGAACTTACCTTTAGTTAACTATATACCCTGCAACTTAGCACAGTAGTAACAGGCCTGCTTAATATTTAGCGGTGACTGAGGTTTGGTCCGAAAAAATGTAAGCCTTATAAATAATGACATGTCTGGGGTAAATATAAAGTTTATTTTTGATTGTTTATATTACTAATTGTTATTTGGATAGGGTTTAGTTACACACAACTGCCTCGAGTACTAGCTACAGCTTGTTATACATTTAAAACGTAACATATTTTCAGATCAAAATAGAATCTAAAGTGAAAGAAACACATGTTATTGCGACTTATAAGCGTGCCATGTATATGTTCATGTCGAGTATTACGACACGTTTTAACTACATGTCATCATATAATTATTTTAAGATATATTATTAACATAGTATGGCAAATGTATTTTTTCGGTATTTAAGCTTAAAATTAATTTAAAAAAATACAAATTATAAATATCAATTATAAATTGTATTAGTCCCATTCGCCTTCTGTAACTCAGCGGGTACAGTAAGTAACATCATTTTGTCATATATGTATGTTTTCCCCGAAGCACTTCACCGCATGATTTTAAATCAAATTTATAAACAGGCCCGGTCGCATATAAAGAGTGTGATTATATTTTAAATGTTCGAATTTTATTATTGCATATTTTAAAATATCGAATGCATAACTATACACAACTAAATACGCGATTATAGCCATGATTATTCGGATGGAATGAACTGTCCAAAGCCGCAATTTTGACAGTTGCGCCCAGGGACTCACACAAACGAGCACGATTCGTCTCGGTCCTGAGACTTTGGTCTCGACTGACTTAGAATTTGGCTTGATATCCTTAGACAGATAAGCTGTCCTGGACGATTTGATTTCCTTACTGATACGTATGAAGCTCGGATCAAGATTAAGCCGCAGCATAAAACAAGTGGGTGGCTGTTTCTAAGCATCCGAGCCGCCCTTAGTTAGCGATCCTCTTTCCTTTCAGCCGCCAGATCGCATGTCTTTTATATTTCCTGTAACTTTTTTTATGGTCACTGCCTCTTGGCTCTGGGGTCACCACACTTTCGACTTTCATCAGGCACGCACCGTGCAAATTGAAAGTTTAGTTCAATTACAAGAAAGACTTCCCATCGATCTTTAAAATTATATATAATACTAGCTTTGCAACCATTCCGTGCACTGTACAATTTAAGTTATCGTATTAACACATTAAAGCACATTTATGGTAAATAAATGGTAATTTACAGCAATCGTATATAAAATTTGTAGTAAACCATTGTTTAATTGCCCGTTTGTTTCCTTTTTTAATGAACTGAGCTTAGCAAGTGTAAAGGAGAAAACGCAGGTTAAATCAGGTAATTTTAATAGCCTCCACGGAATTTTACGATAAAATCAAATATATGCAATAAAATAGTTTTAGTTAAACCGTGGGTATTCTGCGTTAACTGCCGCTGTCAGACTGTTTAACTTTAAACTTAACAAAGAACATATAGGCCTATATATGTATACTTGTGATTACTTTTAATAGAAACCAAACAGAATTCGTAATAGTTTCATATATTTATAAAAGCTCAAATGATAAATGGCAACATTTTTGTTTTGCTTTTTATACTATAGTTGGGCACACGACCCCTGTGTTTCACTGCTTTGTGTTTAATGCTCTTTGCGATGTGCATGGTCCAGGTGCATGGGCTAGAAATTAAGTGACTGAAAGATGGACGGATTTGTGAATGGATGGATGGATGGATGGATGGACGCACCGACGGCAGGGTGGGTAGGTGGATGGCTGTTATTTTTGAACGTATTTACCACGTTGATATTTTTATTTGTTTGAATGTGGAAACGTTTGAAAACGCGTTACTACAAATTATGTTCTAAGAAAGGTTGTTGCAATATTTATCATGAAGCCATGAAGTCAACGAATACTTAAATCAGTTAAACGTGAACGTCAGCCCAAATTAAATTAGAAAATTCGTTCATCATTTAGGTATAGAAACCATAGGATTTCTAACTGGGAATTTGGAAATATATGCAAATTTATTTTCCAAATGTTTCTTGAAGGTATAACGAAACACGATGTTCAACGAAATTCAGACAACATATTGTCGGTTTTAGTATTAGTCGGCTTGGTTTAAATTGAGTTAGACTGGAAGTGAGGGAAGGCAGATTAGACCTGCACTCGCAGTCTAGTGAAGGCATAGATAGACGCTTAGGGTAGTTTCAGCTAAAACATACACGAGGGTAGAGACCAAACGTTTGAGTCGGACTAAGACCTGCTCTTTAGCTCAGTTCGGGTGATGTCAGGGCAATTAGAGGCGCGACACGGCGCCCGGCGCGGAGCTCGCTGTCATCTCTAATCTCCACATCTCCACGGGGAGTTCAGGCAACTGGAATTCATGTTTCGGTAGCTGAAGTCTTTCACGACAACGATAATAATAATAATAATAATAATAGTAATAATAATAATAATAATAATGAAACTTTGTATCAATACACTTGACTGGATCGGGCGGGTAGGTTTTCACTGCGATTTTTCTGGTGTTAAAACTCGCGTTTAATCCATCCGGAAAAGCTCGCCGTTGTCGCTATTACCCCGCCGTGTACCTGAGGCACAAAGGTGACGCGGAACAAAAAAAAAAACAGCCCTTATCTGGAATGTCCGGTAAAAGGATGTGTTGCATGCAGCAGACTGGAAATGTCATGGAGGCATGGAGAAGGCATGCCGTGCCCTGGGCCCGAAGCGACACGGTGACATTCCCCGCGGCTGCATTCAGTGAAGAGGCGGCGGAGGCCCGTGCTGTCGTGTTATTCGATACTTCATATTATATGCGAGCGAAGGACTTACTAATCGGAATCAGGTTATACGCCTAGATCAAGTTCTGAAAAACAGATTAGAAAATGTTTTAAAGTGTTCAAAGCAATATCGAAGTTCGTGTCGAAAGATTAACCTCCAGGTATTTTTCCCTTATTGGGACATAAAGATGCCATAAGTAACGGGGGTTTCACAAGACTTTTGCAAGATATATTTACTGTTTTCACTTGTTGTTGGTAATGCGTTCCTTGTCGCAGGCTTAAGTGTCACATCCAGAATATTCCAGAACAAAACTACCCGAGTATGACCTGACAGCTGCATCTGTACGTGTATATCAACCTTTACCCGTTGGTCTCTGATTAATAAAAACATTCATTTTAAGCATAACTGCTAAAACATCGCATTTTAAAAAGACATTGAAAACATGAAATATCCTGAATTTGTATTATGTAATATTTTTCCTTCTGTTTACTGTGGCAGGAAGAAATACCTATTGTCGTTTTTTCTTATGTTAAATGAAAAACAAATCTTATGTTAAATGGACATTACTATGTTTTACTGAAATCTGAAACAGTTACAGACATTGTCATCTATATATAGGCTATATAGTGAGAAAATGGATGTATGGGTGGATGGATGATGGATGGATGGATGATGGATGGACGGATGATGGATGGACGGATGGGTAAATGGGTGATTAGATATTCATAATATATTGTCAACAACAAAAATATTTATCACCTTTCCTTTGTTGTGGAACACTTAATTAATGTAGTTATTGGAAATTTGACAACTGAAACAAATGTGATTATTTATTAATCTATTTGTAAAGCTTGTATGGACTACAGCTTCAATGGACACATAATATTCTTTGGGAATTAATGTGTTTTATGTGATTTCTACGTATGATTTTCTGTATGTATTAGAAATAAATAAAAGTTGAAAATTCATTTTGATTGCAGGGCATATTTCTTAATATCTGTATCTTAACCAGTTTCCTAATACATAATATAACACACATTAAACACTTTAGTGCCACATTTATGGGAATATGTGGTGAGTTATGATTTAGAATTATACAGAATTATTGCTGCATACGTCTTTACATTTAAATATTTTAATATTCTTTTCTTGAATCTCGAATAGATTTATAGAGCTTATAAAATCTATGTGAAAAACCAACAACAATTAATGATGAATACAGTCTCATAATCGTTAGGATCAGGCCAGGGAAAAGCAGAAGGTTCCGTCGACCCGGCAACCAAACAATTCATTCTAAGAGAGTAGCTCAGTTACTTGCAGCATATGTTGCTGCTTAGCAACGTATGTGTGGCAATCCCAGAATGCTATGCAGCTAATTATGGACTGTAGCCATGACTGGTAAGACAGTAAAGGGAAATTATTGTCTGCATGTGGTGACTGACGTCCATTGTTAAGGAATCACATGACCATCCAAAAAATACACATGCATACACTGGCCAAAACGCGACATTTAAAAATCATTTTCCTAGTTTCCAAGCATAACACTTTTGTTAGCAAAGTAATAACCTTCTATATGTTAGACTGTAGTGGAATCTAACCTGTTTGGAATAATGTGGCTGTTATTTTATTTTTGTTTCTAGTTTTTGTTTGCTAACTTTAAAAAGTCTTCATAATTTATTTTCCACATGGTGTGATCGAACATTTCTGTCTGCAGAAGGCTGGCAAATGAGCACAGAAGACTTCTTGCTTGAAACTTCGATGGAATGTCCCAGAAACGCCGCACACGGCACAGTCTGCAAGGGACCCAGTGCAGACAGACGCTCAAGGAAAAGAAAAAGACTAAATTCCCAGGATCACAGAAATGTGCATCGTCTCTGCACATAGCAAAGTGTTTTACTATATTTAATAAACACTGATGCAAAGAAAATAAAAGCTTCTGTCGTATAATAGCTCGGTTCTGTCGCTAATAATCTCCGAAGAATGTTGGAATCACACATTCAAAGAAACCTGTAAAATGACACAAATTTATTTGCATTCCAAAAACAGACAGGAACTATTTATCATTGTTTAGTTTGTAATTTGTTTTCTTTTTTCATGGCAGATGATATATACTGATAAGCCGGCTGATTTCAGTCTGAGTCACACAAATATGCAATTATTTTAAACATGAAGGAATAGCTTCTGTTCCCATTCATTCTGGTGCATTTTTCACATTTAAATTCATTTCAAACACTGTGCAATTTAATAAATATATTACAACAAATGAGCGCAATGTAATAAAAGTTTCATTTTTTTTATTTGTCGGGTTGCTTTTTTGGTCAAATGGTCATTCTTGCTGCCTTTCGATGTGCCAACATGCCTTAGTGCTGCGTAGCATTGAATGACGTGGATCTGTGGGCAGCTCAGACTTCTGGGAGGGCGTCTGCTGCAAGCGGACATGCCGCGATCCTCACCAAAGCCTTCACGTGTCAGGATTGCTGTGGTCGACTCCAAGCATCCTGTGACGGGTAGTGAGGTAAGTACCCCAAGGAGGGTCCCCCCCCCCCCCCCCGTGATGCCCCTCACCCTCACCTCCACCCCAACGCATTGCTCTCCTCCTCACACTGATATCAGAGCTTTGTTTCATTCACCCAGTCGGCCAGAGTTACCTTTTCCCTCCCCCGATCTGATTATTCTTTGTGACAGACGACACAGGCCCCCTCCCATCTGAGGCTGCTCAGACTCCTTGTCAAATCCACTGGATCCCATTCACTGTAATTGTAAGACCGTCTGATCTTCCGGTGTCATACTGTCTGGTAAGTTTGCTCTGCTGCCCTCCCCATCCATCCCCTCCCTGTGCTGTTATCACCTGTGCATGCAAGGGGCTGGGGGGGGGGGGGGCAGTCTTCAGTACGCCCTTTCAGAGCTTTCGGGCAGCTGCTCGAACTGACTTGTAAATGTAATAGATCATAGTAATAATAATAAGAAGGATAATAACAATAAAAATAATTATTATAATAATCAAAACAACAACAAGAACAATAATTATAATCAAAATAACTAAATAATAACTACATAATAATAATAACAATGATGCCTGCAGCCATCGTTGCATGAATAAAAGGAATGAAAACAAAGAATTCAACTTTCTACGAAGAATTTTCATCGGTATTAC
The DNA here is from genome assembly GCF_023856365.1 of Brienomyrus brachyistius. Taxonomy (NCBI): domain Eukaryota; kingdom Metazoa; phylum Chordata; class Actinopteri; order Osteoglossiformes; family Mormyridae; genus Brienomyrus; species Brienomyrus brachyistius. The sequence continues at coordinate 28,952,965 of NC_064539.1, forward strand.
GTTATAATTCCCTTACACGCTTTTCAAATCACGTTTCATTACATTCATAGCACATTACGGTAGAAGTTTCTGGAATATAAAGTGTACTTAGTACACATCACAATTAAAAAGTGTGTGTCAAAAACGTTCAATACTCTTTACAAATATATGGATTATTCATGTTAACTTTCCGGATAAAGGATGAATAACAGGACATGCACATGCCTAAGAGCGACACACAAAGATGCTGTGGTATAATAAAAGAAACACCGACCGTGCTTATTAATGTAGCGTATTTTTTTGTTGGTAATTAGATTAAATTTCTTTATTGATAGTGTATGGCATATAACAAAAAATTTTGCAGCAGCCGAAATGGTGCATTCACACATAACAAGAAAAAGACGTATAATTACTGTGCAGCGTAGAAATTGACATATGAACAGTCTGTACATGAAACATACAGGACAAGACAGGATAACAGCATAATGCACAGGTATAACTAGAGCGCAATGCAGACGAAAAATTGACGCATGAATAATCTTGGATATAAGACACGCAGGGCGTAACTTAATAACACTGTGTACGGGCATGAAATAACATGATGCAGCAAATGCAATCACCAGTGCAGTTAATCCAGACAAGGTTGAGTTGGTTGTGAACACTTACGGTGTTGTTTTATAGTGACTGTAGTGACAAAATGGCATGAATGTTGAGTTGGGCGCCTATAATGAAACGCTAAAAGGTCACTGCATGACTCCTGCTTCGCACCTCTGCAGCGTTCATGGCCTTTGGGCCACGAGCAGATTCTCACCCGTCCTCTGCGCGATACTCAGGACCAGAGCGAGTGTCAGGGCGATAATGCCGCTGCAGTCCCTCTGCCAGCGGGCCTTACCGTGTCTAAGTTTACGAGAGGAGGTGCCTCTGTGAGCTACTGCATCCGGAGTCGCTACATTCCCTGCAGTAGATTCTGGGTCGGAGCTGAGCTCCTGAAGGATGTGCTTTTGTTTAAAGATAATTCGCTATTGGATCAAACGCTATTTTACAAGACAAACCCAGAAAGATTTATTTACTAATAGATCACAAAAGGCGTTTTTCTCCGTATTTGTTATTTGTTTGGTACAATTCTGGGGCAAAATTCTGGCCGTATTAAACCATGAGTCACACAGTAGGGTTTCTAGACTAGTGCTGGTCATTTTGGAAGCCTTATTAAGAGGTCAGAAGACAACATTATTTTGAGCACATGTCTGGCCATTTGGTGGCATTAAACTCAGCCAAGAACGTGTCTCTTATGAAGAACTTTTATTTTCTTTTGTCATTTGCCTGTCATGCATGTCTGTCACATGTGTTTTACAGTCTGGCCTCTCGGCAAGGCTGTATGCTGATAGTACAGATACCAGCTTGTGTAATGTGTGCTTTTTAGAGAGCGCAAAACTAACATAACGAGTAGTTATCCATCGTCAATTCTGTATTCTGCTATTTGGTTGCAGTGAGCTTGTTCTGCATCCCTGGACACACAGAGCACGAGGGAAAATAAATAGATGAATAAATAGCTCGTGAATAAAATAACTCATAAATCGATAAATATCTGACACACGAACAACAATCCTCCGTACGAATTGTTTGATGCGTGTGAGTTCTCAGTAAATCTAAAACGCTGTAGCAACAATCTCGTGTGTTTATTTTCTGTCTGGTGCACAAGTGTGTCATTACTAAAGAGGCTAATCAGGAGCTTAATCAATGTTATGGTTGCAGACACATTTCGGTAGAATTTTATTCATGAGGCTTTTAAGGTTTATTCTCAGTGTCGGTGTAGGAAAAAAAACGTCTTCTGAGGTACTGACTTGATATTGATTCTGATTTTAACTATCCTCGAGTGTTACCTAATTGATTGTGATTACTGTCATTGTGATCTAGGGAATCCAGTCAGCTTCAAATATGCATCAATTTTGCGGTAAAAGAAAGAAAAATGCGTTTTGAAGAGGTACAAAGAGCTACATCACTGTCAACAACAAAAGTGAAAATTTGACTGTTTTAAATTTAAGGAATCCTGTTTTCAATATGATACGTGTCAGACAGAAAAACAACTGCTTTATCTCTTCAGAAACTGAGTATCTAATCCAAAAATAAGCATTTACAGATTACAGATTCATTTACAGAGTAACTGAACAAGAAAATGTACAAAAGTGGTAAGAGCCGTAAATGAGTTTTAGGAATCTATACTTTTCAGAGATAACAGTTTTGGTGCGTTTTTTAGCTTTTTATTTTATACACCCCCCCTCGCACCACCATAATTCTGGGTCGCTTTAATACAGCAGCAAACCATTGATCTGGGGGCTTTTGCTGCACACCTATAACAATATCAGGCTGCCTCAGATTCTCCCAGAAAGCATTGCTGCGCCATCGGCCCGACCTCCTATCTGAAGGTCACACGAGAGCCCGTGTCAGATACCCAGTGTTTGTGACAAGTCGTGAGCCCGTGACACGCACCGCACTATTTTTTTTCTCTCACCCCCCCCTGCCCCCTCCTTTTTCTCTCACTCGAATGTGTCCAAAAAAAGTCCGGGGCGGGGGGTGGGGCATTGTGAATCCATAGCGAAAAAACAACCTCCCTGGGGGGGGCGAACGGAAGAGTCCGGCTGACCAGCCGCTGCGAATCAGACGCGCGGCGGAGACGTCGGCAGTAGCTCTTACCTGATGTCCTAGAATGAGAGCTGCGGTGCCCCCCCCCCCCCCCCCCCCCCCCCCCCCCCATCGCCGATAAAGAGCTACATTTGAATTCTGACAAAGATTGGGGTTCAATCCGATCCGATATGGCCGCCTGGGCTCCTGCATACGTTTGACCGTTGCTTTTAATGAATAGGTCCATTCCTGTCACTTCATTGTGGCCGTTCAGGTCCCTCCAGCCCCAGGGCTTTTGTTTCATCGGCAGTTGTCATTGGTCGGAATTTCAATGGTAAACACTCTAAGCCCGCTAGCTCGACTGACATGTTTTTGTTTTTCCCCCCCGTCCACATGAATGGGGTAGCTTCTGTTTTTTTTGTTTTTTTTTTTTTTTTTTTATCCGTCCAACCACAGTCTGAAAGGGGGCCCCACAAAAGCTCATCGCTGGGCCCAGATTGGGTTTTAAGTAATAGCACATCCAGAGACAAACCGGCCCTGCTGTCGTTATACACCTTTCTGAATGCGCTGGCTGCAGCCCCCAGCCACCCCCCCCCCACCTCGTGCATTAGCTGGGTGTGCGATTAAGCAAATCGTAAGGTGAGCCGAGGTTCAGGCAGCGCGCATGAAAGCCCCTTAGTTCTGCGGCCGGCATGGAGACTTTCCCGATACCCTTCTTCTTCTGCTCACAATATATTGACAGATTCCATATCATCATCGCTGTAAAAAAAAAAAAAAACACAAATAAAACGTAAAAAGATCTTTTATTTTTCATCATTAGGAGCCGGTTTACGTGAATTCGGCTTGAGGGAATGGTGGATATGCGCGCAGATGGGACGAGGCCTTTATCGATGTGCTATATGGCTATCGATCTGCGAATACTTCAGCGTTACGCCCTCAGACAGACGGCCAGCTCGCATATAACCAAGCGAAACTTTCATAACCAGAAAGCCCTGCAATCCGCATCACAGTTTCCTCACATTAATAAAAAAAAAAGGTACCATTTGCTTTCAACGGGCATATTTTACACCTCCGCCCCACAAACCAGGATGTTAGAAATGCTGTTGGCTCACACCAGCAATGTCACTAACAGATTGGAACGTCAGTAAAATTTTATGTCATACCCACTCACCCCCCCCCCCCCCCCCCCCCGGAAACACAGGGGTGGAGATTAACAGCACGCAGAACGTAGGCAAAATGATGTAACAGAGTCTTTCATGCCAGAGCAATGTGAGAGGTTTTTCCTGTGCGTTTCCGTGTTCGTGTGCACGCATGTGTGTGTGTGTGCGTGCGTGTGTGTGTGTGTGTGTGTGTGTGCGTGTGTGTGTGTGTGCGTGTGCGTGTGTGTGTGTGTGTGTGCGCGCGAATGTTCGTCACCTGTCCTGTCGGATAATCTCTGACAAGGCTGTCATCTGACGGCAGGGGAGGCCGGTCCGCATGAGGCCCAGACCGAAAGTGCCTCTTATCTGTGTGTGTACTCTCTGCGGGGCCGGACAATGAGGCCCCATTTGCACATGAATGTGGGGGGCGGGCGAGCACCCCACACTGTTCCCTCTTTCTTGCCCCGGAGAAAGTGCTGAGACAGTCCCAGGCGGCATCTATCTGGACACTACACAGCACAGCCCCCTGGATAAAACAGTGATATGTGGGGGGAGGGGGGGGGCACCGACTGAATGCTGTGACATGGGCCACCCCGTTATTATAAACCACAAAGAGCCTTTTCTCCACCGGGGGCATGAGAGAGACAGTGGCTGTGTGGGTCTGTGCGTATGTGTGTCGTCGAGGCGCTGGGGGGGGGGAGCGGGTGTCTTCGTATCTCACAGCCAAGCCCACCAGATACCTTGCCGCCATCTTGAAAGGAATTCTATTCCTTACCGGTGAAAAGATCCCCTCAATATGCCCCCCAACCCCCAACTTTTTTTTCTGGCTCTGAGGGCAATGCTGTCAAGTGTCACAAGAACCAGTAGGAAAGACCACCTATGTGGCTGGGGGGGCGGTGGGGTGCCATAAGTAAGGGGTGTGACCCCCACTGGTCAGCGATGGTGCTCATGGTCAATGGGTGGCTTTGCAGCTGAAATGTGAGCATGTAGTATGAGATATAGGATGAGGAGGGAAAAACTAAAGAAGCAAGAGGCATAAGAGGCTAACATTGGCCAGAGAAGCTAACCTTGCTAATCTAAACTTGATTAGAACATCAGACAGTCCAGAATATGTTCAATGCTCTTGGAACAATTGACATTGTCACATAACATCTGGTCAAGCTCTTTCTGAGAATATATATTTTAAATCTGGCATCAAATTAGAACCAAATGATGATGTCATTTCATGACTGGTGTACATACACAATCAGAGCATGTGGTATTAATTACTGTCACGTGAGCATGTGGCTATGATCACTGCCTACACTCACATAGGCGAGGACCTCAAAAATCTCACTAACAATAGATATATTGTTGCTATTAGATATAATATGATGAATGGAACAAAAAAAAAACTTGATTATGATTTGACATCCAAGTTCTGTGGAAACAGATCACTCTCTATATTTATTACAGCGTATTTAATATTATACAGACGCTCCTCCACTTACGAATGAGATATGTTCCGAACGGCTGTTCGTAACTTGAAATGTTCGTAAGTCGTTATTCAACATCATTTTAAGGGTTTACGCAAGTACAAAGAACTAGTATGCTGGGAGTTCGCACGCTACGCTACTGCGCGGGGGGAGTTGCGGGCAGAAGTCATACTAGGCGGAATTGGCGTGTAGAAAAAAAAATTGATGTTGCGGACAGGAAACGGGAGCCCAAGGATCACAATTTAGACTAACATTACGGTCCTCTTCGTTCATATGTCTGAAAGTTCGTTAGTCGAAAGTTCGTAAGTAGAGGAGCGTCTGTATTAATAAATTGCTTTGACTGATTTTATTTTACACAATCTAAGTTGTGGCAGTATGTGGAGGATTAGGTCTGCATCTTTCCTTCCAGTGAGACACCCCTCCCCCCACTTAAACCTTGTCACCCGGCTCAATACTGCACCTGCCAAAGATCCACAACACGAAATCGTGGATTTTCAAATTCCAGCGCTAAGCAAAGCTGCAGTGTGTCATGCATCTCCAGACTGGGTCACGAAGGATCTGCAGCATCACATGTCCAAGTAACAAAAGCTTTTTCCTTTTTGTTTGTTTAATACCCACAGCACAGGGCGGCTTTCAGCTAACTTTAAAAACCTCCGTCATCCTTAACTCTGTTAAAGGCTCTGCCACTGAACTCTAGGAGAAGTATTTGCATAAGAAGACTAGTATTGTTTTCTTACAGTGACCCTGCTAAAGGAGTCAAACAAAACATCAAAAAAGTTAGCAGAACTCAAATAACCAGCTGTTATGCTAAAGAGAAATGAAGATATATATATATATATATATATATATATATATATATATATATATATATATATATATATGGGCTTTGCAGCTGACAACTGCGGCACTGGGGATATAAATTCTGCCTCCAGGTTAGTCTATGTGTGTGCAGTGCGTTCTCCCTCTGTTCAGTGGGTTTCTTCCAGGTACTCCGGTTTCCTTCCAAGAGCGCGCATTTCTATGGATTATCCCCTAACTTTCCATGGGCTTATTTTCAGTACCAGAAACACGCATTACTTCAAGCGGATGACCACTCAGCCAAAGAGAAATGGCTGTTTGCTCACGTCAGCCTTATCTTTAGGAAGCCCTCTTAAGCTTTAAAATGTCAAGGATGTAAACGGAACATTCAAAATAAATACGGCTAACTAAATAGGCTCCTATAAAAATGTCAAATTGTCTTTGAAATATTCATGCTACTTAATACTTCAGCATTACGTTTTACACTCTGTGACTTAGCTCACCTTTTTATCACAAGTAATGAACGAAGGCTGGATAATTCAGCGCAAGTATTCTCCGTCGTTCAAGGGCCACTAAGGGGCTTTCAATAGCCACCACTATACCTGCTGTGCTTATTAAATGTCTTTTAATAGTAGTATTTCAACAAAACAAAACAAAACAAAACAACAATAAAAATAATAATAATAATAATAAGGCAATATAATTATTTTTATGATAAATATTTAGTTGCCGATATGTAAACCATGACTCATCCAGGCTGGCATGATGGTTCCCTGGGAATGAGTGTGGCATCCCTCCCACCCCGTATTGGGGGTTTGTTCCCTGACCCTGTGTCCTGTGTGCGTGTGCAGTCTGCTTGCTCACCGTCTGTATGCATGTGTTTCCTCTCACCTCCCAAAGACATTTGTTTAGATGAACGGGCGTCTGCAAGCTGCCTGCAGCGTCTGAGCGACACCCTACGACGGCCTGGCACCCCATGCAGGGTGTCTTCGCCCTGCGCCCTGTGCAGCTTGTGATAGGCCCCAGGCCCTCGGTGACGCCATACTGGATAAGCGGCTGTGGAAGATGGATGGATGGTTAAAAATATCATTCACATGTAGGCAGAATTTTATCTAGCAGGGTTTTAGCTGAATCCACAGTCTGCGCCTCTAGTGCCCTACTGGGATGTTTATTGCAAACCCCCAGCGCCACCTCTGTCCGTTCTGGTTTCCCCCTATAACTTCTGCAACAGCGCTAACATTAGCATCGTCATCAGGGCTGGCCTCTGCTTGCTCCCTGCGGACTTCATACTCTCAGAGCTCATGCTGGACTCATAACAATACCAGTGTCTCTGAGAATGAGATGGGCAACAAAGACAAAAAGAAAACGGCAGCTTAGGTTGAGCATGTAAAAAGATATGGTGGACAAACATGGGAAGTATTTCTAAGCTTTTATCTTAAATATTTTAATATTCTTCTTGTAAATATCCATGATGAAAATTACAGCTTAGTGCAGATCACAGGTGTACGTGCAGATCACAGGTATAGTGCAGATCACAGGTGTACGTGCAGATCACAGGTATAGTGCAGATCACAGGTGTACGTGCAGATCACTGGTGTAGGTGCAGATCACAGGTATAACAGGTATAATTCAGATCACAGGTATAGGTGCAGATCACAGGTATAGTGTAGATCACAGGTATAGTACAGATCACAGGTGTACGTGCAGATAACAGGATGCAGATCACAGGTGTACGTGCAGATCACAGGTGTACATGCAGATCACAGGTATAGTGTAGATCACAGGTATAGTACAGATCACAGGTGTACGTGCAGATAACAGGATGCAGATCACAGGTGTACGTGCAGATCACAGGTATAGTGCACATCACAGGTGTACGTGCAGATCACAGGTATAGTGCAGATCACAGGTGTACGTGCAGATAACAGGATGCAGATCACAGGTGTACGTGCAGATCACAGGTATAGTGCAGATCACTGGTGTAGGTGCAGATCACTGGTGTACGTGCAGATCACAGGTATAGTGCAGATCACAGGTGTACGTGCAGATCACAGGTATAGTGCAGATCACAGGTGTACGTGCAGATCACAGGTATAGTGCAGATCACAGGTATAGTGCAGATCACTGGTGTAGGTGCAGATCACTGGTGTACATGCAGATCACAGGTATAGTGCAGATCACAGGTGTACGTGCAGATCACAGGTATAGTGCAGATCACAGGTATAGTGCAGATCACTGGTGTACATGCAGATCACAGGTATAGTGCAGATCACAGGTGTACGTGCAGATAACAGGATGCAGATCACAGGTGTACGTGCAGATCACAGGTATAGTGCAGATCACAGGTGTACGTGCAGATCACAGGTATAGTGCAGATCACAGGTGTACGTGCAGATAACAGGATGCAGATCACAGGTGTACGTGCAGATCACAGGTGTACGTGCAGATCACAGGTATAGTGCAGATCACAGGTATAGTGCAGATCACTGGTGTACGTGCAGATCACAGGTATAGTGCAGATCACAGGTGTACGTGCAGATCACTGGTGTAGGTGCAGATCACTGGTGTAGGTGCAGATCACAGGTATAATGCAGATCACAGGTATAGGTGCAGATCACAGGTATAGTGTAGATCACAGGTATAATGCAGATCACAGGTATAGTGCAGATCACAGGTATAATGCAGATCACAGGTGTAGGTGCAGATCACAGGTATAATGCAGATCACAGGTATAGGTGCAGATCACAGGTATAGTGCAGATCACAGGTGTAGGTGAAGATCACAGGTGTAGGTGCAGATCACAGAAGGGCATTGCTTTGGTCCCCTTGAGAAAATATTCAACATGAATGTCTCCAAATATAGCAGAAGTCAGTATAATAAAGGCATATGGTAACCATCACTGCTAACATTAGCCTTGCAGAGGAATGTCCTTCTCAGTGTCACATCCACAGGAATGGTGGAAAAATATTGTTAATGATAGAAATTTTGGATTTTTTGGCATATCTGACAGAGAAAATTTCCCTGTCCTTGTCCATAAACTCCTTTTCATTGAAGATTTCGATCAAGATTTCACAGCATGATTAACTTATTCATTAAGATTTGTACACTTTACTTGCATTACATTGCACACGAAACTATATACAAATGATTTACATCTAATCGAATAGTTAGCGGGAGCTGAAATTGCACTTGTAAATTACTCCGCAACCAAAGTACTTAACCTGCCATTGTTTTAGTTAATATTTAGCATAATGAATTCTAACTGTACATGAGGCGCTAATGTTTTGGTGTTCCGCAAATATTTTATTTTTATATTTTGTAGTGAAGCTGCTGGGGTCTGTACTGCACTATTTGTGTGGGCGGAGAGGAATAGATGGGGATTATGGGTAATGCTGCTCAGCATAGAGAAGTGCAAGATGAAGAGCAGAGCCTCACTTCAGACAAGGACCAGCGCTGCGTGGCCTTTCTCTGACCCTCGCCGTCGCACTTTATCTGAGGCAGGGGGAGCATTTGGAGTGGGCCGGGGCAGAGGGCGTCTCAGAAATAGATCACTCCGGGGGCGACAAAGTGTAATTAATGACCCAGCGCTGATAAGAGTCTCGCGGCTCCATCAAAGAATGCGCTAATGGGGTCAGAGTTGCGGGACAATAGCGCAGGATAACCTGCACTGAAGTGTCGCCATGTAAACGCGGGCCTGAGTGCGCAGGGGAAAACAATGCGGCTGAGGGTCCTGCCCCAGAGCGGCGGGGCTGCATGCAGCAGCGTCGACACACAGCACGTACCGGCACCCCCGCCGGGACATCGCTGCGTGAGCACGTCCGCCCCGAGCTGAAATATGCGCCCTGGATATTACTGTTTAGCTTCCACCAAATGAGGGACCTTTCCTGATTTTGGGGGGTGGGGGGCGTGGAGGTCAACTGGTTTTTATGGGCAGGCTGCCGATTCAGGAGGCCGCTGCTGGCTGGCTTTTCGCTTCCTGCCTCTGTGACGACCTGCGTCAAGGCCGACCCGAGATCCCAGCACGGCTGGCGGGGGCAGCTCTGGACTTGCCTCTCAGTGAGACAGGCCGACTATATAATTAGGATTTCCCCCGTTTGTCCGAGGGAATAGCCTGCGGTGGTCAACACCTCCAGCACGACCTGAGGTCCGGCAGAGTCCTCAGCAAAGGCTCCTTCCAGCTTTGGCCCCTGGGGTGACACTGTCCCATCAAATCGGTTTGCTCCAGGCCAAAAGACAAATGTGGAAAATCACTGATGCTCAGTTATGGTCTTTCAGTGTTTAGCATACGGTTCATGAGTCCGCCACCCAAAGTCATGTGCCCACAAGCCAATGAATTAGCGTGGCTCGCTCAGTATTGTCAAAACAGGCACACGCCACTGGGAGGGTCGTTCCAGTCAAGTGCTAAGCTTAATAAACCTTCCGCCTCAGGATTAATGTTTTACGTGCCAGTATTGCCTGCAGGTAGCCCCTAGGAGACTATGCTGCACTGTGTAGGTGTTTGTGTGTGTCTGTGTGTGGAGGGAGGGGGGGGGCGGGGTGTGTACGGCCGTGTAGCTCAGCACCGCGGTCAGTCACACGCGCCTTGACCTGCGTTTGACCCCGGGGCGACATGCTGGCCAGATAGCGGCACAGCATCCCGGAGAGAGAACAAACTGTCCTCCTGCTCTATCTCTGCTGTGTCCTTGGCTTGTCTGTCGAGAGCAGGAGGACGGGGCAGTGAGGGAGAGTGAGAATGAAAGGAAGAGAGAGAGAGAGAGAGAGTGAGAGGGAGACAGACAGACAGGGCGAGCGCTTCTCAGTGCCACTGCGAGATAACTTTCCAGCTGCTCTTTACTCTTCTTTTTCCACATTCACTTTCTCAAGCTCTATTATGACACGTGTCAGGGGGTGTATGTGACATTGTGTGTGTGAGTCTGGGTGGGTGGGCAGGGTGGGGAGCGTTCCATTCCTGGGGGAGCCATATTCATTGCAATGGAAGGAGAGTAGCGACTGAATTTTGCCTCTCAGATCCACCAAGCATGATAAATGTTCCATTAGCAAAATAAGCTCACACTTGACAGGGAATTTGTATGATGAGATTGCTGACACCGCCACTGAAAAAAAGACATGAATTAACCGATATGATACAAGAAGGACATTAATACAGATGTCATATTAATAGGATCTATCCAGGAGACGTTCCATTTCTTAGCATGATATTTAGCAAAGCGCTGGAATAAAAATTACTGTCAGCAATTAACGCATTATATGTTCAATTCTTCTATTCAAAGAACTGTCAGCCACCAGAATGTCCTCAACATCTCCATCGAAAGGCATCTTGTCGAAGTACAGATGCTTCAGGGAAGCTTTTTTTTGATCCCTTGGTCATGTGACTCACTCTCGACCAGGCGACCCAAGAAGACAGCGGTGCACATTTGACAGATGGGGAGATGAAGTTCTCCGGACAAAGAATAAGTTGTGGCGAAGGAAAAGGCCAAAACCTGCCTATAAAATGACCCTAGAAACACTGTAACAGGCATTATGTTTAGAGAGTTTGCCTTTCAGCCAAGCGCTGGACTCAGTTAACTGAGTCTGACAAATGGGATTATAATTATCAGGTCGTATCTGTTGCCCTGATAAGGTGGGCACCCTCTGCATGCCCCGCCCCAGGCCCGCCATCCCCCCCTGGCCTAAAAGCGGAAGCATAACAGTGTCTGCATGGTGTTGACTCAGGCACCAGGCGAAGCCGCGTTTGAACTCTGGGTAAGTTAAGGCATTTATCTGCTGGTATCAGCAAACACCGCACAGTGACCCCCCCTGACCCCACTGTTATGCGATTAATCACCATCATCAGATAGGGCATGCAGCAAACTGTGGTAAGCGTCAGGCATGAAAGACTCTGAGGGTGTGCATGTGTGTGTGTGCAAGTGTGTGAGTGTGGGGAGGGGATGTGAGGTGGGTTGCGGGGGAGGGGAGTGTACTGCTCATCTTAAACCAACTTTATTGACTCCTGGGGTGTTTCGCTGCACTGGGGGTAGGCAAACAGAATAAAAACCAATCAATATGTTTTCACTTGTCAGAAGAAGGTGTATGTGTGTGTGTGTCTGTGTGTGTGTGTGTGTGTGTGTGTGTGTGTGTGTGTATTTTACCTTCAGTATCTCAGAATGGTCAGATAGTTCAATGCTATACTTGTCTTTCAGCAAAAAAGGTTCAGCATCACTGTTATTAATGTTATTTGTAATCGAATCAGGAAGGAGAAATACTTATCTTACGGTGGTGGAAAAAACATGGCTTATCACTGAAACAGATAAAGTGGACAGAAGTAAATAAAACAAAGAGAATTAAGAGGAAAGTCCACACAAGGCCGTCACTGTGTCGAGATTCTGCAGTTACCTTTGACCTCCCTGACCTTACAGTGACAGTTTGCACATGGCAGTCCGCCACTCAGCTGCTAAGTGCCACTGTTACGGTGTGAGAGCCATACGCTACCAATACTTTTCACCCTAGGAAATGCTCTGCGTTTCACATTTTCTGCACTTTCTCAGTTTACACCTTAGGCTGCCTGGCGTCTCTCTCGAGCTTCTGTCCTGTTTATATCTGCCTGTATTGTCAGCCGAGTTCCGTTTCATTTTGCAGCAATTCTGTGTGAAAGTTTTCCTGAATAATATGATTGGACAAACAGGTGTCTTCACTAGTATGGGATGTTTCCCATGACTGATAGCTACTTGCTAGATATTATCTAAATGCTAGCTCTTTAAATGAATCCACAAGAAGCTTACACCATTTCAGCAAAACAGTTGTTTTCTGGGTTGATTCAAACAGCTATCAGTGATGGGCAAAAGAAAGTTCAGAGCATTACAAAGCACTGGAAAGGGGAACGCCAGACTGCCCGGCAATTAATGAGGATCTATTGAAATTACATGCACCATGGGTGAAAAACACGAGACCAACACCGCAGTATAAGGTTACTCTGCATGAAGCATTAAAGTATTACTAGACTTACTGGATTACCATGTTTAAAGCCACGATACAACCTGGATACCGAGAAAAAGGTATTTATCCGCTGGACATCTGGAGGGGAGAGTATTAGTCCACGAAGGAACACATGGCTAACCGAATTAGCCAAAGCTAGGGGCTTCTAATTCATGGGTAGGCTCGCTTTTTCTCACTGAAAACTGAAGGCGGCCGTCATGATTGGCCGCCACTGTAACCCCCAGCTCAGGGTCCTGGAGGATCTTCTGGGCGTCGCGTCCACTTGAGTCCTGTATTAACCTAGTTATCACTGAGACAATTAAGGCCATTTTGTACTCCGTGGATTACATGTTAAGTACATCTAAGAGAGCAAGACAGTGCTGTGGTGTCTGTGGGGCACATGAGACCTTGGCTGTCACACAAAGTGGGAGAACGGCAGGGGTGACGCTTCTGCAGCCCTCTCCTCTGACAGATGCAGACGCCCCTACCCCTGCCCCCCAGTGAATTCGTGAGATCACACTGGGTAATACTTGGGCAACCACTTTCGCTGAAGGACCATGTCTGTGCAAAGGGAGAGTTTGTTCACTGCTAGCTCATGCACACTTTCACCTATTGGCGTCTCTTTAAATTGTCATCATTTTTTAAATAAATAATAAATAAATAAACATTTCATTACATTCCCCAGACTCGACAAGAAAAACATTGCATAACATCACACTATATTTAAACTCCAATCTGCCTTTATGTTTCCTCAATCGGGAAAATAGATTTTAAAATAGACATATATAAAAATGCAGCTACAAATAGAGGTCTGCTAGCTAAATTGCTGTAATTGATCAACAGATGGTTTTCCGTATGTTGCGAAAAGTAGGAGGAACCTTATCTTCCCATCGGAGAACTGAACGGAGTAGGTCGCTAAAATTAAGTGGGCTGGTGCTCTGCGAAGTAATCTTGAGATAACTTGAGATAATTGGTGATAGCTTGCAGTTTGATATAGCACATCATTTGGATAATGATTTCAGTGAAGTACAAATAGCACTAGGTTCATGTGAGAGGAGATGAAGATTTATGTGTGGTTGGGCGAGCTGAATCTGAATCTGACCTAGATGGAAAATGGAACCAAGAACTGGGCTTTGAGGAACTCCTGTGCATGGGCTGTGTGAAAGTGCAGTCTTTCCTGGTCAATGAAAGAAGTTCCAATAAGAATTCGATTCAGTAAAAATTGTGTATACTTCAAATAAGGAATAAACCCATTTTTTGAATGAATTTAAGGCTTTTTTCATGTGGCGAGATTTCTTTTAGAAATGTTGCAATATATGCAGTAAAATAAGAAATAAAGGTCTTTGCTGATTTTCAACAGTCTTCTCATGACCAGTAGAGTTGGATGTATCTCAAGCCAGACTGTTGAGCTGAAATGTAAACCTGCTTAAGGTGTTTTGGGCTCGTGGCCACGTACCGTCCACACGTGTGACAGCGATTACCAACCATTGCATAACATGCTGAACCACAGCTCCATCCTATATGCCAAAACACAGCACATCTCATCATCATAAAACAATATATACAGGCAAATATAGCTGCTGTTCCACTTGCTTTTCTAAAATCATGCTAAAAAATGAAATAATATACTTTTGTTGGTAAAATTCAGTTAATGCGTATGAATGAGGACACTAAAAAAGATCAGCACTTTTCAATTTCTTGCTAAACCAAACAGATCAAACTGGAATAAGGAGGAAATGGGGGATTTCTATTGATTTTTCTGTCAAGTTCGAAATGTCAAAACTTCCCTGCTGGTTCTTGGCACTGACCTGATCTTTTGGACACTTGAGGGAAGTCAACTGAGGTAAAATAATAATAAAAAAAAGGCAGGCGATTGTGCAAAGTGAACATAAAAAGCAAATTAACCATCTTTTGTGACATATTTCATTGAACAGCCTCAGTCTTTAATGGACGTCAAGCATTAAATTATTAATGTATTGTCTTAAATATATTTAATAATCTAAACATGCTACTTTTAAGACAATTGGGTAGAGAGGGTCATAAAATATATAATTACTTATAAAAAATGCAAAACAATTATAACATATACACTTTAGCTGTTACAAATGCCTTCGAGCTGATGACACCAACTCCATTTTAAGGTAGCTGTGTACTTCAAATGAGGTTTGGGCAAAAAAGGTCACTGGTTCAAGCCTGGTCTCTGCAGAAGAGTCATGTCTGCGGGGCCCTTGAGCGTGGCCCTTAACCCCCAGCTCTATGGCTACCTCTACAGGTGTCTGCCATTCGCTGCCAAGCTTGCTCTCACCTAGTGTCAAGGAGAGCAGGACAGGGTAGGTGCAGAGAGAATGCCCCCACTGGGATCAATGAAGTGTGATTATTACAAAAAAAAAATGATGCCACCTCGTTATATGTTTTATGTCACGCTATGAGCCTAGAGATCACAGAATGCTTTCGATGCTGCAGACCCACATACAGACTGCATATAAATGGATTGTGACGAGTGTCTGAGGCCTTTTAATAAAGGAGATGACGGCGCTTTTAAAATGGAAGTTGCTGTCTTCATTACCGGCCACTATTCATTTAATACTAACAGCAACGCGGACAGGGAAGCCAACAGTTCATACAAAATTCACAGCCACAAGCTAACAAAACACACGCATCCCATGAGAGACATTACACAATTTTGACATTTACCATTAACATAAATTACGGCTGTCACTTTTTAAGCGGCATTCGAACATTCCTTTGAACATGATGTGCAAATAATTAACCCAATTTTAAAGTGTCACCGGAGCATATAAGCATGTTATACCGTTTGTCGTAATTTTGTTAAATGCCGTCTAGGTACTTATTAGCCCATTAATTCTATCTTTTGTACTTTAAAAGAACACAGTACAGTCATTTTTAGTAACGCAAGAGTATTTTGAGGGAATGCAAAACTATAAAAAATATATATATATTCCCACTCTGACGGGGGCATTGTACAAAGGTGACGACATGCGGGCAGTTAAAAAAATACTAAAAATAATGATTCTGTGTCACTTTTTTTGGTTTTGGGGGGGGGGGGTCACAGGTATTCAAATATATTTGAACTAATTGCTTGGCATTTGAAATTTGTTTAAACTTGATTTTTTAAAAAAGTAACAGTCCAAACATAAATACACTAATGCACTTATCACTATTTAAAGATACGCGCGGTGCAGCGCAAAGCATTCTCGTAACTGCATAATTAGTCTGGCTGACCAACCCTGAGGCCTCACATACATGTCAGCCAATCATGGACAGTGGGTGGGATCAGAACAAATTAAAAAGTTCAGCCCAGGAACCCTGTACAGGTGCTGTGCTGAAACAGTGAGCACTATCATGGTGATTAAGGCTTATAAGACATCATTTTGCTAAACCCGTGTCGATTCTTTCGACTTCATTCGACATATACATTCACCTTTAGTCTCAACTGCCTCTGACATAGGACATGTATTTACACAGAACTGCCTGTGGCTTGGATTTCTGTGCATGCATGGGGTTGGGTTCAGTGGCAGGGCTTATTAAGCATGTACTGTATGTGTAAGCCATGACGGTAATGTTATCCCTCAGACTAGAGGTAGTCATTGAGTTTAGTGAACTAATCCTCTTGCCTGGTAACTCGTGTGCTGGTTGTGACTACATGCCTTCAGTTCCCAGCTGCCGCCACATCTGTTACTTCTGCAAGAATTCAGTATTTACTCTGAGCAAACATCCTAAATGCAGGCCGTGAAAGGCAACAGTGCTGAGAGCGAGTCCAAGCCAGAGAGGTCGTGGCGTGATGTCCACGAAGCTGAGAGCAGCGGCACAGATACGCTTGCCTTCTGAAGCTGCAGGAAGCTGAGGCAGATCAAGCACCCAAGTGACGAGGCAACTTTCTTGCTACGTGACCAACAGTCCACGAGGATTTTTCACTTGATCTCTTCCCTTGATCTGAGGCTGAATCATCCAGTTTGGTTCAAAATGGCCAAAGCAAAATGGTGTCAGAATGACCTCGTTGTTCCTTCTTCCTCTTTTTCTTCCCAGTTTTACTGTTAGTAAAATATGCTAATTACGTATTTCAATAAATGCATTTCGTGCCCCAAGTTACTTTCATCTGCTGCTTCTGCAGCTGCCTTCTTTGCTACCAAATTGCTCTCCCTCATCCTACTTGGCTCTCTGCTCCAGATCACCTTGGATATTAGAGCCAGATATGCAAATCCAATGTTTACCAGCAGCAAACAACTTCTCTTCCCACAAGGGCTCACAGAGATAAACAGCATATTTTTAGTGTTTAGTGTGAACTATGCAGCTTCAACCCAACAACCAAATCAGCTGAAAGAGAAGCTATTAAACACTGAAACGAGGGACAAATGCGGGCATAACCCAACATTATGCACCACCTGTGTACTGTTAATGGGTAAGGACTTCTTAATTATTAATGTTCAAACAGCTTACTTGAATAAAAGACCTGCTAATTAATCATTGCCTTAATTTCTTTGCTTTGCATGTCTGTGCAAAAGTTATCTATTTAAAGAGTATGATGTTTTACTGGAGCACATGATTTCGCCAGCACCTTTTTCAAAGGTACAACAGCAGAACCCTCCCACGTATTGGAAATTGCTTCATTTAGGTTCTGAACGGCACTGCTACCCGGTATGTGCCATCTGGAAAATCAATCACTGAAGGTGTGCATTTTATAATTCTTTGTATTCTGGCTTAAATCGAAGGGGAAAATTCCCAAACAGGGAAGGCAGTTTCTCTAAATGTGTCCTGCACTGGGCTGTTTAATCATTTACCTGTAAGTGAGGATATGTGAGAGCGTTTGTTAAACTTTTTGAATGAGACTAAGAATAAAAAGACCCACAATTTTTCCTTGCCTATGGTTACTGTTTGGTTTTCTCTGGAACCCCACTGTGCATGTGCACACACACACACACACAGACACACACACACACACACACACACGCACACACACACACACACACACATATATACAGACACACACACACACACACGCACACACATATGCAGACACACACACACACGCACACACACACACACACACATATACAGACACACACACACACACGCACACACATATCCAGACACACACATATACAGACACACACACACACACACACACACACATATACAGACACACACACACACACGCACACACATATGCAGACACACACACACGCACACACATATACAGACACACACACACACACGCACACACACATGCAGAGACACACACACACACACATGCACACTGTTTTACTGTTGTTAGGGAAATCTTCATGAATAAAGTTTTGTCTCTTATATTTTGTGGAAGTTGAAAAATAACATTTTGCCCAGGGCAGACATGCCAGATTTCTTCCTTGGTTTAATATCCTTGTAGGTTTCTCTTTTAACTTCTCTTCAAAAGTTATCAAGCTGGGAAAGATGCTCTTACATTATTGTCCTCCTGTTTTAGTGGGGACCTCCCACTGCTTCTCATTTTAATGTAATTTCTGATTCCTTAACCCCAAACCATAAAAGAAAACTCAAAAGCAGATGAAAACCTGATAGACAATATGCAGCACTTCTCGCTCCGTCCCCCAGCAATTATTGCCTCTGGATCAAATTCACCTCAGAGGCTTGAAAAAAATCAAGGTGAGCAGGTCACCTTTCACATCAGGCTACAACGTTCCTTGGCACTGAATTCTTTAATGCGGAGGCGTGAGGTTTAAAGCACTCCTTGTTATTCCCGACTTTTCAGAGCAGCGCAGTTGAAAAGTAGGTATTATAACAATTTGCCAGTACCTTTCTCAGATGGGGCTTGCATGTTGGGATCTCTACCTAACCTCGGTCTGCTAGGTAACACCCTCTTCCTCGGCCCTGTGACCGCTGCCATGACATCTTATCCTGCCGGAAGGAGCAAGATCCCTCACTCAGGGTTCCACCTACTTCGCAGAACTTGACTAATCCCATTACATCCACGGTAGAATCAACCAAGCCAGCCTAGTACTTCATGCTCGTAGCTTAGCACTGCAGCTAACCTTAATCTGGTGCTGGGATTGGATTCTCCAGCACGTGATGTCGTTTGCAATATCTGTTCAGGATTCGCTGAAATCATTCAGACCGCAGCTACATTTGTTACCTTTTTACGATCAATCCCCAGAATCCTTTGGGGTCTTGACTCCACAATAGAAGGCATGTATCTGTGATCTGAGAACAATGAAAAATACATTCCTGGGGGGCCACAAAATGCAAAGTTTAAGCTTTTCTTTTGTTTTGTCTTAACGTAAGTCTGCTTTCCGCTGAATGTATTTGATTACCACTCTCCACAGTGACCTCTGTGGCCACCGAGAGGAGATACAAAGTGTGGCTTCAAGACAGTGACTACATCGGCAGAATTACAGAGTGAATTAGCATCTGGTTATAATCTGAGCAACAGAGGAAGTGACCAGAACTGTGGGTGCAACAGTGGGACACACAATGCAGCCTTAGAAAGATCTCTGTGAGCAAAGGGCAGATGAAAGCTTTGCGGGGACGAAGGAAACAAAAGGAGATTTGAAAAATAATCATTCAGGAGAATCCTATTATGACGATTAGTCATTTTTGCGTAAATTCCATCCCTTGTTTCATCATTGAATATGAGGAATAACCCAAAGCAATTTAAAAATAAACATTTTAAGTCTATTCTATTTTTTTTGTGCATGAGAAGACATCTGAAAATGATTTGCGATTCTCTGTCCCGGGTTTGTACTCCACAACTCCGTCAGACAATGATATCTGCTGTATTCCACACTGCTGGTACAGAATTTACTGTAATACTCTCTCATCCTCTGGAGTTCTGCCATTGCAATAGAGAGCTTTGATTGTAAATGCTGCTTGTGAAATGGTGGATACGAATGTTTAATGCCATTTAAGGCCCCACTTTTAAATTGAGAAATATAAATTTATTTTACGTTGGACTACACAGAAGGTGTTTGTTCTTCAGTCCAAAGTATGAACGTTCACCAGATTATAAAGAAGAAACACTATGATGTTGTTTGCGGTTTGGAAAATTCGACGTGCTCCTCATTTATGTACTTAAGTGAAAAATATCGTTGCCCAGGGTTACGGTTATTTCGGGATTTCTGACTTTTATTTGCCAGCCAAACGCAACAGGAATGCTGTCGACCACCCTTTGCACATGTGCCTCTACAGCCAATTAGGGACAAGCTAAGCCGGGATCAGAAAACATGACCCAATTGGGGTCTGCCAAAACCAGTGGACGGTTCTCGCCGAGGTCCAGACAGCTGGTTGCATCTCGTCCGTCTGCCAAATGATGTTGACCTCCTGCTTGCCGCAGTCTCAAAACGGGATCAGAAGTGATAAACAGAGGAGTCAGACGGCCGCGTTTATAACCGAGAGTTTGCTGGGTTGATTTTCAAATCGTTAAACAGGACGCAAAAGTTCAAGAAGGAGCTGGCAAGTGAGAACCACACTGATCCAGGCGTTCTCAGCCAGATGGTCTTGTTCTACATATTTGCAAATTCCCCACTGACGTCACACTTGTGAGGTTTCTTTCATTTCTCTAATAGAATAACAAGGATTCTCTGAGCCAGTCATCTTTCATTTTTCTGAGCACACATGTCATCGCATGACATGTTCCAGAGCCACCGAATACGGAATACTAGCAAAACGGCGCAACAAGGCAATCTGTGTAATTTGAGGACTCACTGGAAAGGAGCTGTTACACAGAGGGGTGGACGTCACGCAGCACGCCCGGGTGGCACAGGGTGGGGCTGCTGGGAAGGAGAACAGACCTCGGCTCATGGAAATGAAACCGCAACTTTGAAAGTGAGATTCCTAAGCCTGTTTTTCAGTCCCTGTTGGCATCTTCATTAGAACACAATGGGGTCAGAGTTACCTGCTGACTCCTCTGTCTCGTAGGTGCTTCCCTCAGCTCTACTTCCTGGGGAAAGTCTTCTGACTCTGCATCTGCATTCATATGTCTTTACTTTCCTCCTTAGTTTACTCCAACTCCGTGCTCATGTCAAACTTCATTCCCACAAAATATCAGCCACAGTCCCTAACAAACAGCTCCATTACTGTATGTTTTGTCTTATCTCGGAGGTGTGAAATGTGTATTCGTATTGTTTTGCCTGTGGGTCATTCAAATTCAAAGGCCAATCCATTTAGACTAAATATTTACAAAGTAGAGAGATGTGACTTCTTGGCATTTGTATACAGAGCTGTGTAAAGCTCTCGGCTTATTCACTGTGGTGTGAACCAGACTCCCATTCTTATACTACAGCTTTTCCAGCGTGTCTAACACACAATACGCTCTGCGGTTTGATGTCTCCACACAACTTTCTCTTCTGACTCTTTCTCTGACAGGCTTGTGAGGACATGCCTTTGCGTTGGCAGCACTGAGGGGCTTTTAAGGGATTTCGCTCTCCACAAACACAAGGTTAGCCGCCCCCAGCCGCAGTGTGATCAATATTTAATATGTTTTCTTCGTTAACGTCCATTTTGCCAGACACATTGGAGGGCTGGGAAGGCACACCAGGCAGAGCCCTGATCTGGTCTGGCAACCTGTGGGAGGCCATGAATTCTCCCCCTCGTCTGCGCTGACCTCTTGAAAGAACAGCGGCCTTCCCAGAATGCTTTGCTGCTTTCATGTTCCCTGTGAGCAGGGAATCAAAGACAGGCAATGAATCCCAACTGTATCCAGCAAAAGTCTGTGACCACTACAGAGAAATAATGTGGTTATTGTTGAGAAAGCCAGGCTGGCTGGGGGCCTCTTGCAAAGGAAAATTACTTGCAGGGACGTCAATAATGATATTTTTAATAAATACGTTTCAAATAAGAGAATGAGTGCAAGGTGTGCCCGTGCTCTTGACAAGGGAGTGCTCCCCTATTGGCAAGCCAAAGCTGATTGGTTCAGAGAGAGGGCCTCTGTTTGACTTTAGCCAATGGCGCGACACTTCCTGTACAATCGTTTCTGGGGTAATGGCCACTATGGGCTAATTGCTTTGGGCAGTGGTTGGTCTGTTTTGACATCCACAGTGAAAATGAGCAGAAAATCTGTCTGTTCCATATCAATGAGTATTTTTACTACTGCTAATGTGACTTTGTTCCACAGCTGAGTGGGCTGGCACCTGCTGAATGGAAACTAGCCAATTACACACAGAGTGTCTCTAATTTTCTGATTCTATTAGCATGCCTCAGAGCATTCTAGTCTAATTGCAAACTACTTCGCCCGTTAGCTCCCTGATTAATCATTGCCCATCTGTAAGCCATCGGAAAACTTAGTGGAACGAATTTCTGTTTTTTTTTTAAAGAATGCCGGGAGATTGGAGAGTCAAACTGGTTCGACTGTACTAGGCTATAAATCCCCTTGGCTATCTTTTCTAATCTGTACCTAAATGGGGTCTACAAAGGCGTGCTAAAGAAGAGAAGCCAACTTGCACACTTGCAAACTTTGATGCTTGCGCGTGAGAGATGTTCCCGCGTTTTACGGTTTCTACACAGGTTACCCTCTGCTTGCTTTGACAAAAATGAAAAAAATAAATAAAAATAAACACAAACTATGACAGTTATTAGTGTACGTCCAACACAGAAACTTGGATGACGTTCTCCCCCAGCCCTTCCTGGATTTAATGTATCGCACCTCGGTCGCAGTAGAATAATCACATTTTTTTCTGCAGCCCACCGCCAATGACGAGGTTGCTGGGTCCGGTTGTGTGACGTTAAACACAATATTCTACTCATTTTCCCTAATGACAAGATATAAATTAAAGGTAAATGTAATGAATATAGTGCCGGGATGCAATGATGATGATTAATAACCCAGAAGGATCCAAATTCAATATGGCTGCTCTGATTTAGCTGTAATATGCACGCTTTATAATAGGTTATCGACTCCTGGAAGGTTCACGGAGGCCGATGCTTCTTAGTTTTGCCCCCGTGTGGCACCAGTTTATTTCAAGTGTCCTGGGTCCAGTCACCCTAAGCCTCTCCATCAATAACTAATCTTTACACCTTTATCTCCTTTGAAACTCCGAACAAAGAACACCAGGCCGCCTTTTCTGCCATTAATTATTCGGGGATCATACAACATTTTCCCATGGAAATCAATACAGGTGATAGCCACTGGCCGTGAAATGCGCTGCTCGGCAAACTCACCGTATTAGACGTATCGACTCCCCTAGTTACCGGAGCGCTCGTTTGGCTTTGCTGCTTGCAAGCATTCAGATGTTGAATTTAAATGACTAAGATAAACTTTTAAAATCAGTGTGTATAGCCGTGATAGGGTTCTAATGGTGGGGGTGAAAGGGGAGAGGTTGGGGGGTGACTTGGAATTTTCGTAAAAATGTACGATATGGAATGGAATTCTGGGATGCAGTCTAGTGATTTGAATGCCAGATTTGAAAGCACAAATTTAAAAACAAAATTTTGCTTACTACAATACAAAAGAAAAAAAAGCCTGGTTTTATAAATGGAGGAAAAATGGGAGGGGCTTGAGCCTTGTTGCCGTGGATGCAAACATCCTCAGCCAGTGAGAGACGTCTCAATTAAGAAGTGACAAGTCACAATGGCCAAGGCATCATTTCCCCCTGCACACGCGCTGCCCCCTCTGTCCCGCGTGTGCCCTCCCATCCATGTCCCCTGTCAGGAGGAACAAACGTCTGCAGTTTAGGCTCGGACAGCTGGCAGTGATGCGTGATGCTCGAGGCGGGCAGCAGCCGGCGTGACGCCGAGATTTGGCAGGGGTGCTGCAGCAGAGCATTTTCGCCTCCCCCAGTTCTGAAGTCTTTCGGACATTTCTCTTTTGTTTCCAGAACTTTGTGTAAGTGTACTGTGTCGCGCACATCTCTGTCTCACCCTGACAGAGGTTACTCCTGCACTTAAATCCTGCTTGTAAGTCTTTGTAAGTATTATCTGCGAATTCTGGCTTCTGGTGTCTGTTAGCATCATCTGTTGTGTTAGTCATTGTTTTTAATGTCTAATGTCATGCTGATGACATGATTTTAGCACCTGCGTGTCTTTATAATGTTACGGACACTGTTGATTTGAGTTTACCTACCATCCTGTACTGTAAGCAAATTCCACCAAGCTTGCTTGTCTGCTCAGTAAAATTATTCTGGAAGATAATTGCAAATGACTTGCTAAATCCACATACACACAAGTCTTCACCTGATCAATTCTGAACCTCCTGAATCCTCTTTCTCTCTGTTATTCTTTTCCTATCTAGTGATGTGAGTGATAGAGCAGAGTGAGACGTCTACATACCCTGCTTGCCTTTATTTTCCCACAATGCTTTAGTTAACCTGAAAGTGTTAAGATTTCTCTTTATTAATTTTTAATATTGCCTATTGGGGTACTTGCTTGGATACTTGCAATGGATGCATCCTTAAATGCAATTCTAAAGCCATAGGAAATTAGCTTGCAAAACAAAGAAGAAAACTTTATTGAGCATTACAAAACCCTGTAATTAGATGTTACAGTGCCTGGAGACTGCGATGCACATTTATTTATTTAAATAAAAAATGTGTGTAAGAAGCTTTGCCTTCGCATATTGCCTTTGGTCAAAGTGCTGCGTTGCGCTTATCAGAGCTGCTGCTAATGACACGGATATTAGATGTGAGTAACTGGAGCGTCGCTCTGCCACTTCCCCTGTAGTGCGCTTTGTGTACCGGTGACTTGTTCTTCTGTAACTATTCGCTGTGTTTTGTTTTGCTTTATTCACTTCAGTCAGACGCTGGTGACAGTGCACATCGCCGGACGTTGGTGACAGTGCACATCGCCGGACGCTGGTGACAGTGCACATCGCCGGACGTTGGTGACAGTGCACATCGCCGGACGCTGGTGACAGTGCACATCGCCTGACGCTGGTGACAGTGCACATCGCCGGACGCTGGTGACAGTGCACATCGCCGGACGCTGGTGACAGTGCACATCGCCGGACGCTGGTGACAGTGCACATCGCCAAGCTGCCTCTGAAGGGCCTTTAAAGGAGCCTCTCATTCCAGCGTAATCGCCAGCTCTATTTTGAGAGATTCACCTCATGCTGAAATGAAATCTTTCATAAAGCTGGTGGTTCTGTAGGCAGGTCACCTCGGTGAGGGTAGGCGGTCAGGGCTGGGGGGCTGGTTCTGGAGTCGCCCCAGGTGAATGGGGTTCCCATTGCCTGGCGTGACCCCTTTCCCCCTTTGTCTGGGCAGGGCGCCACCCTGGCGGCCCTCTACGCTCTGAACGCCCGGCTTCGGCGTCGGGTCCTCGGGGGGCCCACGGCCAGTGACCCTCTCCGGCTCCCAGGGTGCCACATCATGCTGATCTCGTTTTTCTTCCAGACAAAGACCTCATCAGCTCCCGAGTTTTAAACCCCGTTTGATCTGTCCTACCCATGTGCTTCTCTTCCTCTCAGCCTCTCACATCCAGAAGCCCCCACTGCTGAGCCCAGCAGCCTCTCCTCCCTCTCCACAACCCCCCAGATGCACAGCTCATCGGCGCGTCTTCATTAACCTTTATTGCTCACACGCATCACCCGTCATACCCGGCAGATTAACCAACCAGTTTACATTCTCAGATTACATGAGCGGACGCCATGACAGCTGTAAGTAAGACAGCACTGACTAATATGTGCGATTAGTCTGCTGTGGTGATGAAACTGGTGCAGATTTATAAAAAGGATGCGGACAGGTGACCCAGACGATCTTTAATTTAACACCATATAAAAAGACAGAAATTTCCTTAATACAATGTCTGGCTGTTGCCTGAAATCATGTATAAATTGATGTGTGAAGTTATTTAGAAAACAACTGTTTGTTTTACATCCAGCAGAGCTGGACTTGGGATAAAAACTGGCCCTAGACTTTGGGGTCCCCCACGACCCCATGCTCATACATTCTGCTGACCCACATTCCTATCAATTCAGCAGAAAAACACCCAGAATATCACACAGCCAATGTAGCCCTGACCTCCAGTGACAGGACCGAAATTGCGATGCGCAACCCGAAACTCATCGCTTATGAGAAGAATCTTAATAAAACATGCAGGACTCATATTAAATATTATCAGTCCTCACAGAGTCACTCCCCGTCTTGTGCAGATAGTGATTTTTGATTGTTTCTAAATAAATAACCAAAGAAATGACATGAGTCTAATGGTTGTATTTTCCGGCACTGCATCGTCTCCCTGCTGAGGAAAGCCTGCAGCATCCATGCAGTGATTTGTGGATGCCGGTATGTACATATTTATTTAAATTCCCCCAACCGCTTCCCCCCCCCTTACGCCCTGAGAGCCGCCTGTGGGAACGTGCGCCGGGTGTATCCGGTGGCCCTGAGTCGATCATTAACTCGGCTCGTTCACGCAGCCAGTTTGTTCCTGAAATGGAGTTTAATATTTATACGGCCGGATGAGGAGGGTGAGTGAGGGGGGATAAAAGGCGAGGGAATAAAAGGGGGGCGTCAGATCGGAATGAGGTAGGAGTGGTCCCCGGCCAAGAGGTCACCCCAAAGCTATGCTAGTCGTGACCGCCGTGGGCACTGAACCGAGACTAAGTTCGGTGGAGCCTGGCCATGAACTGGAGCAGTGCCAAGCGCCTCTGTGCCCAGCGCAGCACGGAGTTCCCTCCCCTCTTATTTAGAGGTCTAACATTTTCATTAGGACCGCTCAGCAAGGGGGGGGCCGGGGATTCGGCTGGGCTACATGGGTGCCATTACTCCACCCCCTGCACGCCCAGCCCACCTCCCCCACGGACACCCTCAGTGACACTGCAGAAGACTAGCAATCTGCCGGCTGCCATCTGATGATGTGCAAAGTCAGTTTTGTAATCATAAGAGCAAATGAAGGTAGATAGTTGAGTTTACGCTGTTTTCCTGGGGAGTTTTGCTATATTAGAATATGTGACCAGAGGCCGGACGGGAGGGTCACTGCTGTTCTGTAGAAGTACACTCATATAAAACTGGCGAGTTTCATGTAACTGGCAATCCGTCAGAGGTTTGACTATGAAAGACATTCAAACGTCTACGATTTTGCTTGGATTTTGGATTTTGAAATATACTGTTGAAAAAAACTGTTTCTTGTTCTCTTCATTTGTGCCTTGATATATTCATCTAAATCCATTTCATTGTTACTTACTGAAAAGTGTTTCTTATTTTGGTTTTAGTGGAATTATGTACTCACTGGCCAGTGTATTAGGTTACACTGCTCAGTATAGCCTGATGTGCCATACAGTAAATCACCTTCGCTGCAACTGAATACATCCAGCACAGTAAGTCTTAAATTTTGTGCTGGACTTGGTGCTTCCAGCATTTCAGAAAGAGCCCCCCCCCCTTAGGAATACAGTATCTACAGTTTACAAAGACAAAATAACAAAAAACATCTATATGCCTTGTTGCTGAAAATGCCTTGTTGATAAGAGTGGCTTGAGGAGAATGGCCAGACTGGTTCAAACTAACCGGGAGGCCACAAGTACAAAAATAACAGGTCAGTGAAGCAGTGGAGCACAGAAGGCTTCTCCAAATGCAGAACTCGTCTACATATGAAGCGGTTCTGCAGAGAGAAGGGGGAAGTGATCTAGCAACACAGGGAGGTGCCTAGCAATGTGGCCACTGACTTCCGTATGGGGTCTAACGAGCAAAGAGACTTTACAGCTAGTTTTGTACTTCAAGAATTTTTTATGCAGAATTGATAATGATCTCTCCTTTAATTGTAAGAGAAATAGATTTTTTTCCTTTTAATATAGGCGTCTCAAATTCTTAAGGAAAGTACGCTATGGATT
Source organism: Brienomyrus brachyistius (assembly GCF_023856365.1). Lineage (NCBI taxonomy): Eukaryota > Metazoa > Chordata > Actinopteri > Osteoglossiformes > Mormyridae > Brienomyrus > Brienomyrus brachyistius. The sequence goes on from NC_064539.1 coordinate 28,980,690, forward strand.
TTTACTTCAACCACTCCTCTTGACTGCTCAGAATAATATTGATGTTGTTCCTTGTTTAACTTTTTAATGGCAACTCTTTGTGCATAATATCTTGCAAACAGAGTATTTTACTTAAGTGATGTCAGAGAAAGTCATAGGTATAAATAGTGTGCAGGATTAATTGCTAATTGGATCAATTAAGCAAGTTAAATGGCCTGGAATGAGAGACACCGTACGTTCAGCCCTCCGAGGACTGTGTTTCAGACCCGCAGAGACATAATTAACTTCTCTAATAGTCTTTGTGAAATCTTCACACTGGAAGTTAGTTAAAGAGAAATCTTTGTTCTGACTTTTTTTCTATATTCAGAAATTGAGACGATTAATTGAAGTGCATCGGTACCAAAGTTGAAGAAAACGGGCTCGTTATCTGCGGGATGATTCTGGTCGTATGAAATCTCACTAACGGAGATCCAACTGACAGAAATGGGGCATGTTTGGAGGGGGGTGGTGTCAGACCTGTCTCGAGCGGTCATCCCTCAGCCGATGGCGCCTGGACTGGATCTGGCATGCGACCAGCGGCGACACATTGGGGTGAAAGGTCACTGTGGATTTCAGCAAATCGCCACAGACGCAGATTAAACCAGCGGGGAGATCGCCCCTCCAACCTTAACCGATAAGACCCTTGAAATCTCTTGTGGTCCTAGACTTGACTCCTTCATCTGTGATGTTAGCTGTACTAATTACTGCCGAATAGCAGTGTGGTGCCAGACAATAATCGTTTAGACGTGTCAAAGATGTGTCGCAACAGCTGGTTTCAACCTCAATTAGCGTTCGCTAAGCATTTTGCACTTTTTTTTTTTTGCTTACGTTTGAGTCATTTTTTAAAATTTGTTTGGCAAATGCTAACAGACAAAGTTTCTCAGTGTATCCCAAGAATTTGCAGCTAAAGGTTTACTGAAGCACTCGGGGTGGCGGGGGTAGCGGGGGGGCGGGGGTAGCGGGGGGGGGGGGTAGCGGGGTAGCGGGGGGGGCGGGGTAGCGGGGGGGGGGGGCGGGATCCTTTTCACTCTGAGGCTCAGTAAGCTCCATAATTAGTGGTCATGTGATCGGCGATAGTCAGGCTGTTGCCCCTGGCCAAATCCCTGCCCCCCCAGGATTCGTATCCTGCTCAGCCCCATGTGACCTCCCGGGGAGGGTGAGGGCCCACGAGAAATAATCCTGCATCCGACATCGGCGTGCATCTGCATACCCCCGAAGCGACAGACTGCGGCGAGAGGAGCTGCAGACACACAGACGGAAAGATGTAATCTGTAAACTGCACTGTAACTTTTGGCAGACGAGAGGAGCACAAATCAGGGTGGCAAACCTCCTCCCGTGGCTGATTAGATGAGAGCCGTCTATGGGGCTGCGCGGATTTTCGCGAAGGTTTGGCCAATTTACAAAGAGGGAAAGAAAAACAAATAAATTAAATGAACAGAAATGAAACCAGCAGAAATCCACTTGACAGGCATGCAGATGGATCATTTTTTATTAAGATAAAAATGATTAAAATACGTAAATCCGTGCAAATTACATCGCAATTACCTTTTCAAAAAAAATAGAAATGCACCGAAGCTTTAATTTTAAGCCAGAAACTTGCCATTTTAGCTACGGTACTGGTTTCTCTCCCCCCCTTGGTCAGTTAGGCACAACCATCAGTGAGGGTGCTGCTGCTGTGTATTCAGACAGTACAATGGCCTCTAGAATGTACCAACAGGTGTGGGATTGGGGGTGCAACCAGATTAGGGATTATAACATGGTAGGATCGGTGCTGCTTAGTCGATTACCTTGGGAGCCCTGACCATGGCTCTTCAGCATGTAATAACACCTGTTCGGGATTTACCCACACAAGACCATGCGGAGACGTTTCAAGGGGCAGGTGCTCTGCTGTGGAGGGGCGGGTGCGGAGTTAATTTTGCGTGATCGTCAGTGATCGAAAAGGGGCACTCAGAATATCAAATGGAAGACACTTTCAAGCCTGCCTCCCTCCACAAATACCTCTCCCTGTTCATTTAAATTCAAACAAATTAATTCGAATGGCAGAAGTCAGTGTTTATCACTTGCATTTATACCATTTTCTTTACATATTGACATGTTTGTTTATTTGATAACCAGCTGTTTCTTAAGGTAATTATGCTGAAAGCAACTAATGAATCACTTGTTTCAGTACAGGCAGTCCTCATGACGTCCGACTTTAGGCAGCTCGGGCTTTCCAACGGACTGGAATAAAGCCTATTATATAAAATATTCTATTAAAAACAATGCTTCACAATAACAAATGTGCGCATTACCTTGTAACACTGCTGGAAAACCTTGTGTGACTTCAGCGGTTTGTCGGCTCGAGTTACAGAACAGTATCATATGCAGTTACTTACTGTATAATATTATTAATAATAATAATCATTCTTATTATTATTATGTACATTTTTCTGACCTACAAATTCGACTTTAACGCAAACTCAGATCTCATTCCTAACCTGGGGAATGCCTGTAACAATCCATATATGTACTAAGTATTCTCAAGTTATTGAAAACCCAAATGACAAATTTGACCAATTCACACAAAATTGGTTATGACGTAAATTTAGCCTGTGCTTTTTCTGTGCAGACTGAGATGTAAATGCTTACATAGATATATGAATTCATTTACAGAATATCAGAAGCGGAAAAGTTTAACTGCTAATGATTGATGATTCATTATTATTTATTAAATATTTAAATTTATTACCAGCCAGTATTATTTTAAAGTTCTAGTGTGGGCTCTGTAATGTAATTCATTGTCAGCACAGTACAAAACAATTTATTTCTGTTGGGGGTGCGTGTGTGTGTGTGTGGGGGGGGGGGGGGGGGAATCTCTCTCAATTAAGGGAAAGAGTCCCCCTCCCAGGGCCCTGGTCGGGGGTGGGGGGAGCCTAATCAGGCATGCGGGATGTTGACCCGCGCGGCAGGAATGCACTCATTTATCCGCTCCGACGGGCTGACAAAACGATCACCACTGCTGTCAGCCAGCACTGCTGGGGACAAGGGGGGTGGATGCTTGATGAGCCCCTAATGAAGTTAAGGTGGGTATTTTGATAACGGCCCCCAGTCTGCGGGCCCCTGCTGCCTGTCTCATCAGCTCTGTCTGGGGGGGGCATTTATGGGCTGGCAGGGGTCTCTGTGAAAGGAAAAAACACACATTATCTCACACAGTTTGGCTACGAGCTCACATGTACACAACCAAACAATCCTGTAAATCTCCATTTCTCTTGTTAAATTTCTGTTTTAAATGTACAGACATCCCATCTAGGCTGCGCCCTGCATTTCAGGTTCCTGGTGCACAATGACCCGGAACTAGATACATGGTACATGATACTGGCACATGGATGGATGAATGGAGTTCCTGTTTAAATTGCAAGATGTTATTTGAAGGAAAGCAAAAATAATCTATAACTCTATATGTTATACACATAGCTCAGAATCATATAGACTACATGGACATAACTATTGGAACACCTGGCCATTATACCTACAGGAACTTCTATGACATCTCATTCTAAATCCATAGGCATGAATATGGAGTTGGTCCCCCTTTACAGCTATAACAGGGAAGGATTTCCACAAGATTCTGGAGTTTGTCTATGGGAATGTTTGCCCATTTATCCAGAAGAGCATTTGTGAGGTCAGGCACTGCTGTTGGATGTGAAGGCCTGGCTCACAATCTCTGTTCTAGTTCAACCCAAACCTTTTCGAGGAGGTTGAGATCAAGGCTCTGTGCAGGCCAGTCAAGTTCTTCCACACCAGATTCACCCAACCACGTCTTTATGGACTTTCCTTTGTGCACTGGGTCACAGTCATGCTGGAACAGAAAACGTCCTTCCGCAAACTGTTCCCACAAAGTTGTAAGCAAATAATTGTGCAAAATGTCTTGGCATGCCGAAGCATTAAGAGTTCAATTCACTGGAACGAAGGGGCCGAGCCGAACCCCTGAAAAACTACCCATACCATTATCCCTCCTCCACCAAACTTTACAGTTGGCACAATGCAGTCAGGCAAACCCAGACTCGTCCATCAGACGATGGAGCAAAAATCATCTTCATATTAAAACGTTTGCCCAATCATAGGAGTTCATGTATTCCATTCAGGTACTATGTTAGTTAACAGTTAGCTAACTAGTTAATAATGATAAGTACTTGAGGGGGCAAAAATTACTTTTTAACTCATTTACTGCTCAAGAACTAATATATGTTTCCCCATGAAATATATGAACTGTCTTTATATCATTATGTCATTCATTAATGATGAATGAACACGGGATCAGTACTTACCAAATACTTAGTTACTGAGTAATTAATGCATTAAGTAAATATGTACTGCTACATTATTCATATCACAAAGTGTTGCCATGAAAAATGAAATGTATTTTTATTGCTGTATAATTCCGATAACTCTGCCACATTCCCATGCATGTAAAGGGCTATGAGGAAATATGTATTAATAATTGAAAACAGCCCTCACAACCCCTGGCTAAAATAAATGGCCGGAAGATGGATGGATGGATGATGGATGGATGACTGGGTGGACATTACCTGCAAAAAAGGCTTATTTTGGTCTCACCAACCATTTGTGTGGTGCAGCAACTTGATTACAGTCATAATATTCAATGCAAACAGAAAATAGAAATTTTGCTGCAGGATGATAAGCGATGGTGCGATGAAATGTGAGCGATGGACCATAAGGCATCATAAGGTCACGGCGTTTCTCCTTCGTTTTCCTGCAGCTGGCCTCAGATTCCCACATTACCTTTAGTAAAATGAGTCGGACATGGAAACGAACATGTTCACTCATTACCGCTGCCTTGAGAGGTGCCTGCTTCTCACCTCGCCGCTAAGAGTCTTGGAAATGCCACTGCGAAGGGCTGTAATTGAACGGCTGCACTTTGATTCCTCAGATAAAAGCCACCACTGATACTGGTGCCTAAACACAGCTGAGAACCTGCTGTCTGACTACCGCACCATCTCCAGGCCGAATTATTATCATCTGATGCAACATGGAATTATGCAGGAGAGGAAACACCTGATCCTACCTTCCTCTATATTTTTTTTTGAAGAGAGACACATGGTTTTCAATGAGGGTCAGGAATGGGAGGGAGGCGGTTCCACATTTTGAGCTTGGAACTTTTTCAAATTTCCACATGTGTTTTGGTGAACGAGTCACATGAGACCGATCCCTCGTCTTATTGGTAGATGGAGAACTTGGGTGTTCTTCATTTATTAACATATGGAAGAGAGATCACTTCTAGCTCGGCTTAAGTGCTTTAGCAACACTGGGTGTTGGAAAGAGAACATCCAGCAAATGCAGAAAGTCTTTTGGGAAGGATGACTTGTGACACGATCTGTTTTTTCATCTGTTTATGAAGAGGCAGATATAAATATTACATTTCTACATCAACATTTATTGCATCTGTTCTCCAAGTACATCAGGACATTTTGAAATTAGTTTTTTAGAAGAAAAAAAAATATATTGTTTTGGCATCGGCTCTTTGCATTTTTGGTTCACTTGTCTACTCCAACCATTCAGAAACTAAGAAATAAAAATGAAACAATGTCAAACATACCATAATCGTACAGTCTTCATAACTCTGCCAAAAACTATTTCATTATTTTTGCCCCATTTTTATCCCATTTTTGAATTTTTTATTCATGCGTTTTGTGATTTCAGCTCTCACGTTGAGGCTCCACGTTGCCATCGTTCTGACCGCGATGTGCCATTTGCCTTCGTGGCATTCATCAGCACGGGGCGACAAGCTGACCGACTGGCATCATTACATCCTCTCCCTCGGCTGAGGAAGGGCAAAGACCCCCTCATTGCGGTGGATCTACTGCAGAACCTTCCATAAGGGCAAAGCCGGGCTCCTCGCTACACACCTGTTTATTTTATCACACTTGCTGGGCCCCAACGAAACTCCTGTGTCACCACGCATGTTCACAATTACAACTTTTCATAATTGCCGGTTCGGTGGGTGTGCAAAGTCTGCTGGTGTTGACATTAGTTACAAATTTTTTGATATCTCAAGTTTTCTGAGTACAGTTATTCATCAACAAGGTGCTTAAAAAAGCAAGCATTTTCAGTGTAGTACTTCCATAACATCTTATGTTTAAAGAACACAAAAGCCTTTTGCTCAGTACGAATGCAATTAGAGGCAAGAGGCAACTGCCTTTCAGACGTCTGTGATATAATTGGGCCCATAATGAAAGCCGAGGTGCACGTTTAAGATACATTTGTTAACAATTTTCACTATTTACAGTAAGCGTATCATTTCTTTGTGCTCATTAATCAAGCTCGACGTGATTCATCACGAGAGGGTCGCCTCGCCGTGAAATATGTCACCTCTGCCGTCTCCTGGCGAGTGGATCGCCGGGAATCCGTGCTGCAGGCGCGGCTGCTCCACAAAGAAACCCGCCTCAGAGGGAACAAGGGTCTGAAATTAAACCTCTGAATGCTTCTTCAGCCTCAGTCTCCATTGGAGAGCCCTGCAAATTCCCCGGCATGGCTAAACCATTCAGTTTGGTTTCATACCAGCTGGCTAAGCAGCCAATCAGGACTCTGCCCATCCTGCGCATTGAGAAATGCGGCATTACCGGACGCATTGTCCGGGCTGCATGGCGGCTGCAAAGGGTGCTGGGCCGCCCGGGGCTCTCGCGGGCTCTGCATTGTTCTGGGTCGGAGCCGGATCTCCTTACGGGAGCTTTTTCAGGCTGCATCCAGCGCCGTCCAGATGACTCGCGGTCATAACTGGAGAGACGCTAAATCCCAGGCAGGGGATTTAAACGTTATTTATTTATTTCTTTCCTTTCCTGCTCTTTCCCCTCAAGCTCATCTGCGTATTTGGATTGGCTTCAGCATGGCTCGTGGCTGATAAAATTCACCGGGCCTGCGAGACCACGTCGCCGTGACCTTCTGCCATCACAGAGCGGGGGGGAAGGGCATCTCCTCACCGCCATCTAATATGAACCCTCCCCCCCAAACACATACGCAGACACCCTGACCGTGAGCTCCAGCAAGTGTGGAGTGGAGCCAAGGTTTACCGCATTTAAAAACACAACAAGCAGTCTTGTTGTTAAGCGGTGGACTCCACCAAGCACGTGTCTCCATCATGCCTTGCGACAGCCCCCCCCCCACAAACGCACACAGAAGGGAATGGTTCAGTCCATTCATCCAGGCACCCAATCACCAAAGGCAAGAGAAAATTCTCAGATTTTCAGGCACATGTATTATGACGATGTCTACAGTGTGCATCATGAATCATGATATGCAGTGTTTGTAATCTGTCAGTCCTCGATATATTTCCTGTGTGTGTTTGCCTGTACACGTTTTCCTAACCTTGTCAGAAATATCACTTGGAGGACAGGAAACCTTGAAAAGGAGACCTAGCGGACATCTCAAAGATATAATGAAAGCTAGACTCTGCATATGTTTTAGGGACTTGTTGAGCTTCAGCATGCACTGTGTCAATGTGATAGTCAATGTGATAGTCAATGTGAACAGCCCACAATTATAGGTAAACAAACATGTGTTTGTGAGCGGTTTGAAATTAGCAATACAGACACACTACAATGCTGGTGGGGATGGTGCGCAGACATTAATATTCGAAGTAAATAAATATTACGGACAGAATATACAGGCGGCAGACATTAGCATCGCGTAACAAAGCCAGACACATTCAGCTCCTCCGGCTAAAAACATTGTGTAACATTGACAAACCGCCAATGAGACACTTATACATTGTAAAATGTATATGAGAGCAAGCAGATGTAAGAAAACCTGAGTGGGTGTGTGTGTGTGTGTGTGTGTCGGGGGGGGGGGGGGTTGTGAGCAAATAAATTATTGAGCATGAAGGTGGTAGGTGGTCATGTGACCTGTGGAGACTGGGCCAGGCTGGCTGCAGGAGGGGCCGGGGGCATAGCTAGTCGGCGTGGGGGGGTGCTGTATCCCAGCAGGTGAGATGGGGGATGGATGCCATCACGGGTTTATAGAATTTGCATCCACACTTCCCCCAAACCGCATCCAATTTAACACTCCGTAACAATGACATCGCCTCTTACACTTAGAATGTATCAGCAAATAATAATAAAATACATCATCATCGTGCGTCATGTTCCTGGTCACGGTTTATTGAGTGTCTCATGCTATAGCTTATAAAGCCCAGTATAACATCACGCATTAAAAAGCTGCCTTGTTTCACTGTATCAAACAAACCACAAAGATGACAAAAAACACACACAATCTAATTAAATTAAGTCCCTTATTGTGCAGTGACTGTTTATTTTATTGGTTGTAGCGATTCTTTCTGCCATATGGGAATTATAATTGAATGATTCTCAGCGAGAGCTATGATGTCACAGGTAATGCTTTGGTATGAAGGAAGTGGCACATGAGAGATTGTTAGTGTTAGTTATTCTGTGGGCATGTTTGCTGATGTATGTAAATACGTGTGCAAATGGGTTTAACACGGCTTGAATTTTGCACTATGGAAGTAATGCATTATAGATGTGGTATTGAAGATTTACATAAAACGCAATTACTCATCCCCCAATCTAGATGTTTCTATCCCTCCTCCTCTATGAAATGTCACTAATCCTGCAATAATGAGCACTCCCCTCCCACCTTGAGTTCTGACCCTCCCAGAGACCCGACACACCCTGGTCACAAGGCACCTCCCAGTGGCCTATCGTCCCCTCCCACCGCCGACTGCTCGGCCAATAAGGGGCCAGATGACTTCAAAGCCCCAACCAATGGGGATCACTGGTAATTGGGAAGTGCGTAACAAGCCAATGAGCTCGACCCTGAGGGGAATCTGATTGGAAGGAAAGAGAGATGCAGTAGATGCATACATAACAACCCGTTTACACACAAAAAATAGCCCTCGGTGAGCATTCACTCTTCTTTTGTTCCATGTAATATGTCGGCTCTTCCTTTTTACAGCCAAACTAAAATCTTATGATTTATCAAAGGGTTTAATTAAGGGGGGGGAAATGGTGTCTGTTACATGTCGAGCGTCTAGCTTTTTCACTAGACATTCCTCTGAGCATTTAGATTTTTCTTGTCTGTTTTCCATGTGATATGATGCTGATTAAGTTGAAAAGCACCTAAATAAATCTGATCTAGAATCTTGCATGTTTATCTATCTGAATCACTTCTTTCTGTTGGGGGGGGGGGGGGGCTGTTAATTAGGGACCAATAAGCATCCATCAGCATCACATGCCCACTCAGCCCAAGCAGAGATGGAAGCGAGTCACTTAAAAGGTTCATTGTAAGGTGAGCAGGAAGACCTCAGTTAGCTTATGTTATATATTTGTTTGTCTAAATATTTGTCTTGCAGGGTGTGCATGGAGTCTGCAGAGTCATTCCTGTGTCTGCTCAGAAGCACCTTTACAAATCATTCCGAAAACCATGCGTGGAAAGCAGAGGCCTGTGAGCAAACCGAAGGTTTTCTGCATGAAACACAAAGCAAAAGTGCCGAACAAGCGTGCATTCCGCTCACTTGTTACCCGTGTTATCGCCACGTCTTCCCACTTGGTGAGGAGCCTTTACTGGGCCGATAGAGTGGCCAGATGCACACGTAGCGAATTGGTCGATTTCCAAGGTGCAGGCGGGGCAGCGCGGAATCCACCGGTGCTGTGGACAGATCCCTGACTAGCACATCAAGTGTCCCATTGTGTCGCCCATAATTCATTCTCCCTGGAAGAAGATGTCTGCTGGGCCTCGGTTAAGGCGGGGAGTGGGGGTGGTGGAATTTCAAAAGGCCCCAGCTCCCTACCGTACAGAGCAAAGGGGGACGGCTTTTTAAAATAGATTTGTCAAGCTGAAGCTCCCATCCCAGGACCGGGCAAAGGCAACAATGCTGGGGGAGGGCAGGACTGCTGGGTGAGATTAGACTCCAGAACTCACAAAGTCTTTTCAAAAGTCAGCACCAGCGTGCGCTGATCTCCACAAGCACTTCAAGGTGGACCGATCTCCACATCTCTGCATTTTCTCCCACTCCTCTGCTAACAGCCAAAAAACTCAGTAATCTCAGAGGAATCCTTTCAGAACTGCACAGAGACGGACGTCTTTCAATGCTCATAAAACGAGCCACGGAGCACTTGTGACCACAATTACTGTCCGCTTTATAACACTGTGTACCTTTTTAAAATGCCGTAATTATCTCTGTTAAGGAGAATGATTTAAAGTTTCTCCCATTTATGAATGCCACAATTTAGCTGCAGCGGCTGGGGTTATGCATTTGCATCAAGGACATGGGAAAGTTACTTTCATAAGTAAATTTCATAAGGATTTAAACTTCCAATCTGCTAGTGCCAAAGTCCAGTTTTCAATGCACTGCATTGGGCACATTTCTGCCCGGTGATGAAGGCTTTGGAATGGATGATAATCGGCATAAATCATGAAACCATATGGCTGTGGAGGCTGCGAATCCTACTGGGGACCAGGTTGATGAGGCCTAGCAGGACGCTAACAGCTATACTAATCGCTGTGTACGAACGTAAACGCTTTGCGGGTGTTTTGGCATCTTAGCACACCCTTACCTGGGCCCTGACTGCTGTCCTCCTCCTGGTTATAATGACCATCTTTCTGGTTTCCTGACTTGCGCAGAGCAGTCAGCCATTTTGTATTAGCATTTGTGAATTTGCTTCTGGTGAATAAACCCGAATTTTCTACTGCGTTCACATTTAGCCTCGCTAAAACAAAACTTTCACTTTGTTTTTTGCTGCCAGTTATATATATATATATAGACCCCCCTCCCTAAATTGTCCCATTAATCCCTTCCCTAGTCTGTATCAAAACAGGAAAATTTTGACAAGATTTTGCCTTGCGGTCAGCCTCCAGGTCAGATCTCCCCTGTCCCTGTGGGTGACTATTAAGTGTAAATTTATCTAATGGACATTAAGGATTCCTGTGATACTCATTATCAAAAGCAACTTTTTACCGGCTTTACAATTAGTCATGACTGGTCATTTGTTAGTGCAGGATGTCTATCTTGACTGCTGGACTTGTGTGTGACTATTAGGCCTGTTTCTGAAGCTGATTCTGAGCTCTTCTCCTCTCACAGGCGTTCTTGCTCCACATGCTCTCAGTTTCATCCTACAGCTTTACAGATTTCTTTGTGCAAGGCAACCCAGCTGCAAGTTTGATCTGAATTTGCGATCATGCTTTAGTGCTCCACAAGGCCACGGGGGGGGGGCGGCTGGGCGGGTTCTTCTGCATGTCTGTCCCCCGCCTGTGTCTCTTTGACGTCACCTCTCCACCACCTGAGCCCTTGTCTCCATCTTGAGATTGACACATCTATCCAGGCAAAAGTACTGTACGTGTAAGTCAGTCCAGCACTGGACCTGACACAATTAAATGGTAATAAAGACGTGAAAATGAACACGGACGTAGACTTTCACATCTCACAAGTCACCGCATAATGATTAGCCATTCATGGCCTTTAATTACCTGGACAGAATCGATTTTGAAGAATTAAACAATTACAAGGACCAGGCCTCAACTATCGGCCAACCATAACGTATTCAGAACCGCTCCGTGCGGTCTCACGTCAACCGGAAGAACACTGGATCCGTCTTTGTCTGGAGACCGTGGCGTAGGAGGACACAGGAGAATTAAGGTTAATGAGAAGACATCTTCTCTATTATCCTTCATGGGAGTGGAGGAGGAAGGTTATTACAGATTTATTGTTCTGGGTAATCATCACAAATAGAAATCACTTAGCATTCCAGTCATGAGCAGCTTCCTACCGGCTTTCCAGTGAATCCGAAACTGAAGCAGGAGGGCCACGTCAACCTTGAATGCCAGCGTTCATGGCGGAGCCCTCAAAAATAATTTTAAAAAAGCTTAAAAATATTATACACAATGGACAAGCCATGGGTGACGTCACAAATGCATCCAATATGTGTGTTTCTAACTTTCGGCAAGAACCTGCTTTGGGCAGAAACTAAATAAAATACCCACCAGCTGACTAGCAGTGGAAAGAAAACAAATTACCTTTGTTAATCATTGATTCTCCAACAAGAGGCATCACACTGCATCTCCTTCTGGATGTCGCTGAGAATGGATCAGAGCTCTCTCTGGACAAGAGCAGCCTGCTTGATATAAAAGACAGTTTTCTACTGTGATATCATTCCATTAGGCTGCAAGACAGGAAAATCCCCGCTGGCTAGCGGCAGAATAACTCATCAGAATGTGTTTATATAAAGTGGCCAATCAGTTCAAAATTCATAATGACTCTTTACGAAACTGGGGACCTGTCTGGGCTCTCGGAGCGGGCGGCTCTTACAGGCAAGATAATATGGATTTGTGGCTTTCTATGCAGTCGCTCTTGTATCTGTGTTTACCTGTTTAAATGCTGTTTGCTAGCTTGCTTCGTAACCACAAACCTATGTCTTGTGTTTCCTGTGTGGATCGGTCCTGCAGAAGCTGCTCAGATTGTCTGAAAATGAAGAGGGAAGGGATGAGCTGGTGACTAGCTATTAGTGGCCGTTTGCTTTGTACTGGATTACAGCCCAGCGTCGCTGCACACCACAATCTCCACAGGCATTTAAATACATCATTTACAGCCTGTAAAATTAAAGTAGGAGTGTGCGGAGATAAATGGATTCTATTAAGGCGCTAAAGGCTAATGTATCAATCGGCTGATAAGGCATTCTCTGGAGGGTCTGCTCGGGAGTGAATGGACAGGAAGGATCACTCCCATCCCACTTCAGGCTCAAAGGGATCCTAGGAACCATCTTACCTTTTAGCATGAGGAAAGAGAAGGATAGCCTGAAGCATGCTGGGCCATGTGGCTGCTCTCCGTTCACTCATTGGCTAAGGACTTAAAGGGGGCAGGGCCAATGTAGGATAGCAAATATGATTGGAACTGCTAGTTGTAAATGCCAAATTAATTTTAAATATAGGCAGAATTATTAAAGAAGGATTGATTTTGGATGAAGATTGTCTTTCTTACGATAGGTTTGTTTTGGAAAAATTAACTTTTCATTTTATGTTTTCCCAAGTCAGCAGGTACTATAAAACTTTGAGGTTGCTTGTTTTTTTTTTTTTTTAGTATGTAGTATGAAGATTGCTGTGCTATTATCATGAAAAGGAAATAGGTGAAATAATGTGGAATTATTTGTTTCGGAGTAAAATCACACATAGAAAGTGACATATTTTCCTTGCTAGTTCTAAACTCTTGTCTATAATCTGAGCGTCAGTATGCAGTAACAAATTGCAGAGCAGTACGAACAGAACAATCCCATCCAGAACAGTTGGCTTCTTCTCAAATCAAAGGCTGATTGCTTAGCGGAATATTTGGATAATTACGCTGGAGCAATTCAGACTGTACGAACGGCTTGACAGCAGAACAGCAAATAGTCTTGTATGCCGAGAGATGGAACGCTTCCAGCAAGCACAGTGTGGTTAGGTGATTAAAGGTGTGTCCACTTTTGTCAGTCTCAAACTCACAAAACATGACCAATGAAGACAAACAGGATAATTTCACAATTGATAGCAAATGGAATGTTTTACATTCTTTGGTTATTCCTAACCTAAAATGATATAAAATTTATTTGGCAACTTCTGATCCTCTAGCCATTGGAAATAAATATTATGTTTTTGTTCTACCTGTAAGTTCAGATAATAAAGAGTTAGGTGGGTGTCACAGCCTCCGATCTTTTTACCGTCTAACGTAATGCTTCTCTCTGATGCAATGTTCCATGATCAGCTTTTGCTAAAAATTTACGTGAATGTCTTTGTCTTAAAGAGGAACTCTGCTCTTCTGTTTTAAGGGTTTAAGGAACGCTGGGTCACAAATAAGATGTTTGCTGGAATCCATCTCATTCTCAGCATTTGGGTTCAGCACGAGTGTGGCCCTCGCTTACCCCATCACAAAGACCGGGGGCTACCATCACCCCCCCCCCCCCCCCCCCCCAAGGCTGTTAAAACACAGAGATGCAGCGCAAGTCACAGGATGAGCACGTCTGCTTTTCCACTGCGCTTTGAAGCACCGTCGTGAGCCCCTTTGTCTCCCGGCAGGAAGGAAGCCCATTCATCAGTGGGTGCGATTGGGCCCAGTAGCAGCCGGTTTGCTGCACACGCGTGTCGGGGCTTCGCAGCCGCTAAGGTCACAGGGATTTATTGACTCTGTTTGTCCCGGGCCTCCATTTAGCAGCAGGGCCGAGCTGTGATTTATTACCGGGCCGAGAGGAAGCAACTTCCTCTTCCTGTTCTGGGCCCCCGCGTGCAGATTAGCCACCGTCCGCGCGTGTCTGTTTGAGGAGCCTGCCAGACTCAGACTCACGCACCCGCCTTGCCGACTGACCAACAGAATCCGGGTGGTGGTGTGGGGGGAGGTCACTTTCTACGGCCACGTCAATTTTGGGGGGGGGGGGGGGGGGGGGGGGCTCTAGGAAAGGGAAGCAGAGTAAATATTTACTGACGCAGCAGAAATCGAGGAGGCCGACACCTCGATGGAAACAAAGGCGGGAGGATGCGGAATGGTGTGCCAGGAAACTGGGAACAGGCCTGGGGTGGCACCGCCGGTGTCAGCGGAAAAAAAAAACAGAAAGACAAAAGAGGGTCACTCATGTGGGACGCCACCCCTTGGCAGTGTCTGTCTCCTTATTAAGCTTAAAATTGTGTTTTCCTCCTCTTCAGATAAGGAGAACCTCAATATCGACACAGCCTGAGTCATAAGCCGAGCATCCAGGTAAAAATTCACAATTTCTAAGGGGGGAAATTATACAGAATGGTCAGATAGTGAGGATGCCTGAGAGGGGGGCCGGAGACCGTGGTCGACCGCACCTCTGCTTATCATGTCCCTGACATGCCTTTCTTGTGCTATTAAGGAGCGTCGCCAGAGGAGATAAACGGACCGGGCTGTGGGTTCATTCCGAGGGGACGCACTCTCGCTTTTTTAAGAGGCACCAGCCTCCCCCCACAACGTCTCTGAATAAGCCCCCCGACGTCGGGCTAGCGCGGAGCTGGCTGCCACATGCGTTCCCATGTTCCGGAATGTTCCAGAACAGCCGACAGGAGGCGGAGACAAACGCTGTCTGCTCTAAGGTCACGTTCATGCCGATGTCTTTTTGCCGTCCACTTCTTGCTAAAAGTTAATTAATCTTTGACTTAATCTTTAAAACAACAATGTGCGTATGCTTTACATGTATAGCTGCCAGTCACTTTGTTAGTCATCAGGTGAAATATAATCAAAGTCCAAAATGGAAGCACATAAATTGAAATTTCTTATGATTATGACGGTTGGATTCACGGCGATTTCATGAGTCATTCAGTCAGTTACTCAATATAAATCCGATTACTATACAAAAAAAGCATTTAATAGTTGTTTGAATAAAGAAATGAAAAGTATTTTTAAATGTTTTTCTTCAACTTCAATTGTTCACACTAATATAGGGATTTCACATTATTGTCTTAATTCCACATAAAACACACACAATTACATATAAATGTTAAATGTTAATAAATGTTAGCAAGTCAAAATCATCTTTGTGTTAACAAAGTGTCAGTTGATTAATGGTTAGAAGAACACAATAGCAAATATTTAGATAGCTGACTGGACTTGTGCAGAATGGTGAGGGCTGTCCTCACTGCTCTCCAGCACTAAGTATTGACCACATAACGTCAGCTCTCGTCTTAGAGCCTTTCGGCGCTGCAATAAAATAGAAACCTAACCTCAATATTTTCTCTCTCTGTTCTGGGACCTGATGGCCCATTAACTCCCCCTCCCACGTGTCATCTCAAACGTTTCCTCTCTGAAATTTTAGAATAATTAAACATTCTTAATGATTTATAAGATATAATAATAGCCAGGAGTCTTTCAGGGCAGGTTAAACCGACAACCTTTTAAGGACACTCAGGGGATGACCTCGTCTTTAACACAGTTTTGGATCGTTGACTCCCTGACTGGAAAAGTGAATGAAACCGCTCGTATTGCCTTTGTAGAAATCCTCCAATGTCGTAACTCAAACCAGAGATGCTGGGAGAGCCAGCTGAAGACTGCTGCACTTTTAATTAATCGATCCATTCATTTAAAAAAAAAAAGAGAAGGATAAAAAAAGCATCTTTATGCCCAAGGTCAAAACTGGAAGAGGAAGCTAATGACCATCACGCTGCTTGTGTTTTCGTAACTTTCATCGTTTAAAGGTAAGGATGCTTTGCACAGGTGGCGAATGTTTACTCTCTGCTCTTAGCTCTGTTGGTAAAGGGCTTAAATGCTAACCGACATGATTAGCGGGCGGCTAAATCAGTTCGCCACTAATGACTCTTTCCTCAGAGCCTGTCACTCGAAGGTGTAAAAGGGTTAGAGATAAACCCAAAGTAAACCAACTTATCCATGGCTTTACATGCACATAAAAAATGCAATTGTAAGTACTTTAAATATAAAATACATAAACCCATAGCTATGTTTATGTACTTAAAACATTTGTATCCCTAACCATTTATACAAATGTTCATATTTAATCAGATCTGCTAATAAAATAATTAATTTTAGTAATGCTATATATGTATATATATATATATATATATATATATATATATATATATATATATATTTGTGTGTGTGTGTGTGTGCGTGTGTGTGTGTGCAGAAACATAACTGTTCATAACAATTTATACTAATCTATCTTGTAAGAAATTATTTCCGGTTTTTCCTAAATGATCAATAACTTCTGAACATATTTCAATAATAATAATAATAATAATAAATTATTCCAAAACCAATGCACCAACTGGTTCAGAATTATTATATAAGGGTATCCCTTGTATTCTGCTTTTGTTATTATTAATTATAATATAAAATATTATAATTTTGTTATTAATATATAATTTTGTTTTTATTGATGCTCATTCCTAACGAATGCTCGTTCCACCCCATCCACCAATGGGATGCCCCTCACCACCCACAGGTCTCCCACCAGACATCACACAAGACGCCAAGCTCAGGTATGGGCAGCCACGGCACGCCACACCAGCGCGCTGACCTGCAGCGGCACTGCACACCCCCAGGGCTATCAAAATGGATTCGTCAGGGAGACCCTTTGTTGCAGCTTTTGGTGGCCAGTACATGTCTCCGGGACAGATCCTGCACAGGGAAAATTGCTAATTAATGTCACAAAGACCTATTTTTCCGGCACTTATCAGCATCCGTCCTCTACACGTAAGCGTGGTGTCATCGTAAGAGTGCGGGCCGATTCAGCGACGTGCATGCAGCTCCTCGCGTTAGCACCGGGGCCCAGCTACGGCAGCAAACGGCAGAATTAATAAAAGATACCTCCAAATACAAAATTAACTTTCCGTTGCCGACAGCTACGTTTAACTAGAGAGATGGGGAAAAGGAAAACCACTGTCAACGCACAGACTGGGACATCACATGAGTGTGATTTGTCCTGAAAATAATAAATAAAATAAAAAAATAAAACTTTAAAATTATCATTTGCTAAATATAATTGTGTCACCACATGCTGTATCTGTGCGATCAACAGCAGGTGCTGCTTGACGTGATATCATAACTAAAAGACCGATTAATTACTATGATTAAGAAGGAAAACTAAACCGCAATAACTCCAAGGAAAGACATTTATAACTAGGGGATTTAAAAAAAAAAAACTACTCAGAAGCTTTGAGGTCATACAATATAAAATTTTCCTTAATTTTCCTGTTTTTCAAAAATATATTATCAAGCGAAAAGCATTTTCCCACTTTTGTAAAAAAAATAAATAATAATAATAATAAAAAAAATTCAAATAAAAAATTTCCATAAAAGTCCAGTCTAATTACTTTCAGGAGTTAAAATGAAGTAATATTGCATTCTTGCAACATAATAGTTCTCAAAATGTAATTCAGCAAATAATGACAGAATTAATAATGAGGACAGTAAACAGCCCCCATTAATTAAACAGATTAAAGGAGTGATACTGTTTTCCTTCCTTGGGTTTTTCGGCATTATTTATTTTTTTATTTTCCCGCCACAAAGTGGCCATTGGCGTAGGGAACCAAATAGATGACAAACGACTGCGCAAGGCAACAAAGGATAACTGCTATCTGCCATCTCTTGAGTTTTATTTGCTTATTAATTTACCCCCTTGCTTCCGGGTACCACTCACACGCTACTCGCCGAGAAAGACGGCCGCCTTCCATTGTTCCCGCTCTCATTATGACGGAACAATGATCTTAATGGGGAGCGGGATGGCGGATCACTTATACCTTCCCTGTTTCTGTAATAATGATTATCATATTTATTTTAATATATCGCATTATATGGAAGGGCTGTGTCCCTCATTAACTTCACTGGAAATCCAGGGCAAGGAAGAAATACTCTAAATGTAACACAATGTTTTCCCCTCTCTTTTTCAGAATTTTTTTCCTCACCGAAATTGTCCTTTAATACATAAGGAACGGGGGGGGGGCAGAGGGGGCTGGCAGTCCACTGTCAGACGAGCAATCAGAGGTGTCTGATGAATACGTCTGTGCAGGATACCCCTCATGTATTAGTTCATAAGCGGTGATGAAGGTAAAGCCTGAATGCAGTGATTTTCTTGTCATTACAAAGCCACTTCCTTCTGCCACTGTGACTGGTAGAGGTGACCATTTAGAATAAAACTGATTTTATCATCAACCCCCCCCCCCCCCCACACACACACACACACCTCCCTGACCACCCACTGCATACACTGTGATCTCCCTATGCCAGTCTATCCCCAGTCTACCAGCTAAAACAATCAATAGGTGTCACATCGGAATTGTTTACTAATGAGTCTCTGGCATCATTTCATTTATTTATTTATTAGATGTCAGTTTCAGCAAGTAATGTGCTTCAGCTGCTTCTTCTGAAGCGCATTTAGTACCTAATTATTGTTAATATCAGCCATCCTTGCTATCTTGTTAAACGTCGGGCGATAAGTGTACGTTCTTTCCCTTTTTCATGCTTATACGTTTTTTTTTCTTCTATTTTTATGTTCTGAGTATCATTCTTTCTGAGCTCCGGGGCTTTTGTAAGGAAAATACTTGGCTACATTTATTTTTAAGAACATAAAAGGATCTTTTTAAGTATCTATATAAGAAAACTTAATAACGTGAATTTAGATTTTACCACCTTCCCTCCACTATCATTTAATAGTCCTTAAACAAAAGTAAAATTATAGACTATCACAGGACTAGTCATTTAAACACATGCAGGTGCACAGATGTAAGATAGGATAAGGTTTGGTAGGTGAACCACAAAGGATAAGCAGCGCCCTCTAGTGTTTGCCTTCATCACAAATAGAACCCAATCATTTACTCTTCTCAAAAAAAAAAAGAATAATCAAATTAACTTTTATATCAATTAGGATGTGATGTGTATTTGAAGGGATGCAGATAAGGCATAAAGTCCAACGTAAATTAGACATATTGCTGTTCCAAAGTGCCGATCCATCTTGCGAATAGTTGATTTCAATGTTAGAATATTAGACGCAACACACGAGTCTGTTGTAAAACCCTGCACTGAGCACCCGGAGATATAAGCTCATTTTCCTACTCCAAAGGGGGTGGTGTGTGTTGGGAGGGCAGGGGGGCGGTGAGTGCTGTTGCTCCGGCTGCGGTGTGCGACGTGTCGGACGGACACAGGTCACGTGGCGCCTTACAGGAGTCACTCCACTCCACTTTGTCAGTTTTGTCAGTCTTCCTCCCCCTTTGTTCCGTTTTCGGAGCCCCCTGTTTGGGATTGTGGAATAGCCGGGGGGGGTCAACGGGGTGGCACCGGGACCTCATGCTCTAAGTCCGTTTTGCTTCCCCCCCTCCCTTCCTGTAACCCCACCCTGTACACATTTCACAGCACATAAAACTATAACACTCTCATAAAGCGCTTCATTCCCTCCTGGCATTGACTTTCCGGAACTCTCTCTACAAACCAGAAACTCACGTTCGAGCCGCAGGAGCGATACAGACCAAGAACGTCACTGGCGGAAGCATAGTCATATAAGCATTTGATAGGTGTACTATCATTACAATCACATAAACATTACACAAAGCACACAGGCTGATGAGAGCACCGCACTCAATGACCTTTGACCTTAGAAAGACAAAGCGCGGCATGCTGGGTACTTCGGCAGACTCCCAGCCGGAGGAGCTGAGGCCGGCTACTGATGCTGTACCTCCGCCTGCCAGGCTCATCTCTTAATATATATTCTGATGTTGAGTAATAGCCTAAAAGGCAACCCCAATTTATTTCAATCTATTTTCAAGATATGCTGGATTTAAATAGCTGCAGTCCCAAAAGGAGGCTGTAATAAAGCGGAGGCACGCAGAGTGCGCTTGCAGGAGACAGGGCCTCTCTCTCCCGCTCGCTCGCCTCCTCCTCTGCGGCGGTGATGGTGGCGGGAAATGAGGCTGGCGCCCCCCTGAGTGCCCGGCGTGGCCCGACCCAGCCGCCTCTCCCTTTATGTTCCTCTTTTAATATCACCTCGGCAATTACGGGCCGCCGGCTCTCACACGGGGGACAGGTGAGAGTGAGAGGCCACGAGACATAGCCGCGAGCGAGATCCCCCCCCAGTCTGAACTGGGCCAGGCCGAGGGGTCACGGGGTGAGGGGCGGAGCGGGTTCACGCCTCCTCGCGCTGTGGTTTTGTCAGCCAGCCCCCCCTCCCCCCAGACCACCCGCGCCCGCCCATCCCCAGGAGCCCATTCTCCCGCTCCCTCTCTCTCCCTCTCTCTCTCTCCCAAATTAGCAGTGGCTGCAGGAGTCACCTTGCAGAGCTGACACAGCCAGCGTACCACTCTGTACGCGTAAACCAGGCCACCGCCAAAAGTGCAGGGTTCATTCACAGAGAGTTGGGCACTTTGGGAAGTAGAGGACGGGCGGAAACCGGGGTGAAACGCAGAGCCTGACACTGCAGGCTGCCCCGAAAGACTGCAGATAGCATCCTCACATTATTTCCCTGAGTTTTACTTTCAGCCCATGCAGGTCATTGTTCGAATTGAACCAAATCAAAATTTATTTTTAGAGTACATTTAAAACAACAAAGGTTGACCAAAGTGCAGTACATAATCAAACAAAACAAACTGAGTCAAATACAAATGCAATAAAGACAATAAAAGCTGATAATCCAATGAATTAACAAACAAACGAATTGTTGTGGTTGAGATGCTGTGGAAATCGGATGTCGGAGGTGAGGGATTTCAGAATAATTGGGCGGGACTGCACCTATGCCCGTGTTCTTTTGTCCCAAACTCCCCGGATACTTGCAAAACCCAACATAGCATCACGCAGCATCAAGCCAGCCATGTTCGTCAAACTCCCGTCTCTCACGTGAAGAAAGGAAGCGATCGATGCCTAGGGCCCCCTCAGATGGGCCGGTCGATGCCGAGGACCTTGCCCAGGGCGTTATGCAAATCCACACGCATCCAGTGACCCTGAGAAGCAACATGCACAACAGATCAATGGAGGCATCAACAAACTCATCACCGTAATATTCACAGCCATGAAATATGTAATAAATCTCTCATGATGGACCACTCTATAATCTAGACCTCAACGCTACGGAGAAGGTTTGCCCTATTTTTTCTTGGAAGAAGAAGAGGTGGAGAGAAAAGAAACACACACGGGCCTTGTGAATACTCAATTCAACAATACTTGTTTGAGTCAAATAATGATTTTCAATTATATTGCCATGGTGACGGTGGGTGTTTGAAAGAAGCACACAACATAATATTGTGCTGTTGAGTAAGACTTCCAGAACGCTTATTCTATATCCAAGGATTTCTTAGTCTGAAATATATATGGACTGGTCTAGCTTTAATGCTGCTTTCAGGCTCTTTAACTAGAAAACGTTGCTCATTCATTACTCAGCCCAAGCAGCTGATAATAGATAATGCAAGAGCGTAAGCATCAAAAAGTTCATAAAGTTCATCAACTTAAATAAATGAAGAGGATTGGTGGAAGCTATGGATGGATAGATGGCGGATGCATGAAACGAGTGAAGTGGTGGTAAAGTGGTTAGCTTTGTGGGGGATGAATGGATATACATTAGAATGGATTTCACATTGTAAGTATATTTAGCAGGAATCGGTGATTTAGTTCGCCAGCAAGCATGGAAGTAGTGTAGCATCTAAACCCTGATCTGGATTCTATGATCTCTGGCTGATGGAACCAGAGGCTTCAATGGCTGTGACCTCATGGGACAGGAAAGCACTTCTGGCAGACAGTCACGTGACCTGTGTTCGCACACCGTGGGCAAACTCTCGCCTTTTCATTACGTCCACAGCCTGTGACCGGTCCGACTGTCACGTGCATCGCTTATTAAATGTTATAAAGGGCACTTTTGAAAGTTACCCCACTGAACAGGAAGATATGATACCTCCCTCGCTCCTAGCAGCCTAGCAGAGCTCCCTGATTCACTGGTCCTGCAAGCCCAGTCTCCTGTGGTGTTCCCGTACGATTTGCGTCTTCAATAGACGGCAATCAGCCAGTCTTCTGCTAAAGACCTGGTTCATCTTATTAAATATGTTATAAACTTAATGCATTCCTAGTGTTCCTCAAATGATTTTAAGCGGTTGCCTCTGTTTTTTTTTTTTACAGTGATCAGTTTTTATAGCCTGTAATTGATGGCGGGGGGGGGGGGGGGGGGGGGGGGGGGGACAGCTAAGCAGACTATGTCGTCATCCCTGCCACACGGTGGAAGGAAGTGTTTTTTCAGGATTTACCGCATCTTGCTTAGCGTGAGGTATCCCTCACAGGCCGCAGTGTTAGCTTTCAGCTGCCAGGGTTACAGCAATGATGACATCGGGGGGCACACAGGTAAAAACGAGGCCTGTGATTGGTCATTCAGGTAGGCAAAGATGCTGGAAATGTGGTAGCAAGGTGGTTATACAGATGCACCCCGGCTGGCCGGGAAACTTCCTGTCCATTCAGGATGCACACAAACAGCTTTGCACTACAGCACCTGTACAGACCGCAGGACTGAGGAAAGCATATAGAGTTTCAGCATCTATTTAACGCACCGCTCGGAAAAAATGTAGTCTATCTATAATCTTTGGAAAAAAAGAGCAGGAATTTTAATATTTGACCAAATGAAGAGATTAAAATATGAATAAAACAGGTAAAATGACTTATAATGATGGTGCTGGTATATACTAGGCTATGTTGGTGAGGTATTTTGTTATTCTCCATTATTTTGATATCGTGAACAACTTATTTTCGGTCCCCATGACGGGAAACCGTGACAGCAGTCAAAAAACCGAAAATGTCTAAAGTCTTGTATTTTGTTTGGTTACTTATGGTTAAGGTTGAGGCTGGGTAGGGGTTAAGGGTGACAAAGTTTTGGATTAGGGTCTTCCCCATAGCGATTAATGGAGAGTCCCCACAAAGATATGGATATAAGCATATGTGTTTGTGTGTGTGTGTGTGTGTGTGTGTGTGTGCATGTGTGTGTCTGTGTTCGGGCCAGCGGCAAAGCCCCCCTTTTGTCATTATTGTTCTCTCCATAACCTGCTTCCAATCTCCATGGATACGAGTTCTCAAAAAGACACCCTAATATCCCATAATATACCTCATTATGCACCTTATTCTCACGTCATTCTGCTTTAATATCTCTGTGGTTAAGGAAGGCATCATCGCCATTACAGAACACAAACATTAAATAAACAGTTATTTTGATATTTTATTTTATTGACAAAAAAAATATTTTCATTATTAGGAAATATAATATAATATATTATAATATAATATAATATGAATAAAATTTTGTTATTGTAAAAGTTTGCAACTTTGTGGCTTGTAAACTCAGTGGTCTTTGCCTTTATCCATAATGTTAACGAAGCCTTCATATTGCATTCAGGGTCAGTATGAAGGTGCTAATGAAGACACTGATGTGAGCTGGTCTCTCTGAATTTCCCTCGTGGTTTTCACAGCGCCGTGCGTCAATGGCGATGGAGCTCTGTCGACTCTGCAGAGATGCGCTTGTGCATTCGGATGCGACGCCTTTCGTTTCCTCGCACGCACTTGCACCCGGGTCAGCGGCGGACGGGAGATTTCACAGCCCCACCTTTGAGAATCTGTGATGCTGAGCTGCTCTACAGAGTCCATTCAGGATGTGACAGAGTGTCCATCCGGGTGTCATCTGCAAGATCCTGCAAGCCGTTTGTTTTTGGGGGTACGAAGCCAGGGGTCGGTGCCAAGCTGCAGACGGTACCCAGCTGTGGGGCAGAGAGCAGAGCCGCCCCGTACTGCTTCAACTGGACATACCCATGAGTAGGTGGAATCACTGCCCTCAGAAGAGTTCAGATCCTCCCTCTTGTCCCTGATCTATGATCAGCAATCGCTTATTCTGTCAGGGTCACTGTGACCCGGAGTGCGTCCTAAGAGGCAACAGGAAACCCAGACGGCAGGACCAGCCGGCAGGACCAACCTCTCCCGCAGTACTCAATCACTATCACACAGGTTCAGTTTAGGGCCATCAATGCACCTGTCTTTGGGAGAAGATCCACGGAAACAGAAGGGAACATGAAAGTTATACACTCACAAAATGTATTTGAACTCTCGACCCAGGTGGTGCACAGCAACAATGCAAACCCCCTATAGTAACCAGGTCACACCTTGGTATTCCATCACAACATTCGTAGAGATGGATAGTGATGCAGACACATTTTATTCAGTTCCAGAATCTGCGGATGACACTAATTGCTACTTCATCTATGCTCACTTTTAGGTTCTTAGCAATAAGAACTTGGATCTTTCCGAGAATGTCTGCGAGGTAACTTCTGCTAACTGCTGGATCCATGAAGAACTTGAACATCGATTGTGTGCCATGAACATTTGTTCTCTCGGAGATCACGCATGCCTTTTCCAATAGAGTGAAAGTCAGGCCCCTATGATAGACTCTGAAGGACACGCTTGCTCATTCGGAAATCTCCCCAGCTTCGCGGTGACCTTGTGTCTGCTCTTTTGTCTTTGATCTGTCTGTTTTCCACTTCATCTTTTCATAAAAGTGACCCCCATTTCTTTAAACTTTCTAGTTTTTAAGAAACACGCAACAAAACCTTGAGTCCAACTCTTTCTAGATCAAACTAGTAGAGTAAACAATAAAATAAAGAATCAGCAAAACACCCAGAAGAAGATTTATTAAATTCTGAATTCAGGAATAGTTATTAATCAATGTTAACAACTGTAGTACAGGGATAAAACCATAAAATGAGATTTTTATATATTCCACATCTAAGCACTGGCCATATGATTAATCGCAAACACAATTATTAAAAATTGCTGTTGCTATTATTGAAGACAGCTTGTCCAGTACCGGGTCACCTTAAGCATGGAGCCTGTCAAAGGAAGCGAGGGATTCCCCTATTTGGGATGCCAGCCGAGATTCACCGATTAGGATGCCAGTCCATCAGAGGGCAAACATATGTTGGAAGGAGTCCAGAAGCACATGCAACATTAGGAGAACATGCAACGTCAGCAGAACATGCAATGTACCACACAGGGAGACAGGGGGCAGAATTCAAACTCCCAACTCAGGAGGTGTTTGGGTACAGCATTACCCACTGAACTAAAGAGCATAATAAGCTGTGCTGTAATAAACATGGTCTATATCAGCTTCTTTTCCTTGCACTCCGCGTGGGCCCTGAAAACTACGCGCAGATTATGGGCTGCATAAATGCTCTGCGAGGGAGGCAGCTACGGGATCAGCTCGGCGGAGCGGCGGGCGGAAGACGCAGTCGCTCGCACTGTCTCACAGCCCCTTCACGCTCTCGCACTTACCCCGTGTACCTGTGACGCGGCCGGCGCCAGAGGAGAGAAGAGCGGCGGGGCACGCTTCCGTCCCCGGAGAAATCTCCTTTTTGAACAGCGTGTCCTCTCGATGACACCCAGCCCCATGCCAATCCACCGCCTTCGGTTTAATTTCAGCGGGACCCGCAGAAGGAACATACGGTCAGCCAGCAGGACTAAGAACACGCCGATTAGGTGTCTTATGTCTGTTTCGCTGAGGGTTTTTTTATGCTACAAACCTCAATATAGACGAGATCAACCTTTACGGCGATCTGGATAAAAGTGGATGTGGATGTTATGTCATCATGTACTAGGAGGGGAATGTGGACGGTCCCATTTTCACGGTGACCATTAAAGTGAGTTTATCCCTTGCTGTTCAGTATCTTACATCAAGCGACTGTAAATACCTCAAAATTCCCTTTTCGCATATCTGGTTCTCTTCTCATGTGAGTGACCTGAGCAGAGTTGAGGTTCGAGGCCCATATTCCTCTCAGCTTCATGGAAAGCTGGAAACCCATCACCCCATTGACCTCAAACACCCAGCGAAAACCACTGTAGGGAAGAAGCAGGCATGCAGCGGCAACTGGAGCAGATCCGGGGATGCTTCCCGTACAGGTGTGACGCGGTGAGCTCACCTGCCTGCCTCCTAACATTAGTGAATGTGAGGATGGATCTGTAGCTATACAGCCCTACATTATGCATCCGACCTCCGTCGATAAGATTCCTCCGGTTTCATGGGGGCCTCCGAAGATGACGACACAGTCTAGAA
The DNA here is from genome assembly GCF_023856365.1 of Brienomyrus brachyistius. Classification (NCBI taxonomy): domain Eukaryota; kingdom Metazoa; phylum Chordata; class Actinopteri; order Osteoglossiformes; family Mormyridae; genus Brienomyrus; species Brienomyrus brachyistius. The sequence goes on from NC_064539.1 coordinate 29,007,254, forward strand.
CCTTTTGTCTTGGCAGCTATCAGTAATGCAGGCCAAGTTGAGGGTCATTTCATTATTTATTGGGGGGGGGGGGTTATTCTGTCTCGGGGTGAGGATGAGGTTGGGGGGGGATAGCGTTTTGAAAACATTCGCCGAGCGTTGTGAGCTGGCTGGCCGTTGCTCGAGTTGGGCCCGGGGCTCTGCAGCGGTCGCACCTCCAGTTCAGAAGCGACCCCTCACCCATTGCCCAGAATAGACTGAATAGACATAAACAGAGTGTTCAAACCTCCCGGCAGCCTTCCTGCTTTAGAGGGAAGGAGATGGAGCAGAAAGCAGTCACTGTTCCCCAGGCCGTAAAGACTCCGCACAGCAAGGTCCATTCAAAAGCCTTCAGCTGCTCTTTGATGTAGCTGTAATCAGTCCAAACACTCTGGGAAGCATGTTTTCTTTTTTCTCTTCACTGGCTGTTATGAAACGAATTCAGTCCCACGTGGGGCTGGGCCGGCCTCACAAGCGTAGGGGTGACTCGCGCTGGGGGAGCTGTGGGCAGAGGGGACTCATCTCCCCCATATGGGACTCCAACCCGAGAAGTAATGGGATGTGTCTGGGGGGGGGGGGGGGGGGGGTGACAGAGTTCCATACAGGACATTCAAGGAGCTACACCCACACCGGCCGCGGACTGGGAACTCCGAACTGTCAAAGCTACATCTGGGTGACAAGATAGCAGTTGGTGGAATATTCCAGAAGTAAAATTCCAGAGCCAAAAATGTAACCTGTTGTGCAAATTTAATCAAAAATATGAATCATTTGAAAATAGTGACAGTATTGCAGCCATTATGACAGTTATTATAAGAACGTCCGCATAATTTGCATTCGAAAAAACACTCAAACGACATAATATTGTATGGTATCTTGCATAATATGCATTATTCAGTCTTGTATTCATATGCTTAACATTTCCAAAGCTTCTGCCTCCTACAAGCACAAAGTAAACATCTCTAAAAGAGCTAAGATAATAGCCAGCATGATATCTCAGTATATCTCCATCATGGGAGGGCTGGAGTAGGGTGTCTCCTCCAGTGATCCATGACCAGAACCAGGAAATGCAGGTATGTTTCAATTCCTAACTGGAGCAACGAAGCCCAGAGATGGGTGTAAAGTGTGAGAACAAGAAGGGTGGCATACACTGGTTTGAGAAGAGGCTCACCTGCCCTGACTGGCTTACCTCTGCTGCCCCTCAGTGGTCAGGAGGAATCACTGCATTATCAGATACTAAATTTCAAAAGGGGGGAGTGGCTTCAACACATATATGGTCCAGGCTGATGGTGCAGTTGTAGGAGAAGCACAGAGCAGGCTGAGAGGTTTGAGAAAGGGAAGGTCAACATGTACTTATTTGAGGAGAGTATTCCCTCCTGGAGCTTTCCTACCTCTGCTGCCCCCTAGTGGACAGGAGGAATGACTTCATTATCAGGTGCTGAAATTACAGGGGGGCAACCACAAGCATGTGGTTCATGCTGATGGTGCAGTAGGAGGAGAATTGAGCGCCAGTCTCAATTCCACTTGACGTGCGGGTGGCTGTGACACAGTAATGACCCATAACCATGACAGAAGCCCACTAACAACTAGCTAGACCTACGTTGTAACCTCACAGCTCTGACACCTCTGTGTTCATTCCCAATCCTGACACCTAAGTTATAATCTTACAGCAATCGTTCATACATCATTATACAATCAGAAATCATCATACAACACCACTACTGTCCCATTTATATGCAAACAACAAACTGGATGAGTAGTTTCATAGAAAAATCATTCTCCATGAACCCAAAGGACTGTTACACCGCAAACACATCCTGTTTGCTTTTTAATCTGGCTTTTCTTGCTGGTTAAGTCCTGCTACCACAGAGGAAACCACAGTGTGAAAGTTACAGCAAGGAAGGCAAATTTCCAGACAGCGGGAAAAGAAGAAAAAAAACACTCACAAAACACATTTTGAATATTTAATTTGCCATATTTGTACTACACTTGTGGTATTACACACAGTTAAAAGCGAACGGATTCCTGGAATTATGAAGGGGGGGGGGCAAGGAATTTTACTCTACCTCTTCAAAAGGAGAGGGGAGGTGCAATTTGAATAAACCAGGTTCAAGCAGAGTTGAGTGGAAAAGATCAAAGCGGAGAACCGCGCCTTTTGAAACTGCTGTCAAAGTGGTTGGTGTACCTTGTACCAGCTGAGGGTGTCCGCAGCAGAAAGGGGTAAACTGAGGCAAACTCCAAAAGGCTGCGATGCAATTTCACTTCCTGCGGACTTGAATGCGGCAAAGCCGAACTAACTTTCCTGAGGTGCTTAGCAAAGTAGTTTTTATTTATTTCGTTTGCTGCACCTGCTCTTCATCTCTATTTCGCATTTAGTGTTTCCCTTCCCCACCCAACTGCCGCAAACCTTTATGGGCAGCAACGAGAAGCGATTACGAGGGAAAACGTTTGATACGAGCTTCCTCGTTAGTCGTCTGCAGGCACGGTCATCTGCTCTGCCTTGGTCATCCGGGGCTTCCTTCCTTGAAACTTCCTTCCAACGACTAGGTTGTTTTTTCAGGCAGTATCTGGGTCATCGTCAGCCCAAGTGGTTATCAGAAGCCTCTTAAGGAGGCTGGAAAGAGGCTTAAGAAGCACTGGTATTGTGTTCTTTTGTTGATGTGGCCCCAGTCATTTTCCTTTCTCCTTGTCCCTGTTAAATGAGGTTATGAAACCTTCGAATTCTGTTTGTCGAATTGGAGAAGGCCGGTGTGTAACATTCACCCTAAGTCCTGTCATTGGTGGTCATGAAATACAATCACTTCATTTATCTGCAAATTTTACCTTGAACATATATGAGTGTTTTAAAAATCATAGTGGGTGGGATCTTTCTGAACTGTCAGTCACCGGCTGCTTGAATTCCCATTGGTTACCTTTGTGGTTCGAATTTGAGTTGAATCGTGCAATGATTGACACAGCTCAGTAACTCTGCCCACCTTCGGTTTCAGTGCTTCATTAATTCTGTCACTAGTAGTTAAAAGAAATCAATGTTGTGTGATGCTTCTACAGGCCTTCATATCTTACACTGGGGAGTGTGTGTGAGTGTGTGTTGAGCTCACTTGGCGTTTCATTGACATTTTTTAGTTTTACTATTAATCATCCATTCATCTTCCGCAACCACTTTTCCAGCAGATCTTCACCAGCTTAGAGCTCAATGCAGAGGACACCCTGTGTGTTTATCAGTCTATCACAGCGCAAGAATTAGTGTGAATTCAATCATGTCGCGAGACAAGATGGACCACAGAAATCGAGAAATCTAGTTAAAAAATCTCTGATCAATACGGAAAGAGTCTGCGATGAGACATTATACCTCACAACAAGCTCGCTGCTGCAGAATCTCGGACCTCTTAACTTTCCATCTATTTGGTGGGAGGGGTTGAGACCAGCACAAGAATGATACACGATTCATGTTGCTTTGCTCTGTACATGTAGCACAGGGATGCTAATGCAGGGAGAGAGATGTCATGGTCCCATCTGTGGTCTTATTAGTTGGTAATTCAGCATGGTATTAAGGCTCTGCGGGCACCGCGGCCATGGGCGACTCTGGCCAGGTAGCTGCCCTTATCGAGTCGGCGTGAGTCCGGACACCTGGGCGCTGCTCGGCCGGAACATGCCTCCCACCGCCCAAGTGGATAACAGGCCAAATTACTCAGCCATCATTTGCATAATGGCGTAATTAATTGCTCAGGCTAATTAGTCGCCACATAGCAGTTTTTTCTTTTCTTTTTTTTTCCCCCCGCTTGGACTCCCCGTCCGTAGCAAATTTAGCATATTAGCTGCAGGCCTGCCAGTGACGTGATGGGCTCACCCCAGCCTCGCAAAACTTGTTGCCAGAATTGAAAGATATGCCTGTCAGTCACATTTTTCAGGAGCGAGAATCTATGTTTGGTGCTTGTTTGGCATGTCCACACACACGCACACACACGCACACACACGCACGCACATATACCCCAAGCCAATCAATCGCAAGACTCCCCATAAATTAAAATAAAATCAGAACCATGTAAACCAGAGGAATGGCGCACAGCGTCTGCGAATAATTTTATTCCAACCTCGCTCAATTTCGCACGCGCCAGGAATGCAGTCTGCTCTCTATGCGTGCCGCATACATACTTTCGTTGCAGTGCTAAATTCTCAGGGAAACTTATCAGTGTAAATTGTATGGATAAGTAATCAGTAATAAGGCCAATTATGTCAGCAGAATGGGGCGGAGTTTGATGCTCCTAACGCAGAGTCCCATCAGTGGAACTACCAGCTTATATCATAATACTTTTATTTCAAATTTTCATACTAGACAATGAATATGGGTGGGACACTCTGTGTTTGAGCATACTGTACTTTCATTGCTGTTTTTGTCATTTGATCTGTCCCTTAACCAGTGCTAGCGGATCAACCAATGGGGTTTCAGCTCAGCCATTTAACCAATACATGTAGTTTTGTTTGGATTTATATTCAGCTGCAACAAGAGGGTAACTGCTTCACCTCTGCAGTGTGAACTAACTGCTTAACCTCTGCAGTGTGAACTAACTGCTTAACCTCTGCAGTGTGAACTTTTACATTGGTTCCCTTCCCTTGTAGCTAATCCAATACTTAGTACTTTCAGCACCAAAAAAGAATAAATTATGTATCGCACATCAAGCTACATATGAGTAGCAATGATTTATTAAGTATCAAATTGAAATTAATATAATAAATGTGTTAATATAATAAATAAAAGATGTACTTCTGACTTCTGATGCAAGAATGTCATCTCCTTTGCAACTCAGCTAACAGCTTTGATTATGTATTTCACAATACTTTACATAAAATAGCTTTTATATATTATTACAAAACTAAATTTACTCTTCTCAACTCAGTAGCTAAATATTTTTTGTAACTTCAATGGCCGTATGTGTTGTACTGCGCCATCTTTGTAAAAGAGGCGTACGGACACGCCGAATTTATACAGATTACTGACTTTTGGGAGTCACAAAACGCATCCCATCGATATTTCACACATACTACTAATATACTTATCGAATTGAGGGCCAGGGTCCATTATTTAAAGCCCTGCACTGGCTTACAGTTTGATTTGTGAAAATAAAATTAAAAGGTCAAGTTAATTTTCTGGAAGAAAATTAATTGTTTAGATTAATCAACCAATCGGTAAAATAGTCAATAGATTCATCAGTAGGAAAAGAGTCGTTAGTGGCAGCCCTATTAATAATAATAATACTAATAATAATAATAATAATATTAACAATAATAATATGCCTGTACCCCACACACCCCAGAGATGCCTTCCTCTGCCTTTCACTAATTTGCTCTCCTGCAATTGAATCCACACACCTATGCTAGTGTCACTGATTATTGGAGCATCTCCTGGTGGTTCACTTGCCTCATGAACCTCTTAATCAGGCGTGCTGATGAGTCCAGTTCGATTGTCAACCTTCCTGGGGAGGGTCACTGGGTTCAGCCTGAGGCTGAGCTGAGGCTGAAATATATCAGAACTCGAAAGAAACAGACAAACTCTCCAAACAGAGTCGGTATTCATATACACAACACAGCGTCAGGGAATCTTTCCTTTGCCTTTGTGTTATACATGTTTTCTGCTGTAAGATTTCAAATACACCTATTAGGATGTTTCATCATGGCTGTTCTTGCATTTTAATCATGATTATTCAGTGCCAGTCACAGGGAGCCTGGAGCCAATCCCAGAAGGCCTAGGACAGGGGCCACAATCCGACATTCAGGGTACCTTAGATATGCATGCCATTCGTATGTGGGAGGAGCTCAGCACAAACACTGGGAGAATGTGCACACTGCACGCCCTCGCAGTCAGGGGTGTGGGGTGTGGCTTGATGCCCCGCCCTTGGACGCGTGAGACTACAGCCATACCCAGAGGTCAGTTGTTTATAATAATTTGTGTTAGCTATGAATAAGTATCACCAACAAAAAGAAAAAAACGTATTGGATTAGGTAGCACTGGTAATAAAAAAAAAAACAATAAAAGGATGGAGGAGATGTGTAAGTGGCCAAGCCTCATGCCGGTAGTCTGCCGAGGGCTGAAGTGAGACACCAGCGGCTGCCTGCATGGGTCATGCGCTCACAAGCGGCTCCCTGTCCGGTCCGACGCGGCCACTCACCAGCCTGTCGTACGAGACCATGTCACGCTCTCGCGTCGCTGGTCACCATCCAGCTAGCCTCCAAGACACTTTTTACAGCGCGTCTCACCTCAAACATGACAGAGATGCCTGTCGTCATTACGCGCATTCGTCTGTACCTGCCAGCTAAATAAACTGCTCCAGTGGAAATCATTCTTATTCCATTCATATTTTATTCTGTTCTGTTCACTGTCATGACATCTCAAGGGTTTTCTGTACTGCTGAGTGTCATATGTGCACAAGGAGAATGTGGAATAAATTATTCCACGAGTAGGAAATTACTCTACAGCTGAGTTTACACTGCCAATTGGCTTATTGATTAAATATTTCAGTAAGAAATCAAGATAATGTATTTTTAAAGTACTTCCATAAAATGTACGCCATTGTTTTTTTCGTTTGCTTTTATTAAATGCTGTTGTTAATCATGCTGTTTGGGGTAGTTTAGGACACAATACCCCAAGGTTGTCTGTCCAAGGTGTCAGGAATTACTCCATAGCCTCCACCAGCCTAGTTAACCAGAATCGACTGACACGACATCAAGTTGTATGAATGGGTAAAATTGCAAGAGGAAAGCACCGGTTCAGGAAAAACAATAAGGTTTTAGGGATGGATTATCCACCACCCCCCCACGCACAGATGAAATCCACCCCCCTCGATCCCAGCCCAAATCTTCCATATAGTCACTCCCCAGACAGATACATCTGAGTTTCCAGTTCCTGTGGTCTGTTTACAAAGGCTAATGAAAACCAGGCAGAAATAAAAAAGAATCACACAAAGACAAGAAAAATAACATAAAAGCCAAGAATAATATCCCCACCCATGCCCCCCCCCCCCAACAGGAAACAATGAATCTGACAGGCTTCAGCACATTTGACAAACAATCTCTAAGTGTTTTCTTGTCATTATTTCCCCTCCTTAACGTTTCCGGTTCAGTGGTGGCGAAGGTGAGGGGGCTGATGTCAGGGTTGTCATCAGGGTGCTTGGAGCTGGACTGTTAGTTGTGGACCAGAGGAGCAGGCAAAGCATAGCAAAGCTTGGGCATAACTATGTTAGGTTCACAAGAGTAACATTGTTTAAAGGGAATTTTGAAAGGACATATAAGCCCTAATGCTAAAAATGTAACAACCGGATAAAACATCCAGGGCAGAAGCGATTAGACGGCGTAGTGAATGACGTCAGTGCCGAAACATCAATATTTTAAATCAACACATCTTTTTTTTTTTTTAACTTTTGGTGAAATTACCTTTAAGGTTTTTAAAACACTTCATTTTAAGAAATGTTTTCCTTTAATATCACTGCATAATTATGGGAGTAGCTCAGTTGTACACGGTGGAAAGTTGCCGCATCGCAGTGACACTAGTGCGACGCACGAGCACCTGAAGCGAAAACACAAAAGCGCTAGTGTGGATGATGGACCGCCGGAGTAAAAAGCACCTTAAGTGTTGTCTATTCATGCTTATTAGATTAGTATGGAGAATTTTTGTTATATTTTTTGTCCTTGTAGCTGCTAAATACACAAATTATATAAAGTTGTCTGCCTGCTACATTAGAATCTCCGTGGAATAGGTGTTTGTGAAAATGTTTATGGTAAAATCTGAAATAAAATCAAATTCTATGTTGATTGATGTGTGCGTGTGTGTTGGTCTTTTTGGAGCCAGTGTAATCTTGAACTCAAACTGAAAGGAAAACGGACATTAAATTAAAAAAAAGAATCATTTGTGAACTGAATAAAAAGAGAAAAGTATTTACCAAACAAAAACGTGTCCGACATTAATGAATGTTATTGTCAAAATAAAATAGATAGATTAATCAGTTGAAAAATAGTTATTACTGCCCTAAAAGCATCTTGAAATAAAAAAGATACATTATTTTGTTCCTCTGAAGACTGGAGGCTTTAAAGGAACATCTACAGATCTACTGTGGTGTAGCTATGCTCAGATTGTCATCGCATCGTATTCCAGAGCCCCGAGCACTTATCAGAAGTTTCTGTGAATGTCTTGTGGTGTCAGCGACACAGGAGGAAAGAGCTCAGCATCGGTGCACATCCATCCAGCCGTAAAGACTCATGTGCTCAGAAGAGGCCGATTTGGCGAATGGGGCCCATCGCGAATCGCACAGTCCGAGAGCTTCCAGATATGCTGTTTTAACTAGAGAAAAGCGCACGATGCCTGAGACAAATGGAGGGATTTATTTTTCCAAAAATAGAGTAATGATGCTTTCAGCCATTATTGGGTCTTATTTCTTAATATCAGTATCTTTATAGTAAGTTGATCGGGAAAAAGGTTTTGAAGGTTTGCTGACATGATTGTAACAGGGAAATCCCGTGCGGAAGAAATGCAGATGTCTGAGTGGGGCCTACCGCGTCTCGGAACCTTCCGGTTAGGCGGTCTCGGCCACTGAAACTGACGGCTCTTTGTGTGCTCTTCCCATATCTTGTGGATTATTCGGTAACTCCTGTTTCCTCCTGCGGTCCATTGACATGCATTTTAGCCTAATTGGTGTTTTTTTTTATTGCCTGTCACGTGCAATTAAATATGGGCACATATGTGCCTTATGATGAATTGGCAGCCCATCCTGGGGTGAGCAGCAGAAAACAGCCCCTGCCTGGTGGCCCACTTTACTCCACCCCTTGACTCTGATCAGGATATGTGGCTGCAAGATAGATGAACATTAAAGCCGTACCCAAGTCTTCACCGTAAACTGCTATAAAAATGTCAGACAAATTAGCCTTAATGTGTACAGTTTCCCTGGGGGCACGTTCCTGTGCTTTGGGGAGGAGTTTAAAGGAGATGCTTTCATTAGCCATAAATGATTACTCAATGTGGCACACATCAAATAAAAAAAAAAAGATAGCTTTACTTTCACATCCCTCTAAAATAGACAGGTATGTCTTCAAAGTATTCTTTCAAAATGTCAATCCTTATGTACGTGTAAGAAAGTAAGAATGGCTATGAGTGCTCTCCAAAAGATCTATGCTTGTCACAGTAAATCACCCTTCATTTGCTTTTAGTTTTTGTTTATTTTTATATTTTATTTTTTTGCTTTCTTTTGGCAGAAAGCTGTCAGCCTCATACTTGGGTATATTATTAGTATTTTTATTAGTATTGCTAGTATTGTTTTTAGTATTGTTAGCCGTAGCCCGGACCAGACCGCATGCTTTATTTGTTTTCAGCCGCGATGATGAGAAGATGGTGAGACCCACACACGGCAGCAGTGTAGCCTCACAGAGACTCCAGCAGGGACACGCTGAATAGCTTCACAGAGGAATTTGTATGCAACTCTGGGGTGGGCTGGGGGCAGGGGGATGTCTTTTCTCTTTAATCTGAGCCGGCCGTAGCTTCAGCTACACACACTATTAGCCTCTAATGATTAATGAGACGAGAGTGCCGCGCTGAACACTGCCACTGAGCCCCTAACACTAGCACTTAACCTGAGTCACTCCAGTAAATATCTGCCTATATACAGTCTTTCTTCACAGAGACATATTTTACTGTATCTATCAGCCGTAATACCAAGCAAAGCTCTTCTAATCACACAGATACCAGACAGTGTAGGAATATCGCAAAGGAAAACCTTAAGCTAAAATGGCTTTTTAGAAAAGGAATAAACATTGTGTCTGACGTTGGTCGGCAGTTAAAAATCATTTAAAAACCTTCGGAGAAGTGCGAGCGTGATGAAACTACGCAGCAGACGCAAGGCATCTCAAACTGCGCAAAAAAATCGCAAGAAGCGAAGGCATAAAAGCGACCAGCACGTTTCTCGTGCGCCGCCCTTGACGAGAGCCCCCGCTTCGGTCTGTCCCCGGCTCTGTACCCAGAAGCAAGTCTATAATCCATTCCAGTCAGCCAGAAGTGAAATCGTTGGAGGCTTCTTAAGCCCTGAATGTGTTTTTTGTTCATGCTATTCCTTCGCTTGACTGACAGAAAATGGGTAACTGGATTAGCGCTAAAATTCAGAGTAAATTGAACTCCCAGCCCTCTGTATAGCGGGTGCTAAGCAAGCCAGCAGTGCTAAGAGATGAGGCAATGGACTGTGATCTCAGACACACCCGAGATTAGCCAGAGCTGTGAGGTTAGACACTATGAACCGGGGGCTAAAAAGTAGGGCCCCGTTAGTGCTTAGCGTTTTATTAATGTGTGTAAGGGACCGTATTAATCAACTCAACTTTATGGTCCTGTTACTCGCTGGGCTTCACTCTGGCGGATGCAGGTGGTCCGTTTTGACCCTTGGTGTGTGTCGGGCCACAGACCCGGGACGTTGGAGGCTGGGCGGGGCTTGGCCGACTGGGCTGATGGGGCCGAGCAGGGCGCGGGGCTGTGCTGAAAGTACAATGATCCTACAACAAATGAAAATCTCCCAGCTAAGAGACCCGATTTGATCCCCTTCAGAGGACGACGGTAAAGAAAAAAACACGCCCACCCCCATCAGCTATAGACGTGAATGAAACAGCCCCAGGGATTCGTTAATGGGGAATGAGACGGAATTTGGCCACTGTTATCCGCCTGGTTTTTTTTGGTTGTTTTTTCAGCATGAACGCGTAAATTAGGGGGGTAAACACTGACTTTGTTTCAGATGCCCTGATTGCTCTTCCAGTGAGTGGCGCCGTCGAGCTTCACACTGTGGAGAGCCTCTTTGTGGGGGCGTCTCTTCTAGGGCGAATAAGCCTCCTCCGCTAATATTTACTTTTGTGCCGCTTGTCGTACAGCGACGCGCCTCCCCCGGGAGGGTTAAGGGGGGCGCCGGCAGGAGTCAGCCGAGGGCCGGCCAGCCCCGCGCCCGCGCATGTGCCGTGCTCCCCGGCTGTTCGCAGCAAACAGAGCGCGGTTCTGCTCCACATAACCCGTGCGGCCTGTCAGCTAGCGAGAGATGCTCGGCTGCGTCCTCCGGGCCTCGTCAGCGCGCCGCTGACTGCAGCCGTCTCCGCTCCGCGACTCCTCTTTGACAACAAAAGACAAACAAAAAAAAGTCCCTCTCATTAGCTCGCCGATGTAGATGTTTAGACTGGAAGATGAGAAGCGATTTCAGCCGCATCGCCACCATTTTTTAGTCCAGTTCACCTTCAGCTTCGTCCAAGTCCAGAACTCGGCCGACGGGCAAATCTCTGGCCAGACTGGGGCCGGAGTGTACCAGGCCCTTTGGTGCAAGAAACATTCCGGAAAAAAATATTTGGGATGCGGAGGGCCGTGTGTCTCCCTCCCTGAGGAGCTCCAGTTTCCCCCTGCCTCTATTTCGGTTCCTGTGCTGTGTCTCCTTCAATCCTCCTCCTCTGTCATTTCCTTTCTCTGTAACTCGTTCTTCCGATTTTCCTAAATATTCTGGATCATTTTTAAGTTCCAAGGTTTATTTTCTATTTTCCAATGTATTCATACACCTATCATTAAAAAACACCTCAGCTTTATTGTGGTTCCTTAAGGCAAAATAAGCATTTTATCTTTACAAATTTGTAGACACTTCATTATATAAATGATTTCGTCATATTAAAATATTTATTGAAATAAACACTAAAGAAAAATATATTTTTCCCTTCATTTTGTAGAAATATGTTTTTCACTCCAGTTTGACCAAATTATTTGTTCATTGCATTACTTACAAAAATCACAATTTTCATAGCTATGCTCCTGCAGTTTCCCTGCCTACCCGGGATTAATACTTACGATCGGTTCCATACTAAGCAGTCCAGTGTGTTTGGTCACATTGTTACATCCCTAACCATCATCCTCCATGTTACCCTGAGGCGTTGTTAATTATTTACTAATTAGTGTTCTGATGCTCATGCAATATATATTATTTTGAAAATGTTTGTAAAAGCCTCTTTCATGTTTTCACTTAATAAATTATAAATATCTTTTAATTTTGTTTAGTTTTACAATTTTCTTTTTTGATGCCGTTTAAACGTTCACCTAGCTCCACTGAACATCTTCAGGTCTTTGTTTCAGTCTATTCAGAGAACTTTTTCCAACACCTAAGTCTGCAATTCAAAGAGGAGACTCAACTGCCTGGAGCTTCGTGCTACTGCCCACTAGTGGCCGTGTGAATGAATGACGGGCCGAGATGGCGTTACGCTGACAGGGCTTGAGTTGGGTGGAGTGGCAGGGGGGGGTGGCAGCTCCCAGCCGCCGTGTCACAGCTTAGCCCGGGTCATCGCTGCATCTCGGGCTCTCGTCCAGCTCCACGCGGATTCGCCAAAGGGAAACGTCCAGTAAATTCACCGCAGGGTGACCCGGTACGGCTGCATGCCTCGTGTCAGAATCCCTGTACCCATAATTCACTGCAGCCGAGAGGGTTTTAGCAGTGGCAGGTTTATATCCCTCCCCCCCCCAGCATTATATTTTATAGTTTATGTATTTTTATTCACCTTGCTATAATTTGCACTTTGGGGATAGAGCATATATTTCGGGGGTCACCAGTAGACCTATAACCCACTTAATGTTCTAAATCTTACAAAATGAAATATTACTTTATTTGCAACATACAGCCAGCATTTGCTTTGCTTCATTTTCGGTCAATACACACCGGCCTTGCAGAATAACTCACATGTAGCCCTAAGTGCTTTATGCTAGCAGCCAAAGACCAGGCCTCACACTGAACAAAAAGATGGGCCTGACTGCCCCCCGCAGACAGGGTCATTGCTCAGAAAGGTCACCTGACCCGGGACCACGCTGTTAAGTGTTCTTTTGTCAGTCTGTCCTCATCACGTCCGTCCCATCAATCTAACCGAAGACATCAAACACCTCTCCCACAATGTCTCCTCTCTCTTTGCACATATCTGTATTTGTCAATATCACAAACTGAGTTTTACTGCTTACCAAAGTTCTGTTAATCCATCCCTCCTCCAGCGCTGGGCTACAAATCCAAACCAAGATTTTGTTTCTACCAACCAGTTGAGCATAAAGAGTGACAGTGACAGAGTATTCAGCTGGTTGGTAAAAACAAAATCTTGGTCTGGATTTGTAGCTTCGGGCCCTGGACTGTCCAGCCCTGCCTGCCGTCCTCTTATCCTACTCGGTGTCGGGGACTGGAGCCTTTGCCAGCTGTAACTGCGTGTCTTTGGACTGTATGGGGAGCCCTGAAGTGGACTTGGGGAAACGGGCAAATTCCATGCACAGAGGAAAACCAGAAGCGGGCTTTGAACCCACAACCATGGAGGTAAGAGGCAACAGCACTGAGCCACACAAGTTCTAGCCAAAGAAGGAGAATTTATGTAGGGTATCAGCATGTATGTGTGAACATGCAACCTCAATATAATCCGTGGTATATAGAGAGAGGAATATTAATCATTTTCTGTTGGTCAGGAGTTTTTTGATGCTTGTAGTTAATGGAGTTTCTCACTGTCCTGTTTCCATTAGCCCACGCAGGTTGGTGACCCTCTGTGCCATTGATGACAGCCAGCCCCTGATTCAGGAGAGTGGCATGGTCTGCGTGAAGCCTGGCCTCTCTGGGTCACGCGCTACATCACAAAGATCTTGCTTGTGTTACGAGCTACATAGCAGAAATAAGCAGTGTTGGCCCACAATAGATGGCAGGCTTGCAAGTCTAAGATCAACGAGTCAGTAGCAAACATTGCCCAATGTAATCCCCAAGGATACTTCATTGTCAGTCATATCATTACAGACGGAGGGCGATTTCATGAAGTTCCTTAGCCGACAGCAGACCAACGGAGAAAACAAGTCATTGATATTAAAGGTCAGTTGTTCTACAGATATGCACGTACTTAAACGCAACATCTAGCCGCCAATCCATCCGTCCATCTGTCCATCATCGTGGGGCCTAGAGCTTCTCCCAGGCTAGGAGAATACAAACACACACACACATCAGCCACGATGGCCAAATTAGAGATGCAAATTGTTTTAAGACATATTTCACTACAGATTACACTCCTGCTGATGGTACTTGGAGTTCTATTCTGGCACCATTTGCCTCTATTTGTATAGTGATTGTGGAATAAGAGTGAGAGAGACCTACAGCGCTGCATCTCCGTCTTGTCATGGTATGAAGGGTGACTTTGGTGGCCCGAAGAGGGACGTTCGGCGAAGTTGACGGCGAGAAGCTCTGCAGCATGTCAGCTATAGCTAGCATATGTTTCCGATCATTCATCTGGTGCCTGACTCCTACATTGGGGTCGGCAGCCCCCACCACCTTTCGCCTCCAGGAGGGGGGCCCGCCCACGGCCTTTAGTCACGCGCACGCGGGACGGCGATGGCGAGCAATCCCGTAATTATGAGCGGGGCTCAGCCTTCACTTATTGAGTGCCGGACAGCAAGTGCATTGTTATGAGACAGGGTTATTTCTGCTGGGCGGGGGGGGGGGGGGGGGGGTCCATATGTCCAATGTTAAGCCCTGACATACACACAGCTGTTAATCTAAACACACCAGATTGCCAGGACACATATAAATATATATATTTCGAATATCTTTACTTATTATTATTATTATCATTATTATTTAAACATTTTCATTTGGATTGAAGGGGTGGAGTTGCACTTTCTGATTTGCCTCTCAGATTTGCCCACAGTGTGTGGCTCTGTGACTACCGGGCCCCCCCTTCGAGGCTGCAGCCGAGCCCCAGCCCCCCCCCCCCACGACCCTGAGCAGGATAAGTGACTGGAAGGTGTGCCCACCTCTGAGCTAATTACTCCAGCGATGCTGTAACTTCCTCTCTTTTTTCACGGGGCCGTGCTGCTGACATTAACACCGCCAAGCGCCCTGTAAGCCAGGATCAGATTTTGGCCAGGGTGACCTCAAAGGAAGGAGGGGAAGGGCCCGCGGCTCGTCCCGTCTCTCTCCTGCGCTACACGCTCAGCGCTAAAGACGACGCAGCCGCAGTCAGCACAGTCAGTCAGCCATCTGCTGAAGGTTACAGCCCCTGAAGTGCAGCAGTCATGTGGGACAAATTCATTTACCAGCTATTCCGGTGTGTCCGTGCTCTCAAACACTGGCCACCTGCTGTACCGCGTTGCCTGTTTTTTTGTTTGTTTGTTTGTTTGTTTATTCGTTTGTGCAAGAGTGTCTAATTATCGGTTCTTAAAATAGATTTTTTTTCATTCTTCACTTTTTCCCCTTTTTAGAAAAACTGCATAGGCACTGTAAACTGCATAAACTGCATAGGCACTGTAAAAATGTAGGTCTAAAGTTACAGGTTCCATAAAGCCTCAAGGAGGGAGAGAATCGGCAACCCTACCCCCACAAACCAGAACCACAAAGGAGAAAATATTTTTGAGGACCACCTGTTGTCTATTATTTTGACATACTACTTACTCATAAATCATAACACTGGGTAATTAATCAAACTGTCAAAATGTGGGGCGAAGGTCACACGGCGGGGTCAAAGGTCACTGCCGGGCTGACAGGGGTCGGAGTCGCACCGCATTCCTCATTATCAAGTTGGGGTGAGAGAGGACCCGAGCAAACAAAAGCAAAAGCAGATGGGGTTAGGGTGGATGGGGGGAGAAAGGGAACGAGCGAGGAAGCTGTCAGCTGCCTGCAAATGAAGACATGGAATCGGGAGAGGAGGCTGAAAAGAGAGAAGACAAAATAAAGTGTCAGAAAAAAAGAATAAAGAAGTACTTTTCAGAGTAGGGGACAGACAAAAAAAAAGTATAAGACCCTCATTCACCTCCAGCTCTCCCCCAAAGAAATGTTAGGATTAAGCCCTGGGCAAATATGGCCACCAAAATGTCCCCCGGCCCAAGCAGAACAAAGCTAGCTGATTAAGCTCATTATCTCCATCAATCCCCATCTTAATGAAACCGGCATTCATAAACATGCAAGTTCAGACCTGCCACTTCAAAAAAAGTAAGGAAATGTGAATTAAACAAAGAGATATGACAGCACTGACTGAGAGGCAGGGCGTGATGAGAAGCGTGCACACAGCATTTTATGCTAGATTATTCCGCTAACCGGTACATTATAAAAATTCTCCTGAAGCATCATAAAGCATCATAACACGTCATAATGATTAATTTTCACTGTTCATTATGATTTATGTAAGCTGGAGGAAAACTAGCACTGACATGTTGGCCGAGAGGGAAAATAAGACTGGACCCAGTCTTTCTGTAAGATGTATTTATCACTTTGGAGAATTACAGCATGCGAGTGACATTGGATCAAGGAAGAGGAGAAGTTTCGTATGATTTGGGACTAAAAAGTGGAAGAACAGGAAAATAATAATAGTAAAACAAAGAAAATAAAAACTGCGGCCCCATAGTCTGTAATAAATGCATGGCAGGTGATAGCATAACATATATTACATCAAAGCGTCAGGCCTGCCTCAGACCCACAATGCTGTGCAAAATTACCTGTCAGCTTCCCCTCAGAATCTTCGTTAATCTCATTTCCAGTGTTCGCACATTTATCATACACATACATCAGTGTCAGCTCTCCAGTTGCTACCAGGCAGCACTTGGGAGAAAATGTAATTAAAATGTTTCGGCACAGGGTGGTGGTGCCACATCTCCTTTAAGTGGCCGGGGTGGGGGGACTGGTGGCTGGGGGGGGGGGGGTGATAGTGCATCTCAGGCATGTATCTCAAATTTGGTGTCACGTTTTGCTGGTCTTACATGCGTTCTGATGGTCGCTGATTAGTAGTGGCCGGTGATTATGATCATGAAGATGATGTTAATAATATAAATAAAATAATTACTCCAATTGCACATTGATGAATGTGACGCTCATACCTGTGTTTTACTTTTTGTGAGCAATACAAGGTACCTTATTGCACGTAATCACAAAAATCCACAAGAAATCCTGCAAGAAGTAGCACAGTACGGCCCGAAAAAGAAGGGGTTAAAATCCGAAAATGTTCCCCCAAAAAATGTTCTTTTCGAAATGCTTCTCAACCTTGATGACAACAGTTGAAGGTAAGGACTCGCCAGCGGGTTTGGACAGGAGGGGTAAGTATGACACCGGTCAGATCATTTTATAATGAGCGTGAGGGAGAGCGAAACCCGGGTCTCTGTCAGTTACGCGGTTTCTCCCTCCGCTGCCGCTGCTCACAGTTTTTCACCCGCTGCGATGCTCGGCCTCGGCTGACCCTTACTTGACCCTCGCTGTCCAGCCTACCAAACTTGTCCTTTTGAACTGCACCTGAGGAGACAGCGCTCACGGGCACCTGCGTACAAGACAGCCCAACGAATTAATAATGTATCCAGCTAGCGGGGTTTGCCCAGGAAGACAACAACAGCACCAGCGGACGCTTGGCTCCCAGACGGAAGAAAGGCGGCTTCGCCACCCTAACTCTTAGTTGTGCTAACCTTTGTTTCTTGAATTGGATGAATTCTGCAGCCAAATTCAGCTCAGTTGAATTTAATTTATTATATACATGGCTGGTCCAAAATGCTTCAGAAAGAATAAAAGCATGTCGCTTACTGGCATGCGAGTTACAGTAGTGTAGGGGTATTGCAAAGACAAAGAAGGAATGGATGAAAATCTCTATAGTCTATTATAAAAGAAAAAAAATTGTACAAGGGAAAAAAACACACTAGAAGACAATAAACTGGAAGAATATCACTGTGTCAGGTGTTAGCTGGGTATTTAAAAGCTACAGTAGACACTCGCTAAACTTCAAAACGGTCGGTTCGGCACATAAATCACCCCCATAAGACTATATGACGCTCAATAACACAACTACCATCGCATTTAACGGCTCTTATTCCAAAGCCATTTTGTTGACGTTAATTGGTCTTCGCTTGACGCTATGAATTATGTATGAAGCAAAATGGGCAGGAGTTGCGTGATCTTACGGGCTCACGAGCGACGTCTTTAAAACCCAGCAAGGAGAAAAGATGAAGCGTTAATCTGTCGGCTTTCGGGGGCCCAGAGGTACGACTGGTCACCTTAGGAGAACGTGAGAGGGGGGTGTTCAAAAATGACGTTTCGTAAACTCCACCATCATCCTCTGCTTCCTGATGTCCCACTTTTTGCAGCATTCTTAATTTTCTCTTTTTATATAATTTATATTGGCTTTTCATATAAAACAGAAAGGCATGAATCACAGTACTGGGTGCATATAGTCCAATAAAAGTACATTGCGAATATTAATGTATACGTATTGAGTATGCACACATATTACAAAGCATATGGCTAATGTATTGAGTATGCACACATATTACACAGCATATGGCTAATGTATTGTAAGATTTGTTTCCAGCAGTAAAGCAAATAAAACCATGTGAATGATGGATGGGTGGATGAAACATTGCACTTAACAAGAACCTACAAAAAAATGGCATCTTATATATAAAATGAAGTTTTTATCATAATTATTTACTTATAATTTCGATTATACTTTTTGTGTATCTTTTCAATAGACCCATCGTCATTTGCAAGCAGAGCATTCCGAGAGCTCACTCTTATTTCCGTCTTCACAATGCTGGGGCTCCAACAGGCGGACTCAAAGGAGCAACCCAGTGTGGGAAGGACTAGACAATGGAATTGCACATTTTGCATGTACAGTATGAGTTTCGTTTCCAGTCATCCATCTGCCCACCCATTCATCCACATTCCTTAACTGCTTACCCAGTAGAAAATCCTGGGGGGGGGGGGGGGGGGAGAGTCTGTCCCAGGGAATTCAGGGTCTCCAACATGATGTTTCTGCTATTAAACACATCTATATGTCCCTTTATGCATACTTGTTTATTATTCCTTAACTGTGACCCAGCTCCCAGCTCTCGTTTATAAGGCATGGTTAAGCTCGTTACGTTTTTTATCGATGTTCTGGGGCAGACAGTTTGATCTCGGCCCAAAATGTGCAGGATATGATCATGGGCTGGTCCAACAGAAACGTCTAGAAAGCAGGAAGACCGCTTCAGTGGCGGTGACCCGACTTTGAGCGTAATGCCATGCTGCACTCTGTCACTTACTCGTCTCTTCATTAGGCGGAAAATGGACTCTCACGGTTGCTTGTTAAAACCTCGAGCTGGGCTCTCCCCGCTAATGCGTGAGATCCATTTGTGGCTGCTTATGGCTGACGGCGGCGGAAGATTAATTTTTCTGTGTCAGACGGCATCTGGTCTCGTCCTTTTCACTCCACCTTCTCTCTTTGCCACAGAAGTAATAATGAACTGTGGCTTTTGTTGTAACAATGTGATTAGAAAAACAGGAGGGGTTATGATTTATAAAACGCGGATTTCTAACCTCTCGTCCTCGGCAGGGTCGCATACAGACTCAAATTAAAATAAAACAATATAATATATAGTACATAAAATTGTGGTTATTAATTAGATGAAAGAACTGGACCATATTGAATAACTATGATCCTTTAGTCATATCTGCCAAATATTGTAAATCATTCTTTAGTTATCCAGTAGCATTCTTCCCAAAAAAACTAGTTATTTTCCATAAATAACAAACTGGTTGAACATGGATTGAATTTGAGGCGTAACACAAAGCTTACTCAGATAGGTGTGCACATACACATGGGTTAAGAAACGTAAATAAATATTTTCAATGGTACACAATGGTCATTTTCTTTTTTTAGTTTAAGTTCATAGGTGTAATGACAGACACACCATGGCACTCCAGGGCTTAAAGCTAAAAATAAAGATGCTATACAAGACAGAAACAAAAAAAGTGGGATGGATCGCGGTGCATTCTGGGTAACGCGTCTCATTAAATCCGCCTGGATTGTCTAATCGTTCTGAGCAGACCTCGCCGAGACTTTTATATCATCCTCGTCGCAATTAACCAAACAAAAGAGATGGACTGTCCGGGTGTTTGCCGAGGAGTGGGGCGGGGGGGGGGGGGGGGGGAGAGGGGGTGGTCAGCCAGGGGTAAAAAAAAAAAAAGAGAAAGAAATTAAATTACATTCCGGCATCGGCCAGATGTCACAGGGGGTGGGCTGTGTGTGTTCATTTCATCAGCACCTTTGTGTCAGACCTGCCTGTTTGCGGCGCTACATCGACGCGTTCTGAAGGTCCATTCAGGAAGGGGTCTTTTCACAAAGTAGTGAAGCGGCCCTTAAGCCCACTTAACTACCATTTTCACACACTCCCCCGGCTCTCCTTTTTGTCCTCGCCTCCATTACATCAAACGGGCGCGCGGAGCCTGAGGGAGAGCTGCCGTGCTCCATAGAATGGGCCCATCGCAAATATTAATCTGAAAAGGTGTTGGAGTACAGAGTCTGCTTTTGTTTGGAAGGACAACTCAGGTCTTTTTTTCCTGTTTTTTTTTGTGGGATGGTCCGTTCGCCGCAATGAGCTTGGTTTTCAGGCTTCTGGGTGGGTGGGGGTCTAACGAGAAAGGGTTAGGGTGCAATTATCCATGAGGAACGGCCTTGTGCTTCTGTGCTGCTAAAGGGCCCAGGGAAGGCCATTAAAGACGGCGAGGAGATGGGCTCACTCTGCAGCAGGCTGTGGTGAAATGGACACACACTCACACAGGTGCACACACACACACCTACTCACATGCAGGAACCCTAAGCCCACCAATATGCCGAAGGAAACCGAGAAACGGAGAACTCTGTTCCCCCTTAATCTTCGTTGCTTAAAGTTTCCAGAAGTGAGGTCTGACTTACCGAGGAGGTCACACAACAGGAGGCCGTGTCGGTCTCCACACCAGCTTCCTCCTCATTTCTCCTTCAATGGAGGCCTGGCAGCAAGTTCCTTCAGCCTGCGTGCAGTAAGAAGGGTTTTAGCCGCTGGGACATGATGGCAGTGCTCCCATACTTGTATCTTACATGAAAGACGTTCGAGGTTCAGATGGCGAGCAAAGACATCAGGAAACTTTGCGTTTCAGGACATGGAAGAGTCTCTGCAACTCGTTGACCTTCTCCGGTCAGTGTCTTTGGCTTGACGTGAACCTCAACCTGCGTCCTGTTTCAGAGCGACTGATCTTGCACTAATGTTGTAGCCATGTCCAGCATAACTGACTGGCCTGCTTCAGCCAATGACAAAAAAAGCCTTTGAAGGGCATGTGAAAAAGGCAGCTGATATGAGAATATATTCCATGCAAGGAGACTTGTCAGCTGACGATGCTGCAAAACTCTATAGTATTACAGTAGTTCAACGGGGGTTATATCTCTATGGAAGTCTAACTAGTTGGTTTTACGAGTTTTACCAAAACCATCAAGCTATATGACCATAGATTTGTAGAAAATTATGAACTCTAAACACAAATCAGTTTTCCTTTGGAAATTATGTCTTTTAAATGACAAATAAGAATGATTAGGCTTAGATATTTAATACCTTATTAATGTATATTTGTAATAAATCCTCTGCAAGGCACGGTTCTGTAAAGGGAAATATATAAATAGTCTCGTAAGATTTTTGAGAATAGTTCAGCTGGTTATGCAACATGACTTCAAAAGAGTTCAGCTGCAGGTGCCTGATACAAAGTAGAATCGGAAGCTTCACAAGTGTCACAAACCCAAAAAATTACAAAAGAAACGAAAACCTTTAACAATGGAGGGCGCTCGGAGATAATGATATCTGGATGTTTTAAGATGATTGGCTATTTTTACATCTGCATTATGGATGCTGAAAGCTGAAGGTACCTGAGGTTGATGCTCTTCAGAGATAGTCACACAGATCCATCCATCCATCTCGCATCCGCTTGTACTGAGTCTGCTGCATACTATCTGCTCAAATGGTTTTTCTAATCAATAATGACACAATATTCTGTCAAGCTCGTGTGTTTCCTTTCACCCGTCTTCCTATTATTGTGTCATATATCCATACGGTCTCCTCCATTGAACTCGGTCTTCTCGTAATATGCCCAAAAACAAAAGATTGTTATCAAATTACTCTTTGCGATGCCCTTCCTGACTATGAAAGCCATGTCATCTCCTGTCTAATGTCCAGTTCCTCAGCAGTAAATGGTGTATTTTCATGTCTGAAAGTGTGTGAGTCCAGTCCATCTCGCTGGACATTAACTGCGAGGGATCCATTCCTGTTGTTACCTCCTCCACCTTTCTTTCATTCTTCCTCCATTCTGCAATGCGGTAGCCATTCTTTCCGTGCGGCTCGGGGTTCTCTCTGTCGGCATGGCTGTTGGAAGGCTAACAGGCTTTGATCCGCCCTCAGGAGAGTCCTTAGCTCTTGCTCCTGAGAGTGCTGAGTGCCTTTTGACCTGGGTGGCCCATCTTCCACGATTATACTGTGTCCTTCCATGAGCTGTTCTTAGCAAGGTAAAAAAAAAAAAAAAAAAGTGGTTTACCAATGTCTGCGCAGTATGAAATAATGTCATTGCCATTGTTATCACTGTTACCAACCACTGCTGACACTCTCCTATTGCTGCTGCCTAATATAGGTTGTACTGTAGGTGTTTTCTGGTTCCTCTGCTAAGGCCTGTCTGCCTTGGGTGACCCTGACAGGAGTTAAGAACTCCAGGCTGCACCGCTCTTAGCCTTTGTGATGCACGCAAGCCTGCTCCCCCGGACAAGGGACCCCGCTGTGCGGTATCGCCATTGCAGCGGCACCAAACGGAATATCACCCTACCGAACAATTTCAGGAAGCACCAGTACAGAATTTCTCAGCAACTGACAGTGTTTTTAGGATATAGAGCTGAATTTTATCCGGCAGCAGGTTTAGCCAGAATGTTTAATGCTTAGTGCCAGACCAGAAAGCTAGCAAATGCTGCCACAAAACTCATAATGGTGGGAAGGCAATATGGAAGAAGTGGGCGGGACTACAGTTTGTTTTTTTAAGCAATAGTGCTGCCATCTGGCTGTGCAAATTTGATGCCCTAAGGTTAAGGGGTGTAATTTTAGTCTTTCACTCAAGTTTAATAGCTCATTTTTCCTCTGCAAAAAAAGAAAAAAAAAAGATTGTTACTTCTCATTTCAGACCCATCAACAGCATGTTTAGCTACCTGAAGCAGCCAATCGGGCCACTTATTTTTGGCATAGTCATATAGATCGCATGGAGGCAATAATGCTATTCAAAATGCCACATAACACACGCACACACACACATATACATAAGTATATGTGTGTATATGTATATGTGTGCTTGTCTGTGTGGTTGTTGTTTAAGCTCAGATCAGCTTGTGTCAATCATCCAATCATCTTGCAGACCCATCACGATGATATTAATAATGTCTGATAAGAGGTAGTATTGCATGTTCATCACTACCTCGTTTTTCTCTCGATTCCTTTTTTTCATTATTTATTTATTTATGTATTTCTTTTTAGGCGAGGGGGAGATAATATTGCATTAGTGAAGGCGAATATTGAAGTTCATCAGGGGAAAATCATCCCCCCCCCCCCCCCCCCATATAATGCGCAGCAGTTCCAGCGCGCACACACGCGCTTCCCCTGTAATCCGCTGACCCCCGGTGCCCCCCCCCAGCGGCACAGAGCGTGCGCCACTATCGGCCTCGCTCGATCTCGCAGAAAACATCGGCAAGCGCTGTGAGCGAAGACGGCAGAGGGACGGAGGTGCGGCGCGTTAACTCAGCGCCTTCGTTTCAGCACCGTTTTCATTGATATTTCATGTCTGTATTTTGTTACATTTCACTCGCATTCAGGTTTACTTTGGGGAAAATCGGGGACTTCTCTCATTTTGCTGCTTTACGGTGATGTGACGGCCCATTATGAATCGTTTGGGGACGGAAACTTCGGCGTGTTGCTCACATTTGTGCTGTAATCTCTCCGAGAAGAAGGAAGGATCATGTCCACCTGTATTATAGTTACTCTAGTTAAAACATCGGTAATAATACGTTAAAGCTCCCATTGTTCAGCAGCAAATACCTCAGCGTAACCTGAAGTGGAAGATGCTTTACTTAAATTATGCTAATGTTAATCCATCATTTCAGTCCAGGTGTGCACCTTAAAAGCCTCTTGAAAGGAAAAGCACCCTGAACATGTAAGGCAGGAGGGGGGCAAATGAGAGGAAAACGAGATGGAGATCGCGCCTCGTTCAGGGTGGCGGGTGCTCTGCTGGGGAAAGGCCTGCTCTGGTCTGGCTGTACTCCTGCATGCCTGCGCTGACCCCGCCGCTGAGGAGTGGGGGTCACAGCTCATGCCCCACCTCCTCCTCCATCCGCGGGGTTAGGGTGAGCATGACCGCAGCAAGGTGTGCCTGTGAGGGGACGGGACAAGGGGAGGGTTTATGAACAGTGCGAAACACACAGGACCATGAAAGATGGAGCTCCTGAAATGGGAAAAAATACAATGGCTCATTGCAATAATAATAATAATAATAATAATAATAATAAACTGGCATACTACTAATTATCTTTATTATTAATAGCAATTAATAGCAGTGATATTAGTATATTATATATATATTATTAGCAAATTGAATCATATTATAATTATTATGATTATGATGACAATTAATGAAGGTTAGTCATTATGTATGACTGCATAGCCTCGAGTGAGATTGTCTTAACAGGCAGTTGATATGGATCCAGATTGTATCCAAGTAATAAATGCTTACACTGTACATAAAAAGTACACGGAAAACAGCTGTGGCTTCTTATTTAGATGAAAAGAGGAAACATAAAGGAAGGAGAGAGAGGGGGGGGGAAACAAGCGGCGATAAACACACGCGGGAGATTAGATGCAGACGGCTGAGTGTACGGATCTCCGCGAACGGCGCGGAATCAAACGGCAAAGGCAGCGCCTCTGGCAACCATCTGCTCTTCTGACAGGTTTTGGGGGCTTTAATTCCGCGCCCCCGACCCAGCCCCCACCACCGGCATCCTCACCGCTGACACTGAAATCAGGACGGCCACCAGAGATGATTATTTAAACCTCCGGCCCATCAAATACTGCATGTTAAAAAAAAAGTACAAAAGACAAAAAGCTTTAAAACATAGACTAACCTGAGAAGCTTAATCACTCCTCCATCCTTTTGTCTTGTATCTTCGTCTGCTCCGCCTGTTTCTCTCTTGATATTTATGCATAACTGCATGGTGCGTGCGTGTGTGTGTGTGTGTGTGTGTGTGTGGTCCAGATAAAGGCCTATCTTTCCCTTTGGGGGCCAAATGTCCCCAGAACACCTGAATGCCTTGTTTTTTACCTTATGGGGACCAGTTTCCTGGAGAAAAAGCTTCCTGGCCTCCATAAGGAGCAACTCAAAATTTTGTCAAAATCTATGACTGCAATCAAAAAAACTGCTAATAAACAGGTATATGTATACATCAGCCGCTGAGACCTGCTTGGCAAAGCATGATGAACATAAACGAATAGTTTCCTAAAAAATGCACAAAAAAATCAATCAAAAGACTTTAGAATCTTTGACCTCTGCAGCATATCACTTTGGTTGTTCAATCTGATGTTTTACTGTATATAAATATATGATAGCAAAATATAAGCAGGTGTTACTATATCACACTGCAGACATGCTGTTCCAGTGAGCCAGTGCAGCAATGTAAGGCCAGAACTGGCTGCTTCTTCTCCCAGAAAATACAAGACAATGCACTGTTCTCATACGAAACTCTGTAAGCTCCTTGAATATTCATATAGCAAAAAAAGTTCAATTAAAGTGGAAGAATCATTAAAGTGGAGACCTCAGCATGCATGGGATGTCTTCTGGGAGGGAAAATAATGAATATGTCAAATTTAGCAGAAAAATTCTGTACCAAAAAGAAGGCAAGAATCCGTTTTCTTCAAGGTCTGTAATTAATAAAGTATTAAATAGCTTTAAAAAGTGAATGTTTTGCAAAGATAGCCTCCTTTACGTAAGTATGCATGTAGGTATGTATGCTTGCATGGCTGTAAGTATATATGCATGTATGTACAGACGTTTGTTTTTGTGCATTTGGAAAAAACATAGAGAAAACAGCCTAGCTATAATCATAATATCGGACACCAGGTGGAAATGATAAAATAAGGTCATTTTTAGCTGTCTGAGAGCATCCTGGCCTTAATGTGAAGTATGGCAGCAAACCAAGTCATAACCTCAAATTTACGTGTGTATCCATATCCGAAAGATTTGTTTGTGCTTGTTTGTGCTTCGGGCATCACTTTCACACTGCGTATAAAATTTTAAAAGGGTCCATGAAGGACGGGCGGGGCTGGGCGGGGGAGAGGGGAGAGCGGGATGTACTGGGTTCACTGTGTAACCCCTGTGATCCAGCCCTCAACAAAGGCATGCTGAGGATGTGTGGAATGGGCTCTCGCCGCAGCTGGGCGCCCAGCCGGCATGGGGTGCCCGTCACGCTCGCCCAACTCCGCCACAACCTCGCCTCGCCTCGCTCCTCCCAGAAGGACAGCTTTCCCCAAGTTACTTCTCTGGGCGCCGTGGAGGAGTTCACCATGGAGTCACTGGGTCGGTCGGTGCCAGCTTCGAGCGAGCGGGCTGAACTGCTCAGAATGGGGAGGGGGATGTGGGGGGTCACCTGGAAGGTGTGTGCTCCTGCTGTCCAATGGCCGTTGCATTATCACATCGACTGACTGCGGCGTCAGACCCAGGGTGGGAGGGAGGAAGGGATCAAATATAACCGAAGAAAAATTTTGTTGCCGATGAGGCCATAATGTGGGGAGAGATTAATATGTTCTCATGCAGGGAAACTGCCAGGTTAGCCCGAAATTTCAAAAGGAATGAAGGAGAAAGCAGGAATACGCCTACAGTAGCTTAAGAACGAATTAGTGAGCAGAAATATGCTTAAGAATGAAGTAGTGAGCTGGAATATCGCTATTTTAGGAATGAAGTAGTGAGCAGGAATATTGCTATCTTAGGAAGGAAGTAGTGAGCAGGAATATCGCTGTCTTAGGAAGGAAGTAGTGAGCAGGAATATCGCTATCTTAGGAAGGAAGTAGTGAGCAGGAATATTGCTGTCTTAGGAACGAAGTAGTGAGCAGGAATATCGCTGTCTTAGGAAGGAAGTAGTGAGCAGGAATATCGCTGTCTTAGAAAGGAAGTAGTGAGCAGGAATATCGCTGTCTTAGGAAGGAAGTAGTGAGCAGGAATATCGCTATCTTAGGAAGGAAGTAGTGAGCAGGAATATCACTATCTTAGGAATGAAGTAGTGAGCAGGAATATTGCTATCTTAGGAAGGAAGTAGTGAGCAGGAATATCGCTATCTTAGGAAGGAAGTAGTGACCAGGAATATCGCTATCTTAGGAAGGAAGTAGTGAGCAGGAATATTGCTATCTTAGGAAGGAAGTAGTGAGCAGGAATATCGCTGTCTTAGGAAGGAAGTAGTGAGCAGGAATATCGCTATCTTAGGAAGGAAGTAGTGAGCAGGAATATTGCTGTCTTAGGAACGAAGTAGTGAGCAGGAATATCGCTGTCTTAGGAAGGAAGTAGTGAGCAGGAATATCGCTGTCTTAGGAAGGAAGTAGTGAGCAGGAATATCGCTATCTTAGGAAGGAAGTAGTGAGCAGGAATATCGCTATCTTAGGAAGGAAGTAGTGAGCAGGAATATCACTATCTTAGGAATGAAGTAGTGAGCAGGAATATTTCTATCTTAGGAAGGAAGTAGTGAGCAGGAATATCACTATCTTAGGAAGGAAGTAGTGAGCAGGAATATTTCTATCTTAGGAAGGAAGTAGTGAGCAGGAATATCACTATCTTAGGAAGGAAGTAGTAAGCAGGAATATTTCTATCTTAGGAATGAAGTAGTGAGCAGGAATATCGCTATCTTAGGAAGGAAGTATTGAGCAGGAATATTTCTATCTTAGGAAGAAAGTAGTGAGCAGGAATATCGCTGTCTTAGGAAGGAAGTAGTGAACAGGAATATCGCTGTTTTAGGAATGAAGTAGTGAGCAGGAATATTGCTATCTTAGGAAGGAAGTAGTGAGCAGGAATATCGCTATCTTAGGAAGGAAGTAGTGAGCAGGAATATTTCTGTCTTAGGAAGGAAGTAGTGAGCAGGAATATCGCTATCTTAGGAAGGAAGTAGTGAGCAGGAATATTTCTATCTTAGGAAGGAAGTAGTGAGCAGGAATATCGCTGTCTTAGGAAGGAAGTAGTGAGCAGGAATATGGCTATCTTAGGAAGGAAGTAGTGAGCAGGAATATCGCTATCTTAGGAATGAAGTAGTGAGCAGGAATATCACTATCTTAGGAAGGAAGTAGTGAGCAGGAATATCGCTATCTTAGGAAGGAAGTATTGAGCAGGAATATTTCTATCTTAGGAAGAAAGTAGTGAGCAGGAATATCGCTGTCTTAGGAAGGAAGTAGTGAACAGGAATATCGCTGTTTTAGGAATGAAGTAGTGAGCAGGAATATTGCTATCTTAGGAAGGAAGTAGTAAGCAGGAATATTTCTATCTTAGGAATGAAGTAGTGAGCAGGAATATCGCTATCTTAGGAAGGAAGTAGTGAGCAGGAATATCGCTATCTTAGGAAGGAAGTATTGAGCAGGAATATTTCTATCTTAGGAAGAAAGTAGTGAGCAGGAATATCGCTGTCTTAGGAAGGAAGTAGTGAACAGGAATATCGCTGTTTTAGGAATGAAGTAGTGAGCAGGAATATTGCTATCTTAGGAAGGAAGTAGTGAGCAGGAATATCGCTATCTTAGGAAGGAAGTAGTGAGCAGGAATATTTCTGTCTTAGGAAGGAAGTAGTGAGCAGGAATATCGCTGTCTTAGGAATGAAGTAGTGAGCAGGAATATTGCTATCTTAGGAAGGAAGTAGTGAGCAGGAATATCGCTGTCTTAGGAAGGAAGTAGTGAGCAGGAATATGGCTATCTTAGGAAGGAAGTAGTGAGCAGGAATATCGCTATCTTAGGAAGGAAGTAGTGAGCAGGAATATTTCTATCTTAGGAAGGAAGTAGTGAGCAGGAATATCGCTATCTTAGGAAGGAAGTAGTGAGCAGGAATATTTTTATCTTAGGAAGGAAGTAGTGAGCAGGAATATCGCTGTTTTAGGAAAGAAGTAGTGAGCAGGAATATTGCTATCTTAGGAAGGAAGTAGTGAGCAGGAATATCGCTGTCTTAGGAAGGAAGTAGTGAGCAGGAATATCGCTGTCTTAGGAATGAAGTAGTGAGCAGGAATATCGCTATCTTAGGAAGGAAGTAGTGAGCAGGAATATCGCTGTCTTAGGAATGAAGTAGTGAGCAGGAATATCGCTATCTTAGGAAGGAAGTAGTGAGCAGGAATATCGCTGTCTTAGGAATGAAGTAGTGAGCAGGAATATTGCTATCTTAGGAAGGAAGTAGTGAGCAGGAATATCGCTGTCTTAGGAAGGAAGTAGTGAGCAGGAATATCGCTATCTTACGAAGGAAGTAGTGAGCAGGAATATTTCTGTCTTAGGAAGGAAGTAATGAGCAGGAATACGCCTAGTTTAAGGACTAATAAGCTCCCTGCAATATGTAATCTTAACTAAAAGTCTGCTGCAAAGGATGAGAGGGGGTGGGACACGCAGGACATTTAAACTAGTGCTCGTCCCACTCTGTTCTTTTGAGTTTCGGCGTATTTATTTATTGAGTGCCGATCTTGAGACCTTCTTGTTAATTAGCTGTCACTGGCCCAGCTTTGATCCTTCCAGGCCGGTCTGCCTTGCTTTCTCCCGACGTTCAGGGTGGTCTCTTGTCAGGGCCTCCCTCATCACTGTCCCTTTTCTCTTTGTTGCCGGCCCAGCAATTTACATGAGCTACAGCTTACTGAGCATTCCACGACTTCAGTGTCTCAGCCCCCGCTGGCCATGCACGTGACTTTTGTGGCTACCTCACGTACGCATGAAGCAAAGTTCATAACAGGGTAACTATATTAATTTCATGTTAATGTTAGTTTATCACTCATCATCTTAGTGAAACGCTTGTTTCTGTAGCTACTGGGACAGGCTCCAGAGCCGCCGAGACCAGGAATAGGACAGAAAATGGATGGATGGATCTTAGTGAAATGGTGTCAGTTTTGGGTTCATGTTGACTTTGGGGATAAGAAAAATAGTCCAGAACGTAAGACTCCACAGAAGGAAGCGCTGCTCTGACCGTCTCCTTAATTAGCTGAACATGAGGAGTTCTCTGGTGGTTTGATACATTTTTTTTATTATTTTTTTTAATTTACATGAACTTTTAAAAATCCAGGGTTCAATTCTAGGTGATTCAAGAATAAGTCAGACTTAACTAAACTTCCTGTAAATTCACTGAGGCCGCTAGCATGGTCCACTAAGCAATCACAGGGCTTGACGCTGGCTAAGCCGAACAAGTTGATGTTTTGCAGGCTAATCCATGTACCTACATAAATGAGGTCTAATGAAAGATGGTACAGGTCTAGAGTGCCCAGGGCATGATGGAATTTAGATACCATTTATCTGTTTGTCATTCAACCAGAATCACACCCAGTATGCAACAGTTGACAGACTCAAAGCAATAATCTATTGCTATCTCACCGTGCTATTAACATGACATGGTACAACTATGATATTATTGATTTACTGTGATTTTTCTAAGTTTACATATTTATTGGAGCACCACAAAGCATGCCTCTTTCCAATAGTTAATTAGATAGTTATAATGTATTAATTAATGTAGTGTTTTAGCCCATCAGGTAACCGTTATTGTCAAAACTGATGTCTGGGAAAGAGTGAAGGTCTTAAGATGATGTAACATAAATCTGAGCTCTGGAATATTGGGTAGTAAGAAGGGAGAATCGCGGTTCACTGGGATTAGCTGCTTCGCGTGAGTGCCATCATGAGCTCTGAGGCTAACCGCTAATATCTTCTGTGATTCCAGGAGGCATTCTCTCTTTCCTGGGTGTGTGGGAGTCGGGGGCCGCATCTGGGGTTCTGTTCCTAGCACCTCCAGGACATGACAGGCATCTGATAACAGGCGCAGCGGCCCTGTAGCCAAGGAGATGTAAACAAGACTGAGGTCATTCATAGTTTCATCATTCACTCACAGTGCATTAATGAAGTGGAAAGTCGGGCAGGTCCTCCACCACACGACCAGAGCAGCTGAAGCTCTTAAGCCCCTTCGTTTATCCCGGGGCAAGACGAGAAGACAGAATGTGTTTATCGAGAAGGAAATCACCAGGATTTATAGCTGGAATGATTGGCGACGCGAGAGACAAACGTCACAGTCTCCCTGCTCGGCTCGCGTCAGTAAAAGCGGGGCAATACGCCTCATTTTTGAGGTATTACTCAAGGGGCAACCTTCGCAGCGTGCCATAAATCACGGGCTTGAGTAATTCCTAAAATCCGGCATCTTGACAGATAGAGGAAGCAGTTCACCAAGACAGTTGCTGACAACTGTGTGCTGTGACTGTAATGAAGAATGTCTTCTGCGCCACAAACCTCTGTCACAGGCCTGCTGGCTCGCATGAAGAACCTGCACAGATATGTTAGACCATGTGTAATAACTATAGGTGGAGCACTGTGAAAAAAATGACTGGGCAAGAAGTGCTTGTAAGCTAAACTCCTAGACAGAATCCACTAATGTACCCATGATAGAGGCACCGACTCTGTGTATCTTCACACACTCAGCTGGATAAACATGTAAGCTGTGAAAGTCACTCAAGATAAAGCAATCTGTTGTTTTATTTTTGCAGAATAACCTCGCCCTGGTGTCCTGGGCTCTGACATCACAACTTCTTGGGCTGCCTGCACAATTTTTATTTTGATTATCAGTTTATATGAAACACGGATAGGGGGAGCTTAGGCGACTGCTCTCCAGCTTCTGGTCAGGTCCATCTGGGATCTCTTCACATCTTCATACTTACTTTTAGGCCGTCGGAGCATGATGGGATAGGAGAGCAGAAGAGAAGCTCAGGGTTTCCTTCTGCTTCAGCTGTTCTTCAGCATCATGCGTCCCTCAAGTTCGGATCCTGGCCTGATCCACCAATTCTGAGGATCAATTGTCTTATTCCGTCAGACTCAGCACCACAGACAAATTAAAGCATTCCCGGATTTGTGAGTAAAAGTCCAGACCAGGATTTTGTTTCAACCAACCAGTTGAGCATAAAGAGTCACAGTCACAGAGGACTCAACTAGTTGGTTGAAACAAAATCCTGGTCTGGACTTTTACTCTCTCTACCTGAATTACCCAACTCTGCTCATAGGCTATGTTGTAGCATCACCCCTGTAGCTACATTTCTGGAAAGGCTACACAGCTACTGATGGTGTAGATTCCACGCCGAACTATAAATCAGCCATAAGTCAGCAGTGGTGGATTCATTGCATTCATGATATCTCTCAATTTAACTCAGGGGAGTGGCGGTTGTTACGTAATTGATAAGAAAATATGCCACCATTGAAATGTTCGAACAGAGCAGTTAAAACTGCATGTTTGATAGAAATATTAGAAGTTATTTTAAATAGGGTCACTCAACAGAACCTGTGAATCCACCATTGATAAACTAATGAAAATGTGCGTGAATCTGTCTTAAAATCTCAGTGATTTCAGTAGATCTTCGTATGTATGCTTTGAGGAAGTGATTAGGGCAATATGGGACCATAAGTGACCGGGAAAAAATATATATTTTAAATGCTCTGTAAGACGAATCAGGCGGGGGAGAAAAGGCAATTTTCACAGGACCAAAATAACAAGAAAGGTACCAGAATGAAAATGATGGAGTGAAAAGATGACCTAGAATTTGAAGCTGGAGGCAGCGGTGGACACGTCGAGCTGTTTCAATAACCCACCTACATGAGGAAGAATGTGCTGGAACTCAAATATTCTTCATCCTTGGCGGCCAGAAACTAATTAAGACATTAGAAATAACATTGCAGGGACCTGCATTCCTGATGCGCTTTCTTGATGCTCAGGGATGGGACCTAAAAATCTCACAGAGCCGTGGAATGTTAAGTGAACGAGATACGTTCTAAACGGCCGTTTGTAACTTTAAATGTTCGTACGTCATTATTCAACATCATTTTAAGGGTTTACGCACGTACAAAGAGCTAGGGTGCTGGGAGTTTGCACGCTACACTGCTGCGAGGCGGGAATAGCGGCCAGAAGTCTTCCTTGGTGGAATTGGCAGAAATAAAAACTGATGTTGCGGACAGGAAACGGGAGCCCATTGAACACAATTAGGATTTACAGTCCTCTTCGTTCGTATGTCTGAAAGTTCGTAAGTTGAATGTTCATAAGTAGAGGAGCGTCTATATACATATATGTGTGTGTATGTGTGGATTAGGTTTATATAAGTTTGTGGTAAAATGCCACAGTGTAAAATGCTAGAAGTCTCATATTTTGTTTGGTTTCTTATGGTTAAAGTTATGGCTGAGTAAGGGGTCATCTTGGGATTTGAGTTTATAAGAAATGAATGGACGTCCCCACAAAGATATAACTACAAACCTGTGTGTGTATATAAATGAAAGCACTACCTTGCTATTCCCTCTCCTTGCCCTTCCGTCACAGAGGTCCTCATTATGGCTGCGTAACGTCGCCGTCTTCCCCCACGCAGTTCAAGGTACGGCGAGAGAGACTCGGGGGAGGCAGCGATTCCAGCCATGCCGACAAAAGGCCCATCTTCCTGGGCGGTGTAGACGACAGCCGAGGTGGGCGTGTCTGCTCGTTATTCTCACCTTGGGAGGAGTCATTGTCGGGTCGCTGATATCAGAACACAGAGCTTCTCCTCAGAGCCATCCTGCAGTCATATATATATATCAGCACTCATCATACAAGAACATAGAAGAGCTTCAGAAATGTTAATGTTCCATGTGTTTGATGGTAGGCCTTACGTAGGGCAGATCTGTCACACTTCTGTATATCTATGGTCTGTCTGTCCTACACCAACTATTGTACCTGGTATATTCTCTACTGGGGGGCATTAGCGGACGATAACAAACCCAACCTAATGATAGAAATGAAGAGCTCAGTGTAGATCTGCGATGTTTCCATTCGCTGGATTTTGCAGCCCTTCCCATGTCTGCCTTTAAATAGTTACCTTTAATATCGTTTAGATCAGCATCCCATTCAGAAGGGGGGCAAATTTTAAAAAAAAATAAAAAAAGTTATTGATGAAAATGAATGAATTGCTGTTTATATGGTGGATGAGGACATAATTGCAGCTTGCTTTGGTCGCATGGATGGGCATTTATCAATTGACTATTGCGCCCCCTACTGTTGCTGGAGGCTAGTTCAGAAAACAAGCGAGTGATTTAAAATCATATAATCAAAAAAAAGGTTATTCATGTCAGTCAAAATGCGGCCACAGTGAAAGCAATGCTTAAGGACCTAGTCTTGTGACTGTATATATATTATTTTATATATATATATATATATATATATATATATATATATATATCCTTTTTTTTTAAGATTACTGGCCCAAGTCCCAGAAGGCTTCCCACTGTAGTGCCCTTGAGCAGTAAAACGCACAGCACTATAAATGGGTAAAGTTAAAATACTATGTAAATTAAAATTGCTATGTAAATTACCATTTTGTTATGAACCTGAATAATGTAAATTATACACATAGATATATATAAAAAAAATCAGGCCACATCAAAGGCTCCTTTACTGTGTCTTGAACGGGCAGCAGATAACCCGCTAGCCAATAGCGCGTAGCCCAGCGCGTAGCCCAGCGCGTAGCCCAGCGCGCTGCGTCGTGGCTCTTGCCTCGTCATTCCTGACGCGTGGCTTCAGCCGGTGTCCGAGACGTTCTGCTGGACGGACCGAACGCGGGATCTTGAAGTGGGTCAAAGTACAGGGGCCGTGAGTGGAGACGCTGCGTGCTCCTCGCTCTGGAACGAGTTCCTGGCACGTCGTTTGTTCGCGGAAGGAGGTGGACCGGCTTTGACGGAGAGTGATTGGGCCTTACTAGGTCAGATCCCCAGGCACTGAGGCCCTGGCAGCAAATAGACGAACATAAATAAACAAATGACACAGGGACACAGCAACAGGCCTGTTTTGTAGCCTGATCCATCAAGGCCGGCTGCCATGCCTGCCTGTCTGCTCACAGGGCCGGACTTGGACTGCTTTATATACCTTAAATATTATTTAATCTGTACCTATTTTCTTTTTGGCACATTCCCATGATTGTGCAGCATTAAATACGTGCTTTTAAGTAATAGTTGCAATTTTGCACGCTTGCGGTGATTCGGTCTTTCTATGACTCATTTCCAGATTCCGCGTTTTCAAAATATTCATCAGTTCTGTCATCACCATATCCCTCGAGTTCATCCCAAGACCATGAGCCCCAGACCTGATGCTCAAACATAAACCAAAGGTGTCTTGTGAGCTGCCTGTTGTATTTTTCAGTTAAGTGAATCCATTCCATCAGAAGCAGCTTCAGCCAGGCCTGGTGCACTTCAGGACCAAACATGAGGACTTTAACTGAGGGGCAACCACTTCTTCCTGAAGCCTCAGAGCTTCACCCCAGTGAGTTCGGATGAACGTGGGTTAACAAGAGAATCGGCCCAGCCATGCTGCAGTAAGCTGGTCTCATAAGTAAATACTGTCGACTGTCTTAGTGGTTACAATCTTTTCATTCTGTTTATTGCAGCATTTTTAACTTGCATGGTTTGCTGAAAAAGGTGCCACTGCAGGGAAACCTGCTATACAAGTTTGGTCACATTTGTCCCACCTCACCCAGAACAAACATTATTTTAAAAAATTTTAATATAACTGTCATTGTAGAATCCAATTAATTCACATTCTGATATAGATTTAAAATATTGCTCTACTTTGTTAGTTTCACTGGGCTGATAATTATGAGAAGTTGAACTGTTTGAATGAGATAATCAAAATCACATTTT
Organism: Brienomyrus brachyistius; assembly: GCF_023856365.1. NCBI lineage: Eukaryota > Metazoa > Chordata > Actinopteri > Osteoglossiformes > Mormyridae > Brienomyrus > Brienomyrus brachyistius. The sequence goes on from NC_064539.1 coordinate 29,042,980, forward strand.
AAAACCAGATTACAGTTTTTTGAAAATGTTCTTTATAAAAAACGTCATACCATGTCACATTCTTCATACATGACAGCTGGCATGCACCCACAAATCCATTTTTTTCCATACATAAAATTTTTAAATAAATATTACATACCACCAGGTCACCAAAAAAAAAATCCCATTAAAAATATTCACTTAACAGCATTCAAAGTAACACCATTAAAATGCACCAAAAAAAATGCTACTGAGTAATGTTTTCTCTCTGTCTGATCAATTTTTAATTTGCCCAATCCACGCAAACCGTTCCCAGGTCTGGTAATTATAGTGTTTTATTGACAGCTGGAATCCTGGGGGAGGCTATTTAAAAAAAAAAAAATTAACCCCAGAGCAAGTATCAGCTACTCTTTGCCTTTGATAGTGTCAAGTGCATTGATTTTAACTGCAGGAAATGTTATCGCTGCTGCCAAGGGATGCTCTCTCCGGATTGGCTCGAGAGGGCAAGCGAAGACGTGATCACAAAGCTGACCCCTCCCATTATTATACACCCCTGCCAACCACCTTCCAACCCCTGCTGCACATAGAACGTATGAAGCGGAGAAGCTGATGCTCCAAGTATATTTACGGCTATTGTCTACAATAGAAAGATAGAATGATGCAGCCAGGCTGGTTTTCACGCATATTGCAAGACGATATTTCGAAAAGAGCCGGGAAAAGATGCTGTGATAGACAAGGATTTTGTAAAAGAAAAAATGGGGTGGGGGGGGTTGTTCAGCCTTATAAACTGGAAGCAAAACGTTGTGGCACGACGCCGATTAAAAAAAAGAGACATCAATCCTGCAAAAACAAGAGCGACATGACAGAAATTAAGCGTGAGCCCTGTGTCTGAGCACACTGCCCCCCCCCCCCAACCCCCCCAGCGTCCAATTCAAATTCCACACAGATACGGAGCCCTGGGCCTCTGACACACTTTTGAAAAACAGTGTGCCCCCAGTCTGCCCGCCAACTCCCCCGAGTCAATGTGCGCCAACTGTCGGGGTGGGGGGAGGGGGGTCAGGAAGAAAAAAAATACACATTTTTGTAAGTTGGGATTCGGGGGTGGGGGCGGGGGGGGGCTCTTCTGTGACATTTTACCCCCCCCGCTTTGGCTCTTGCTTGCGGCTGCGTGATGAGCAGAGGGCCGGGGGACAGTGGTCTGGCCTGGGCAGCGGAGGTGCAAACAGCTACCAAATAAATATATAATGTCGACGTACACACAACTTGGGAAAGGGCATCGGAGTCGGGAAAACAACGCCGGGATGGGGTGGGGGGCTCCAGCCACAGTGTGCCGGGGTTGCGCCTTTATTTATTGCCGCTGTCAAGCGCTCGTTTTGGCCCGAGCCTCTCGGAGAGCGTAGGGAGTTGGGGGTGTGGGATGCGCTCATCCTTTCCCCTCACGTCCGCACTAACGGCCCTGCTATATTTTGGCTGGGTCAATGTCAAGCTAATAGCAAGCAGAAACAAGAGCTCCGAGCAAGTAATCAATTTGCCGTGAAAAATGGCTACCAGAGGGGCGGCGTAGCACAGGGGAGGGGAGTTAGTGTGTGTGTGTGGGGGGGGGGGGTAGTTAGGGGTGGGGGTCGGGGGTAGGTCTGCTGGGGGGGGGATTTCGTATATGCCTAATTAGCTGCTGACACACTCTCCTTAATAATGCAGCATGAAACAGCGGTTAATAATCAGATGGTCACAGACTGGAGAGTTTGAACTTGTCAAACATTGAAAAACACCCATCATGCAACAGAAAGTCATGACAGCAGCCGGAATGCGAATAAGCCCCCCCCCCCCCCCCCCCCCGACGATAATATTACATTAATATAAAATCTGTACATTTAAATCGCTCAATGCGTTTGAAAAGTAAAATGTAGTTGGTGGTTATATTACAAACATTGTGGGTTTTTCCTGTTCCTCTTTCGGTCTCTTTGCTGTTGCTCCAACTGTACCTCAAAATCAGCCCTGACAAGGCCGGGGGGGTAATGATACAGCACCTGTAATGCTACAAAAAAAACCTGCATCCTGTCAAGGGTAGGAATCATGCAGGAATAAGCTGTCATTAAGAGGTCCTTTCCCCGCACCACAGCTGTCACCTGGCCTAGCCTCTGGTGACATGGGGGCCGTTGTGGGCTCCCGGCTCCTGTCAGCCTGCGGCTTGTCGCGCGGCGGCTGCCGAATCGCACGCAGCGACACCTAAACTGCAAAATAATCGCGGGCATAACGAAAACAAAACAAAATAACATAATAAGCACACCTCTAAACGAGAGGTCGCTGCTCATTTGTGAGCGCACACAGGGAGGTGCTGGGGCTGCCTTAAAATGCGCTTTAGTAAAATACTGAATATATCACACGCATCCACCAGGGCTAAAACTGGGTCTTGTGCAGAAACACAGTAAGTCACCCTGATGTGACACCAGCCTGGCATTCACAGCCTAATCATGCCACTGAACATTGGTAAGCGAGCGTTAGCATTTATAAACGCTTACAACCATAGACATAAAAGGATTGATTGATGTGTCATAAAACTGGTAACACTTAAAGCTAGCAGCATAATTATTATAATCAATTATGCGTAATGCAAAATGCTCTTTGCAGATACATGCTAATGTCATGTGCTGTGCATATCATATATAAAGCATGCATTGTAGGGTGTTATTCTGACGTTTATAATGGTCTACAGAGACGCTATTCACAGCAAACTGTAACTGATGTGCGCAGGCATTAAAACCATCTTCGGCTCCGTAAGAATTTCTGAGAAGAGGCACTGCGAAGTCCTGTTTTCTCCCGCAAAATGAGAAGTAAGCGGGCAGTAGTTCAGGAGGCTGCGGATGGTCTTCATTTCCCGGATCTGACAGAGCCGGCTGCCCCGAGATCTGACTGATAATTACACTGAACTCCTCACAGCCTTGAAGATGCTGTACCCACTCAGCGTGCCAAACACAGGTGTCAGATCAAGCCCACTTCAAAGGCAGTTGTTTCTGTGCCTGCCTGTGTTTAAGTTTCCTTTAAAGAAAGGCTGCAAACTTCTGTACCCCCTGTCACTGCATCATCTGCACTGCATGTGTGATGGAGCCTGCATCATACCCTTGTAACTTCTTGTCCGTTTTTCCATTAGCACTGATAGGTAAAGTTATTACTTATGGATGAAGTAGATAAATGGACGGATGGATCAATGGATGGATGCATGGATGGGTGGATCGACTTTAACTTATTATTCCTCTTATTATTAATTTCTTCGTTTTTAGTTCCTGATCTCCCACCCGCCCACCACCACTTTTCAGGGAAAAAGACAAAACTGTGATAAGCAGCAGCACCAAAACGGGTTGGACGTCTAAATGTTCAAACTCATCAATCTGTTGACCATCACAAATAACTAACAGCATGTGGTCGCTTGAGGTAGAAGACCGCTGAAGAGCACGCATTCCTGTACCCACACACTGCTGCAGAAATCTCCACTTCCGCGACGCCATGCTAATGTAACGAAGCGTCAACAACTCAAACACTGATGTCCCTGCCTAGGACATTTGACTCGGAACATCTATACTTGCTGCATTTAGTGCATTCTGTCTGTCTTCCACCGTTGTGGGTTTTGGGTCCTGAGCATTTTGAGCACTAAGCTGCCTAAGCCGTGCTGGATACGATTTTGGTCACACGACCCAAGTCGTATATGTGATACAGGCAAAAATACACTCAAGAAAGATACAAAAATCCCTCATAACATTCTTTCAAATAGCAAGTGGTGGTAGGAGATGTAAATTCCATTTAATCTATACCAAGCCTATGTTGGATGCAACTGTCTATATGGCCATTTTATGTTATCGCAACAGAGGTAGCAACTTCATCCAAGTTCCACCTAATGAGAAGTTATGTGTGTAACAATAAAGCAATGAATCTATGAATGTTTCCTGACATAACGTGTAAAATCAGGATACGGGGCTCGGTAAATTTAAACTTGGGACACAAAGAAGGGTATCTGTTGTTTATGATGTTGACTAATACACCATTTGTGGGTGACTAGCAACTCCAGTACCAGTCAGCAAAATGTCAGCAAATGTCAGTCAACATGTTTAGTGTATTAAACCATTAGCCCAAATCACGCTAAATGCCTCATCAAGCATGGTAGGAAAATCTTACAAGTTAAGACCTTCTGCTCGCGGTTTGCCCCCCTCCCCCTCGCTTTAATAATCTCTCCTGCGCCCCTACATGCAAAAAACATGCTATTGCATCTGCTTATGTTCTGTAAGTTTCTCCCAGATACACCTGGTACCCAAACCCCAAAAACTTAAGATAAAGTTGCTTGCAGGAGCAAACCATAGGAGCGAAAAGGGTATGATTTAGTTGTAGACGGTCAAATTTCATATGAGAAAAAAATTATTTTACTGTAGGTATGTCATTTTTGTTCCTCTAGAAAATCACTATCATGTAGCAGTGAAATATTGTGCACTATCCTATGGACAAAGGAAGCCATAATAGCGTGTAAGAGTCTGCTTATGTAAGTTGATAAATGTTTATGAATGCCGACAGAGATTTTCATATCCTCCCAACTGTCATTGTTTTTCCCTTGAGAAGCAGATCTCCAGCAAACCAAATTATTTTGCTGCACCTACATTCAAGTGTTCATCTCACCACTTTATTTATAAGCTTTGATTTTTTTATATAGGTGGATCCTGTTGTTCCTGGTTGTTTTCACGTGGTAGAAATAAAACTGGTAATTATATTTTCTTTGGCACTTTTTTAAAGAAGCGGAGGCCAACAAGAAAAAAACTAATTCCATGCTCAGGAAAACTGGAGGATATTCCTCAGCCCATTCAAAGAAGGTTATTGCAAAATACTGATGGAGATCAATGTCCACAAGCAAATTAGAGGGATGCATATATACGTATAAAAATACATGCACGGATATGTGACAATCTTGTGACTAGGGCCTGCAGCATTGTTTCCAGATTCCAAAATGTTTCTGCCTCTAAGAGGCTGAATTTGCCTGAGTATGGAAGCCAGCGGAGTATGGAGTATGAATATGGCTGCCTGCTGGAGTATGAATATGGCTGTCAGCCGGAGTTTGAATATGGCTGCCAGCTGGAGTATGAATATGGCTGCCAGCTGTAGTATGAATATGGCTATCATCTTGAGAACGAGTTTGGCTGCTAAACTGAGTATGAGTAGGGCTGTCAGCTTGAGTATGAGTCAGGCTGCCAGCCTGAGTATGAGCAGGGCTATCAGTTTCAGTATGATTAGGACTGCCAGCCTGAGTATGAGTAGGGTTATCAGTTTGAGTATGATTAGGGCTATCAGTCTGAGTATGAGTCAGGCTACCAGCCTGAGTAGGAGTAGGGCTATCAGTTTCAGTATGATTAGGACTGCCAGTCTGAGTATGAATAGGGCTATCAGTTTGAGTATGGGTATGGCTGCCAGCCTGAGTATGAGTAGGGCAATAAGCTTCAGTATGAGTAGGGCTACTAGCTTGAGCGTGAATCAGGCTACCAGCCTGTTGTAAAGATTTCTTCAATAGTTAAAGGCTAAGAGTACTCACTGACCCTATAAATTCCATTTACTTGATTTTGCCGATTCACAATCCCATTCCCTTAACCATAATCTCCCCTCCTACCATCCATTCATCTTCCAACTGCTTATCCAGTACAGAGCCGCCGAGAGCCTGGATCCTATCCCAGGACAAGGCAGGGAACACCCTGACAGGATGCCAGTCCGTCGCAGAGCACACACACCAAGAGCCATTCAGAGATGCCAATTTGCCCAGCCACATGTTTCTGGGCCGCGGGAGGGAAGCGGAGTTACCAGGACATGGGAAGAATACACAAACTCCACAGACACCGAGCAGATGAGAGATTCAGCTCCCAACCGTGGAGCTGTGAGGTAACTGAGCAAAACCTGACTTCCGCCGATCCAAACGATCCATGACCTCCTCACTTTACATTAAGCATAAATGACATTCTTAATTTTGGTCACACCTGCAGTCATACGGTAAATACAATGACAAATTCAGCTCAGCACAACTTTGTGACCCAGGAAGCGAGGAATAAAATTTCTTAAATCGATGTCATGTCCGTGACCTGTACTAGATAACTACTTGCAAGGTGGATGAATGGAATTGATGTGACCGTACCATTTATTGGATCTTGATATGCGAATGCCGATTCCAACGGGTTTAATATTAGCTTTAGATATCCGGGCCAGGATCACACATTATTTTAATATTTTTTCAAATCTTCATTGTTGTGAATTAAACTTTTGGTTACACTTTAATTAAGAGTGGCAGAAACAATGTAGTACACTCTTACTAATGTATTAATTAACCAGAAACTAAGTGTTAGTTTCATATGGATCCCAAGTTCATTCATCATTCATCAGTCGTAACGGTTCGGCTGCCAAACTTTTTCCCCACTTTCCCTGACTATATTTGTGTTTTGTTTTTCTTGACTGCCTGAGCCTTTCATGAACATCCCTCTCAATTTTAAAGCAGATTTGTAGGGGATTAATCTAATTTGTGCGAAATGATGTTTTACAGATTCCTATTGTACAAGACACTGAAACTGAGCTACGTAAACGACGCTTGACACAATGATTGTATCTTAAAATATGAAATGTTTCCTTTTGGAATATCTGCTCTGAATGGGAATGAGAAGAGCACAGCAGAGAATGACGACTGATTGTGAATGAGTGAGTGCACCTGAAGAGAAGCTAGATTGAAAAGGCCTTTTTCCACTTAAATAACATTATGAAATATGTTTAATCTGTTGAAGAGGCAATTTTGCAATAAGAAAAATAAGTGCTGAGGGAAAAAAGATCATTTTGCATAGCTGGTTTCTCCAGGTTTCAGCTATTATAATCCTCAAGAAAACCATGTTTAAGCCAGTCTTCCTATTAATACCAAGTTTAATCTTCGGAAGCATAAATCAAAGGAGGAAAGGTCTCCTCTGTCTCAGTGCTTTATGTCGGCATGCAGTCATTTTGCGGTCCTTAGCTGTTAGTAGATGCTCCGGAAAATTATTTTAAAATTACAATTTGCGGAATATGAAGATTTGCAAAAGGATGAGAGTTTGACTTTTCACTCTGCCTTGCTGTTCCCTAAAAGTTATCTGTTTGTTTGTTGAGTTGTTTGGTGTGACATTCAAGTAGCTAGGAAAGTTCCAACATCGGATCTCATTAAGGAATCTCATCCTAAACTACAGTTTCAAAAAGACCTTTTGGTTGATTTCATGCTTGTTTGTAAATCTACGTCTCAGTGTTTTAATTCTTTTCTTCCTGAGTTCTTGCTTTCAACATCACACATTAGCGTTGGTTTAAGATTGGATGGAGTCAATTCACTGTGCAGAGCACATTCTCCTTATAAAGTCCCTCCCATATGTTTATTTTGTACATACAGTACAGGCCAAAAGTTTGGACACACCTTCTCATTCAATGTGTTGTTTTAATTTTCATGACCATTCACATTGGTAGATTCTCACTGAAAGCATCAAAACTATGAATGAACACATGTGTAGTTAGGTACTTAACAAAAAAAGGTGACGTAACTGAAAACATGTTTTATATTCTAGTTTCTTCAAAATAGCCACCCTTTGCTCTGATTACTGCTTTGCACACTTGCTAAACACCTCTGAGAACTCCTTCAAGACTGTTGGAAAACCATTTCAGGTGACTACCTCTTGAAGCTCATCGAGAGAATGCCAAGAGTGTGCCTGTACTGTACTTATGCATATATATATTGTCTGCGAAGGGCTGCCACCCGTAGCGGCGCCCAGGGAGCTGGGGGTTAAGGGCCTTGCTCAAGGACCCACAGTCTGAGGCTGGGTTTGAACCTGCGACCTTCTGATTACAGGCACAGCCCACAGAGCCACACACTGCTCCTAAAAAGGAGCATATTATATATATATATATATATATATATATATATATGCCTAATGACAGTGCGCTCAGCTTCTATATTGACAACCTTGAGTGATGTCACTTAGAGAATATACAAAGAGAGAATACTAGATAGTCTAAATATACAACACTCCTTCCACTGTGACTTAGAGGAATATTGATGTCCATAGAAATCTACCCTCACAACTATGATTATTTACACTCAGTTTATGAATACAGAAAACATAGAAATATCCTATGTCATTTTATGAATAGCTTTTTAAAAACATTTCATATCTCGTTTATTATAATTGTTTTAAAGTAATTTCTTTGTAAAATGTATCATTCGCACATGTAATAGATGGACGGGTAAGAATATAAATCTGCATGTTTTTGAGCATGAGATGCAAACACCCATGTTAGTCTCATAGTCTCTCGCAATGGAGGTGACATGCCAACCACTGCACTCAATCAGCCCCGCAAACCCCCCCCCCCCCACAATCTCTGTTGCAGGGTTTTAGAACAAATGCTGGAGTGGGTAAAATGTGTGTGCTTGGCAGAAAATTATGCATGCATTTTAATATCTGGAAGGCGTACAGTCCACCCCCAGATTTCATTGAAATGCACCCACATGCCTAAAGCACGCTTATCTGGTAAGTGAACATATTTTAATCGACGTGACACAGCGGCTGCAGATCTGAATGGGGCGACCTGTGTCTGTCAGCGTTTGCTCGCTGGATCTCGACGGTCCCCCGCGAATGGAGGCTGCTCCAGGCACCTTCTGCAAACTGGCCTTAATCTGCACCGAGGCCCAAGATTCAGCAGGGTTTTGTGCTGTACGTACGTCAGTGGCTTTCTGCTCACTACTGAGCCATATTTAACATCAGCAGTGCAAGCCCACCCCCCCTCCGGCTTCCAATCTCTTGTGTTCTCCCCGAGTTGTTGTTGCGACAAACGCCACTGTCTGTTACAATGACCCCCCCAGTTTTCCTAAGAATCTCTTTTTTAATAATGCTCCCCACATAAACGTGACCTACAAAAGATAAAAAGTAAATATTTTTGAAAGAGAAATTTGTTTATAAGTCATCTGCACGATGGGTACTAATTTTGTGTTGAATGTTGTTTTTTCAGCCGTGGCACATTAATGTGATTTTATTTTTGAATTTTCTTTAGCCGTCTGGTGAATTTCTGACAGCCAGGATTGTCTGGGGCTTGGATACTTTTGCTGAAAGTTTTTAATCCGTGGTTTTATTGCTGAACAGCATGGTGGCTCATTGGTTTGCACCACGATCTTGCACCTTTGCCGTTGTGGGTTAATACCTGCCCTGGGACTTGTGTATTAAAGTCTCTCATTTTTGCCAAAGACATGAGAATAAGCTGAACTACTGTCTCTAACTGACCACAGAACAGTTAAGTTACTTACCAGACAGAACAGGGTTTGACAATTTCTGAAGCATTTGGGGTTATGAGCCATCGATCTTCCAGTCATAACACAGCATGGCAAAGCACAGGGCCACACATTGCTGCAGTGTGTGTGGGCGCTCCGATGGCCTGGCATCCGATCCAGGGTGTGTTGTGTGCTAAGCATTTAATACCTATTATCACCAAATAAACATGCATATAAAACATTTCTTTGTTAATGTTATGGCCACTCCTCAGGTACGCTTTTTTTTCAGAAATGCCTTTGTGGTCAAACTGAGCATAATAAGTGGGAGGAATTTTCTTTTGAAGTGATGAAGTCATGAGTTCTCTTCAGGTTTTTTAAGCAAAGTGCAATCAAAACTTTTTTTTTTCCCACCACATGAATAAAACAGTCACCAGGCTTTTTCATGCTTGGCTTGTGGGTAAAAAAGACTGTATGGATGAGGAAGAGATGAGTCCATTTTTGATGTGTCCTGAATATACAAAAAAAGTCACAAAGAGATTATTTCTGAATTCAAAATAACTTCCTTGATTGTACCATTATGACCCCAGTCTGAAACTCCAATACACAATTTTCTTTGTGATGGAGAATTGTACTGTCTACTTTACTGCTGTATTGTAACACACTGAAACTTTTTTATTTTCTGTCAAACCTCAGCATTAAGACAGGGTTAGATGTTGTATACATACATGATGTTTCTCACTGAAATAAAAGCGAGGATATGAGTAAATGTTTCTGGGATAGTTTAAGCATTTTATGTATAATGAAGATCCATCCATCTCCCATTGCTTCTTATCCAGCATGGAGTCTCAGAGAGTCTGCAGTCTGTCCCCCACAATCACAGGGCACAATGCAGGGGACACTTTGGACAGGACAACAATCCATTGCTGGACACATTCACACACACTCTGGGCAATGTATAGATTTTGCAAGTTGGGGGGGGGAGCAATGATGATGAGGGAGTGAGGTGGATGGGGGGGTAACGCGGATGTAGGGTAGGGCAGACAGGGGTGGCGCGCCTCAACCCCACGCTCTGATTTGGAGCCCTGTTTGGGGTGTCATCTCTCTCTCATCTCATGCAATTAAACGGGATTGGGCTGCTGCCCCCCATCTGCTGCGAACACGGCCCGGGAAGCCAGCACCGGCCTGGCCCACCCCACAGACCCCCGCTTTGCCTGGCTTTCTGGGACGGGGGCCAGGCGTGGTCCAGACAGCTGCCCTGGCACGCTTGCCCTGGCATCTCACGGCAACCAGATCAGCTCCGAGCCGGTGTGGGGGGTGGGGGGGTGGGATGGGCTCGCTGGTGCAGCCGAATTCCACAGAACTGATGTAACCAAGTGGTTCTCAAATGTGCCGCCTGGTACATTGGGCTTCATCTCCCGACATCTTCAGACATCCCCGAGGGGAGGCCGTGACCCTGTATAACAAACCTTTTGCTGAACCTCCATGAAGATTAATTCATTTCACTTCCCCTCAAACCTGTCTTTCGTTGCCTTGCAGGAAAGGGCCAGCATCTAGTCAAAGTGTAGCATCCAAAAACTCTCATTTTCAGCCCAAAGGGTTTTATTCCCCGAGCGCTTAAAGTCTCTGATCTTAGCCCCATGGAAATCCTCGGTGCTGCAACACCAGCCAATAGACGCTGCCGCTGCCCCAAGCTAAGCAGATCTTAACTTTCCTTCTGGTAATTAGTTGGTTGTTAAAGTGATTTTTACTTATCATTTAACTTTTAGATTTCGTCCAAAGCAAGCAGGATATCGAATATACAGGCAGTTCCCAGTTTATGAATGAGATCCATTCCTTAAGTCTATCTTTAAGTCAGTTTTGTAGGTAAGTTGGAACAATAATAATAGAGTACATAATAATATTAATAGTAATAATAATAATATTAGTAAGTACATATGGTACCGTACTGAAACTCGACCCACCGAACTACAGAAGCCCTGCAATGTTTTCATGATCGTCACAAAATACTGCATGTGTTCGTTATTACAAACCGTTATATAAACCCTAATTTTTCATGTAATAGGTTGTCCGTTTGTAAGTGCGACCTGTCCGTAAGTCAGAACTTCTTAAGCCAGGGGGTACCTGTAAGAACTAAAGAGTTAAAAACTTAACATGAGGATACGAATTTGTGAGTGAAGTAATGAAGTTAACTTTAAGAAACAGCGTAAGAAATGCGTAACAGAGGGGGGGTCCATTCTCCAGCAAATAAAAGATGCTCTGAAAGTTTCTCTTTTAACACCCGGCTTCTCAGGGGAAGCCCCCCCCACCCCCCCCCCCCCCTTTTTTAGAGGGAGAGAAGGGGCAAAATTTGCATTCATGTTTTTTGTTATTGAATTTTACATAATTAGATGTGCAAAACCTTGGGTTTCCAGTAAAGGGAAGCTGAGGCTCAGGGTGATTAATGTGTCCGATTCGGAGATAAAGCGATAAGTCTCCTTTAAAAATATACCAAAGTAGCGCGCTTATTTTCTCCAAGCGCCCACATAATTATGCTGCGGCCGGCGAGCGCTATTTGCATTCGCTGTGATGCATTTGCATAGCATGCGAGGGTTTGAACGCCGTCCAGTCAGACAGAAGATGAGAATGGTAATTAACGACTTGGGCCACGATTGACCAGAACTGTGACTGACCAGAAACCCACGGCACGGAGAGCATGCGTCCACGGCGGACGCTGCCATATCCAATAACAGCACACTGAGCTCCTGGAACAGGGTGCCCAACGACGTCGTCATGCCCACCCCCCATCGGAAATGGTTTGCCCGTCTGTTGCGCTAATGTGGAGTGGCATCGCGCTGTTTGGGGATTGGTGTATGTGGAGGGGGGAGCGAGATGTACAGAGGTGTCGTAGCGCCATGTGCTACAGGCTCCGCGCAACACACCCAGTGCCAGTGCTTGGCCCTGCTATAGCCAGTCACAGCTGGCCCCCCAGGGATGGCTCAGAGGATTGTTTCTGATCCAGGGACGCTTAGCGCAGCTCCAAAAGCTGCTTTCTGCCCCCAGCGGATGGAGGTTTTAATCTGCTGCCCCATTTCCACGCTGTCATCACCCCCCAACAAAAGAAACTACTGACATTTTACAGTAGGAGCTTAGCAATTGGGCATAACTTCCAAACGATGCGCAATAGTAATATGATGTCCGGATACACAGGATGCCTGCTCACCCCTGTCGTTACACATATGTCTGCCGCTCAGACAGAACAGAAATATTCTTTGGCTTCCCCTGTCACCTGTCTTATTTCACAGCCAAACAGAGAGGAGAAGACAACCTAGTCCAAAATCCGTTCTGTCCAGGGAAGCGAATCCTGTGCAGAAGAGCCATTGCATATTTTAAGCGGCATCTTCTTGCTGACGATCTTCTTGCTTACGATCTTCTTGCTGACGATCTTCTTGCTTACGATCTTCTTGCTGACGATCTTCTTGCTTACGATCTTCTTGCTTACGATCTTCTTGCTGACGATCTTCTTGCTTACGATCTTCTTGCTTACGATCTTCTTGCTGACGATCTTCTTGCTTACGATCTTCTTGCTGATGATCTTCTTGCTTACGATCTTTTTGCTTACGATCTTCTTGCTGACAATCTTCTTGCTGACGATCTTCTTGCTTACGATCTTCTTGCTCACGATCTTCTTGCTGATGGTGGTATTTCTGATTGTGTTGAGTTGATGGAGCTTTTTTTTTTTCTTCTTCTTTTTAAGACCTTAAGGTACTAACAGTGTTGACTTCTGTACTGTAGATGTTGACCTTCAGCAATGCAGCTTATGCTCGTCCATCTCCACCTGTAGTAATGCTGAGAAGCAACATCAATCTGAACAGCCAACCTTACCGAATTATAGTTCCTTCAGATTACAAGGCAGGTCAAGTCACCTCATTAGCGTGATAGAGGGCAAAAAATATCTGAAAGCATATAACACATGGGTGGCACCGCGGCTGAAATGGGAGCAATTGGCCTCACATCAACAGTATTATGGGTCTGAACCCTGCCCCTGACTGCATGCGTGACTGTGTGTGTGTGTGTGTGTGCTTGTGTGTCATCCCATCCAGGGTATTCCATGCCTTACGCTTCCTGGGACAGACTCCAGGCTCACCATAGCCCTAAACTGGATAAGCGCTTATGAAAGATGGATGGGTGCAACACAGGGAATTCCCACAATGCACTGAGCTATTAAATCGCTCTTTTGAGACACCAGCGTCCTTTGTGGAAGTTCTTCCACGGCAGTCAGATTTTCTCGGGGGTTTCGAGCTGTTTTATTTAATGCTCCAAATGAGTGTTTATCTGTCAGTTCAGTGTCTTAGTTGATTAATAAACAGCAGTTGATTTGCAAACAGTCCCTTTCAGGCAATTTGCCCCTCGATCCCGTCTGTTGGTTATAATCCAATGAGGTGCCATAACCTCCTATACCTCAGACAATGATGGTTAACAGCTGATAGCATTTTTTTTTAATACACGGTGCCAATTATCTATTAATTACTTGCTGTTTTCTTGACAGGGACCCCCGTGGAGGCTTATAAACCGTAGCAAATTAATTGCATCAGTGAACGGAGAAAACAAACACGTAGCCACTGTAATTTACAGACGGATAACAGCAGTTCGTCAGAAGCGGATCGCGGTGGCAGAGCAGTGCACTCTGCCTCTCAGTGGCCAGTCTGGGAAACACAGGATGAGGACGGAGAGTCACTTGACAACGTAAAGCTTAAATCTTGCCTTTACTCTGTGGTTGATCGATGTATTTGGCATCTGGAAATAGTATGTTTTTCATTTTTCTTTAACACAGATTAGGCTCTTCTCTTTTGCGTAAACCTCTTGCGATAGCTTGTTTGAGATAATGTTAATATAATCCTCCGATGTCAAAATAACCAAACGTTCTGCTCAGCTAAAACACTGGGTGTCCACTCGTAGCTCTTCATTTGCTGTCAAATAGTACTTTCGACAGACAGCACAGTGTCGCAGCTCAATCCGTCATCCTCTGCAACAGTAGCACTGTCGCCATATGTTAGCCTGGAGAAAGATTCAGGCTGAGAGTTCAGTGGAAGTAAAGTGCTCCGCATGTGCCAACAGGGAAAGACGTGACTACTTTCCCAGATGAAGGCAGTCAAAGATGCAAGCTAGTCCATCTTATCACAGCAGCTAAATTTTTCAAAGGACGGGCTTCTGCTTAAATCAGGTGACATGGTTTGTTTTCGGGTTTTTCTTCTTTCCCCTCCGGAAGATTTAAAGCCGGCTTGTTGTGTTTACAAGGCATTCCCTCAACACCTGCTGGGAAACCTGACATGTTTTCAGCCATAATGAAATAAAAAGGATCATTTGGCAGTAAGTGAGTCCATGTTTGAACAGATCGGTGAAAAGGGAAGGCATCCAAAATACATTCAATCAAAAATTTAAAAATTCACTGATGTATCAAATTCGGAAACCAGTCACTATAACAAACTGCCAGTCCCTCTGTGTCAGGCTTGTTTTATCACTGAAGTGACTTGCATAATTTCCATATACTGTATATATATATATAAAGTGACACGTATATAGCTTTATATTTGCTATTGGAATGTATGCCTAGTGTAGAGTTTGCATACAGCACCTCAACAATTCCGCCACTGGATCCAAGCCCAAAACCAAACGAAGAGACAAACCTGGTCTTTAACTGCTATGTCACCTTCTGGCCACATGGAAGTTCTGCTGCGAATGTCAAAGGTGCGCCAGGCACCAGAATGTAATCTCTAACGCTTCCTGATAAATCCTGTTCAAGAAATTACATGAAGAAAATATGTATGTATTCTATTTCAACCTCAGCAACTAATAATCGAGAAAATCTATGAAGCAAATACTGTTTATATATAACGATACCATCCTTTCCATCAATTTGTAAACATGTTGATGCATCTGGACTACATTTGCTCAGGAGTCTTCTCTTTCATACTTAGCAGGGTTCTCCGCAGAATTATCCACAGTTATGTTAAAAAATGGATTGAACACCACGGGTACCCCTAGTAAACGCACAAGGTATGTTATACGCCCCAGGCTCTCACAACTCAAAGTGCTGGGGTATCTGCGTGCTGAGGCGGTGTAGGGTTTGTACATGAAAGCATCCAATTACACCACTTTGGTAGTGTCAGAAAAAGAGCTTAAAAAAAGCAAGAAAATAAGCAGCCATTACATTTACAAATGTCAACAATACAGGCGACATAAAGGTTTTCCGTGTTTAATTATCTAGTGGGTTTTAAGCGGAATGACATTTATGGTTTAATGGTTCTCTAATAGCACCGTAAAGTATTGTCTTAGATTATTATGATGTAGCAGTCAGACTGACAGTGGTACAAACTGGTAACCATGTATGTAGTGCCATTTAAAAAAAAAAAAAAAATATATATATATATATATATATATATATATATATATATATATATATATATTTCTCTGTATATTACTGAATCAAGCATCCTAAAAATCTTTATATACAACATGCAGTGATCTGACTTTATATGGTCATCATCATGGATAGTAAGTATGTACCACCATCATTTTCCTACTGCCTTTCGCAGTGAGGATCACGATGGCAGCATGCTGAGCAGGTCAGGTCAGGTCTCTTGTACCATGGTCAAAGACTCAGGCTCACTCTGGGAGATCTCCAGACATTCCCAAGCCAGCTGGGAGATACAGTCCCTCCAGCATATCCTGGGGCCACCCCCCCTTGGAGTGTGCCCCCAGTTCCCTTGGGTGCCATCCAGGCGACACCCTTATAGGATCGTCACTTCATGTCAACTGACTCCTCTCAACTTGAGAGCACATGAAGATTTCAGCAACCTCATTTCAGTCACTTATACTCAGAGTATAGTTCTTTCAGTCAGAACCCGTAGCTCATAAATGACGATAGGGGCATAGACTGATTGGTGAACTCGTTACATTATACAGCACAGACCTCCTTATTGCCTGAAAAAATGCAGGCAGTGCATAAATCTGCCTGTCCATCTTACATGTGCTCTTACCAACAACTGTGAATCAAAACTCAAGTACTTAAACTCCTTCACTACGGGCCGACTCGCACCCCATGCCTGAAAGGAGACATCCACTCTTTTCCAGGAGAGCACCATGGCCTCTGATTTATGGTCACTGGTTCTCATGCCTGCCTCTTCACACCCTGCTTAAGAGCATGCTGGAGCTCCTGCTAAGATGAAACTAAAGGCAAACAACAGCTGCCTTGATATCCCATCCATGAAAATCACAAACAGAAAAGGTTGTACCCTTGATGGAAGCCAGCACCTACTCTTAACGGGTTTGGCTTTTCTGCCAAAAATGCAGACACAACTCAAAGCATTCATACAGCTCATGAACTAAATAACACACAGTAGCAGCATCAGTACCCAGTTTTCCTCCAGCACCTCCCACAGTATCTGCCAGGACACAGGGTCATACGCCTCCCAGCCTATTCCCAGGAACACTCACACAGCTGTCCAAGGGAGAAGAGTTGGTTCACTGTTTCCTAGCCTGGCGCAATCCGCATTGTTCCTCCTGAAGCCTAGGTTCAACCATCGGGCAGAATCTCCTATCCAGTTGTTTGGCATTGTAGTTGGAGCACACCATCTGTCAGGCCAGAAGTACTTAACCCACCTTGCATGCAACACTGCAAAGGCATGGCGACCCGAGAACATCCAATGATCTCAACATCTCTGGACAGATTTCATCTCCCCCTGAAGCCTTCCCACTACTGAGGTCTCTGACCACCGCAATGACTTGAGCTACAGTAAAAAACTCTGATTCACCAGAAGTTTTTGAGGCCACCAATGGGTATTTCTGAGTTATTTCGACCATTTATCAGTATCTCAAGAGTTGGTCAGCACTTCCCCACCCTGCCTTCCAAAGCTGCTTTCAGTGCAGCCTTTGTGGCCTGTCATTATGCTTCAGCTATCTTTGGAGACCACTGTGCAAACATTGCCCTGAAGGCCATCTTCAACTTGACGTCTTCCCTCATCAACGGTGTGTACAAGCAGCTCTTAAGGTTACGACCATGACAGCCAGTTGCCTTCTGGCCACAGCTGTGGCAAAGAGGGCCTTGAACACGGTCCATTCAGACTCAATGTCCCCGATATTCCTCAGTGCACAAGAGAAGTCTCTCTGGAGGTGTAGCTTGAATTGTCTCTCACAGAAGCTTCGGTTATGTTCTCAGCAAACCCAGACCCTGGTCCACCTGGTTGACAAAGGTTGGTAAATCTGCTCCTTGCGTATTCAAAAACACGCTTGAAGTCAGATGATACAACTATGAAGTTGATCATTGATCATTGGCCCAGAATGCATTGATACCACAAACATTTCTGAACTCTCCTATGGTCAAACCGGTTTTTGTCATGGAAAAGCCATGACAATTTAATACTCAAGTTAAGATCTAGGAGTACATATTTCCCATCACAATATGCCAGGTATGACCACAGAAAACCAAGGGGTTTGTAGGCAGTACCCTTGTGAGCTTCTCATCCACTTTCTTTGAGATGACTGGGCACTCTTAAATGCCGTTTAGTATTAGTTAGTATTTTGAAGTCGTTCCATCCATTGTTTGTATGTAAACTATATAAGTAACACACAGTTTTCTTGCAAATGTCATCATCAAAATGACACCACTTACAGTTATAATTATTCATTTATATCTGGAATGTGATTTAGAAGTTATTATACATTAGAATAATTAGATGTTACAGAAGAGCGCATTTGAAGACTGATGCATGAATATTAGACATTGGACAACATTTTAGTACAGTAGATCACTTATGATAGAGTTTTGAAAAATAACCAAAACAGGGACCCACATCGAAATAAATGCAAACATGTTTATATAGATCTGTGGACCATTGTTGTTGAGGTATTTAAATTCGTTTTATGAATCACATAACTGATTCATAAGCAATAATGAATGAATTGTAACTGATTTTTTTTTTGTATAAATCGTCATGGTGCGAGTACATTACCTTTTAGAACTTAATTGCAAATACTATAGTGTTTTTGCATATTGAAGGAAAAGAATTTGATAGATTTGAAATATCACTTCGTACTGTAAAATGAAGTCTGACAATTGTTAACACAATTATTGTGTTATAAAGTTAAAGACTTTCAGTAAGAAGGGTGAGCACAGTTAACAGGGGTCCCCTCTCAATAACACTGCCCAGCGATCCATTGCACCTCTAGCGCAAGTAATATTATATAATTGGCTGCCAAATGAATCGTTATAGCTATCGTTTACACTGTGTTATGGTATGGTGGTATATAAAAAATTCGTATCATACAGGAAATTGAAAGCAGTATATCGCTATTACGAAGATTGCAAAATGTTTGTTTGCGAGAGAATATCCCACAATACAAAAATATGGAATGATCAGTAAACGGCGGAAGGTCATATCACTAGAGCTTGTAAATATAGCTTATGTCATTGGAGGTAACCTTGGATGAATCTCAATATACGTACTTGACTGTACTTGTGTTATCATGTATCCGTTTTACGTCATGTTCCATTGCTGAAGACCAGTCCCAATACCAAGAACACAAACACAGAGGACGGTAAAAATCCCCGATGCTGGTCTTGTTCCACCCCAAATATCAAGGACACATTGGTTACATTCTTCCCGAATGAGACCGGTCCCGTGATTCATTGCGCCCCAAGTTTGTTCTTCGAAGGCAAGTTAACAGTCTTGCCAAGACCACAGGAACGGTCTTTGTGTTCTTGGTATGGCGATTGACCCCATAAAACACTGCACTCGGATCCAGTGCATGTCAGATGCATCCACAACACACATTTACCAAAAATAGCACAGACCATAGATAACTTTAGAGAGAGGAAAATTCCAATAAAATCTAAAACATACTCTTACCATTACAGTGTTTTCCTCAGTGCATTTCTGCAATATAAACAGACTAGGCATAGGGGCACGAAAACATTTACAACGGTATAAAAAGAGCAACAAGAAAGAGATATTAAGCATTGGCCTCCCCATTCAGTTTTAACCAATAAGAAAGGGTCATTTATAAAAAAATAACGGTTAAAAAAAAAAACAATAAGCTAGATGGCCAATAGGGGCCCCTGATTACTCTGGGCCCCTAGATGCGTAAAAAAATAACTTGTTTCTATTCGGATATAAATTAATTGCATGAAACTTGTTTGTTCAAAACTTGTTTTTATTACACTGAGATAAAACTTTAAATAATATATGGCTTGAAAGTTGAAAAAATACACTTATTTCCATGAACTCTAGCCAAATAAGTATAAAAAGAAGCGACAGATAAATATCGGGGATGGGGTTATGACACGAAGACACCGACAGCTCGACAGCCGTGTATGCTGTCAGCGCACGGAGCGGCGTCTTGGCATTCCGCAGCCAACGGTCAGGTGTTAGCAAGTTCACACAGTGCTCGCTAGCTGGCAAACTCACCGCATGCTCGGGGGGCGAATCCAATCTGCAAGCCATCTATCTTCACAGCAGGCAGCGGCACACCGGTCAAAAAGCAGGTCAGTCAGGAAATGCACCGCGCTCAACGGCCTCCATTAAATATTCCGTATGTCGTCGTGATGAATAGCATCTTAACGCTGTTACTAGCTGCCAAAGGTCATTTAAACCGGTTACCCTAAGAAAACTGTGGCCCATTTCGACCGCATTCATGCGCAGTTACTTTTTCTCTTTCCAATTCTTATTCCAGAAGTAATGTTCAATTTTTCCAGGCCAAAAGACAAAAACCTTTTTTTTTTGCAGCTACTGTAGTCCACCTTCGCAATTCATTACCAGGCAAATGCACATCGTTGCTGTGCGATGTGTTTCATCTTGACAAATAAGTTAGCTGCAGAATGGAGAAACAGCACACTTACTGCATAGATGGAACCATTTTGCTGGTCGGACAACAACTCTGCGACTTAATTGTTGGTTATTTTAAACTGGTAAGGAGCAAACTGATAGGTTACAATGTCTTTCAGGAAAATGTTACAAAAATACCTGGTTGCAATACTCCTAGTACCTAACCCCCACTCTGTCAGGGTTGTGGGTTCAGATCCCCTCCTCTGCACTGTATATGTGGGGTTTGCATACTGTGCTTGTGTTCATGACCTGGATTCCTCCCACAGTTGAAGTGCAAGCAGTTTGGGTAAATTTGCGCTTCAGAAAGGTCCATGTGCTTGGTGCCGCACTGGCATTCTGGCTGTGCCTCCTAAGGGAGACTCACCTTGGCACCTGTAATAATATATATATTTAAAAGAGGGTGGTGCAGTGGTTAGCACTGTTGTCTCACACCCCTGTGACTGGTGTTTGCCTCTCCACTGTGGCAGGTCACATATCTTCGTGGGGTTTTCCTCTGGGTACGCCAGTTAACCCCCTACGATCCAAAAACACGCTAAGGTGAACTGGACTTCCCAAATCATCTACAGCATAGGCGTGAATGGTGCATGAATGGGTTAGTGCTCCATCCTGGGTTATTCCTTCTCCGTAGCTCCTGGGATAAGCCCCGTAACCCTGAGAAGGAGAAGCAAGTACAGAAAATGGATGGATATTAAAAATATACAATATATTGATATTCCTCCACTGTTACGGAAAAGCACGCAAGCCTCACAATCATGGGCATATATTATCGAGGGGGGCTTGTAACCTCCGCAGTAATCAAACCCACTCAATTCAACCCCCCCCCCCCCGGACCACCTTTAATGGGCGGAGACCTCAACCCCCCAGTGCTCAATCCAAAGTTATGTCCTTGCTTACAGTACAATGTACTTATTTGTTTTTCTTTATTTAGTAATTTCTATTTCTTTAGCTATTTTTTTCTTACCACTATTAATGCTAAATAAAAAAAAATAAATAAAACATGCTTTGCTTACTAGAGCAGGAATGATGCCCTTTTCATCTCTCAACTCTGGTAAAGAAACGTAATAACATGCATAAGGTAACTGAAGGGATTTCACCGGATGCCCTTTTATAACAGTTCATATGAAGGGTGGCAGTTCATCCGGTTAACAGGTCAATGCGCCCGTCTCTGGACGGTGCGCTGTGCTCCACAGCTTTGATCTCTGCGTCTTTATGATTAATATTTAAAAATCTGTGATGTCTTCAACTAATACATTTGCTTACAGTGCAAAAGTAAACTCCGTACAGCTTAAAAATGCAATGCTTTTTTGTTAGCACGTCTTAAAATCATTCTATGATACCTATAATTGTGTACATATAAAAGTGTCTGTTATTATTAATATTAGATTTGTTCCAGATTCAGTTTGAGAAGTTTCAAGTCCTTTCCCAAGTATGACGGGGAATGAAGGGTGTACGAATATGATTGTACATGACTGTAGGCCTAATTGTGGTAAAACACAGAAATTCTTAGGAAAACATATTAAAACGACATCACTTCCTGCTTTAATTATTCCCATGAAATAGTTTGTGTTTCCTGTCACTTGCCAGTTGGCTGTAGATAAGAGTAACTGTATTAATTAGCTAGGACAGGACATGCTGTAAAATGGCAAGCAAAGGTAATTCTCTGTAATTCAGTCCATGGCTGCACATTTTGTTGTTCTCTGAAGTGAATGTTTTTCCCAGGGGTACAAGAGCACTATTGGGAATCTAAAACTTCAACCCACTGGCCACCAGTTCGTGATCGTAGTCATTACAAGTATTACCACTGACATAAGCTTGCATTTTTAACATTCAAACAGCTAATTTTGTGTAACAGCCCATTTAAAAAGCAAATGTAACCTTGACACCCCTACACTTGTTTTCAAAAACACGGCGTAATTTTGTCAAGCAAAAGCCATTTTTGTTTTTTTGAAAATGAAACAATGATTTTTCGTGAATGCCAATTAAAACCTGAAATGAAGCAGTATGAAAGTGGAAACCTTCCCCCTCATCTTGTTCCTGTTACTGTGATGAAGGGAATTTATGGAATTTTCAAGAATTTTGCTAATTAGACACAAGAGATCGCGGTCAGATAGGAATAGATAAAAG
Organism: Brienomyrus brachyistius; assembly: GCF_023856365.1. Taxonomy (NCBI): domain Eukaryota; kingdom Metazoa; phylum Chordata; class Actinopteri; order Osteoglossiformes; family Mormyridae; genus Brienomyrus; species Brienomyrus brachyistius. Next base: position 29,065,222 of record NC_064539.1, read on the forward strand.
TATTTTCGGAAGTATTTTTTTAAATTTTATTCTGTCATATTTCATAAAAAAAAAACTGTTAATGTAAGTTTTTAAAACCTTTTTGAATAATCCGCCGGTGGAACAACCTGTGCAGCGGTTTTCGCTTTTTGATGCACAAAAACTTAATTAGGAAGCTCTTGGCATTTTCTCTTGCAATTAATTAGCAGGTCCGGTTTTAGCCTTCACACTCAGGTGTGCTAACCCTGAAGACTTTCCTAAATTAAGCAAGTAATGAGTGACTACCGACCGGCGCTTAATGACATGCCTGGAGGGGAGATCGTGGGGGGGGGGGGGGGGGTGCTTTTGCAACAGGACACAACCACCCCCTCATTACCTATCAAGCCTTCATGCCAAGTGCTTCTCTCAGGGCAAAATTTGGCTGGAGTGCTCAATAGAGGGGCATCAGTGAAGTGGCTCTGTCAAACAGCTGCTGTTTTATATTGTCGTACCTCTTTTGAGGAGCACGGTGAGGTACCTTTGTGGGTTTCTTTTCCAGTTACTGGTGTTTTGCAAGTTCTCCCCGTTTGACCGTCCGTTCAGGTACACTGGCTTCGCACAGTGTCTGTGTGTGTGTGTGTGTGTGTCTGTGCTCTGATGGGCTAATCCTGCCTCACATCTCATGCTGACTGGGAATTAAGGAAGTGCACTGAAATTACTTCCCTAAACAGGATATTTTTTATGATACTTTTAGATGTTTCTAAGAGTCAATGTGTTGCGCAAGTTTCTGCCATTGTGGGATCGTATGTTCACTTATTTTACATGGTAACGCCATTGGTGAATAACACTGCACTCCCTCAAAGTTACTTCAAACCAAGAAAGTTGTACTTTATTACAATTTAAGCAACATGGCAGAATGATGATTTCACACCTCTGTTGACTGTAAAACTATGTACATTTAGTTCACCTCTTTTATGGACTATATGGCAAAACGTATAGAGACACCAGCCTGTCCAACATATGACTCCAAAACCGAGTCTATTATCATGGAGGCTTTCCAGTAGATGCTGGATCATCGCTGGTGGGATTTGCTGCCATGCTGGTTGGCTATTGGGGTTGGGTGCTCAGATCCCTGTCTCTGAGCTTCTGTGTTCTACCACTTCACAGCTGAACTTTCTCCCAGACGTCTCCACGTCACAGTCACTTCCCTTGCAGGTGACCAGGGCAGTTCTTGCAGAGCAGAAATCTGGTGAACTGACATGTTGTAAAGATGGCGTCCAATGATGGCGCTATTGATTCTGCTGCTAATGTTTGTCGCCGTAGATTACATAGCTGTGTGCTTAATTACACACCAATGTCAGCAATGGGTGTGGCTTAAGTACCCAGTTCCTCTAATTAATTGAGGTGTCCACATACTTTTGTTCGTACAGTGTACTTTCTGCATACATTCGACGCAGATGACAGATATGCAGTCACAAATGCGACAGCAAGTGTAATAACTAAAAACCACAGGTCATATAACTATCTGCAGTATCCACAATCAATGTAGCGTTCCGATCCTCAAGGCCGTAGAAAAGTCTGCAGTTTTAGGGGGAAAATTCCCTCACTTACAGGATGCAAATTAGTACCTACATAAGAACATAAATAAGTACACTTGATGGATACTACTATGATTATTAATGATTATTAATTTGTTAATGCTTTCCTCCAGTGAGCGGTGATTACTTACAGAAACAGTTGACGTGTAGCGTGTCCAGTGGCCCCCCCTTGGTATTTTCACTGGAAGGTCACAAACCCAAACCCATAACAGTTATGCTCTTCCCGCCCAGCACGCACCAGTGTGTGCAGAGAGCAACTCAGCGATAATTACCCATTGTGGCCGTCTGTTTACAAATGCTTAATTGGCTTACAGAACGACGTCAAACGGGTTCGATTGCGATGCACAGGGCAGCTTCCCGCGCCGCGTCCCTAATAGTTTCCTCGACGTGCAAACTAGGCCAGACAGAAGGGGACAGCAGTTTACGCTTGCCGTGCATTTTTGTCCAATTAATTTATTGCCTGCATGTCGCATATTTTGCATGACAAAAGGGGGAAATATTAAACTGCCAGCCGTAATGAAAATGCACTTCGCAAATTAAAAGTGGCGAAACCGCAGCCCCCCTCCCCCCCAACCTCTTTAGGAAATAAACAGTCCTTAACCAATTAAATGGCGTCATAATAATTCCGTGATTTATTGCAAGCTGTTTAACTTTCAAAACTCGGCTAACCCATATTAAGGTCACAATCCATCATGTCCCGCTCGGAAGGCAGAGCCGTAATGGTTGCTGTATTAGCTCCTTTTGATGATAGAATGAAAGAAGTATTAGCACTTGTCAACAAAACTGCTTACAACATAACATTAGCATGCATGAACTAGAGAGCCTATTCATTATTCTGACAGCTTCACACATACGTTCCCACAAGCTTATAAAACATTTTGTCAGCAGGAGCCGACCGTACACTGCAGGGCTTAGTGACACCGGTCTCTGCGTGCTATAGTTTGGTGCAAGTGCACATCGTAACAGGTACCCAATGTCCTGGGTTTGCACCGGTTCAGATAATTGAGGCTCCCGTTAGACTAAGCCCCCTCTATCACGTTCATCAATTGCCTATCGGACCACTTGTCAGGATAGCTTAATTTAGCCGTGGAATAAAAGGCAGAGAAGTGCGCTGGTACTCCAGTGGTGTCGAGTTGCCAAAGTGTCTTTCCGCTCTCTGGTCCGTGACATTCTCTGACACAAATGGGATGTCTGGCTTTGGTGAGTTTAAAGCAACTTTCCCCCATCAAGCCAAAAATGCACTTAGCTCACCGCGTGCTAATCGGCCTGCTTAATTCGCATTTCTGAAACGACTCCTGAGCGTGATCAAGGAGGGTAAAATGGTGCTCGCTGAAGCAGTGGCCCTGTGTGCTTAATCGTCCATCTCCGCGCATTGGAATGTTCATACAAAGAGGGGAGATGGATTGTTCGGAGTTATAGCTGCTTTGTCTTCCGTCGTGTCCGTTCAGATAATGTGTTTTTCAGGTTTCAGACAAGCTCACAAGATCCAAAAGCAAATACTTTCGGAACAACAAAGCCAATAATAATCATGATAGGTGAAGTCAATTAAACTGCTGCATTTATCTAATGCTTTTATGTGGTATTATCTCACATTCAGGTTTTTCGCCTAAGGGGCTGGAACAAGCAACTTGTAGGTGATGAGTCAGCGTCTACATTCACCTGCTACCCTAAATTTAAAGGTTAAACAATGAAAATGAAAGGCATCCTCTCTGGAGATCAGAGTGATTCTCGAAGTTTTCAAAGTATGATGTGTTGTCCTCTGTCTCTATTGCCTGCGTACACTTTTGTCTCCTTAAAGGCTGATTTCTTTCAGTATGGCTGCTTATAAAATGTTAATTCTGGGGTCTTTACCTTCTCGGCTGCTCATCCCATCATACGGCAGCTTTTAGGCATGTTTCAGTTTTTTCTTAGCACTCAGAAATTTTTGTTTAATGATACTCGGCTCATTGGCTAGCAGCTCAGTTAAAGTTTAAGCAAATAAAATGTAAAGTGGGTTGGGCATCATCTCATCTTTATTAGTATTAACGGTTTGAGTCGCGGTCAGGTTGGATAAGATCATCATTTCGGTCCCTCCTATTCAGAAGTCTCTGACTATGCCAACTGTGAGTGTATTTTACACTATGTGGACAATCACAAAGTGTGAGAAAATGCATTGGTTTAAAATGTCAAGACAATATCCACAAATTCCACGCGATTCCACATTTATAAATAAATACCGTTTTCATGCCTCGATTCCGTGATGTGTCCCCGTAGTCTGGGGGCTTTTACACCAATCGCTCACGTTCTCCCTCTGTCATGTACATTTCTCTGTTCTCCTTCAGTTGGGTGAATTTGTGTTTCTAAACTTCCCACAGTGCCTTGTTCCCTACGATAATTGACATATAGATATATAGTTGCAAATCAATGTCAGCCACCAATTCGGGCATATCTTTTTCAATTAGAAAATAGTACTTAAAAAAATGAAACATATAATAAAATCAGATAACGCTAGCAGAATATTGTACTGTTTATCTCCAAAACCCATCACTGGTTTCTTTTGTTCGATTGGGATTCTGGGGAGGGGGGGGGGGGGGGGGGGGGTGCCCACAGCTTGCTAATGTGACGAGTGAGCGGAATGTTAATGAAGATCACCTGGGTGAGGAGGTGAAAAGGTAGTCGATGCTGACCTGAGCACAGCGGGGTTCACCATGTAGGGCTGTGTGTTTAGTGTGAGAGCACTTGAGCGCTTGATAGAAATTAAGCTCGGAACGGGAGCACGCAAGTACATCACGGTGTCGGGTGTGTTTATTAAGAAAGACAGCTGCAGTCTGATTATAGCCTGGTGAGAGCTGACTTGCTGTGGACACACTGGGAACTTCACCACTGAAACGTTCCCATATGGGTCCGTGGTGTTAAAGCCACAACACAATAAATATGGTTTGGGGGTACCCGGAGTTACCCCCCTCAGAAACACATGGACCCCTCGTGCTATTAAGCAATTGTACTCCATCCCAAGCTTTCGTTTCCATCTCTTCCGTAATATTCCATGTTTTTTTTCCCGCAAATCCACATAATCCGCTATTTTCCCTACGACTGAGCCATACTTCTACTGTCCGTATGCTCTAGTTAGTCTGGCTCCCATGCCACCATTTGGGAGACTTAGTATTGTGGTGCGGTTTGAGACTGAAGGGCAGGATCAGCTGGCAGACTATGGAGGACGGTACGCCTGTCTTACAATGGGCACCTCTGTCCACCTACCACATTGTTGGATTTGTGTACCCCCATCTTGGAGCATGTCATTACTGCCAAAACTGGCAGGTGTTTGAACCACATGCTCTTTTGTGCCCAGTATGTCTGTGCCTTCAGTAGCCCAACAATAGGAAGGTTAGAGGAGACAAAGGAGCCTGGGGCAGTGTCAGGGAGACCCCTGCTGGGCTGGAGGCAGAATTGCATCTGGCTCTGTTATGTCATTCATATTGCCTGTCCATCTCAGACCCACCACGGAAAATGGACCAATGGTACAAAAGGGCAGGGTCCGTCCCTGGTAGCACCAGCTGTTGCTGCTAGCGCCCTGCAGGTAGCTTTGGGTGCGGCCGCTCGCAATCTTTTTCCAGCCGGTGGGCGATTGCTTGGCTACTGTCATCAGCTGTAATGGGCATCGAAGCTTCAGCCAGCTTTGCTTATTTATTATTTCTTCTGTTGAGCATTTATGAAAAACAAGCTATGCAAAAGCACAGCATAATATCTACATTGTAATATCATAGTTTCATGAGCTCAAATCTGTACCAGACAATATAAAATACATTTCCTAGCTACTCCTCAGATCAACAGGCCTTTGTTATGTTAGATAGGTTTAGTTAATTACATTTTTAAAAGCTTTAACTGGTCAAAATGTCCCCCCCCCCCCCCCACTGTATCCTAGTGAGTGACTGTCCTGCTATGAATTGATATCCCATTCAGAATGTACGCTGCCTTTCATTGTAGGCTCTAGATCACACCTAGAAGGGAAATATTTCTTACCGCGTACACATCTCGCCTGCTCTCTGATGTGACATGCAGAGTACCGTCTGCATATTGCTTCGTGCAAATAAAAGTGACACAGCAATCTTTTTACTCCATCCTGGACAGAGTTGCTAGGGCGCTTTCATGCAGATTTGGCAAGAAAATAAAAGTAAGATTTCAAATCCCACTGCTCGGTGAGTAATCAAACCGCCATTGGGGCACCTTGAGCAGGACCCTTAAGCCCAGCTGCTCCTGGGCTGCGGCGGCTGACTGACCCCACACTCTCACACCACTTCGCTTCTATGTCCATTTCAACAAAAGTGTATTTTTAAAGGCAATTTAAAATTTCAGTTTATTATGTAGGGATTATGTCTTCATACACGTTTGGATCGATTGTGCATATTGATTTCTATTTTCTATTTGATTTCTCTTTCTTCTCTGCTAGTTTTGTTTTGGAAGGGAAGCTGAAATATGCAGGCTATGAAAATGTAAAATGTGTTCAATGTTACTGTTGTCTGCGACAAGTTGTCTTCTGGGTATGGAGCCATATTAAAGCACGTGGGGCGTTTCAGGGTCCCGTTCGCATATTATCAAAAGCAGCAGGAGTTCACATGCCCCTTATGACATTAACTACATGCCAAGCATGTTATTCTCGTGCTGATGCAGAAGCCACATAACAAAACTGCATTGTTGCTTTACCTTCTTTAGGTTTAATGTGATACTACATTAATATATAAAAGCATGTCACCTGTTTCCCATAAATGGCTGTTTACAAGGTTAATTGCTGCGATTGCTCACATAATGTATTAACTCTGTCCATAACATGCAGTGACAAGCATCAAGAAAGTAGAATGAATTGTTTCACCAAGGTTTCACGCCTTTGTACTTTCTTTCACTGAATAAAGCCACAACTGCGGTATTCCACTGCGGCACTGCAAAGGAAATGCCCGCGTCTGTCTCTGCGCCCATACATCCTTACAGTACATCCTTCTGCATGAAAGCAGATGCGGCAACAAATGCGTGTGTGTGCCACCATAAGGATTTCTGTCTTTGGATTTACACAATGATCTGTCCGAAGGGAGTCGCACCCCCTTTGCTCATACCTGCAGTCGTCGAACAATCTTTTCATTCCGATATAAAGGCAGCATGAATGGAAACGGTCCCTCACGCACTGCGCTCTGCAATACAGAGCCGGAGAGCATGTGTGCCTCACCCCAGTCCTTCGCCAATACAAAGCTGCAAGCTCTATCCAACCTCTTTGTTGTGGAGCCATTAACAGCTGTTCTTTCGGGGGGGGGCGGGGGTGGCTTGGGTTGGCGGGGGGGCCGGGGGGTGGCTTGCGGTGGTGGTGGAGGGTGGTTATTATTGAGACATTTACACCTCAGAAGCCAGCCTCCTCACTTAGCTATGAAATGCTGTCAGGAGGGCGAGATCCCGTAAAGGGAGAGCGAACTGATCCTGGATCAGCTACAGTGTGTTTATGCTGTGAGTTCTCCCACCAAATCTGTGCTCTCCTTTACAAAACAACCAGCTACGACATAAGATATAACAGCAAGCTGAGAATGGGTAGGATGAGTTGGGAGGTGGGGGGGGGGGGGGACAGTGGCAGAGTGTTAAGGTTGATGTCAGTGGTGGCCGTGAGGCTTGTGGGAGGCATTTGCAATTTAAAACATCATTTGGCGAGATGAAAATGTGAAGCGCAGGTCCTGTTTTATTCAGCCTGGCAGATTCAGGAAGCCTCCGAAGTCTGGCGCAAGTGATAGGCCCATTAATAATTGAATCCGGTAGGCACGGGTGCAGGCACACGGAAGCTGCTGTAAGCATTTCATTCTTATAGCAGCTGCTGACCCTAATATGGATCAGGCAATTAGACATCTTCATTTAGCTCGCGAGCAGCCTGTCTGAGGTGCGCCGGCGTTTGAGGGAGCATCTCTAACACAGTGGAGCCACGTCCTTCAGCGCGGGCGCGCGAGAATAATGATGATCTCCCCGGGGATAATCCCAAGAAAATCAGAGTCATTTAAAGGCTGTCTCCAGTTAAAGAAGCCCCTCAGTATAATGAGTCCCGCTCTTTTAATTTGCCTTTCCCTTATTTTTTGTCTTTACTCTCCATTACCATCCAATGAAACTCGGCCCTCTCCGAGCAGCACTTCCCGCACGCGGACCCCGGCTGACGTCCAGCAGCCCCCACATTACGCTCTGGCACGTAGGTGGCTGGTGATCCGGTCAATTTTCACATCACTGTGCAACACGCCATGTCGTGAGAAGCACTTAATGGGGGTCAAAGTAAGTAGTAACCAAAGCCGCAAAACGTAGCTATTCATACATGTATTGCACACGTTTGTCTAACTTTTAGCTGCATGATTTTTTGAAGTTTGTTACTTTTAGCTACATGAAGATTGTTAGGGACGTAATAAAATAAATGTACAATGACAGTCACACTTAGGGTCAGTGAAGGTTGCGCGTTGGGAATGTGTTTGGTTTCTCTCCCAGCCCAAAAACATGCAGTTAGGTCAACTGATATTTTTAAATTGCCCATGTGTATGAATATGTCTGTCTGTCTGTCTGTCTGTCTATCTGTCTGTCTGTCTGTCTATTTGTCTGTCTGTCTGTCTGTCTGTCTGTCTGTCTGTATGTCTGTCTGTCTGTCTGTCTGTCTGTGCACTAGTGTGTGCGTTGCAATCCCATCCACGACATTCCTTGTGGCCTGTGCTGCCTGGGGTAGGCTCCATGCCCTGGAGATTATGGAATAAATAGGGAATGGATGTTTGCTATGTGTTTATTATGGTATGTATGTCGGCAGGTGAGATACTGTTAGGAGTATTTTTTATTTTTTTTTAAATAAACCAAAGCATAATAAATGTGGAGAAACCGGCAAGAAGACTGTGACAGAGGGAAGAGGAAGTCTGGGGTTTGATTCCGCTGTGCGGAAGTACCCGGTCGCGTTTCCTGCGAGGTGGAAGCACGGGGTCAACGAGTATTAAGACAAAGGTGCCACACAGCACATGCAGAAAGTTAGGCAGCATGATTTGCGTAGCAGAGCTTCAGTGTCTTTGCCCCTCCTTGCCCCCAACCCCCCCACCCCCCCACCCCGCCCCCAGCCGCTGATTCATTCTCCGCCAAAGCTTGTCCCGGATAGAGACGTCGTCCGGATTGTCAGTATAAACTGCCTCTGTTTTCGTTTTGCATTTATTTCAATGCCATACTCAAGGCATACATTTTTCATCACCTGCTAGGCTATGAATAAAAGATTAAAAACGGGAGGCGGTGGAGGGTGGGGGTGGGGGGCAGGCACGCAGAGGCAGTGCGCGTGCGCCGCGATACGGAGAGACCCTGCGAGCATGTCGAGAGGCCTGCCCTCTCTCGCTTCATCATTTTAACATCAGGACTGCAGTATGGGGGATAAAGACAGTAATGAAGAAGATCTACAGCTAAAGTATGATTGCAGAATTCCTATTTTTTTCATAGGGTATTTCGAGCTGAATTCCTGCAAACTGTTTTTCTTGACATTCGCTTGCTTTGACAGACACAGGGCCAACCAGACAAGGTGCAGAGACCTGTAGAAATATTTTAATGCCGGCTTGACAGGTTTCAGGGCTATTTTTCCAGTTCTTTGCCCCAACTCTTCATTTTTCTCCTCATTTTTTTTCTCCCTAGACTTCAGCCATGATTACAGGTGGACTTTTGGCAGTTTTCCCACCAAAAAGAGATCTTCCTCTTCCCTTGGACTCAACTTGAATTTGGCAGTCAGGGGGGCCGGTCATATTTGCGCCATCACACAGCGGGAGTCCACGCGATTCTTTCAAAGGATTTTCCGGCTAAAACAGCTCAATGGCATTAATTCTAGGGCGTGCAGTTTTTCTTCTGCGAAAACTGTTTGAGTAAGTTTTTTTTTGTTTTTTTTTTTTTGTAATTTTTGCCTGAGAATATAGCATGAAAATCCTATATGTAAAAGCAGGGGAATTGTATTAAAATAGCTATACAATGCCACCGAGGGTGACAGTGTGAGGCTGGATACCTACATTAGGGACTGGGTACCTAGATAACAATGTCGGAGGTCTGTTACAATATGTGTGAGAGGGGGAAAAAAGGTCAGTTCCTAAATAATGCATGTCCCTGGGAGACAGCGAGTTACCCTCGACGCAATCTCAAATCCTGCTGCACTGAATGCGGAATGCGGATGGTGAGCCCTGGTACAGAAAGGACACAGGCGAGATGGTGTCACTGGGGTGTTCTGGTGTGACACCCTCTCTGTTTATGGGTACGACTTGGGACACAACAAGCGACAGCCATTGACCACCCATCTTTTTCAGCTGCCTTCTCATTAAACATTTGCTAGAGAGTCGGGGTGCGCCCTGCCGTCGATGAGCGTGCGAGGATCTCACCACACCTTTGACACGGCATAACCTCATTAGTGCCAGACAAGCCAAAGGGTTGTTCAGTGGAGCCAGAATGGCTTACGCAACCAGGACATTTCCAATATTTTCTACACTTTCTCTAAAAAAATACCTGACTTCATCAGCGTCTGTAAAATTCGGCTGCTAGCACCAATGGTGGTGTTGAGAAAGCTGCCTGGGTTGTGGTTTGATATCAAAATTCCCGTTGTGGACCAATCTCTGAACTTCCTTGCTTAATTGCATTAATAAAAAGTTTAGGATTGGGAGCATATGTGTTTGAGTTGGAATATTCTTCATGAAGCTCAAATTTGGGTGTGAGCTGCGACAGTGGGGTCAGAACTTGGTAGTGCTGGGCGATATCATATCGATTTTAAACGGCGCATGTGCAATAATCACCAGGGCCTCGGATAAAACGCGAAGCATTTGGCCGGACGCCAGCTTTTCGATACTATACAGCATTTATTTACGCCCAATATTTAGTTAGCAGATTAATAGTACAGCTAAAATATTAATGAGATGCGTTTTGTGACACCCAAAACTTAGTAATCTTTATTAAATTTGGTTAGCGGAGCACAACACATCAGGCTGTTTTGGTATACTGTGTTTGGTATACCGTGTTTGGTATACTATGTTTGGTATACCTTAGTGCGATTTGTGAAGTGTTAGTGAAGAAAGGCACAGCTCAGCAACCACGATATCTTTTAAAAGAGGAGATCTTGCGGATAAACATGGTAAAAAGCCGTCGGTGGTGTGGCGGTACTTTTTGCAGTTTAAAGTCTCACACGTTTATTACACATAAGGATATGCCGAATTTGCTAACTATTGGGCGTCATAAAATGCCTCATTGATATTTTAGTCATACTATTAATCTGCTTAGCAAATTGTAGGCATAAATAAATGTCCGTATAGCACAAAAAGTTGGCGTTAGCCAAATGTTTTGCCTGTCATCTGAAGCCCTGGTGATTATTCCACATGCGCCATATAAAATGAATATGATATCGCCCAGCCCTAGAAATGTGGGTTTGAATCCCATGTCCATCCGGCGTGTGTGGGATTGCCATATTTGACCCATGTTACATAGGTTTCCTTCAGGTCCTTCCATAGACCAAAAACATGTTAAAAATTAGGCATATTGCCCTGTCTTAATTGCCCATAGTGCATAAGTGTGTGTCAGCCCCCAGGCCCTGGTGAACAGGTTCGCCCTGTCTTGGATAAGCTTGGAGGTTGTATGGTGCAGTAGTGCTTAGAAATTCCTGCACTGGATGGTACCGCTGATAAAACGACGAGAAGAGGAGCCCTGGAGGGGCGCATCTAACGGGCTTTCACAGAGAGGAGGGCGGCCTGCCTCGCCACTGCGTGCCTTAAGCCCTCGGGCAGCTGAAGGCAGTGGTAGTCCCAGGAGGTTTCCCTGCACCCCCTCCAAAGCTAATGAAACAAATGAAGTCAGAGACGGACCCTCCTCTCAGGATGGCAGCCAGATGACTGCTCTCGCGGGGCGGCTGCATCTCTGCTCAACCGCGTCTCGATCTCTCAGTCCATGGTCATTCTCCTCATGTTAAAAATGACTCGGGATATTCTTCCACTAGGACAGGGGTGCACAACCAAGCATGCCCGAGGCCCTACAAGTTTTTGTTGTGTTCCCCTCCCCCCTTAGAGCTCAACATAAATATCTTAATAACATTCACTTGACCGGTATCACACCAGCTCCTCCATCTGGATTCCCGGCAGAAGCTAAATTTCAGCGATAAAGCACAACGACTCCTTTGATTACGGCTCAGGACCTCAGACCCCGAGGCCGTCTCAGAGTGTCTCCTACCCAAGAAAACCTACAGTAATCAAGGGCTACAGTGACACTTTGGTGCCTCAAACCCAACAAGCAACCCCCCTCTGCTGACCCCCTCCTCCTGAATCACTCCCATGCCGCCACATCTGCCTGTCCGCCCTCCGACTGGCTGCCTTCTCCCTCTGCTTGTTAAGCTCCTGGAGTACTTACTCGCTGGGGACCCGGTGATAAGCAGTCAGCCCGCGGCACTCATCTCGGGCACACGTGCACACGGGCGGGGCGGGCGGGCAGCCGAGGCACACGGCAGCCGGGCCAAGAGCTCCCTGTTAATTTTTAATGTGGCTTCCCCCGCACAGCAGTCCTCTAGGTAACATCACAATGACAGACGAGGCCGGCCCGCCTTTGCCCAGCCGCTTCTGGGACCGGCGATCTTTCAACGGTGCTTTTAATTAGCCGCTATTGTTCGCCCAGCAAAGCGTGTTCCGGCATGCGTAAATACGCGTGCAGCCTTTCCGAGACGCCGCAGCTGTGATCTCCGCGCGAGGCCTGACCCACATGCTGTCAGGTGTGCCCACAATAGTGTGCACCTTTGATGGCCGATAGATTAACATGCATCTCCTTCTGAGACATCCTGCGGTTACCCCAGTATGTCTCTGTGTCCTCTATTTAGCTTAAAGTGTGTCTTTCTTAAGATACAAGCAATAATGGACGCTTCACGTGAAGCACAACTCATCACATTATATGCAAGGTGTTTATGTACATTGTATAGAATATATACACTGTATATGTGTACAGTATGTGTGTATATATATATATATATATATATACACATAAACACACACACATATAAACAAAAAGGGGGGAGTGGTTAGTTCACATCTGTGCTGGAGCATTAACTTTAAAATACTTTGTTCTTTTGTTTTTCTGCCTAGGATAGCGTAGGTAGCTCTGCCAGGCCTCATAGCCATTATTTTGTGGAGATGGTTCCTTGATTCTCTCTGTTCACTGGGCATCTTCAAGGGAATGAAGAGGGTGACTGACAGCAACGGTCATCCCGCCCACCAGGGTCTGTGCAGAGAGTGACTGACAGGCTTGGTGATCCCGCCCACCAGGGTCTGTGCAGAGGGTGACTGACAGGCACGGTCATCCCGCCCACCGGGGTTAGTGTGGAGGGTGACTGACAGGCACAGTCATCCCGCCCACCGGGGTCAGTGCAGAGGGTGACTGACAGACACGGTCATCCCGCCCACCGGGGTCAGTGCGGAGGGTGACTGACAGGCACAGTCATCCCGCCCACCGGGGTCAGTGCAGAGGGTGACTGACAGACACGGTCATCCCGCCCACCGGGGTCTGTGCAGAGGGTGACTGACAGGCACGGTCATCCCGCCCACCGGGGTCAGTGCGGAGGGTGACTGACAGGCACGGTCATCCCGCCCACCGGGGTCTGTGCGGAGGGTGACTAACAGGCACGGTCATACCGCCCACCAGTGTCAGTGCAGAGGGTGACTGAGAGACATGGTGATTCCGCCCACCGGTGTCAGTGCGGAGGGTGACTGACAGGCAGGGTCATCCCACCCACCAGTGTCAGTGCAGAGGGTGACTGAGAGACATGGTGATTCCGCCCACCGGGGTCAGTGCAGAGGGTGACTGACAGGAATGGTCATCCCGCCCAGCAGTGTCAGTGCAGAGGGTGACTGAGAGACATGGTGATCCTGCCCACCGGGGTCAGTGCAGAGGGTGACTGACAGGCACAGTCATCCTGCCCACCAGTTTCTGTGCAGATGGTGACTGACAGACATGGTGATCCCGCCCACTAGTGTCAGTGCAGAGGATGACTGACAGGCACAGTCATCCCGCCCACCAGTTTCTGTGCAGATGGTGACTGACAGGCATGGTGATTCCGCCCACTAGTGTCAGTGCAGAGGGTGACTGACAGGAATGGTCATCCCGCCCACCAGTTTCTGTGCAGAGGGTGACTGACAGACATGGTGATCCCGCCCACCGGGGTCAGTGCGGAGGGTGACTGACAGGCACGGTCATCCCACCCACCGGGGTCTGTGCGGAGGGTGACTAACAGGCACGGTCATACCGCCCACCAGTGTCAGTGCAGAGGGTGACTGAGAGACATGGTGATTCCGCCCACCGGTGTCAGTGCGGAGGGTGACTGACAGGCAGGGTCATCCCACCCACCAGTGTCAGTGCAGAGGGTGACTGAGAGACATGGTGATTCCGCCCACCGGGGTCAGTGCAGAGGGTGACTGACAGGAATGGTCATCCCGCCCAGCAGTGTCAGTGCAGAGGGTGACTGAGAGACATGGTGATCCTGCCCACCGGGGTCAGTGCAGAGGGTGACTGACAGGCACAGTCATCCTGCCCACCAGTTTCTGTGCAGATGGTGACTGACAGACATGGTGATCCCGCCCACTAGTGTCAGTGCAGAGGGTGACTGACAGGCACAGTCATCCCGCCCACCAGTTTCTGTGCAGATGGTGACTGACAGGCATGGTGATTCCGCCCACTAGTGTCAGTGCAGAGGGTGACTGACAGGAATGGTCATCCCGCCCACCAGTTTCTGTGCAGAGGGTGACTGACAGACATGGTGATCCCGCCCACCGGGGTCAGTGCGGAGGGTGACTGACAGGCACAGTCATCCCGCCCACCAGTGTCAGTGCAGAGGGTGACTGACAGACATGGTGATCCCGCCCACCAGTTTCTGTGTAGAGGGTGACTGACAGGAATGGTCATCCCGCCCAGCAGTTTCTGTGCAGAGGGTGACTGACAGGCACGGTCATCCCGCCCACCAGTTTCTGTGCAGAGGGTGACTGACAGGCACGGTCATCCCGCCCACCAGTTTCTGTGCAGAGGGTGACTGACAGGCACGGTCATCCCGCCCACCAGTTTCTGTGCAGAGGGTGACTGACAGGCACAGTCATCCTGCCCACCAGTTTCTGTGCAGAGGGTGACTGACAGGCACAGTCATCCCGCCCACCTTTTTCTGTGCAGAGGGTGACTGACAGGCAGGGTCATTCCGCCCACCAGGGTCTGTGCAGAAGGTGACTGATAGGCATTGTGATCCTGCCCACCAGGGTCTGTGCATCTTCGCTTCTTCAGCTTGGAGCCATTGTGCTCTCACCTGGTCCACAGGTGACCTGGTCCTCCCTCTCTCTTCTGGCTTCTTCAACATGTTGGGCATCACTGCAGAGCTTAACAATGGGTCCTGCTGGTATACAAGTACAGAAAATCCAATACTGCAGGTGAAACCATGACACTGAGATTCGGCATGGTGTCCCAGCACTTAGTAAATAATATAGTGAATAACATGTATTGACGTCAGACAGCATGGAGGCATGGTGATTAGCACAGATGCCTCACGTCATTGGGGTTGGGGGTTTAAAGCCCACTTAAACTGTAATACTTGCTTTCGCCCCCCATTGAAACCAGATAGGCTAGCAGGCATGTCCACCGCTCCCCCATTGTTGCTGCGTGTACATATGCACATACCTGCCCTACAAGGAACTGGCATCCCATCTGGGGTCTATGCCTGCTTTATGCCCTAAGGTAGCTGGGGTAGGATCCAGTGGTCAGAGGATGGATGGATAGATCAATATCATACATTATGAAAATGTTTCATATTGAGTCAAGTGCTTCATACATACCAACCATACAAGCCATCTACGGTCTTCTAATATAAAAAATTACTTAATGGCAGCATTAAAGGTATATATCACCTTCACCTTCTTGCTGCCTGTTCATCTACAGTGGGAATATTTCCTGTTATTTCTTCATTCATTATTATTTATCATGAGCAATTGTACTCATCTGGCACTATAGTCTATAGGGAACATACATGTAGAAATTCCATTGTATTATGTATGCATTCCAGTAAAACACACTGAACCTTGGGGTCAGATAGAAATGTAAAAAAAAAAAAAAACAAACGTACACATTCTACTTCTTGCCTTCTTCATTCTTTCGTGTGTCTGTGCAAACTACTGCAGCAAAGGAGAGACGCTGCCGTTATGACTGCAGTGAGGACATCGGCGCGGCGTGTTCTCACAGCGCAGCTCAAAGTGCACAGGACCATGGGGCCCCTGGCTCCTCGCTACCTTGCTGCTTAGTCATGCCACGCGGCTCCGCTCAGCTCGACGGGGTCCGTCTGTACCACAGGTGAAGCGGCCCTGGGTGTCCCCTCACCAGGCTCCTAACTGGGAACCAGCATGGGGTTACCGGTGCCTGCTTTGAGTGGCTCAAACTGAAAGTGAAAGGGCCCAGTCCCTGTGACTGTCCTTATTCATTAAGTAATTGATAGGAAATGTTAGCAAATGAAGTTCACAGCTTTTCCTAATGCTAAGGATAGTGGGACTCGAATTGTGTTAATGTGTACAGGGTGTCACGCAGCCTCATGGCCTCAGCCGCCATTGGGTTTTAGATAGATAGATAGATAAATGGACAGACAGACAGACAGACAGACAGATAGACAGACAGACAGACAGACAGATAGATAGACAGACAGACAGACAGACAGACAGACATAGATAGATAGATAGACAGACAGACAGACAGACAGACAGACATAGATAGATAGACAGACAGACAGACAGACAGATAGACAGACAGACAGACAGACAGAGATAGATAGTCAGATAGATAGATAGACAGACAGACAGACAGATAGATAGATAGATAGATAGATAGATAGATAGATAGATAGATAGATAGATAGATAGATAGATAGATAGATAGATAGACTGGCAGACACATGTTCCTTTCATAACAGTGTTCCTCCTAATTTATAGCAATTTCCTTTTGTTATCCCCCTCGCCCCGCCCCCTCACACACACACACACACACACACACACACACACACACACACACACACACACACACACACACACACACACTGTCCTTCTATTAGGCTGCCGATAGCTACTCAGTGCCAAGAGGAATGTGCCGCCACTCTGATCCATTCGCTGCTATTAATTCGTTATCATGGTCTGCGCTGGAAGACGACTCCTGCTGACGGACCAGCAGATTGTGCTGCTAGCTCTGACACACGAGGCCGGACTGCCCCTGCACCACAAATAAGGAAACCCCCATATTCACTGCTGCCTTTCATTATTGGCAGTAATTGAAACATGACTCAAGTATATGAATTACCTCTAGACGATTCCCCCCCATTGTGACTAACTCCAGCCCAGCTTGATGGGGCCAGGTAGAGTTAAGCACATCAATTAACTGCCTTCCTCTCCTGCACGACGCAGACAGGCCAGCTGCTAATCAGCCGTAGCTGCTGCAGACTTCAAAGCCCACGCACGGGCAGGGGGGGGCGGGCACGTGTTCGCCGGCCCCTATTTCAAGTGCTGCGCCGGGACTCCAAGAGGTTAACCGAAGTTCAGCGGGGGATTCCGAAGTTTCCCAAGCTCCTCTTCATGCTTAGACCTTCAAACAGGTTAACCGGAGCGATGAGAAAATAAACATGTTCACTGGATGATTCAGATCTTTACAACTCCTTTTCTTTTTTAGCACGGATACTTTGTAATATACAAAGTCTTAACATTAAATCAAAGACTGAATCACGATAAAAGTGCAGTGTATCATCTGCTGACCAGGTACTTGGTGTTTACTTTCCCAACATTTAGTGTTGAGTATTGATGAAAAATACTTTTTTTTGGCATACAGCACTGTATATATACACAGACACACATATATATAATATATCGCTTCATCGTTTGGGAACCATCACTAGTTCCATCACGTTGATGGAAGAAAACCTCAAACCACAGAAGTCATTTAAGTTACTCAGTGAGATATATTGTTACAATTGTGTCAATGGGACTTTTGTCCCCCTAATGAGTGTGAAAGGTGTGGGGGGGGGGGGGGGTGGCTTACCTGAGATGCTGATCAGGCTGAGCACTTTGGTGCCTGTTCAGATCCCCCATGTTATCCAAAGTAGGGGGCTGATAGCCCAAATGATTTGTATTGATGTGATAATTAGACAGCAGTTCATTAAAATAATGCTGCAAAAGCAGAAGATACTAACAAGCATCAGGATTACTTAGATTGTAAAAGTAGAAATTATTAGATATTCATCCTCCAGGATTAACTCATGGTCCCTGTTATGTCTTAATTTAAACATTATTGTCTGTTGTCCGAGACAAATGCATCTCAAAATTGCCCATGTTCCATACAAGATCAAAGAAACATCACAGATGATTAGTGTTCAGCGATGTCAGTATGTTTCTTTAATTGTTTATTGTTTTATCGTGAAAAGTCACTTAGTGACCTATATGGAATTAAGAAAATCAAAAAATATAATTGTATGGCTATACGGTCGATGCTCAACAATTTTGTATAATCCAAGATATATATATATATATATATATATATATATATATAGGAGATAATTCCCACACTGTAGATATATGTCTCATTTTTATCACATTATTGTCCTTAACACACTCCCTTAACACACTTCCTAACGCATCTCTATGCCTGGCAACAGTTAGGACTTTATGTTGACATCCTTAACATTGGAAGATAGCTAAATTGCCAGTCGATCCTGGGGTCCATTGTTCCTCGACTTACTTAATCATTCTTCCAGTAATATTGCTGATTTACAGTATTGCGATTTTAGAATCAGTACTCCACGAGTCCATCCATGGAATGTCTGGCAAGAACACAACACAAGTGGATTCCCTTTGGCCCGATGCGATTTTCAGTGACGAAACGAAAAGCGTATTAACATTATATCACAGTTCCCGTGAAGGTGCGATAGAAGTAAACAATTTTTATTTCACCCGAAAGCGAGTTAACTTCATTATGGAGGGGAAAACAGGTTGGTGTGCAACGTAAAACGAACCCCCCCCCCCCCCCCCCGCCGCCAAAAAAATGGTTACAATTAAACTAAATTATAGCAGAAGGAGGGGGGCATGGGCCAGCCCCCGTAATGCCGCTTGTCTCGCATGTCTGTCATCGCGGCTGAATGAGAAGAAGTGGCTTTGCCAGCTGCTCCCTGCTGTTTTTGTTGTTTCCTGTCTTGCGAAGAAAGAGAAAATGAGGCGTCAATTAATGAATTCGTCCCATTCTTTGTCTGACAGCCTCCGCATACGTAAGGTGTGGGCGGCCTCAACGCTTGTCCTCTCCGATTAATGTCTTTCACGGAGTGAAGCCCACCCCCCAAATAGAAGTAAGGAAGATAGCTATTCTGAGGGTTTGGTCTAGGCTGAATGTACCCCCCCTCCCTTAACCCCCCTTTAGTCTCTGTTCCCGCATTAATTGAGCTGATCAGATCAAGCAGATGAATCTGTCTTTGTTGTATTCAGATGTTTCGTTGACGTGTCTGTCTCCGCTATTGACGGCGATCTCCAAGCCCATTCAAATAGAGCTGTCGTCTTGGAAACGCTAACAGCCAGAGAACCTCTTTAACAGTATTTTATTATTTTGGAACAAATGTAAAACTGTTTTTAAAAGGGGGGCGGGGGGGGGGGGGGGGGGGGGGGGGGGGAAGGAAGACATCTCCCCCTGGGTTTGCCGCTCAGAGGAAGTGAGAAAAATATGTATCTAATTTAATGCAATTAAGACCCTCACCCGCTCTTTAGTGATGAATTAGACTAATTTTGCCCACAGTTTTGCGAGTCTGGCTCGGTAACATGTATGCGGTCTGGCGGGAAAGGAGGGTGGAGGGAGGCGGCTCTCCCTTCCAGCCAATGGGGAGCCCGATGACCTGCCTAACAACGAATTAGGATGCGAAACCACGGCGGCCTTGAACCCTTGCCACCAGGATGCCGCTTCTCGCTTTCTGCCGCCTCATTAGCACGCACGACCCCGGCTTCTGGGGCACAGCGAGTCTGATGAGGGGGAAACAAAATGGCGGAGGCAGCCTTGTATTAAAATGCAAGTACCTGCCTGGTAAACAAACGCGCAGGCGGAAAATGGTGCGGTGGTTACGGTCCCCGTCTTTTTTCTCGGTTGAGCTCTCGTGCGGAAGTTCAAACGAGCGCCCTTAAAGCATAGACACCCCCATTGTACTGCAAAGCCACAGCCAGACTTAAGTGTCAGCAATAGCAAAAGCGAGGCTACCTTTCATTCCCTTTAGACTTGACATATAACCAGAATTAGCATTCGCTAAATAGCTAAAAGCTAATTTTCGAACAGTTGGCTTTCTATATCATTCTAATTGTGCGATTCTGAATGCTTGTGTATTAGCAAACGGAACATGCTGTCACCAGGCCATCGCGCAGCCCGCAGTGCCAAGTGGCCCCTTGTGCTCTGGCACCCATCATGGGTTCAAAGTTAGCCCAGTTGAGAAAAAAAAAAAGGAATCAGGTCTTTGCATGTCAAAAAATAAACGTATGGAAATGCAGCTGGAGAAGTTTGTCTCTGTCCGGCATCAAGTGTGAAATTCACCATGGCGTTGGGGTGCATGTGGGAATTCCTTGTCACAAATAATTACCTCTACTAAGAGGCCGGGGCAGCCAATTCACTCGTTTCGTGGAATCGCTGTAAAATCCCATCTCCTTTAGCCCGCTAGGCGCGGCGAGACACTCAGGAACTGGTTCAGCAGGGGAGAAAAATCTGTCGCTTAGCTAATGGCTTTACAGTAAAGTAAGTCTGAGCGAATGAACTGCGTTTATAGATCTGTCGCCATTCAGTCATGGAAAATCCGCAGATACTTCATTTGCACCTAGATTTTATTATATCCTTCTACTTTCAGATCCAAATGGAATTCCATCACTTAAATTTTACAACAAACTTGTTGGTTATTTAGCACAGTTTCTGGTAGAAAGCAATGACTACACTGGATAACAATTTATACTTCAAGAGAAGACGTTCGCCTTGCACCACAGTACTTTATCAATACCTTAAATTTTATCCCCTCCATGCACATACAATAAATCACGTAAATCATGGTGAAAAATGGGGGCTTTTATTCCATAGTTATCAGTGGCCCATAATTTTCCATTATGACCTGCTGTTATGATGTTATCTCCCACACCTTTTATAATCCCAAGTACCAAGGACTTCAGGACAGTGTGTCATCTGAAACATTCGATCTTCACTAGCAAATTCTCCTAATTACTCCACCTTGCACTTCACTGTAATAATTAGGTCAGAGTGTATGGCGCCCCCTACTGGACGACTCCTGTTGCTTTTAAGCACAGGAGGTTTATTGTGTCTGCAGTGTTTAAAGGCTTAGCTTTGTTCCTGAAGACAATGACTACAGGATTTTTTTTTAACTGCTTAAATGAACACATCTTTATTTGCTGACTGCATTATCTTCTTACAACAAGGATCATGTTGCATGACACGAGTATGCGAGATATCAGTTGTGTACTTAATAATGTGTGATGCCTGACGAGTACAGAAAATCTGCTTTTGAGAAAACATAGCAAGCAATATGAAAATATAATAGTCTGTGTACATTCTCTCCTTCCTC
The DNA here is from genome assembly GCF_023856365.1 of Brienomyrus brachyistius. Classification (NCBI taxonomy): domain Eukaryota; kingdom Metazoa; phylum Chordata; class Actinopteri; order Osteoglossiformes; family Mormyridae; genus Brienomyrus; species Brienomyrus brachyistius. The sequence goes on from NC_064539.1 coordinate 29,086,375, forward strand.
ATATACAAAATATTGTTAATTTAAATATAATTTGTCTCAAGGTGCACCCTTCTGTTAAATACAGAAAAAAACCATACTGTATAAAGAGTTTATAACAAGCCGACTACATGAAGTTACATAAATCTTAAAGGAAGTAGATCCTTACACTAATAATTAATGTGATGTCCTACAAGGTAAACACAATCCTAAATACTGTTTTCTTAAGAGCAATATCTTTATTGTACTGATTTAAGTATTTTTTTTCCATGAAATGCTTTAAGAGGAAGTTTTTGCGTTTGTGGGACAATGATGGCAAAATTATGCCATGATGTGGTCAAGTAAAATGATCACCGATTTATGAATGTCAGTATTATTACAATTAAGGGGTCCGGGGGGTTTTGGGGGGGATTTACGTGTTTTTAGTGTTTATTTTAAAGTCTCTTGTTCTTGCTGCTGCTTGCGCACTCTCCTAACAGGGCTTTCGGATACACACCAAAGCCCCCCCCTTTGTTTCATTTACAAAAGCAGCTGGCAGTAAACTTTGCCCCCTGAAAGAGCAGGGAATGCTGGGATAGCTCCGCTCTGGGAATCCGACAGGATCACGGAGCTGAATCCGACTGCCTCTCGCTTTTTTCTTTCAGCCGCAAACAAAGCGACGTTCAGATCCGATCGCACTTTACCACGTTAATCTTTCCGAGGCAAACAAACAAAACAACCAGGATTTGTATTCATTGGGCCCAGCCAAATTTTAACCAGCCGGCCTTTAATCATCCATATTCCTGTTCTTGTTATGTTGTTTTTTGAACAAATAAGAAGGTCACTGGATATCACGGATGGGATCTCTGATAGTTAAGCATGCAAAACTTTAAATGGCATGCAGCCCTTTGTCACAAATCATGTCATTCTTGAACTAATTTCTATGCATGAATGTATAGACACGATATTACAAAGAGAAACACCATACTCTCACAACCGAAACACTTTGAGACATAGCCTTAACTAACAAATATCACGTTATTTTATCAGAGACAGCCTATGTACATTCACGGACATTTCTTTTTCCATAAATTTTTACTCACCTCACCGTGTGTAGGGACGGCCCGCATCTTGCGGTGCATTTGCGACATCTACCGGCACCCGTTCGAGACATTGACGGAGTGCTGAAAGAGATAAGAGAGCAAACGGGGGGGAAGGAAGGAGATGAGGCAGAAGGACCAGAACGAAAACGCAAGAAGTGCTGTGCGTGTGTGGAGAGGCGCACACTCTGAAATCCCCTGTAGAAGACTTAGCTACCCCCTAGCGAGAGGACAATGGCACTCTGGACACTGGAAACAAGGTGATGCGTGACTGTGAATCCTTAGGGTTCGCGGAGGTCATCGTCATTGAGAAGGGGTGACATCACCACAAAGGATCTCGACGACAGCCTTAGAAACACAAGCGGCGACCATTTTGTATGTAAAACAGGACGTGCCCCCCGGTTCCCACACATTCGGCGCAAGTGCCGTAAAATAAAAACGGGGAAGATGATGTAACCCACCACGCCATGATCTGAGCGATTACTCAGGCCTGGTAGAGAGTAATGTCAATTAAATGCAACACAAAGTCTGAGCACTAATTTGTGACTCTGAATGTGTTAAGTTAGGACTAATATGGGAAATGAATTGTATGTCAGTTATGTATCAAAGTTAAATAAAATTTTAATTGATATATGAAAAATTTAAATGTGATTCCTGAAATTGATCTGTTAATTTATAAAAATTCACATCTTTCTACCTCGGTAATAGATCAATTTATGGCCTTTTATATAGAGTATTATTATTTTCAAAATGTATATTTTGACTATTTATTAATGTACGTTACCATATTTAGTGACGTGTTAATTCTCATTGGTCCTGAATCATTTTATGTTTGCAAGCCTTTGAGTATCAATGATTTAATTTCCCTGCTTTGGCTATTGCTCCTTTACTGGAGCTGACCCAGTGTCCCAGCACAGAAACTGGTCAGACGACATCTCAAACAGGGTGAACACGGATCAGCCATCTATTCCAGTGACTGCCCAGGCGCTCTCTGGGTACCACTCGTCTGATTCATAATTCATTTAATCACAGGCTACATAACTCACATTTTTTTTCATTTGTTTGTTTTGACATTCTGTGTAAGTAATTCTAAAAGTGAGCCTAAAATCCACCCCGGGATTCAGCTGCCAAGGATTCTGACAGCTTCATTTGCAGGCGTCGACTTTGATGTCTCCTACTGTCCGCTACGCGTTACATCTGAGAGCAGACGCTTGTGGGAATGATGGCATGAACTCGAGAAAGTCCATTTTCCTCTGCATCTGCTGTAAACCTGCATCCGGCTTCGCGCTCACCTGCCGTTCGCCCCGCGAAAGGCAGCTCCGCACGGTCTCTCGTTTTACGGAAACGGAAGCACGTGTTTGTCAGTGGAAACAGTTCTAATTACTGCTTGTTTCATACGTCTCCCGGGGACCCATTAAATTTTAACCCGGAATGAATCTTGACTATGACAGATTCTTGGTTTATTGACTTTGACGTGCTTTCGCAAAGCACAAAAAACACAATGAAACTGATCGCTGACGATGCTAAATATCAGTAAAACTATTGCCACAGTCTTAATACAAGCACGAGGTGGAATTCTTTGCTCAAGTTCAAAGTTATGATTAACTTTGCCAGGATATTTTTAGGATATATCATTAGCTAACGGGTAGGCCCAAAAAATGAACAGTAGATTGAAAAGAGTAATTATAGGTACTTAGTTATGTCTTAAATATACTGTACTGACTTGGCTGGATCCTCAGGAGTGTCACACGCAGGCAAAAGGCAGCAGGTTACTAGAGATATAACAAGTCAACTTAAGCAAAAATGTAAATATCAGTTAGATACATAAATAATAGCAGAGAGAAATTCTTGGTGAAACAATTAATATTTTAGATTTTTTTGATAGCATTTTACATCAACTGCAACTTCATAATGCATGTAAGTATACCTTAACACCCTAATGTACCTTACCAGCTACAGTAGTAAGAAACATTATAATTGTACAATCATATAATGTTTTTCATGTATATGAAAGCTGGTAAGGTATGTTGTGATGCTTATGAATATTCTATGAATGCATTATAAAGGTATTGTGAAGGTGCAGTTATTGTAAAGCGTTACTGATTGTTTAAGCTTTAGGAATCCTCAATCCTTGCAGGTTATTTAATTTATTTCGGCTAAAATAATTTGATATTAGGTCAAGAGATTGGAATGCAGTAATACAAGAGTAGCTTGAAGTATCGGGGGGGGGGGGGGGAGGGGGGGGTGGTGGTAGCCATCGATCCATTCATATGAAACAAACCTGGACAAACTGGAAAGAGAAAATGCAGTGCCAGTATTTCCAGCCCCCCCGACGGGCAGCCTTTGGGCAGGGAAACTCGTAGCCACTGCGATCATCAAGCCTTTCAGCGACCTACTAAAGATGAGATTTTTTTTCCTTATGTAATCATAAGCGCTAGTAAGAACAATTTATTAATAGCAAAATTCATTAGCAAAAGTCTCTTTTAGCTCGTCACATTTTGCCCAGGCTTAAAATTTACCCTGACAGTGCCTTGAACTCCAGGAACGTGACGTAAAGAAATCAAGAGACGTTTAAAAATAAAAAAAAGGCTAAAAATCTTCTTATAGTCCCCACCCCCCCCCCCCCCCCACTTAGTGCAGTGTCTCGTAAAGGAGAAGTGGTCCGCTTCCTGCCCTGGCAAGTGTCAAACAGGCCATTCCCGGGGGGCGAGAGTGGCTTGACAAATGCTGTGAAACGCTGGGGTGGTCGACGGGAGGGCAGGCAGAGGGCGGAAATTTACCCACATTCTGTGGCGATGCTGCTAGCCCCGCCTCCATAGGCCCTTTCCGCCCTGCGTCCTCCATCAAGGGCCATCGCTCACGTCCTGCCGTCACGGTCTCGCGAGCACCAAGTCTGAGGTCAGCAGCAGCCACGGACATCCCCCCTCCGGCCTTGACATCCGGCTGGCCCAAGATGTCACACGTGGCCTCGTCACACGTGTCACCGGCCTCTTATTTATTTATTTCTCTGTTACCGCACTGGCATTCGTCTGCTCCGCCAGCCCCCATGTCCCTCTGCACCAGTTCCACTCTTAAGAAGATCACCATTTTTTTTTTTTGGGGGGGGGGGGCAAGAGAGCACCTCAACAGGCCATGCTTGGCTGCCGTTGGCTCGGTTTCTGTGTAGAGGCTACGGCTGGAATCGAGTAAATAGTTACTTTGACTTTGTGGACGAATATTTCGAGGGTAGATGAAGGGTGGACGTGACGGCAGACTCCTTATCAGCCGCAACAAATGACCTCCGCTCCCCGACGCAGGTCATCCTCTTTGTTGGAAGGAGAGAGAGAGCGAGAGAAGAGGAGAAAGGGAAGGCTGTCTGGTGGGGAATCTCAATGAGCAGCCGTGAGCACCCCTGGTTTTCATGGGGGGGCCAGGTGACCATCTGCCCCAAGAGCGGATTGACGTTTCTCCCCGCCCCCTTGTCCTATGATCCCCCAAGGGAAGGGGACCGAGTGTTGGCAGCTACGTCTCTCATATGCAAGAATTTCCAGAGGACTCCTCTCCTTAGATGCATTGTCTGGTGAAACAAGAGGGGCGCATCCATAAAGGACAAAATTGTCGAAGCAATTTTTAAGGAAGAAGAAAACAGCGTAGCGCTCATCAGTTAGTCAACCAGACAAGGAATAAGGGCTGCAGGAATCACCTAACATACGTCTTCCCCAGCATTTGCCACGACTGTGAAACTGTTTTTCATTTACATTTATTTACTCGTAATTATGACAGAAGATGGCTGTTACACCTAGTCAGAGATTTACCCGAGACATGTTCCGCTTCTTAATGCCCTCCATAGCTTTTCTCTCCAAGAACTCTGTCGGGTAAATAAACAGAGAGAGTAGATAGGAGCTGTGTGACAGATGGCCCCGACCTGCATTCTACCAGCTCTCTGTCTTCTTGGACTGTAGGGTATGCTAGCCTTGGACAGCCTGATACTCAAGCAGATAACCACAGTGAATGGTCAACGTGATATTTACCAGAGGACACTGGAAGCCGTGGGGATCCTGCAGCCTTTGTGGGCAGGTTTCCCCTGCTCGGAAATGCACGGACACGAGGCCAAGCAGCTGAAGCGTCTGAGAAGTTCCACTCAGCCACGGACGAGATCTGTGACTCAAACTGAATGTGGGAGGCAATGTGTGGCAGATTGCATCAGAAGTGGCTGCGGAAAATTGATTTTGGTTTCCAATTGCAGCTGCACTGCATATTTTGCGATCTCTGACACCACGCACTAGCCTGTGTCTCTCGCGCATAATTGTCTGTGCCACGACTTTGATCGCATTTTTTAAATCCATAGTGAATCACATGGCATACAATTTTTACAGCGAGGTTTCCTAAAAGGGTACAACAGATGTCTACCTACTGGGATTTAGCCTCATACCAGAAGGACCAAGAAGGGCCCCATTGTTGTGAGCTCACATTATGGATTTAACCCTCGTCACCCTGATGAATTATACAGCTTAATAGAAATAGAAAATCCCTTTCGGGTATGAGCTCAGAAATGAAATTTATTACGAGCGGCTTTCAGAACGACTTGTGGCTGTTGGAAATTCATGCTTATTTTTGGCGAAAGGATTCACCGGAGAGATCCGTTGAAGGGCCCATCTGTTGCGACAGGTTGTTGATCCTCCATCTGAACATCAAAGACCGAGAAACAGGTGGAGGGGGGCGAATGTGGGTGCTTACCTGGAACAGTGAAGGTCTGTAGGACTCTAAACTCTTGAGCTGCTTGGGATGCATAGGGACGGGCCGAATGATTTCCATCCAAAATTTTCAGCAATGAATTAAATTACCAGGGTGAAACTGTGAATGTTTTAGATGCCGCTAAACTGATTAATACCGTTACCAAAGTGACATCTCAATTTTCCCGAAGAAGTGATTTGAAAGCTTGCAGTTTCGTAAACGAGCAGCCCTCACAGACTGCAGCTTGCAGCAGCCTGGCCATTTGACAGTGGAGTGTGCTAGATGTGACTTTCACAGTCCACTGGCAGCTTGTGGAATCCATCGCATCTGTGACTCGGTAGTTGATTAATGAGCCTTTCAGTCCATCTCTGCCAGGTGAGGTGGGGCCATGACTTTGGTCTAGACTCCACTGATATTAGCTGAAGTAGAGATACTTTCCCCTTGTAACAGAGTAAATATTCCAATGGCTCTAATTTAACCAGCTATGACAATGTACCACAAATACAAAACGAAACGCTAACACCACACAAACATAAGTCCTCTTAACTATCTTACTATGTTCAGGGTGGCCAACAAGAAGTGTAGATCATTTTAAAGTTTATTTTTTTTATCCATTGTTCAAGAGATTCGTAGACCAAAGCCTTTTGGTGATCTCAAAATTTAGGCTGAACATCATGGAACAATCTGCTTCTGCATGTTTGACCGGCGCCAATATTGTCCACGTTTATAGCTCGGTTAAAAACCCCTTCTTATTTTTTGACTTTTAATTCAATGTAGGAGCTGTCTACTGTCGTGATGTCGTATGTGTTTGTCCTCATTGCGTCTCTGATTTGGACACGCTTTGTGTCGACTCCGGCTGTCTGAAATAACAATCTCAGTTTGTTTCAGTCCAGTTTATACGAATAAACCGGACTTGAACTTCAAAGTATGTAACTAATCGGTGATCGATGGTTTTGTTTTTGTTGTTACAGTGTCATCTAGCAAGTTGTAGTTTTGTTTCCTATCAGAAAGATGGAACCATGCAATAATTCACTGCCGGGGTACATTTTTATCTTGATACAAAACCATGGGGCTGTCAGAATGGCGAGAAATGAATGGCATGGTAAAATGTAGTTAAGGTAATTATATTTTATGTTATGAGGAATGATTTACAGCAGAAGAATGGTTTATTGTGATTTGAGTGGTTGAGGTAATGAAGTTGCCCTTGGTTCGGTCCGGTTGACCAACAACCTGCTTATGGAAGAAAGACTGAGTCATTTGGAGGTTATTTGGCTTTAGGTCCGGACTACATTCTTTACCCAGGGAACAGGGTTTGCCAACCATCAGTCTAATTCTGCTTGTGACTTTATTTGTTTATTTTGGTGGCTATATTTTTTCCATTCTCTTCTTATTTTGCATTGGGTTTTTCATCTTTTTGGTGCTTTTAGATCTTCCACTTGGGGTCTGATGCATGGCTGCATTGCCTCATCCTTGCCAGATTTCCAATAACAAACAGGATCCCAAAGTGACATGAATACAGCCTCTCCCTGGGTTACGATGGAGCACTGCGACCAAGGCGGAAATATCATAAGATGAAAATACAGTTTAATACACCTAGTACCAGCATAGTACACCTAAGCTAACCAAACACAGGCTAGCCTAGCCCACCTTAAACACGCTTAGAACACGTACATTAGCCTACAGTTGGGCAAAAACATTAACACAAAGCTTAACGTATAACAAAGTGTTGAATATGTCATGTAATTTATTCAGTCATGTACTGAAAGTGAAAAGCACTTACCCATCATAAAGTCAGAATAGTGTAACACAGACCATCGTAACCCGGGCAGCATCTGTATAATGTAGTTATAATCTCTGAAGATGAACAACTCACCGAACTATGAAGTATTAAAATATGACCAAAGGTGAGCTGTGAATGAGCTTTACCTTTTGGGTCCCTAATACAATACAGCTAGTAACTAAAACGTTGAATGAAAAACCAGCTTGTTTTATTAGTGGCCCTTAAAACGAAAGTTCTGAAGAACCAATTCTTGCTTATCTATAGCAGCACATTTGGATTTATAGAGCTAAAATTAACAGCTGCTCTTACAAAAGCTCCTGCAGTGCTGCACATAACATCCCTAATTGAGATGGTCGGCGAAGAGAAATAAGCGTCGTCCCTCTTGATGTCTGGTCCGTATGTTCCGGAAGAGAGGCGGTGCCTCACCTCACCCAGGAGGGCCACAGAACTGCACCTAATAATTCTGCTCTGACAACTTTGTTTACCCATGCAGCCAATTTAATAGAGGCATCTTCTGCCCAACAATGCTGGAGAATAAAACAGGGCTGAATTGTACCCCAATTACCGTGTACTGAACAGTTCAGAGACGTGCGGGAAACACTACTGAGACTCACGAAACAATGTAAATGAAGACGTGGACTGCAGCTCCAAGCAGAAACAACGACTGCAAAAACAATTCATGGATACTGGAAGGCAAATGCCCATCTCTGAAACAGCCCTTAAACCTAATGTCAAGCATCCATACATTAATTCTTCCCAATAGCAGTGTTTTGTTTGCAAGCTTGGGGACTAACCCCGTAAAGTACAGTTGACAGGCCAGGGGATGTTGCAGATAAGGTCCTATGACCTGATTCCAGTATCCCCCAGTTTGCATCATGTGTCCCTGTATGGAGTGTCCGTCTGTGTGGAATGTCCCTGTGTTAAATGTCCCTGTGTTTAAATGTCCCTTTGTGGAGTGTGTCCCAGTGTGGAGTGTCCCTCTGTGTGGAGTGTCCCTGTCCGGAGTGTCCCTCTGTGTGGAGTGTCCCAGTGTGGAGTGTCCCAGTGTGGAGTGTCCCTGTGTGAAGGTGTCCCAGTGTGGAGTGTCCCAGTGTGAGGAGTGTCCTGTGTGAAGTGTCCCAGTCTGGAGTGTCCCAGTGTGGAGTGTCCCAGTGTGGAGTGTCCCAGTGTGGAGCCGTCACTGGAAGCCTCCTCCTGGAGTCCCATCACACAGCTTAGGCTGAAGGAGCCAAAGGCATGAACTCATGTTCGCTCTGTTTTTCCGCTCAAACTTCGGTTCATAAGTCCTGCATAAACTTCCTTTGCTCTTTGAACAAAGAGACCCTAATTAGACGAACTACAAGACTCGCCGTGCATTATGGCGAGATCAGGCGGATTATGTAATATTCTCGCCCACTCCCCCGTTTCCTCATCTGTCATCCTTCATTCTAAATTTCACCCTTTCTTTCTGCATCTCGATTCAATGCGGCAGGCCGGTGAGTCAGCTGCGAGGGTTCCGGTCCACCCCGGGCCGACCGGGCAACCCGGCCACCTCCTCCGTGTGACCCGGATTCACCGCACTGACGCAAAACGAAGGATGTCAGCTCTCATACGCTGCCTCGGTAGCGCGGCCCTTCGCTTCACTGCAGACAGTGCGCCCTCCACTGTAACACCTGCATAAAGGCATTTTACAAAGCAACAGACTTACATGAGCTGATGTAAACTGTCTTAAAGTGACAGTTCAGGATTAAGGGCACTGAGGAGGGTAAATGAAAATAAAGAACTGATTTGCGATCAGTGTCAGCTTCCTGTATGAACATGCGTGGTGTGTATGCAGGCACAGTCGGGGAGACTTTCAGCTGTCCTCTGCGTCTCATTGCATGTCTGTGCCGTGTTGCACATGGCTAGCGGTCACCAGCTCCGAATCCGCCTCGGCGCTCCGTACAGTTTAATCGCGACGGGAAATGGGGAAAAAAAAGAATCGGAATGGAACGCCGAGTTCAAGGACGAGTTGGCGCATCTCAGCCGCCTCGGCGCATCTCAGCGTGGCGTTCTGCAAAACGGGACAAAACAGGGGATACCTGCAAACCTGCACCCCCCCCCCAGGTGCAACGCAGCCAAACGCTGACACGCCCCAGCGCAATAAGGGGCCTCGCAGCAGTGAGACAAGACAGCAGAAACGAGCGAGAGAGAGTGCAAGAAAATAAAGTGAGTGGGTGGTGGAATCCAAGCTAACATAAATTGCCTTCCCTACAGACACTTGTCTAGGCAAAGAATTTGGGGATCTTCAAACAGAGTAGTCATAGAATTTCAGTTTATTGTTCGGGAAAAACCAATATGTGAGTTGCAGATGGGACAATATCACAGATTTAATATCATTGGTTTGAATGCCTGAATTCTTGCTAAACAACATTACAAGGTACCTCTCTGTTTTTTTCTAGCATTAACTCCATGGCTTCTATATAAGCTGCCCCCCCACACACACACACAGATGACAGAAAACATTAGATTCCTGCAACATATGGGTACCTTTAGGCTGAATTTTATGCTAATGAGGCACATGACATCACATACACGTGCGGAGCGCCACTCGTAGGCGGAAAGGAGAGCTATGAAGCTTAGAAGGAAGCATCTGTTAGTTAAGCTCGACAGAATCTGAAATCTTAGAGGTGAGCCAGTGTGGGCTGGAGCTCCATCACTGTTAGAAAGGCAGAAAAGGCGGCCCTCCTCCACAGTCCACCAGAAAGCCTGAACATCTGGATACTTCCTATGTTGCAGCAGTGGGAATGGAGCCCACCTCCCACTGTCTTCCTGAAGGGCCTTGCCCCCTGAAGTGAGAAGACTGTGAGATTAGGCTTCGCTCGCACTGTGGGGCATCTGAGAGGATCTCTGTCACATCTCAGGAGGAAGGCACCAAATGTCACAAAGCTGGAATTCTGTCAGGAGGGTTATAGGTTCAAATCCGATCAAGCAAATAAATAAATTCTTGCATTGCCGCATTTCTGCCATATTTTCCATTTGCCGACCCATCTTTGAGGAGAGCTGGGCTTTTAAGAGCTTTTAAGGATATAATAACTAAACTGCAATGTACTGAATCTAGATATTCTGCAGCTCAGGAAAGAATATTCAAATCTTCTAGATGCTCAGCACAAAAAACTGTTTATCGCGATGCAACGGACATCTTGGTTTTTGCCCCGGGAAAAAATTGGTTTGCCGTGCATTTACATGCTGATAAACTGGTGGGACGCATCTCGCAGGCAAACATGCGTGCTTACATAAGCGCCTGTGCTCTTATAAACAGCACCCCTCCCAGTGCGGCAGACGCCTCCACAGCTGGAAACTTCCCGGGCCGGGGGCAGCGGTTAGCGGAGCTCGTCCTTCATGCAGCCGATGCGCCGACGGGAGAGGAGAAAAAAAAAAATGCGAGGCCTAACTCAGCGCATTTTTTTTTCCGCGCTCTGCAGCTCCGACACGCCGACGGAGTGATTTACCCCGACGGCTAAAGCTGCAGCAGTCGGGCCGGATTGCAGGCTGCGCAGCCCAGCGCATCATGCGCAGCCCAGCGCTGATACCCGAGCGTGAGCTATTCTTCGTAATTAATCAGCATTAATATGATTGGTAAAATTATAGCAGTGGTGATGTAGAATAACCCAGAGGAAAGAACCACTAAAGAACGTGGACGTCAGCGTGGTGAGGATCAGTCATAGCCGGACAAAAAAGCTTTTATACCAACAGGGCAACAATTCATTAAATAAATCCATTTCAGGATGCAGCATCATTTATAGAGAAATAAATCCATTTTGGGGCGAGTGGGGGGGTGGGGGTGGGATGTTATTCTTCAGCTGTTATAATGGCATCCTGGCTCAAAAGCAGGAGATTGGCTATTGTTCGGAAAGCAAATAAAAATCAGATTTGATGGCCGAAATGCTGCTGTCGGGTGGGTGCTCAAAGTGGGGGTGGGGGGCCTGAATCCGGGTTCATTTTAACCCTACAACCAAGTCGACAAAGAGCAGGTCATCCCACAGCACTGTGAGTTTAATGCCATCTTTAATAGAGTTTTATACAAAGGCAAAATCATTCTGTGGTTGGAAAAGAACAGATCCTGTAGCCTGTTACAGAAGGAAAACCTAAGAAAAACCAAGAGAACTTTGCATTTGAGTGAAATATTCTCTTTATGGCTAAAACACATCCAAAAAGTATAAATCGGCTGTGTCTAGGTCAGATTTATGTCTGTTTTGTTCAATTTACAAATTGGAATGGATCTTATAGTCATTTTTTCTTCAGAATATTCTTTTAAAGAAGTAATATCTGTGGATTCGTCCAGCCGTATACCAGCTACTATTTACTATGTGGTGGTGGGGACACCTGAAGCTGGTTCCAGCCTATCACTGGGTATGAGGCAGAGGTACGCTCTGGATGGGATGCCAGCCTATCACTGGGTATGAGGCAGAGGTACGCTCTGGATGGGATGCCAGCCTATCACTGGGTATGAGGCAGAGGTACGCTCTGGGTGGGATGCCAGCCTATCACTGGGTATGAGGCAGAGGTACGCTCTGGATGGGATGCCAGCCTATCACTGGGTATGAGGCAGAGGTACGCTCTGGATGGGATGCCAGCCTATCACTGGGTATGAGGCAGAGGTACGCTCTGGATGGGATGCCAGTCTATCACAGGGCATGAGGCAGAGGTACGCTCTGGATGGGATGCCAGCCTATCACTGGGTATGAGGCAGAGGTACGCTCTGGATGGGATGCCAGCCTATCACTGGGTATGAGGCAGAGGTACGCTCTGGATGGGATGCCAGCCTATCACTGGGTATGAGGCAGAGGTACGCTCTGGATGGGATGCCAGCCTATCACTGGGTATGAGGCAGAGGTACGCTCTGGGTGGGATGCCAGCCTATCACTGGGTATGAGGCAGAGGTACGCTCTGGATGGGATGCCAGCCTATCACTGGGTATGAGGCAGAGGTACGCTCTGGATGGGATGCCAGTCTATCACAGGGTATGAGGCAGAGGTACGCTCTGGATGGGATGCCAGCCTATCACTGGGTATGAGGCAGAGGTACGCTCTGGATGGGATGCCAGCCTATCACTGGGTATGAGGCAGAGGTACGCTCTGGATGGGATGCCAGCCTATCACTGGGCATGAGGCAGAGGTACGCTCTGGATGGGATGCCAGTCTATCACAGGGCATGAGGCAGAGGTACGCTCTGGATGGGATGCCAGCCTATCACAGGGTATGAGGCAGAGGTACGCTCTGGGTGGGATGCCAGCCTATCACTGGGTATGAGGCAGAGGTACGCTCTGGATGGGATGCCAGCCTATCACTGGGTATGAGGCAGAGGTACGCTCTGGATGGGATGCCAGCCTATCACTGGGTATGAGGCAGAGGTACGCTCTGGGTGGGATGCCAGCCTATCACTGGGCATGAGGCAGAGGTACGCTCTGGATGGGATGCCAGCCTATCACTGGGCATGAGGCAGAGGTACGCTCTGGATGGGATGCCAGTCTATCACAGGGCATGAGGCAGAGGTACGCTCTGGATGGGATGCCAGCCTATCATTGGGTATGAGGCAGAGGTACGCTCTGGATGGGATGCCAGTCTATCACAGGGCATGAGGCAGAGGTACGCTCTGGATGGGATGCCAGTCTATCACAGGGCATGAGGCAGAGGTACGCTCTGGATGGGATGCCAGTCTATCACTGGGTATGAGGCAGAGGTACGCTCTGGATGGGATGCCAGCCTATCACTGGGTATGAGGCAGAGGTACGCTCTGAGTGGGATGCCAGCCTATCACTGGGTATGAGGCAGAGGTACGCTCTGGATGGGATGCCAGCCTATCACTGGGTATGAGGCAGAGGTACGCTCTGGAAGGGATGCCAGCCTATCACTGGGTATGAGGCAGAGGTACGCTCTGGATGGGATGCCAGCCTATCACTGGGTATGAGGCAGAGGTACGCTCTGGGTGGGATGCCAGCCTATCACTGGGTATGAGGCAGAGGTACGCTCTGGATGGGATGCCAGCCTATCACTGGGTATGAGGCAGAGGTACGCTCTGGATGGGATGCCAGCCTATCACTGGGTATGAGGCAGAGGTACGCTCTGGATGGGATGCCAGCCTATCACTGGGCATGAGGCAGAGGTACGCTCTGGATGGGATACCAGTCTATCACAGGGCATGAGGCAGAGGTACGCTCTGGATGGGATCCCAGCCTATCACAGGGCATGAGGCAGAGGTACGCTCTGGATGGGATGCCAGCCTATCACTGGGTATGAGGCAGAGGTACGCTCTGGGTGGGATGCCAGCCTATCACTGGGTATGAGGCAGAGGTACGCTCTGGATGGGATGCCAGCCTATCACTGGGTATGAGGCAGAGGTACGCTCTGGATGGGATGCCAGCCTATCACTGGGCATGAGGCAGAGGTACGCTCTGGGTGGGATGCCAGCCTATCACTGGGTATGAGGCAGAGGTACGCTCTGGATGGGATGCCAGCCTATCACTGGGTATGAGGCAGAGGTACGCTCTGGGTGGGATGCCAGCCTATCACTGGGTATGAGGCAGAGGTACGCTCTGGATGGGATGCCAGCCTATCACTGGGTATGAGGCAGAGGTACGCTCTGGATGGGATGCCAGCCTATCACTGGGTATGAGGCAGAGGTACGCTCTGGATGGGATGCCAGCCTATCACTGGGTATGAGGCAGAGGTACGCTCTGGATGGGATGCCAGCCTATCACTGGGTATGAGGCAGAGGTACGCTCTGGGTGGGATGCCAGCCTATCACTGGGTATGAGGCAGAGGTACGCTCTGGATGGGATGCCAGCCTATCACTGGGTATGAGGCAGAGGTACGCTCTGGATGGGATGCCAGTCTATCACAGGGCATGAGGCAGAGGTACGCTCTGGATGGGATGCCAGTCTATCACAGGGCATGAGGCAGAGGTACGCTCTGGATGGGATGCCAGCCTATCACTGGGTATGAGGCAGAGGTACGCTCTGGATGGGATGCCAGTCTATCACTGGGCATGAGGCAGAGGTACGCTCTGGATGGGATGCCAGCCTATCACTGGGTATGAGGCAGAGGTACGCTCTGGGTGGGATGCCAGCCTATCACTGGGTATGAGGCAGAGGTACGCTCTGGATGGGATGCCAGCCTATCACTGGGTATGAGGCAGAGGTACGCTCTGGATGGGATGCCAGCCTATCACTGGGTATGAGGCAGAGGTATGCTCTGGATGGGATGCCAGTCTATCACAGGGCATGAGGCAGAGGTACGCTCTGGATGGGATGCCAGTCTATCACAGGGCATGAGGCAGAGGTACGCTCTGGATGGGATGCCAGCCTATCACTGGGTATGAGGCAGAGGTACGCTCTGAGTGGGATGCCAGCCTATCACTGGGTATGAGGCAGAGGTACGCTCTGGATGGGATGCCAGCCTATCACTGGGCATGAGGCAGAGGTACGCTCTGGATGGGATGCCAGTCCAAAAATGCAACAGCTAATGTGGTTAGTTAAGAAAGCTACTCGGGACGGAGAATTGGCCTTACATCTAGTAGGTCCTTATTAAACTAGTGGTTATCTTCAAGGTATGTCATTGCCTACAGATTTGCACTGCCTCCTTACCCTGTCCTCATGCTAATGTTATGTACTTATGCTACCGTATGATCCTGTATGGCGTTTCTTCAGAAGCGTTTAGCTCCAGCTTGCAGCCAAGTGCTCCTGGCTGAAGAAGGCCATGGAGTGTCTCCTCTGGGACATGAGCCGCCCACTCTTCCTGGCACGTTCCCTCCCTCCTCGGGGTCCTGGGGAGACATTGTGGCAGGCAGGCCATTACTGACAGAGCGACAGGACCGTCCGTGGGGTACACCCCCCAAAGGCGGGTGCTGCTTCAGGCAAGTGCGCGCCTAATCGCTCGGCAAAAGGGCTTCGCCTCCCCACTTCGCCGGGCGGGACAAGGTGATAAATCGGTGCCCTGGTCGCCCGCCGCCACCTGCTCCATAGGCTGATTTTCTGCTCAGCCGCTCCCAGGAAGAATGTGGGGGGGGGGGAGGGGGGCTGTGCCTGTACGAGATGAGCAGAAGGAGCCGGAGTGGAAAAGGCGAGGAGACAGAAAGCATTATCCCCTAGTCTCACCTGAAACCCAAATGGGAAGGAGCCAGACAGCAGTGGGAACAGACAGACTGTGAAAAGCAGCCTGGTGGACTGACAATGCAGGAGATGCAACTCGCTTGGCGGTATTGTTCCGTCGCTCTTTAAAATATTTTATTGTTTTGATAAAGGCCATTTTTTACTTATTGTTTTGGTAATTGTTCTTCCTTTTAAGAAATGGAGCGATTTCTACACAAACCACCCTTGTCACCCTATCAAAGAAAAGAACATAGTCAATCTGTCAACAGATGCAGAGTTTCCTGATTTCAAGTCACCTTTGTTTTTCTTTTTGGGGGGGTTTGCAAGCTACGCCCCACTGCTGGAGGAAGTCGGATTTAAGGGGAAACGACATCCCATGTGAAAGGATCAGTTAATTGTGCTTTTCAGAAGAAGAAAAGATTAGGCAATAAAGATGAAGCGATAAAGATGTCTACCAGGAACGTGAGCACTGCTGAGATGCAGAAAACACCTGTATGCAGAGCATGTGGACGGTGCTGCAAGCCAGTTGCCTGGCTGTGGTCCAGCTGCCATCTTTTAAAGGCCCATCTGGGAGGAATTATCTCGCAGGCCGGACGCCACACTGCCTCAGGCAGCTTGGACACATTCACAAGCCCATCCCTTATCTCCATATTTCCAGCACTGTCCAACATGTCAAATAAAAACAAGCACTGCGTCTGATGGGCTTCCTGTCACTGTCTCCTCACTCTCAAGTCCCAGTTCCTGGTCCTCCTGCTTCCCCATCTGGGGCATCAGACAGGACAAGGACAGCCCCCCCCGGCGCCCCCCCCCCCCCACCCCCAGACCACCCCCACGCATCGGTGTCAGCACCTGCCCCGAGCACGTCCCTGACCATCACCACGCAGGTGAGCCACATGATTGGACTCAGTCAGGAGGCCTGATTAATGGGTCCCTCCCCAGCTACGGCACGTTCCATCAATCACGCTATTAGAGAGGAGCGCACGCCCCCCCTTCACAAAACAGGCTGGGCCCAGCCTAGCAGTGACGGCATTCATCTTAATCTCTGTATGCATTCAGCTGGGCAGGTCAGAGTCACCATGATGGAAAACAATAATATTCTCCTGTACAAATTACTCTGTGGAGACATGGCACCCTAAAGTCTTAAGCTCACCCCCCCGCAGCCCCCCACAGATGTTCTCCACATTGATTGTTTACAAGTCAGTTGTCACTTCAAAGCAAACGCCATCTTAATGAATAGTAATGATCGTGCGGAGCGTCCAAGACAGGTGATGCATAATGCCTTGTTTTTTTTTTAAATATTATTTTTGTTTTCGTTTTGTATTTTTATTTATTATTTTTCCAGTCACTATAACAGCAGGACGTCCCGGAACACTTTAGGAAAATCTACTTACGCTTTTCCCGTGGTATATTTATTTTTATTTAATTAAGTCATTTTTAAGGGAGGTTAATGCTTGGATGACCCGTAATGCCCACGCAGGCATTGTGACCAAGAGCCTGGATTTGATTTCTGAAAACGGAAAAAAATAAACTTAGAATAAGCTGTAACTTTCAGCACGGTAAAGTTAGTATTTTAATGATTTTATTTGACTGCATGGAGAGCATGCAGGTCCAAGACAGGGTTTCAAAATACAATGATGGTAAAAATGAATTTAATGAGTACAGCCTCGGAGTAAATAAAGGTGTGTCCCAGGTAGCTAAGGGCGCAAGGCCTGGGTGGGAAAGCCGCCCATCACAACAATGCACACGTGAGACTCGGAAACAGAACAGAGGAATGCTGGTTTCTGGATGTCAGAATTGACTGAATCATCCACCCACCCTTTTCCTGCACCCTGCCTATACCCGGTCTCCAGTACCCAGACCTATCCCAGAAGCTGCAGGTGGAAGGCAGGGAGTAACCCAGGATGGGGCGCCAACCCTTTGCAGGACATGCACAGCGGTCAGTCCTACGGAGCACTGGATAGCTCTGATTCACCTTTCCATGTGTTTGGACTGTGGGAAGAAACCCCAATCCTAGAGGAGTTAGCTAGCAGAGCTAACCGCTGCGCCACTGTGCCTGTCAACAATGAGTTATAATATTTATCATATACGTAGATGCTACTGCATTGCTGATTCCTTTGTTGTTTTTATGATCGCTTTAGCATGCAAACCATTACCAAGCCTTGAAATCCATCCTTACCGACTGAACATTTAGTGTGTTTAATTAGGTCAATGGAATACATCAATATTGTGCCGATGGAATAGACAAGACATAACAAAAACTAAAAATAATGCAAAGTTTGACCTTCTGAAAAAGTCAGATCCCTGATGTAATCATCTTAGGCTTAATCTAATAAATCAGATAGATTGTGATATTTCAGCCCGGGTGGGGGAGCGGCATGTGGTTTGGTGGCTGCAAACATCCAGAAACAACCTGCTAAGTGCATCTCCGTCACATCTGCAGTGTGTGTGTGTGAGAGTATCTAATGAGTTTCTAATGAGTATCTAAATAAACGTGCACATCACGGTTGGCTGGCACCCCCCTCCGGGCTGTTATCTCGAGGGATAGACCTCAGGTTCCTCGGCTGCTACGCATTAAAAAAAATGTAAAAATTCCACTGTACTGGGGGGGGGGGGTACCAGTGGTTTGCTGTATCAGTCCCTCCCCCCCACAAAAGATGTGACTCTGAGCAATTGCCCATCTCGCCGTGCCACGATCCGCTGCCGGCCATGACCCGCTGCCGGCCACGACTAGACAGCAATGCTTATGCCCGACAAGGCTGACAACTCGCCCATGTTGCAAACTTTATGCATATTTTACGGTTTTCTTTCCGCTCACATTTGGGATCCATAGTCAACCAGTTGCATTTTTGTGATTGGCAACCCAAGCAATCTCCCTTGCTGGATATTAATCAAGTGCCACCCCACAGACACCCCCCCCCCTCGGTTTGGGACGCTGCTCTCTTCTCTGCACACATTCAAGCACCAACACCCAGCTGACATTGGTGATCTAACCAAAAACCTCAATAAGTAAATTCAGTTTTTTTTTAAGAATACATAGCAAGCCAGTTTGTTGCAATAGCCTGCAAACACCAATATATTTCCATACTTTATTTCCTTTTTTCATGATTTTCCAGACTTGGAAAATACCAACATCTAATTACATACCTTTCCGTACTTAATAAGTAGTGATGGATGGATGGATGGATGGATGGATAGAGGTGCAGGTGGATGATGATGGGATGGATGGAGGTGCAGGTGGATGATGATGGGATGGATGGAGATGCAGGTGGATGATGATGGGATGGATGGAGGTGCAGGTGGATGATGATGGGATGGATGGAGGTGCAGGTGGATGATGATGGGATGGATGGAGGTGCAGGTGGATGATGATGGGATGGATGAAGGTGCAGGTGGATGATGATGGGATGGATGGAGGTGCAGGTGGATGATGATAGGATGGATGGAGGTGCAGGTGGATGATGATAGGATGGATGGAGGTACATATTCAGTTGCTTAGCTGACACTTTCATTCTGAGCAGCATGTTACATCACTGCCGTTTGGGTAACGTACTTCACTCTGCGCATTCAGGTTTTTACACCTGAGGTCTCACACGCCTCCCATGGTGTCAGCAGACATTGCAGTGTTCAGCACTCCTGCAAACTGAGCATATTTAAATAATCTATGACATCATACATATTCTAACAGGCTCCTCAAACATAGCATCATACGCACTTAAACAGCCAGTGGAATTCAGCCTAGTCTCCAGGCGTAGCTGGGCTGTGTAGCTAATATTTTAATGTACATGGTCTCCTTCAACAAGCACCAAAACTAAAATGCTACAGAACACCTCACTAAATAAACAATCTGGTCGAGGATGCTGTATGTCCAAATTCCAATTACCACCATTATCTGTTTGGAGATACAGGCCGTGCCTACAATTAGGCTTAATTGCTCAACACAGCACATAAAATGTACAATGATGCTGAAATTGTAAGACCACTTTATACATGAATTTTGGGTCCCGCTTGCCTGCAAACACTCCTCTCTAATTTGTGTAATTTATGCAACAATAATTATCACTTGCATGTAATAGAATACTAACAGGACTCCTGTCGCCCCACAGGCACCTAGAATCAATGAATAAAAAATTAATAATAATGATCAAAATAACTCACTGTAGGTAATTAAGGCTTATGACCTGTTACTGTAAAGCTGGCAATACATACATATCATGGATAAACATGCAAGTATGTAAGACTGTAACTCCAGTCTGCTCTTTACACATTGGGTTTGGTGGGATTCGTCTGGAAAAACAGTCCTGTCACACATCAGCATCGTTCACAGACAAGCATTCCTCTTCACAGACAGGGATGGACACATCTGAAGCAGAAGGATTATAATGGAAAGCGCAGTTTAAGATGAATGTGCGAGCTCACAGTAGGCTCCGCCGCTTCTGCGTTCAGTCGAGGTAAAACAAAAATAAATAAATAAAAATAAAACTCACCTTTAAAGGTCGCCCTTTTCAGCATTGCACTGAACTGTTGCGTCTTTATTTTATTAGTGCAATGGTTTAATAATGAGGTAATAATGCAATTCACCTTTGACTGCTAATTTCCTGTGCCAGAGGTCCAGGCTATTCACGTAGACTAGGAGGACATATTACGGTAAGCTCTGCCATTTCCGGCAAGTAAAACGATGATTTTCATGTAACTGTAATCCTAACAGTTTGAGCTCTTTATATACTAACCCTGAGTTTAGCTGTAGATGTGTGTGAGATTTATCTAGGAGGGGAACTGAGAGTGTCATTTTCCTAAAGCTCTTTTTTCAAATCATGTGACTTCACTAATGCTGGACATAACATCTAGTTATGTATTCATTATTCAATCATTATTCAATCATTATTCAATCATTATTCAATCATCAAGGCCTCATACTTACTCATATTCTGTCTTTTGGTCTTTTATTGGTTTCTAATGCAATAAAATACCAAATAACAAAATTACAGCAATGTAAATTTACACGTTTCCCAAACAATGGATAGAAAAACCTCCCTTTGTTACTCTAGAAAGAAATAATGGAATTGTCATAGGGATCACTGTATGAATCTGAGTCGAAGAAATTACTATGTTGTTATGAAAACAAAACTCATACAGGGGAGGAAGTGGAAGTTAATTTATGTGTGAAACTCTTAGCAGTGAGATGTAAATGGGCTCCTAACTCGCCTGATTGTTAATATCTCAGAGATTAGCGAGTAAATGTGCGAATGTTTGCTCGCTAGCTGTCTGCTCAGGGAGGGAATTATATTTAATCCCGACCAGTTCAGAGCAAACTGACGTTTGGTGAGCTGCCAAAGGGACGCGCCGGCTACATAAATTCACTTTCATCCCTCTTCTGGAAGCATGTGCATTTAACGGTTTATGTACTGCGACACGTTTTTTACGTTATCTCTGTTTAACGCACTGGGGGAGATTTATTACACGTGGGCATGTGTGTGTGTGTGTGTGTGTACATGCCTGCACTTTCAGGATTTTATGAGTCTCCCTAGACTATTAGAGGCCGAGTTAACCCATCCTGGGAATCAACCAGCCCACGGTGGGACGTGATCAAACATACTACTGGAGGATCGCTGAGTGCATGTGCGTCCCACATGTCTAAGACGCATCTGGGTTTCTGTTCACTTCAGGGGCTGCCGAGGAAGCCAGAGCAGGCAGTGAGCTTTCGTGTGTGTACTGTGTGTCATGCATTGGCTTACGTGTGCATGTATTTAAGTAAGAAGTGCATTTCTGGACAGTAAACAGGGATTAAAATTGACCTATAACCCCGGAGTCTACTGCTGACCTCGAGAATGGATGTCTGCTGTCTATAATGTGGCCCAAACTATAACTTTTCCACATTCATCACACATGTGCTAAAGTAGTTACAATCAGAAAGCCCTGCTGTGGATGCGGAATTTACTGCGATGCATTTTTAGCTACATTTGAATAACTTCATAGCTGGTAATCGGTAAATAAAGATGATTTCCTTTTGGAAAATGTAAGTTACATCTTGAGCACCTTCCTGGAACCACATGTGTCTAAGATCCCACTGTGACAACTTGTCACTCTTTTACGCTCGCTTAAAAACACACATACACACGGCTCGTCGTGTTTAAATGGGGAACTTTATGTCTAAACCCGATAGAGCAATTTATGTTATGACAAGGCTGCAAATCCACAAGGTGTTCTGTCTTTACAGCTGAGATAAATCACAAAACTATGCCACAGAGTCAGTTTGCGAGCATTAAGCGCAAAAATTAAATTTAAATGTCCAAGGGTTTACGGTCAGTAAAGGCCCCTTGATTTATTTATGTGCTATGGAATTTGTTTTGACTGTTTTATTCAGCCATCATAAAGGGTAGTTCATTTGGAACATGTACTGTAGAGATATCCAGTGACGAACAGGCTTTTGATGCGAATTTCAAACGCCTTAAACTTACGGCCTGCAGTTCTGGCCAGCCTCAGACCACAAGGGCCGCTCTGCATTTCTTGAGAGCTACAAAGAGGAGCTCGTAAAAATAAACCGATTCCAGTCCTTAAAACCCTGGTACTAATGCCAAATGGGACGGAGCCTGGCAATCTGTGGGTTCACCCGCAGAAGGTGAGCAGCCCAGGATCTCCTCCGAGCGCCATGACTGTGTGCCATGTTCACCTTGCCATCTTGATATGTTGGATTCCGGTTCCCATAGAGTTTCAGCATGTTTTCTACCACCAAATACGTCTGTGCCTCAAATATGGTCCCCCCCCCCCCCCTCCTCGCCTGTGTCCCCTTCAGAAATCCTTTTTTGTCTTGATCGATTTGCCGTTTTGGCGATTTCGCCAGGTTAATCCGCGGAGGTAGGATAATGGGCTTTGCGAGCGGCTGTAGTTGCAGGGATTTCTTAATCGTTGCAAAAACAGAGGCCCTGCATAAACATCGGAGACACACCGTATCAGTCACATTCTGACGTGAGCACATGCACTTATGCCAACAAAAAAGAAACAATCACCGAGATATAAAAAGAAATTAATAAATCAGCTTAGCGCTGGGAAAGCAGTGTTGCTAATTAAACAACATGTTGATGTTATTTTAATTCATCAACTGCATTAACTTTGAGTGCGGTGCTAATATTAAGCAGGGAGGGAGGACACCACTTGTGTTATGACTTGCGTGGCCATTACTAGGCACTGACTTTCATATTCATCAAACAAACATCCACATATGTAATGCAGAAGCTGTTACATCCTACGATACATACAGTACTGCTTTAGTTGAGAGATTGAGAACATTTCTTAAAAGACTTTGACAGCTTGCAATTTGCAATTTTTAACGAATAGACTAAGGAGACTGTAGTAGCTAAGAAAGGGATAATAGATGAAGGTATAACACAAGAAAAGGGAGGGAAAACGCTGGCGGAGGATAGTGGGATTGCTGACATCACGTACGGTGGCTCCTTGCATTCAGGTATATTTCAGCTGAAGGTGAAACACTTTGGATTCACGCCTCCAGTGCGAGAATGAAGAGGGCGGCACACAGTCAACAGGCTGATCCAACAGGCTGATTTTGTATCAACGGAGATACGAAAGCGATGCGCCCGCCCTCGGGGCACCATGCAGCAAAAGGTGGAGCCCATAGAGCTGTTGGATGGCATGTTTGATTAAAGGGCAGCAACAGGATATGGAATTGTGGGTAATGGAGTGTTTTATTGCTATTCATTTTTAGCATTAAAGTTATGCAGACATAGCCTGTCACATCACTATAGAATAAATAATATGAAACAGTGGTGTGCTTTGCTCACAACAGGATATAGAAGACAGCCATGTAATAGAAACGTAGAGGAAGACACAGGGATTTTTATGCTGGGAGGGGAAGAACAGCATAAAGCAGACACTGCAGTGTGAGACCTGCATAAAATAGACATGCAAAACCCAAAACTAACTTCAGGTTACAACAGAACTCATAGTGGCTCAGGTCACACTGTTGGCTCAGGTCAGGCTTCTGACCGCAGCAGGACCGTGTGTTAGTGAGTCCATGTTCTCCATGGGCTGTAGCATTCCCTCCAGGTACTGTACTCCAGTTCCCTCCCGCAGTGCAAAGGCTAAATAGCATTCCTAGATTGCTTGTATTGATTTTCGTGTACCCAATGCTTGTAGTGACTATCGTGTACCCAGTTCTTGTATTGACTCTCATGTACCATGTGCTTGTAGTGATTGCCATGTATCCTGTGATTACTGTGTAATGCAGTGATTGTCGTGTACCTTGTGCTTGTAGTGATTTTCATGGACCCTATGGTTACAGTGATTGTCATGGTTACATTGATTTTCGCATACCCTATGGTTGTAGAGAATGTACCCTGTGCTAGTAGTGACTGTTGTGTATACTGTGATTGTCATGTACACTATGGTTATAGTGATTATCGTGTACCCTGTGATTATCTTGTACCATATGGTTGTAGTGAATGTTGTGTATCCTGTGATTGCCATGTACCCTATGCTTGCAGGGATGGCTATGTACTCTGTGCTTGTGATGATTGTTGTATATCCTGTGATTACCATGTACCCTATGCTTGCAGGGATGGCTATGTACTCTGTGCTTGTGATGATTGTTGTATATCCTGTGATTGCCGTGTACCCTATGCTTGCAGTGATTGTCATGTAACCTGTGATTGTCATGTACCATCTAGTTGTATTGATTGTCTTGTACCCTGTGATTGCCAGATACTCTATGGTTGCCGCGATTGTTGTGTACCCTGTGATTGTCATGTACCCTGTGATTGTCGTGTAACCTGTGATTGTCATGTACCGTCTAGTTGTAGTGATTGTATTGTATCCTGTGATTGTCGGATACTCTATGGTTGCCGCGATTGTCGTGTACCCTGTGATTGTCGTGTACCCTGTGTTTGTCGTGTACCCTGTGATTGTCGTGTACCCTGTGATTGTCGTGTATGCTGCCTGGGAAAGGCTACAGCCCCCTGTGACTCTGTCTACCTGTTTCTCTATTATATGAACAACTGAAATATGTACCTTAAAGTCATCATTTGTGCAATTTATTGAATCATCAATCCATCCTTCTCCCAAGCACATACCCTCTACAGGGTCATAAGGGGGCCTGATGTCTATTCCAGACAGGTTTCAAATAATCCATAACAACATATTCAACCATTTAACCAGCTGGATTATTCACTGAATTGTGTCTATTAATGGAATTAATCTGTCACACGTCCAGCTTTCCAGCATCTCCTACGCCAAAGGTAGGAGCACTCAACCAGAAACGTTGTCCTATTACAGGATTCATGAGCGGGTGGAGGAGGCCAGGAGAGGAGATCAGAAAGTCAAAGAGCAAAATGGCCGGAAACAGAAAACACCCCCATAAAATGGCTGTAATTGATACTGGACACCAGTGGTGGAAGACCATCTCTCTCCGAACACAGTTGGAAAATACCTCCCCCCAAACAGGCCAAGCCACCCCCAACCTTTCTTCCTTCACTCGGCGAACATCTGTGTTCCAACCAACCACCACCCCCCCCCCCACCCCAGATGAATTGCACTGTCAGAACGTTGCTTACACCTATATTAATATTCTTTACAGCCCAATTATTGGATTTTAGTATATCTGGCAAAGCGCACAGTCTCTCTGGCTTGAAACGTGCAGCTTACAGGACGGCCATAAATTGAGAAACCTCTACAAGGCCCCTTTCCTCCAGCAAAAGCCTCTCGATTTTAAATCCTGATTTTCCCAGCACTTATTTTATTGTATCTTGTGTTTTATTGCCCTTGGAAAGATCTGGGGGTTATGGGTTTTATAAATATTGTTGTGAATTACACCAGGAGGAGTGTGAAGAGAAGTTAAGCGAGAGACGAACCGGCGTCCCGCTGAGCGGGCGATGCCACTCAAAGTGCGCGGAGAAGATGGCGTCGCGAGCCTGATGTCGCCAGCAGACAGTAACCTAGACATGAGTGGAGTGGCTGCATAAGCGGGCAAAGCTCAACCTCCATAAATGAACACATGAGCATGCCCAGGGAATGTGTGTGGCACATATACTGTACATGCCATTTGCATCCTATTTATTTTCTACAAATACAGTAGCAGCACCTTCTGTTTAAGGATGTTTGGCAAAATAAAGTCAGTAAATGAAGCACCGACAGTTCATTAAAACGGCATTATCTTCCAGAGTCTAAATATTAGTATCAGCAATTACTTGCCGTTTTGAATAAAGAAAATCACTGTTATGTTGGCGTTTTACTCTCCGCCGATTTTTTTTTTGTATAAATCTATATATCATATATACTGTAGTTTTATAAATGGAGTAGTTAATTACAGGTTCTTTCATATCATCCTTTTTGTTAAAATTGCCTTGAATAACTCCAGCTGCCAAGTAGCTTGAATACAATTGAAAGGTATACCGGCAGCAGCCATTCACGCTTTGCCTCACCTTCAGCTCCACACTGAACACGCGGAAGTGGGACTAGTGCCCAGTCACCGGCTGACAGAGGAGAGCAGCAAACAGCATGGTTCCCAGAGGAAAGAGTGAACTTTTAAACATGGTTCCTAGCATCTGTAAGGTGGTGTCACCTGACTGCTGAGCTGCTTGCATGGATTTCCTGACGATTCCAACATCCACCTGACAAACTCTGTGGTGAAAACAAAAAAAGATCTTAAATAGGATAATTGAATGCTGTGTGTATTTTTAACCATCCATGATTCAATTTGTTCAGACTTTTATGGGTCAAAAGATGGTAGCTCTCCGACCTGAATTCATGACAAGCAAACACAGCCAGAACCTAATAAATCATTTAACTGATTCTGTGAGCTGGTCCTCGGGGGACAGCGGCCCCAGCAGAAGAGACAGGAGCCTTGCTTGCCCACTGCTACCACCGGTGCGTCATTTAAGCCAAAGGGTAATAAACCAAATCGATTTCTCCCGAGCACCAGCAGTAACTAAACACCAGGCACATCTCACTTATGCCAGTCAAGTCAATGGCATGCATTTTTGGTTGCTTGCAATCACAATATTCCCATTGATACAAATGATTTATAATGCAGATAAGGGAAAAAATTATGACTTTTGGAAAAGTAAAATAATTCAAATAAGATGAAACGTAGACTTCGTTTTGGGACGTTCCGTCCATGAACATTAATGAGGCAGACACTGCTGCCTTAAATTGTAGGTAGACACAGCGGAGGAAGTCTACCCAGTATCTCTTAGGCTAAAAGCAACTCATTTTTGCAATAATTGACTTCCTTTAAGTGATTAAGAGCTCAGCCCTGAGCAAATTTTATAATTGTGGGCACAACATACCCTACTACAGTACAGTACAACTCAAGGTATGAGTAGACGGATCAAGTTTGATATGCTGTCCTGCCAGAGTAAACCTTGACTACAGCGTAAAATTCTTTAAAAAAGCTTTTTAGACTGTGCGTTAGTCTTTATAGAAAAGCTATGCATCTCAGCGGTTCAACGCTGGAAGCTGGTTATATCCCCTAACCTCATGGTCTTCACTGCAGTCAGCTAAAGGTCAAGTACTAAAAACCCAATCCAGCACCTAATGAACTAATATTTAGTTATTTCCACGGATGACATTTAAGTGTTATTTTTTTTGCAGCTCTTGAGGCATTACAGCGCTGACCAAATTGCGTTAAAAGCATCGGATATCCTTAGAAAACTTAATTACATGCATATATGGCGATGAACGGTGCATAAGCAGGGACTGCTGCTCATTAGCAGGGTGTGGAGGATGGCACACCAATGCGAGGGAGACACCGGCAGGCGAGCGGAGCTCCCTGCTGACGGAGCTCTTTCTCTCCCCACTCAAAGTGAAGACTTTAGGCGGTTTGAAGGTCTGGCAGGAGTCTTAACCCCAGAGGAGCCCTGCCACAGCGTCAGGCTTTCTGCCAGACGTTGCCTTGTCACGCCTGTCAGGCTGAATCCTGACAGGAAGTGCCCCCCTACCCCCCTTACCCCCCAGCTAAGAGATCTTCCAGAGTAGTGGTTGGAGCATTTAGAGGGTCCCTGCATGGCACGTGAGCACAGACAGGGTGGGGGGGGGGTGGTATCCACGGCCCACACAGAGTCGGGAAGCCGTAAGGCCTGCGTTCTGCTTGTTGGAGTCGGAGCAGTCCTCGCGCAGTGAGGCAGAGCGCAGCGTAACGCGGTCAGGGTAATGTTTGCAGCTGCATGCACTTTGGGCCCCAGTGATGAACAGCCGTGCCCTGATTGGGGGGGGGGGGGGTAGTGCTTAATCTTCATCTTAAAAAGATTAGTGGTCGCCGTGGTGACAGGTCAGATGAGCTTTTTTTTTTTGTTTTAATGTTTATAGCAGGACAGGTAGGGAGCTACTCCCATATGTGGAACATATGAGCAGGAATGGGGGTGACGTGTAACCCATTGCCCACTCACTCCCCTTTTCTACTGACCATGAAAGCAAGGACATCAGCAGCCTCAGCATCTTGGATGATAGCCCCCCCCCCCCCCGACAAAGGTCCCCCTCCCCTCCCATGATCTGTCCCCAGCCTGACATCTATCTCTGCAGCCCTGGAGCCCAGAAGAGACTACAGATTTTCACTCTCTCTCTCTCTCTCTTTCTCTCTCTCTCTCTCTCTCTCTCTCTTTCACTCTCTCTCTCTCTCTCTCTTTCTCTCTCTCTCTCTCTCTCTCTTTCTCTCTCTCTCTCTCTCCTGCACACATCGTACTCCGTTATTTTATCAGCAGCCTTACATCAAACGCTGGCCTGGACTCACCCCATGGCCATGCAGGTGTTGCTGACACCAGAAGACACACCTCACATTTTATGCGATATTTACGTTCTCCGTGCTTTATGTACCTTGCTGCTGTTTGCTCTCAAGTTCCCCCCGGGATCAGTAAAGTTTATCTTATTTTTCATTACATCTGTGTGCTTTTGTTTTGATAAAAAAATACGTATAGTAACTAAAAGACTAATGTAAGACAATTTTCCATCCATCCATCAACCCATCTATCCATCTTCCATACTGCTTACAGGGGAGCAGTATGCCTACAGTATATACCAGGATGGAAGGAAACCCTGTGGACAGGATGCCAGTCACACGTCTCAGGCTGTGCTAAGAAATACATGCATTATTTTGTTTTTACAGTGTCTCTGTAACAGGGGAACTCCTTGCATCTTCCAAGGTCAGTGAGGGAATTCCCCTCGGGATGGTCCACGCAGTTTGGATCACTTTTGTGATCAGTTGTATTTCGTTCTGTATTTTGAGTAGCCCTGCTCTACACTCATCAGGTCCAGATAGGGAGGGGGGACAAAGCTCAGTATCCACCTCCCTCCTCCTTTTGAGCTCCTGCCCCACAGAAAATCTCTGCACGGCACTGCAATTCGTTAATGTAAAAAAAAATCTCTTCTTTACGCCATATATTACCCACAAACCCCAGTACAGGGAGGACACTGGCTGTAGGAGGTGGTATAGTTCAATAAGGTTGCGGATCAGTGGCCATTTTTTTCTCTCACGGTTTCTCATCAGAATCCTGGATGCATTTCCTCAGGGAAGCCAATTTACCACAGGAAAAGCGAGTCAAACATGCTATTCAGAGGCAGAGATTATCCAGCCCTCTTCTTTTTGACCTTTAAGCCCCATCTGATGAATTCCTGGTAATTAAGTCATTTGATTGCCTGAATTAATGACTTGAATAACTGCCCTTTAGAGGCTGTTTACGTCGTTGTGAATCGAGCGTTCCTGCACGGCCACTTTTAATGTAACCTTTATAGAAATGGCGACACGCGGCTAAACGCTCCCCCATCCAGCGCAGCCCCCGCAGGCCAGTGACGTTACGATGGACTCGAGGCTCCCAAAGGCCAAGAGACAACAGGAAGGACACTGGGATTGGTCAGGCTCGCCATGACTGTCATGTGACTCTGTGATGCTGCAGGCGTGTCAGATCTTGGCGTACAGCTCCCCTCTTCTCAGGGGGCTTGGAAGGAGGAAGTCCCCATTTACTGTGAAGGGTTTGCTTGGGTAGACTATTTCCACTTTTGCTGTTTATCTCTTCACTCATCCATCCATTCGTTAGGAGCTACTGCTTGTCTAAGTGCAGCCGCAGCCTATCCCAGAAATGGGCCCTATCTAGGCTTTTGAGACCCACACTAGGAGAATCCATCGCCGGACACTCATTCCTAAGGACAACCCACACACAGCGGAATAATATTGGCAACTTTGATTTCCTTGGGAAAGAGCTGCTGTAGCAGACCTGGCCGCTGAGCTTGCAAGGTGCCCAAGGCAACATTCTCATCACCTTTTGGTTTGGCTTTCATTATGCAGTAGAAGCCATACATGTTAAGCTGCATGAACCAGCTGTGGAACTAATGAACAGATTTTTGTCCTCAGTTAATCCGCATGTCAGCAAACTTCAGCATAACACAGGACTGATAAGTGCTGGGCAGAATGGGGATGGCGGCTGGCAGGATCTACCTGTCTGTCTGTCTGTCTGTCTGTCTGTCTGCCTGCCTGTCTGTCTGCCTGCTTGCCTGTCTGTCTGCCTGCCTACCTGCCTGCCTGCCTGCCTGTCTGTCTGCCTGCCTGCCTGCCTGCCTGTCTGTCTGTTTGCCTGCCCGCCCTCCATTCATTTTCCATATGCATTCATATCTAGTACACAAATGCTTCTCAACCTGGTGCTTCTCACTAAACAAGGTCATGGTTTCCAGGGATGAAGGGCACATGAGGCAGGAGATACCCTATCACACACCGGCACTGCGGGACCCAAGCGATCAAAATTATTAAAGAGCCCCCCGCACCCCACTAACTGTCTGTTTCGCCTGCTGAACTCAGGACCACGGTTCCACAACCACATGACAAGATCAGAAAAACTCAGGAGATGCTGTTTGCTCAAGTCATACGGCTCTTCAATCAGGACACGCCTCACTCTCACTGGTACCTGCACTGGAAAGCACACTGCTACACTGTGTTTCTCAGCATTGTGTGTTTCAATTCACATCTATTCACTCACGTTCAGGGGTGGTACCTGCCTGCACCCCAGTTGGGGTTAAGTGGTTTCGGAAAATGGCAGCTATTTTTAGTTTTTTTGGTTATCTGTTTTTATTTAATCCAGTGCACAGTGCTTCGGGGCTGGATTTCACTGCGTGTTGTAGATGTATAACTACTTGCGGCAAATTATACTTCTTGAATCTTGCATCATGAACGGCAACACACTATGGGCAATTTAAAGACTCCTAAATGCCAGTCAGTGGACGGGGGAGAGAACACACAGAGAGGTGGGATTCAAACCGACAGCCCTGAAGGCATGAGACTCTACAAGAGAATAATGATAATTTATCCCCTCCAGGGAAGCTGGCTTTTCACCTGCACATCTCACCCTCCATGATACACATGTATAAGTGGGTAAGCTTGGGCTCACAGCACAAGACCAGCCAACATGCAGCACCCCTGGAATTGGAGGCTAACGGTCTTGCTCAAGGGCTCAATAGCAGCATCATTGGGATTCAAACCAACAACCTTCTGATCAGAAGTACAGCATCCTACCCACTGAGCCACACATGGTTAAAGATGCAGCTTATCTTTTCCACTGCACCTTTCATTCTGCTACCTTCTTAATCTTCCAGGTCCAGCAGCTCCCTGTCTTGGGGCCTCTTGATACACCCATCGCAGGCGCAAAGGTCCCCAGAGTCCAGACCACCACCATCCCCCAAAGAAACTTTCTGCAGAAGAATCCTACACTTCTCCCACCTGACCTTCTCGTAGCCCTGGTGTACACGGAATCCCCAACAACATCAAATGGCCCAAACCCGTCGCCCCGAGGAACAGCACGCATTAAGGGGAATCAGGCAGGGCCTTCAGATGCTGTAGCGGGGCTCAGAGACGCCAGCTCAGACACTGGAATTAGCTGTGTTACAAAGAAGCAGCTGGGGGCGGGATCTAGAAGGCTTTAGCGCGACTCATCGCCCGTAACGCTGCCCGTAAATGAGGCGTTATTGATGAGGTAAATCTATAAGGCAATTATGTGTCATAATGGATAGAAAACATCACAACAGCCTTAAAATGCAGACATCCTGAAAGCTGACACCTTGAGCAGCCTCAGAGGAGATTGTCCTTTGATGTTTTGCAGGAACGCTTCCGGATCACAGTCACTCAAGGGTTGAGTTATATCAAAAAGACTCGAACACACAGGTAACGACGTTCCCCAATCTCTGCTAATGGCGTGTCGATAAAATCAGAGATACTGCCTTTGAAGAACTTGTACATATGATAAACGAATGACTGCACTGGACAGCTGAGAGGTTTAGTGACGCGGGTGTGTTTATTACCAACACTATTGTGCTGTGGGATGCAAAAAAGAAAAAAAAAAAAAAGCTCAAGAAATGATTTGGAATTAACTGGCAAACGATCCCATTCATGGAAAATAAAGCCCTTCAAACCGAAGACACAATAAATCAGAAAGTCTTTATTGTTTATTTTTATTTTTGTGCCCCCCCCCCCCCCCCCCCCGTATTAAAAAAGCTTAGCTTGGCTGAGTCCCTCCGCACCTTTGACCCCTTGTCTGTGCATTGCTGTCAGTGTCACATGATCCATTTTTGTCATATGACTCATTATGCTCCATAATAACGATGTTCAATCCAAGCACAGCTGAGCCAGTTCCACGGCTGGAAGCTTTTTCCATAACAGTAATTTATCGAAAAATGCATTATGGTAGTATTTCATGGGATAAGGCAGTGTTTCCCAATCCGGTCCTCGGGGGCCCCACTCAGTCTAGTTTTTGCTCCTTGTCTGGCAGGGAGCTGGGAGGGAGCAAAAACGTGGACTGTCTAGGAGGGAGCTGGGAGGGAGCAAAAACGTGGACTGTATGGCAGGGAGCTGGGAGGGAGCAAAAACGTGGACTGTCTGGCAGGGAGGTGGGAGGGAGCAAAAACGTGGACTGTATGGCAGGGAGCTGGGAGGGAGCAAAAACGTGGACTGTATGGCAGGGAGCTGGGAGGGAGCAAAAACGTGGACTGTCTGACAGGGAGCTGGGAGGGAGCAAAAACGTGGACTGTATGGCAGGGAGCTGGTAGGGAGCAAAAACGTGGACTGTCTGGGAGGGAGCTGGTAGGGAGCAAAAACGTGTGCTGTATGGCAGGGAGCTGGGAGGGAGCAAAAACGTGTGCTGTCTGGGGGTCCTCAAGGACTGGTTTGGGAAACACTAGAACAAGGTATTTGTTGAAGAGCATTTGTCCAATTATTGTTTACTATAATATTTAGGCTTAAGTACAAACACATGTAATTAGCTCAAAGTCATTCAGTCTGGCTAAATGGGATCTCTAAATTGCCCATAATGTGTGATTATGTGTGTGTGTATGCGTCCTGTGCTGGACCGGGTCCCATGCAGGCTGGATCCCAGTTCTTCATTAGACAGGCTCCGGCTTGCCCTATACCCAGGGAAGTGGTTTGAAAATGGGTGGCGCTGTAAGCTCACGCCTTCAAGGCGTGGCTTAGAATCCCGCAGCCAATCAGCGTCTTTGCTCTTGACCAGTTTCCTCTGGATTTGTTAACTTTCAATTTTTGTTGGCCGCCTCACAACACTGAAACGAAACTCCGTTTATCCTGTCTGTTCACTCAATTCCAAGACCTATTTGCACAATCTTACCCACCTAATCAGCTGTTTAAATGTTTTTTTTTCTTAAGACCATGTCTAGATTTTATTGGCCCATACCTTAATATATAATGTTTATATATATATTACATATTTATGTTCTATTTATTGTCTGGTTTCTGCCCTATGCACATCAATGACGAATGATGATCCATCTCAGTGTATCATGCATACATCATAGAATAAAGCAACTCTGAAGGCCGTGATTCTGCAGTGTGTGTCCAAGGCACCTCATGCCCTGTACGGCCTTGGGATTAGTAACGATCCTGCATTGAATAAGCTGCTATGGAAGCTCCAAGAAAATCAGTAAGAAAACACCGTAAAACCTTTGGTGAAAAGGGCAGAACTTTGATTAGCGAAATGCACACCAATCATACGAAGACAAGCTCTGTACACACTTCGCTGATCCCCTGTTTGACCTTTTTGTCAAAAGTGATGTACAATTTTTACAAACTGAATGCTTAAGTGAAGCTATTCAGATTAAATTCTTTGCCTAAGGTTCAACAGCAGGGTCCTCACTGGCCTGCTCTTGTACTTTGAGGAAAGCCAGGCATCTGCCTCACTTTCTTTTTTAAAGGGGCAGAATTTGTGCAGGTAGGAGGGCCCTGCAGACACACTGACTGCAAGTTCTCCGCTGCTTCGGCAGTGCTGAGAGCAGGCAGCTGAACTGAGCCTCTTAAAGGATACACTCATTTATCACATTACAGTCCTGATCCATCAAAGGTACTGGCCGCTCCTGGATTAACACACAACCATCTAACTACCCCTAAAGGGCGCCGCGACTATCAGAGTGACTTTTTAATCAAAAAACAAAGTTATGAAAACAATATGAATACATGAGGTCTGAGGAGAGAGCAGGATGTCGTGCATTTTGGCCATCGATGCTAAGTGATGCTGGGTGACAGTTTAGTGCCATTTACAAGACCGACTAGACAGAGCCATTGAGCTAAAAAAGGTAAACAGTTCCTCAGAGGCAGGCAGCCAGATCTCCATTCAGATGCGTTAAGCTTTCAGTCAAGCTGATTTTCCCCCTGGGCCAGTAACTGCCACTTCCGTCCTCTCTCACTCCCTCTCACTCCCTCTCCCTCCCTCTCCCTCTCTCCTGGCCAGCACACGGACCGTCTCTTTTCTACCTCTGTCCCCTCTCCCGCCCTCTGCCGACCCATACGGCCTCCAGCGACCAGACAAACACGTCGAGTGGAGGCGGCCCAAAAAAACGAATCACTGGAGCCTTTCTTGCGAACGGACGGCCTGGTTTTCTGGGAGCTGCCAATGCCGGTGTCATTTACTCCCACTGGTTTAATTCTGGCCCATACCTCCATCTCTTCGTGGGAACAAATTAGCCGTGCTTCTTCGGTAACCGCACGTGGCTCAGCCTCAAAAGGAGGAGAAAGGGAGAGAGGGAGAGATGGTATAGAGGATACGTGACGCATTGTGGAAATCAATAGAAAGATGAAAATTAATTGACAACTTTATTGTACTGTCAGATGACTGCCTGAGAAGCGCCAGTGAAAGGAAGTCAGGGCACAATGGAGGCTGCTCTCTGCTCTCTGTGTTGAGTCATGGCAGTGGGGAGGTTCCAAAGGGAACTTCCACGTTAGATAAACCACCAAACCATGGACCCAACTTGCCCCTAACGGGGCCCACATCATCAAAGTCTCTGTTTCATATCATTCTATGGGGAAATCTACCACGCATTTTAATATGTTGCTTGAATTTTTTCTCAAGTAGTTTATTTCTTTCCCACATAATGATCATGAGACATTAATTGCCAGTTTATCGCAATTCCCACTGAGCATTTTTCCATTATCGACGCTACTCGTTACTCATTATTTATAACTGTAAGGGTTCGGGGATGGACGGAAGACCATGAAGGGCAAGAAAACTTTATTTATTTATTTTTTTTCAATATTACAGTACACAAGTCTGCATTTAACTTTGTAAAACCATCGATGGACGGCAGACAGTCAGAAATGCTTTCTGATGACTTGTCGAGAGTATAAATTTCATTCTCCCAAAGCCTTCGATGCAAATGGAAATAGAGGGTGTCTCCAGGAAATGTAAGGACACCACGAAAAAGAAGGTGCGTGAAATTTTCTTAAGATACAGGGGACATATTACCTGCTGATAAAGTTAATAAGCTTAACGTGCTTTTGTGGCGGAATTCAGCATTAACGTCTCCCTTAACCTGCCTCGGGAGCTCTGCCGGAAAATAAAAAAAATGTTGGTGAATAGCCTGTGTGCCTCTCATTAGAAAAGCGAGAACAATAGCTATTGTTTGGAAGCATGAAAATTTCAGTAATGATGTACAGTAGCACAACTCCTGCTGCAGTATTCACATCAATATGTAATTGGGATACAGCTGGGGGCAGATCAGCCTTCCTCCACATTCCGCGGGCTGGGAGCACAGTAGAGGAACATGATGCTGCTCTCGTTACCTCCTGTATTTACATACCGTGCCCTCTGTGTGACCTCTGACCCGCAGCTCAGCCACTCCTCTCCAGTAACACCTTATCCGAACATAAAAACAATAATGTACGGACGAAGTCCGATTTAAATACGAAAGCAGCGGCGGGAACGGTTCAAACGCTGACCTGTGCGCAGAAATATCTGTATAAACTCCGTAGCAAATGAAATCAAGTGGAGCGAAGGGCTTATGAAATATTAAATGGCCACCGTGCACTGGCTTCCAGAATCCCTCGCAGCTCAGATGCTGTGGAGCCCAAGGGCGAGCAGCAGAACGCGGCGAGGGGAGGCGGGGGTTGGGGATGAGCAGGGCTTGGGAAGCACGTGGCTTGCACACAGATTGGTTTACACCGGCTGCAACAGCCCGTACCGGGACGGGAACAAATCTGCCAGGAATGCTAAGCACAGGAGATTGACAATAGGGTTTGCAGTATCACATCGACAGTCTCCAGCCTCCTGTGATTTATAAGGCTTAAACTATTTCAAAAAAGCTTGATTCATGGGCATCGAAACAAAGCCCAAAATTTTAGACAACCTTTCAAACCGCTTCACTCAAGGGCCATGACACTGCATGACACGACAGTGTGCTGCCCAGAACTGTATGCTTGCTGTTGTTTTTATTTCATAGAAAACACACAGGTCACCCACTTGCAAGTAGATTCCCCCAGCAGCAGAGGTGGAAAGTTCAGGTACAGAAAGTAAAAGTCTAAACTAAGATTTAGTTTCAACCAACCAGTTGAGTCTCTGTGACTCTTGATGCTCAACTAGTTGGCTGAAACAAAATCTTGGTCTAGATGTTGGGGGGTGGGGGGTGATCTACAGCCACAGGCTCAGATTATACAGATAAAGTTCTACTTTAAAAATATATATAAAAATGTGTCTTCTCACATCATGCAGTCAATTGCTGTGCAATGTGGCTCAATGGGTTCGGGTGCTGGTCATATGACCAGAATGTTCCTGATTCAAATCCAGCAGCCAATGGGGGCCCCTTGGTAAGGTTTTTAACCCCCATGTGACCCAGGGACTGGCTGAGCCTGCTCTCTCATTTGTGCATTGCTTTGGATAAAAGAATCTGCCAAATATATGTAAAAAGGCATTTCGCTACAGGTGATGAAGCTGATGCTCAGTGAGACTCTGGCCACCTTTCTGTTGCTGGGTGCACATGGTTTCAAAGCTCCCTAACGTCCAGAGACACACACATATATACGCACAGACATAACTGGACGTGGAGCTGTTTCACATAAATGCCAGGCCAGGGCAGGAACCGGAGCGAACGACCTTATTGCCGCAGTTCCAGCGATGGAGCTCTGTATCACCCACCATCTGCTTTCCTGGATGTTGACACGGTGGCTCCTGCTGAGGAGATGGAGATGACGAGGTCCGACCTGCCACAGTCTGTGCTTTATTAGCTTTATTATGTCAGTTTCCAGCACTGCACTCTATTCAGGGAAGAGTCCTCGGCTCAGGGCCAGTGCCGGTGATGATGGATTTCCTGTAGTCCTTCTCACCCCCTGATTCCGGGGTGTCTGCAATGCACCCAGCGGCCTGTCAGTCAGGTGCCTTCACTGGGGCAGCATCGGCACCAGGGATGTGCTGTGACTGTGTCAGGCACCCGTGCTCAGAGGTTAAAAGGGGGCACTCAGTACCTTTAACACTCATACACAAGTTCACATTAAATAGTTCAGGGTGCCCCATACTAGGGCCCCGCCCCCCTCATGTTTTCCTATACCAAAAGAGAATACAGTATTGAAAAGAACACGGAGCCCATGTGCTCAGTGAAGGATTAACATAATATTCCCGGTATATTTTCACATGTTCTAGTCAATTGTGTGCTTGCACTGGGATCTTAAATTAAGTTGTATCCTATCATGTTTTGTAAAAAATCCATCCGTCTTCTATCTGTTTATCCAGTGCAGGGAGCCTGCAGCAACCGGCAGAAGATCATGCCGTTCTGGATGCGAATCCATCACACATGCGGCGTGGGTGATGTGGAGATACCTCTTAGCCTAACTGCATGTCTGTCTAGAGTACATGAAGGTCCCACATGGAACATGAGGAAAACACAGACGCATAGACAAAGAGGAGGCAGGACAATAGACATTACTATAAAATATATGCGGAAAACATGTGTTTCTTCTTAAATGTAATTTTTAAGCTGGAGAAAATATGTGGACCATTGGTCATTAACAACTGTTCAGAATCATTATTATGTCTCATATCCTGGAATACAGTCATCATTACAGGTAGAAGCAGGTGATCATTCTCTTCAGCTCCATGAGATTTTAAGACAGATGCATCCTTTTTCTGATTCTTCCAGCGCTATTGACTTGGGTGTAAATTATGGGGGGGATGGGAGGATTGTAACCCCCCCCCCCCCCAATAATCAAACCAGTTAATACAACTGCCTTGACCCCCTTAAATGAGGAAAGAACTCAACTCTCCCAATGCACAACCCACACTTATGCTGTTTACCACTGACACAAGTGCATGACTGAATATTTGGAAGCATACATTTGGGCGGTGCTGTGGTTCAGTGCCTAACTTCTGCCCCTCCACATTTGGGCAGTGCTGTGGTTCACTGCCTAACTTCTGCCCCTCCACATTTTGGCGGTGCTGTGGTTCAGTGCATAGCCTCAGCCCCTCCACATTTGGGCGGTGCTGTGGCTCAGTCCATAGCCTCAGCCCCTCCACATTTGGGCGGTGCTGTGGCTCAGTCCATAGGCTCAGCCGCTCCACATTTGGGCGGTGCTGTGGTTCAGTTCATAGCCTCAGCCCCTCCACATTTGGGCGGTGCTGTGGCTCAGTTCATAGGCTCAGCCGCTCCACATTTGGGCGGTGCTGTGGTTCAGTTCATAGCCTCAGCCCCTCCACATTTGGG
The DNA here is from genome assembly GCF_023856365.1 of Brienomyrus brachyistius. Taxonomy (NCBI): domain Eukaryota; kingdom Metazoa; phylum Chordata; class Actinopteri; order Osteoglossiformes; family Mormyridae; genus Brienomyrus; species Brienomyrus brachyistius. The sequence continues at coordinate 29,124,977 of NC_064539.1, forward strand.
CGGTGCTGTGGCTCAGTTCATAGCCTCAGCCGCTCCACATTTGGGCGGTGCTGTGGTTCAGTTCATAGCCTCAGCCCCTCCACATTTGGGCGGTGCTGTGGCTCAGTCCATAGCCTCAGCCCCTCCACATTTGGGCGGTGCTGTGGCTCAGTCCATAGCCTCAGCCCCTCCACATTTGGGCGGAGCTGTGGCTCAGTCCATAGCCTCAGCCGCTCCACATTTGGGCGGAGCTGTGGCTCAGTGCATAGCCTCAGCCGCTCCACATTTGGGCGGTGCTGTGGCTCAGTTCATAGGCTCAGCCCCTCCACATTTGGGCGGAGCTGTGGCTCAGTCCATAGCCTCAGCCCCTCCACATTTGGGCGGAGCTGTGGTTCAGTCCATAGCCTCAGCCCCTCCACATTTGGGCGGTGCTGTGGCTCAGTCCATAGCCTCAGCCCCTCCACATTTGGGCGGAGCTGTGGCTCAGTCCATAGCCTCAGCCGCTCCACATTTGGGCGGTGCTGTGGCTCAGTCCATAGCCTCAGCCCCTCCACATTTGGGCGGTGCTGTGGCTCAGTCCATAGCCTCAGCCCCTCCACATTTGGGCGGAGCTGTGGCTCAGTCCATAGCCTCAGCCGCTCCACATTTGGGCGGAGCTGTGGCTCAGTGCATAGCCTCAGCCGCTCCACATTTGGGCGGTGCTGTGGCTCAGTTCATAGGCTCAGCCCCTCCACATTTGGGCGGAGCTGTGGCTCAGTCCATAGCCTCAACCCCTCCACATTTGGGCGGTGCTGTGGCTCAATCCATAGCCTCAGCCCCTCCACATTTGGGCGGAGCTGTGGCTCAGTCCATAGCCTCAGCCGCTCCACATTTGGGCGGAGCTGTGGCTCAGTGCATAGCCTCAGCCGCTCCACATTTGGGCGGTGCTGTGGCTCAGTTCATAGGCTCAGCCGCTCCACATTTGGGCGGAGCTGTGGCTCAGTGCATAGCCTCAGCCGCTCCACATTTGGGCGGAGCTGTGGCTCAGTGCATAGCCTCAGCCGCTCCACATTTGGGCGGAGCTGTGGCTCAGTTCATAGCCTCAGCCGCTCCACATTTGGGCGGTGCTGTGGCTCAGTTCATAGGCTCAGCCGCTCCACATTTGGGCGGAGCTGTGGCTCAGTACATAGCCTCAGCCCCTCCAAATTTGGGTGGTGCTGTGGCTTAGTGCAAGGGTGATTAGGTGAATTGCTGCCTCTCTAATTCCAGGGATGTGCGTCTGAAGGCAGTACAGAAGATGGATGCCTGTGAAATATTCTACAGGGTCCCGGAGCATCTCCGAGGTGAAATGTGTTGTTTTACATCATACTTTTTCTGGCTTTGAGCTGCCTGCTTTGAAAATGTAAACTATTTCAGGAATTGTCTATGCAGTCAAAAAAACTTCGAAATGTAAATCAGTGTGGTGTGTGAGGAAGAAGCTGGGTAGAGCCACTGTCTGTTTGGGTAGGGAGAGTCAGGTGATGGCAATTGTTGGTAAAAAATTCAGCTCACCTTTCTCCCCCCCCCCCCCCCCCCCACCCCGAAACGCCTTACCCCTTAAAACCCGAACCAAGGTCTCAACAGAGACATGTAGCAAAAAAAAGTGCCTTTTCAGAATTTCTTTTGTGTTTTCAGCTTATTTATTTATTTGTTTGTTTGCTTCTTGCCATTCGGCGAGGCGTTAAATTTTCACTCCTACTGTCAATCCCATCTCTACCTCTTTGACTTTTACCACTGAAAAAGAAAATGCTTTTCCCTAAATAAACTTGCCACTCACTGCTGAAACCTAATGTCACATGGTCCTAGTCTCTGCCCTTATCAAAGACGCTTTCGAGAGGCATTCAGCGCTGCCTTAAAAACTCCCAAAGACAGCATGCAGTATGGCTCACTCTGAGCTAAAATGTTTATATGCATTTATATATGTAATCACACTGCTATATCCTCCTACTGGAAGAAAACCTCAGCATTCTACAAAATATTCATAAACTATAAAATCGATGTTTTCCTCAGTTTCTGGCCAATTATCTTTAGTAAAAAAAGTTATCAGCCACTGAGATCCAGGCAGCCGGGAGAATGGATCCGGATAATGAGACGGCTGAGGGGGATTCTCAATTAGCGCCTGATTGGTGGATGCCTGGGGGGGCGGGGTTTTGTTAGCCAGCGTCTACACACGGCGGCATCAGTGCCGGAGAACGCTGAGAAAAGATCTGGCCAATTGATGGAGGTTAGTTAGGGGAGACACAGCGCCTTACTGACGGGCTAGAGGGGCTGTGCAGCTCTCCGGTTTGCTGTCTAGGTTTTATATACATTTTCCTGATAAATATGATCTATTCATTTTACTCTCACCTTATATGCAATAAAAGTTCCAGTCCCAGGGAGCATAAAGATTGAATGGCAAGCCCTTCACAGAAATTCGGGAAAATATCAAATTAATCTCTAATTAGTAATAGAATCCGAGATGGAAAGACTATGTTGGTAATTTTTCTCATCCAATTACCTGGTACCTGTTGTGCTTTCAGAAAGGGCCATTTTGTTATTGATCTTTGCATTTCTTATTTTTTTTTTTTTTGGGGGGGGGGGTGTTTTTACATCATGGTTGCACGTTCTGTTAGTGAATGGATTAACAGATAACTTTTTATCCGCACAGAAGCGGCTGGTTGTGAGGGAGCAGCCTGTCCGTCGTTAGCCGTGGCTGCGGGCAGCGTCCGTGGCATGTGACATCATCACCGCCAAAGGGCGGAGCATGCAGTCTCCTCCGCACATCATTGTTTTCCCCCCGCGTCGCATTAAAAGGGACAGCATGCGACGAGAACACGTGGGAGAGATCCGCAGTGGAGGCGTCTGATCGATGGTTCCTGAGAAATTCTAGTCCCCTGCTTTGCGTTTTAATACTTTATTGGATTTTTCAGTTTGTAGCACTTTAATTTACTGTATTGTTAAAGTGATTAATTTCATATTATGCACAGTATCCTGTGGGGCGATTCCAGGTTTACGCTTCATTCATTTAAATAACCCGGTTTGTTAGCCGAAGCCTTTCAGGTTAACAGTCTCGCTTGGTCGCTGTCATGGTTGGGTGCAGCTTTCCATTCTGTTGCTGTTTTCCTTCTTAATTGTGATTCTCCTTCCGCTCCCCTAGTCCTTCACTTCGCCATGACCTCAGTGGACTGCTTTATTAAGCAAGCTACTTATTCATGCAACACCTAGCAGATGTATATCCAAAACTGCCTAAGGAACATCAGGACATGATGTAAAATTTTATGGCTATTTACCTGCATAAAAGACAAAGCTTAAGAATTAACTTTTTTTTTTGTTTTTTTTTTTAAATGGAAATAAGGTTTTGAATAAAAATAAACGATTTGTTGTGCGTGAAATGAATCCCATTAGTCGGTGGCATCGTGGCCAAGGGGGGGGGGGGGGGAGCCTTGGGTTGGTCCCTTGGGATGGGATTCAGTTTGTCCGTGAGGGACGCATTTTAGATGGATCTGCTTAAATATATCACACTGTTCCATTTACGCAGCAAAAGCTGCAAGGATGTTATTCAATCAGGGATGAACTATCATCATCGAAGGTTCTTCGAGTTCACCAGGCCCCCACTGTACACAGGCGGCCAACTCGCCATGTTGTCTGGACACCACCCCCCACCCCCCGGCTGTACTCCATTACCTCTGGAGAATGTGTGTGGGGGGGGAGGAGGGGGTTGCAGTCCTTCCTTTTCAGACAGAGGGGTTAGGACGTGTTCTCTCTTGTGAGGCTCCACTTGGGAACCCCTGAATGCTTCAGTGGTTCAACCCAGTCACATGACGCGGGGGGATATCTTCCCCAAGGGAGGGGGGCACTGGGATTCTACTCAGGGGTATCCTTTGAAGAAAGCAAGCCAAACAATAACAGCACAAGCCAAATAGCAGGGAAACGTTCATGCTGATCATCATATCATGTCCACGGCTGGCAGAGCTTCAAAGTAGCATAGAGTTCAGAACGATGGAAAATGGCCGTGCTGTGTTTTGCTTTTGATGGGATGTATCAATCGGACCATGTGGGCTTAGGGTTTAAAGACTCTTTTAATGAAAGTTATGCACGTAAAACAGGGATTAGGAGCCGTAATCCACGAGTCACTGTTATATCAACAAACTCAAACGAGTTTATAAGTATCACAAGGTGTGAGACCATCATCCTTCAGGAACTCTTCCATCGATTGGAATATATTGGAGTTTTTTGAGTTCTGTATAGGTATTTTTACATAAAAGAATCTTTAAACCCTTCATGCAGGACCACTTATTTTAGCTATGTTTTTACAGTTTTTGAAAATGCAAGGTAGAGTTAAGTACATACTATTTATGGTTAAATCGGTTTTGGTCACATACTGTATGCTGTGGGAGTCGTTTTTCCCAAGTCTGGAGGGAGGAAATCTGAGCCAATCAGCCGCAGAAATAGCTGCAGTTTGTCTGTAAAATTGCATTTTACCGTTTACAGCCGTTTATGCGAACCGTCACGTGGCGGAAAGCCCAATCGTGGCAACTTGTGGGACACAAAACCTCTGTTTGTGTTTGCAAAGCCGCTGCAGGTACCCAAGACTGTTTACTCACTCGCCTGTATTTATAAGGCTTGTGTGTGTGTGTGTGTGTGTGTGTGTGTGTGTGTGTTGGGTTATGCCAAAGTGCATGGGTCCCCATCAGGGCGTGTGCCCTTCATCCACTGGCAGCTATTTCACTTAAGACACAGAACAGTCTCCTGGTTTTCCTTTCACTCCAGACACACTGGACCACATGGTCTTTCCTCGTCTTCCATCTTGTTAGTTCGACTTTTAAATCTCTCCTGCCTCTAGTCCATTCTTCTGCAGAGGTCATCATGGCTGCAGTTTATGCTGATTTGTCCCAATTCCAGCCTCTTGTCAGTGTTTCATGTGGATCTGTTCACTGACCCAGCAGAATCAAACCTCACATGCACATTCTCGGAACATTCCTTACATACACCATTATGCAAAATGCCTATTTAGACGAGAGTGTTGCCATAATAAATAATTATATTACAGCTAACCAATTATGGGCTCAGACAGAGTACCACTCATGCTTGAGTTCTGGCTCTCCAGAAAGTTAATTATAATCCACACCAACTCATAAGAGCATCGAAACACACAAATGGACGTCAGCATTGGGACGACTCCCAGACTCAAGGAGTGTGGCGTTTTCCTGGTATCTCCCAGGTCTTCTGTCTCCATCATAATGTGCAAACAAACAGCCTCTTCAATTTTTATGTGATGAACTCCTATTACTATTAATGTTTAGTAGTGTTAGCAACTTACACACAAGTAAACACCGGGTTTACACAGTATGTGCTACACATTTGTAGCAACTGTAGTCCAAAGCACACTCCCAGATATGATATATAAACCTCTCGTTGTTAAACACAATCCAGATGTCTCGGATGACAGAATACTAAATAGCATTTTAATGAGAGACGGGATTTTATTTTGAAGTAAAATTTCTGTAAAATCTTTCAGCGGCATCTATACAAATTGTTTTGAAGTTCAAGGAAGTACAAAAACTCGATTTTGATATTGGACTTAATTTCAGTGTTGTACATATAAAAATCTAGAATGTGCTAGAAAAATACAGAAATTGGAGGCTGAGATGGCAGCCAGTAAATCCATTTTGTTCTCGGACAGTTATCCTGTTTTAAGACGGGGATACACCAGCGGAACGAGAATAATGGATATGTGATTTAACACATTGTTGTAGGATGACCATGTCTTATTATTTATGAATCGCAAATCTTTAGTGATCCTCTGTCTATGCCATTATCTGGAGAGAGCTATCGTATAAAGATTCCTACAGGCATACAATGCCTATAACAGCATGTCGACATGCTTGTCATGAATTGCTCACGTTTGTCACAGTAAAGCTCAGAGGGAAGAGCATTATTTAGTATTCAATAGAAATCTTGAATATGATATTCTTTGACACCTGTTTTTCCTATTGAGTTTACTGTGGCGCTGAATAAAGCGCATTTCAGCTGAGCGATATGCACAAACTGTCATTGGGAAAGCAAAATTTCATTATTTTTTTTGCTAAATCAACGTTAGCGCCTAGCTTTCGTACAGACAATATTCCTCCCGAATGGCCTGTCTTCTCTCTGGGTTTTTGGGCTTCCCAATGCCATGTTCATTGTTGTGAAGGGTAGAGGAAGAGAAAAACACAGAGGAAATAACAAAATGATACCAGTGGGGGTTGGAATTCAAAGTTTTTTCCTCTGTTTTCTGTTAATCTCTTAGTTTTGACGTTGTCTCTTGGGGTTTTATTGATTGACCAGGAAGTCTTTGGTCTCGTACAGGGAATGCACTCTTTGAGTTAGACGTACAGTGTTGAGCTAAGCCTGCCCTCGTCTCCGCAATGTCCGACCTTTACTCTGGAGGGGAGCGAACTACCTGCAGATTAATCAACAGCTCTATAGGATTAGGGTGACCCCGAAGACTTTTACTCCAATGTGAGAGAACAGCCCTAGGGCAGTATCAAAAAAGACTTGGAGAAAAAAATAAATCTTCTCAAAGAGACGTTCTCAGGCCTAAACAAAAGACTGGAAGGAAGAAAGGAACGATATACTCCATTCGCAAAAAAAAAGCGTCATTCTAAATCATGTCAATCATTCTCAAATGAAATCAGATTGTTTTCAAACCAGGTGTGACACACTAGTCCAGAAAGTCAATCCGCTGCTTTTATTAGCTATGATGGTACATTTCACAGTCTTGTTCCTTACAGAAATCAAATCCGGTGATTAGTCAGCACTTTGACGTTATCTTAAGTTCCTTGTCGGAATTAATTTAGCGTGGGTGGGCTGGGGGGGGAGGGGTGGGCACACTCCAAGATTTGCAGTTTGCGATCCAGTTGAAAGAAACTCCTTCAAGCAAACGCCTACTGACCCGATAGGATAAAAAAAAAATAATAATAATCTCTATGAGACCAAAGGCCAATGAACCATTCAGAAGAAAGAGAATTGAGGACCTGAAAGAGGATCCTCTGTCACTTGTCTGCTCCTTCACTCTCCGTTAGGTTTGGTTTTCAGGGGCTGTGAGACCTCTATGGAATTCTAGGCCAGGAGTAACAGAGAGACCTACCTATGGCCAGCCGTCCGTCCTGTCCAATGAAACCCAACGCCTTCCCTATACTTCTTGACAGGAGGACCGTATCCCCATAGCCCCCAGAAGTGCCTGACTAGACAATAACTAATGGACTTTGTTCCTTTTGCAAGGGGCAGTCCATCCAAATCTCACTCAATTAGGAACTGCTTCATACGTGAGTCACGGTCATTTGAGACTCGGTACGCGGAGGTGACGCTGACCCGTGACAAGGTCAGGGCCCCACCTGCTAGTGTAATTTCTCCCTCCTTCCCCCCCTTTTCCTGTGCCCTTCCGTAATTTGTCCCAGACACTGATAAGTAGATTAGGCAGCAGGTGTATTGCAGAGGCAGAATGCTATGGCTATGTAGCATGGCCTGGATAAGAGAAACCACATTCACTGATAGCACTTAATTCTAAATTCCCTTTTTTAAAATGCTTTTACTGTTCATTATATATGAGACATTTTCCATCTCTGGAGAAAAAAAAAACATCTTTAAATGCTTTTAAAGCAGAAACCCATTAGATCACATAATAGGGCTTAAATTACCTATGTTAATATACCATTTTCTATGAGAAAACAGGACTTTTGCATGCTTTGGCAACTGCAGTCTTTAGTCTGAATATTTCAGTGATGAGGACAATTTCAGTGTCACAGGACATGTAAAGTTCAGGGGCCTGAAGGCTCCTTCGCTTCGTTTAGACATGACTGAAATGAAACCAGTAGAAGTAGAATATAAAAGTCCTTTTCCAGAAGGATATTAACGTACTTTTGTATTCAGTTGCTTAGCTGCCACTATCCAAAGCAGTTTATAATTTTTGTCCAGTTATACAGCCTATTAGTAGCAGTCCATTCACCCATCACTTATATACTTTCACTCCATTACTAATACACTTGTATGCTATCACATCCATTTACTTTTACTCCATCACGTCCATTTACTTTTACTCCATCGCTGATATACTTTCACTATACTGCACTGTTACTGTACTACTACCGCTGATGCTTTTTGCATCCTGATATTAGTTGTATTATATATTTTATATTGCATGCAAATTATATTTTTACACATCTGATATTTTATATAGTCATATATCTATTGCTACTTTACTTATTCTGTGTGTGTGTCTGTGTGTGTGTGTGTGTGTGTGTGTGTGTGTGTGTATATATATATATATATATATATATATATATATATATATATATATATATATGTGTGTGTGTACGTGTGTGAATTTTTGAGTATAAATGCACCATTTCAGGTTAACTGATTTGTGATTTCTTCGTGTTTGCACATTGACAAACGTCTTCAGTTTGCAGGTAACCTCAAATGTCACATTGAGAAAGTTCTTCAACCTTGAATCACTATGGTAATCAAACTTTAAGAAAGGAGTAACGCTACAATCAACATCGGCACAAAAAGCAGTTATTTTGCAGTTTTAATTCCAATAAAAAAGTTTCACTGTCTACATGTACTAGAAAATGCTATCATGTACCTTGTATATTGTTTGCTAAATTGTACTACAAATCTGTTTTTATTATAATAATGTTTAATTATACACTATGAAGTTGCATGCTTGCTATAATTAAAAAGAAAATTGCAATTACAGTTGTGAGTCCATTGCCTCGTTACAACATTTTAAAAAGCCTTTGTAGACCGATCGTGCAGTCAGTGTAAAGTTATTGTTAGCTTGAACTGGGTAACATTAAGTTTAATTACGAAATTTCATCCTTTAGGTTCAGCTCTTTCATTATATATTGTAACTTTCTATGTACAAAGTTCTGCTACTTCATTATGGAACAATAGCAAATATTCTTATATATATATATTAAAAATATTTAATGAGGTTGTCATTAGCTTTGTGATATTGAAAGAACACTCTAAATATTTTAGGACTTCTCTCAGCTAAAATAGATGGTAAGGTTTACAAGCCGTGCTGCAGGGGAGATACATCACACATCCTGGGTTGAGGGTTTGAATATCATTCTTTGTTGATGTGCAGAGTTTGGCTGTTCTAATCGTCTGTGGGGTGATACACAGTTGGACAAGGCAGCACCATTACATTGCCTGGTGTGTGTACCCAGTGGTGGTTACAGTGCCTGGTGTTTGTACCCATTGGTGGTTAAAGTGCCTGGTGTGTGTACCCATCAGCGATTACAGTGCCTGGTGTGTGTAGCCAGTGGTGGTTACAGTCCCTAGTGTGTGTACCCAGTGGTGGTTACAGTGCCTGGTGTATGTAGCCAGTGGTGGTTACAGTCTCTGGTGTGTGTACCCAGTGGTGGTTACAGTCCCCGGTGTGTGTAGCCAGTGGTGGTTACAGTCCCTGGTGTGTGTACCCAGTGGTGGTTACAGTCCCCGGTGTGTGTAGCCAGTGGTGGTTACAGTCCCCGGTGTGTGTACCCATCAGTGGTTACAGTGCCTGGTGTGTGTACCCAGTGGTGGTTGCAGTGCCTGGTGTGTGTACCCATCAGTGGTTACAGTGCCTGGTGTGTGTACCCATCAGCGATTACAGTGCCTAGTGTGTGTACCCATCAGTGGTTACAGTGCCTGGTGTGTGTACCCAGTGGTGGTTGCAGTGCCTGGTGTGTGTACCCATCAGCGATTACAGTGCCTGGTGTGTGTACCCATCAGTGGTTACAGTGCCTGGTGTGTGTACCCAGTGGTGGTTGCAGTGCCTGGTGTGTGTACCCATCAGCGATTACAGTGCCTGGTGTGTGTACCCATCAGTGGTTACAGTGCCTGGTGTGTGTACCCAGTGGTGGTTGCAGTGCCTGGTGTGTGTACCCATCAGTGGTTACAGTGCCTGGTGTGTGTACCCAGTGGTGGTTGCAGTGCCTGGTGTGTGTACCCATCAGCGATTACAGTGCCTGGTGTGTGTACCCATCAGCGATTACAGTGCCTGGTGTGTGTACCCAGCGATGGACCCCCACTTTATGCCCTATGCTGCTTGGAAGAGGCTTCAGCCTCCCCAATTTCTCTCCAGGATTATTGGGCACGAGATGGATGAATGGATTTATTGATAAAGTCTTGCATGCATCAGTTTATAATATTTGGAAAACACAAAATTATATCTCATTCATCCATACTTCTCTGATAAGCAGAAATTCTTACAGAGGCAAGAGCACCCAGTGGATGACAGTGGCCTGATCTGTTCTTTATAACATGCACCTACTATATTACTATATTACATACTATATTATCCAAAAAATTCAGATTAGTATAAAAAACTACTGAATATTTCATTTGAGATATAAACTGAACCGTTCTCTCCCTCAAAAAGTGGAAGTTATTATAAGTAATAATAATGTAAGTTGTCTTTTTCTGTCAGTAGATGAAAGTATACTTAGCTAAAAAAATGCCAAATATTATAACTGCATTGTGTTTGCTATCCAATGTTTTGTTTGTCAAATTAGTTAACACAACAAAATATTGATTTATATTTTGAATGAGCAATCCATTCTCTAGACGTCAATGCTTAATGCCAGCCATTTTTTAAATGTGAATCTGTTATTTAGCGTCTGTGAAATCACAGCAGTCGCTGCTGAGTCAAGTGAAGTGGGACTGAAAATGGCTGTGTTGGTTTCACGTTGCAGGCAGTCTCTGCCCTCATCTTGCCTCGTTTAAGAAAACTTGTTAATTAGAAAGAGCCCATGATATCTGCCTGACTCAAGCCTTCGTCTGCTAAGTAAAAGCATAAATGGTGCAAAAACAGCCTCATGCAAAACTATAGTATGTATTTGTCCTTTTTCTATTAAAGAGCAATAGTGGATGTCAGTTTTAGTCTTTAGTTTATAGGCTGGATATACTGTTCCTCGAAAGTGCCTTTCTGTCTTATTACATTCCACCAATAATCACGTTTCAGAAGGCTGCACCTGTTGATCATTGATAGCTGCAGAACTAAGCAATGCACCCATCTCTTGTCCATAGTCATTCATCCAGTGCATGGTTGCTGTGGTCCCAGGTCCGTTGGAATTTTAAGACATTCAGAACAAATCCCTAAGCAGGAAATCCCAGAGTAAAAGGCATGAATCAAACTCATAACCTTAAAGGTATGATGCAAAACTGGTACTACAACACCCCAACCCGATAATCCCCCGATGCACAGTTATGCCTACATTTTACCAGAGCATAGCTATTGTCATTTAAAAACCTTTCTACATTGTTATATTCTTTAACATTCTATGGTGACATTGACTTTGAGTTTTTTCGATCATAAATAACCCCAGACTTCTTGTTATGCTAAAAGTAAAATACAAATATGTATTTCATAAGATAATAAAGGATAACATGTAAAACAAACTGAACTGAATCTCTCAGAGACCACAGTTGGTATCACCAATTGATTTTGGCAGGAAGTCATTTTTCAGCCACATTATCTGGTCATAGTTAGACAGTATGATGTCATAGTTGTGTCAATAAGAGGAATGACTGATAACAAAGACTATTTTAATTGTCTCTGCCCTATACCTCCTGCTGTATTTTTAACAGTTACAGCATTCTGTTGTTCGATGACCATTCATCATATTTAATCACCTAACACTCATTCAGAAACTGACATTGGCACGTTATACAGTGGTTTTCATTTTTTTTTCTTGTTGTCGACTAAGTTTCATTTCTGAATCAACCCATGCAAAATAAATACTTGAAAATGAGTCAAACGTCTGATGCTCTTCAAGTTAACATCTATTAAAAAGGCATCATGAATCCATATGATGAAATTCCATCCTCTACATTTCAGAGGAACTTAACTCCTAATTGATTGGAAAATAATGAAATGCTGGGGGCGGCATGGTGGTGCAGTGGTTAGCACTGTTGCCTCACACCTCTGGGACCCGGGTTCGAGTCTCCGCCTGGGTCACATGTGTGTGGAGTTTGCATGTTCTCCCCATGTCGTCGTGGGGTTTCCTCCGGGTACTCCAGTTTCCCCCCACAGTCCAAAGACATGCTGAGGCTAATTGGAGTTACTAAATTGCCCGTAGGTGTGCGTGTGAGAGTGAATGGTGTGTGAGTGTGCCCTGCGATGGGCTGGCCCCCCATCCTGGGTTGTTCCCTGCCTCGTGCCCATTGCTTCCGGGATAGGCTCCAGACCCCCCGCGACCCAGTAGGATAAGTGGTTAAGAAAATGGATGGATGGATGGATGGATGGGATAATGAAATGCCTGGATGTGCATTGGGAAAGATACAGAGCCGAACACCGCTGAGCTGGAGAAGATATGACTGCAGCCTCCATAGACGCCAACGAAGCCTGGGAATCACAGGCAGGCATATCGCTAAATGTGAAGCGTGTCTCTGCTGCCTCCGTTTGTTTCGTGCCTCTTCACTCTGGAGGAAACATTGCACTTGCTTGTGAGATGCGCCAAAGTAGGTTGGCTTTAATCTGCGTCACTGAGCATTTTATCTTCTGTACTTTTATACCTGTCATGCCTGGGATACAAAGTGCTACCAGCTGGAGATCCGCCGCTGATAAGTGATCCAGTTTAGTCTCATGCTCGGATGTATTTTTGACTCTTTAATTTTATCCCTGCCCTCAATTGCCTCTTTTTATAGTCACAGCACCTATGGTTGTTGTAATTCTCAAACTGTATTAGGAAAAATTGTGCTTTTTTCACATTCTTTGTGGAGACCATATAAAGAGTGGACTAAGGGTGGACTAACCCCATTTGTGCTCGCCTGCCCCAATATGATTTCCTGCAAAATGCTTCCGGAACATTCTGTGGCCACTTCCCAGCGATGCATAAGGACTGGAATAGAGGGTGCCTTGGGGATAAGTCACCTGGATCATTTGGGTTTCACGAGGAACCTGAGCCCTGGTCCACCAGCTCTCACTACAAAGATCTGTCCTGTAGTTCATGACGGATGTCCTCATGCCAGAGTCAATACTGTTTATTGTTAAATATTTTATATATCACAGTATTTGTCATTTTCATAGCGTTTCATAGCGTTTATTTTTTTCAGGATTTCTGAAAAACAAATGCAGCGTTAAATCAAGTTTGGGGAAGACTGCCATCAGTACCTCCTCTGTCCTAAGATGCCCTATATAAGATGAGGCACTTCCTGCAACGTGTCATTTTAGGGTCACGTGACTTAAATCGACTCTCATATGATAAGTTGCCCATGATTGGCAGGCTAATTAAGAGGTTTTATTGTCCTGCAGATGCCTGAAGGCATCCCCGATGCGAATGATTGAGCAGCTATATAATTCCGAGCTAAGGCTCATAGGGTGTTGCAGGGGTGGGTAGTGAGTCACATGACCCAAATGGAATTTGAAAACCCTGAAATCCAACTTGGTTTATGACTCATATTGCCAAACATTTCAGGACTCCACAAGAAAGCTTTACAATAATGTTTCTGACCTTATACTCTGTAAGAAGTTTTGTTCCTCTGGTTGGAGTTTATCTGGCGGTAGGAGGACCCTACTGTAGGTGTATATAAAGTCGTTTCAAATTGGGTTCAAAACTTAAAGTAGTTAAACCAAACTCTTTTTTTTTATTTTTTGCTTAGGATTCTGCACAAACTGATTTCTCATTCAAACAGGTCAGATTAAAAGAAGCTGAAGCTCTCCGACTTGGAACTCGTGTTGAGTGCTGGGGTTTGCTGACTGTTCTCAGGGCAAAAGTTCATGGAAAACCTACCCGCATTTTTAATGTGGCTCACGGCCTTCGATTTGCATAATTTCTTAAGCACTTTCCCAGCATTCTCAGTGAGTGGTGTTCCGTGCAGTTTTTAATTTGCCCATTTGTGATCTGGATATTTCCTGGAGCAATTCAGGTAAGATGCTGTCCTTGAGGGTGGAACAGTTCCTGTCTGAGAACTGAACATCTACAGTAGGTGTAAATTATGTCCATGAATTTAAATATAGTTAAATAGCTTTTTTTCTTTTTTTCAAAGTGGCTTATAAGTGTTACCAAGTCATCCAACTTTGTTGATCAGCAACCCAGCTAAGCACAAGGTTCCATCAGCAGGATCTGCCTCGCCTCTTTGACCGACGTGTCCTTACTGGAAGAACAGTGTAAAATTTTAAGGATGCTCGTGTCTGAGGACACACGGAGCACAGATCCGCTCTTTCCACCAGAAGGGGTGTAGATGGTCGACTTTGACAAACAGAAGATGGAGGAGTGGGAGGGAGTGACACAGGTAGACTTTGAAAATGTTTTTTTTTTTTAAATCAGCCGTGTGTCATAGTTCCTGTCCATTCGTGATACTAGGTGCACAGACCAAATCACTCAGCGGTCGACTTTTAGAGAACCACAGGATGAACTGGCCTCTTGGCGTCACCTTGTATTTCGTTTACATTTTACATTTATTTATTTAGCCGAAACTTTTGTCCAAAACAAGATACAGGGGAGGGTCGGAAAGCGGGGTCAGCCGGCGTCCCAGGAGCCATCGAGGTCTCGCTCCAAGGCCGAACCGTTAAATCTCTCTGCCAGCCATGAGATTTCAACCAGTAACATTCTGATTATGGGCAAAGAGTCACAAATTGTCCACAAACTGTGCTCTGGGTCTCCGGGCTTTGGTCCACACAACCTGGATCAGAATAAAAAATGGCTAAAAAATTGATGGAAGGATGGATGGATGGAGGCCCGGGCTCGAGTCTCCGCCTGGGTCACATGTGTGTGGAGTTTGCATGTTCTCCCCATGTCTTCGTGGGGTTTCCTCCGGGTACTCCGGTTTCCCCCCACAGTCCAAAAACATGCTGAGGCTAATTGGAGTTGATAAATTACCCGTAGGTGTGCGTGTGAGAGTGAATGGTGTGTGAGTGTGCCCTGCGATGGGCTGGCCCCCCATCCTGGGTTGTTCCCTGCCTCGTGCCCATTGCTTCCGGGATAGGCTCCGGACCCCCCGCGACCCAGTAGGATAAGTGGTTTGGAAAATGGATGGATGGATGGATGGATGGATGGATGGATGGATGGATGGATGGATGGATGGATGGATGGATGGACGGACGGATGGATGGAGGGATGTTTTCAGAGCCTCATATCAGTGTCAGAGTATAAATCTCTGCTTCGGAAGGTGCTGAGAAGCTCCCAGGATGTCCCCTCCTGCCCCACCCACGTCTCCTAAACATCAATGCCCCACTTGCTATAGGTGTGAAAAGGGTGACAAAGCATTGCATCGCCCCCATGTACTGTGCAGACTCACCAGCAGGGGGCGTTGCAGGACACACCAGGTGGCGTTCGGGCGGGGGCGCCTTGTGGGACTGACCGGAGGATGTCTCAGATCCGCGCCTTGGAGTGTCCTTCACAGAGGCTTCTCGTATTCCTGAAGGCCATCTGCCCACACGGAACAGGCAGAGATCCGCTGGTGACTCAGGGATCCTGGAGCGGACACAAAGTAATGAGATGCTGTTAGCATGCTTCCTTACCTCGGAATCAGTTATCAACTCGGGCAATTACTGCCAACTTCAAAGAGAACTTACTTTTCCTGCACAAAACTTTTCACGCATTTTGTACAAAAATGCGCATTAATCTGTAATCTAGCAATGTGTACATATTTCTGTTAAATAGTTATCGCTATATGTTAAACGCACACGGCCAGATTTTTAGATTTCTCTTTCGAAGTATATGTGAGTTGTGCACGCTAGCCGTGACCCTGTGCTCAATAAGCCATTTTCGAGGATCAATGGATAAGTGCAGGGTTGAAACTTTCATGAAGCCACACCCCCGGAAAGCGGGGCGACCGGAGAAAAGAGTGGAAGTGGAGCAGAGGGGAAATAAGGGCATGAGGCAGGTGTCAGAGCTCAGGGGAGAGCATGGCGGCTTTTGGGGGCTCTGCGGCAGCGGCGACTGCACGCGGACACTCCGGCAATTAGCAGGAGGTGCACTCTGCGTGAACCCGCTGAGGTGACAGCCGGAGCCCACTCCTTCCTGCTGATCAGAGGAGCCGTGGGGGGGGGGCAGACAGCAGGCAGACAAGCTTTGCATGTGTTCCTCACACGCTACGTGTTCCTGCTGCTGATGTGCTGATCATAAATGTTTGATGCGACACCTGCATTGCTTTAGTGTGCGTGTGAGATTGTGTGCGTGTGCATGTGTGTGTGTGTGTGTGTGTGTGTGTGTGTGCGTGACCCTTTTCTAATTAACAAAAACACACAAAATCACTCTGGGGTCCAACAAGCCCATTTGCTGTGGGTCTGTCTCTTTCGAAAGGAGATTTAGGACCGAACTTTTTCATCTTCATCGAAACTTTGGAGAAGGAACGTGATGATTGCAAGGAGGTGCCAGGTGATAGGAGGCGGGGTCCCGATGCTGGGACACGCCTGCATGTGATTGGTGCTTCAGGGAGCGAGGGGCAGGTCACTGTCATCACTGAAGGAGAGACAGGTGATCCGAGCCCTTGGGAGGGTTTTTGCCACAGGAAATGACGTCACACAATGCCAAACTGCCTTTTGGAGCAATGGTCAGCATCACAACTGTGTAATTTTACTGCTGTGCATTTCCAGATCAGACAGCAGTGGGCGGCTTGACATGCTACTCTTACAGCGACCAGAAGTGCATGGTGAACACAACTTTTAAACTGCAGGAAATAAGAGTGGCATCAGAATCTGCCGCTTTGAGTTAGCAATGTGTAAAACCTGTTTTTGTTTGAAATCCTGTGCTTTATTTTGCCACGTTTGCAATCTGTTACCCATTTTCTGAAAAGCCCATCATTTAATATGCAAAATGACCCTTTAAATATTAGAGATTGAAGCTTCAGAATTTCTTGATATTATCTTGGCTAAACAGCTGCGGTATTAAACCCGGTCATGGTTCCACTTGTCATCAGCATCAGTCCAGCAGGTCGTTCTAAGCACGTTAAAACAGCTAAATAAAAGCTGTCCCAGGCTGTTGATTAGAAATAGAGGCGTGTGTCAGGTCTAAATTCGTGGGTGCAGCCACATCTGAGTGACTGACTCAGGCATAGTCTTTACGGTGCTTTATCGGTTTGGCCCAGTCCTGGGGACTTTTCCATTACAGTGGCTCAGTCCAGGATTCCTGTCCCATGCTGATTTTTATGAGTTTTATGGGAGTTAACTTATGTGAAGTTATGTAAGGAAGATATACAATTGCAGTTTTGGGAAGATATGATAAAAATGAAAAGTTTTCAAAATGTGTGGCTGCGTGAGTTTAGTCTGCTCTGTTCCAGCAGTTTTTTTTTATTCATAATTTTTTTTTTGTTCTCACGCGGTCCAGCGGAGGGAGGGCTCATCCCATCCAGATCCTCCCAGCCCGGACCGGATCGGTGGAACTGTACAGTGCCTTGTGGATTGCCTGCCCGCCCCCCCCCCCTCGTCCTAAAACCCCCACCCCAGAAAGCTTCTGGTACCCAGGGAGTAAGAGGAAGAGAATTTGGTGTCGTGCGCAGGGGGGACGAGAGGTGCACACCCAGAGAGGTCCTGAGTAGAAAGTTTTCCTTGGATGTAATATGGGTAGCTTGACAGTCGCAGCAGCACATTCCTTCTAGAACATTCCGGGATGCCCCCCTGGCTTTTGTCCACAGCGTATCTTGACCGCCACATCCTGTCCTGGTGTCCTGGCTGTAAGTGAGAACTTTTACCCTGCCTCTTGATAAAAAAAAGTGAAAAAAGATTGAGACAGTAGTTAAGGGGGGTACTTTCGTTTTTGTTAATCAGAACTAAATTTCCCGGCTCTGTCGTCTTCCTTCGCTGCTTCGCCGCTGGACTAGCCAGGTTTCACCCGTGCAACTCCGGATCTGCGCCGGAGTGTTCCGTCACGAGATGGTAAAACCGTTTTTTTAGCTGTTTGCTTTTACGCCCGTGAGCTTATAGGCACTGCTGGCCATCGACTCTCCTCTGATGTTCAGCCATACATGAAGAAAGGGGCCGTCTCCCTCCTAATATATTCCTCTGCCGATATTGTATCGGAAAAAGAGATGGAGGGCGGATGAAAAAGAGAATGTAAATAACACCCTTTGGAGGCCGCCTGCTGCTGTAGTTTGCTTATTGGAAGTCACGTGATTCACCCGCAATGCCCAGCGGGGCCTTTGAACCAGCAATCTGTGAAAAATCCTATTGGAACCATTGTGCTTGGGCTCTGTACCATAACCTGCAGCACTGGAACAATGCCGGACAGGAAGCCATCTCTCCCAGCTCCGTGGATCTAATGTAAATGGGGAATCTTCCGGCCGAAAACACGGAGGAGCTCAGCCGGCTTCGTCTCCCCGCTTTCTTTCTTGCGTTCTTTCCCTTTTCCCTTCCTTTCCCCCTCAAGCCCGGCATCTCGGACGGACATTATTTTCGCTGGGAATTCGGAAAGCTTTTTCCCCGACTCTCCTGTGCGTTCAGCGACAGGACAGGACATGAGATCTTTCCCGATTTTGGGGGTTTTCTCCCCTCCTTTGTATTGGCTAATGGGAGTCACCCCTTCAGCGGAGACTGTGCATATAGTTAATTGGAGATGCGACTGTCCACTTCCTGGAACAGACGTCAGCGCTAAAGGTAAGCGGCCATGATGATTTCTCTCTTACTATCTTTTTGTTTATAGCTGTAGTCACAACATACATATATTTTCACCATGTTTAGATGAAATGTGGAGGCGCTTCCCGAAAGAGAGAAGAGATTAGCCGGAAAGCTACAAACCAGCTAAAAACACACACACCCGCCATCTTTTTCCAACTGCTGTTTCCTTTTTACACTTCTGGGTCATATCTACGAGTCACGTGACCATTTTACAAATTTCATTTTATGTGACACACAAAAAAAAACACAGTTAACTAGAATGCAATAAAATAGGAGATGAGAGGGAAAGTAAAAGCAGGAGAAGACGAGCAGTTGGATGGAAAGAGAGTGGGGGCTTTTCTTTATTCTTCACCAACTGCTGTCAAGGCCTCCAGTGCGCTATAATGAACGCGCCGCATGTCCAGGGAAAAGGATGCCCTTCGTAGATCAATTACTTTGCCATGATTCCCAGAGAACTTTTTTTTTTCTAATTGAATAAGGGTGGGATGATAAATGCCAGTAATTCACATCTCATTTGTCTAAACCAGGGTTTGGTTCTACTTTTTAATTCCTGCTTGGTTTTTCGCTGAAAAACTGCCTCCATTTACACGCTTCTCCAGAAGCGAGTGAAATGTTTAAATCCATCTGTTTTGTGCAGCCACAGACCATTTATCCTGAGCAGCGCAACTGGGCTAAAGTTTTAAACAAAAATTTTTTTTTTTAATATCATTATTATCATTGGAAATACAGTTTATGGACCACAAAGGATGCCACTCATCCTTCTACATGTAGTAAGTGCCTTGCAAGATATCTGTTTAACACTTAAACCCTTTGCTCTATTACAAAACGACCGATGACCAAATGTGTGAACAGGGATCGTTGCCAATCAGTCATTGGCATAACCATCACCATCAGTACATTGGCACTAATGTCAGGTAGCTCCTGGTTCAGTACCCGCCCACGTCCAGGACCACACACACACACAATCTGCATGCGCTGTCATTTATCAAGACGTGACACACTGTCAGTGCAGACGTTTAGGCAGATCTGGGGGATCCCTTAGCCCTGGCTGTGCGATTGTTCTCTGGAAACACCGAAGGAGGTTAGATTGATAACAGGAAGGTACAGGAAATAACAGAGAAAAAACCAATATCTGTCTACCCCACTTTTAGGACAGGACATAACCGGCTGTTTCCTGTCCAATGATCCTCCTGTTTCGACTGTAAGTTTCGTGCCTAATCATAAGCATGTTCCTTTAAAATTTGCATTCCGACAATTCTGTTTTCCCAATATATTTTAAGATGTACTACAGACCTGCACACGCTCACTCTCTTTTCGATACAGAAACTCGGATATATTGCTTTTTTTTTGTCTTTTGTTTTTTTTTTTGATGCATTCCATACACCCAGACAATGCTGAGAGCATTTATGGAGAATGTGGGAGGTTGGGAGACAGCAAGTCTCATATCTGTCTAATTAAAGCTAATTTGGAAGCGTTTCCCACTGGCACGCACGTTTTCCTGTCCCTGAAAAAAAAAATTAATTAGGCTGGGATTGCGGGGTCCAGACGAAGGCGTCCAGAGGGCGATGCAGAGTGGGCCTGGCGGAGGAGGTGGCCAAACCTAATTTGGTGAGGGTGAGAATGGCACAGAGGAAATGGCCAGAGCGCCAAAGGGGGGGGGTGGGGGGGGGGGGAGACAGAGACAGTGGACAGGGCTGGCGTGTGAGATCACTGTGTGGCTGACCTGGCCAATCACCACGCCTCCTGGCAGCTCGCACTGCAGGATGGGAGGGGCGGCATAGTGCCTCGGCTGTCATGAGTAAGTGCCGAGTGACGTCACCCTTTTGTCAGCTAAAGTAATCATACAGGACCAGCAAATTAGTTAATGCTCCCAAACTGCATGACTTATGAACCCAGTGAATTAAACTTAATTTATGAAGAAATAAACATACATTGACCCCTGACAGGAATGTGACTAAAGTGTGGTGGTGGGGGGGGGGGATGGGGGGGGTTGTGTGCTTTAATAATCCATGGTGCCAATTTTGCCTGGACCTTGACCTGCTGGTAGACCTTCTGTGATGAACAGGCCTGTGGGAAGAAGCCCTGAAATACTATGACCCAGCAAAGACCCCATATAAAGGTACCAAAAGCATCAGAATATCCTGCCTGAGGTAGGTTTCCTATGACCCCCCCCCAGAGCCAGGCCGGGGGGGAGGGGGGCGGGTGGTGATGTTTGCCAGCGAAGACCCAGTGTCAGGTTATCCACATAACCCTGCTGAGCTGGGGCCATCTTGCAAGCCTCCCACCCGCAGTCAAGATGAAAGGCAGCCGTCAAGTTCCTGTGTCTCATGTGGGCGTAAAGTATGAGTGGGAGGAACCAGATGGAAGTGTGGAGTGTTACAGGATCTCAGGCGGGCTGTGCTGGCAGGAGCGGGAAGTGCTGACCCACGCTGGAGCAGCGTCCTCGGTGGAAGGAACACATAGAGGAACCCTTGAACCTTCTAGATATGCCAGAGGCAGTGCCGAAAAAGCCTGGTGGATTAGGGTCTCCCAGTGAAGCTGAGGTTGGTGTTGTGCTATGACCTCCATGGTGAAAAGGCTGTGAAGGTAGCTGGAATCTGTCCAGAGACATCGGACGTACTAGATGTTGTTACGCTGAAGTAGCTGATGCACTTTGTTAGCTTTACGTGGAAGGCAGCTAAGTGGAGCTAGAGTGGGCAAACGGAGGGGGGGGGGGGGGTGGTCCCAGTTTTTAAAAAGGCTGGACCAGTGTGTGTATGTCCTACCTGTAGAGAAATTACACTTCTCAGCCTTCTGGGAAAGTCAGGGTACTGGGGAAATGACTTTGGTCCGATGGTTGAACCTCCAATTCTGGCTGAGGCAGAGTGAACCAACAGTGAACCAACAGTGAACCAACTCTACTCCCTCACTCAGTCATGTGAGAGTTCATGGGCAGGTGCCAGCACAGGCTACATGAGATTTTTGGACTTGGAGACGGCACAGATGACCATGGGCCTCAGCACTGACTGAGTGTGGGAGGTGCTGCCGGAATGCGGGGTCCTTCGCAGAGGCGGAGGGTCACAAAAATCATGTCCGCAATATATTTATAACATTTTAAAAAGTATTCCATTTTAACAGTAACAAGTTAATTGTGATAAATCTACTGAGGGTACCCCCCCCCCCCCCCCCCCCCCCCGATCGGCATAATGTACCGATGGGGACCATCTCCTACACCCCCAATCACTGGGATGTACTGGTAGTTTAAAGTCTGTGGAACTGTTATTCTGTGGGTCGTGGCCCGGAAAAGTTTGGGTCCATATGATTTAAATGTGTGCTGGCCCTCCTGCATGACATCGGCTTGTCACCACTCCATCAGAGGACAGGGAGGTACCACTATAATGTCCTAGAGGTGACATAGCTGCTATTTGCGAATGATATTGTTCTTTATCCACTCTGAGATATAAGATAGGGAACCTAAAGCGGCACAAATACTCTTCCAGTAGCACTTATCTGTGGGAAAAAAATTATAGGTCTGATTCTGTCTGCTGATTAGGATCAACTGGAAAATGCATTTTGTTGGGCTGCCGCGATTAGTCGACGTAGTCGTGATGTCGACACTGAAAATGTGTCGACGTCAATATTTTAAATCAATGCATCATTTATTTTTTAACTTTTGGTGAAATTACCTTTAAGGTAATGATGGACCGCTAGAGTAAAAACCACCTTAAGTGTTGTCTATTCATGCTTATTAGATTACAATTAGTATGGAGAATTTTTTATATATATTTTTTGTCCTTGTAGCTGCTAAATACACTCATTATATAAAGTTGTCTGCCTGCTACCTTAGAATCTCCGTGGAATAAGTGTTTGTGAAAATGTTTATGGTAAAAATCTGGGCTTGTTCTATGTTGATTGACGGTGCTGGTGTCAGACTTTAATCTGCGAAAAGTATCACCACTCCACCGACGTCTTTTACCTTGTTTAGCCACAGAATCTCCTCTTTGAAACGCTGCAGTTCTTCAGTGCTCCTCACTTCCATGACTTCATGATTCACTAAAACAGTCACATCTGCCGTGTTCCGCTAACTTATTTTAATAAGTATAAAGATACGCCGCATTTATGCAGATTACTAACTTTTGGGCATCACAATACACGTGTCATAAATATTTTAGGCGTTCTACTAATCTGCTTATCGAACTGAGGGCGAAAATAATGCCCATTCAGTACCGAAAAGATGGCGTCCATTATCTCAAGTCCCGCAATGACGTACAGTTTGTTGCTGTTAAAATAAAATTAGCTTAAACAGCCAAGTTGATTTTCTGGTGGAAAATGAATTGTTTAGATTAATCGGCCGATCTGTGAAAGAGTTGACAGATTAATCGGCAGAAAAATAGTCGTTAGCGGCAGCCCTAAAAATTTGGCATTCTCAGTATTTCCAGAGACGGTGTGCTCTGTGCAGGGCAGGACAAAGGAAATAGCAGCAGATTCAGAGTGTTAGCAGTAGGTTCTGCAATCGCTGTGAGTGTGAGGTTAGGGCCAAATCGGAGCACAGTGCTGGTAAAATATTCCAAGGCTTTGGTTCAGGGCAATTCATTTTTTAAATTTTAATTTTTTTAAGCTGCCTGCTCAAGGCTAGATCGACCTTCTTCATAAACCCTGCTTTGTATGTGAGGGTTGTGGCAGTCTAGCATTGGAGGGGAGAAGCAGCAGTGGTGGTGGGAGTGGGGGGGGGGGGTTCATTTTGCAGAATTACTAGGCCATTCCTGACTGGAATGGCGAATAAGGGGCCAATACCCAAGGGGAAGGCAAGGGGGATATAATTAAGTCATTATAGGGCTATGCTTTGTTGTGTCTAATGAACAATTCCTCTTGTTGTCATCACTTGTTATATTGGTAAAACTCACACGAGTGTGTGGTCCCATGTGTGATGTCAGCAGGAAGCTCAGTGGTCACAGACACAAACTTACAATCAAGAAGCTAATCATTCAAGCTACAGGTTGGGTACAACTTGAGCGGCATGGCACATCTTAAGCTCGCGTCTTGTCTGGTTCCCTTTAGAGCTTTTTACGTGGCACACGATTTCTGATCAACAGAGATTGTCGCTCCATTGTTCTTGGGTATTTGGACCTTAAAGGAGTTTTGGCCCCTGTTTGAAATATTTCCACCACGTCTCAAAGCCTCAGAGAAGCTGAAAAGGAGAAGCTGTGTCCAATTCATCCTACGGCTAACATTTCCTAGTACACAAAGGGACAAAGCAACAATTTATTTGATGGTGTGTATAAGAGTCTTTTTTTTTGGGTGGGGGGGGGAAGGGGGGGGGGTAATGTAGGTGCTTATTGGTTCCTCATAAATCGCTGGGCTCTTCTTTTTCATCTTATTACACATTTCTTTTACACAGAGGTTTCCTTTTCAAGGGGGGCTTTTGAAAAGGGTTTTTTAACTTTTTTTTTTTTATTTGCTAAGAACAAAGACGTGGATTTCTCAAGGCTGTGGGCCTAGTCCAGAAGAAAAGCACAAGGAGGCCTCTAGAAAAATCGCCGCGAAGCAGAGGCGTGTTGGCTGCCCTCTTGATCCGTTTTGCCGTGAACTTGACCAGCACAGTAATGAGTCATCTGTCCCCCATTTGTGCTAGTGGTCCTTGGAAACTGGCTGAATGGGGAGGGTTAAGGAATATTAACCATAATGGGGTGATCGTTCCAGCAGAAAATAAAAAAAGAATTGAATAAACACCTAAGACAAAAAGTTTTCTACTGAATTATGTGTAATGATGTGTGAACGGGGTTAGATCATGGTAACGAAAAAACAATGCTTGGTTCCAGGAGTGTTTCTGTGCATAAAATGATAGGGAAATGGAATCCTTGACAGAAGCGAAGGAAACCTCCAATGCAGGTTTATACGATGATTGATATATTTTCCCTCCACAACCCTAACCAACATAAGTGATTGGAGGATGGATGGATGATTCCATATATTTTCTGAAGACCACCTTTCTCTGAAATTCGCAGGGGTGGCGAGTTTTATGTTTAGTGGTTCGCGGTCAGCTAGACATTCTCTGGGCTTCGGTGCATGTTTACGGTGAGCAGAACCATTCTTGCGTGACTTATCTGTGTCTTTCCCAGGACATGGTGACGGTTAGCCAAAGGTGCTTCTACATATACACTATAGGTATCATCCATCCATCCATTTTCCAAACCGCTTATCCTACTGGGTCGCAGGGGGTCCGGAGCCTATCCCGGAAGCAATGGGCACGAGGCAGGGGAACAACCCTGAATGGGGGGCCAGCCATCGCAGGGCACACTCACACACCAGTCACACACACATGCACACCTATGGGCAATTTAGCAACTCCAGTTAGCCTCAGAATGTTTTTGGACTGTGGGGGGAAAACCGGAGTACCCGGAGGAAACCCCACGACGACATGGGGAGAACATGCAAACTCCGAACACACATAACCCAGGCGGAGACTCGAACCCGGGACTATAGTTATCACTCCATTAAAAAAATCTCAGGAGATGAGCTGTAGAAGGTGAGTTTATTTAGTCTAAATCTGAGCCTCAGGACGGATGTCAGCTGTAATTTGGAAACTACAGCCTGACCTCCTTAGTCTCTGTCTCTGCATAGCGATTCTCCTGTTGGTGATTCCACTGTACGTTCTGATTACCTTTCATCGTGGGGTCGAGACGCACGCTGTGCCCTTCACTTGGGCTTACATTTCAAGTTACATCATAAGATCGCGCCTGGACATTTAGCAAAGCCAAGGGGAACTCCTTGGGGAATGATAAAATACCCCTCCCACATGATTACGATGCCTTTCCCACATTTAATGTCTGCCCGTCACACAGATGGTTCGCTCTGCCGGATGCAGGTGCCAGAGTTTGCGGGTATCGTCTCGGAAGACGCAGATGGAGCTGCGAGAGTCCGGTGCTCCTCCTCACTCTCCTGTATCTGTAATCTTCTCCTGCCCTCTAAAGGCAGTGGCGCTGAGCGGCAGTGCTGCATGCGCTGAGCGGCAGTGCTGCATGCGCGGAGCACGGGGTCCTCAGCCTCAACATCTCCAGATCGAGCGTTGCATAATCAGCATGGGGTGCACTGCGTCTCCCAGGGGCTTAGAGACACGTCCTCGCCCAGGCCTCCTTCTGTCACCCCCCCCCCCCCCCCCCCCCACCCACCAAGATTTCCAGAAAGTAGTAGCGGACAGTGTCTCACATAGTGGGTGAAAAACAGGCAGCAGTGAAATACATGTTCTATGTTCTTCTGGGGGGGGGTGGGTCAGCCAAACACTTGCATATGTCAGCACAAACACTTGCATATGACCACACAGGATATAAAGGCAGACAGAATTGATCAAATAACTGTGTAAATACACATATACTTAAAACTGAGACATATAAATGAATTCACATATCCATACATTCATGGTCCATTATCGATAAAAGCCAATCCACTCGGGAATCACTATCCTGCGTTAGACCCGCTAGGTCAGAACTCCACGTCATTGCTGGGAACATAACGGGATTTAGGATAATTCCACTTAGGAGCTGCATGGGATCTGAGAGTTTTTATCTGCCTGTTGCCACCTGCTGGTGAGGAGCATCTCTGACACGCAGATATTCAAAAAGAAGAGAGTGCAGGAACGGCAATGCCTACGGCCTCACAAATATCCCAGTCGTCTGAATAAGTAAATATGCTATTCTGAATCAAGAAATAAAGGACATGCTATACTAACGAAAATATAATTATTTTTTTTTTCTTTAAACTTTTTTTTTCCCCAAAGTCCATTTACTTAATTTTCTTCTTTTTTACGCCATTATTATGATCAGTTTTTTACTTGCAAGCTGTGGAATAAATATATATTGAAAAAACAAGACAGTCATTATTTCATAAAAATAGTGGTGTATACGGGCCCTTCTGTGCTGTTTAGGAGAATTCTCCGCGGTTACGAGCCTCTTCCCAGTGATTCAGCTCCTCGTTTTGTTATGTGAGCGGAGTCAGACGCCAGGGAGGCCAGCAGCTTCCCCGTGCTCCCAGTATTTGTAACGCTGCCATTCACTTTCAATCGCTGACTCAGCCATAACAATAACTTAGAAAGCCGGCGAATTATCTTCCAAATTGAGAAACAAGTGAGCTTGAAACCGAACTTCAGATGAAGTCCCGTGTCTCTTAAGCCCCAGGATTGTAACACGCTGCAGCTGTTTTCCCACATGGAAGTTGACAGCTACTGAAAAGTCCGTTACAAATAATTTTTGTAAATTACTTATGAAAATGAAGTAACAGGCTGTTGTGTGACGGTATCATTGCTAGAAGAAGCAAAAACTCCTGTCATTGAAGAAATGAACGTTCTTTTAAAAACTCCACCTACTGTAAGTGGAGTGTGTAAAAGAAACTTTAAACAGTTCCTGCCTTACATGAAAAAGCAAGTGTGGGTACAGTTACTGTTAATGTGCAGAAAATTGTCTCCTTAGAGCGACATGTGACTCTCCATGCCGCTGAGACCTGTGCTTTGGGGAACACAGGAATGATTCTCTATTGTGATCTGTTCTCATCCAAAGGAGGTACCTGCTCCTCAATGCAATCAGCATCCAGCAGCACATTTTCAAATTCTAATCTTTCATAAAAAGGCAAAAACAATGGCCAATAAATGGTTGTGGTTATGGGAAAATGATTGTGATTAAATTTCAGTCATTTTCCTGTAACCAGTACAGTGTGCCATTCTATATAGCAGGCCAATCAAAGCAATCTCATAAACCTTTTTACAGTGACTGAGATTTATATATTTATATATATATATATATATATATATATATATATATATATACACAGACATTAAAAGCAGTCAAAATCAAAACTCTTATTAGCTTCTGACAATTAGCATTAGTCATATTCCTACTAACCCCAGTTTAAAACTCAATGCCATACGGAACAATGAGTAATAAATAGTTTGGTAAAATGAGGTGTAAGTCAGTACTGAACACAATAACACAAATTCTCAGCTTTCTAACGTTTCTTGCAGTCAGTTTCATTAGCTGCATCTCTTCCTAAAAATGTCCCATGACGACAATGAGCCAATGAGCTTCATAACGTGTCACATGCTCAAGGCTACAGGAGGAAAGGACCAATCAGAAGGAGAGGGAGAATTTTCAGCCTCTTAACTGTGACAGCGTAAGTTTGAAGCAGGCTGGGTTACAGGCTCCGTCCCAAAGGAAGAATCAACAAAAAAAATCATTTATCATCAGTTATGTTTATGTTTAGTGATGCTATTTATAACCATGGCAGTTCCCCCTGGTTGACGGCGCTGATTCTCCTTCTGCCTAATTAGACAGCTGAGATGCTCGAAGTCGGTCGTTAGTCAGCTTGCCGTGTGCCATAATAACATTTCTCTGATACTATTTACTCTGTTACTTCAGTCTGTGTGTTTTAATGGTTACTCGGGGGTAATCGTTTCACTTGTTTTATAAACTCACATGCAAAGATAAAAAAAAATTCCATTGAAAAGTACTCAGGTGTACTTGGGGGGGGGAGACACCCCCACATATAGGAATTAAGCATGTGTGCCCCCTCCAGTTTAAAAACACTATACAGCAAAAAAAAAAGTGGGGTGGGGTGTATAGTTGCTAAGGACTTGTAAACTCACACCGCGTTCAGGTTGCTGATCTAAAGCAACGTTGGGATGCACCTTTCAGCAAAAGTACTTAACCTGAATCGCTCCAGTAAAAGACCCAGGTGTACAAGAGGGGAGAAACGTAACAAGCTGGAGACAGAAACGTAAGTCAAAGAAACAAACGATACACGTGAAGAATAAGTGCTACCTTCCAAATGGGTGAAAGTAAGAATAAAGGTGAGCTGAGGAATGAAAGGCGGCCGTAGCGGGGGGGGGCAAGCAGCCGCGTTCACCTGGCCGTCACCAGTCAGAGACAGGCTTCCACGCTGCTTTCTGAGCACAGGGAGAAGACTGAATGATGGCCGTTTTCCTGACGGGACCTTGGGAAAGAAGCACTGAGGTCTAAGGAATCGAGTATTAGGTGGGACGATATTTATCCTGACAACCTCTCAATAGGGGTTTTATAAGTATTCATAACTATGAGATTCAGGTATGTCTGCATTTCTAGCAGGTGGTCACATGGTGGTGCGGTGGTTAGCAGTGTCACCTCACACCTGTGGGACCCGGGTTCGAGTCTCTGCCAGGGTTCCGTGTGTGGAGTCTACATGTTCTCCCCATGTCGTCGTGGGGTTTCCTCTAACCTCAGTCCACAAACACGCTGAGGTTACTTGGAGTTACTAAATTACCCACAGGTGTGTGAGTGTGCCCTGCAATGGGTCGGCGCCCCATCCTGGGTTGTTCTCTGCCTTCTGCCCATAGGCTCTGGACCCCCTGTGGCTCTGAACTGGTTTCAGAAAATGAAGGGATGGATGTATCTTCACCTACAAGAAATGCCTTAAAACCAATTGCTTCTAGAAACACCTCTGCTAGTCCATACCATGTTTCCTCCAGGTACTCCAGTTTCCCCCCACAGTCCAAAAATATGCTGAGGCTAATTGGACTTGTTAAATTGCCTATTGGTGTGCATGCGTGAATGGTATGTGAGTAGGCCCTGCAATGGGCTGGGCTGTTCCCAGCCTCATGCCCATTGCTTCCGGGATAGGCTCCGGACCCCCTGCGACCCAGTAGGATAAGCGGTTTGGAAAATGGATGGATGGATAGATGGATGGATAGTCCATACCATTTTCCTGTTCCCTGAAAGCTGTTAAAGTTGCCTTTTCTGTTTAACTGAATAGTTTTTCCAAACTGTAACAGCCTATTCCAGTAAGCACAATAAATAAAAATAAAATTAAACAGATGGCAAGAAGACGAAAATGACTTAAAAAAAATAATAATAAAAATCTCAACAAACTCAACCGAACTCAACAAACATCAAACAAAACATGGTGTTTACATTCCAGCTTTATTCTGCTCTCACTGCCCCGCCCACACCCCCAGAACACTGACATCACATCCCATCCTGATGTTTAGCCTCTGATTGGACACACAGTGATGATGTCAGAGGCGGCGCTGAAACTAACCACGCACATCAGAATCTCACAGTGCTCCCTTTAACCGAGCGGCGCATGGGAATTTCAATGCAGACATTTGTACAAGTTAATAAA
Source organism: Brienomyrus brachyistius (assembly GCF_023856365.1). Taxonomy (NCBI): domain Eukaryota; kingdom Metazoa; phylum Chordata; class Actinopteri; order Osteoglossiformes; family Mormyridae; genus Brienomyrus; species Brienomyrus brachyistius. Next base: position 29,154,660 of record NC_064539.1, read on the forward strand.
CATCCGGCCTTCGTTCACAAGCCCAAGAAATGCAGATGTCGATTACTTACATGGCCTCAGATAGAGAAAACAAAGCTGCTCGCTTTGTACACCCTTTGCACAAACCATCCCTTTGCATTTTATCAAAATTACTTACTTTGGTCTCCTTGCAAACAAGGCATATACTGAACTATAAGATCTTTTAGATGCAATCCACACTTTAAACACAGTACATCAGTCAGAACAACACATATGTATATATACTTTAATGAAAAATGAAAAAAAAATCATTTGAAGAATATAAAATGCATAACATATTGTATCATACATATATATACTCTATAGGTAAGTATTACCATAACAGTTCATATATGCAGTATATAAACCTTACCAGGTTCTCAGAAAGCTAAGAAGACAATCCTGTCGTTTAAAGAGTAACGCTCCGTAGGATGTGTGATATATTATACTCTACCTGCCAGATCACAATTAATAAAAAAAAGAATAATAAAACAAGCGACCACCTTTAACCAGCGAGAAAACAAACCTAATGACAACAAAAACAGGGTTTTTACAGGGTAGCATAAGGGCCACAGGATGTAGGCGCCATGTGGGGCCATGCAGTGGAGGCCTTGAGAATGGCGTGAACTCGAATAAAATACCCAGGTGCGAAGATTTCAAACAAAATTGTCAGCTAAGAAGTTACATAACAAGAATGATCTTAATAATAATAATGAGAAATATAGTAAAATAGGAGCCGGACACTAGCACAGAAGAAGGGAAGGCTACATTTGGCCTAAAATTTCCCAGATAAGATGTGAGCTCCATGAGCGTGTCAGCGGACGCCATGTGTTACTCATTTTCTTTTTACGAAATCTTTATTAGCATGCAGCATGCAGCCCTTTGGACCCATGAGAATACCTTTTCAGATTGGCAGTGAGATGGTCACTTAGATTACATAATTACGGTTTGATTCGGCCTGGTCCCGGAAACAGCAAACATGCCAGTGCACAGTGAAAGAAGTCCTCTACACACAAGCCGACCGGCGAGTATCGACCTGAGCAGCCACACGCGTCTGGCCACTACAATCGTCTGTCACTGAATCGAAGTCCGCAGCCTGCATATCTCACCCTCTCTTCTGTTTTCATTCAGCACAATAGTGGATATCTACAAATGTTAAAGCTGCAACACTATTTACATAGAGATTCTTGTCCAGTTCACAACCAAATTAAATAAACGATACAACGAAGTAACCTATAATATAATATCCAATAACAACAATGTCTTATTAGTATTGCCATTATTTTCACCATTTGGCTTTTATATATCCTGTTTTTTTACAGTGTATCTTAATAATATACAGCAGGAGTTGGGAAGAAGGAGAGATTGTTCCGTTCAAAGTGAAGGAGCCGGTTGTTTTGGTCTTCGCAGGGCCGACGTTCCTGTGAGGAAGAGTCCTCCTACCCGGGGTTATTTTTCTTCTTTTTATTTGGGCTCTGACCGGGATCCTGTTTCACCTCTTGGTACTGCACCTGTTTAAACACACAGACACACCAGTCACGCTCAGGTGGAGGGAAGCCAGGGGAATCCTGGGACAGCTTGGGAATCTTCTGCCGTTCTCTCCAGCTGGGATGAGGAAGCGAAGCTCTGGACAAACAAACAGGAGCATGGGAACGGCGGAGTCCCATGGACGGGTCTTCCGGGAGCCACCCAGTCAACCCCTGGGGGATTTCTCCCAAAAGCAGGGTCACGACAAGGCCACTTGGGTCTGTGTTCCCGCTCCCTAAGAAAAAATCCACAGTTGTTTGGAGAGAAGGTTCCACTATAACAGCCTGTATGACAGGCCTCTGGGTCGCTTGGCTTGTACCTACGTTATGCTGGACTGAGCTTTAATGCAGAAATAACCATCAGTCCTTGACAGATGACCATCTGGCTTACTGTGACATGTCCATGACATATTCAAATATAATGTAGTAACGACTCAAATAATCACATAGGCATCTTCAGATGCTAATCGCTGCTTTATTATGGCCGTATGTCGTTCCATCTCTGTCACTTGGTGTCGCAACGATAGACATGAAGTCGGACGTTAATTCCAACAGTAACGTCGGTTGAACGAACAATGACACCTACATGGTTTATTTTCATCATTTCTGTAATCTGCACTTCAAGGTTTCAGTTACTTTTCTGGTTTTCTGAAGGCATCTGCAGTAGGATTACAGGAGGTCCTGAACTATGTCACCTTCCCATTTGTACGTATCATGGCCAGCGGACAGAGGTGTGGTACAGCTGGTCCCAATTCAGTAGAAAAAGGCAGATCTAGTCATGAACGAATTCCATGCAGGAAACCCACCCAAAAAACCTCTGATTTCGATAACAGAAGTTTGCAGGACCGACTTGGTGCAGAAGCAGCTGAGCATTAGGCCCTCTGGTCCAAACTTCCCAAACCCATTTGAGCAGAATGATAAGAATGCATATATAGTAGTTTTATAAATTATAAAAAGTCCTTAAAGACATATTGTGCATCTGGGGACCTCCGGCATGTGATGTTTTTCTGTTTATTTCTGGCAGGAACTGAGCACATTAAATGTCCAGATGATGAAGGTCACAAGAATAGTCAGGAGTAAATAACATCAAGAAGACCAGTAAGAACTGGAATAAGGTCAGTGTTCCTTCCCAAAGATGGTGTCATCATGGCTGAGCCAGCTGACTACAAATTTCCGGGCTTTTCCCCAAGGACGTCTGTTTTGTGATTGGCTAACTGAGTGTTACTGTCTTTCAGCACTGAGCTACAGAGGAAATGGCGGAGGTGTCATTTTACCTGGAATGAACTATCTTCAATCATCACTAGTTTCACTGGGATCTATTTTTTTTTCACCAGCTGAAACTGGAAATGTATGGAAGAAAACAACTGGAAATGATAAAGTAACTGAACCCCGCACTTCAGCAGATCTCTTGTGTATTACACATATTTCTTTCCACCACGTTACAGTCATCAATGGTGCTGACAGTATCCTTTTTCTGGAAGAGTCCCCCCTCATCTCCTTACAGTACTTGCAGCACCTCAGACAAACGTGTTAGTTTGTTAGTGAAAAAGCAATCACTGAACACCGCTGATAGGAAGGAGATGGAACAGGCGAGCTCCTTTCGCTTTTTTTTTTTTTAACCAGGATGAGAAGTTATCGAAGTTCCGCAGCGGTAACGAGCGCGTCTGTAAAGAGTAGCCGATCAAAACTGTGGGTGACAGTACTGTTTTCAGGACTTTATAGCCCTGCCAACTAAAACAGACACCGGAGCGAGAAGACAGGAGACTTGTTATACGGCTCCATCTGTGCACACAAACCGGGCTCACAGATGTTCAGCTTCTCTGTGGCCCCTGGTATGGGGGCACAACAGCAGGACTTGCGTAACTGCAGGGTCAACCTGCGGATTCTCAGTCAAGAGGCCCATAAGGATGATGTCGTTCCTTTAGCTGCAAATTAAAGCCTGATTAGAGAATACCGAAGTAAGCAATGAATACAGACATGGGCATTTTGTCACTCGGAATCGGCAGAATGCTGACACACAGCAGGATAATAAGATGGAGATTCCTTGTCTGTCATTGCGCTCTTATTGTGTGTAGGAACGACCAAGGTATGGGATTCTTAGCTAATGAGGAATACAACTGCAAATTCCTCTAACGAACTCCAATGTAAAGGAGAACCAAGGGATCGACCTGGATTTCTGCACTCTCCGCATTTCAGATTCCGCCCGGTCGGAAAGGAAAAGCGCTGACGTGCCTTAATTAGGCGGGAAAGCCGCGTTTGCTGTGGATTGTCGGCTAACCAGGTGCGACTCCAGTCGGCGAGAAGCGCCGCTCTCTCACGCTGTCAGCTGGGCTAATTGACTTTCCAAGACAAGCCATTCTGGCTGCTGTTAGCTTCTGTCGGCATTTGTGCGATTTTTCATGAAAATATGTTCCTCTTTTGGTGTTCGATTTTTTTTAATGATTTTGGGCGGCATATTTGCAGGTGTATTTTTGACGGAAGGAATAAACTAAACCACAAAACTTAAAACCTAACCATGAATATCATATATAACGTTATTACCAAAATATGCCTCATTTTGAGGAAAAGTTCTATATGAAGATTCGAAAACGTCCCTGGTGTCACAAGAACCACAGATGACAAGTTTCTTATACCTAAAGAGAACAATATTCAGCTAATCTACAATGGAAAGAGATTGAAGATCTTTCTCCAAGGCTGCTGCACTCCAGCTTTGTCATGGCAGGACATCATCAGCGTTTGAAAGTTTCAAGTACCCTGCCTTGTGAGATACTCCAGTATAATAGTATTGGCTAATGTTCCAGGTGCAGTAAAGCATGTGTCTCTGTTCGGCAGGGCTTATCTTCGATGAGAGCATGATTAAAAATGAATTGTATGTGCTCTGTAAGTGAATGAGACCAAACAGATATCATAATTAAACAAATGGAAACTGTAAAACTGTGTGGGTTTGCGTCTGAGAGTAACTGATTGTTAGAGCCCCATCTTTAGCATCTCTGATAGAGTGGAGGCTGCAGTTATTTCTCTGGGGGCCCTCGCAGACACATTCGTGGACGCTGAAGACACTGACAACACCTAACAAAAATACTTCAACACAGTGTCATTTGTTTCAAGGTTAATGCTAAAGGTGGTAATTACTGCTTACTTATATTTTGAAAGTATAAAAGATATTCTGCAATCAAACAAGTCTACTGTTTACTGTACATAAAAGTCGAATTTGTAGATAATAATAATGATAATAATCATTATAATATACAGTAATAATACAAGTAACTACATACTGTATTGTTTCTCGAGCCAACGAACCTCGGAAGCTGCAGAATGTTATCACCAGCATCACAAAGTAGTGTGTGCGTTTCTTTCTACCATTATACTTGACCAGGCTTTATGGCAGTCTGTTCAGTACAATCGTCTGTCGGAAGTTCTTAACCCAGAGGCTGTCTGTATATGCAGCTAAAGTCAGCAAAGAGATGATACAATGATGATGATGAAGATGATAACGAGGAAGGCACTGAGGAGTGTAAACGTGCTGTTCTAGAAATCTCTAAATGCTACAAGTACCAGGTCATAAGGTACAAAGTCATTCTGCTGTACAAATAACTACAAATGAATGACCTTTCTATAGAAGTTTGCTTCAGCACTTTAGGTTGCTGTTGCTTCCTACATGCTGCATATGAAATAAGGGTTTTTTTTAATGGAATGGCTTTCTGCCCCCATACCCCCCTTTTTTAAATGGCCGCCCCATCAGCTCCTGACAGCTTTGGCCACTCGCATCCATCTCGGGGTCCACGTGTCACTGGCTCCCAACGATCCGTGAAGGGGAGCTGACTTTTCTGGTCCCCAGGTGGCGCCGCTGAGTGACGCTCAACGGCACAGCGGGTGGCAAGGCGCCGCCTGGGGTCCTGACACGCCACGTCGTTTGTCTGCCACCAAGCGTGCACAGGGCCGCGGTGCATATGGGCCTTGGCATAGCTCCTCGCATCCGGGTGGGGGCCAACAGGAAGTCAAGCTTAGCAGCGGTGGGTTTCCCAGATTGCTTTTTGTCACATGGTGACTCGTGTCTGGACTTCACGAGGTCCCTCAAGTCTACGGACATGATGCGATGTGTTCCAAGAAGAAACTTGAGGATGCTCTCAAGCTGCACCAGTCACAGGGAACGCTGATCTGCGGTTTGTGAGACTCAGAAATCTGGATCCAAACACTGGAGGCTCTCTGTGATTAGGAACACCAGTGACTATGTCATTGGTCAGTGATTAACCTGGATCCTGTGAGAACTAATGAGGAAGAGGCAACAATCAAGACGAAACAGATGTTCCTCTGTGGGTTTCCTCCTTAGAACGTGACTGTGCATGTGAGCGTGCTTATGCACTCGATAAAGAGTGAGTCCCTGTGATGGACCAGCATCCTATCCTGGGCGACATCGATGATGAGGAGAGCCACACCTGAAGCTCAAGGGAGCTGGCAATGTGTACAATGTGAAGCATGGAGAGAACATCCATCTCACTGTTGATGAGTGGTGTGGGGCTGCATGAGGTGGAGAGGGAGGACCTACCACTTGTACGTCAGAAGGAACCCGGGACAGGAAGTCCAGCAGCTCATTGTTGTCGATGCTGTAGGGGTCGCGTAGTTTCCTTGTGAACTTGTTAACACCTGTGGGCGATAGAGGGCCGGCTAAGGAACGGGGCGGAGCAGCATAGCCTCAAATCTCCTGGGCTGTGGGTTTGATAGCGTGCAGTCTGTATATTCTCCTTCAGGTACCCTGGTGCCCCCCCCCCACCCAGCATCAAATAAATTCTTCGTAAGTCGCCATTTTTATGAGAGTGTGTGCCATGCGATGGAGCGACACCCCGTCTGTGGTGTCCCCTGCCATGTTTCCTGGGACAGACTCCAGGCTCTATGTGAACTTGGAATGGATACCCGGTGGTTATGGAAGATGGATGGATGGATAGATGGATGATGCAACCATCCAGACTAAATAAACATAGAATAGATATTCAGCAACATGAGTGGAGGGTTAGGGTGCAGAAATTGAGGGTTGGTGTGTGTGGTTTGGGATGTGGATCTGGAGGCAGACCGACTCCCCGTGTGAAGGGGAAACAAAGGGGCTTGGTGGGCAGCCCCCCCCCGCCCCCCTGCGCCCCCCCGCGCCACACTCACCCCAGGCTAGCACGATGTACCGGAGAGGAATGAAGTAGACCAGCAGGGTGGCCAGAATCAGCACCACAATGGCGAGGCAACTTAGGAAAGGGACAGCCCAGTTGAAGGTGCTGTGGGGGGGTCAAAGGAAAGGGATTACAACCGTTGTATCATTAGATGTACTTAGTACAATGGTCAGTACCCTAATATATAACCATAAACTGCTATTTGATGATTTGGTACAAGTTAAATTACTGAGTAAATGCATGATTGACACAGCATTTGGATTTATTTTGGGGGGGGGGGGCATTAAATATTATTTGAAACATTATTTCTCATTAAAAGGGGTAACTACAAATTGTACATTAACCCAACGACAGCCAACCAGTAAGTGATATGTACTGGATAAATGGCTTTGCTGGAATCACAGTGGAGGCCTCCATCAGCCTGTCGTTCTGCTGGTTCACTGCTACATGTCAGAGACATCGCAGACTCACATCGGCTCCTGGCATCGATCTATCTATCTATCTATCTATCTATCTATCTATCTATCTATCTATCTATCTATCTATCTATCTATCTATCTATCTATCTATCTATCTATCTATCTATCTATCTATCTATCTATCTATCTATTCCTCATGTATTTTAACTGTCTTCTGTTGTTCAGACAAATGTTAAATACAGGTTTACAGCCGGGAACAGCTACACCCTTCTGGCGACACAAAATAGAAAGAAAAAAAGTGAATTTTCAGTAATGTGTCATATATTTTACAGCACTTGGAATCTGCAGCTTAATAACTTGCCGCTGTATGTATAGACACTGGCTCACACAGACACCTCTAAATGTATTCATCAGAATTATTAGGCGCAATTTTCATATAAACGAGATGCAAGGGACAGATGTGTGGCAATGCCCCGGGGCGGCGGCTGGTACTCACTTCTTTATCCTCTCCCCGTAGGACGCCACCTCGCCCAGTGCGTTCTGCACACTGATGAACACATCCTGGATGGCGTACAGCTTGTCCATGAAGCCCTTTCTCTCAGAGTCCTGCACGCACATGCAAAGCACACAGGCCGTTAGCGGCTGGGGAGCTCAGAGACGGGTCTGCTACCGGTCACTTTGACTCACTTCCTCGCCCCTAAACTATGGCAGTAGTTTGATGCTGTGCTTAATTACTGTTATTATTTTTCTCAGCTGAATATTTATAATGTTTATAGGAATAATACGAGAGCACTGGCGACACATGAAGCCAAGGCGATACATTTTATATTTGATATAACGCATTTGCACAGAAGCACAATGCAGAAAGTCGTTTTGTAGAAGCGGCAAAAGGGCTTTACAGTGAATTTCCCAAAGGGTATTTTCCAATTTTCCAGTAAAAGGAAAAAAACGGAAAATTATACACTAACGGAAAAATGCATATATATATATACATATATGATCTACATATTATATATACAATACATCATTCATCATGGCAAATGCCACCACCGCCTGCTTCAAAACGCGCTTCAGAAAGTGCATGGCGTAAAAAAAGAATAAAAGGACAGACAAAAATGACTGGGTTTACATGCAGACACACAAATCGAATCAGCCATGAAACAGCAGCACATCAGAAGCAGCCGGAATGCCGGGACGGGGAGAGCGAGGCCCGGGCTCGATCTGCCCCAAACCTCAAGACAAGGGGCGACGGTCAGCGGAGGGGGGGTCTGCACAGCTGAGACGCCGGTGCTCTGGCTGAATGAAACACTAACCAATGAGGCATTCCGTATTCCTGCTGTTCATTTAAGCAACGGCAGCGACCGGGGGATCTACAGCTGATTCCCTGATGCCTGCACCTCCAGTGCGGATGCTGTACTGCAGGGGCGCCTCTCACTTTATCTAGTGTCTGGCACTTATAAGGTCCGCTGCAGCTTCAGCCAGAAGAGACCAGAAAAGGTAGAATGCATTTTCAACATGACTGGTCCCAGCGTAACGCAATCCCCACTGACCCCCACCACCCGTCAAGGTCTCAAGCTAAAAGAAGGCCACAGAGGAGGGGGCTGAGGGGGGCAGATTTAATGCAGGAGGACCACCCCCCTACCAAAATATCCGCATTAAACGTATATACATAGGCAGAAATATATGCTTTCTCGTCTGTGTACTTTGGCGTTTCTCAGAATTCTGGCAGACAGAAAGTCCCACGGTGGACCGCTCTCCGTACATCCTCATACATCTGTCCCTAACGACAGAAATGCGATTAGCGGGCCGCGGGTATAACAGACAGCCCGCTGGGAAAAGCAGGCGCCGCTCGCTGCGGGCACAGGCCGCCGTAGCGGGTAAACTCCTCTCTCTTTTTTTTTTACGCCGCTCCCTAACGACAAGAATAGAGCGCTTGACATGGGCCCATCAGTAAAAGTGACCTATAAAAGTGAGGAATGCCTCTTCGCAACGCCGGGCTGAGCACGCACCCCTGCTAAACTTGGACTCCCCTCCCACCTCTGCACCCCTTGGCAGGACCGGCGCTGCACCCGCGCCCCTGTGGAACACACATGAAAAATGAAGCTCCGCGCTGCCAAGAGGGCCCACATGGCTGAGCGCCACACAAGACAAACAGAAGTAATTAGACAGCGTCCCGGGGTTATTTTCCTCTTTTTTTACAAGACGTTTCTTTCTTCCCGCGGCTCCATCTGTTTCGCGTTACCCGTCAAAATAAAACTGCGTGTACGTGAGCCCTATTGTTTTCTGGGGGAGGCCAAGCCCAGGAATGGCCCGAGGGGGAGAGGAGCCGGAGTGCCGGGGTGGGGGAGCGATGGGGGTCAGCGGTCATCGGAATCCAAACCCTCGCCACATGCCTCCCAGACCTGGGCTGACTCTCTCTGAAATGCTGTCTTTTCTGTCCCGGGTTGAGTAGTGGGGTGATGTGGGTGTGTGTCTGGGTGGGGGGGTTCTATAAGGACATTTATAGAAGAAACACTAGAGAAAAATGTATGCTAATTTTTCAGTTACTGCAGCTTAAATGTAGGCTTTCCATGGTTGGAATATCGCAGTAATGATCAATCGTCAATTAATATGTCCGAATATCCCAACGCACGATCATGCAGCCGAAAGGTAAAACACCCGTAGATAAGTGGCATTAATGTCCGCATTTACCATCCCCCGTGCTCGCGCCGTGGGTCTCTTATTACCGTCAGCAGCACCCGTGCATGCAATGCAAGCCCAGGCAGACTGCGCAGCTGGTCTGCAGCTCTGGCCCATTTGCACATCGGCATGATACCGGAACGGGTGCATCAACGAGTCCAGCTGCCTCATCCAGCCTGGCGCTGAGTGGGTGTGACAAACGGGGGGGGGGCCTTTAATTTCACCTCGCGTGGGCGGGAGGGGAACCATGGGCACCCACTTGATTCCGCAGAAGGTAATACGGACTCAGGTTTCATGACGTCACGTAGGTCCCACTGATCTGGCCGGTGACGCTGCCAGGAGGACCGGGCTCCTTAGGCATGACCGACGTTGGACATCATCACCTGGGCGTCTTAATTCATCTTCTCAGCATGTTCATATCCCTTTATTTTCTTGAGATTTCTCCTAACCTGGTTGTGGCAGAGAGTCTGCTACATATATACAGTGGCTCAGGGATCACGGAGTACGAGGACAGATGCCAGGGCTTCACGCATCAGTCTATTTTCCGGGCCGCGTATCCAGGAGAGGCTGCCGACAAGCCTAGGGCCACGAGCCATAAAGGTGGGACAGCTCCTGGACGGAATTCCTGGGACTACAGAAAAATATATATGCATTGCAAGTTTATTAGGACAATTTTATCCAAAGATAAATCACCTTTAAGCCAATGCCCACAGTCTTTGACTGCCAGAGCATGATTGCTGAATTGGTTACGGCCCACACGGGTCATCATGACAGCACGTTACAGCACAAAGGATCACTGTGACTGCGGGAGAGCTCCTTGTACAGGAACCGTTACAAAGGAGTTCTAGCTTGACCACATTTTAGAATCTGTGGCCATCTAGGTCCTTCTTTTTCACTATTATAACCCACCCCCAATGCACAGGCATGCAGCTCCCAGAACTAATCAGGCTAAAATGTGTACAAATTAAGCAAAATGTTTAGCCATTCGAACGATGCATCTGAGTGATCCGGCTACGTCAGTCAGTATCCCCGAGATTTAAAGTGCATCCTCATTATTAAATTCCTGGATTTTAATGGACCATTCTTCAGATTCTGTACATACCCCCATTTGATCTACGTCTCCTATTCATGCTAAGAAATGGGGCGCTGTAGTCTTGCCCAATAGATTATTAACATAAATTTATTTTAGACGCTAATATCACCGCCCACCATTATAATACCTACAACGGATACAGATTTCATTGGAGTAGAAAGATTAATTACGCTAGTCAGCGCGTTCTAGCAGTAATTTGAAACCGGCGTCTGGTCTGGCGAGTCTATCATGATCGAAGGAGGTTTGGATTTGCGAATTAAAACGGACATTTTTAACTCTTCCTAATGATTTTACTACATTAATGCCAGAGAACAATAAGTCATAGCAGCAAGATCACAGTGTAAAATGAGGGAGCTGTTATAACGTGAATGTCAATCTGCTATTGAATCAGACTAGCAAAGAATGATGTTGATTTTGCAGAAATACTGTTTATCAGCTTCGGTGCTGATTTCAGTCCATTATTTCAGTTGTGACATGGAGTTGTTATTCATAGAGGATGCTTTAGTCTATAAGGTGTCAGCATGACCATTGATCTGACTGCGACCATTACCCCACCGTAACCCATGACCCAACCGTGACCGAAGAGTCAGCACTCACACTCAAGTTTAATTTGTCCTTCCCAGAAAAACTGCCTCCGCAGCATGAGGACTGAATGATACCAGTCAAAGACCCTGGCATGTCACTGCAAGGCAACAGGAAATGATGGGATCAAGGAAGTGAACTGTGACCAAAAGGGATTCCAAACCTCCCCTTTCACATTCAGACATATATCTGAAATCATACAAGCAAGGAAATTATTTCTTGAAATACTTCCCTTTAAATGTAAAGTCGCTCTGATTTGAGAGCACTAGCAAACTTACACCCTAATCAGTTTGAACAGCCGCAGCGTAAATCCCTCACAAGACGAATGCACCTTGGATCCCACTGAGCACCACACAGCGGCTGCTGTAACACCCTCGTTCGAGCATTTAATGATTCCTCAACATTGCCCCACACTGGATCTGTTTACCTGGCAGTTGAATTTGCCTGGAAAGTTCACAAACCTCCTTCACCGTGGCCCCTGACCGAATCAAAGAGGCACAATGGTGCACGAGGCTTTTATTAAGATTAAAAAAAAAAACAAACCAAGTGATGAAAACAGAACTTTAGAGCAGCTGAAGGTAGTGTTGCTTGCATGGCCTCTGGCCACAAGCACATAAAAGCAGGAGATGCTTCATCTCTCATTTTGATAAATGATTTATTTTGCAAGTAACATGTTCTGGGAGTACAGGGTGTGCATATTTCCCCCCTTTCTTCCCTTCTTTCATAACCACATCTTACAAAACCACATGTATATGTTTGTTTGACCTAACAGGGGAATGTCCAGGACACTCTCACTCGCTGTCCCAGGTCCAGGAGCCCAAACCCAGGCAGATGAAATGCGGCAGAGCGGCAGTCACAGGCAGCGAGCGGAGTCCGCCAGAGGAGTGCCGTCACAATCTCACCGGAGCAATCCTCCTTGACCGCGGCCATCGCAGAGAACACACCGGTCCGAGGGCAAATGTACAAATTCATATGCAGAAATAGTTGGGGGAACCTATTTCCAGCCCGACCTCACCGGCAGCCGCAGCCTGCAAACAACAGCTAGAGGCGTCTGTCCTCCTAACGGGGGACAGGCTGCCCCCCCCATGGCCCCCCGAGGTTCCGAGCTTGCCGGTGCTCCATCAGCCTCAAGGTCGGCTGAGGCTCCCGCCTCTCCCCCACCAGCCTGCGCGACCCCGCCAGCACGAGACTCGGCCTGCCCCGCACTGTCCCTGGCCCGCCTCTCCTTCCCGTGTCCTCGCAGGCTCCCAGAATGCCCGTGCTGATGAATGGAGCCCAATTATTTTCATCCTTCGCTGTCCTGGATTCACGACGGCGCTCTCCATCTTCCAAAAACAAGGTTGTCAGAAGAACATGGCGCCACTCTGAGTTCCGTTTTGCCTGCCGTCTTTCTGCAGCGGCCGTGGCACACCGTACGGGTCAGAGGGTGCACACGGGTCCATAGAGAGGGCCCACATCACAGAGACTCAATCAGCTAACTCTGCCAGTCACCCTAGATAACACAGCGATTACATCTTTAACTATCTACGATATTCATTCAATGAGTGTAACTTTTAAGTCATAATTATCTGGTTATTAGACCGTTTCAGGATCAAATTCAAAATTCAATTTAAGAATTCAACATAGATTATTTGTCAGGAACAGTGGTATTAAATAAGTCTTATTTACAAGTGAATTATTAACAGCGAAATATAGATTATGGCTTCTCGAAGAGTATGTCCCCAGACATTTCACCACACTGGTCGTCTTCGTGTCCTGTCATGTGTTTGGCTGTGTTTAGTGATACAAGGGTTATAGTGTCTCGCATCTGATGCTCAGCACTTCAACCAGTATGACAGTGACTGCCCCCCCCCACTGATCCCAAATCCCAAAAAACAGTGGTGACACCGTGCCTTCAAAGTTCAATGGGGAAACTTGTAACATGACACCAAAAGTGAGTTTCTGAGGGAACGACAACAGTCCCAATCAGCAAACCTCTGTGAACTCTGATGCCTTCTGACTCAAAACCAGAAATGTCAAACCTCCTTCGTAACAAAAAAAGAACTCACTCACACGGAGCTGTGGGTTCTGACCTCAGAATTCAATCTGCCACAGACATCAACAAGCGTATAGTGGAGTCCTTTCTTCTTTGACGGGCCATGCCCATGAACTAGCCAGTAACATGCCATTTCAGGGGAAAAATGCTCATTGACATCCGACGTTCTGTCCTTTCCTGTGTGGAGCTCTTTCGGTACATCTTCATGACTTAAAGACAACCCATTCCGCAAAGTAAAGGTGTAATTGCCTTGTACACCTCGTAGATGTCTCCAGAATCTCTGATGTTTTCATTGTTTCTTTTTAGTGGTTGTTTAAACGGCCGACGGGTGGGCATATGTTCACATCCCCTTACGTATGATAAGGTTGTCAGGACGTTCTAACGATTTTCACTATTCCGGCGAAAAAAACGCAGAAGGATCAAGCATACCTCGAGTATCTTTGGGGAATACGAACAATACGACCGACCTGAATATTTTTATATAAACAATAAAGCTTTTTCTGAAAAGAGGCGAGGTCTTTGTTCTTCCTACTTTCATTTTTTTTCTTTAACAGTTCATATGAAAGTCACAACATCCTTCACCTCGTGAAGCTCCGCTCTTCAGAGGAAAGCACACACATCTCCAGGCAACACAAACTTTTTCTCTCTCTCTCTCGTTCTTTTCAACTAAAAGTGGAAAAAACATCTCGTCGCCCGTGGCCGCGCGTGGCAAATCGCAAGATTAATGTCCCACAAACAAGTTTGCCGTCACACAAAATTTTAAAGCTGTAAAATAATCCATGTATGCTCTTTAGATCCGTTACATTCTAGTACGACACTATCTGCGAGATCGGAGAGGGGGGGCCCTGTCGCACAGGCAAATTTCCTCCCCCATGTGTAATCTACAGATCAGCCCTACTGTAATTTCAGACTTTACTATAGTGGTCACGATTTAGGATCCGTTTCTACACTTTTCTTCCTTTCTTTGAATAAAAAGGTAAATCCGTTTTTCATTTCCCTCCATTTCTGCCCAATGAACCAGATCTGACATGTGAGAGGTGTTTTTTTTATATATTTTTTTTTCTTTTCTGTGGTATTTGCTGGGTCTTGTAACCTCCCAGGTACTATAACTATGAGCTAATACTCACAATCTGCTGACATATCTAACTGCCTCGTTTTATCAGCTACAACTGCTTCGTCAGTCTGCAAGACTCCCCCTTACAGGCACGAACACGATAACGCCAAAGAGATTCTTCTATTTTTTTTACCTGCCGGTTAAACAGTCAAAAAAATATAACTATATAAAATTCGAACATGGTGACAATCCTCGATCCATTTGTGTTGGATTTTACATGCTGTTTGCAGACAATATTATCAGTCTTGTTTGTATGTCAGATTTTGTGAACAATGCATCAGAAAAGCGAAGTGTGCTGGCAGATGACTGTCAGATGTTGATCAACCACACAAAAGACACACCTGTGCACAGCAGAGTGATATTCATTCACTGTTTCCATTCATTAATATTTCCTCTGCATGCCTTTGGACAGTGATTCTAACGGTACAGCCCCCACCGGTATACGAAGGTGGAAGTGAGCCTGTCTGACGGTCACGGCAATCTGCCCTGTCGTATCTGCAGCTTCCAGCCTGGGTCAGCACATACTCCCATGGTCCCGCAGCAGGCCAGCACTGTGATTCAGAGATGCCAAGGGCCACATGTGGTCACATTCCGGCCGTGTCTCTCCTATGTGACTCTTTTGTAGAGCAAAGGCATTTCTCACCTTCCTTCTGTGCCTTGTTGACGACAGTAACAAACTGGAACTTGCTTCTCCCATCAAACCTTGCTTTCTATTTCCGAGATTCGAGCTCGGAGCCTTTCCAGTTGATGACAACACTGGTGATTAGACACCTTCGGGGAATGTCAGAATTTCAAAAAGCTTAAACTCTGACCCAGAAATCGCACTGGGAAAGGTGATTGAAAGCTGATTGCTTTTGCATTTTGACATCATACACATTGCCAATGTTATGTGACGGCGTCTACGTCCGTCTAGGGGAATCCTGTCTAACCAAATCTGTTCGGCGGTAACAGGCTGCCCCACGTCGCGACACACAGACACGTTCACCCGCTCATTGTTTTACTCTCATACATACGTCACAAGGTTGACTGAACAGCGAAGGGACATCATCTGGGACCAGACAAGCATTCTGCTGCCAGTCTGCTCGGCCAATCGGAGAACATGACAGCCAGGCCTGGTCTCATGGGGGGGGAGGGGGGGCAGCCGCGTTGCATTAATGACACACTCATTAAAATTTGGTTAACACCATAACACTGAAGACCACAGCTTACGAACCCCAGCGGGTGAGAACAGGTGTTCTTCTCCCGTCGTTTGGAGATTGCTGGGGGGGGGGGGGGGGGGTTGTCTGGGACCCTGCGCTGTAGCACGCAAGCCTAACGTGGCTGCACTTGTGACGGAGTGACTGGGAGACCTTGTCGTGGCACGCCACACTAGCGCTAACGTAGCTGCAGGCTTAGCAGCAGGCCAGGTGGCCCGCGCAGTGGGGGGGCTCTCTGTGTAGCTTTCACAAGCGGAAACATGGTAGAAAAAAAGACAATGACACTTTGGCGTAAAGGACTTTTTGGACACAGAGTGGTAAAAAAAAACACAGACATATCACACGCAGCACAGTCTACTCACTTTGAGGCACCAACATCCCATCCCCTTGAGTAAAAGTGTCCATTGTATGTACAAACATGCTTGTTTAGTCAATTAATTGAACAGCATGTTACCAGTGCAAGGTAATTAATATGCAATTGCTCATTGTACTCACTGCGGTTGGGATGTATCTGATGCTAACTGAACAAATGTACAAAAACTTTCTGAAGGCATTAAGGTCGGCGTAGCTCGGACATTTACGCCGAAAAACAAGAGGAGAGTGAGGGAAATGCCACATTACGCATCTAAGTATACAAAAGGTTAAAGTATAATAAATGTGAAACCTGGGAATTACGTGTGAACAGTAAGCAGCTACGCACTCTGAGGCGGGGACAGCATGCTGCCCCCCCCCCAGGTAACCGACAGGCTTTAACAGAGGAGTTATCAACCCCAATTGGGGCCGACTTTCACTGAGGCAGACTGACGCGGAATGGGCCTCATTTCACAGCCGCCCACAAATCCACTAAATGGAAACACGCGTCAACAGGGACAGGACCCCGGTGAGGGGGCCCCAGCTGGGGGGGGTGGGGGGGGCACACTGAATGGAAAACAGGTGCTGGGGGCTCACGACATGTAATGCCCCGTTTATCCCTGGGAGCAAAGGTTATCCAGCTAATGGCAGCCTTATGGGCAGAGTGATGTGGGGGGGGGGTGTGGGAGGCACCAGCTAAGGTTAAACATCTGGGATGGATCGCATAGTCTGGTAACACATGCTTCAGGTGCAATTAAAATGAAGTTGTGGCACATTTATTGATCTTGTGTGTGTGTATTTTATTTTCACTTTCATCCCATAAAAGGTTCACCACCGACCGAACACTGTAATGCTACACCAGCGGAGCGGAACGCGGACACCGGGCTGGTCATGGCGGGCTTGGGGGTGGGGGTTGGGGGACGACGGTGAGCAAATGGAGGAGACAAATTTGTTCACTCCCCTGATCTACACTCTCTGTGCACTTAACTGAAACGTCGGGGGGGGGCAAAGTTGGGGCAGGGTTACATGAAAGGATTGGTGAGCTGCCGCCGTCCTGTAAAAGAGAAACACAGCCTATCTGCAGCTAAAAGTGAAGATCTAACACAGAAGTAACAGCAGTGGATCAAAAGCTACGCAATTGGACCCAGTAAATTACAGTATTTATGGCCTCCCTGCCTATTTGTAACAATAACAGACTCTTATATGGAGTGATAATCCACAGGCCGGCTTTGACCATGGCCCGCTCAGGCCGTGTCCCCATTCTAAGGCATGGACTTCTTACAATTATCACGGTTTCCATCTGAATTTCTGAAGCAGATTTTTATTTATGGTCGTCTCAACCGCCCGCCCTCCCCACACACCTCCATCTACCCTTTCAATTTCAAAAGGAAAACACATTTGCAATTACCTCAATTTCAGCCCCAATTTGAAGAGCAGGTCCATTCGTAATTACGTCAATTACATGTGAGTTTAAGCAGAAGTGCATTCACTGCTATCGTTCTCATTTGAAATGAAAGACGTGAGTGCAGTCCCCATTATCTCACCCTTTTCCCTTGCCAGTGTTAAGCTGAAGTGCACCAATGGTTGCCAGAAGCTTACACCCCTTGCCAGCTCGTGCAAAGTAGACATGCTAAGACTGTTTAGCAACAGAGGAGGCTTATGGAGAAGTTTAAACCAGCGGGCCCATAGCTGCCATATTGAGAGGCTGAAGGAATTACTGTCATTTTCTAGTGATGCCGGCAAGCCAAGACGTCCATAAGAAGTAAAGATTTACGGTCCGCGATGTTGATTGGACGGAGTAGCTCTGCCTTCAGCTGCTGCCGCAGGATGAGGGGCATCTTGGACCGCCACCAAGTGGTCTAAAGGCGACCGTCGGGCAAATAAGCGAGCGAGTGTTACCTTATCGTCTTTGTCGAATTCCTCGTCCTCATCCCCAAGCATGTCCTCCATTTCTTGCTGCTGGTGGTTGTGCGGAACAAAGACAAGAAAGAGAAAAGGAATGACATCAACCGAGGAATGTTTTCCATAACAGATGGCGAAAGAACAAGTGTGGTCCTAAAATGCTGCTTCCTCCAGCTAGAATCCTCTAACAACATCCTCCACGCATCCAGCACCTGGCCCACGGCCTGTAATCTAAATAGCTTCATCAGCAACTCGGACACAGTAAGGCGAGTGACTTGGCTCGCTGACAGCGAGTCTGAGCGGTTTCAAAAAACATTGTTCTGTATGCAGCATGATGGATTGACCATGTTGTCTGAGAACACTACAACTCAGACTGGTGATGTAGGCTAGAGCCATTGTCATGGATAATACACAAGCAGGCCATCACCTGCTTGCACCTCTACCATCTGGCAAGTGGTACAGTCTAATCAGACCCCACAGAAACAGACTGAGAAACTCTCCTTCCCAGAGATGCGCTGTCCATCTCGTCCCCCCACTTTGCAAACTGACCAACATGTCACTTCCCAGGAAGTATTGTGAATATTGCGAATTGTACACACAGTCGCAAACAGTACAACCATTAACGTATTTCACTGCATATTTGTAGAATCCCCTGCTTAAATTGTTTATTGCTTCCTATATGTCTATTCTCATTTTGATAAGCTATATTTAAATTGTAACATGTTTTTGTGAGGGCTGCCAAAGGATGAGATGTCGCGAAAAAAAATAAAGTTTTCTTTTATCTTATCTTATTTGATCTTATCTTATCTGACGTGGTGGCTACATCCCTAAGCTGACAAAATTTCCCTCCATTTTTATCGGTAAGTAACGTTAATTTTAAGGGAAACAAAAATCTATATGAATAATCCTGATTATTATGCAGAAATTTTTCTAGTTTAAAAATGGTCTGTCGCTGTTCGCTTTATCAGTTAATTATGTTTCCATAACATAGGTAATTATTTAAAGCGCCGGAATCCTATTTTTTTTCCTTATTGTTGGTTTCCTCTTCAAACTAGAGTCAGAGCAGAAGGTTCTATGAACAATCGTTACTGACCTTAAAATGCTACCATGTGAATTTTGAGTAGAGAGTAATTAGTAACTATCCTGCAAAGGCCCCCCTCCACAGACTAGGGATCGCAGATCATTTGTTGGCTCCCCACTGTCATTCACGGCCAATGAATATTCAGAAACAAACTACGCAACTCAACTAAACTCAAGACTGAAACATCACACGGCTATTTCTGTCTGCAGTCATCTTTATTATCCGTTATCCATAAAGTCACCCGTTACTGAAAGTCTTCACCCAGCAAACAATACAGCAGACTGCTTGTGCTTTAGTGCACTTCCCCTGATGACTGCCATAAGCCTCTTATGTTAATGCAGATTCTGCCAAACAGCTGTGTGCTCCGGGTAAACAAGAGCGGGCAGTAACAGTGCGCGACTCGATCAATAATGGCGCAGAGTTCAGCCACAGTTGAGCCACGTGGGCCGGTCACTGGGGCACAGCGCTGCGGGTCTACACGAGCGTCCTACATTAACCGGCCCGTGTCCCTCCCGGTGGGGAGTGGGCGGCAGGACAGGAACCGTGCCAGCCCCAAGAATATCAATTAAAAGTGCAAACAGAGGGACACAGCAGAAACGAGGGCGATAATGTTGTTAAGGACGTTACCTACCACAAGGGACACTCGCTATAGAAGGCGTATGAAGAGATGGGGTGTGATCGTGGGTTTGGCTTTGTCTCAGGTGTCAATGTCGCTCTACCCTTGGCGTGATGTTTGACTTTGAAGAAAGAGGCTGTGTAAAGTTTGTTATGGAAAACTTGCTCTTTGGGAAGGCAAAATAAAAAAAAAATACACCAGATACGGATACGGTAGGATTGCGGGGCGGGGTGGGGTGATTTTATTGACACCTCTGGGATGCAAGCGAGTTGGTGAGCCGAGTAAAACGCACAAATAGCTGTTCTGCTCGTCATGAGAAACGGAAAGAGCCGGAAACCCCAGAGAGACGAGCCATCGATCTCCATCTCTCACTCCCCTCACATAGCGAAGACTTACTTCATACCCTTAACAATTCATGAGCAGCGGGACGTGTTCCCTGACATCACCCCTCCCCCAGAACATCCACACTCTCCCGGTGTCTCTCATTTCTACTGACGTCATTTAAAGCAACTTCCTCCTTAAAAGCTCAATTCCCGAACCTAAGTGTTCTAACCCTCATGGGCGCATGCAGAATAAATAAGCGCTGTCTCAGTTCCCTGGTTGACATGATCAACATGTTGACGATACCGCCGCATACTTTATATGTAGCGAAAGTGCATCTGCGGTAAGACGAGCGTCTGGGCAGCTACCTGGCAAGATCTAAAAACCCTTAATACCTCATTTTCTCTAACACAGGGTGATAATTGGCACTTGATTATTCTGATTTTCCGTAATCAGTGTGTAAAGATGCTGTATCTGGGATCTTAGCCCTGGCCTCCAGCGTGACAAGCTCTGCGGGAGTTCAAACCGAAGCCATCCAAGTCCAAGATGAAAAGAATTTTTTTTATTGGAGAAAAATAGAATCTGTGACGCAGTCCAGCTGCTTTCGGCGCAGACCGCTCCTACACAGCATGCAGACCAGAGACCCCGGGGCTCAAGTTTAACATAAGGCTCCTCTGGCACCCCCAGAAGTGTAGGAGTACATGGCAGGCAGCAGGGGGTGCTGTGATTAAGTGAAAATAGCCCCAGAAAGGGAGGGGCTCTTTTACCTTTGAGGGATGCTCTTGACCTTAATTTTGTTCAGTAAAATGACATGTCCTTGACTGTATAAAAAGAACATAATTTGCCAAATTTACCATACATAATTTATATTAAAAAACACATGATGAAATATATATCTGAGCGTGAGGTAAAGAGTGGTTCAGCAGACAGCAGGGGAGAAGCACCTGAGGAAGACCACCGCAGCCCTGCAGACACCCCTCGATGTTCTCTGCAAAAGCACGTGCTGGTAATTCATCTCAAACTTTTTGTTTGTTGTATATAATTTGAGCATGTTTGTGTGCGTTTCCACCGGATATCCTGGTTTCCTTCTGCAGCCTGACAAACATTAAAGTAAGTTCGTTGTCAGTAGGTGCTGTGCACTAGACAGAGATGGAAAGTTCAGCTTCAGAAAGTACAAATCCAAAGCAAGATTTTGTTTCAACCAACCAGTTGACTACTTTGTGACTCTTCATACTTAACTGGTTAGGTGAAACACCCAGGCCTGGATTTATACCTTCTGCCGCTGAACTTTCCACCTGTGGCACTAGACCGGCACCAGCTGCAGGGTCTCCCCTGTTTCTCGGCCTGTGGTTCCTGGAATAAGTTTCGGGCTCAGTGACCTCATCATGTGGAGATCATATGTATGATTATAAATACTAACAAGGACACTGAAAGTGGTTATTTAATTCGCATCTTTTCCCATTAGATTGATCCGTGAAACCAGTACAGGGACTAATATATAATTGATTTGAAGCTTCGATTAATGTTTCAACCCATGCAGCCACTTCTGATTTTTCTGAAATTTGAAAATCTGTTGCCTGATCCGGGATGGCAGAGACGTGCAGTGATCCGAAACCTACGGGGCGCGATTTCTGGTGATCAGCAAGTCGAACAGCAGCCACGGGAAGTAATGGGCCAGCCTGGAGATCCCAGCTTTGACAGATGCAGCCGCCTAGGGGGAAACCTCTTGCACCTTTTCCCCATTGGTGCAAACCTGTTCCCTCTGGTATTGAGAAGGCAACACTATCAGCGGCACTAGGCATAAATAAAACATACACATGACCTGACTGCGTATAGGTCTATAAATGAAAACTATGCAAGTTTCATAGCACAAGTGTTAAAAAAGTGACAGGATATGCTGTCTGTAAAGCCGAAGGAGCACAGCCCTGGAATGTGTCGTCAAACTGGGGTCCTTGCAGTCCTGGCCAGAGCTCTGGCGCGCTGCTTATCCATTTCACGTAATCGCCATTGTTCCGAATGTGTCGTGCACACCATGCAAAATCCAGAATGGACAGTGAATGAAGCCTGACAGTGAAATCCAATGACAGGTCATGAAACAGGGACACAAACGGTGGAGAACAATAATAATTGTTTTTCCCATATTTTGTGGAAAGCAGGATTACAGGCTAACTGCCCAGACCCCTCATTCTGCCCAATGCCCAAAGAGTTAAAAGCCAAACCTTTTCATCCCATGGTTGTGATTTGCAATGCTGAGCTTCCTCAAAGGCGGGGGACTCCCTCACCGCTCGGCTGCGGTCAGCCGTCGGGCCGCGCTACACCGCGTCAACGGCATCTTCAAAGGGAAACTCAGGGAGCTAGCCGGCGCCATGCAAAAACACATCTACAAGCTGAGAGTATCAGAGGATACCCCCCCCCACACCCCACCCCCCGACCCGTCCACGTAATCCTGTCTGTTAACAAAGTGATGGGTGGCAGCGGCAGAGAAGGCACAAGGTGCCTGGCGATGGAGCACTCCTTTGTGTGAAGTCTGTCTAATTACACAACCGGTCAATATTTACTCTGCGCTAAGAAAGACTGTCTGTCAACATGATACCCGCTGCAGTCTCCTCCACTTAAAGCTGCCCAGACCTGCAAAAATCCCATCCAACTTTACATTTACCTTTCTAGTCTAAAGTTTTGCAAAAATAGTTTTTATTTCAGCACTTGGGGTCATTCTGCTGTCACTTCTTATTGAAAGGGATAATTTAATATTTACATTTCTGGTGAGGCTCCTGCCTCTATACCTCTTTTTTTAAAAAAAATTAACTTTAAATTAATTGAAATTAATTGTAGATCAAATGTATTCTAACTGTAATGGGACAAAAATTTGAAGCCTTTCAATTAGTTTCAAATGTCCCTTGAAAAACAACGCGCTCAGTAACTCAAGCTCAATTCGGCGGCTTATTACTCCTGCCCTGTAATGAACTAATTGGTGTTCTGTCCAATGAGCAGAGCCGTATTCCAGTTTTATTCATTCCAAAAAAGGAGGGGGGGGGGAACATTCCAACCCTCTGGGCTGCCAAGGCAAGGACACAGTCTTCATTATATACTTTGCCATTATACAATTATATGCATACCCTATAAAATATATTTCCCTCTGCCACACCACGTCCTGATCAATGCAATCTGTTCATGTCTGCTTTCTGAATTAGATACGGCTTTTATACTTTTTGTCTCAACATCTGGCAAGACAGCACTAATGCATTCCATACAAAATGGCCTTTTCTGGATTAATCTGGCAGTCATGTTATTTGATGTGACGGACGAAAACTAAAAAAAAAGTTGTAATTTCAGTCATCTGCCATGTTTCTTTGAGCTTTGCATGCATTTCATATCTCTATAACATTAACAGCAAAGTTACACTAGGTTACTTTGAATTAATAGTATTATTTAAGCCTTTCTTTATACATGCTTTTATTCTAGTAATCTTCTTAATCTTCTTGTTATAGTAGCAGCTGAATTTCTGTTTGCTGTACAAGATGCATCTTTACATAAATTTTATAGTTTGTTTTTATTTTATTTTATTTATCAAGTAAAACTGTTTTCATAAAACTTTCTTTTTTTACCTTCTAGGCCAGCCTTGGAAAGATTCCACACAATTTAAGGTTCTTTCTTGTTTTTTCTTTTCCCTTGGCTTGAAAAATGTATTTACTGCTTTAAAATTGGCAACAATGGAACTTTTCTGTTAGAAAATGTTAAATTCATTTTCTCGCTGCAAAATCAATAAGAACAGTGAGATGACAGGGGGCTGAAAACGTGCAGCGAAAAGCTCTGAATTTGGCTTCTCTTTTGAGGTGAAAAACAAAATGTTTGTCACTGTCCACTGCTGCCTGCTTCCCCCAGTTTAATGACCAGAGAAACAATATCGCAAAGGTTTCACTTTTTCCACATAAGGGTCTGTTTAAACATTAAAATGTGCGTGGCATATTCACGGAGATCCTTGTTAAGCAGAAACACGTAGGTGTCCTCTCTTGATTTGAACATCCTTGCCTGGACACCAAAAAGCACGAAACAGAGAAATGTGGACGGAATGGAGTGCTAGGCTGCCACAGAGGAGGCATGGACTGGGCGTGCCCACAGCCATTCCTGTAAGCCAAAGCTTAGCTTGCCCCAGTTACCTCCCGTCTCCCTAATGAGGACCTGGGGCGTATTGGCCCCAGCTGTGGCCCTGGAGGTGCAGACAGGAGGTAAGATGTTATAAAGTGGTTTCATAGCTACACACTGACCACAGCTGCTTTATTTGTATGCAGCAATTTTCAATATGGCAGCCACAACCTGCTGCACACATCCAAGTTTGTGATTTCACCTTCAGCAGATGAAATAGCGGATTTGATGGAAACGGCCACGCATGTGTTTGTGCTGGGTTACACCTGACCCTGAACATTCAGCTTTAGCTTGACCCAGGGAAAAAAACACGCAATTCAAATGAGGTACTGCATGACAAATATGTGTGCCCCTTTAAGAGAACAGAGGGACCACGAGACCCATTCGAACTGATCTGGGGTCAGCAGTGTGGCCGTTCCATTCACAATCCCAAGGCTGGACAAAAGTGAAAAATAGGCAGCAGCTCTGACGATTGGCAGAAAGACCACAGACACGTGTAGAACAAAAGCTGGGCTAAGTGTTCTGTGCAGTGTAAATGTGATTATAAATTAATTACCACGGTGATACCCCATAAAAATGAATCAGGAAGCACAGACTGGTCCGGAAGTGCAGATTAATTATTAAAAATGTCTGACCTTAACGATGCTGGTTATATATAGGGACCTGCATTCAGTGTGTGTTTAAAATTGTATTACTTAATTTCTGAAATTCCTGTAATGTTATGAAATGATTTTGATGTTATGACTAGGTTACCCTTTCCAACAGAAAAACTGACTTAAAAAAATTGAAACAATGCTGTCGTGTGACCTGATCTGTCGCCGTGCATTTTAAATGCGGCGAGATAATTCATTTCCAGACCTGCGTGCTGAGATGTCAAAAAGGCAGCATGCGTCCCGTGCATTTGGGGCTGTCAGAGAAGCGGCACAGCAATTAAGGTTAAATACCTGAAGGTGCCGAATCATACCAATGCCTGTCCTACTCTGGGTTTTTGACTCGCACATTTTTGGCGATGAATCGCGCTCTAGGAGGGTCACAGTGATTTTCTTTTTTTGCGGGACAATAGGGGACAGATTGGGCGGAGGACACAAGAGCCAGCGGTCAGACGACTGTAAGTCAAATTTGTGGCTCACCACCTAAAATCTGCAGCAAAACAAAGCTCGTGAATATTTTTTTTGTTATTATTATTATTCTTTCGGCCTAGACGAGACTGTGGCCGGGACGAGCGACGAGGGAGACCATCAGCCGTCCCCGCAGGAGAAAAGGCTCCTTCAAGGGGCACTATTTCCCCGTGTCCTCATGTGAAGCTAAAGAAACCGCAGTTTTCCGGATTCTGACCTTCACAGGGATACAATGGGGTCCTTTTACGTGCCGGGTTCCTGGACTAATTAGCAGCGGGGCTTTATCCGGGCCAACACGACTTCGTCTCGTCTGGAACGGGTGCGCTCCAGAAAGCCGTGCTGAGGAATCCAAGGACGCCCCCCCCCCCCACCCCCCAAACACACACCCCATTCCCGGCTCTGAAATACTAGGGGAAAAATGTAAACCCCTTCCTCCATATGGACCCTCACAATGAAAAGGATTCTGAAAATAAACATGGGGAGGGAGGGTTGGGGGGGGGGCTCGCAAATTAATCAGGTGGGGTCTTGCTATATAATTTATGTTCCCGCGCCATCTGAATGTGTACTGATGCTAACATTTGGATGTTTTACAAACCGAGGGAACATTCCCAGCCTGGGGGAAGGAGAAGAATTCACCCTCTCTCACTTGTGTGTGCTCTCTTTCTCTCTCCCTCTTCCTCTCTCTCTCTCTCTCTCTCTCTTTTGTTCTCCCTGCTTTTTGCACTCCTTCTTAAGTGGTCTGGAATTTATTTGGCAGTTGCGGGCTGCACATCATCTCCGGGCCACTGCTTGGGCTTGTGCGTCCATGGAGCTCGGGGGGGGTGCGGGCAGTGTGTAGTGAGGGGGGGTCGTTTTGCGTAATCAGAAATTACTGCCCGTCTGACTGGAGCAGAAGCCTCTGTCCTAGAGACAGAGGCATCTTGGTTCAGGTGAGCCAGCTGCAGATGGTTTTGGGGGGGGGGGGGGGGGGGGGGTGACTACCCCGCCTCTACACCTGCAGTCCTTCATTCCACTCCCAGGTGGTTTTAGTCCATTTCGCAAAGAGACCACTTCAGTTTGACCCTTTCTGGCT
The DNA here is from genome assembly GCF_023856365.1 of Brienomyrus brachyistius. Taxonomy (NCBI): domain Eukaryota; kingdom Metazoa; phylum Chordata; class Actinopteri; order Osteoglossiformes; family Mormyridae; genus Brienomyrus; species Brienomyrus brachyistius. The sequence goes on from NC_064539.1 coordinate 29,181,061, forward strand.
TCTGGCCTTAGAACGGCAGTCATTAGAGTTGAAATAAACACCAACAACTCCTATAAAAGTAAGAAGTCATTTCATCAGTGCAGGGTGTTAGTCTCCAGCGGGCAGGTCCACTGCTCTGAAACACCAGCTTCACAGTTGTGCTTCGTTATGAACTCTTTCTTATTTTCGTTACTCTGCTGGCCCGAGAAAAACAAGCCTTTGCCGTAATCTGTTTGCGTGTAATTGAAAGCAGACTTCAGAGTTAGGAGGTTACAGCTCATCTGTTGTGGTTACAGTCGTCAAAAAGCAAAACAATAGATGGGAGGAGGGCGGGGGGTAGAGATGGCGACAGCGGAACAGGAGGGTCTCTCTGTCACGTGTTTCGTATCAGACGGACTCAACTCAATAACCCCGTCTCCAAAACCTCGACCTGAATCTCCTGGCCCTCTCTCTTCATGGAATATGACAAATGAACAAACAAACACAGAAATGAAGGCCAGCGCAAGGCCAGTGCTGGCAGAGTATTGTAATAATAAAGTAAACTTTACCGTTAACCAGAAAATCTCACAGTTTTTCAAACCTAATTACCCTCAAAATAACCCTTTATAAACGATCCTGGTCATTAAAACCTATAGTAGTACCTGCAGTAATTAAATATTTTTTAAATTATTCTAAAATATGTTCTTTTATTTGAAATTTAGAATTGATCGAGCATACAGGAAACTAAAGTTTCTGGTTTAGGCTACATTTCTTACAAGCAATGTCTCCATCTAAAGGCGTGTGTGGGAACTGCACCCTCGGTTAGCCTTGACGTGAGAAGAGCAGTTACACAGCTGGGGTCAGGGCTGGCAGTGACGTTACGTTCAGAAGTGTAATACATGCAAACATATTTATGGACATTTAACATTTCATGCAGTACGCTAAATTTGTGAGTTTTTACCCAGACTGGTTTTGGTTTGTCCGTCAAAATAATTCGCCGAATGACCCCAGTGGTTGCCAAGGTCTCCGATCTTGCCTGAATCTCCATTCCCATTACATTAACCCTTGATTTGCTTAGAACAATCTCGTACCCAGAGTGTAATATGTGACCTGAGTGGCAATAAAGGCGATGCATTCAACACCCACTGACCTATCCGTGAAAGTGTTCCCTACCTAGCACAGAGTTTTAATGATTAGTGCTAACGTAGCCTGTAGGGTTGCGAGATCGACTGTGTTCCTCGACATCAAACTTCTTTCACGGCGGCGTCGTCACCTGCCGCATATCGCAGGACAGCGACAGCGGTACAGAAAGAGACAGATTCCATAAAAGGCCATAGAGTCAGTGACTGAACTGCGACGGCATTGCTGGTGGGAATAACAGACAGTGAGGTCAGGCACCCCAGGCCAACACCGGAGGCTTTTATGCCGGGGGGGGCTGGAGACGTGGGGAAAGCATAGCATGGTTTTACGACTAGTTCATGACCACTTGCTAAACTTCGCGAATTTAATTCTGAAATCACTCTGCCCATCTCCCGGAAAATTTAAATACATCCTGAACAGGCGTAGTTAAAACCTGGCCAAAATAAAAAATATAAAGATTATAGTTATTCCGGCACTTTCCCTGTCCCTCTTGATTTGGTATCGTAACTCTGTTCTCTGCAAACAGGAGGTGCCTCTTTTTTCCACACGTTCTCATTAATGAGCAGCGTATTCAAATCCCGTTTCTTAAGCATAATTTGTAATTTTAATTCACACCGCTGTGGAAAATTACTTTTTTTTTTATTCCTCCATTATCTAATATGAATCAGAACCATTGCTTTAACTATGTAATCATGAAAAATTAAGATTCCTGTTAAAAACTTGATTTCTTAATTGGAAAGCAAAAACCTGCCAAAGAAGGTACTTATTAAATTTAATCACCATTGTGTTCACTTAAATTTCAACTGCGATATCCTTCTTTTCAGGTTCACAAACACACTCGTGCTTGATTATGAATACTCACTTTGGCATCATTTAAATGAGGGAATTACATTAATAAATTACGTGGCAGGTGAGAAAAATAAAACAACTTAGGGGGACCAGTACTGACATCTTAATTTCTTCCCCACATCTGCATTATCATTTTTAGCATTTAAAAAAAAAAACAATCATTTAAAACACAAAGAAACTGCATCACGCAGCCAAAACTGCATCAGTCTTCCTTCCGTAAATATTTGGAATGTTGTTGCACCAAGAAAAAAACAATACAAAAAAACGTACAACGATATATCGTTCAAATAAATGACTAAGAGAGGCTGATATGGTTCTGACTCATATTAGATAACGGAAAAGTCATTTCCCACTGTGGTGTGAATTAAAATTAGAAGTATATTACACATTAATTGGTTTAAATTTAAAATAAATTAAAGGACTTAAATTTACATTTAAAGAAAGCAATAAAATAATTCTACATTTTTTTTGCATATATTGTAAATAATAAATATAATTTGATTTCATTTTATTTTATTTCATAAAAATAAATGGTAGGCTGGAATGTTACCTTGGGGGGCTTACTTAATTGTTTGGAGATATTTTATTAGCTAATATTTTTTTTTCTCCTGACCGCCTGTCAGGATTTGATAAGGAACCCGGGAAATGGGTGTATCATTGATAAATGTGGCAGGCAGGCGGGACACATTTCAGACACCTTCCATATGTACACCATGCATTCCACCTGTGGGTCAAACCTCACCCCTGACAACCCCGAGTGAGACATCCCCCCCTCCCCGGAGCCCCACTTGGGAGCGTGCAGGCTGCAGAGACCTGGTATGGGGACGGGGGTACAGTTAGGGGGTCCGTAGACCAGGCGGCCCGCTCACCACATCGCCCTGCCGTGAGTCCCGGCCAGCCGCCGGGCGGACGTAGTTCCAGACCAGCAGCAGCAGCAGTGCCAGCGGCACCATGAAGAGCTGGAAATTCCAAACCACCAGGAGGAAGATCTGGGTGAGAGGTGGGAGGAGAGTGGCAGGGTCAGAGGTCACGGGGGAGAGCCTCCTCTATCATATTAAAATACAAAAATAAACTAATAATACTGAACAGGACGAATATCTGTGTTCAGTGCTATTTGCTATCTATAAAATTCCGCTGCTCAGCTGCATGAGAAGCTTTTCCGTATGACTTTATCATTAAACCTTCAGCAGTTTCTGCCGGACCTCTTCTTCTTCGCCGAGAGCCTCAGTTCAGTTCCCCGAGGAAGGTATGCAGCATCTCACACACGTGTCAGTCTGTTTGGCCGTGCATGAGACGCACGCACAAACACACGCATACCGCCAACTGAAATATAAGCTGTCCGTGATTCAAAGCAGGCACGACTCCCCCCCGGGGAAGCACGGCAATAGCCCCCGCCTCAGACCCCAGGTCTCCGCAGCGATCCCAATCGAGGGCTGTCCTCACTGTATTACTATCACAAACAGGGTGATCTGCAGATATCTGTCTTGAATAAACTACACCGTCTTCTGGATGCGAAGAACAAGGAACCGTCAGGCTCTATACATTAAATCTGCAGTTTGGCTTGGTTACAGTTATCCAAACTGTTAAGAAATCTGTGTTTATTTTCACCTCCTAAATTCTATCATACTTATAGATTAATTTGGAGGAAGGGGCAAATAGCTCACTAATTGACCAATCATAAACTGCTTCATATCCTCACACTGCTAATATATATGGCTAGACAAGCCCATGTCATCGAGGACGCATGGCGCTCAATTACTGACTAGATTATGTTACAGCTACTTAAAGTGCATTGCAGTCCAAATAATGTCTTAAGTAAAGAATTGACGGACTGGGAAAAGTGACACCCTCTGACCTCTGCAAGTGCTGGGAAACCCTGTATCTACTTTAAACATTCTTCTGTTTACATTATCTTCCTGTTTACATCGTTCCCCTGTGCATAATAACGCAAAATCCAAAGCTATCGAGCAGGGACCCTCCCCAAATATAAATAATAATAATGAAAAAATTTCCCAGCCTCAACAGGAAATACAACACTTCTCACAACCGTCAATAATCTGAATTATAAAGCTGTGGGAAAGTAAAAAAGATCTTTTATCCATTCTTTTTGATTTTGAAACTACTGTTTAGAAATAGTTTTTTCTTACATGACGAAGATTTAAATTTACACAGTCAGTTAGCTAGATACAAATGAAATGCCATTAAAAAATAAAAATAACAAAGAAAACATCATTAAGTACGACTATTCGATCATGTGTATTATTAAATGACAGATGCTAGGGAACTCTGGGTATTCTGGTTGAGTGATCTCCTCCTTAACAAATAAGTGTTTTGTTACACTACCTAATTATCACTGGCTGTCACTAGACTTCAACACACTTGATTTCCTGCATTTAAGAACGTACTTTAAACCTTGAATTAAAATCATGGGGGACAGTGTAAGTCATCTGTAAAGAAATTTCGTTACTATCATGAAAGTGAAATAGCGAAAAATTCTTTGATGTCCAGGTGAAAATAAAGAAGAACCTTCCAGTAAAAATATTCATGTGCCCGTTTTCTCCAAATTTTTAGCGAGTTTTGTTAGATTTTGATGCCTATTGGGCACTGTAGAGAGAAAGGCCAAGCGCTGGAATTTCCTGTATATTTGTGCCATTTCAGACAAACATTTCAGTTTTTAAGTAACAGGGAATGTTTTATTACAGATATCTAGAATTTTTTCCATAAGCAGACAGATGTATGCAAACCGTTTTTCCTATGCATCAGTCTGTCCTTTACACGTCTGCAGTGCGTACATGTGTGAGCGCACAAAAACAGCCCTAACCGCAACTGTAAGTACACATCGTACATGTGTGAGCGCACAAAAACAGCCCTAACTGTAAGTAACCAAAAAAAATATTTTTAGTTTTTTCATTGCAGCCACAGATTTTTATAAAACTTAGTTTCCCATTGTGCAGTCCCCACAATGTCAAAATAGCAGGTTATTATCACATTGTGGGGATATTTAATCCACCCAATGTAATATATACATGAGCCACACACACAGAGAGTGTACAATGTCCACCACTCCCTGAGCAGTGGAACGGCCTGCACATACCCGGCAGCCAGACACAGTGATATGCATTGTCTCAGGAAGATATAGACCCCCCCCCCCCCCAGTCCATCACCCCAGTAGCCATGAGGCAGATCAGTGTGGGCTTCCATAATTGCTTCCCCAAGCGCTGAAGAAGAAAATGGCACCACAGTACACATACCCAAGTGGATACACACTCAGCAGTGTCAAGTGCCCCCACCTCAGCCCACCCCCCACAGTGGCAAAGGCCGGCCCGGCCTATCGACACCGAGCTCGTCTGAATGCGTGTGATGCTCTTAGCGGTCACTCTTTATGTTCTACCAAGTTTGCACCAAACATTTCTTCTAAAAACTAACTATGACGAAACAAAATAAACCAAACAGCTCTACATTTGGGGGAAAAAACTGAATTATTAAGAACTGTCCAAATGTTAGTCTATTAATGTGAAAATAACATAAATGTTTAGTATAAAAGTATATTTTTAAATTTGTCCAAGATTGTCCATCATAAATTGTATGAAGAACAAAACCACACTTATGTCATAATTTAAGACCTTAATATGTTTTCTTGCAGCTTTAACGAAACACAGAATGGACTGATATATTTTAAATTTCACATTTATATGAATCATTAATAAATTTCATATGGGTTAATCCCATCGTTAAATTTTCATATTGTGCAAAAGTTTTTATACATTGGAAAAATTAAACAGCCCTTAAAAAACAATCATTTTAAGACAGAGGTTTAACTTTTTTTCTTAAACTGTCTTGAAAAAATTAAATGTGAATAATAATAATAATAATAATAATAATAATAATAACAGTAATGATTTGATACCATAAAAATGGTGTGACTAAAAGAATTAGCTAAAAAAAATATATTATTAATCATAGTCTGAGTGTTTATGCGTAATTATGCTTATTGTTCATAGATCCTGTTCTGTTTTCTTTATCGTCCCTCATTCCTCTCACACTCCATTCAGCGGGAAACCGACGTTACTCATCGAGCTGCATTTGTGTTCATGCCAAACTCGGAGCTTCGCCTCCACAGGCCGACCTGCCCATCTCTTCGAATTCACAGACGCTCTCCTACGCGCCGTGGTGAGACGGGGGGGCGGTGCTCACCTGCCCGCCGCCGTCTGCGAGGCGCCCAGCGCTGAGGCGGGCAGCGTTAAACATGGGCAGAGACGCGCCGGCTGCAGTCACGCTGTGGCAGTTGCTTCTTCACACTCAGGCGTCCTCGCCTTGACTGCATGCACCCACGCACACGCACTCGCTCACACTCACGCACACGCGCATGGACGCGACTCGCGCACGCTCACACAGAAAAGCGCGACCCCTCTGCTGCCCTCCCCAGCGCAGTCAGTCTCATACAAATACAAAGTGCTTTTACTTTAGGAGAATTTTTTTTTTTACTTTATGCACATAAATATCACACTCCACAGCCATATAAATGTATGTACACTCTATCTTTTTCATATTTATAAATACATACAACTACAATTCTATTTACATGTCCAACATCTGTAAGCACTCTGGGTAAAATATAGCCTGTAAATTAAATATGTACAGTAAATATAGCCAGGAATTTTATTTATAAGAAAATACATTAAAATGATGAATGGATTGGTTGAAGTGTTGCTGTATTTCTCCCATGTAATTGTTTCAGTCAAGTGTGAAGGTCTTGTGCAAAGTAACTCAATAAAGCTTGTTTTTAAATTCAAAAATAACCAAAATAATACCGCTTTGGACTGCGGGGAAGTAATTTTAATAATTCATTAGAATATGCAAACGTTTTCAGCCTCAACTTTCGCTTCCTTGTCTTGCTCCTTCCTGCTTTCCATTGCTTACCACCTTTTATTATTAGGATAAATATTCATACCCTTTTGCATATGAAGCATATTTTGTTTTGCATGCATGTGTAAGAATTTGTATTGTTTTATGTCAATTGCATAATTTAATAAGCAGTTAATGATTTAAATTTTAAATGGAAAATATTTAAAGGGTATTGATTGTTTTGAAAGAGATTTGCTTTGGAAAGCATTCAAATGAATGTTCTGCTTCTTGTTCAAGCTGAGTAGCAGTTATGATGCCTCAACACATCACAATATTCTAATATAAAATGCCTATGGTATTCCGTCATGTGAGGGAGGCAGCGGCGTTTGTGCTTACGGGTCTGATCCCCCCTGTTGTGAGTTTACCCCGCGCGTGCTCCCCGGCCCTTCCCAGGGCTCGCCAAACTGTCAGCCCTCATTGGCCGAGACCGGGCTGCTTTGCATATCGCTCTGGGCGGCAGATGACTGGCAGCCTCTGCAATCACCAGGTGTGAACCCTGCCCCCGTTTCCATGGGGTGTGCGCCTGAGACTCTGGGAGAAGTCCTCTGGGTTTTGGGGGGGGCGCAGGGGGGTGACATTTCTACTGCCCACCCACATAAGCATCTGGATCCAGCAGCAGGGGGGTGGGGGTTAGTGGTCAAGGTTCACACTGGGAACGTTTGATAGAGAGACTCCTTAAAGGTGGGTGCTTTGCTTGTTGTCAGGAGCAACCAGGTGGCCAACAAGGTGTGCTCTGGGGTGGGGGGGGCAACACACACTCCCGACTGTATCACCTCAGTCATTTAACTTGCTTTTGTTCCAGCTCCAATCCAAAATAAAATCAGAAAACTACAGTCCAGGCTCAAGTTGGATAACTACATCCTTTTGATTGAAGCGGGTACTAATTGTAAAAAAAAAAATCATTTTAAGACATAAGGTCATGCAGCCATCGGGTCAAAAAGGTTTCAGAAATGCTGCCAAAAAACACATGCACTTAAACCCGACTTAAAAGCCTCATTTATGCAAATCTGTACAAGACAAATCTTGGAACCTTTCCTAGGTGATTATATTGTCATTTTGCTCACAAGGCGGTTTTTACGAGTTCAACGGCAGGATCACAACACTAATATGTTGCTTAGGATAAGTCAGGAAGCCTCTCATGGCCTCAGAGGATGGACGTGAACGGGAGAGGAAGGACGAAAACAGGAGGGGATGGACGTGAACGGGAGGGGATGGACGTGAACAGGAGGGGATGGACGAGAACGGGAGTGGATGGATGAGAACGGGAGGGGATGGACGTGAACGGGAGGGGATGGACGTGAACGGGAGGGGATGGACGAGAACGGGAGGGGATGGACGTGAACATGAGGGGATGGACGTGAACAGGAGCGGATGGACATGAACGGGAGCGGATGGACATGAACGGGAGCGGATGGACGAGAACGGGAGGGGATGGACGAGAACGGGAGGGGATGGACGAGAACGGGAGGGGATGGACGTGAACATGAGGGGATGGACGAGAACGGGAGGGGATGGACGTGAACAGGAGGGGATGGACGAGAACGGGAGGGGATGGACGTGAACAGGAGGGGATGGACGAGAACGGGAGGGGATGGACGTGAACATGAGGGGATGGACGTGAACGGGAGCGGATGGACATGAACGGGAGCGGATGGACGAGAACGGGAGGGGATGGACGTGAACAGGAGGGGATGGACGTGAACGGGAGGGGATGGACGTGAACAGGAGGGGATGGACGAGAACGGGAGGGGATGGACGTGAACATGAGGGGATGGACGTGAACGGGAGCGGATGGACATGAACGGGAGCGGATGGACGAGAACGGGAGGGGATGGACGAGAACGGGAGGGGATGGACGAGAACGGGAGGGGATGGACGTGAACATGAGGGGATGGACGTAAACGGGAGCGGATGGACATGAACGGGAGCGGATGGACGAGAACGGGAGGGGATGGACGTGAACGGGAGGGGATGGACGTGAACGGGAGCGGATGGATGAGAACGGGAGCGGATAGATGAGAACGGGAGGGGATGGACTAGAACGGGATGGGATGGACGTGAACGGGAGGGGATGGACGTGAACGGGAGGGGATGGACGAGAACGGGAGTGGATGGACGAGAACGGGAGGGGATGGATGAGAACGGGAGCGGATGGACGAGAACGGGAGGGGATGGACGAGAACGGGAGGGAATGGACGTGAACATGAGGGGATGGACGTGAACGGGAGCGGATGGATGAGAACGGGAGCGGATAGATGAGAACGGGAGGGGATGGACTAGAACGGGATGGGATGGACGTGAACGGGAGGGGATGGACGTGAACGGGAGGGGGATGGACGAGAACGGGAGGCGATGGACGTGAACAGGAGGGGATGGACGAGAACGGGAAGGGATGGACGTGAACGGGAGGGGATGGACGTGAACGGGAGCGGATGGACGAGAACGGGAGGCGATGGACGAGAACGGGATGGGATGGACGTGAACGGGAGGGGATGGACGAGAACGGGAGGCGATGGACGTGAACGGGAGGGGATGGACGAGAACGGGAGGGGATGGACGTGAACGGGAGGGGATGGACGTGAACGGGAGGGGATGGACGAGAACGGGAGGGGATGGACGAGAACGGGAGGCGATGGACGAGAACGGGAGTGGATGGACGTGAACGGGAGGGGGATGGACGAGAACGGGAGGTGATGGACGAGAACGGGAGGGGATGGACGAGAACGGGAGTGGATGGACGTGAACGGGAGGGGATGGACGAGAACGGGAGGTGATGGACGAGAACGGGAGGGGGATGGACGTGAACGGGAGGGGATGGACGAGAACGGGAGGTGATGGGACGTGAACGGGAGGGGAATGGACGAGAACGGGAGGGGGATGCCCTTTCCTCTGCCTTCTATTTCGCCTCACGTAGTCAGCACATGAGTGTGCTCAACAGACCTGCTTCTAAGGAAATCTGCGTTCTGTGGCGTTTTCTTCTCAGATGACTTGCAGATGCTTTTTAAAGGTGTCTGACGAGTGAATGGGCAGTGCTGCAGTGCCCCCTGTTGGGCCATATGAGAATGATCACACAGGCGTTTCACATTGCGGTTTTCATGTGAAAAAAATGTTAGTTTGCCTCCTTAAAATGCTACAATCCCAAGCTTGATATGAAGTGTAATAACCTCAGACGTGACCCACCACTATTGCTATTCCGGAAACAGCTAGCCATGGAAATTCCAAAACTATCAAAAATACTAAATTCAACCAGAATCAAAATTAGTATTGTGCAATTAGTATTGTGTAATCGTTTATTTACCTGCACATTTATAAAATATTTACATATTTACTGACCATAAGCCCTTTTGCTGCACATCGAAATGCACTTGAGCCACACTTCGTTAAGTTTCGATCGTGAGAATGGAGGCCATTGTATTGGATACGTTCCCTTAAGCCCAGCAGCGCTGACGCTGATGGAATGGGACATGTTACAGCAGTCCTCTCTTACACACACTGCCATGTAGAGAAGTGGCAGAGCTATTAGATCTGAGGCAGGAACAGGAGCGAGTTCACAAGGGCCCAGGCTAAAGTCTATGCAAAATGGCCGACTCCATGTCAGGGTAATTCTGCATGTCAATGCATCCAATTCGGAGAGCATATTTAGAAGAATGTAAAAATCAAATAATAAGGTACGGGCCAGTTCCCTGATATGAAAAACCCTGGTACAGCCTTCACACTGGGCTGAACCAGAAACTAATATGCAATAGCTCTCAACTGTACTGTCAGTTTTCTACAAAAGAAATATATTTTTTTAACCATTAACGCTTCAGATTCCAAATGCCCAATCAAACACCTTCCCTGAGTGTTTTTTTTTTCTTTTTTAAAAACTGATGCGTCTGACATTTCTGTTTCCATAAGGCCTGTACCACACTGAACAGAAGTGACGGGGAATGTTAAGTGATCGACGTGGCCTCTCCGTGCGTCTCCCAAACAGGCGGTGACCTGCTCTCGCCGTCCCATTGGGGCGCGACTCGGACGTCAAACGGGAGGAGAGGACGCAAGATGGTCCCAGGACTCATGTCTGCGACTCCGTCTCAGTGAAGAGATCCCGGGGGAGATCGCGTGCCTCTGAGCCATCCAATTACGGCTGTTTAGTTTGAAAATGGCACATGAGCGCGAGCCCCCTTAGACTCCCCACGAAACGGCGAACGAGGGAGACGGCGAGAAGCGGGGGCTGCAAAAAGGAGGCCAGATTATTTACTGCCGCTCGGAAAGCATTTAATCAGAGTGAGGTCACGCCAGCTCCAAATCACATTTTTGTAAAAGCTCGGCTGACATAGATGGTGCCATTAATCTGTTTGAGATGATCAATGTCCCAGAAGAACTAGCCAAGAAGTCATCCCATGATCCTCTCCCACCGGTCCGTTCCCCCCACCCCACTCCACCCCAATGTTTCCCTGCCCCCCCTCCCAAAAGCCACCTATTACCCACAGAACATCGCGGTGCCGTCAATCAAATCGCATCGCGAGAAACAGCACTCCGCTTCCGCTGCGCAAAACACAAAGCTGTCGGGTAATTGGCCATTACTTCTCCAATAGGATAAGTGGTACAGGGCTCTCTTTCCGCCGCTCAAATTAAGGGCGTGTCAGCGCCGATCGGCATAAACAGCCAGATCTCCACCGGAGCCTCTCGATAGAGCTTAGCTCAAACTGACGTCCCCACGCCGGGCACCGGCTCCCCCACCCGTCAATCCTGAGCTTCCCCACACATTGACAGGAGAAACGCGGCATGGCAACTCCTCTGTCAATCCCGGGAATCATCCCACCATGGCATCGCCGGTTTGCCAGCTATCCTTTAAATCCGAGCGACAAATTCGGCTGCTGACGGCTCGTGTGTACGCAGGATTCCAGCTCCCACCTCCTGGTCTCATTACTTAATTAGCCCGTCATCTTGAGATATTTGACATTTAAGAAAAAAAATAAAATAAATGGGATAGCCCATTTGAAGGCTGCAGACATATTGCTTGTGTTCTAGGAGTTTCTGCTGTATTTTAATGCCGTGTTTGGGGTGGGTAAGTAAATAATGAAGTGAGAAAAGTTAGCAGAGGGCTGTACACAAGCCTACATAAACACCAGCACCAGTAAACACTTCGGAGAAGAAACTTAGGTTTTTTTGTGTTGAACTGGTCCACAGAGGCCTCAAAACATTCCTGAGTACTGTAACAGTTAGCGGATATGGGTCGCCCCCCTTCGCTTCACAGTCTTTGTATTGTTAGCCCATTTTTACACTGCTGCCCTGCTCTCGGCATCCGACGGCTAGAGAGCGCACCCTATAGCGCGTGAAGCAGGCGTGAAGAAAGAGAATAAAGACAGACATTCACTCGCAGGAGAGAAGCCGGAGGCTGCGGGGGCAATCCTACCAGGAAAGCACAGAGGCTTCTTCGAGGAGACTCCCACTCGAAGCAGCTGTTAACGTAGGAGCCGGCCGTGATGAGGACCATGATGCATCGCTTCACCCGGTGGAAATTCTGCTGCAAAAGCTGCGGGAATGGAGAGCGCATGGTGGTCAGGGAAGCGCGGCATTACTAACGGAAGGTCCCAGTTCGAGACCTGTGGATGTCCAATATTAAGGCACCCATGAACGTTACTCAGCCTAGATTGTTAAGTGCATGTCCATTTCCTAAGACATCGATATATTCTAAAATCATACTAAGAGCTGTAAAAGTCTGGAAAGTTTTGGTCTAACCCATCTTGTTCTCCATGAGACACACAGACACATACAGGTGAGTGTGAGCTTGGGGTTTGGCCAACGCAGGGTCCTCCAGCAGGCAGCGCCCCGCGGGAAACTGGCCTCGCTTAAACGCCCAACCAGACTGGTAACAGAGAAGCAAGTAGTTTGAAGGTATAGCATGTGCTCTGGAAAAAGGTGTTTATTTGATGAACCCCTGAACAGCGCCATGGCTTCACACCTCCAGAGTTCGATGCACGTATGTGGGGGTTGCACATTTCCCCCCATGCCTACAGTGTTTGGTCGTGTGTATTAGTGTGTGCCTTGCAATAATCCCATCCAGGGCGTCCCCTGCTTCATGCTCTGTGCTTCCTGGGACAAGCTCCAGGCCCAGCATGTACCTGAACTGTATAACTGGAAACTGAGCTGGAAAACACATGATTAATAACCTAGAAGTCTACATTTAAACCTGTATACTGCTGTAAGCCAATAACTGACAGCCAGGGGGCAGGAGACTGGGCGGAGTCACTCCGCCTTAAATATATCCTGGACAATGGCTAAACAGTGACGGCCAGCTGTGCAACAAAGACACAAGCAAGATAATAGCCAGCAGGACAAAAGAGATGTGAATAAAGACTGGGACAAAGCCATGCACACTTGTTTTTAGAAAGCATGCTCTTCTCATTCTCTCCTTTGATATACTGATTATCTTTCTGCAATTCCTTGCTGTGAGGGTTCTCACGGCGACAACACGTATGGTGGAGAATGCGGACATTAGCCGTGTGCTCGGGGGCAGCCTTTCTCTGGGCTGGGAGTGCTTTTGGGGAGGGGGTGTAGTCAGAACGTGATAAGACGGCGAGGTGACTGCAGGTAGTTACCCGGGGGCTCTTATAAGAAAAGTGGGCACTGAACGGACAGGCCTTCGCCATGTGGGGCTCCCTGCCGGGTGGAGAGCCTGGCTCTTGTGAAGACTCCCTGGACCTGACTAGACACACCAAATCTAAAAACTACATTCTAATGACTCACCAGGAATCCACTACTAAACATAATCAGTGTTTTAAAGACTCTCCTTAGAGAGGTAACATTAATGACAGTAAAATCATGGTTGTTCTGTTGTTCTGACAGCATTATATCACACATTGTGCTGAATTACCTTTTATTCAGCACAATTCTTAATGACTGCTGTGTAATCTTTGCTAACCTTTATACACAGAAATCCCGATTAATCCAGTCATGGTTTATCAGTGGAACATAAAACAAAAATATCAGTTACCACGCTACATGATTATGCATTCCTAATATCCGTAAGGTCAGCTACAGGATTCATAAAATAATCCATCCATCTCTCCGTCTATCGTCTAGTCAGGGTCGTGAGAACCAGGAACCTATCCCGACAGGCAAAGGGAACTAGGCCGTGTACCTGCTTAGATGGGATGCCAAGCATTTGCAGGACACACACACACACACTCGTAGTCACTCACTATGGGCAAATTGTAGTGGCCAATTAGCCTAACTCAGCATTTCATAAACCAGTTTTCAGGGATCTCTAGCTTCCGACAGGGAGCACAAATGTGGACTGTCTGGCAGGAAGCAAAAAAGTGGACTGTCTGGGGGTCCCCGAGGGACCGAACTGGGAAACACCGGCCTAACTGCATATCTTTAAGCATGAAGGAAAGCTGGAGTACCCGGAGGAACCCAGTGAGAACATGCAAGCTGCACACACAGAGCGGAGGTGGGGCTGGCTCCCCAATACTGGGGGTGTCAGGCAACATGGCAACCCACTGAGTCTCTGTGCTGCACCCCCACAACTGTTAATATAACAATATTAATTAATACATTAATTGGGCCTTTTTAAGATAAAATACTGCCAATATTCAGCACAGCTCTGAATTCTCAGAAAGGATCTCCCTCAGAGACCTTCTCCAATTAGTCACCTCCCTAACGAGGCGACCCCAGCTGTGGCGTTGTGGTGGGGGGGGGGGGGGTAATGGTGACGCGCCGCCCCACACTCGCATGTCCCCATTGTTCTCTAAAACCTGACTTTTTGTTCAGGATGCAGAGCCTGTTACTACTGCTTCTGCATCTCCTCTAAAACCCCTGTTCAACTCACTGATGCTGAAATCAAAACCGGTTCTTCTGACTGTCCAGTGTCCATTTACACATCGGCTTGAGCTGTATTCAAGCCAAAGGTATAACTGTTAATAATTAACAATGTTTCGATATGGCATCCACGGAGGAGCATTCCAGCTTAAATCATCGTACTAAATGCCCGGCAACAAGAAAGGAGAAAAACTCAGAAGTGAAAATGATTGATGCTCTACTCCATCTCAGCAGATAAAATATTTACATCTAATCATGGCCTTCAACTCATAAAGCTTTGATTGCAGAAAATAATCCCTTATGATATATCTGCCTGCATGCTGAAGCCGGGCTCTCAGTTTGTTATTAAACAAGAACGTTAAAATGACAGTCATTGAAACAGAAATAGACTCTCATTAACATCGGTATGCCTGCATGTAAATCCCTTGTTTATGCCTATCAGCGTTAGTCTCCACGGCATCCAGGGGTGATGGCGCTGACAGACGGACGCTTCCAGAGAGGTTTCCCATGTTCTGCAGCATGGTGATCCAGACGCCTGACAGTAAGTCAGTAAGCTGAGGGGAGGTTTGGGGATCAGCCTGATGGGGCATGCAGAGCAGCGTCCCGGACATCGAGAAGGCAGGACAAAGGGCTGGGAATGGCCAGGGGCAGCAGGGGGCCTGATCCGGGATGCCTCTGAAGACTGGGGGTGCTTTTTTTTTTAACCGCGGATCTACACGAGGTTCACACTGTCGAAGGCGCTGGGGCCGGGCAGCTGAAACGATGACAGCTTGACATTTCTATCCAGCCCTCATGCGAAGGGAGGGGGGAGAGCCCATTCCAGGGTCTGCTGGTCCCACATGCTAAGGAGCCACAAGCAGCCTTACAGCCTGGGATCATCGCCAGAAGGTTGCTGGATCGAATCCCATGTGGGGCTTTACTGTTTAAACCCGAGCTAGTGTTAACTGGTGTGAGGAAACTATCCAGATTTACAAATGAGAATTATTATAATCACATCTGTATATTTCATTATACTTATTCCTACAGTGTAGCTTGATAAGGGGTCACATTTTCATATTTTTCCAGTACTGTTTCTTGGGTTACTTTCTTGATTGCTTCTCCTTAAAATTGAACCTTTTGTGTAAAAATCTATATTTTTAAAAATGACATCAATTAGACGTCAGTCTGACTATGACCTGTCAGGCCTCGTTGGGGAAAAAGGTGCAGCTGAAATATATCTGTTCTAGTAAGTTTGCTGGCAGTACCTGCTTGGAAACTCGAGGCTCCTCCTCGATGTACTTCTGTTCTATCGGCGTCAGGGTTCTTAAACCAGCTTTTACCTTGGGAAGGAGAACACACACGTTTCAGTAGGTGACAGGGGCTCTCTGTAGACATTTAAAGCCGCAGAACATATGCTGTACTGAAACATTGTATGACATCCTCAGAATGCAGCACAGGCGATGTGAGAGCAGGGGGGGTAACGGCAGAGGCTTTCAGGCTGTGACCTACACCGTGTGCGTTTATCAGCAAGACGCACTCAGACGTGCACCCCGTGTGCTCCCTCTGTCTCTCTCTCTTTCTCTCTCTCTCTCTCACACACACACACACACACACACACACTTACAAACACGTACACGCACCATCACATAAAACAAGGCCACAGACAGAAAGTCACCAGCAGGCTTACGTCGGACGCACAGACACGCATCATCATCTTCATCATCATCATCATCATCATCATCTGCAGTAATTTAGGCAGGATGGTGATGGACTCCACTGCTCACCACGCTGAAGATCACGTCTGTTTCCAGATAGACGACCCCCTTGGTTGGCCCCGTCAGCGCCTTGTTTTTCAAGCCGTACGGTTTGCGCTCGCCGTTTCGGATCTGCCGGATGGGGACATGACAGCCGTCTGTCTCGCAATACCCAGCTGAGCTCGCCCCCCCCCCCCCCCCCCCCCCCGACCTTTGACCCCAGCTGCAGAATCTGACAGGGAGCCCAAAACAACTGAGGGGACTCTTGACAAGTACCTGCTCATTACCGGAAGCCAACTGTCAGGGAGAAGTGAACTATCCTGAGGATTTTCACTTTTTACACTCCTTCTCCACCCCCCCCCCCCCACACACACACACACACACACACACACACACACACACACAGAATCTCCACTTCTGTATTACCGTTTAGATATGCATGAATGCCAGAGAAGAAGATTAAAGGTAGAATGAACATTAACATAAACACATATACATATTTAGTAAAATGTATTAATTAAACATACATATATATATTTTTTTAAGTGCGCAGCAGGTAACATGACAGCTATACATTATAATCACCTGAAGGGTGACAGTGCTTTACAAATCATTTAAACTGACATTTGTTTATATCTATATTTGCTGTTATTACATATACATATAGCGCAGTGCATACATAGGAAAATGATAAGATACATAAAGGACGGAAATGCGGGGAAACGTCGCCTGGACAGACGGCGCGGGGGGGGCTGACCTTCAGCAGCGGGATGGCCACTTTCCCCAGGAAAGTCGGCACTGCGATCACGGTCCTCGTCGTAAACCGTGACCTCCAGCACAGAGTGGATGTCCTTCACGTTGCTGGTTCAGGCCACGTCGCGAGTGGAGGTGAAGAAAAGAGAGCGATCGGTCGAGGAGCAAAAGACGCGGAACATCCGCCCGATCGTTACTCTGCGAGTAAATTAAACATGTTACTTTCCCCAGGACCCCAAAACACAGATTAATGAATTACCAGATAAAAAGTGTAACTGGTTGCTTGATTGAAACTAAAGCATTGCATTTTTTAAGGAAAATTTAAGTTATCCCTGCACAAGAGATACGATAGAGTAATGTTTAGTGTTTTTTTTTCTCTGTGATATTGAGGATAAAAGGGTAATGCCAGTTTAGCTAACGTAATTCTCTACATCTCCATATATAAAGAAAATGAACTGAAATAGCAAGACACCAATGGTCCAGAGCATTTCTCCCAGACATTCGTGAGATTTTTAGATATACAGTAAGCCCTTCACATTTGGGATCTAACATTCATAATTCGTGAGTTGACTGAACAATTATAACAAGAATATTTTTAGAGCTCGCCAAAAGACGGCAGACACTTGCAGATGAAGCAATAAGCCAAGAACAATATCATAAAAGATTTGGATGACATAAAACCATATAAATTATGAATATTTGTAGTGTAAGTGTATACTATATCTTATATACTATATACTATATTTTAGTATCTATCTAATCTGTTAATATATCTAATGTTAAAAGACTTGGCTTGGCTATGCCGCGTGTCTTTGTCCCTCTAGGCAGCATCATTCACATGTCAGCTTTCTCTGACCATGGAACCTCGCGTTTCTCAAACGAAACCTTTCAGGGGCGGTTAATTTTGCATTTTTAATAATGAGCCCAAAACGCAGTGCTGCCGGCGTGTACAGTAGTAACTTTGCACATAGAGGAGTATGATTTAGACGGTTTGTATATAATAGATAAAGATCTTCATAGGAAACGGATGAGGTGCCTGTTTCACTTTCAGGTCTGCAGGGATCTTCTACCCCTAACCTTTGTGAATGTGAAGGGATTGTTGCATGTATCAAAGCACCTTACTTTTAAAATGTTACACAGTATGTACATATTAAGTATGTGTATATGACTATAAAATTATCTCTGGTGCAGACATACATTTTATACTGCAGTCCCCAAAAAAACCAAAATAAGCTTTTGGTCTCCCAGAAGTCTGTGTTAGTACACTGGTAGGCCAACGCTCCGTTCCACTGTCTAACCGCTGCCTATTCACACGAAAACAGGCATCGATCCGGACAGCGGTGACTCTCAGCCAGGTGGCACAAAGTGCCGGGGCTTTGCACGCTCCAGCAGGAAAGGTTTCTCTTACAAGGTGAAGACCTTGTTCCACTCGGGGTTGAGGTTCTTGTAGACCGTGTGCGTCTGAAGCCGGTCGTTGCTCAGCTCCACCACGCAGAAGGGATCACTCTTCCCTGCGAGACAGACGGAGAGAGAAAGCGGACGTGGCTGTCAGGATGACAGACGACCAGTGTCTTTCCTCAGATTCTCCCCAGTCTAGCAGCTCTGGGGCCCCCATGGTACTGAAGACATGCAAAGAAAGAGGTGACAGAAGCTTTGCACAAAAGCAAATTCCTGTCTTTCTGAAACATCCATATTCTACTGCAGCAAGGTTTACTGAGAAATGATATATAACCCCGTATATGCAAAATAATCATTCACATAGCAACAGAACCATTTTGGTGTACAACAGTGCTAAGTCCTTGTTAAGTGACTGACAAATACTATAGAAGATGCTACATATATATATATATATATATATATATATATATATATATATATATATATATATAAAGATACTTTCACAGAATATATCAAGCTAGCTACTCTTAAGAAAGCTTAAGCTGGAAAACTTCTGAAACGGGCCTTTCGTCATGGTTCCACTGTACTGATATCGATCTGAAGGCTACTAGCCGGCATCGAATGACGACGGATTTTGTGGTAGAGAGACAAAGGGTCACTGGATAAAAATGCGAACAAGACGAACCAAAGTAGCAAGACGCCAAAAGTGAAGAAGGCCGACAGCTTTAGTCGCAGGCTTTCTCCGCGTTCCGGCGTGTAACGTCTTTGTTGTTGACTGCAGCGACTTTGCTGAAATGTTACGGAAAGGACGAGGCATTTCGTTGACATGCTACATAAATGTCACGGCGATTAATTAAGAGTCACTCCTGTCAGATGAGCTGTCGCCCAGTGGCACTTATTGATCTGGTTGAATAGAGGTTGTTAATATACACACATAACGACTGGTATGTATCGTATAATCAATACGCAAATATTGGCAGGAGAAATTATACTGCTAAACTTTAACATGAAAATAAAATGAACTCCATTGACTGCATGTCAACATCATCTTGTAGATTTCTGTTACGATTTGATTAAGCTAATGTTTGTAATTCTTTACTTATTTAAGATTGATATATATAAATTTTTTTAACCATAATTAAAATAAAACCTTTATTTTGTTACACGTATTGCGCAACACATCAGTACATTTGATAATTGTGTAATATGTGTAATAACGTATTTATGCCACGAAGCACGGCTCCGATCCAACGCCTCAAGCCGAACGTATTCAACCAGCTGCTTACGGGCGACGTTCACGCCTGGCGCACAACCGCGACGGGGGTGAAACCCCAAGCTTTTCAGCTCCGCTAAATTTCAAGTCGCACGCCAGCAGAAATTTACATCACAGAGGCACCAGAATGGGCACATCGCCGCAGCTACGGCGCCGAGCGCCGGGGATCCACGCTACCCGCGTGGCGTCCACACTCGACCGTACCGGATTCTCAATGGCCGCAGAGACGGCACACTAAATGAAGACCTTGACAGATCAAGCTGGGAGCTCTTGGAGCGAGAGAGAGAGAGAGAGGAGAGAGAGAGAGAGAGAGAGAGAGAGAGAAAGAGAGAAAGAGAGAGAGAGAGAGCAAGAGCTGCAACGTGTCTTCATTTCACTTTAATGCAATAACTCGCATCAAAGTCTGTGTGTGTGTGTGTGTGGGGAGGGGGGGTAGGCAGGGGAGGGAACAGAGGCGGCTCTGTTGTGGCGAATCAGATTGTGAGCTCTCTATTAAAAACCCGTGTTCTGCAGTCTGTAACCTCATTGGCTGACATCTCTCCCAGACCTCCGCGCGGCAGTCACCCAGCGCCTTTGTCTCCCTGTCAACACGCATCACGGGGATGGGGGGGGGGGGGGGGGGGGCGCGTGAAATCAGACGATCGCGAGGCAGGCCCCCGTTCCCCTGGGAACGATGGGGGCCGTGCACGGGGTCAGGGCCACGGGGCCGGACCCTTCTGAGAGTGTGTGATCGCTGGGCTGTGAAACGGCAGGCGGGGGCTGGGGGCTGGGGGCTGGGGGCCTGCCA
The DNA here is from genome assembly GCF_023856365.1 of Brienomyrus brachyistius. NCBI lineage: Eukaryota > Metazoa > Chordata > Actinopteri > Osteoglossiformes > Mormyridae > Brienomyrus > Brienomyrus brachyistius. The sequence goes on from NC_064539.1 coordinate 29,201,663, forward strand.
CTGGGCACATCTTAATTCGGTGGCGCAGACGGCCAAACGGATCGTTCTGTCGGCCGTGGAACACCGTGGGTCGTGCATCTCTAATAAGCTCCTTTGCTTTAAAGCCAGAGAAAAGCATGCTGGGTAATTCATGGTGGGCGTCTTCAATAGAGTGCAGCTTGTATGGATTCAGACAACAGCGATGCCACATTTGGGCATGACGGTACTGGCCGTAAGAAAAAAAGCATAAACTACTGTGTACACTGCAGGGGCCCCGGGTCCTTCTTATCAATGCTAAAAATGCAGCCCACAATTATAAAGAGGAATTATAGGTAGGAAAAATATAGCATAGTACAGTACAGTACAGTACAGTATAATGTAGTATAGTACAGTACAGTATAATGTAGTATAGGTACATGTACAGTATAATGTAGTATAGCAATGGGAAATTTAGATAACATTTAATATGAAACATAGATCACAAAGAATCAGAATATATTTAAAGGAATTTTTGAAAGATAATTACGATTCAAAAAATGTGAAATACATGTTGCAGTTTTAGAGTACTTTTAGGTGCAGAAACGTTTTATCACGAAGAACCACGACCTTAAAATGTTACTGATTCCACAATGTGGAAGAATACGGCACACTGGCCTAAAGCGAGGCCTGAAGAGAGGCCTGAAGCGAGGCCTGGAGCGAGGCCTGAAGCGAGGCCTGGAGCGAGGCCTGAAATGAGGCCTGAAGAGAGGCCTGAAGCGAGGCCTGAAGAGAGGCCTGGAGCGAGGCCTGAAGAGAGGCCTGAAGCGAGGCCTGGAGCGAGGCCGGAAGAGAGGCCTGGAGCGAGGCCTGAAGAGAGGCCTGAAATGAGGCCTGAAGAGAGGCCTGAAGCGAGGCCTGAAGAGAGGCCTGAAGAGAGGCCTGGAGCGAGGCCTGAAGAGAGGCCTGAAACGAGGCCTGGAGCGAGGCCGGAAGAGAGGCCTGGAGCGAGGCCTGAAGAGAGGCCTGGAGCGAGGCCTGAGAGAGGCCTGAAATGAGGCCCTGAAGAGAGGCCTGAAGCGAGGCCTTCTGGGTGTTGTGGTGGTGGCATGCAGAGCTCCGCGGCAACGTGACAGCGGTACGGGTCTGCAGCCAGCAGCTGCTCGGAAGCAACGCTAACTGGACAGAATAGCCCCTAATCAAAGTATCCCCCCCCCTTGCGTGTTCCCTGGCCGACCAGACCCCCCCCTTGGGTATCCAACAAAGTGTATACTGTGTAGGATGGCAGGTACCCACACGCAGTCGTGTGTGGGAGTGATAGGGAGGCCCTGACGCAGTCTCTCAGGGTGGCAGCTGGGCACAGAGCTAAGCCCCATCAGTTCTTACTCAAGATGGGGGGGGCAAAGGGGGGGCAAGGGGGTGCACATAACACTTTCACACCACAAGGCTAGCTGCGACCCCCTAATCCCTTTTTTCCAGCCATTAACCTCCCCCGTCCTGAAGAGCACTGGCCAACACTGCAGGCTCTTCATGCTCAAGCACCACCCCCCCTCGCCAACACCCCCCCCCCCGGGGAAGAAAGAAGGAGAAGGACTAAAGTGGCCCCCGGGTAGCGGACGGGCAGCCTGCGAGGCCCCTGCCTGAAGAGCCGTCATTCTGCCGTGATTCAGTAAGACAAAGCACCCCCCCCCACCCCCCCGTGCCCAAACCCGGCCCTGCAGGACGACTGAAAGGATCGAGGGTTTCATTAGAAACCAATTTGCGCTCTTTCTTTCAAGCCGGCTGCTCACTGGCATTTCCAAATGCCCCCTTTGTCGGTCCAGGGTTCATAAGGACTGTTTACACCTGAGTGAATGACCACAAAAAATGGTGGGAGGGCATATGTGGATAATTTGGGGGCGGCTGCGGGCCTGGCGAGTATAAGTGCGTGTGTGGGTGCGCAGTGCGGGGTGGGGGGCGCAAAAAAAAAAAGAGAAAAAAATTCTTTAGTGTTGGCACCAGAGATTTGAATTAATTTGCTATAGTATGACTGATAGAAGTGCCCAAGGATATAACATTCAACATTCATCTGAATACTGGGGGGGGGGGGGGGGGGGGGGGGGGGGACAATGGAAGGGATTCATAAAGTTAGCAGGAATCCTACTGCTACAGTAGGGGACGTCTTAGAGTAACGCCTATGCAACTGGCAAGTCTGTGACAGCCATTATGTTGGCGAGAGAATTATGAACTAGACATTTTACATTGAAATGGTATATAATTTGAAATGTATTACAGGAAATCAATGCAATAGTGAGCATCCCATACCTCTTTAAAATCTATTACCGTCCACATGTAACCAGCACTCCCAGCACAGATGCTTCTGTTGCGTTAATGTGGATATAACATAGACGGCAAACGCCACTGATCGTCGCGGCTCACCATTCACGTCAGCTGCCATCAGGCCCTCGGCACGGATGACCTTCACCTGGACCAGGCCTACATCCTTCAGGTTGTGGAATGACCTCAGGAGGCTCTGTTGGATATGGGTGAGAAAAGACGAGAGAGAGAAAATATCGAATAAAAATAATAACAAATTAAGAGAAACCTAAAAACAGCGCGGCGTCCGTTATTGCCTCAGCCTGCCGCAGCCGGAGGGCACAGAGCGTGAGGGAAGAGAAAACCGCTTATTACTTTTCATTAAAATGTTATTATTTTGTTTATAATATATATCTATCCATCAATCATCATAACTACTCCTTCTGTACAGGGTCAGGCTGAGCCTGAAGCCCAGCTCAGGCGGCACAGGGCACAAGGCAGGGGGACGCCCAAGACGGGATGCCAGTCCATCATAGGGCATATAGCAGGGGGACGCCCTGGACGAATAAATTTATTTGAATTTATTTTAAACCCAAAAAGAACTTGAAATGAGTTGAGAGACAGTGAGAGTGAGACAGAGAGATGGGACCCAACGCAGTGAAACCATCTGTGTTAATACAAGGGTGTTAGGACCAAGATGGGAGCCATCAAATTCAGCTGAACGCACTGCAGAATCACGCCGCACTGGAGGTCAAAGGCATGGCGTCATTTGACGTTATAGATTAACTGGATTTTTTGCCAGAAAGGGAGTGAAGAGTACTGTAGGTGATACACACGTGGACACAGACACACACAAACACGGACACACATGTACAGCACTCACAGACACACACACGCATGTCGTAAGCACAACACACACAAACACACATAAACCGGAAAACAGAGCAGGTCCTAGGCAGACATGCTCAGGTCTGGTGAGCTCAAAGACCTACTGGTTATAAATATGAATCACACACAGGCACTGAAAAACCCACATGTGCTGCAGACCGGCACGTGGCTGGGCAGCCCGTGATGTCTGGGCGGCGTGTAGGACCAGGCGGGCTCCTTCGTCTGGAGGCAAACTCACGGCTGCAACCAGTGACCCGAGCAGCTGAAGGAGGCGCTTTTGAAGCACTCTGCGGCTAAGGTTAGCGGGAGGCGAGCTTTGAAGTCGCTAAATCTTCGACATGCGTCTGAACCTCAGAGCGGCAACTCCTTAAAGGAAAGCCGGGGCAAACCCTGCGATTCCCGCTGCGTAACTTGCCCCTGAACTCCAAGCCTCTGTGTGACCCGGCCCTTCCCCACCCGCCTCCTCCGGGAGCACGATGAAGACGTTTCGGGGGTGGCGTGCGCTCGGGCGTGACCGGAACGCGATGGAGGGGCAGCAGGCAGGGTACGCTAATTGCAGCCGAGGAAAACACCTTGAAATATCAGTAAAAAGGATTGTGGGAAAAGTAGAGAGACGAGTACAAAGGATTTGTCAGTCTGAATGAGCAGCCGAAATACACCCAGGAACATCTGAAAAAAGGGGGACAATCCATCTCAGCTTACTCTTACAGACAAGACTCTTTCAGCTATTAACCAGTCATCTACCTCCAGTGCACATGAGACAGAAGATTTGTCCAATAAGAATGGGACAAAGAAAGGCAGCTCTCATTTAACAGGCCGCTGATTTTAACATTTGCCGAACAGCTTAGACACCGGCAAATATAAAGAACACTGAATGTGAAGCACTGTGATCAACCAGGTCGAAGAAATGCCAGCAAATAAATAGACCAACAAGTAAGTGGGGATGCATCTCTTCCCAAAGTGCAGCAAAGGTCTGGGCAGAGGCGGGGAACAGGCAGGGAATTTTTACACCTCTGGTGTGAGGATTTGAGGCCACATTTGCATATCACTTAATGGGTCGGCTTGACGGCAGAGCCACAGACTGCGGGTAGACGGAGGGGGGGGGCGTGGGCGGGGACACTCGTCCTGGGGAAACTAGCTTGAGCCCCCAGGTACAGGCAGTTTTATCCCCTGTTCTTCCCCTCACGTGTCCAGTGGAGGAGAGCGAAATGCTATGTTCCCCTCGACGCTGACAAACCCGTGTCCCCCACAGTGAAGAGCCGCAAATGAACCTAAATCGCGCAACAACAAAAAAAAACAACCCCGAACTTCTAGTTCTTAAACAAAAAATAGAAGAAAATTACATCGTTTTTTTTTCCAAACTGTGTCCTCACAAGGTATAGAACACACACTGATACGCCTAGAGGTAAAGATACACACATAGACATCATTTTCTAGGTCACCGTTCTGTGAAACCAGCATTGAGGCTACAAGGTAACTCCCTTGATAAGAGGACATTCCCGTCCCTAGAGAAAGTGTTAGCATGCCCATACGCTATTTAGCTTATTTACTATATAATATTTAAGGACAGGACGCATTGAAATATGCACAGGAAAACAATGACTCGTTGCTGCAGTAAAATTTAGTTTATAAACTTATTCAAAAATGATCTTGCAAGCAAACTACAATTAACACCAATGCCTTTTTCTTTGTTTGGCCGAGATCAGCGCAAATGGGAATGCCTTATTATTCTGGAAATCTCTACATCAGCCGTCTGTCTAGCTGCAATCTTCAAACTGCGTCTGAATCGGAGAGTGGTTAATGTAAATGTCAGAGTTATTATGTTTTTTTTACTTACCCGTTTTGTTTAATGGGAGCAAAGTAATCGCAGGCTGAGAGCAGAATGCAGCAATGTGTCAATGTGGCTGCAGGGATACATGCTTCATTTGGACGGTTAATATCAGGCACATACCACTTATGAAGGGAGGAACACTGACGCAACGCGGCAGACCAAGCAAAATTATGGACCATCACCTTCGCATTGTATGTGTATGAGTTTATAAACTCCTTAGTGCTGTTGGGGGCTGTTTCTGCAGTTTTTGCCCCGGGGATGAATCACATCTTTACGTTTTACCCCCTTTATCAGATATCATGTCAAAAATGCAACAGTCCTGTAAGTTAGGTAATGCAGACAGACACAAACATGCACGACGGGAAGTAATAAAATACATCTGCAATGGCGCTACAGTTCCATGCAAGTTCAGTAATTACTGGGTTAAATTTCAGTAATGTGCATATTAAAATAATGAAACTGCATATGAATGGAAATCAGATTGTGATTAAGAGACCTTTGAACTGCTGTCAATTTCAAAACAGTGTTGCTGTAGGGTTCAGTTTTGAGCTGCCTTGAGTTTGTTGTGATTTTCCCCTTCCAGGTGCTTGTTCTCACACACTGCAGCATGCAGTGTGGGTGGATCCATCCATCCATCCATCTTCTAGCCACTTAGCCTGGTTGGGGTCGCCAGGACGACCTGGGACCTATCCCAGGCAGCACGGGAAAGATGGCTGGGCAACGACCTACATGGGATGTCAGTCGCTTGGATGAATCATTGACTGTAATTTGGGCTCAGAGCAACATGCACAGAGCTCAGCTTTAAAAAACCATGAGCGGCAAGGACAGCGTGTCTTCATATAGAAGTGAAGCAGCATATCAGTGACGCAGGCCTGTATACGGGGGGGGGGGGGGGAGTCAGATCCTCCAGCTCACTGACACACACAGGAATAAGCAGAGAATCAGCTCAGTCTGCATGTGCATTATACATTTAGGTCAGAGGTGCACATACACTGCATACAAATAGAAAGAGGAAAACTCTTTAAACAGGGTGAAAATGCAGCTCCATCAGTTTATTTGCGTTTCCGCTAACATCCCTCAAAAGGTACCCAGAGGGATAATTATAATTTCCCAAGTCAGACCCCGGCTACAAACTTTAGTCATTATAAACTCTGTCAGAGGCACTCGGTTTACACACAATATCGGTGTCTAAACCCATGGAGAGTTTGCACAGGGAAAGAGGAGGCGTCCGGCTTTAATACGCCATCGTCTCCGTAGATGTGGAGCCTCGTTATTTATGATAATTGTCGGCGGCCTAAAATCCGCCAGGTTTCTGAAGCAGCAGCACTTCTAAAGTGGGGAAAGTTGTAATTTGCAGCGTTGGGTCTTTTCGGGAGTCTTAGAGACAGGCTGAGGGATGCGGAAATATGAGGCTCCTTCCTCCCTAATGAAAGAACGTACTTTATATTTTTTTCTCAGCCCTGTTATCAAAGTGACAAACTCAGGCATGTTAGGGGTAGCAGAGTGGGGGACCGTCACCGCGATGGACAAGAAAGCGATTGTCGCAGCGTCAGGAACACCCCCCCGGCGGTCACTTTTTATTTCCGACTGACTGTCCTGGCCTCTTAGTCTAGCCCAGGAGTCTCCAGCTCCGGTCCTGGAGAGCTACTGTCCAGCAGGTTTTCCATCCTACCTGGCTTCTGATGAGCCCCACCTGTTCCTGGTATTTACCTGAGAGCAAGTGTGGCTCATCAGAAGCCAGATAGAACAGAAAACCTGCTGGACAGTGACTCTCCAGGCCCGTAGTTGGAGACCCCTGTTCTAGAGGGTTCCTCAGACTCCATTTTCCTCCTGCAGTCCAAAGTCACGCAACTAGAAGCCCATTCCTAATTTGTTCAATGTTACTTGTGTCCTGCCCTAGAGCACCATCTCTGATGCTCAGCATCATTGCCCTCTGTTGTCAGGGACAGGTTCCAGGCGACCCCGTGCTGAATAAGCAGTCGAATGGACAAACAGGTTCTGTCAGTGGAAGAACCGCTCTGCTTCTAATTTGTCAACCAGTCGTTCTTCAGATCATACAGCAGAAATTGGTGTGAAACAGCCCCATATGAAAGAAAGATATACAGTGTGCAAACAATACATACACTGGATCTGCTCTTCCGGGAACATGTGTGTTATTCATCAACGCAGTCAAATAAAAATCAAATGTGATTTCTTTACTTTTTCATGAGGGAGGTTCGGCCGTCGGCCTCGAGGAGCAGAAAATACGACATCGTGAAGGAATCAGCTCTGCAGTAAGTCTGACAGACTGCGATCCCGTTACTCTCCGACGGGGCCAAGCGGCTCTCCTTGTTTTACTTTGCATGCCACGTTTTTTTTTTTGTTTTAAAAAAAACTTTTAGTCCCCAAAATGTGAGATCTGTGAGACTAACATTGATATTGTCACAGAAATTCACCATTCAAACCAGTTAAGCGTATGTTACACATTTGTGGTACGTGACTCAGTGGGACCTTTCTCTGTCTTACTGGTTAGAAGGTTGCTGGTTCAAGTCCAGGCTTCGGCAGTATAGTCACACATTCACGGGCCCTTGAACAAGGTCCTTAACCTCTGGCTCTGGGGGAACCGCTGACCCTGTGCTGTGGACCCCCCACCCCCAAGCTATGTAGCGCTAGGTCAGGAAAGTGAAGAGAAGCATTCCAATCTATTTGTGCAAATGGCAAATAAAGGATTTATCAATAACCGTTGCTTTATAATTACAAAGTACAAAGATTTCCAACTTGGCCAGATGTTCAGAGGTTCTTCCATAACTCAAGGGTATTTTGTAGAGGAAATTCACAGAATCACAGACAGATGCAGCAACATCAAGCAGATTCCAAATCACAGCCTCAAATTCCTTCACCTGTACAGATCAGAAGAATATTTTTCACTGAGTAGAAATAATTTCAATATTTTCAATAACTGCATTGCAACTGCTATTTATTTTTCGAGTCCCTGCATACTTTTTTGCCATAATATTGCAACATCTAGACTGGTGATCACCAGCGTTTGTCGTACAATTTGCTGGAAGTAAATACTGGTAAAGGGTGGTGTGGGTGACGCTGCAGAGTCGAGCGTCCCCGAGCGTGTAGAGCTTCCCCGTGTCCCGGTCTCCCCTGATGTCCAGTCAAGCAACCTGGTGACTGTAAATCGCCCAGAGTGTGTGTGACATGCCAACAATGAGCCCCCCACCCAGGCTGGCCACCCCCCCACCTTGCGCCCTGTGCTTCCCAGAAAAGGCTTCAGGTTTTGCGGTTCCCTGTGGCTCTTTCATAACTAAGCAATTAAAAGATAAACATCCCAGTACACATCCCAGTACACATCCCACAACTGTAACTTGTGTTCTTTGTTTAAAGGACAGCATTCACTGTACTCTGCAGTTTATCACGTCCCAAACTAGCTGGATTCTGACAGCCTTGGGACATCATCCGCTCCTGACACGCAGCACTTGATAAAGTGAGAGATAAGCCCGGCCATTGATTTCGGTTTATCTGCCGACTCTTACAGAAACCCCATTCTTAGCAATATGGACAGTGGGAAGTGATGGCGGGCAGCATTTAACCAGCGTCACGGAAGGGGTTACGATAGCATTAGCTGCACGCTAGCTGCATGCCGGCCCACAGACGGCAGATTTCATAAAGATAGAGGCAGGAATAAATTTGCTAGAGTCGGCTCAGCGCTAATCTGTTCGAGGAGTATTGTAGCGCATTAGTGCCAACACTTCAGTTTATCTGCCATTTCCCTGATAAGGAACATCTTTATTAAATTCACTTATTGAAATGATGTCAGTCAGGGAAAAGGAATATGCTAATAATGGAGGAAAATGAATGCCCTCCTGACTCCCGGCACCCCCCCCCCCCCATTTCATCTGTTCTCAGATGGTTGGCCCCCTCCGTGTGAATGGTAGCTCTGGATGGACCGTTCCTCTGTGGAGAATAGAGGGGGGTGTCTCTCTTCTAGAGCGGGAGACGCTGCCTGGAGATGTAAGAGGTGAAATAGCTTTCCTCTTCACTTCACATAAGGGTCCGTACCCCCCTCCCTCAAAACCCCCCCACCTCCCAAACCCCACCCACGCACCTCCCGTTTCACCCCACAGAGCTTCGTAAGGCTGGGGGGGATCTCCTTTCCTGGAGCGAGAGCTCCCCTCTCAGGGCGCCGGCAGTCACTGCACTGAGGTGTAACGCCACTGCACAGTAGGAAGCAGATTAGAGTGATGCTCCACTATGTAGGTCATCCGTCCGATATCAGGCTTGCTGAGCCTGTTAGTCTGGAGGACTGGGGATCAATTAGGGGGCCCAAGTGTCACTGTTAGCTGATATTAGGACTTTATGCACAGACACGCACAGACTGGCACAGGCAAAAGCAAACGGGCAACACCACAGGCACTGAAAAACCCTGCAAACCAGTAATAGACACGCATCCTTACAGTGGGACGCCAGTAGACTGAGGGCCGAGAAAAGCCTGTGTTCATCTTAGATATTTCACAGGGTGGACAAGGCAGCTGGCCCAGAAAGTGCCACACCAGTGTGTGTGTGTGCGTGTGTGTGTGTGTGTGTGTGTGTGTGTGTGTGGGTGTGTGTGTGTGTGTGTGTGTGTGTGTGTGTGTGTGTGTGTGTGTGTGTGTGTGTGTGGATTATGGGTATGTAACATTGTAGGGACCAAATTTCCCCCACAATATAATAAAAACTTTTTATAGTTATTTTGACGTTGTGGGGACTATTTTTCAGGTCTCCACAAAGATCTGTGAATGCAGTCAAAAAACTAAAAATGCAAAAAAGTCTCGTATTCTGTTAACTCTGTCGGTTACTTATGGTTAGGGTTAGGGCTGGGTGGGGGTGAAGGTTAGGGCTGGGTGGGGGTTAAGGGTTTTCCCCATAGAGATGAATGGGCAGTCCCAATAAGGATATGAGTATAGGTCTCTGAGTGTGTGTGGGTGTGTGTCTGTGTGTGTGTCTGTGTGTGTCTGTGTGTGTCTGTGTGTGTGTCTGTGTGTGTGTCTGTGTGTGTGTGTGTATGTGTGTGGGTTAGCACGGCGCCCTCTCTGAAGACCGACAGCTTTCCAAAGGGACAAAAGCAAGAGGCTACCAACATTGTGCTGGACTCTGAGACTCGATGCCATCGCAGGCAAAGGGACTGACTAGGAGCTTTTTCATTAGGTAAGGGTTGGCGGGGGGGTCATTCAGCAGAGCCCCAGCTCCTCACTTCTCCCCGTTCAGGCCCCCGCAATGTCGTCCTCTCCCGCTAGCCAGGAGTCAGCTGACAGCTGCTTCAGGAGCGGTCAAATGCCCCAGTTTTTCAGAAGAAGTCACTTAACCAAAGCCCTACCAATCGATGAGCATTAATGCGTAAATCCCCAGCCCAGGTCCAGACAGTCTTCTGCTCAGCCTGCTGCCTTCAGCAGAAGATCACCTGAAGCTATCAACTACATCAGCGCCCCGCCTTTGGCACAGTATAGACATATATGCTGTTTGATTGAGCATAACGTTAAAGTATAAAACTGGACGCTCATCTTTATAAGACTGAACCCAGCTCAAAGGAAGGAAGAAGATCTCAGTGTGTGTCCCCTGTCAGTTTTCTTGTTCCAGTTGTCATAATGAACGACTATTTGGCAACGTTATGTTGCAGCCATATGAAGAACAAATGGAGAAAATCTGAGGGTGGCACTGTAACCTGGCACCTACAGAATCGCTGGTTCGATGCCCCATTGTGACTCTCCGCTCCTATCGTAAGATGTTCACCTCAATCGGAGCCAAAATATTGATAATGATTCTATATGTTCTATTGGCATTTTCTTCCTGTTGGGTGGTGCAAGTAGGGGGCGACACACTCGTACTCACATATCTCTTGACGATGTTCTGCCGCTCGTGGGGGTCGTCCAAGAAGTTGACAGACATGTCGGAGATGGATACGGCTGCGGAGGCCGTCAGCGTTACCAGCAGGACCAGAGTGCCCTCGCCTTCCTCCAGCGGCAGCTCCAGCTTGTGCGTGTGCTCCTTACTCAACATGGACAGGTCTACCTGGCACCTAGCGCACATTCACACCATCAAATTCCCGTTGACAAATAAGAATTTAAAATACAGCATGAAGCAATAAAACTAAAAAGCAAATGAAAACTTTTTGGGAAGAGTTTTGGTTTCACGAAATGGTAAAAGTAGAGCAAAGATTGATAATATTAGGGCAGGTTTGGATGACTGTCATAGTGATGGATCTTCAGCTCTATGCATACAGATGCTTCAGTTAATGAATCCCAGCTGGCCTTAATTGGACATATTACAAGTTAAAAAAAAGGGGAGACAGCTGTGGGAATTCTGGAAGCTTTATCATTGATCTTAGCTCTGGTGAAGTGTTTTATACGCTCTACTCAGTTTGCATTTCTAGGTCCCCCCCCCCCCCCCCCCCAAAAAAAAAAAATAAAAAAATCTGCTATAAGCATTTCACTGACTATAGGGAGACACATCTGCTCAAAGTAAAGTGCTCAGAATCCAGAAGGGTTCTCCTGAACATCGAGCATGTGTTAAGCTTAGATAAAGATAAAGGAAATATTCCGACTGATATCTGTCTTTTCAGCCATTCACCACAAGAGGGCTGTAAAGAGGTTTGACGGCAGTAAATTCTATAGGGGATGTAATTCCAGAGAGTGAGAGTAATGTCAGCTGACAGCCACAATCTCACACAGGAAACGCTGCATGGTGACAGCAATGTATTTGTGATTCGCTCATGGAGAAGATGACAGAAGTTGCATTTATTAGTTCCAGAGAGACAGAAGAGCATCCTAGTTTCTCTTTGGGGTTAATCACTGCAGCAAATTAAAAGTCATGCGGGTGACGTATATTTTTGCCTTTGACATTTATTCATAATGCTACAGGCTGATCTGGTTACACAGAAAGTTATAATAAAGACAATAATGTAATGACTGACTGAGCACAGATCTCCTAAGACTGTGATGATTTTTATAAAATGCACTCTGCAGTTGTTGATCAATATAAGTTGAAAGACTCAATCTGGAAAAAAAACAAATATCACATCTTAATTTCTTAAAACCCTTTTCATGTATATATTGAGCTTTCCTCTAAATATCAGTTATCTGATTCCCCCCTCCCATTTTATATGAAGATATTAATGCTTGTGTTAATTAAATCTTCCCTCACTGAGTTTGTTTTTACATGTTAAATATAAAAATTCCATAAAGATAATTTTTTATTTATCATAAACACATTCATTCACATAAACTGTATTGCACGGTATTTTACTAAAAACCATAACAGCTGCTTAAAATCATGTACAGCACCCCCTGCTGGCAGCGTGAGATCACATGACCGCATGATCCCATTCGGTACTGACCTGCCGATGAAGTCATCCTTCTTCCTGACGTCTCTGTCCCAAACGGTTATGTCAACGGTTCCTCCCTGCTCATCATACAGGTGGAAGTCAAACTGCTCCCTCCACTGGGGGTTCAGTGTTTTAGTCATTGTCTGTTACAGCCATGAACAAAGATGCTGTGTTAGCATGTCAAAGACTTTACACCAATGTGTGTGTGCATGGCTATGCGTGGAGTATAAGTAAAGACTCGTTTATTTGATAAGGAAACAAGCATGCAAAGAAGCACTTATTTAAATAGTTTAGTGAGGTACATGTAACATCATACACCACGCTTACGGCGGTAGGCACCTTGCTCTTATACTTCTGGTGTCCCAGACGGAACTTGACGTAGGGGTCACTCAGGCCATTGGGGTCCATGGGTGTGAGGTGGCAGCCCTCGATCAGGCTGATGCTGACGATGCCTCGCCACAACTGCGACTTCTTGTGCAGCTCTGACAGCCTCACACTCTGGTGCGGGGGCTTCACGCACACACAGGCACACACACACAGGGGACGCACACACAGGGCACGCACACACAGGGGACGCACACACAGGGCATGCACACACAGGGCACGCACACACAGGCACACACACACAGGGGACGCACACACAGGGCACGCACACACAGGGGACGCACACACAGGGGACGCACACACAGGGCACGCACACACAGGGCACGCACACACAGGGGACGCACACACAGGGCACGCACACACAGGGCACGCACACACAGGCACACACACACAGGGGACGCACACACAGGGCACGCACACACAGGGGACGCACACACAGGGGACGCACACACAGGGCACGCACACACAGGGCACGCACACACAGGGGACGCACACACAGGGCACGCACACACAGGGCACGCACACACAGGGGACGCACACACAGGGCACGCACACACAGGGGACGCACACACAGGCACGCACACACAGGGGACGCACACACAGGGCACGCACACACAGGGGACGCACACACAGGCATGCACACACAGGGGATGCACACACAGGGGACGCACACACAGGCACACACACACAGGGGACGCACACACAGGCACGCACACACAGGGGACGCACACACAGGGGACGCACACACAGGGGACGCACACACAGGCACGCACACACAGGGGACGCACACACAGGACACGCACACACAGGGGACGCACACACAGGCACGCACACACAGGGGACGCACACACAGGACACGCACACACAGGGGACGCACACACAGGGGACGCACACACAGGCACGCACACACAGGGGACGCACACACAGGGGACGCACACACAGGGCACGCACACACAGGGGACGCACACACAGGACACGCACACACAGGGGACGCACACACAGGGCACGCACACACAGGGGACGCACACACAGGGCACGCACACACAGGCACGCACACACAGGGGACGCACACACAGGGCACGCACACACAGGGCACGCACACACAGGGGACGCACACACAGGGCACGCACACACAGGGCACGCACAGACAGGCACGCACACACAGGGCACGCACACACAGGGCACGCACACACAGGCACACACACACAGGGCACGCACACACAGGCACGCACACACAGGACACGCACACACAGGCACGCACACACAGGGCACGCACACACAGGCACGCACACACAGGGGACGCACACACAGGGCACGCACACACAGGGGACGCACACACAGGGCACGCACACACAGGGCACGCACACACAGGGGACGCACACACAGGGCACGCACACACAGGGGACGCACACACAGGCACGCACACACAGGGGACGCACACACAGGGCACGCACACACAGGGGACGCACACACAGGCATGCACACACAGGGGATGCACACACAGGGGACGCACACACAGGCACACACACACAGGGGACGCACACACAGGCACGCACACACAGGGGACGCACACACAGGGGACGCACACACAGGGGACGCACACACAGGCACGCACACACAGGGGACGCACACACAGGACACGCACACACAGGGGACGCACACACAGGCACGCACACACAGGGGACGCACACACAGGACACGCACACACAGGGGACGCACACACAGGGGACGCACACACAGGCACGCACACACAGGGGACGCACACACAGGGGACGCACACACAGGGCACGCACACACAGGGGACGCACACACAGGACACGCACACACAGGGGACGCACACACAGGGCACGCACACACAGGGGACGCACACACAGGGCACGCACACACAGGCACGCACACACAGGGGACGCACACACAGGGCACGCACACACAGGGCACGCACACACAGGGGACGCACACACAGGGCACGCACACACAGGGCACGCACAGACAGGCACGCACACACAGGGCACGCACACACAGGGCACGCACACACAGGCACACACACACAGGGCACGCACACACAGGCACGCACACACAGGACACGCACACACAGGCACGCACACACAGGGCACGCACACACAGGCACGCACACACAGGGGACGCACACACAGGGCACGCACACACAGGCACGCACACACAGGGGATGCACACACAGGGGACGCACACACAGGGCACGCACACACAGGCACACACACACAGGGCACGCACACACAGGCACGCACACACAGGACACGCACACACAGGCACGCACACACAGGGCACGCACACACAGGCACGCACACACAGGGGACGCACACACAGGGCACGCACACACAGGCACACACACACAGGGGACGCACACACAGGGCACGCACACACAGGGCACGCACACACAGGCACACACACACAGGGCACGCACACACAGGACACGCACACACAGGCACGCACACACAGGGCACGCACACACAGGGCACGCACACACAGGGCACGCACACACAGGGCACGCGCGCACGCACACCAACACACACATCCTCATTAAACACGTGTCTGTGACTGAGGCACTCAGCACAGGCTTGTGTACCACACATCCTGCCCATTTTTCCTTCAGTCTACAGCTTCCTTACCAATTAAATTACTGCTCCGATGTCTCTTTCCAATGCAATACTTGGTAACTTGACAGTTTTCCATTGCTTATTATTTAAAGACAAAAAAAACAAACTCACTGTATTTCCAAAGACACCGTGCACAACTTAAAATGTACCTGATAGCATACATGAAAATAAATTCAATTAACCGATAATTAATATACATCATTTAAAACGGCATTATTAAAAGACCACATAAACTGTATCTCTGTACTCTAAACTCAGTACTTCATCCAAAATGGGAAAAATTAAAATGACCAAAGACTTCTTTTGTTGCAATGGATAATTTTATTCATGATTATGGCGCATTACAGTATAAAAGGTAGCTCTGATTATAGGAATAAAGTTTGTTATTCTGTCTCAAGTCAGAAAATAGCAGCTATTGGTACAGTTGCGCTACGTCCTTCTCTAGTTGAAGACAGAATCTGATTTGCATTATCGCCATCTGAAATATCAGTATTTCTTTCAAGCCAAAAAGCTTCACTAACTCTTAACACCAAGATCTCTGATCTCAGTGGAGGCTCCACTTCTGTCCACTGCTTAACACAATGGGAAATATCTAATGCAGCAGCCACATCTCCTCCCTATTAACATGCCATGTGCAGATCAGCAGCCCACGGGCCCCGGGTCCGGAGGTAATTATACAGGCCTGTCACTGCTCTGTAGCTGACGATCATTTATCATATCCACTGCATCCCGAATCACAAATCGAGGCTGATGAGTGCGGATTTGCCTGATTTAAGTCACAGAATGCAGGGAACACAACCAGAAGACCGAAAAACACTGTGGGTTTTTGAGGCGGACTTTCGACATCAACAGGAGGGCAGGGGGCCTGAAATGAGTCCCGTAACATATGGCACTTCTAAGGCACAATAGCGTGATTTATGTGCCGTTGTCATCATTGAGGAAAGCCTCTTCCTCCTTGTGTTCATTAGGGACGGCGCACATTAATATTCAGGGGAAGCTGGGCGGTGTGGTGATGCTGGGAGGCTGTCAGCCCCCCCGTGCACAGGCCCCCCCCCCCCCCCCCCCCCCATGCACAGCCACCGCCCCCGGCCCAGCTGCAGGCTTCATAGTGAGCTACCGCCCCACCTGGACTGTGCCGCTGGCTGCCTTTCCTCACACCGGAGCCAGACCGATAGGAGAATTTACACAGTGTACAGTTACCTCTATGTTATATTTAGGGTGTGAATAACTGCCATAAAATGCAGGGACAGCATGCAGGGGCATAAGGTCTAGGTTTGGCTCAGTATGTCATTTTAAACTCTGCTAAAGCTGATTTTTGGAGGGGGCGGGGGGAGGGAGATTACCTTGCTAGATCTTTTCCAGGTTCTTCTCAACTGCGTCAGCTGTAAAACAAAAAGACAGGGTAGCTGTCATTTTTCACTGAGAGGGAGCAGGCAGCCGGCAGCGCTAACCGCTGTCCGCTAACTGCTGTCCGATAACCGTTGTCCGCTAACCGCTGTCCCATAACCGCTGTCCCATAACCGCTGTCCCATAACCGCTGTCGCAGCCCCTCAGCAGCAGAAAGTAAGAAGCCATTGAACCAGTGCAGTATCAAGAAGGGATGCATTCTTAAAGTTTTATGTTACAATGTTTATAATAATTGATACTTTATTGATCCCCTGTAGGGAAATTATCTTTATGCCTCCCTCAACTTGCTCTTTGTGGAGTAAGTTGACCGCGAAGGGAACTGGGGATTAAGGGTCTTGCTCAAGGACCTGCAGACGTGCTGAGGCTGGGTTTGAACCTGCAACCTTCTGATTATAAGGTCACACGCTGCCCCCCATTATTTGTACTATGGTAAATGTTCATCGTTCAGAAAACCGTGACACTGTGCTGTATATCTTTGATGTGATCTCATTTTTGGCCACTGGGTGGCGATACAGGACAAATTATCATGAACATAATAAATAATTAACTACTTAACGGATATGAGTTTCAAATGATGCACGTCATATATTAAATTTTGTATAACTATTCATATTTAAACCTGGCAAATTTATATACAAACTCAACTATACATGTAGTTAGTTAAAGGTGCCACAGAATGCATTTTTCAGTATTTTGAATTGCTCTGAAGTGTCTGCACAGAAGGTATATAAACATGATTTGATCATAAAATGCCCAGAAGTGGTTTTACGTGCCCATTTACAATCGTAAGATTTGGTCCTAGAATGAAACAGGACACCTTTTGTAGGCTCTTTAATATGTTGATGAGCTCTACTCTGATTGGTTGGTTGACAGCGAGGCTTTACAGTGGCTCACACAGAACCAATATCCCTACATTCGCGCATCACATGACAGCATTTCGATCAACAACAGACCACGTTTACGTATAGATCAGTGGTCCTATAAGATTATAATGGACCTGAGAAACATGCCGTACACATGGCCATCGTACACATTACTCACGTGTTTATGGTCATGCTGGTCTAAACAACACTTTCACAAATTATAGCACATGCAATTACGTGTAGTATATAGTACTTGATGATAGTAAGTGATAATAAACAACTATGTTACTACTTTATGTATTCAGTAAACTGTACTTTTTATCGTTACTTTAAAGTGTACGCTTTCTACTTTGTACCTGTAATACTCCCACACTACGTCAGCATACTCATAACCTTATTTTTAGAATTGTAACAAGAATGTTGCAATTATTTTGCCAGTTTGTTCTTGCAGTGCCAGTTAACAAACAATTTTAGGTTACTAGCTTCATCATGCAATTTTTACGCAGAACTCCAAACAGGAAGCGGAGCAGCTCCGGAATGCTTTGTTTGCAATGAATTTGGACTCCTTAATTTTTTCAAATTAAATATCGATTACATTTATATTTAGCTAACCAAAAGGAGGCTACAGACAGTACAGACACCTCTTTTCGACAACAGTGCCTCCTCTCCTGCTAATCTGGGGAATGTTTCCCAAAAGAATAGTTGCTAACAAGATTAGCACCTTACATGCAGGGGTCGGACTATGAAACTGAAACACTGTTCAAAATAGCGTTTGAGGTTTCACGCCTACATATGCAGGGCTTGGTGGTCAGTCGTCACTGATCGCACATCCCATCAGTAAGACTGTGAAGGTTGAATTAGCAGAGCAGTAGCACAGCTGTACATAATACATTGTAAAATCCACACAACATAATGAGAGACACATCAGAGTTCAAAAGAGGAAAAAACGTTGATGCGCATTTTCATTGGTGCATCTGTGACCAGGACGGCGAGTCTATGACGTGTATAGAGACTCCTATCCAGGGTAATGTCGGCATACCACCGTGAAGGATGGACCACATGCAGCAGGAGTATCTGTGGACGCAAGAGGAAGGAAAGGGGAGTCCGGCCACTAACCCGGAATGTATCCAAAAAACGTAAAACCACAGCTGCCAAACTCACTGCAGAATTAAATGCACACCTCAACTCTAGGGTTTCCACCAAAACTGTTCACCGGGAGCTCCACAGGGTCAATATTCATGGTTGGACCACTATAGCCAAACTTTTGGTCAGTTTCAATGCTGGCAGCAGTGCAAGTCTTGGGCTGTAGATAATGTGAAACATGTATTGTTCTCTGATGAGTCCACCTTCACGGTCTTTCCCACATCTGGGAGAGTTATGGTGTGGAATAGCCCCAAAGAGACTTACCACCTGGACTGTTTGAAGACCCAGAGTTAGGCAGCAGCTCAGAGGACCAATCAGGTAAAGTACAGCGTGTTAGGCGGTAGCTCAGAGGACCAATCAGGTAAAGTACAGCATGTTAGGCGGTAGCTCAGAGGACCAATGAGGACCGATACCGTCACACTCCCTGTCATTATGGGAGTTCTCCAATAAAAGGGTTTCCTGATTTTCACTTGCATAGTTTAACAGCCACCAAAAGCAAGAGTAAGCTCACGATTTCGGGGCATCTGACTAAGTGCTGATAAGGAGTCACAAAGACAGTAGAATGAATCACACTCATTCATACTAGATTCTCTTTTAAAGGCCAATTTGTTCTTGCTGTGCCAGTGTCAGTATAAAGGGATGAAAATGTTCAGGGACATTTCATCAGTAACAAACAAGCTCCACAAGTTCTTGCACTTAGTCTGACAGCTTTTGACCTTTAGTGCTCTTTTCAAACCAGGGGTGGGGGGTGTGGGGGGGGAGTACACTTACAGCTTCTCGGAAGTCCCCCTCCTTGGGTGACAGGGTGACAGCCAGCTGAAGGCTCCCCAAATCGTGTTCAGGGTGCTGGGGGTCTTTCAGATCCAGGGTCACATCCAGTGACCTGCCGCAGCAACGGTGGAGCACAGTGACACCCCCATTTCCAAACCTTAGAGGCGTAATAGACTCACTAGTTCTTTATTAATACGTCATATATGTCACAATAATTCATAGACCTTTATGTCTGCCTTTCTCACTGGCATCCAGTGTTCATTCCGTTACATTACCCAGCATCAGACACTGCAGAACGTATAAGCATTTTCAAAAACGAACAAACTAGCTGAGTTGCAACAATTCAGTAAAATTATACTGAATACTAAAAAAGAACTAATTATAGGTAAACAAATATCCTGCAAGAATATTTGAAAATCACGCCTGGGGATATTCGGCGTTGATTAATAACGGGCATATTTTATAGCTGAGCTATGAGCTGTGTGATTTACAGTCAGGCTAAGGAAATGAGCAATTACATCCCTAAAACTTTGTACCAACCCTCAACCAGAAGAATAGAAGAGAAAAATGGAAACGTCAATATGGATGGAAAGATGGATTATCACTTGTATACATTACAGGGTTGGCATGCTTAATTTTAACCAATCAAATGCATACTGAAAAGCATGTTTGATAAAAAAAATGTTGACTGTGTGCTGTTGTTTTTCTTCCTTATTTCGCAAATAAAAGTAAATTTCCCGAATGGAAAAAACTGAAGTGTAATTGGATAATTCAGAAACAGTGAAGAAAACTAATGCTATTATGATATTATAGAACAGCCTGCATAGGCAGAATTGTGCCTGCAAGAAAAACATAAGAATAATGATGACTAGCTGAGTGGAAAAAAATGGAGAAAAATAAGACTGAAGTGGAAGAGGGTAGAAAACGCCGAGGGAAAGGGGGGAGTGAGTCATGACAGGAAGCCTACCTGCTGAGCTCCACAGATTCGAGATAGAGGAGGGCGGAGCCCATGAAGTCATCCTGAAGGCCGAAGTCATAGTCGAAGACCTGCAGAACATTAAGGAACTTCAGGCTTTTTATGCTACATTCGGGAAACAAGAGTTATTAGGGGTGGTGACTCTGCGTCTTACTGCTGCGTCTAATAAGAGGCTCACCCACTGAAATCCTGTGGCCCTTGAGCGATGCACCTCGGGGCCCTTGAGCGAGGCCCTTAACCCCCCATTGCCCCACGCATGCCAGAGACTGAACTGAGATCCCAAGACCGGCTCACAATTGTCTATGTGTCTCATGCAGAGCAAGATGGGACAGGCGAAAACACAATTCTCATGTAGGGATGGATCACTGTTATAATCCCGAACACTATTCCATAGATAAAATGCCAATTAATCAATGCTTTTTTGGTGCATTAATAAAACTGCGGTACTAGTAGTACTTTTGAAGTTAATTAACGCCTATTGGTTACAATAATAATACAAGTAGCAGCTATTTATTGACTGTTTGTTATGTTAGTAAAACACCAGTTTTTATGCCTGATTGTTACATAAGTGAAATGGCAGCTAATGTCTGTCTGTTAGAACAGTAAACTGGCAGATGATTCCCTGCCAGTTACATCCATGAACTGGGGCTTCTCTACTGCTCTTACTCTGAAAATGCCACAAACCGCCTGTGTGCTTCCTTTCTGCAAGATTATTCTACCTACTTAAACTTCTGTTTATCCTTGAATTGATTAATAACGTAATATGGAGACTGTGGGTCCTGGTCTTATGATGACAAATATCCCTCCAAGCTCAAACAGCAACAACAAAAAAAAAGACGAAACACAATAAGATCAAATCAATAAAGGAAACGGATAATAAAATCCCTATTAATAACTTTCAAAATGACAAAAAAAAACCTCATATGAACTGTAGGTGGCGCCATTAACCACAAAATTCTAAATAAATCGATTTATTTGTATTCTAACCTTTCGGCTTACCCATCTTATATAAATGATGTGATAACATGCAGCAGTGGGAATTCTATTCTTTTCATGTTATTAAGTTTCACTATAGTGTTTTCAGGGAGTCTGAATGGGGGGGGGGGGCTGTTATTGTCATGAACTTTTTGTTGACATACAAAGAGCGATGCATTTCACCCAGCGTGATAAAAGCATGACAAAATACTCAACCTGTGACCGTGCGCAAAGAACAGGAAACAGATGGCTTAGCAAAAGGCAGCTGCCTTCATAGCGGCTGGACATGTGACCGGATTTAACTGTTAAAAATGCTGTGAGGTACACAGCCGTAAATGTTTTGCAAGTATTTTGACAAATGGGGTGTATAAATTAAGAAGCAGGTGACTTGTTAAGACAAAATAGCAGCCATCTCCATGTGTGAATGAAAGCAAAGTTATGTAGTGTAGAGTTATAAAGAGTGGGTTAACTAGCTAGAGCCTGACATAGTTAGACAGGCTGAGAAATATAACCTAGAGAGACAGTGGCCCGAAGCAGCAGTTCACCCCGAGTTAGCATCATAGCACTGGGTGGCGATCAGAGCCGCTGATTTTGGGTGACCTGTTTTATTTCTGCAGCCCATACAGGCATGTGTTGCTGCAGTGCTGGCGGTAAGGGGTTCCCCATGCCCCTCTTCCCTTCTCCTATACTTAGTCCTCCGGGGGCATCCTCATGACATTGACCCTCCCGTCTGGCATTGCTTCTTTTCTGTTCTGCACTCGCTGATGCACTTTCCTTATCTCCTCCCTCCTTCTGGGGCTGAACCACTGAGGTCCAGATACAGGGGACCCCCCTGCCATCCCATCAGTCTGCCTGTGTTTCTGCCTGATGCTGCCTGCCTGCGCCCCCCTTCCAACTTGTTGTTGTCCTGAGCCACCTCATACCTGACCATCTCCCCGCCTACCTATCCGTGCCGTCCCGCCATATGCTTCAATTTACATTATGCTGAATTATGTAAACTTGTAGTGCCCAGTACTGACCAGGGGAGGGCGCGCTTTCGCCAGTGTCGTCAAATTTGGTCAGCTGGCTGGCGTGAGATGTTCAATTCAAGACAAAAATGCACACATAGGCACACGCTTTTACATATAATAGTTTTATTACCTTGTAAACAGTCTGTAGGGTTTGCAAACGACACCCACACTTTTGATGTGGCTTATTTTAGTTTTATAATAGAATAATATAGATTTGCTATGACCGTGAGAGTTTGAAAGTCTGTGTCACGTCAGATGCGTGAGAATTGGCAAACCTGGGTTCTCCTTTCTGTTTGCTTCCAAGGTTTCTGCCCAGGAGTGGATCTAGAAAATTTTGCAGGGGTTTGCAACAGGAACACATTCTTTCAGATGCGCAGGTATTTTTTCACATACGATCTATAAAATGTTTCTTATCATTTACACTGTACTTATATCGACTACTATAATAATTTATCCCGCATTTATTCCGTAACCGGGGATGAGTGTCGCGTGACTATTCCCCTCCCGTCCCAGTTGCGCAGCTCCAGTTAAGCCTTGCAGCTTCCGTTAAAAAGACACACACGGACTTTAACTTTATCTTTAACTCGTCTGGTATGCGAAGGGATCAGTGTATATGAGCGTCTGTTATAATGTTACTACCCAGCCAGGGCTTGCTGACCAAATGTTCCCCATAATGTAACAAAAACCTGGTATTTTGACGTTATGGGGACCATTTTCAGGTCCCCACAAAGATCTGTGAATGCAATCAAAAAACCAAAAATGTCTCCTATTTTGTTTGGTTCCTTATGGTTAAGGTTAGGGCTGAGTAGGGGTTAAGGTCGTCATGCTGGGATTAGAATTTTCCCCATAGAGGTGATTGGAGAGTCCCCACAAAGATATAATTACAAACCTGTGTGGGGGGGGGGGGGTCGAACCCAGTATTATTGACCATCCCAATTTAAAAAAATATAAATATCATATGTTATTTCTTAGATGCCGCCCTTCCCTACATAAAATGCAGACAGGACATAATTTACTTCCTAATACCTATTAGATAACTATTATAAGAAGCCCATGGGCCACGCCATGATGAAAGGAAAGGAAGGGGAGACAGGGCCAAAGTGGAACATACCATCATTTACTGGAGGGGTAGCCTACATAGTACTCTGAGCTCTGTAAATTGTATAGATTGATGTGCTTTCATTCCCGAGAACTCTTATGAAACTTAATTATTAATTACGTTGAGTTTGATTTATACAATAGTTATAACGCTGAGAATGGGGGCGGCAGTGCAAAGGAGGGGCTGTGGGCTGTCATGCCACAGATTCACCACCTGTTTTGGACCCTCGCTAAGGGAGTTTTTCATTGTCGCTGTCATCTCAGGGTTACTCTCTGGGGACATGCGAAGTGCTTCGTGAAAATACTCCTCATAATGTGAATTATTTAGTAACGTTGCTTAATTGAGTGCCGTTGGGGAGGTGGCATTATCGGCCCAGGAGACTGTGTGTCGCTCTCTTTATCCTCCTACTCTTTCTCCTTGCTCCATACACCTGCTTTACAGGGAGAATATGATAGGTGAGGATTTCAGCTGATGTTTTCGGCTTAGCTGTGTCTTTACATACATGCACACTAAGCACACAGCCGTTCATCCAACACCTTGCTGAGTTGAAAAACATGCTGAGGCTAATTGGAGTTGCTAAATTGCCCATAGGTGTGCATGTGTGAATGAATGGTGTGTGAGTGTGCCCTGCGATGGGCTGGCCCCCCATCCTGGGTTGTTCCCTGCCTCGTGCCCATTGCTTCCGGGATAGGCTCCGGACCCCCCGTGACCCAGCAGGATAAACGGTTTGGAAAATGGATGGATGGAATAAAGGCTGTTTTGTGATTACTTATTATGATGGTGCACCTTTTGTTATGGCCTTGAGCCAGGTCATGACACAGCAGTGAGGAAAACCTGGGGTCTGACAGCAGAGTCAGGCAGCGCCCAGCACTGCTGGAGTAGTCAGGGTTAGTGGCTGTGCTCCAGCGTCCCGTGGTGATGTGCTTACTCTGCTAGCCCAGAGATTCAAACCCATACCCCTACAGTAGGGCTAAAACATGCTGGAATAATTCACATTGGGATATTAGACATTTTTGCAATAAATACTGTGATAATTATAAAATAATAATTCAAGAGACACTGGGGTCTCTAGGCAAAAATCTGCATGGGGCCCCCCAACACCCCCCACCCAATGTGGTAAAATGCATGGCCACCATTTTAGCGTGAAATCTAAATTAATAACATCAACAAAGGTAATTTCATAAACACAATTCCTTTTTTTTACTTTACTGTGAAAAGGAGAATACACAAATAAAGCAGATTTATCTTTGCAATGTACAATGTAATCAGCTCAGCGTCAGATCACTTATTTTTGATAAATATCTCACAAACGTGCCACACTGTCTGACTGGGTGCAGCACCAAAGCAGCAGAATGGTTATGCCTGGCTCGGAGAGCTCTTGCAAAAGCAGTGGAGATAAACTTTAGACTGCTGAATTGTTTTTAAACATACACTGGAGAATCTTGGAAAAGCTCAGTCCCTAACACTGGAAAGCTTGCTAACTTCTGTTTCCAGCAACAGTTTTTCATAATGTTTTTGTGTAACTTATTAATGGTCTCAACCATGGGGACAATCCCATTGCATGCGATGTGCCGACTGCATTTACAGCCATGCGGTGTCGATATTAACATCACACATCATGCAGGCCTTCAGATCCTTACAGGTACAGATGCTTAACTTCCACACCCCCCCCCCCCCCCCCCACTAGAGAGCTGCGGCCCAATGTCTGTGTTCAAGGAAGCCCTTTTGCTGTCCACTGAGACTTTAGCACTGAACTCAGTGCAGAACTTTTTTTCTGAAACTTGTTTGACACCCATTTTATCTTCAAAAAATCATACAAATTTAAACCTGTGAATGTTCAGTTCAGCTCACGCTGCCAGCCTCATAACAGCATCCAAGACATTTATGTCTCTCCTTGAGACTCATTTGATTTGCTGCCATCATTTTTCTCAACAGTGTTTTTTTTTTTATAACCAGCGCGACTTACGTATTTCGTGGCTAGATACATTTCCTGTAGGTTTTCCAGCTACATTCACTGCATAACAGCATGACAGCAGGACACCTGCCCGTCACTGTGCCGCACAGAGTGGTTTAAATTGCCTTGGATCGCATCCACTGCCTCTCCTGTTTGTTACACTTTTCACCAGCTTTATGCCAGAACCTCCTTTGTCTCTTGTCACTGTCACAGATCAGCAGAGCAGACACACCTTCCCCGTCTCTGAGAGATAACGACTCCTGCCGTGGTTTAATCCATCCAGCCACACATCGCATTTTCACAGTTAGATAAAATGCATGCCTGGTACTGTTCTAAAAGACTGTGCTAAAAACTTTAAATCGATAATTTTTGCTTCGAGCTAATTAGAGTGCAGCGCCAAGGCGTAATGTTGGTTATTTAGTCAACCAGAACAACTGAAAGAAATTCTGGAAAAATGTCCCCACGAGTTATTGGTGCCATCAGTTTTAGTACTTGCTCCACATAAATGTACGGTAAATGTTTTATGCATATGATTAGCTGTTTAACCCAGTAATGATGTCCCAGATGTTGGGGGGGGGGGGTTGCTCTGAGAGATACCGTATATTGAGTTGGTTGTCTTTAAAAAGTTTTTCACACAAGGCTATTGTTGCTGTGATCACTGACAGGGAAAAACATTTGGGAAACGAATATGTGACACTTGGAAACCAGCAGCAGCTTGTATTAGCAAAAGTATCGTTAACTGCTATATGTTTTAACCCTAGATGTACTGAGAGGAGAGGGCCAGCTCTGTGTTTAATGAACACAGGTAGATGTACTGAGAGGAGACGGCCGGCTCTGTGTTTAATGAACACAGGTAGATGTACTGAGAGGAGACGGCCGGCTCTGTGTTTAATGAACACAGGTAGATGTACTGAGAGGAGAGGGCCAGCTCTGTGTTTAATGAACACAGGTAGATGTACTGAGTGGAGAGGGCCAGCTCTGTGTTTAATGAACACAGGTAGATGTACTGAGAGGAGACGGCCGGCTCTGTGTTTAATGAACACAGGTAGATGTACTGAGAGGAGAGGGCCAGCTCTGTGTTTAATGAACGCAGGTAGATGTACTGAGAGGAGACGGCCGGCTCTGTGTTTAATGAACACAGGTAGATGTACTGAGAGGAGAGGGCCAGCTCTGTGTTTAATGAACGCAGGTAGATGTACTGAGAGGAGAGGTCCAGTTTAGTGTTTAATGAACACAGGTAGATGTACTGAGAAGAGAGGGCCAGCTCTATGTTTAATGAACACAGGTAGATGTACTGAGAGGAGAGGGCCAGCTTAGTGTTTAATGAACACAGGTAGATGTACTGAGAGGAGAGGGCCAGCTTAGTGTTTAATGAACACAGGTAGATGTACTGAGAGGAGAGGGCCAGCTTAGTGTTTAATGAACACAGGTAGATGTACTGAGAGGAGACGGCCGGCTCTGTGTTTAATGAACACAGGTAGATGTACTGAGAGGAGAGGGCCAGCTCTGTGTTTAATGAACACAGGTAGATGTACTGAGAGGAGAGGGCCAGCTCTGTGTTTAATGAACGCAGGTAGATATACTAAGAGGAGAGGTCCAGTTTAGTGTTCAGTGGACAGCTACCTTAAACTAGTTCATCGCCTTTTTAAAGGTAACACTAACTTCGTCAAATTATCACATTATTATTTAAATGCTTACAGCATATGTTGTTTTGCGAAGCAGCTAGCACTCCTTACGCGCCTATTAAAGCCTTCTGTCCAGATCTTCAGTGTGACTTATTCCCGCACCTGGCTGTGGACGTTCACTTTACTTGTGTCAGTATTTCTGGCACATGACTCCCTTCCAGTCCAAAGAACATCAGACAACAGAAGTTCTACCAATGAACACAGGGGTCCAGAGCAAAAACAGAAGGCTTCAAGAAAAATCCAGTTAGAAACACTCTTTCATACAACCACTATGCAGGATGTCAGATGCCATGTGAATCTGCTGTGTAGGTATAACACAGGTATACGCAGAACACGTGAAGTCCATGTATAAAGTCATGGACAAAACCTACCAAAAATCAAGAACTTTATGAATCGTACATTAGTCCAATTTTGGTCTTCATGACTGATTCAGTGAAAAATCAAAGACCACCAAAGAGCAAACTTCCTCTCCCCATTTAAAATACCAGTAAGTTTTGCCTTTGCTCTGATTATGTTGACCTGTTTATTTCACCAGGATCCCATGCTAACCCAGGCTATTCTCTGCTAACCATGCTAACCCAGGCTATTCTCTGCTAAGCATGCTAACCCAGGCTATTCTCTGCTAACCATGCTAACCCAGGCTATTCTCTGCTAACCATGCTAACCCAGGCTATTCTCTGCTAACCATGCTAACCCAGGCTATTCTCTGCTAACCATGCTAACCCAGGCTATTCTCTGCTAACCATGCTAACCCAGGCTATTCTCTGCTAACCATGCTAACCCAGGCTATTCTCTGCTAACCATGCTAACCCAGGCTATTCTCTGCTAACCATGCTAACCCAGGCTATTCTCTACTAACCATGCTAACCCAGGCTATTCTCTGCTAACCATGCTAACCCAGGCTATTCTCTGCTAACCATGCTAACCCAGGCTATTCTCTGCTAACCATGCTAACCCAGGCTATTCTCTGCTAACCATGCTAACCCAGGCTATTCTCTGCTAACCATGCTAACCCAGGCTATTCTCTGCTAACCATGCTAACCCAGGCTATTCTCTACTAACCATGCTAACCCAGGCTATTCTCTGCTAACCAAAATAATTTCCTGTTCCACAGTCCACTCTCTAGAAATCAGACTCTTGTCCCTTGACTTCTGCCAACAGATGTGAGACACAGGAGCCCAGATTGCAGTTTCACGGCAGGCGAATCGCAGTCTGCCTACCTTGACGTAGAGGGGCTCGCAAAGGCTGTCCACCAGCAGGCTGACCTTCTCCTCCCACACCGGGTTCAGGCTTTTGTAGATGGTCCTGCTGCGGAAGACTTCCTTCCCTGCTATCTTGAATTTGACATACGGGTCGCTTGTACCTGGGGGACAGCGAGAGATTGTGAGGAGCTGATGGGGTATATGACAGGTCTGTGAAGACATTATCCGAGAGGACGTCTGAGTTAAAATTACGGTATTAAAGAGGTGTTTCATGGAAAACCAACAGGGACATATAGAGAACTTCATCTATATCCATTATCCATATACAGTAAAGATGAGAATTTAATATAGACTGTTTACAGGTAGGGACAGCATGGTGCCACAGTGGGAAGAAATGTGGCTTCACACCTCCGGGGTTATTGGCTTGATTCCAAGCCTGAGGAGCTTGTTCTCATGTGCTTCCCAGAAGACAACCTGACCTCCCTGAGGCCTTTTATTTCATAAGTAATTTTGCAAAAGGCATGGATGGATTACAGCGGTGTACGACATGTACGGGTGTACGACATGTATGGGCGTACGACATGTACGGGTGTACGACATGTACGGGTATACGGCATGTATGGGCGTACGACATGTACGGGTGTACGACATGTATGGGCGTACGACATGTACGGGCGTATGACATGTACGGGTGTACGACATGTACGGGTATACGGCATGTATGGGCGTACGACATGTTCGGGTGTACGACATGTACGGGTGTACGACATGTACGGGTATACGGCATGCACAGGAATGAATAGGGGCCCCAGCAACGCCAGGTTCTCACATTTAGCGAATCCCTCAGAAAGCAGAGGAGCGTAGCGGGCGCTGCTCCGCGCACCATCGGATTTCACGACCTCTCTGCAGCCACGCAACGTGCTGCATGTGCTCGTGCTCATCACACTCACGGCGGGGGGGGGGGGGGGGAGTGCCTGTCATGATCTGTTACAGGCATCGAGCCTTGGCGTTCAGCACCAACCCCCCCAATCCCACTAACAACTGAGTCACTTTCAATATAAAAATATTAAAATATCCCATAATATGGGATTGTTCATGAATAAAAAGAGTTCAGTGCAGGTTCGGCATGTAATTGGCCACGGCACGGACACGAACCCGATCGGCGCTTGGAGAATACTCTGGCAGGAGAAATTTACCTCGGGCTAGACGATATAAACAATATATTGATTTCATATAAACTTAAAAAAAAATCAAAATCAGAAACTTGGATTATCTGTCTATAAGGGACAAAGCTGGCTAGCACACGTCAATCTATCGCATCACAGACACAAAGGCAGATGCACAGCAAGGCTGACATAGCGCAGTTAGACACTGGTGTGGTAATAATACTGTATGGGAGAGATAAGCAACAACTCAGCAGCAACAGCCTCTTTAAGAAAAAGAGATATTGTGGATGAACCTGGTAAGAAAACACAGATCGCGTGGCGGTACATTCTGCTGTTGGCTGTGCACCGTAAACTGGAACCACTCCGAACTTATTTCAGCACTTGAAGCTCTGCCATCCAGTGCAACATACAGCATAAAAGTGTTTACAGACACAAACACCAGCAACTAGAATTTACATTTGAATCTGAAGAAATATGGGACACATCACACCCTGTATTGCTTAAAAATGGGACACATCACACCCTGTATTGCTTAAAAATGGGACACATCACACCCTGTATTGCTTAAAAATGGGACACATCACACTCTGTATTGCTTAAAAATGGGACACAACATTGTTATTTTTCACTACAGAAAAGGTGACAGCTCTACCTGCAATGTCAGAGCTGTTCCCTGGAATGAGCAGCAGGAATCACGGAAAAAAGGTCAGCAAGAAACACACTGTTGGCATTTTATAGTGTTACACCCTACAAAGAAGTTTATCTTTGTATGATTTATTTATGAAAATCAGATTTAATTTTGCAGTCCATTCAGTTTATTGCCTTTCATGTTCTGACTTAAGGGTAATTCTGAATAAATTTTAAGCAAAAAATTTACTCTTTAAGTAAAGAGATAATGACTTGAATTATACTGTGATAATTATCATTATGAAATTATATAAAAAAAATATCATGATATAATAAGCCCCGCATTAGTGAAATTTACCAAGGCCAACCACTTTAGCCAATCACAAGCCCCAGGTCCCGTATCAGCAGCCAATCACTATAAGGCGGGTCTACGGAGCTGCACTGCAGCACCTCAGCTGTGACAGCCCCCTCCCCCAAATACCACCGCTGCCGAGGAGGTAATACAGAAATCAGAGGTTGTTTTTAACTTAACTGACCTCTCAAGCAATAAAACACATTCATTAGGATAGAGTAAGACAGGTGCAATATTCAGCAGTAAAGAAATGGTCACAGGCTGAGGGGTCTGCAGTGAATTATGTGTAGACCACCCTACCCCCACTCCACCCCACCCCCCTGAAAAGCCATTCAGATAATATCAGCTTCTCTAAATCTGATTTGTTGTACATAATGTTGTGATATTTGCAAATGATTTGTTTGTGGGGAACGAGTCCCATACAGGAAGCATACAGTCATGTCCATGTCCCCGCAGAGATTTCCTCTTTTCATTCTGCCGCTTGTCCACAGAAGTCTGACTTCAAAGCTGCTTTCCTACTCTGCCATGAACAGCGAGGCATGTAAGGACGTGCTGTAAGAGAGCATATGATTGGCTGGAAAATAAACCAATGGTCTCTCGTTCACCCAGTCACCAACTCGATCACTCTCATTCTCTCACTCTCATTCTCTCACTCTCTCACTCTCATTCTTGTTCTGAGTGAGTGATGAGAGACCCAAAGGACTGAACGAGTTCATTACATCCAGAGTTGGGTAATTCAGGTCCAGAAAGTGAAAGTCCAGACCGGGATTTTGTTTCAACCAACCAGTTGAGTACTCTGTGTCTGTGACTCTTTACGCTCAGCTGGTTGGTTGAAACAAAATCCCGGTCTGGACTTTCACTTTCTGGACCTGAATTACCCAACTCTTATTACACCATCTACTGGGGCACATTCAATTTGAAAACGAACAGCAACGATTTGTTACAGTACCTGGGCTGAATGTCATGTTTCCTTGAAACAAAGGAAACAAAGTGAAATGTTGTGCAACAGACTTAGAGTATATTTCCTTTCATCTGGTGGGTGTGTCAGAGGTGTTACATAATGAGCAGCCATGTGAATAGCTGTGTAGTAATAACTGTACAGTTGTATTGCCCGTATGGTTAAAATTATCTTTAAATTATGTGATGTATTTAACAACAAAAAATCCATACATCTGCTTTTTCATCCATTTACATTTTGCTCTGCCATTGATCTTACATAAATTGTATACCCAGAAGTATATTACTTGGTATGCTGGATAAATTTATGTCCTGAAAACTGTCCATTAGCTGCCTTGTTGCTTTGTTCGATTTGTTTTGTTCGTCTGTTTGCAGCAGACATTTCACCGTCCAGCGTTATGTTCCGGAGGACCAATGGAACATTAAGATGATATTTTGACTACAGTACCGGTACACAAACGCGAGGAAATAAACGATGTCTGCAAGCTGCAAAGGCATTACTCGGCTCTGACCTCTGTTAGCTGTTAGCTTGAGCCCTGTCATAAGCGACCGGGTTCCATTATCCCAGAGCTCTCACCTGCTCCTGCTGCCTCCTATCTGGTCACATACACGGCCTTTGGATTGCGGCTGCACCCAGGCTACACACAGCTGGCCAGAATCGATATCCGTATCTTGACAAAGCTTTTAAATTCCTCCCATTTCCTTTTTATTCACTTTCCAGTTTTTTCACCCCAGTGGCGCCTCGGTATGTCCACCCGCTCGTCGACAAGAAAAATTACCGAAACAGACTCTATAATTCTGGCAGGCTTCCATTAGTCTGATTTAATGCAGTGGGTTGCTGGCTTCAATGGGGCAAAATAGAGAAATCGGTTTTAAATAATAAAGCAAGTACTTGTTTTATGCTTCTGCCCAGTTGAGACAGACACCTGCATGCAGCTCTCAATACAGAAGCATTGCATCTATGCTTTGGAAATCAGAAATGTAACCAATGTGAATGAATGTCATGTATCATATCATAAATATGGCTCTTAGGTGTCACATTCTACCTTTCATGGTGAAAATGAACATTCAGACATAAGTCATTTTGAAAAAGGCGACTGGCACCATCTATCTCAGGAGGGAGAGTCGGCTGTTTGTAGTGACTATTATGTGAATTAATTGTGAAAAATAGATCAATATTTCCCAGTCCGGTGCTCAGGGACCCACAGAAGGTCCACATTCTTGCTGCCTCCCAGCTTCCTGCCAGAAAAAATGGGGACTGTCTGCAGGTTTCGGAGGACCGGACTGGGTCAACTGTTTTTCTTTAATGTGCAAAGCAACAATATAAAAATAAAACCCTGCTCTCTGCTCATGTTAAGTTGTATTTACTTTAAGATATTATTTTTCCATAGTTAATGCATATAATGATTTACAATGCATGTTTCATAGATCAGTCACACATTTCAAGTTGGCAAATATGAAATATATTATTATTTGATCTTATTTTCACACTAAAATAACTTATGTTAGCAGGTTACCATTAGCAGCAGGTTAGCATTCCAAAAGATATAACTATGATGTTATGATGATATTCTATGATGAGACATTTAGTAAACTCACGAATGCAAACAATTTGATGAATATTATATTTGATTTAAGTGTGAATTAAGTACAGAAGCCAAACTCTTCCAAGTTAAAGATACAGATGCTGATTTGTTATATTTTATTTGAGTTCTATAAATGTAAAAGGGACATTATTATGAATTATATATAAAAATTAATTAAGTACTTATTAATAATTAAAAGATTTTCATAACTACACTTATAACACACCATACATCAAAGGCCAGTAAGTTCTCACGTGACATAGCTAATGCATAAATGATAACTTATTTTAATAACGAAATGAATGAGTAAGGAGAAGAAAGAGGAGATTAGGCTTGTGACAGTAGTTCTGGCCCCATTCCATGGAATCAGTAAAATCATCCAATCACAGAGCTGCTATGGATTACCCTCTACAAGATCACTTAAGCCAGGCTTCAGTAATGCAGGCTCCCTGCCTGCCTGCATAGCGTTTAGCAGCGGAGTGTGATAGGTGTCCCTCCAGGGCCCAAAGCAGCAAGTCTACACTTGGACCGGGAACCAGAATCCCAGCATCAACACAGCAGTGCCATTAATATTCATCCAGGCCACCCGTATCTGTCAGTGCAAGTCCAGGACTTGGAGTCAGGGTTGGCACGTCTGAGACAGGGTCACGACTCTGACTTGGACACAATTGAGATGTGATAAACAGTATCATCTCCTAAGCTTATTAAATAGGGTTCATTAATGATGCATCATCATTTAGCCATCGATTTACTGAAAAGTACACTTAAAAACTGCTCAGGATGAGCTACCAGAACAAGTGTCTGGTAGAAAAGAGAGGGATATACCTTACTCTCAAGTCTCGAATTTCAAATTGCAGTCGGACATCACTTCTTATAAAATGTTCATAAATATTTCTTCATTATTTGAATTCCATTCTAGGCTCCGTTTGAAATATTTTTGAAATTATATGCATTGTTTTCCTGAGTGCTACGGTGACTCACACCCCCAGAGTAGGCAATATGACAAAATATTCCATCACTATCGTTTTTTTCATATCAGTCGATACGGATAAGTATCATAATATAATTAAAAGTACTATTTCCTTACTGTCATGCCCGGCTCGTACGATCCTCGTGTGTGCCACGCCCCCCTGATTATCCACGTGTGCTTCCCGAGCTGTACCCTGTTGTCTTGCCTATTTTAGTCCATGTCTTGCCTTAGTTCTTTGTCCGTCAATGATGTTTGTCAATGTCAGTGCTAGTGTTCCGTCCTGCCCTACACGTACCTTTAATGAATCCCCAGTTTTCCCCGTACTTTGTCTGCCTTGCCTACTTCCTGCCCGTCTACCTGCCCGTGCGCATCACCCGCTCACCAGCGAACGTGACACTAGATGCTTCATTTTTGTTTTTTAAAAAATCCCACAGGATTCCCCTTAAACAGACTCAGGACATGAAAAATGCAACAGATTGAACAAACTGCAAAATGAAATCTAATTTGAATAAATAAATCATACAAAATATTTTTTTGTTGTCGTAGGGTGTAACACTAGAAAATTTCGGCAGTTCGGTTTGTTTGTCGGGTTTTTTTTGTCGCACTGCCTCGCTGTTCGTTCCAGGGAATGGGTGACATTGCTGGAAGAATCGTCACCCATCCTGTAGTGAAAAGTAAAATGCTCGCATCCCATTTTTAATGCGGGATGCAATTACACTCATATTTTGTTAATGTAAGCACTTGCATTTTGTATGTTCTGCCCGTGGTAGAATGGTGAAATAAGTTAGCAGTACTTCCAGTTTCAGTTTGCACACGTTCTCTGCAGTTTACGGTGCCCAGCACCAGAATATCGGGTGTCAGACCTTAAACTGAATAAGTACTGCCAAACCTCCGGCATGTGTTTATACATGAGGTGTTACTTTATTCAACACTATAATTTTACTCCGAGGCAGCACATTGATATCACTGAAACAGCAGCATCACAACTCAATCAACCTTTCTAATCCATTCTACTTGTGAGGCTGCTCATTCTAGCAAGCGATGTTTCTTACCGACAGTTTATCAAAGTTCCATATATTCTTATTGTTTGAATTTGAGATATCAGTAAGGGTACACATTTATGTCATCCAGCAATAAATCATACCATAATAAGGGAGAAGATGAATTTCTATCATATCTTTAGCCGGAAATGTATTTCCAACCAGTGGAATCATATAGAGCTGCACTGGTGACCCATATACTGCAGGCCCTCTACAGGCAGAATTGTGTTGACAAGTTCTAATGGATTATTATTATTTGTTTATTTCATTATTTTGCACTCAGCCTTATCCGTGACATTCTACAAACTCAAATAAATAAATAAAACTCAAAACTCTACAAGGGGTCTCTGTGTTAATTATTAGGTTTCCATTTTTTAAAAAATTCTTTATAAAACTATAAAAAATAAAGCTGTATTAATTTTATCATTTAAGCTTAAGGAAAGAACACTGAGTGATTTCTATGGTCAGAGTGATGACAACATATGCAGACACTAATCTTCTGAAAGACCACAGGACACCACCTTTGTAATTCTAAATATATAATATATTATAATGATACAAGTGATCTTTCAGGACATTTCTCTCGTTATCTGCCTGCCACAGCCGCCGCCCACCAGACAGTACCTGCCCAAGCCAATGGGGGCCCTTGGCGTCCAAGGCGAAGTGCAACTGGGAAGCAAGTCAGCACCTCTTCCCAAGCTGGTGCCCTAAGCAGCTGCCTGTTTTATTTCTCAATACAGGAGTGCGAACTCTAATCATCACATTTAAGGAAACACTACACTGACGTTCTTTTCACACAATAAAAAAACTGAACAAAAAAATGAACATTCTTACTTAAAGTTTATATACAGGATTAGCTACAATGAACATCTTTTACGATGTTCCTGGGAGATCCACAACACAAGTTTAGATGGCAGAAGGCTGCGTCCTCAAGGTGGCCACTGCCATGGTACAATTTTTACTCTTGGCTGACCTTTGTTTCCAATTTCAGTTTTGCTGCCCTCTGTTGTTGCCTTTACAGTTTTGGATCTGAATCAGTGCACATTTTTACATGTAAATTTTCATCCATATAATGCTTTTGTGAAGTGGTAGTAAGATCCATCAAAGATCAGCTACAATAGAGTAAATAACAGCAAACAGACTGATCTTGTTCACAAGGAGAAGCTTCTGATCACCTCATCCTCCTCTTCGCTGTCACTAAGATGACAATTTTTATGTCCTCCGTCTCACAATTTGACCAGATTTAGATCCTCGCCCTCACAATATGCCTGGCAAGGTTGAAAAAGATCAGCCAAATACTTTTTGAGTTATCGCACTAACCGTCTCAAACTAACTTATTTTTTTGCTCTCATTATGTGGCAGAGCTTAAACATTAGAGCAGTCTGTCTCAAAATCAAAGCAGTTCGACTTTGGCAGCCTTATAATTCTTCTGGAAAGTTTGAAAAGGATCCATGAAATCGTTTTTGAGTCATAAAATTAATGGAATCTAGTGTCAAAACTGCCCTTTTTTTGCTATCACTATATGGTGCTGCTTTCATTTTGGGACAATATAATGCAAAATGTATTGAGTTTTACTTCCTCGGCCAAGTCTTTGCCTTACATTCCAAACCATCTGAGACAGCAACTGTGGACCAGCTGCTAAAACCATATACATTCCCTTATGTCTGTGGAATACAATAATGGCTGTTTTTTTCCCTTTATCAAATTCATGACACTTCCTTTCCTGTTGTTTTGGTTTGACGATGAATAAATCATTAAACTCGCAGCATTTTTTCCTATATATACCTTCTTATCTTCATAGGCATTGTCTCACCAGAATAAAAAGCTTGTGATTTAAAGATCAAACAAACACAGCACTCTACCAGACAACCTTCATGTGACAGTATCTTTAGCCACCTGTAATAACTCTCAGGTTAATGTAATTTCTCCTAACACACATTAAATTAAGCAGCATAAGTTAGAAGAATAGGTGTCCTTCTTAATTAAATATAATGGGCACAGAATAGGCCACCAGGCCATGTTTGTGACTGTCCGCCCCAAATTTATATAGGATTTAGCAATCGTCCAAACTTGCCCTGAGCATCAAAGAAAATCAATAATTAAACAAACGTGCCACACATGCAAAACGTGCAGTTAATTTGAAGGTCCATTTCTCTGTATTAGGTAGACTAGAGAACAAGTGTCCCCTTACATTACATGAGACATGTCCTGGGCATCGAAATCAATGCAGAGCAACAGGCGATAAAAAGTTTGTATATGTGGTTTTCCTTCAGTGCAAATGCATTTCGATTATCCTGTGCTGTCAAATTGCAACACAGAATTGCCATGGCAGAGTGCAGTACTGCTAACATGCACCAGGGTGTGCATGTAAACGGGATGATGCTGCGCCGCTGCTATTTCCTAGCTTTATAAATCTTCTTGCTCCATACGGCTCTCACCTTCAGCTACCACTGCCTTTTGCAATTACCTGCTTTCAGTGCTCATCCGAGCGTAAAATACATCCTACGATCAGACTCTTTTGGACTGTTTCCCCTTCCAAGCCCTTCACAGGCCTGCGCTCCAGTGCGGCTCCGTCCCAGACGATAAGACGCAAACTGCTATTCCAAGTATCCGTACTTAGCTCTCTCACAGGACACCCCAGTATCACAGACAAGGACAAAGAAAACCTTGTTTTATAGCCAAGTCCGAGAAACTAAAGTGTCCTTTCTGTCCAGTACCACTGCAAAAAGCTGCATGCTCAAGAAACACACTGAAACGGAGCCTTTCTCCAGAGATCAATATGTTCCTTTACACTGTAAGTACGCTTCCATTAGTTGTAATTAACAGATGCGGACCTGGGGAGTGGTAAGAGGTGAGTGGGCGTGAGTGTGTGTGTGTACGTGTATGTGTGTGTGTGTTATTCTAAAGGATGCTGCTCGTGGCAGTCTCGCCCTGACACATTTGGTCTAACACCTTCTTTTTAAGGCAGAATACACTGAGCGACGGAAACGGACCGCGAGCCCAGACAGCCGGCCTAAAACGAGGTGGTGTGAAAGCAGCTCTGAGATGCTGCACATTCCCGGATTTCAGTGTGTGGTCTGGGGCCACATGCCTTATGCAAGCAAGGGAGGGCAGCTGCTTGTCAACAGAAGCCAGCTCTGACGCTTCCACCCGCCAAAGTACACTGTCGGGGTCAGGTGTGTGTACCTAACTGAAACCTGAACCCAGTCAAGTGGCCAGACGTGCACTGGCGTGCTTATGAAAAAAATGTAAAACGTTCAGGCTACAGACGTTGCAAAATACCTATTTTGCATTTTCGTGTCACATTAGCATTTTAAACTGCCTACTTCATATATGCATCTGCATCAAATCTTTGCTGAAGGGCAGCATGGCAGTGCGCTGGGTACCATCTCTCGTCTTCAGGGTTGGAGGTTTCCTTGTATGTGTGTCTGTGCGTTCATTTAATGTTTTCCCCCGTCTGTGTCAGCTCCTCCCGCAGTCTAAAAAAATCAATTTTAAGTGAATTAATGTTTCTAGACTGCGATGGATTGGCGCCCCAACCTGGGATATTCCCTGCCTTGTGCCTGTGGCTTCTGGGATAGGCTGAAGAAGACCACCCACCCACATTAGACAAGCGAGTATAGAAAATGGATGGCAAATGGCCGTAGCCTCTAGCTTGCCCTCGTTGTGTGCCCTGTGACGGACTGGCATCCCATCCAGGGCGTCCCCTTGCTTACTGGGTTGGCTCCGGACTCACCATGACAATGTACTGGATCAGTAGTTATGGAAGGTGAATGTAAATAGTTGTTTAAAATTCTGCTGAATTCATGAATGTTGACATTTTTAAACAGCAGTTTTGTAAAAGCTGTATTTCGTGCTGATGGATTGCTATTTGTGGTTTGATATAAATATTATTATATGACGCGGCACATGAGATGCAAAATACAATCTGCCCGCTTACCATAAATTTAATGTGCGCCAGTTGTTGAATCACGAGGATGTGTGCAGTAGTGGCACCACTCGGCCCGCATGCATAGCGAGCCGGCGCATTTCAAGCACGCTGGCAGCTGCACGGGGGAGTCAGGAGTGCGAGCGCTGTGTTATGGGGCCTGGGTGACAGCGGGTGCCGTTTCCATGGCAGCCGGGGCCCAGCGAATGACAGTGAAGCACGAGTAGAAGCTGGAACCCCGAGTAGAAGCTGGAACCCCGAGTAGAAGCTGGAACCCCGAGTAGAAGCTGGAACCCCGAGTAGAAGCTGGAACCCCGAGTAGAAGCTGGAACCCCAGAAAGGTAGAAGTATCAGGGAGACGATAAAAAGGAACCCAATTTTTGGTCAGGAAGAACCAAATATAAAGCATACAGTAACACTTAACTGGAGGGGGCACAGATAATGTAGAAATACACGCTTACTTAATTAACCAGTAACTAAGTCTAAGTTACGTACTGATACCATATTTGTTCATCATTCGATCAAGATGACTCGTGTATTTCGTGTAGAAACTATTAGTCCATGATTTGTCCTTGAGTAGTGACTGAGTAATTAAGTAAGTTATCCGCATCCTCTCAAGTAAAGTGTGAGCAAATATACACTAGTTAACACCAGTGGGAGACTGAACTGAATGTTTTTCAGCACTGTGAATAACCAGCTCTGACAGGCTGTTTAAATCATCTTATTATGTGCTATAAGTTACTCGTGAATAATGCATAGGTCATTTTTAAGAGATTGTTACGAGATCATAATGTAACAAAATATGTATGTGGTTAGGGGTT
This sequence comes from Brienomyrus brachyistius, assembly GCF_023856365.1. NCBI lineage: Eukaryota > Metazoa > Chordata > Actinopteri > Osteoglossiformes > Mormyridae > Brienomyrus > Brienomyrus brachyistius. The sequence continues at coordinate 29,241,526 of NC_064539.1, forward strand.
GTAAAACATATAATCCTGAGTTTTCTCCATGCCATAGATCACTGAGACTTGCCCCAGCCACCCTACTCCTGCTGGCTGTGCCCGCAGCTTGGCAGTGCCCGGCGTTTGCTGGCGCTCGTGCCGCTTGGCCTCCTGTCCCTGTGTCGCCCTTCCCTGCTCGTTCCCGGATCTCTTTGCCGACCAGCTAGATACCTGCTATCCCACGCTCAACCAACGAGCACAAAGTTCAATCCATCCATCGGATGAATTTATCACCTAGCATGCATTTTTATACCTACTCAGAGAAATCCAGCATAACTTCCACATGAAACATACAATTTGCTCTGCCAGAGAAGGAAACTGATCATAAATGGAGTTTATCAGAACACTTGGGATGCAACAAACTAGGAGAGGAAAACAAACACGCCGGACAGAACCAACGGTCAGGGAAGGAACAAGAGCTGGAAGGTAAAGACCAAACACAGCAGCCAGCCGCTGTGAGGTCCCCTCTCAGCCTCTGTCTCTGTCTCTCCCCCCCCCACTCTCCTGCTGTATATTTGTGTTTCCCAAACTGGGCCTTGGGAAAATCTGGACTGTAGCAGGGAGCTGAGAGGGAGCAAAAATGTGGAGCTTCTGGGAGTCCCTGAGGAGCAGCCTGGGAGGCCCTGAGGAGCAGCCTGGGAGGCCCTGGGGAGCAGCCTGGGAGTCCCTGAGGAGCAGCCTGGGAGCCCTGAGGAGCAGCCTGGGAGGCCCTGGGGAGCAGCCTGGGAGGCCCTGAGGAGCAGCCTGGGAGCCCTGAGGAGCAGCCTGGGAGGCCCTGGGGAGCAGCCTGGGAGTCCCTGAGGAGCAGCCTGGGAGTCCCTGAGGAGCAGCCTGGGAGGCCCTGGGGAGCAGCCTGGGAGGCCCTGAGGAGCAGCCTGGGAGCCCTGAGGAGCAGCCTGGGAGGCCCTGGGGAGCAGCCTGGGAGTCCCTGAGGAGCAGCCTGGGAGTCCCTGAGGAGCAGCCTGGGATCCCTGAGGAGCAGCCTGGGAGCCCTGAGGAGCAGCCTGGGAGGCCCTGAGGAGCAGCCTGGGAGGCCCTGTGTAGATCATTAGTAATCCTTCACTGATTGCAGCTGAGTAGAGGAGCTTCCTCCTCCCCTAACTCACTTTCACTTCTCACTCTCCTCCTATCGCAGAACTGAAAATATGAAGCCTTTTGATTCTAAGGATGATCCTCTGCTCTGCTTATACCGTAGCTGGTAACTAGCTGGGAATGTAAAGTAATCGGGCAAAAACTTTTTGGCCAAGAAAATATATAAAGTTCTCAAAGAGGGGACAGAGACTGGCGCTCAGGCAATTTAACTGACTGAAAATAGTATTATATTATATAAAACAAACTGCAGTTCTTAATGCACAAAACATGATATAGCACCTTATACCCAACCTGTGACACATTGTGCGCATTATCTACCCAATAGGAAGGATGCCTGTGATTAGCTTCAAGATGGTTCAGCACCAAGTCCAACCCAGATCTTTAACCGCAGGGATCTGGCCCTGTTAGCTGCACTGCCGACCCAGGAGGGCGTTGCTGGTTCTGTACGTCCTCACCCCATAAAATGTGCCAAGGCTCCCACTGCAGAGAGAGAGCCAAGGGCCCCGCCCCCCCCCCCAGGTTGCTTACCCCCTCTGTCCCTCACAGCGAGGTTGCTCCCGCTCTTCAGCACGATGTCCAGCTGGTACATTACTGGATTGGCGAGGAGAAGCTCAGCATTACTTGGCCTGGCGGCCTCAGCGCCCTGCAGGCAGAGCAGACAGAGGGTGAGTCACACAGCTCCACTGGGTAATCCCTCCTCACGGAATAAACATTTTAAATATCCCTCGATGTCTCTGTGTTCCCTCTTATTTCATTTAGCTTCTGTATTTTGTCCTACACCCTCTAGTAAAAAAAGGAGCCTCACATATAACAATATATATGGCTCGAGTCGCACGGGTGATTTAGTCAGCAGCTACATTTTGATGTAACACCGCCATTTCAACAGAAGAGGAATTATTTGCAATGCAGCAATAGTAATAAACCGATAGCTCCAAGCGTGTGACTGGGTTGGGGGGGCGGGGGGGGGGGGACTGCCACAAAGTCATCAAGAAAGACAGAAGACTGAGCAGAAGGCTGTGTTAAAAGTGGAACACTGCGTTTGTTCATGCAATACATTTTATGTCTATTGGGTTCTGCTGTCTAGAGGAGATTCAGTTTCATAGGAGGGAGAGTCATTAACTAAGCAACACTGCGCTAGATATGAAAAAGCAGCCAGTTGTAGCTTTATTATATTTTTGCACATCAGTGAATACAGATGAATATTTTACTAGCTAGTACATTGGATGAGTGAATAGCACCTCCATCACTGGGGTTGCCAGTCCTGTCCCTGCTCTCCGAGTGGGGTTGCCAGTCCTGTCCCTGCTCTCCGAGTGGGGTTGCCAGTACTGTCCCTGCTCTCGGAGTGGGGTTGGCAACCCTGTCCCCGCTCTTCAAGTGAGGTTGCCAGTCCTGTCCCTGCTCTCCGAGTGGGGTTGCCAGTCCTGCCCCTGCTCTTCGAGTGAGGTTGCCAGTCCTGTCCCTGCTCTCTGTGTGTGACACCCTGGCTACTGTGATGCGTGTTCCTCCCACAGTCCAAAAACATGCAGTCATGCAAAGTGGCTTCTGTAAAATTCACCAAACCATCTGCTTGCTAATTACTGAAACACACCAGAATCTCAAAAAAATATTGATATCACCATTCTGTACAACAGATGCATTTGCATGAAAATTAATTATAGATGACTTTATAAGGAACCAACTAATGCAAAAGGGTCAGTTGACATGCGATGTATGTAAATTGCACATGGTGTGTGCGCGCTCTACAACGGACGGGTATCTAATTCAGGGCATCCCCTGCCTAATGCCCTGTACTTCCTGGATGGGCTCCAAATGCAAATCTGTATAAGCAGATAGAAGATGATGAATGGATGTTACCCTCACACAATTCAGGTGAGTAACCTTGCTGGAACTTAAACCTTTAACCTTCAGGTTATAAACCTAGATCTCTAAGCATGTCGATATTGTCAGGGTCGGTGTTGTGCCACCTGACCCTCCATTTGGTCCTCAGGCATCGCTGGCCGGCCTGCTTCTCCCCTTCCTCTCTGTCAGCCCTAGTGTGTCGTTCCGGCTCCCTGGACTGCCCATAGCCCCAGGGGTTAAGTGTGCAGGTCAGAGAGTGTGAAAGCACTGGTCACGGGTTTGACGCTGGCTAGAGGCTTCATCGGTTTATTTGTGTTTATTGGATTTTTGTTCCCCGGTGTATATTTTCTATTTTAGTTTTCTTGTCCTAGGTTTGCCCTGCTTGTGTTCTGTTCTGGTTCTGCTTTAATTATCCTTGCGTTGTATCCCTAGTGTGGGGTTTGGGTTTTCTAGTTTTGGTGTCCGTTTAGTTCCCTAGCTGAGTGCTTCTTAGTGCTAGTTAACTCCACCTGATGCTTGTTGCCCCAAGTCTCGCTGATTGGTTGTGTTGGTTATGTTCCACTCCTGCTTCCTTGGTAGCCCGGTTATCTATGTATTGCATAACCCACTCTGTTCTGTAGTCTGTCACTGTAGTTGTTGCAGTGTGTTTGTGGTTATGTTATCCTTTCCTTTCCTTTCTATCTCTAGTTCTGTTGCTCGGTTACATTGGAGGCATATTTATGGTTCTGTTTATGTCTGCAGTTCAGTCTGGTTGGTTTCCTGTTTGTTTTCACCCCTCATGGTCTTTTTGTTTAGGTGCTTTGACGTATTTTGACTTCTAAAGAACCGTTTACAGGTAACATGACTTAGGAGACGTAAGTCGGTGTCTCTGCGGAGTCTTGGATCATGGACATTTTGTCAAGTACTAGGACTGTGTGTCAGACACAATAATATTGGCCAAGCGAATTTGATCCTTTTTGTTTTACATCCCAGGGAAGATGCTTTCTTGGCTCTCCCTGTCAGGATCGGTGCCTGTCTGGCCCTGTCCCATGTGTGTTCTCTCTATTTTGGCCAGTGGTTGTTGTGACCCTCTCATTTAGCATCACCCTAGTGTGTTTCCCTGCTCCCGTAACTGAACAGGCTAAGAGGTTAGCCACAATCCCAACATCCTTCCTGTTGTGGGTTCAAGGCTGCTCAGTTACCAGCCTCCACTAATTATTTAACTTTTTATGCTTTCTTAGTTCACCAGTTGTTTATTTTAGTTAGTTCTTTGTTTTCCTACCTGTTCCCTGTCTGTTTGGTTTTCCTCTGTGTTTGGACTTTTTGTGTAACTTTATTATTCCGTAACTGCTCCTCATTCACCTGCCTTTTGTTAGCCTTGTTATCAGTGTATTTAAGTGCCTGAATTTGTTCTGTTCCTTAGTCACTCACTGTGGTTTGTTTCCCAGTCTTGCTCCCAGTTATGCACTTTTCCCTGATTTTGTTGTTTGTTGCATCTCTTATTGTTCACCTTCTTTGACTAGTGTAGTTAGTTCTCATTTTTCCTGTTTTGTTTTTGACCCCTCATGGTCCCTTTCTTTTCCGGTTCCCCCTTCGTGTTCATCCGTCTGTCGTCTGCCGCTCCATCAATCATCCCTCTGTTGCTGTTGCCATGCCCTGTTGTAACATTTCCAACTTTTGGATAGTTTTAGTGGCACCTGCCTTGACAATTTTATCCCTTATTCAGCTGAATATTTTTACTCAAAGAGCTCAAGGTAACAACTGTTCCATCTCAAAAGCTGTTAACTTCCCAGGTTTTCACCCATAACCAGTCTGCCAGACGCTGCCCCAAAAATAACTGGCACAGACCAGAGTACTATTAAAGGCGGGACGTTATTCCTGGCTTGGTTTATGTCGTCTAAGCATAAATAATCAAAAATCCTTGTTTGTTTTGACTTCAACTTTGACATAATTTTGTAATGGTTATATGTGTAAAAATATAATCTCGATTATGTCCAGAGCCCAGACACAAACTCACTGAAGAGCTATATTCACATTTTCATGTATACATCAGAAGGTCCTTATTACGCTCTGTGCACCCTGGTCCCTGAGGTGCACCTGAGAAGGAACCCTCACAGATACCCTGAGGGACACACTGAGAAGGTAGAGGGCTGCCCGGCTCCGTGTCACACAGCCAAGGAGAAACCTGGGATACCTCCTTCCACAAGTCGACGGGCCCTCCAATAATCTGATAATGAGGTTGGCCACCTGGAACATCTGGTACCGGATCACGAGGAAGAAGTTCTGGCAGTGGACTGCCCCCGCCCACATGTGCTACATGCTAGGCTGCAATCTGCGGACTTGAGGTGGTTCCACTGCATATTGCTAAAACATATTTCCTACAGCCGTTCTCATACTTTTACCAGAGAGTGGGCCACTGGCAACTCTTCCTCCACTAAAACATCCTCTGCTCATTAATGCATTTATTTCATTAATTTCTTCTAGGATAATCCTTACATTTAGCTTAAGTTATCTGGTTAACGAAGAAATCTTGGGGGGGTTACATGAAGTAAGATTCCTCAGTTAGCTGGGTTAACATAACTTTGTGGCGGATTTACCATAATGTACCTAACTTTGGTCAGATGGCTGGAGCGAGATTTTAAATTCGAGTCCAGTCTGCGCACACATGTGCACAAACTTACAAGTATGTAACAGTTTTATTACCTTGCAAATAGTCGGTAGGATTTGCAAACTATTCCAACGCTCTTGATTTAGCTCATTTTAATTTTATAATGGAATAATATAGATTTGCCGTAAGATTTCTTGAATGAGTCTGAGAGTCTGAAAGCACGAGTGTCACGGCAGACGCATGAGAGCTGTCGATCCTGCCGAACAGCATGCGTTTTGGGTAAGTGGAGAAAACTAAACTATACGCTAACATTAGATGAAAAGTAGGCAGAGCATCAGTCTCAGCGCTGCTGAGTTGCTGCAAACGATTTCACACACATCAAATAACAAATTAAAATGACTGCAGGACCAAGTAAGAAGCTGAAAACTTACCACTTCCATACTGAGGGGGAGGAAGTTTTTCCCCAGTTTCTCTTACTCTAAATGCGCCTCTTTGATCAGCCAAATGAGCATCGCTATTCCGGAAAAAGGAAACCCTTCACAAAATCTACAGCGTCGATTACCCTCCAAACGGCGAGATTGGAAGAAAAAAAGGTGAAAGAACTGAAATCTCAGCGGTCACTTTTTACAGCCGAACTCAAAAGCAAAGGCAGCCGCCGAAGCATGACTCTGGGTCAGTCCTATTATAGGCTAGTTACACAGAAAAAAGAGGCATTTGTCAAGGCTGCAGGCTTAGAGTTTTAGGAACAAACCTGCACTAGTGTCCACCATTAAATCCGTTCGCGGTGTCGTGAGAGCTGCTGATCTGATGCAGCAGCTCAGAAAGGACATAACAGGCTGTGGGTGTTTCTCACTCCAGCTAGATGAGTCAACAGACCTAACTGATACAGCACAATTATGTATCTTTATTAGGATGGTGTTTAAAGACTCGACGGCGGAACAGGAATGGGGAGGGGACATTTTTCACACATTTAAGGACTTTAGTTGAGAGAACACAGCTGCCAACGTCTAAGTGTCAATCAGCAGTGGTGGGGCACCTGCACAGTGAGCCATTCCAACAGATTCGTAGCTAAATGCAAAGAAGAGGACTTCAAACAGCAAACTATATGTGCAGAAATTAAAGAGGTCATGGATGGACATAGAGCAGATTCAAAATGTCAGGTCACACACTGACAGACACTTACAAGCCTTTGTCGTACTTGAGCCGATTGTCACTTTCAGGATATTTCCATTTGGAGATGACACTGACGTTGATTCACTGGCTTCTGAAATCAGATCACTGTATCACCTGCTGGGTAGTGGTTGCACATGGAAGAACAGGCCAGATCTGGCAGACCCAAATAACATTGTGCCAAGTCCCACAAAGCAGGGCTTCTTATTTTCGGTTGACTGTGAATATTTTGTTCACCAAAATGAATCGTGAATGTACTCCTATAAGGACAGTTGCATGATATGAAAAATTAACTGTAGCGAGGTTAGATATGGAGGTTGGGGATGAGGAAGGAGTGGTGATTAGATAGGGGAGAGGTAGGAATGGCGCCATCCACAGGCACATTGTTGTCACTGTCTGTCAGCTTCTTTGCCATTTGTATGCATGCTTTAAGATAAACTAGCGACTCAATAAATATACAAGTATATTTCCAAATTTAGAATGCTAATATAACAACTTTTTGCTTGTTTGTCAGTGTCTAGTGCTATTTTCACAAATTTGGTATCTGGTACATTATACAGATTTACACGTACCCCCCTTGGTGTCAGTAAGGCAGTTTTTTGCCAGAAAATCATGACAGAGTCTGTTGATATCTGTATGATATTGCGTGGTAGTTACTTAGTATACACCTTTAGTATATAAGACACAGTTTTTGCTGTTATGTTATGGGAAATATTAGTCATAGTTCAAATCAGAAAGTCATAAAAAGAATATAAACATTTATACATGTAAAGAATATAAATAATAGAAATGACATTTTAAGATTTGGAAACCACGGCATACACAAGGAATGAATTGCCTAACTGGTAGGAAATTGGTAGTAAATTGGCACATATGCTCGTACGTGGAAAGTGCAATAAATCAATTGGTTGTGTCACAATTAGGATTCACAGCATTTGGCTAAAAACACGTTTATTTGCTTTTATATTTCCAGTGAATCCATCAAGTAATTCTAGAAGTTGTAGAGGTTTGGGGTGTGGGGGGAGTAGGGATTAGATGGGAGAAAAGGTGGCAGTGTTGTCCAGGGAATGCACTGGTGTTGTTCCAACAACATCATATCTAGTGTCTGCCTGTGTTCAGCGTTCAACAGGTGTACAGCATAACTGCCTATATGAAACACCATTGGCTTACCTTCGCAAACCCTGAAACGTTCCCTCAGAGGATGACAGCTCAGGCAAGATCAGTACCAGTGATGTTATGGACCAAATAATCTGCATGCTAATGACTGAAACACAGCAGAATCTCTTAAATGAAAAGCTGATCATCGCCATGCCGCACAGGAGATACATTGCCATGGGTTTTTCTTACCTAGTCATCTATAATTAATCACCTAACCTAGGTTGACCGAAAGGGTCAGTTGACATAAGATGTGTGTGAATAATTCAAGTACATTTGCAAGAGTATAAATAATGTAAATCAGTTACATTAGCCCCTGGACCCTGACCAGGACAAGCAGTTGGAAGATGAATGGACATTAGTGAATTACATAGAAAGTATTTACCATTTTACCAAGACTATACATGAATTAATAAATCAGATTGCTTGAAAATAAACTATGGTCTTCATATTTACCTAGTAATTAGTGTATGTGGCAACAGCAGATCACTTACTTGTTGAACAAATCCAATGACTGTCTCTGCCTCTGAACCAACCATACACACATACGTCCTAAAACTAAGAGGCACGGAATACAGACTCACAGCCAATTTGCTCCCTGTATCCCTTCAGCTGCTTTATACTTCTTCATGCATCACTTCCTGTCTGCCCTTCATCAACCCTCAGCAGTTCAGTTCTGTCATCTCAGCCAGGGGCCCTTATCCATCAGACGTGGGGTCAACCTCAGGCTCACCTGCCGTGACAGGCTCCCCCCCCCCCTCCCCCGGGCCCCCGTAGCGCTGCCACTTGAGGGAGGCCCTAAGCCATCCGGGGGAAGCGTTTCCTCCTCTCACTCTGCCATTTCCCGTTCTACCCCAGTGCGATGACAAAGAAGCATGTCCTACCAAGGAGATCCATTCTATACTTGGATACCCAGTAGGGCTGGGTGACATGGACCAAAAATCATATCTCAGCATTTTTAGACAGAAAAGCAGTACATGACATGTATCTCAGCATTTTTTATTAAGTGGAATAAATATTCACTTGTTAAAACCGCATGTAGAGCTTGGTGACAACGAAACACAAATACAGTCTTTGCTTCCCTGTTTGCAAACACGTCTATATGCAGTATGTACATTTTCTTTATTCCAAACAGAAGCCACAAAATAAAGACAAATAAACGACGCGTACACCTGAGTTGGGGCTATAACATAAAAGCGTTTCACTCCTCCATGTCCATCAACAGACGCTTTATTCACTTTATGACATTGCTCTCAAAACAGGCTCCGCTCTACACACCTATCATTTCTGTTATTGAAAGGATAAAGCAAGTGATGTTGTTTGATGAAGTTTGGACCAAAGCCTCAGCTCAAGTGGCTAAACAATAGGGGTAAGTGGGAAATCAGTTCAGTTACAAATCCGAATTCTTCAAGGTAGTGATAAAAATGAATTATTAAAAATCAATTTAATCGTGGATTACCGTAATTATTTTGGCCACATCTGATGCTTCTAATATATTTCCCCAGTTGCCAGATTGTGATGAGTGATGTTGAGATGCAGTCGTCTGGCACCATGCCATCATGAATAAGCAAGAGTATGAATTAGCATGAATGAGACTTTTCCGGTACCATCTCAATTTAAATCCAGAGCTGGTCAAACTCCACATTGCAAAGTAATCAGACATGAGTTCAGATAGCTGTTTTGGTTCGTGATTGGGTGCAATTTCAGTACCGCAGGGAAACAGAATTAGTTTTGACCTGCAAACAAACATGTTTGAACTGCAAACACAATATAAGAACACCTATATAAACACCTAAGAGACGCTCATTTATACAGTAGAAATAAAAGTTAAAAAAGAAGACTGCATCATAACAATCATAATGAAGTCAATCCCATGTTATCTACTACCGAGTAGTCGCATATCAGTAGAGATAAACACCCCAGTAACCTTAGTTATTTTTTTTTTTAGCCTGGATTGAATTTCCTGGCAAACGGTCCTCAATATCACAGGGAGACTAGCTTGCAGAGGCTGATTCGGTCGTGCTCTGGGAATACACACTCTCAAATGAGTTTCAAGTAACATATACTAGTTCGGCATTACGACACTAACAGACAACCTTCTCTTATCAAGTACTCTCTCTCTCTGGTGTTCATGGAATTTATTGGGAAACCAAAATGTTCCCAAACTAGTCATTTACGTGACATGAGAGGTTCTTCGGGCTCTCTAGCACTATCCATAACTAACAGTCACAATGTGTTCTATGCTGAACATCTAATTTCACTTTTTATTTTAATTTCAATTTCAATTTAATTAAATTTTAATTTCACTTGAAGGGGAAAAAATGCATTTAATCGTTTCACTGAAACGAAAGTTATGTAACAGAACACAGCATCTTCAGCAGAAATGATTAAAAAAAAGATTCTGGGAAAACATATCGACATAATATTGATTGAGGAATTCCCTACCAATTTCCACCCCTACTAGACGATGTATGTTTTTTTTTACATTTAAGAGTGTTTTATATGTTGCTTGGTTCACCTTCCCAACATAAGCCAATAATCTTGCCCGATTAAACCCTCCGATCCTCATGCCTTACGGATCTGTTTGCCGTACAAATCACGAAGTGTTTATGTATTAATTCAGATGGCAAAGGGAGCGTTTCAGAAGTAAGGAGGGAATGACACCAAAGTAAGGTGGTAGCAACTTAGTCAACGTGAATTTGTGGTGGAAACTACTCTGGACCAAAACAAGTCTTATGAAATTACAGATACTTAAATTACTTATTCTTTACATCTCTGTTTATTTAGAATGCATCACAACTCAAGTATTGAGTTATAAGTTTAAGCAGCAATATAATAGATGACTCAGCATGTATTGTCATGTTGTTCATATAACTAAATAAATAAGCATTGTTAGTCACACGGACACTCCCACTCCCATCACGAATTCTTCTCCTTCATCACCGCCGGAGGCAAGGCCACGCAGCACCCATGCCATGTGGGGAAGCCCAATTTAAGAGGCTGCTAAACACAGACACCACAGCAGGAGAAAATCCATCCGCCAGAACTGGGATTTCTCACACTACCTGTGTCTAAGGCTCACTTTGGTATCCCTGGCTCTACTTTTCCTTAGGAACAGTCCTTGGGTCTTCAGACCTGGAATCAGGAAAAGCTTCCTGTTGCGCTGCTAGAAAAATTAAATCGATGTGTTTTATTCAGCAGGTGAATTGGAGACAAAGCCAATCAACATGAAACAATATGCAAGGAGAAAATCTCATGAGGTAAACTGTCATGTAGAGGGAAGGGCGATCCACTGGCAATCATCCCTGACTGAAATGCTTTCCCATCACATTAAGAGACTGGAAGTCTGAAACAGGGGCTACAAGACAAGTGGCTGCCCTAAGACCTGACCCTGTCTGCTGTGCCTCATCCAGAGGATGGCCCCCGAGAGAATGAGGTCATCTTCACCTACCTACATCGATGTTACATAGACCTGCGGTTCATACTTTCAAAGTAAGTCAAGAAGTGCTTTGTGCAATATTTTATTAAAACCATAAGAATGGAAAAAACAACAAATTACGTCAATTAACTATTTATTAGGTCTGCAGTTTTAAGTACAAATCCCATTATCAGGTTTCAGCTGAAGATCTGCTGTTGTGTCCAAGTCATTTTTGCAAGTTGCAGAAGTAATGTCCGGAAGTTACAATGCCCAGGGCCACGGAGGAGATACAACTTATTCCCCCTGACACTTGTACTGTAACCTGTTTACTACACCCATCGAGGGTCTGTGGGGGGGGATGGTAAAAATCACTTAATGTTACGGAAAAATCAAGACAATTAATCAAACTTTAATTTGATCGCTAAACAAAATAATTGAGCATTCAATAAATGCATGATATTTCCAATGAGTCGATGAGTAATTGGGTTAAATAATTGTGATTTGGATATTGACCAAAATAATCGTGATTATGATTCTTGCAATAATCAAGCAGCCGTAGTGAAGGACACCGTGTCCCGTAGCTGGGGTTTTGCCCGTAGCTTATCAGTTTAATTGCTGGCCTGATTAAGCCATGCTGGCTGTAATAATGCAGCTTAGATCCTCAGTCTCTGCTCCTCAGAAAGGACGTCCTCTTATTATAAAAGAGCAGTACTGCACAAGTCTTCTACTGAGATTTTCTTTAAGTGAAAACATCTCAATAAAAGGAGACAACTGCAAACTATAGCTGTAAAAACCATGTGAGGCAGGAACCATGCAAACCTCTTTGAATCATTAGGTTTAGATATAACTGCTCAGTTATACAGAATACCGTCTGAAAGAACTAACACACCCGGAAGAGTAATATAACAGAATTCTTTCTCACTTCAGCAAAGACCGTGACAAGAAAGCCACCAGCTAATTCTGAGGGATTGATTCTTCACTCTCTACCCTTTAAATAGTCTGTCTCTTACTTAAAAAGTTGGTATTACACAAACAATTTAAACTGTTAACCGGCAAAGATCTACAGAAGCAGTTTGTCCAGTCATACGCTTGGATATACAATGTTAAATTTTAAATCTACTTATTGATCAGTCTAATTAGACTGCTGCAGTGTGTACGATTAGCAATGCTATCTGTGTCAAAAACAATAATTTGACTATGCCATCCAAACGAGTGATAGTCACAATGTGTTTTGACTCCCTTAACTCTCCCACTCTTCAAACCACACCGAAGAGATAAGAGAAACTGGACACTATGTAGACATGGAGTATATGAGAAGCTTGCTTAAAAAGTACTAAGTGTTTTTTTAAGTGAGCTCCCTCAGATGCTTTGTCCAACCTGACCTACATTTGAGAGATGAAGGTCAGACAGTATCCCTGGGGCAACGTGCACCAACATGTAAATAACCTAAAAATGGAACCAAAAAAATCTGGTACATGTTCATTTATGTTACTGCGGGCTTCCAGCAACTTTACTCCACGGGCCAAAAACATTCGGTCTACTTGAATTCGGTGTTTGGTTTCAGAAGGAGCTAATTACTCCAGCAGATTTCCACCAATATAGAATCATATGGAGCCCAAGGAAGGACAGGGACGTAGGTGTGCGGGTGTTAGTGAATGATGTGTGATGTGATGGGTTGGTTCCCAGTCCTGATTGGTTCCCCGCCCTGCACCCATAGTCTCTGGGATAGGCTCCAGACCCTCAGCATCCAATAGGATAAACCGGTACAGAAAATAAATGGACGGATTGACAGACCAGCCTTTGCAAGTTCTGTAGTGAAGGCATCTCCTGCTTCGGGCTGAACTATCAACGTTTAGACGTGCTTTGATATGACTGGCTATGGAATATAAACGGTCCAATCGTTGTTCATGGCACCAAAATGACAGGAAATCATAAATAAATAAAATCAGTAGGCTAAGGAAGTAGTGAGTGCACTTAGGGTAAAATAACAGAGTAACAGTATTGTTACAGGACTATATACATGCGTAAGTCTAGTGATTCTCAAAAAAGAGCAAATTCTGGAAAACAAAAAAAATGTTTTCCAAACTTTAGTTACAGTAACAAGAGTATTTGTGGTTCATTACTTTGCACACATGCAACTCACTCACACATCTACCATTCACACAAGTCGCTAATGTCTGTTTGGTCATAAAATCCTTTAGTAACAAATCATTACACTACCTGCCTGTCACACTACTTACATTTTACTTTTTTTCATTTTTCGCATAATTTTTCACTATTAAACATTCATCGCTAGTAAATGCAAAAATAACTGTATAAAGGCATGTTTATTACCTCAGTAACTGACAGGCAGTACAGTAGGTGTTTAAGGTGTTCTTTATTGTGCTTAAATAGGTTTTGAATGTTAGTGATCTTCTGGTAGATTAATTTGGGTTTTACGGCTGGACTTGGAACTATTAGTTTTGCCTTTAAGGAATAATGGAAATATTCCAGACTTCATGCTGCTTCTGAGAAACAATTAGTCTCAGAAAAGGGGGTGTATCGCTTCAGCACGAGGAAATGACAGAGGAGCTGTAATTGGAGGTACCCAAGGAAGCTTTTAGACAGCAGCATGTGGAGCAGCGTAATGCAGGGCACCCCCCAAGTGGGCGCAGAAAGTGCCGGCAGATCAGCAGGCGCTAAAGAGCGCTGAGCGTATCGCGGGGAAGTGGGGGGCACGGCCCGAAGTAAAGGAGAAAGGAGGCTTTGAGCAGACTGGGGAAAAAGCAAGTCAGGTGATGGTTCACTGCAAAAATAGCGACAAAGAAGAATCACGTTCTGTGACTTTCTGCATGTCGGCAGGATTTATCACAGGGATTCGCTCATCTTGGTTCATCATCCGGTGCCGCGCTCAGCCTCTTGGCAGTATAATGAATGACTTTTTTTTTGCAATTATGGAGTTTATGAGAAGACAGATATGCAGCATTTGTTTCTCGAAGTATAAAGTACAAAGTACTTTTGAACTGGTCTGGTGTCCAGCGCACCTTTTCTGTTTCACTTCATTTATTTATTTATTTTGGACTTTTGTTTGGTTTTCAGTACCTGACAGAAACGAAAAAACAAAGAAAAAACGTAAAACCCTCGTATTACTGCCGGCAGACGCACAGCAGCATCCAGACCAGCAGCTACAAGGACAGTTTCTACCCACAAGCCATCGGGCTACGGAACTGCTGAAATACTGAATACTGAACATTTGCAGATTCACCAGAATTACTGAACCGCCCCCCCCCCCCCCCCCCCCCCCCCAGAACTCCGCTCCACCTACCTACACTTACTATGAATCTACAGTCACTTTTAAATACAGCTATTTTAGACTTATGTAACACATGTGAAAATGTATATGCTCATAGACACACTAAACCCACTTGCACTCCAGTCACTTTATAAGCATTGCAAATGGCAAACACTGTTTGTCTATAATGCAGCTTTTTACTGTTTTTTTATTACTTTATTATTTTTAATTTTTATTACTGTTATTTTACTAGTTCTACTATTTAATACTTATGTTTTTACTCTAATTATATGTTAAGTGATACTTTACCGTGCAATATTTTTGAGATACGCTGAGCCCAAGAATTCCATTACTGGTAATGAGGTTCCGTTTTTAAATGTATATGACATTAAAACTTGAAACTTGATTTCCAATAATAGTGTCAAGTCAAAAGCAGCATATATATCCAACCCTGGTAATTATGGCCCAAGATCCCACTCAGATCGATTGTCACTCCCCGTTTTGTAAAAGGAAATTACCTTCGCCACCGCAAGACTTAAAATGCGTCACGACATCGACTGTGAAACTAATTCTGACTGCAGGTTCAGAGCTGGTTTTATGGAGAATCCGGTCTTTCTCCCTTTAACATCCATGTAGGCATTCATTAAAAGGCTATTTCCTTTCGCAAAGAACCCGCATATAAAGCTGTACTCTGAGAATGACACAGGCATTGTGGGTTATGCTGTCCATTAGAGTTCGCTGAGACGTAGCCCTCCGATCCTGAGTCCCCCGGGAATCCTGTGGTCTCCTTAGCCGCACGGTAATGAATACTGATGCAGGGACCAATACTTCAGTGTTGAAACTTCACTACACCAAAGTTTAATACAGTATCGACCATCCAGTAACAGCATTGTTTACAAATCTTTCTTTTTCGCGATGGTGCTCGCAAATATTCTATCAGACACCTACAATTTATTTGCGCGCTTTCTGCACTTACGAATCGCAAACTTAGCCACAATAACAACTCCTGTGATTTGAAATCCGTGAAAGTGATATAATTTATGAATAGTTAAGAGTAGTTTAAATATTTATCTTTTTTACTTGTATAAGGTAGATAAATTTTAAATTCGTGTATTTTAAGATTATAGCCCTTTAATTTTGTAATAAATCTAATATTGTATAAATCCAGTCCAACTTGTGTAGTGGTATTTGCCTATTAAATTATACACTTAGATTTACAGATTAATAGTTATCATTTAAAAATAATTACCATTACTATATTTAAAAATTGTTTAGTCATGAAAAATATTTTGCGTTCTTTGGGTAGTAATGAATGAAATCATCCTTTATTTGCCATTTGCACAAGTACAAACACATATACCCTGGAATGGGCCTCTCTGCCTGGCGTCTTGCTCTCCATGAGACAAGCAGGCACACATCCAGGTGAGAGTGAGCTTGGGGGTCACTGCACACTGCACACCTAGCGCTGGGGGTGAAGGGCCTTGGTCCAGGACCCACAGACACGTCGGTGTCCCGGGGAGGTTAGAACCAGCGACCAGTTCAGACTGGAGTTATTCTGTCTTTCACATACTGCAAACTCTGCAAAATGACTGGCGATAGTAATAGCGATATGTAACAGCGTCTTTCACCGTCTCAGTCACAGCCCAGGGGCGGGAAACAAACAACCTACCGTAACACCTGGTTATGGAGAGTTTGCAACATGCATAGTAATCCTGCCTCCATTTGCTGGCAGTCGGGACTCATTAGGCTGTTATGGGATCAAATGAATAATGGTTACATTTCTAAACGCATGGCTTTTAAATCATATCCAATGGGTGATTAAATCTCAACTATTGCCGTAGCTGTCTAAACAGGGTAAATTAATATGCTAATTTATGCCAGCTCTACACTGCACACAGGGAAGCACTCCAGAGAGCAACGAACAGCCAAATGTTACACTCTGAAACAGCCAGTGACTCAAAAGCAACAACGGTGTTGAGATCCTTTTGCCGTCCATCTAATCACCCACCCACAGTCTGTGTGCCTGTCCAGATATTCCTCTGCTGTGCTTCCTCAGGCCCAGATATGGCTGGAGAGGAGACTAATGAGAAGCAGTTATGTGTTAGTCAATAAACGAGCTCTCTGCCATAACAGAAATCTGCCTGTTCCTTTAACAGTGTGAGTACAAACTTCCAGAGTGACAAAAAGGTGTGAGGGGTTCCCAGGCCGTTTAAATTTAGCTCTGACCTTAATGGTGAGTCTATTTTTAACCACAGCAATATTCAACTGATTGATTGTTGGCTGCTCAGTATAGTTAATGAGAATGGTGATGTTTTATTTGAGCGCGAGAATCTGAAATTGCTCAAAAATTCATTCGCAAGCCCAGTCGTGCCCAGTTGTGTTTTCCTCCTCCAAGAATCACACCATTCCCATTGATTACATTGATTGCATTGATTATATAGCCAACGAAAGATCATGTGACAAGAAGTGGAAATGAATCTGCAGGACCAGCCTTTACAAATCGATCAGAGGTTGGTGGGGGTCCCTCCCTATATCGCTTGATGGTTTCATGTTCAGCTGGGATAGTGAATCGGAATCAGCACTGGGTTCTTTCCCAAGTTACAGAATGCTTTAGGGGTGGGGTGGACCCCCCCCCCCCCATAGGAGGCCACCAGCTTACTGTGGCCAGTAACATCAGCCGAGCTCAAGTAACAGAAGTGAAGTACGTTTGGGGGATAAAACATCTGCCAAATATTTTTGGATGCAGAAGCCAAACTTTATGATGTGAAGGCTTGGTGGTGGGGGGGAGTGGTGATGTTCACAGACCCCGGCCCTCCCCTAATAAAAACCTGAAACCCAGAACACTTCAGCCACACATTTCCAGCAGCATACCCACAGGGAACAGCCTGAACGCAATACGTAAGATACCTCACCGTTCCATCCATCTGTAAAACATGCCTGACATTTCGTAAATGGGTCCTGATAGTTCCTGTCTGTGCTCTTTCCTGCAGTCATAAGGCTGCTTGAAATACCAGAAACAATTATCAGTCTAGCACTGGAATCATCTTACACCGATTCATCAACCTGACTGCACATTTCCAAACACTTTTCCTTATGCTGTTTTTTCCAACACATAAAAATATTTTGTAACAATAATTATTCATCCACCCTTTGTCTTTACTCTGCAGTATATGGACATTTTACTAATGTTGAAGCAACTCAAAGCCTAATCTATTTTCACACGCAGTCTGAAATTTAATGGGACCGATCAATTATACCCAACGATGGAACGACGCTCCGAATCTTTTCCGTCACAAAGCCTTATTTTTCCAATGAAAAAAATCCATCAATGCCACATTATCAGTCCCAATACTATTGCGCATTTTATTTTTTATTGAATTGGCTGACTCCCACATGCAAAATCACCTGCTTTATGAAAGCAATCAGCAGGAGTAACAAACAGTGATCAATCTGCAACTCGAAGTTGGTAATGAAGTACAGCCATCAGTGACTGAGACACGTTACACCCGGCACCCCACACCACCCCAGGAAACACCTGTGAGAAATCACCAGATGGATATGATCTGGTTGATACATACGGTTCCTCCGCACGGACCCCCCTGGGGAGGAGCACACCCTCGCCTTGCAGGAGGCGCCGTCCAGCCTGCTGCTTCAGCCGAATGTTGCTGTGGTTTGAGGAGAAGCCCAGGAGCGAGCTGGCTGGCTGGGAAGCTCTCGCTCTCTCTGTTGTTGCTAGCGCGCGCACACACATCCATGCCTGTGTGCGTGTGTGTGTTCACTGCCATCCGAGGGAGAGGCTCTCCTGTGAGCTGCCCTTCTGCACTCAACTACATGTGCATGAGGCTACACACTAACGGTGATGTTTCAGGCTAAGAGGTTCCTCGTCCAGATAGTGGCAGATAGCATCAGTGGGATATGAGCTGAGCTCACCGCCTGCCAACCCCCCTTCCCCTGCCCATCCCAGGAAAATCTCCGCCCTGACCCCCCACCCCCCCCAAGTCCCCATGCCTGTGAGCACTTCGCACATACTGGAACATTTCATAACAACTCATATAATCATATAATTCTTTTCAAACTAATTACAATTGACATAAATTCTATTAATTGTGTCATAAATAGAATTTTATGCATCTAAACCTTGATCGTGTCTGTTGGCTAGAGGGATATTGTAACTGTTGTTGTATTAATTAACTTTTACTCACTTGATAACATTAGTGAGAATCATCCCCCCCAGGGTTTAGGTTCATGTACTGGTTCTGCCCCCTCGCCTCTGTAAACATGAGTCTCGTTTAACCCTTTCTCTTCCCTGTCACTCGGTGCGTCACATTGACAAAAGTGGCATAAGGCATAATAACACAGTATGGGGCGTCTGAATGTAAAGGGTTGGTGGATTCTGGTCTTGCCATAATGGGTCAACGATGGCCATCCACCAGTTCAACCATTATGGCAACAGCGGAGCTATGGGGACCTTCAGCTGGGAAAGTGGCAAAAGAAAGAAGATGAACTAGTAAATAAGGAGAGTCAGATGCGGAAAAAGGAACCAACACACCCCCTTGAGTAATCTAACACAATCTTCACACAATGATGACAGGAAGAACATCCTAACGGCAACATTTACTAGCTGTCAAAAGAGGGCTTAACATCGTCACGGTATTTTAAACTCTGGTCATGAAGTGGAAATTTCTGGAGACCATTTGACTTAATGTTAAAGGCAACGTTTCATTTCAATACTGATGAAAATGCTTTCGCACGACGAGTTTAGAATACAGATTGTTCTTAATTGGTCAGCTTGGCTTTTGCTGTTCTGGTGATTTAGCCAATGGGGGTGGAGCTGCAGTCAGGGTGGGGGCGCATCACGGGAATAGGGATGCATGAAGAACGGAAGGCAAGGCGAGCTGGAGGGACGAGAGCTTCTCAGGCGCGTAGCCACATAAAACAATAATGGGTTTTATGCAAATGAAACGGACAGCAACAGGTATGCAGACAGCTTCAGTATCTGTCAGTAGACTTTCAGAGTTCAACACGATAGATCGCTTACTGACAAGAGGAATCGCACAGACAAATGTACGCCGCGTTTGTTATTTTTCGATAGTGAGGTCAGGCAGCACCTGTAACTGTGATGTACAACACGGTTATTTCAGGGGGGCGTCACAATAGAAAAAGGTTCTCAAGTCCCTCTTACACTCTCCTGTTCAAAACACACAGCTTCCAGGAGCCAGGGGGGCGAAACTTAGCAGCTTTCCAGCAGAACAACAGGAAGTCAAAGTAAACAGAACTCGTCACAATATCCGCTACCAGTCAGACTGTGACATTTAACGGTGGTGCCTGGCAGTACTGCGTGGGCAGCGCCACTCTCCAACTGCCCTGCCTCCATTCTGAGAATTTACCAGCTTTGGGGGAGAAACAGAGACAAATGGGCACCTGTTTGCCAGTTTGTTTGCGTTCGGTACCATGCAGTCAGAGATCAATAAGCCCCCTGAATCAAGTACGGCATTAAAGAGAGATTTATTTTATTTATCTATTTATTTATTTTTGGGAGGGGGGGGGTCTCATGAATGCTACATTAACTTAGCTACTTATACAGAGTGACACCTATCAGCACCACAAAAGCATCAAGAAAAATACAAAAGACATTAGCAATCCCGACTATCCTGTCAAAGGTGTCCCCTGACTTCCTGGGATTCCTGGGATAGACCTCATGCTCCCTGTGACTCTGTACTGGGTAAGAGATTATGCAAGGGGGACGGATGGATGGATGGATGGATGGATGGATGTACCATTTGTTCAGGTGAGGGTGTCCACAGTGCCCTACCAAGGAGGTAACTACCATGCCTCTTTCTCCATGGTCACAAACTCCAGCACATTCTGGGCAATTCCTAGACATTTCCAAGTCAGCTGGGACATTTACAGGCTCCAGAAATTAATTCTGTGGGTCCTTTTCTATGGAGAGACTCTCCTCCCCTTCCTTCTTTTCCAGTGGCCTTGGGTTGTGCTGATTCTCATCCCAACTGCATGACATTTGCATCAAATCACTCAAGTATATCCCACAGGTTCTGGTCAGCTGAGGCCAAAACACAACATCATCTGCAGATAGCAGTGACATCACTTCCAGCCCCCCCCCCCCCCCCCCATTCTGGACACCCTGAAACAAAAGAGAAGACATGCTTGCCAATATGCACCATTGATGGTGGCCAACACCCCATCTAAATGGCTTCAATATTATGCCAAGGATATGGACAACTTTTAATGGATTCATACAGAGGCTGAATGGAGCCCATATTTCTACAGCACCTGAGTGATGAGCCCACAAGATGGAAACAGCATGCTGCTTCACGTTCAGCTGCTCTCCTGCTCTTCTGACCTGGGATTATTAGCTGTGCATAATGTTCACAAAATGTCCAGCTGGAACAAACGTGTAGATCTAAACTCCTCCCAGGGGATTATAGGCGTGTGGGCGGCACAGCCATGATCAGAAGGGAGCACCTGCTCCGGCCCTGAGCCAGTACAAGGAATGCCTGCCTTTCCCTCCCTGACCTAGGGGCCACTGCCAGGGGAATGCGAGGGCATTGGTACCCCCCCCCACTGACCATTAATTATCAGACACAGAGGGTTGTCTACTCATGGTGTGCTGCCTGGGGTCTTTGGGGGAGGTGTAGGCGGCAGAGCTGCAAAGGGCAGAGTCAAGCCCGATTGGCTCGTGGGGACATGGTTGCGTTCTCCTATCAGGAGAAAGATCCGTGATCACAGTCTGAGAAGTGGAAAACACCCAGCAAGGTATAACCAGCAAAGTCACAGCCATTACAGCAACACTGACCCCTGAAAAAAGTGACCAGTACCTCCGAATATCAGTATCAAAATTATACAGAGATCTTTGGATCCATTCCTTGGAAAAACAATCACCAATTATAATTACTAATAATAATGTAAAAATGTGTGGATGGTATTGCTTCTTAGGCAGGTATGAAGCAGGTCCTGAGTCAGGCAGGAGGGGGCTTGGAGTCCGTCGCTAGCAGCGGGGATACAGGCTGGAAGGGGTGGCAGTCCATCGCAAGGCACATACACATTTGTAAACTCCATACACAGTGGTGATCGGATTCAAACCCCCAAGCCAGGATATGTGAGCCAACATTCTTACACATTTAATCTTAATTTTATTATGCCAAATTATAAGAATTTGCCACTGGGATCAATAAAGTCCATCTTACTCTTAATGTTAATAAGCACAGATAAATGTAACCGTAAATTAATTCTGATGCAGGTGCAGCAAACTGCAGGACATCTAAACGCTAAACCAAGAGACATCAGTGTACGATACCCTGGTCTTGCAACAGGTGCATTATGGGACATGCGGATCTTGTTTACAGGAAAAACATGAAGCGCCCCCCCCCCCCCCCCCCGACAAGAAAGCGGCAGGGGGCTAGACGAGCATGGTGCGCTAATCAGGTAAACAAGGCCGAGGCAAACACAAGCATACAGGAGCCAACTGTCCAAGGCAGAAGAAAAGGAATATTCTAAAAAATCTACAAAAATAATCTACACAGTAATACGTTCAAAAAATGCCAAGATGAATAACAGCCCTGTATGTTTACCGGCTGGTACTCGCACCACAATATAAGGAAGGAAAGTCAGGACTAATCTGACAGTGTCACTAACCATGTAGACCAGGGGTGGCCACCCTTATGTAGACCATCCAGACAAGACCATAATTATAATATATACTGAGGGGACACTTTCCCCCCCAATATTCAGATATGCTCACAATATCCTCCCCAATATGAATTATATTTTTGGCGTAGGTTTCCCCCAATGTTGGGAAAAATACACATCAAAAGGTACTTTAGAACAAGATGCCTAATAACATAATTGTAAGTGCATCAAAATAAAGTACAAAATATAGGAGACAGTTTATGAAAATAAACCACTGCATTTTTGTATTTAAAAAATAAAAATACGAAAAATACTTTTCCAAGGGAGCATGAAGTCACTCTGCGAACCTTCTGTCTGTCGGCCTATTTGATCCATCCCTTCACCAGTCCACAGCCTCAGTTTATTACAGTAAGTGGACAGTATTTGACAGCAACTGCTTTTAGCCATAGATCCCTCTGCCTAACAAGGCGTGTCATGAATCTGACATGCGAACAGTCAACCGATCAAATCAGATCAACAGATCAGACCTGCCTGTTACATCTCAGATCCCCATATATCCGTGAGATCACCATGATAAAGGTTTCAAAAGA
The DNA here is from genome assembly GCF_023856365.1 of Brienomyrus brachyistius. NCBI lineage: Eukaryota > Metazoa > Chordata > Actinopteri > Osteoglossiformes > Mormyridae > Brienomyrus > Brienomyrus brachyistius. Next base: position 29,264,316 of record NC_064539.1, read on the forward strand.
ACCAACAGTTTAATGTTTAACCTACATTTTGTTAAAGACTCACAATTGTATAATGATTTAGTTGCTTGGTGTTTGCTAGCGGAGTACCTGCGACCCATTCATCAGCACAGAACTGATAGCAAATTTATGTAAATAAAGTTAAATAGATTGTTAATCACAAGTATAATAACAAATTATGTGTCATTCATGCGATCATATGCAAATATGTGATCCTACTAAGCATTTCAATTAGGGCCCATCAACCAAACATTTTAATTCAGTGAATATTTCAAAGCTAAATCTGCCCAGGGAGAAAAGTTGGAAACTAGCATCAATCACTCAGCAATAATATTTTAATGAAAAGAAATGTTTTATTTCTATACATCTCACAAAGTACAGGCGTAGAATATCTGCCCATTGGGTTTTTAGATGTAGACTGTCTTCACTTAAATGCAGTAGCTTTTTCTCAAGAGCAAAACATCAGGAGTATTTTCCTTTCCACATTCGTACGAAAATGAACAGCCGCAGAACACGTCCTGACATTTAGTGGCCAAAAGTGTGGAAACACTTCCAATTTTTATAGATTGCATATTCAGCTGCTGCTCCAGTTGCCTATGTAAACATCCAGTGTCTGATATTTGTAACATTCGTTGATTTTTTTATGAACATTACTGCCAAGATTCTAGTAGTGATTTTTGAAGCGTAATGCCGAAAATGCTAGTTTCCACAATTTTGCCCACCAGTGTATCCACCTCCTCAAAAGAATAACTTAATAAATGTTCGCTTAGATGGACCTCATACATCCAAAGGTCGGTACAATGACGTCTGACGCGAAATGAGTTTTCAAAACTATGCTGTGTTCGTATTCACGGGTTTAAAGAACCATCCAAACTGAGGCAGCCCGGGACCGTTGCAAGTCTGCGCTGCAGCTGAACGTGCCCCTTTAAAACAAGGCGCAGGTCGCTGATTCTTACCCATAAGCCAGTGCGGCAGTGCAGAATGCCCTGCACATATTTAGTTCATGAAATCATGTGGTTCCTTTGGCATGTGCTGAAGCCCTGCGTGATCGATCTAGTCTCTGACAGACCGGCAAAGGGCCAGGGGCGGGACAGCTTTACTGCACAAAATTAGCTTTGGCAGCAGTTTTTGCCGTGAGTAATTCTGCCATGATACATACATCACCGTTAGCAACATGCCGATTTGCTCCGGATTGACGAGGTTGAGCTAACTGTGGACCGTGAAAGTACAAGAGGCAGCATGTCTCAAGTTAATTCAGAAGGAGCTGACGGCTATAGTCTGAATGGCCTTTGACCTTTTGTGTCTCAGCTTTAGAATGCAACCTATAGATATGAATTAAATTAGGTGCACAACTGAATGTGTGAGAGAATCCTGAGAGAATCACTCTTTATCAAATGGCAAGAATGATGACAATAAGTGGTGGTAAACTATCTATTAATGAATCTATTACTTTTCTGTTTAACATGCTAGCAGATTTACCCTCCCCCCCCCCCCCAAGTATTCCTACAAAAGTTTCTTCATTGAATGTTAAGGTTTAAGGGTGAAGTATAACTTCATGGTCTATTGTAACATTATCATCGGACATTATCACTGAAAGAGCCCTACAGCTGGTCTTCAGTCCAGTGTAGCTCTTAATGAGTATAACAGCCTGATTGAATATCAGCCCAGCCTTGTTATCTGAAGCCTCCCTGTAATTAATAACTCCTCGTTCAGTGCAGGGTGGGGTGACACCCGGAAACGCAGGACACCCTGGACCCCAACCTGTCACTGGGCACAGCACACTGCAGACAAACGAGGGACAGCAGTCCACCTAAGCGACATGGTTTCGGGCTGTGGGCACAGTCCCATGCACACAGAGCCAGTGTCGGAAATCACGGCACCCGCCCCGGACGAGCGAGGTCACCCAGCAATCCACAGGACCGCCGGCCACCTCATTTTCCAGGAAGTTGAACTTAAAATGCTTCCATAATTATTTATTTATTATTTATGGTGCAGAAAGCAAAATAAATTAGTAATGGATTTCATTTAGATTCAGGTATCATTTATAAACTACTTAATTCTGCTTAACCAATATAACAATGACTGAATTATTGATTTATGTGTCGACTATATCATATTAAAATATGTATTTATTGTTATACAATCATAGATGCATTCAGACTTTTCCAATAAAGCACTGAGACGAACATGATTTTCATTGTGTGCATTACATTTGTTTGACTAGGAAGAACAGATAATTAAAGCCCATTTGGAAAGAGGCAACGAGAAGAGAGAGGGGCACTGCTGGTACAGAGTGCTTTCACTTATCATACTGTATGCACTGGTCCACAACGACAGACAAGTGAGGATCAGAGAGCAAGGAGAACCAGTCGCCAGAGCTCACAGGTCAAATCGGGATATGATTACTCTGCTGGCCACGGGATTTGAACCCATGACCTTCTGGATATAGCCATAGATCACTAACCTGCGGAGCGACATGCTGCCCCAGAGACTCCAGCAGCTATGGGAAGCTTTAGATTTTTCTGCTTTATGACAACAGCTGGAGAGGTCCGGCAGACGCATGCCGCCAGGGTTGCGGGTCTGATTCTCCATGTGCAGTTTGCATCTTCTCCCCATGTTCACGCAGGTTTTCCCCAGGGATCCCAGTTTCCCACCTGAGTCTACAAAAGGCAGGTAAACTCATACCTAAAAATTGCCCGAAGGGTGTCACCTAAGATTCCTGGGGCAGGTTCCACTCTCAGAACGCAGAGGCCCTGAATTGGATAAATAGTCATAGAGGAATGAATAGATGGATAAAAATACGCCTGAGTTGCGATGCCGATTGTCTTTGAGCTACAGAGACTCACCAGTGACAAGGGCCCATGTCCAAATCTGCTGTCGCTCCCACTAAATCCCCTCAACGCCAGGAATGTATGTTAGTTACCCTCCCTGCCCTGTCGGTAAAATGAGGGTACAGAGCTTCCTGTAAGCACCTTCCTGAGCGGCTCATCTCCATGTCCCCGCATGCATGCGCAGCTTCCTCTGCCGGCCCGTCCGCCCTCTGCAGGCTCCTGCCCCCCCCAACCCCCCAGCCTCACAAACCAGGCCTGTCTATTCTGCCCGCTCTGCCTGCCTTCAGCCGGAAGAGAGGTAGCCGCTATTACTGAGCCGGTTCGATGAGATCTCCGCCCTCGCTGGTGCACACAGTCTTATAGCAAGTATATATAGCAAAGAGATTCTTCCTTCATTGCTGCTTCAGACTCCATAAATAAAACCCTCTACCATGACATACCATGCAGCACATTTTGAATAGTAATTGAATATTGAAAAAAAGCATCATATAAAACAAATCAGCTTTATACAGCGCTACACACTCCTAGGTTTATATGTCAGCATATTTCCTCTGTGGATTTGCGTACGAATTAACTCAAAATTCAGTCAGATCAGGGCAGGTATAATAATAATAGTAATACTATCTATCTATGGTATTAATGTCTATCTACCTATGCAGATACGCATCCACGGGGGTGTGGGGGGGGGGGGTCGTTTATGCAGGGACCTGCATTCCCAAAGCCTGATATGACTGGTCCCCAGGACAAATAAGTTTTAGAAACACTGAATTAACTTACATCGACCTCATGAGTTGTGGGGCAGTGGGAGGGATTATCTATTAAAAGCGGCTATAGAACTGCCTCTGATCTTCACTACGGCAACAGATAAACAGCCGAGAGGAGCATGTCGGCCCGAGAGGAGCATGTCGGCCCGAGAGGAGCATGTCGGCCCGAGAGGAGCATGTCGGCCCGAGAGGAGCATGTCGGCCCGAGAGGAGCATGTCAGGTCGGCAGTGAGGCCAGACACACTGTGGAAGGATTAGGCAATTGATTAGTGTTACAAAAGCCTAATGTGGTTGGGTGGGGTCTGGCCATCAATTGCCAATAGAAAAAGGAAGGAAAGTTAGACCACCGACACAGAGAAAGGGAGGGGGGTCATAGGGCCTATAGCTGGTGGAGGGTGGGGCCAAAGGGCCTGTGTGGGTGGGCTAAGCTAGGTAATGATATGCATAGAAAATAGATGGTGAGGGAGCAAAGGAAGGCAAGGGATGCTAGGGTTACTATATGTGGTGAGCCAAAAAAGAGGAAATGTCTGGGGATCAAAATATTAATGAGTGTTGACATTCACTGGCCAATCAGGTAACTCTTCTCTTTTGAATAGTAATGAGTTTCTGCATTCACTGGCCAATCAGGTAACTCTTCTCTTTTGAATAGTAATGAGTTTCTGCATTCACTGGCCAATCAGGTAACTCTTCTCTTTTGAATAGTAATGAGTTTCTGCATTCACTGGCCAATCAGGTAGCACTTGAATATGAATATGAATATTTGAATATGAATATTAATGACTTCTCCCTAACCACCCAGTAAAACGGAAGTTCATGTCTAGGGAAACCCACATGTACGGTGACCTTACAGTTGACTCTCGTTTTTACAATCTACATACGACGGACACAATATATGTGCATACAACTCTTTTTCAAGAAAAGTAGCAAAACACACGTTTGCTAAATTTCAAGCAAACGACGTGATTCATGGTTCACATGAAAACAAAAATAGTGTGTGAAAGTGCCAAAGGCTTCCGGAGCCTGACGTCACTTGTGAGCAGCGTGATACACACAGCTGGACGTGAATAACTTTTCACGTTTAAAGCAAACGTCCGGAGTGGCTGCCATATAGTGAAAATCTGTTCCATTTCCTTCACTTGGTACTCCACTGCAACTTGCAAAACTGGGTCATATGGGATGCAGCGCTAAACCCAGACAAGCCGCCGATTTCGGAAAAACCACCCAGCTAAGGGCCCAAAAAGAGGAGGTATCTAGAGAAACCCGGACGTATGGTGATCCTAGTGGTGAGAAGGGGTCACCGGCTTTGTAAGTGAAATCAAAGGGTGAAAATGAACCAAAGCTTTATACACCGAAGAGTATGGCTTAATGATGGAGGTGAGTTCTACCTGAAGAAAGCTGCTGATTGTGTCGTTACGAGTTTTAGCAAAAAACAAGCAAGAGTTAAACACGGAGGGGAAGTCTTGAATTTCCATCGAATGACCTCAAAACTGTGTTCAAGACAAAACGGAACGGAATTTAAAGTAGCCCAATAAAAAGAAATGACACCCCCATAAAAAACCGGCACATCCTCTGTTTAGTCAGTGCTCGGATATTTTATATCTCTCTCCGTTACTGACACGGCGCACAATGAGTCCTGTGGATACTGGCACAGCACACAGAGACAGCAGCCCTTAATAAATCCAGGCCCCGGCACTCAAAACAGTCGTCTACCATCATTCATCGTTCCTCTTCCTCAAACAAAGCGAGTACGGCCTTAACATCTGGATCACTTACAATGACTTTGGGAAAATATCCAGTTAAGCATCAACACTGGGTCAAACAGCAGTGACACAAATCTCATTATGAAGCGTTATAAGCCACGGAGAAAGTGTTATCTTATCTATGTATCTGTATATGTTGTTTGCATGTATTTTATTATCTTTCCATGTTATTTGGCTTTAAGTATGTACAGGCATGTATTTTATTATCTAGCTATATAGAAATTTATGTAATACATTAAAAATGTGTCACACAAATATTCCAAAATGCGTTACGTAAATGAAATTCAGCTATATAATTTTAAGAAATTCACATTTGCATATTTTAGACTAGCTGTAAGCTTTTACACTGCATCAGTTGGCAATATTATTTCATATACAAAGCACAAATTATTTATTTACAAAGTAGCATTTACATTTTCACGTCAGATTCAAGCTACTAAATTTCTCATTAACAACACAGCACGGCGGATGATATAGTGGTTAAGGATGTGGCTTATTCACCTAGAGTTTGCACTTTGAAAAACTGCGCTGAGGTTCCCCTTGTGCAAAACACTTCACGTCAATCGCTCAAGAAGTTTGCGTAAATAGGTAAATACATCACCACAAAAAAATCACCTTAGATTCACTTTAGCTACCAAAATGTACATTCTAGCTCGTGTTCTAGCACACTACCAAATGAGAATCCGATCATCCCTACGTGCATGTCACAGATGGAGAGAAGCAGCTTTCCAGTAAGACGAGGTTTAATCACCCCTTAACAAACAGCATCAGGTAACATGATAGGGACACCAAGCTCTCTACATCCAACCGGGTCATACAGAACCTTACCCATGCAGCGCCACCCACATCCTGCTCAGAACCACTGACGAGAAGCACAGGGCCGGAGGCTGGGGGGCCTTCGCACAGGAAGTCTGGGGTTGACATGCTACCTTTCTGTGATCCTCTGAGCGAAGTGACAAACTCAGAAGCTCCACAACTGCTTATTTACAAGGAAGTTACAAGCAGCCCAGAGATAAGGATGCATGTGTGTCCTGCAATAGCTGTTCAAACAGAAAGCACAGTCTCCAGACGGAACCCATCCCCCACACCACTCAAAACAAACAGACACGTGTTATTTTACACATCAGACAGTAGAATTAATTATGATGAATATGAACAATGCTTATTAACGTGTGCAAGTGAGAGGGACCCTTTAAGACGTGTGGCTTCCTTACCATGACTGCTGCAGTCGATTGTTCTATTTATGCAGAGCGATATTCAGCAATGGCTGCGGTTTGTGCATGCTTTCCAAACGGCAATACCTATATTTACATTTGCTTCTGTTAAATCTTTCAGAAACTCTGACATTTCACTTGTCTTAGAAGCATCACCCGTGTACTTTTACCCAACCAACCAAGCTACACAGGCCCCCAGACAGCTGAAGAGATTAGTGCTGCCAGACATTTCTTTCAGCAAAATTTTTAATTGCGATTCTATTTTAAGAAGCAGATAAACTGATATTAGAAGCTAGAGTGTCGAAAAATTGAGTGAGAAACTTCTTTGGATCTCCGGTTATTTGGTGGAGCCCTGGCAGGTTTCCTGTTCCTGTCATCTGCTTTTAATTAATGCAAAGAGGACAGCAAACACGACCAAACGCTGAAGGACAGGCAGGATGCAGGTGCTGAGTAAAGTTTGCCTAACACCGGAGTGTTTGGTGAACAACTACAGGAGTGTTTGGTGAACAGCTACAGGAGTGTTTTTTACCTTTCTTCACAACAGGCCTTTATTCGTTTATTCACTTCTCATTCTTCATGCTTCTCATTCTTCTTCATGCTTCTCATTCGTTTTCATTCATTATTATTATTATTATTAGTTGTAGTTGTAGCAGCAATGCTGTTAGTATTAGTAGCTTCATTCATTTGTTTGTACTGTGTTCTGTCTTTGAACTGTCTATTCTGCACTATATGCTTCTACACTACATACCTTGGTGCTGCATACACAAGAATAAAGTTTATCTTAATGGCAGCATTGCAGGTAGTACTTACACAGTAGGATGGTAGGTGAGGGACTTTGCTGCAATCAACATGTTTTACAATCGGCTATGTGTGGAAATGCAATGGTGGCCTAACAGTTAAAGGAGGTGCACTTGAGAGTGGAAGGTTGGTGGTTCAAATCCCTGGCTTGGAAGGTACCGCTGAGGTACTCTGAGCGAGGTACTGCCTCCCAGAAGCTGAATTAGCCACCCCTGCTATGTCATAGTATCACATATGGGTTAAATGCAGAGGACCCACTTCAGAGTTATGCGCCGTGTATCGATGATGTCAATTCAGCTCAGCTTTTCTTCTCCAAATCTTTAAAGTAAGCATATTCTGATGCCTTTTTCCCAACGTTTTCCCAAAAAAATGCCTACAGGGCTTCAGGAATGGCTTACGCAAACACACAGGGGCGTGTGCAGGGTGTGACCGGTTTACCTGAACAAATAAAAGGACACATGGCGTTTGTTTCATGTCAAACAGCAGCTGCATTTTTCTCCACCCATGCATTCATTTGTTTATGCTGTACATGTAAATGAATCAACACACAATGCATTGGTCATAAGGAAATGTGGGAAATGTAGGAAATGTGGGAAATGTAGTCCTCCTACACACTGTATCAAACAGTACTATGAAATGCATGTAGATGGCTTAATGGTTAACTGTGAAGTTGGCAAAACATGAAGTTTCCTTAATCACGCAACATTGGTCATCATGATAGTTAGACCGCACCACAAATTTTATATTTCTTAATTGTGTGCAGTCAATTGTGCATAGAAATTTAATTGAGACTATATGTAAACATTCACAGATGGACCACATATCCAAGGCTGGCTTTCTGCATAATTTTTTTTATCTGCCTTCATTATTTCGTGAGGATGAAATGTCTGTTGGCCGCCTCGCCCTGCCCGCATCCTTCACCGCGATGAGGCCACTTTGGGACTGTCCACTGGCATAATGACACACATATACAACCAGAAGCCGTTTTCTTAGCACAAACTACTGGCTTTAGAAGAAGGACCCGCCTTCCACGGGCAGCACACGGCTGCTGCACCTTCATCTCTCCGCTTCGGAGTCTCCCATCCGTCGCTCCGCCCGCATTACAGCTTCTTGCCTACTTCCATCCGCTCTTAATGGTGAGACCCATCTGTGAGCCAGCTGCACTGGGCTGGGACACTGAGAAAAGCCACTGGCAGATTTAGGTGTGGGTAACATGGGCAGCCGCTCAGCACGGCATCTTCCCGGGGGCGGCGTGGGGCACCAGCACGAGGAAACAAACCAGAATGGCGAGATCGGTGCCACTGGTTTCCTATCGCTAATTTGCACGGCACATCAATGACATCACGTGGGTCAGTGTGGGTGTAGTAGTCAGTGTGGGTCAGTAGTCGGGTGAGTGCCCTGACTGTAGTTTGTGAGCAAAGCAGGCTAACAATCAGAAATAAAAGATGGGGAGGGGCCGCGGCTGGGCTGACCTCAGGTCACCACACTGGAAGCCCGAGGTAGGGGGGGGGGGGGGGGGGGGGGCAGGGTAATCTATCAAATACTGCACCTCTAACTCAGTGCAGTATGAATGCAATTAATAAAACCAGTCGCATTATAAAATGCTGCCAAATAAACCACAATTGATTCATAATACTGTTAGTATTAGTTGCCCAGTTTAGGAAAAACAGGAAAGAAAAGGAGGTGAAACATGCACAAGATAAATGTATGCAGTTGCAGTTGTTTAATCTCTTTATGAGTTTAATATTATCCATGTAATGAAATATGCTAGTGCAACACTAGTATGCTTGTTACACAATATGGCAATAGTGTAATAATTTGATTCTCTTTTTTATTTATATATTATAAATAAAATGTTTTTCACTATTTCTGTAATAGTGACAGTAAAGCTCCATCTTATCTTAATTTCTATAGTACAATTTCCCCTGGTGGGGGACATGTTGCTGGCCCAAGCAGAGGAGTTTAAGTATCTCGGGGTCTTGTTCGCGAGCGAAGGAAGAAGGGAGATGGACAGACGGATCGGTGCAGCGTCGGCGGTAATGGGGAGCTGTACCGTTATGTCGTGGGGAAGAGGGAGCCGAGCTGGAAGGCAAAGCTCTCAAATTACCAGATGATCCACATTCCGACCCTCACCTATGGTTGTGACTGAAAGAATGAGATCGCAGCAGAAATTAGCTTCCAGCACAGGGTGGCTGGGCTCAGCCTTTGAGATGGAGTGAGGAGCTCAGACATTTGGGAGGAGCTCAGACATTCGGGAGGAGCTCAGAGTACAGCTACTGCTCCTCCGCATTTAAAGGAGCTAGTTGAGGTGGTTTAGGCATCAATTAGGATCAAGGATGCCTCCTGGATGGCTCCCTGGGGAGGTGTTTTGGACAAGTCCAGCTGGGAGGAGGCCCCGGGGCAGACCCAAGACACGTTGGAGAGATTATGTCTCCAACAAGGAAGGCCTTGATATTCCTTTGGTGGAGCTGGAGGAGGTGGCTGGGAAGGTGGAGGTCTGGGCATCCCTGCTTACACTGCTGCCCCCACGACCCGACCGCAGATAAGAGGGAGACAATGGATGGATGGATTTATATACTACAATTTGTTTTTATTTGTCTTTGTTACTTCTTTCTGATATTTCTAAATCTCATTTTGTATATCTTTCTATATTGATATTGTTTAAAATTTTTTGCATTTGCATTTTTGGTTGACGGCTCGGGACATGAACATACAGTATTTTTTTTGGGGGGGGGGGGTCCCCTGAAGGGTTAGGGGTTCGCCATCCAAGCCAAACCCGCCAGTGAGAAGAGAGTGAGCTTATAGCAGGTCTGCCTTTTATCTTATAGTTTTTAATGCAACATATACATAAGTGTTCACCAACCATCAAAGCAGTTCATTTTATAAAGTGCATTTTAAATTAGAGGCAAGTTTTGTTAAGTAAATGTCTCTATACAGTCTATATAATGATAAGTAAAGACTCTCCGCCTGGGATCAATAGGGAATCTCTTATCTTTGCGTCTGCTCACACAAGGTAATCCATACCATACTTGAGTACGTTTGACCTCCAAAGTCTAGTTTTTTGTACTAGTGTGATTCCTCCGTATCATGCTCAAGCAGGTACGCTTAACCATGCCCAGGCCTGCTTGAAGAGGTGGGCCCTTGCATGGCTCAGTTGGACTTCAGTACTGTACGCATCCAGTGTGATCACTAACTGTGCCCGAGCATGTACAGATCGGGTAGGCTGTATAGATTGGTTAGGCTGTACAGATCAGGTAGGCTGTACAGATCGGGTAGGCTGTACAGATCGGGTAGCGACAAACACTTATCAAAGCAATCATTTTTGGTCTATGGTAGTGGTGCACTGTTAAATATGGGGTAAGAAGAGTATCCAGGAACAACTTTATTTGACACACAAATACTCCGAGATATCTGGGTGAAATATGTTTCTACGTGTAGCATGGATAAATGAATATTAAATCACTGCGTTGTGTACTCGATAAATCTATAAGAGGGCCATGCATCATTGCACCCAAAACAACTCCAAATAAGCCACAAAATAACATTAATCCTGAACTCCATTGTGCTGTGTGATTTTCTTTGTATATTTTCTTCAGCACAAAAAATCAAATGGTTGGACTGGATTGGAACGCTCAATGTGTCAACTGGAACGGGGAGGGGTTGGGGAGGGACAATCCTGCTTGGGCATGGTACAAGGCAACTGGATCTAGTGTGAGTGTGCTCTTTGAGACACCAATTAGCCTAACTGCATGTCCTTGGTCTGCAGGAGGGAGTTCCCATAGGAAATCCACAGGGGAAAAAACACGCAAAATCTACACAGAGTAGATGGGATCTGAACCCCCAACACTGGAGGCATGAACAACCATGGAACGCACAAGGGAAATTTAGCCTATTGGAAATTAGTTGCCTTAATAAACAGTTTAAATGGTATTAAATGAGTATCAGCATCACTCATGACGTTAGAAAATTGAAGCTGTGAAAAACAGAGGTCAACAATAACCGCTAAAATGTGAAGTTATATTGGAAGAAGGTTAAAAAACTGCATAACATTTTCTCAGTATGGATGCTCTCTGGGATACGAATTAAGCCGAAGGTAAGATTAAAGAGAAGCACTAATACATTGGAATTCAGCAACCCCCTAAAAAAAATCATTTTTTAAAAAGCATTTTTAGTTGAAATATATTTAAAAAATATGCCACCCAATTTTATAAACACCAAAAGATAAGTGATTGCATCCCAAGAAAAAAGATTATAATCCTAGAATTATTGTCAGACAGATCACCTGTATTAACTTCACTTTTGGGACGAATTCTGTGTATTTTCATCTCAGGTGGAGATATGTGGAAAAAAAACTGACAAAAAAGTCGATTGTGTCTGTGATGAGAATGCAGAGGATCTCGGATATGCTCAGTGACATCATCCGTGACGTCAGCTTTACTCCGTCACATACCCTGAGCAGCTTTCCTGCAAGGCCCCAATCTCAGCTTATCGCTTGGCCCCAGAAATCAAGCCAGCGTGATGTGCAGAAACACCCCCAAGAAATCCACTCTTTAAACCTTAAGAAACGGAGCAAAAACAGACAGTAACCCTGGCCTATATATTTCCGCGGTACAAGGAAACACACTGATCAGCTGTAACATTAAAACCCCCTGCCTAAAACAGCCTAAAACCCCCTGCCTAACATTTTGTAGGTCCCCCTCCTGCCACCTAAACAGCACTGACCCATCGAGGCATAGACTGCACAAGAAAAGACATTAGCAGCAGATCCTTTAAGTCCTGGACTTTGCGAGGTGGGGATCTCTGTGGCTCCGTCATGTTTGTCCAGCCCATCCCATAGACGCTTGATTGGATTGAGATCGGGGGAATTTGGAGACCAAGTCAACACCTTTAACTGTTTTTCATGTTCCTCAAACAATTTTTGCAGGGTGGTGGGGCACATTATCCTGCTGAAGGAAACCACTTATAATACCGCTCCCATGAAGGTGTGTACATGGTCTGCAAGAGAGTTTAGGTAGACGGTCCATATCAAAGTACCATCCACATGAATGCCAGGACTCAAGATTTCCCAGAAGAACATTGCCCAGATCATCGCACTGTATCTGTCGGCTTGTCTTCTTCCCAAGGGGCACCCTAGTGCCATCTCCTCCCCAGGTAAACAACACACATGCACCCAGCCGCCTCAAGATGTAACAGAAAATGTGACTCATCAGACCAGGCCAACTTCTTCCATTGCTAAATGGTCCAGTTCTGATTCTGACATGTCCATTGTAGGCGCTTACAGCAGTGGACGGGGATCAACATTGGCATTCTGACTGGTCTGTGGCTACGCAATTTCTAGGAAATCTCCAATGGGATTGGACCAAATGGGCTAGGCTTCACTCTCCACGGACAACGGTGAGCCTTGGGCATCAAGGAACCCTGAAGACCTGCTACTTTGGAGATGTTCTGACCCAGTCATCTAGCCATCATAGTTTGGCCCTTGTCTTTATGCTTGGACATTTTTCATGCATCTAGCACATTAACTTCAAGAACTAACGGTTCTCTTGCTTAATATATAAGGGCACCCTTGACAGGTGCATTGTAATAAGATAATCAATGTTATTCACTTCACATGTCAGTAGTTGTAATGAAATGGCTGTTTGGTACTTACATTTCTCAAAAGGTCACACAGAGGCCATTCGGTGACAGAAAATATTTATGCCACAAAACAAACCAGAGGACCTGGCACGGTCTAGTGGGTCACAGAGTGTCTTAAATTATACGGCGAGGAGCTTTGAATGGAAGCTTCAATCTTCCAGTCACATCTCAGCACCTTTCATCTCTCTCTGCTCTTGAGAAGGTTGCGTGATGCTTCAGCAAGGCCACAAACAGATGCCAGTGTAATACTTCATGCTGGCTGCTGCCATGTCCGAAGCCTGCGATAAACCTGTTTGTACCACGTCTTTGGTAAAATGCTGTTGTATTATTGGTCCAGAGATGTCACATGCGTGTTGATTATTTTCATGTATCACAGGTAGTTCTGACAGTCTAACAACAGTTCTATATTAATCCATTTTAATGCTTTATCAAGCATGTTAATATAAAAACCTGCGACTTTTTTACGCAGTCATTCTTACCAGCATCATATCCTTTGGTTTTCAAAACTCAAGTGCCTGTCTGTTGAAGGTTACTATAGTAACTTAACGGACCTGCTGCAGCCTGACCAGATGTTCTCCCCTTGTAGGAGCTATATTTTTGACAGCACATTGGAACAGTATTATATGGAGCATCTGAAAATTATTTTTACTATTATTGCTATTATTGTGTTTTGTCGGTTAGCTGCAACGTGACCAGGATGAACCGCTTCCTTCCGCTTTGCGTCGGGCCGCATCACACCAAGCTGTCATTGATTATTTTGGTATAACTGCACGCCTCGTCGTGGTTCAGCATTTACTTATTCTCTGTGTCATGGCATGCAAGGAAAATCATATCCAAGGTGTCTCTCTTCCACTCGGTAGTAAGATAGAGATGCAGACAGGGGCTGTGGTTAGTCTCAGTGAGATCCATTCACGCCTTAGCCTCCTGCTTCCCCTGTATCAAGAAGCCATTGGACGGAACTTTCCAACAGTCAACTTCATTTTATTTCACATCAAAAGAACATTCAGACTTCCGATAAAGCAAATAATTCACTCAAGATCAATAAGCATGTAATTATCTTTCTTATATGGAACATTGCTAGAACTTTACGGTAAAGCATTTAGGAGCGATATCTGAACAAAAGACTCGGAGGCAGTACTGTTGCCTCATATCTCCACGCTTAGATGCTGCAATCCTACCTCTCCTGCGTGGGATTCCTCTGGGTTCTCCAGCATCCTCCCACAGATCAAAGAGCTGCAGTTCGGCTAACCTAAACGGCCATTTGAGTGTGAGTGTGTGTCCTGTTATGGAACCCCATCCAGGGTGTTCCCCAGCCTTGTACCATATACTACCTGTCACAGGCTCCAGACAGCCCCCCCCCCCCCCCATGGCGATTAGAATGGATTTTAACAAAAGAAAACAGCCCTTCCAACAGTGATGCCAGCAATAGGGCAGCTGTAGAAGAGGGTTACTTCCAGTTTCTGATGCTGTGAAAGCAGGAAGGAATAAATCAACCAAAGGTTTCTGTAATCCAGATTTTAATTATGAGGCAGACTAAACAGAGTTCTAAAGCCAGCAGTCCATCACTTGTGTGGGATTTTGTGGTTTTACAGTCGACAAATCCCGCCATGGCCCAGCCCGAAATAAAGCTTAAATTTGCTAGTGTTACCAATGACATTTTAAAAACCAGATAATTAACAACAGCCTAATAAATGACAGCGGGCAGCTCACCACCATTTTGCTTTCAATGTATGGGTTTTCTCAGAATATCGTTTGCCTTTGTTTGGATTTATTTATTTTGCTTTTATATAACGTTTTACATAACATTATTTCACACCATCGTATGCAGTGTACTGAATATAACTGGTGTGACAATAAAGCCCTATTTGACTTGATTTACTTGCATCACAGTGCTTGAAGTCTTGATTACCATGACTGACAATGCATGGAGATGGTGCTGTGAGGCGATTGTGCAAAACTATCGCAGAGAAAAGAGCACCACCTATATGAAAAGAGGACTGATACAAATTCAGTGCAAATAATTTCAATATTATGAGGAAAAGACCTTAATTAACAAGATTGAACTTGGGATGTTGAGAATCGATACTAAATCGTCAAAGCCGGAATCGCTATAAATCAGAAATCAATATTTTTCCGATCCCTACTATCAGTGGGAGTACTGTGTGCATTTAGTGGGATGGGGTTCAGGGCTGATTTGGCCCCAACCCATTTAAAAACTAAACTGAACTACACCACGGAAATCCCCCACCACAGAGTGAGTGGATATTGAACAAGCACCATTGTTTCACTGCTTGTGTGACTTCAAGAACATGGAGTCCAGAATCTGAAAGACGCCGCACACTGCAGGATGTTTCCAAGTCAATGGAGGAAGCTGTGGTAAGAAAAATTAACGGACTTTTTATGTGCCGTATTCTGATTGGTCCACACCTTGGCTTCGGTGTGACTGTGGAATCCAACCTTCACAGCAAAACCGCTTTGAGATGAATCTCAGTTACCTCCTTTCTTTGCACACCAACTTGAGTGTCTACAGGTTCATTGGCACAGTTTTAGGTTTGCAAGTGACCCTTTCTCATATTTCATCACAAACGATCTGTCAGAGCATTCCCTTTCATGGTATACCCTGTTCTGTAATTACGACCGATTAAGTTACAGTTTCAAAGTTGGCACGTCAAGATAATTACACGTGTCCATACACTCACACTGTTTTTGCAAAAGTATTGTGACACCTGCCTTTACACACACATGAACTTACATCTCATTCTTAATACATAGGCTTTAATATGGAGTCGGCCCACCCTTTGCAGCTTCAACTCTTCTGGGAAGGTTGTCTTTATGGGAATTTTTGACCATTCTTCCAGCAGAACATTTGTGAGGTCAGGGACTGATGTTGGACAAGAAAACCTGACTCGCAGTCTCTGCTGAAATTCATCCCAAAGGTGTTCTATCGGGTTGAGGTCAGGACTCAGGCCAGTCAAGTTCCTCCACACCAGAATCACTCATCCCTGTCCTTATGGACTGTGCACTAGTGCGCAGTCATGTTAGAACAGGAAGGGGCCGTCCCCAAACTGTTCCCACAAAGTTACATGAAATTTTCCAAAATTACTTTCACTGGAACTAAGGGGCCAAGCCCAACCCCTGAAAACCAACCCCACACCATTATCCCCCCTCCATCAAACTTTACACTTAACACAATGCAGCAAGGCAAGTACTGTTCTCCTGGGAACTGTCAAACCCAGACATGTCCATTGGATTGCCAGACAGTGAAGCGTGATTCGTCACTCAGGACAAACCCATCTCCACTGCTCTAGAGTCCAGTGGCAGTGTGCTTTACACCACTGCAACCAACACTTTGCATTGCACTTGGTGATTTAAGGCTTGGATGCAGCTGCTTGGCCATAGAAACCCATTCCATGACGTTCTCTACACACTGTTCTTGGGCTAATCTGAAGGCCACATGCATTGTCCCCGCTCTGTGATTTTATGTGGCCTACCACCTCGTGGCTGAGCTGCTGTTGTTCCCAATTGCGTCCACTTTGTTATAATACCACTAACAGCTAACCGTGGAATATTTAGTAGCAAGGAAATCTCATGAATGGACTTATTGCACAGGCGGCATCCTATCACGGTACCACGCTTTAATTCTCTGAGCTCCTGAGAGTGACCCATTCTTTCGCATGTTTGTAGAAACAGTCTGCATGACTAGGTGCTTCATTTTATACACCTGTGGCTATGGAAGAGATTGTAACACTTGTAACACATTTTGGCCTCGAAATTATGATGTCATAAGTGTTTATGCAACATGACACCTTTGTAGCTCTGGCAGGTCCACTGTGTCACCATATATATATATATCAACTGGCTGTGGTTCCCAGGGTATATGGGTGGTTTCAGGGGCAGCCTTCCCGCTGACAGCCAGCGGCATTGATGCGGAAGGACCAGATAGATGCTGTTAAACAGGAGGGACACTTCCTGTCATCACATAGTCATTTAGGAGTCAAGTGGCTAAACGGCTCCATGAAAGGGGAGACCCAGAATTGGGAGAATGTCTCTTTTCCTGTAACAGGAAGGGCTTTGAAATAGGACTTCACTAGCTGTATCCATCCATCCATTTTCCAAACCGCTTATCCTACTGGATCGCGGGGGGGTCCGGAGCCAATCCCGGAAGCAGCACTAGCTATAATTTTAGTTCATTTCAAATCATTTCTTTAAATAAAGTGAAATATCGTGTTCTGGTACATCGCACCATTTAAACCATAGCTTTCAACATTTTCATCTGCCAGTTTTCCATCTTTCATAACCGTTTATCCATTGCAAGCTTGCAGAAAAACTGGATCGTCTCCCAGGAAACACATGGCAAGATGCCAGTCCAGTACTAGGAACATGCACAGCACAAGAGACGCCAATTCTACTGAAGCACAAGTCTGCGAGAAGCCCTGCAGGAAGACGAGGAGAAGATGCAGACCCTGAATACACAGAGCAGGACCGATCGGGAGTGAGACCACAGGGCCAGGATCAGAACCACCAAACAGCTTAACCTGCAATTAAATTATCCATTACACTCTGACCTCTTATAATTTCTTCAAGTTCCTTATCTAATGAAGCTTTGCTGCTTGATGAAAGCCTGGCAATTCCAATTAACTGTACTCCTCTCAATCTAGAGGACTGCACAGTACACACAAACAAGTTCTCTGACCAACCTCAAAAACTGTCAATTCATCAGTTCTTAAAAACCAGTCTCATTAAACAGACTGGGGATTGGAATTTACACAATCACGTTATATTTAAGCTGGAGATGCAGAGCATTTTGCCCAAATACACATTACATATACACTCTGTTCGTAGCTTTAACAACTATCCAACTTACACACTGTCTCTGTTTGGCAACTTTCACCTACTCGGCCCGAAAAATGGTCGCGACATGACTGACTTTCTTTCTCATTCTGACTGCGTATGGAGTCAGGCCCCCCCTCTGATGTCAATCTCTTAGTCTCGTTTACCAGCTGTATTGTGTATAATGCAGGCGATCCATCCGCTCTTAAAAAAAGAAAAGCACCATTAAATAGAATAGCATGTCCCTGTCCTGAGAATTTGAAATCCATCCAGGTGACTGAAGGTTAGAATTACTGATAAAACCTCTTAATTTGAGGTTGCATATTCATACAGTAGAACCTCAGATGATTCTGAGCGATAAGTCTTCCCCACAGGCAAACGTTTGCAGAACACATCCTATGTGGGGTTGTGGTTAAGAAATCTGTATCATAACTTCAAGGATGCCAGTGAAACGTGCACATTATCACATCTGAGATTGAAGACTACTACTGTGTCTGTAATCAGAGTACAATCTAAAGGTTGCGGGTTTAAATCCCATTGTTTTATACAAAAGCTTCTGCCAAATAACTAATCGCACGTATCTTTAGTCAACAACTTTTCACCCCAGCGCCCCCAACCCCCTCCGAAGTCCTTGTTTCATTCCGAGCAAAGTCGCTGAATGCTTGCCTCTCAACTCACGAAGGCCCTAACCCAACACAGGTGTTAGTAATGGAAAATGTTTTTTACTGTAATACTTGTTGTTTCATTGTGTAAATTATGTGTTGTGTCAATTGTTTTTGCAAATTTTGTAGCTTATTGTCAATTTACATGCTATTCATTATTCTGCAAAAATCCCCAGGGAACCTCCAGTTACAGGCGGAGCTGATTTACGGTCGTTATAATCACAGTGCCATAAAAGTCCGTGCTGCAGAGTGTAAAATCAGGTAGCGTACACTTTGATCCCTACTTTAACGACTGGAGCGTCCACATTACGAGCTGTGTCTTGGCAACTTTTACCCGCTTTTCCTGAAAAACGCCGTGCTGGCGGGACATGGTGATCATATATATACAGACTGAGTTGCTTAATCAATTTGCGCGGAATCTGGCATCTCCATCTATGTTAATCAGATAGTCTCGTTTGTCAGTTGTGTTACATATTTCGACCGCACAAAGGGCACAGATAGTCCACGGGCTGTGCGGGCTGCAGCAAGACGGCCACCGTGAGCTCCGCCACGCCACACTGCGGCGGCTGCGAGACACCGGCGTGCGATGCACTACACGGCCAATCTGCAAGGACGTACACCCCATTGAAAAAGAGCAGAACGACAAACGGGCACCTCACAGTGTGATCCGGATTGCCATACAGAGTATTAAGTATGCATATCTGATATTGCCCCAAAACCGAAAAGGACACCAGCAGATGATTTGTTTTTTATCACATGATCACCGTAAACTCACCATGCCACACATGTCTTTTTCAGAAATGAAAGACTTCCTATTAAAATCTGCTTAAGGTACGAAGTTTCATAGTTCCGCTTCGTGTCCCTGCAATTGATCACGTCTGCAGGCTCAGTTTCCTACAATCACCCGCAACTAGTCGGCAAACAGTTCGCATGACATGTCATTTTCGATTTAAACATTACCAGCGCCAGTCTTGACATCTTCCTCATTTTTCTATTTCCTTGGTCCCCTTCAGCTGCGCGCCCCGTCCTCCCACGTTTTGTCCATATTCCTCTCCGTCCTCACGACATGAAACGTCTAAATCAAGCTATTTATATGCAGGGTCGCATGGGGGAAGCCTTTATAACAATCGGCTCTCATCACCGGCTGTATCTAAATGAGGGTTTCCTGGTCGCTCCGTGTCACTTACCGAGCTGCTCGCCTCCTTGCGTATCTCTTCATCTTCGGCCCCAGCATCGGAGTCCACCACCAGCTTCTCAAAGCAAGCCGACCCCAAAGATGAGCTTTTTTGGTGGGATAGTACCAAATGTGACAAGGTCGACTTCTGGCTTTCGTGTCCCGGCGCCCCCGGCTTGTCGCATCTGTCCGCCACCTGCGTTCGTATCTGTCCGTCCCTCGGACTGGCATCCAGGGCACCGCGTGTGGACCCGTCGATGCCGACGGGAACCGAGCAGCACAGATTGGGCTGCGAAGATGATATGACCCGGTCAAAAACATGTTTCCTTTTCTTCTTGAACATCCAAATGCCCGTCTCCTTCTTCCCGTCCCCACTGCGGCGCTCCGATCCCAGTTTAGGGCTTAAAAACGGCTTTGTTTTCTCCTGGAAATTCTTCCACATCCTGCTCTGATACGAGGGGGCCTCTTTCTCCGTGTCTTTAGTTAAATCCTCCATCCCGGCCGGTCATCAGCGGACACTGGAGAGCGAGTGGGAGTGACTGACACGGCGGAGGCTCCGCACCGGGCAAACGCGCCTTCGCACTTCGCCTAGTGCCCAGATCTCTATCTGCCCACTTTAGATGTATGTGAGCCTAAACGGCAAGAGGAGTGGCAAGTTCACTTAAAATTATTTTACCATATTAAGTGCCGGTTTTTAATAAGTAATTGTCGGGTAATTATGTTATTTAACGATATTAAATGATGGACAGCTTACGACTTAAAGCTGCAACACATTTTGTATCGTAAACTTTTGAATGGGCATAAAATACTGTAAATCGTCTCTATGAAGTATGGGGTATATAACTTAATTTTGCTGATTTGTAGTCTAATGGCCGGCTGCTTTGGCTTAGGCTAGAGCAACTATCATATAGAGTCATAGACCTACTTCGCAATGATAATGTACAATATACGGTATTCACAGTATGTTGACACATTTAGGCGTAATTTTATTCTTTAATTGACTGTATACTATACCGTAACTCATGCCATTTAGTTTTGTTGTAGTTAGACATGCAGGGACAGCGCCCACTATGGAAAGCATTGTTACTGCAGAAAGGAGCAATTTATTTGACCGTAACTGGTAATAATAATAATAATAATAACAACAATAATAATAACAACAATAATAATAATAATAATTGTAGGAAGCTTGGCATGTCCAGATGTTTGACTGGCACTGTACACACATCAATCAATCATAACATTAAACCCACCTGCCTAAAAATGTGTAGGTCCCCCTCCTGCTTCCAAAACAGCTCTGACCTGTTGAGGCATGGACTCCACAAGACCTCTGAAGGTCTCCTGTGGAATCTGGCACCAAGACATTGCCAACATGTCCTTTAAGTCCTCTAAGATGAGAGGGGGGGGGGTGTCTCCATGGATTAGACTTGTTTGTCATGTTCCTCAAACCATTGCTGAATAATTCTTGTTGTGTGGCTGAAAGAGGCCACTGACTTTGGGGGATATTATTTCCATGATGGGACTTAGTCTGTAAAAATGCGTAGGTAGGTGACACATGTTAGAGTAACATCCACATGAAGGCCAGGACCCAACTTTCCCAAGAGAACATTGTCCAGAGCATCACACGGCCTCTGCTTGCTTGCTTTTTTCCCATAGCAAATCCTTTTACCATGTCTGCCTCAGGTAAACGATGTACACACACCGAGCTGGTCACCTGAAATGAAAAAATCTTACAAAATGAAAAATCTTACATTTATTGTTTAATTCTTTTGTCTTTCCATATTTTTTTTGAATTTGTCCCATCTGTGAACTTGACCTGGAATAAACGGTCATCATATGGATTTTGCATCCCGTCGTGACTGAGCATTTCTTTACCATGAAGTAGAAATAAGAACAGCTATCCGTGGAAGATGAAATCGCAGAGGAGAGTGATGTCTCTGCAGTGAGGTCTATTAACTGCCTACACCCAGACGAATCATGGTGGGAATTCCTGTGGCAACAGCAGAAATGCGCTTAGACCAAAGAGCAGCGAGTCTCTTAGCACTGAAGGACAAACATCTCCCCTGAAGGCCTGAGTGTTTTGCAGGCTTTTGTGTAGCGAATCTTCAGAAACAGAAATCAGGAAAGATCTGAATCATCTATGGAGACTAATCATAATTGACGCTTCTAAGAATTAAAATGCTTTTGTGTGTATGTAAATACGTTAATTCATCGCTGTAAGGAACCATGATTTATTTTTTCAGAATCACCCTCTGAAGCACCTCTAGAATATTACCAGCTTTATCCATTATTGTTGCTTAATTGTTTTCTGTTCAGTTGAGTTCAGTTGTCTGTCATGCCCTGACTTCCTGCCCCTCCTGTTTTCTCCCTTGTCTAGCTGTAATGAGCCACACCTGTTCTGTTAGCCTTCCCTCTCGTTGCTGCCCTTCTGCGATTCACTCCAGCTGCCTCCTGTTTTCTCCCTTGTTTGTCCTTTGTATTTAAGTGCTTCTGGTCCTGTGCTTCTTAGACCTGCTTGTTTCCTGCTCCCTGTCTTGATCCCTGTGATCCTCTTACTTTTGCTTCGTTTTAGCAGTAGAATGTGAAAATGAAAGTAAGATCCATACTCAACAGATATATATCTCAAAAATCATTAGTCACTTGAAATAATGTGTTGTTATTTGGTATCAAACATTCTAATCAATTAAATCTAACTTGGTCCATTTTTCAGTTTGTACCTGAGGACGCTCCCACCAGCCATTTTGACCAGGTTTGGAATTTACAGTGAAAATTGGAGTAACTACAGAATCCACGCTAAAATCAAGGCATAGTGACCCAATTTCTTAGTTTCAGTGTCAGTGTAGCTACTGTGTTTTACCTTCATAGGGAAAAATGGAGCAGATCTGCTTTTTAGCATTGTGGATGGTGAACTATACATGACCTTACTCTATAAATTGTGCTTGGTGCCATCCGTCTTCCATCAAAAATCCATTTTAAACCCTGAAGGAAGTGCCTTGCATAAGTATGAGAATAGTGTTAACAGTCATTTTCACATGCAGGGGTGTGTCACTCAGTTAAAGGCGTTTGACGTTCTACAGTATTAAGTGCTGGTGAATGATGGAAATGAGAGATTGGGCTTCCTGGCCATGGGCCTGGTTTGTATAGTTCATCGCAGTGACCTTGGTTGTATGGAGGGATGTAAGAGGGATGTTAGCATGCGGCTGGTGTCTGACATGCGAGGGTCAGCCTTGAATAACCAGTACTGTGGAGGGGATTATCCTATATGTCGTCACTGCTTGGTTTAACGTCATGCAGATTGGAGGGGGGTCAGACCAGTCAGTGGCTTGGCAGCAATGATCGTCCCACCAGCTGTGCTTTTCTTATTTCTGCAGATCGCTGATTTAAGAGTGTGAAGGGTGCTGTGTTACACAAAATAGGAGTAATTTGCATGGTAGCTAAGAACACGATGGTAAACTGGACGTTACTAGCTCAAGTCCTGGGTGAAGTCTTGTTGTCATACTTGTACAAAGTACTCCACCTTACTTGTGCAGTATAATATCCAGAAGGTTAAAACAGTGATCGGCTTTGCATAAAAGTCACTGCTAAATATTCATCCATCCAACTTCCATAACTGGAGAGGGTCACAGTGAGCCTATTGCAGGAAGCAGGGACCACTTTGTGTAGGACATCAGTCCACCAAAGAACATGCACAGACTGTTGTTCCTTTTAATAGTCATTTTAGCGTTTTCCATGTTCATTTTTGAGAACATTTGTCCATATGAAAGCATGGAGACAGCTAATTGAGATGCCTTTTGAGGTTTCAAATTCTATCATACATTCGAAATATAAGAAGTCGTCCTGGTCTTCATAAAGAAGTCTGAAAGGAAATGATTACATCTTCATATTAAGTGATTAGCTGTAAGGAACTTATCATGAACTGATTGACAGTTGGTTAGTCTCCTGGTTTTCATAGGACAAAAAAATGCATCTTTTGAAATTGTCTGATTTGCTAGTTACCTTTGGCAAAGACAGTAAATTTTAATTCAGCTGCAGAAAGCAGTGGGAAAAAAAATCAATTGCTGCTCTTCTTTCCTCTACGCCATCTATCTTCCAAAAACTCCATTAGTTTGTGCGTATGTCTGACAGTGTAATTTCAGCGATTGGATCTTTTGTTTTACAAAGCACACTATAATCCTGCAGCAGTGGCCCAGTCATATGCCAAGAGTCTCATGTTATAAACTTTTAACCACTGGCAATCTAATTGTCATGCATCTCAGTGAGGATGACATACTCAGGGCCACGAACCAACGTCACAACATTAATGACCGGACTCGGGGAAACATACTTAACGTGGACTTAAATACACCGAACTAATGAAAAGAACTCGAAACAGCTGACGTCATGGGGATTCCACACGAGGTAGCGAGAGGGGCATGGTACACAGGAGGATCAGCACGCAGCAGGATCGGGACACAGGAGGATCGGCACGCAGCAGGATCGGGACACAGCAGGATCGGGACGCAGCAGGATCGGAACACAGGAGGATCGGCATGCAGGAGGATCGGGACACAGGGGGATCGGGACACAGGAGGATCGGCATGCAGGAGGATCGGGACGCAGGAGGACCTTTGATGGCCATGTATATATCTCCCTCCCTAGTTTGCATTGTCTGACCTCAACTCAGTAGTGTTTATAAACCCTAATGAGAAGAGTCAAACCAGTAGCTAGATCTTTTTTTGGGGCTAGATCTATTCAAGTGCACCCAGAATGGTTTTGAATGTACTGCCTGGAGTATCTTCATGAAGCAGCAACACTGGGGTCCTGTAGTGGCATGGAAGAGTATGTCTCCACAGACACTTGATACGTTCCTAAACATGTCCACCAACATACTCCAGTACCCGAATTGATGTATGAACCAGGGGGTCCGCTTCTTGATGAAAGCATGAAGTGAAGCTGTTAGACTTGGCAACACTGTGGGAACAGTCAGTATTAATCTTACCAAAGGTAGCAGGAGAATGAGAAACACACTTGTACGAAAACAGAAGGAAACGTCTGAGAAAACCATGATGGCTGGTAAGTGTGGCATGACATCTGGATCATCACCGACCACAAGAGTAAAAAAGCCTAAACTTATGCCAACGATGCCCCTCTACCACACGAGCTAAACAACATGTTGGCACACTTTGAGCTCCATGGCAGCCAGGAAGACCGAGGCTCCTCGGGGAGAACAGATGCTCTCTGTGATCAGCGGCAACGTGAAAAAAATGCCCTGAAAAGAGTCGACACAGAAAAAGCAGCAGGACCAGACAGCCTCTCTGACTGCACTCTGAGAGGATCTACTGACCAGCTCGTAGGCATCTTCACCCACATCTTGTCCCTGGTCCGAGGTCCTGTTCCTACTGTAGCTGTGTCAAGACCACGTCCTTCATCCCAGTACCCAGGAACA
Organism: Brienomyrus brachyistius; assembly: GCF_023856365.1. Lineage (NCBI taxonomy): Eukaryota > Metazoa > Chordata > Actinopteri > Osteoglossiformes > Mormyridae > Brienomyrus > Brienomyrus brachyistius. Next base: position 29,289,408 of record NC_064539.1, read on the forward strand.
TATCTCAATAAGTATTGCCTTGATGCAATCATCATGAAGCTCTAAGGGATTTAGAGGCATTTTTTGAATATATGTGCATCTACCTCTGTATATGTGCTCAGTGGTGCTGTCAGGGGGGCGGGGGGGTGGAGAGGCATAGCCACACTGATGCAATAGTTGACTCACCCAGTGGCCTCCCCAGTCACCACAGAGTTACTACTGTACATGTAAAATAAATGAACCGCAAAATAAGAAGCAAAAGTATATCAGTATGTCATTGCTTTGTTTTCAGCTAGTCTATATGCTACAGCAGCATAATACCATTCCTGAAATTCATTCATGACTTTTGTTTTTAGTGCCACCCCTACTTTTTTAGTGGCCCCAATCTGACTACCCCTGCAAAGCATTTCTGTGGCCGGCGCTGTATGTGTGTCCCCTGTTTTGCAAAGTTCTATACTGTAACCATGATACTGTATTCTTACTTCTGTAGCACCATGATCCCACATTAAAGAGATTTATTTCACTACACTCGGGGCAAAAGGGGGGCATGTGGGGGTGAAGGGGACCCCAGTCAGTAGCAGAGACCCCTCTGGTCACATGGGGGCCCAAGGCATTAGATAAATTTGTCAAGGGCCCCAGAGGTCCTTGCTACGCCCCAGTGTACGCTTGTCTAAAGTGAACTGAATCTGACACATGGTTCCTTACGTCTGTGATTCCTAGCTTGTCCATTAGATGGCATCCTCTCCCCTTTGGAAGAAATCAAACACCCTCTTCCAAACAGAACTTGACTCACTCTTGGCTCTTTTACTGGGGAATTCAGTTACAGCCTTTTCAGTCGTTCAGAAAAATTCATTCTTCACACCCAGTTTAAAAGCATCTTGCAGACATACGTGTTCAACTTTAATTCATTGAAATCCCGCTATGAATCATTGCCATTTAATATAAGAATCGGATCATATAAGAATAATATTATTTTACCCACTAAGATTCCTGACAACACACAGCGAGAGAAATGCCAAAGTGACCTCGCCGGAAAGTAGATAATCCGTCACTCACTTCCCACCGCACTGTTTCAGGCAGAAAAGCTGGCAGACTTACAGTAATAAAGGCTTCAGTGAGACAAACCACAGTATGTAGGGTAAACAGCACCGTGAGTGGTTTGAATGCAAGTAACTGAAGTCAAATATATAAAGGAATTGGATCATTTTGGAGGAGAAAGTGTCTTTGCTTCTGCGTGACTCATCCCTAAATGAGTGGCTTTACTGCTCCTAATTAATCAAAGAATTACCACATTTGGTGGGTCACTCAACACAATCTGTCGTAGGTGGTCATGGAGGCTTGGTGGGTAATGTTGTGGGTTTGAAAGCAGCCCATGGTATCTACATCTGTAGAATTTGCATTGTCTTTCCCCTATAGATTCCTCCAGTAACCTAATACAAGCAATTTAGGTGTAATTTTAATCTAAACTGCCTGCTGGTTTGTCTGACAGGCTGGGCTTTTCATGTAAACGGGATTAAAATTTTAAGTAGGAATTAATGGCTATACACCTTTTGTCACGTTCGCAAATGTTTCACTGTTGCACCTCTCTGAATAATTGTCTTTGTGCAAGTCTAGGCTGCACCTATTTATTATGAATTTCAGGAAATTTTATACATGAACCCATTTTCGATGTATAAACATTTATATTAATTTGTTAATTTGAGACACTTTTATACAGAGTTTGTATTATGAGATCAAAACATAGACACAATGCATAATGTGGAACGTCATATCTAATGTATTTCATTCCCCAGAGTTTAGGAAATATAAGAAAATCTAATTTGGTTAATATAATTACACAAACCAAATACAGTACAATCCCGTTATAACGGACTTCAAGGGACCTGGCAAAAAAGTCCGTTAAATCCAAAATCCGTTATATCCAGAGTTGCTGTATGCCAAGAATACAACTACAGGACACCATTTGCTCATGCTACACCCCAGCAGACACACTTGTACAATATAATAATCTACAGTATACCACATGTAGTAATCCAACTTTACCTGACCAGATGCGTGACTATTAATAATCCCGACTACGTACAGTAGCTGCGCTGGTTATCACCGGCACGCCACGCGCCTTGTAAGCGGAGCCTGCATGTCCGTTATAGCCAAACAAAGCTACAGCTAAATTCGTTGGTCCGTTATAAGCGAAATTCCGTTATATGCGACTCCGCTATATCCGATGCTTTTTCTGCATGTTCTTTAAGGCGCACGGCCGGGACCAGCGGACCTTGTCCGTTATTTACTATATTCCGTTATAAGCGAGTCCACTATAACGGGATTTTACTGTAATCCTACACTTACCATGACTTGGAATGAAATTCCGTTTTTTTTTTTTTTGCCTATAAACCTACATGTCACTGGCCTTGTAGTAAATGTAAACGTGCTATGTAAATAAATCGACATTGACTATAGGTAACATTTTTGTAACATGGAGGGTACATTGATGTTGTAAATCTCTGAAGGTCAGGGTCTCACCAAATGTTTTCATGAGTACAGGCGGTTCTCTGTATCCCAAGTTCTGCATCCCTGGATTCAACCAACCATGGGTCAAAAATGTTCCGGGAAAAAAAATATATGCAGGCGTAAAATGCGAATTTGCCACATCCCAAGCACTAAGTTGAGAGTTTAACTTAGGTAGACTGTCATAATTTTCAGTCAGATGTGGGGATGGCTGAAATTTAACGTGGCTTTACTAGTATTCTCTGCCTAGTCACATCGCCATTGCCCCCCCCCCCCCCGGATAATGCTCCCTCATTTATCTCAGATGAATAAATGGCTTACCCTTCACTCAGACCGAAAGCAAGGTGGGAGATGCGAAAGCTCAAGAACTACTGTTATGATCGCGGGGTGGACATGCAGGCAAGAAGGGGGAAGGACGAGGCAGGTAGGCGGAATTCGAGACAACGGGGTTTATTCGGGGAAGACAGGGCAGACGGCAACGAACATCACATCAATTACGGACAACCAACAGAGGATGACGTGGACTGATATACATGAGACAAGCCAAAATAACGGAACAGCTGGGCACAATCGTGGAAGCGCACGTGGATGATGAGGGGGCGTGGCACATATGAGGATCGGACGAGCTGGGCATGACAATTACAATGTATCTGTAAAAATGGCAAATAAAACACAATTTCTTTAAAAAGCAGGAGCAGCCACTGCTCTTTTAGACACTCTGGTTAAATGAGAGGCTGTTTTCCTTTCAGAGCTGAAATTGGAAGACAGCCGATCCATTCTGAGAAATGCGCCACTTGGCGATTTTGTCATTGTGCAAACATCGTAGAGTGTACTTACACAAACCTATACGGTATAGCCTACTAAACACTTAGTTTATATAGTTTGGCCTAAATAATAATAAAAAGTTCCATCTAGTAAATTCAGAAACCAGTTACATAGTTCTTTATTATCAGTGCCAAGTATTAAGAACTGTACACGATTGTGTTACAGTTTTATATGACTGGCAGTCAGTATCATCACAAATACGTAAATAATGCATTGCTGTTATGATGTTATGACGTTATGATGCTACAGTGTCACTAGGTGTTTTTTATGCTCCATTTTATTCTTACCAATGTCGTAAATGCGGTATGTCGTTGAATGAAACTTCTTGTCATTATTAAATGTCATTATTGTTCCGGTTTCTGGATTACAGTTACGCCTGCCGATTGAATTGTTTGCCATACTTTGTTTGAGATGTTCCATTTACAATTTCTTCCCTGAACTTTTCTCGAAACCTTTGAAAATCATTACATGGAGGCTCCATTCAGTGATGCTTGCTAACCTTGATCATTCATTTAACTAGGGGAAAGGTATCAAGGAAGTCAGAAAATAGTCAGACCAAATATTGTATATAGGCCTAAACACCTTTTATACCCTCTATAATGAGAATGATATTGCATATAACTAGCAGATATGTAGAATGGTTGACCTGAAAAAGTCCAGAAATACTGGCATTTGTATGATCCTTCATTACGGGATTATAAAGACTCTCCAATGGCTACAAACTAAAAGAAAATATGTTTGTACTGTAACGCCATATACCTGCATATGTATTTGCATCAGTGTTATTATCGTTTTGATTTTTTTATTTAGTTTTTATATTGTTTTATTTGCAGTTATTTGAAATTAATTTTAGGTGTGGTTTCATTTACATTTACATTTACAGGATTTGGCAGACGCCCTTAGCCAGAGCAACTTACATAAGTGCTTGAGACTCTGCGAGGAATTTCCGATGCTAGCTCAATAAGGACCCAAGCTATGAATACCATCTGTCTGAAAACTCCGTTGAGAAGTGCAGAATTTTATTTATTTATTTATTTATTTATTTTTAAACGCGCACACACACACACACACCAGAAAAGAGCCGAGTAAGAATACAGAAGTACTACGTCAGGTATTTCTGAAAAAGGAATGTTTTGAGTCGTCGCTTGAAGACATTCAAGGATTCAGCTGTTCGGACATCTAGGGGGAGTTCATTCCACCAATTAGGTGCCAGGACAGTGAAGAGCCGAGATGCGTGTCTTCCTTGTGCCTTGAGGGGAGGTGGGACCAGTTGAGCAGTGCTGGAGGATCGGAGAGATCGTGGTGCAGAGCGGGGTGTGATGAGGTCCTTTAGGTAGGCTGGTGCCAGAGAATTTTTGGCTTTGTATGCGAGCATCAGTGTTTTGAATCTGATGCGGGCAGCTACAGGAAGCCAGTGGAGGGAGCGCAGCAAAGGAGTGGTGTGGGAGAACTTGGGAAGGTTAAAAACAAGACGAGCAGCTGCATTCTGAATCAGTTGGAGGGGACAGATGGCGCTCAGTGGTAAACCCGCTAGAAGCGAGTTGCAGTAGTCAAGGCGTGAGATGACGAGGGACTGGACGAGTATCTGGGTAGCCTGAGTGGAAAGAAATGGACGTATCCTCCTGATGTTAAAGAGGAGAAACCGACAAGAGCGAGAAAGACTGATGAGAAAGGTGATATGTGAGGAAAATGACAACCGATCATCTATGGTAACTCCAAGGTTTCTAGCAGAAACCGAAGGACGGATCAGGGAGTTGTCGAAAGAGATCGCAAGGTCCTGGAGGGGGGATGAGTCAGCCGGGATGTAAAGCAGCTCAGTTTTACTAGTGTTGAGTTTTAGCTGGTGAGTGGTCATCCAAGATGAGATGTCTGCCAAGCATGCAGAGATCTTAGAGGAGACATGAGTGTCTGAGGGAGGGAAGGAGAGGATGACTTGAGTGTCATCGGCATAGCAGTGGTAGGAGAAGCCATGTGAGGATATAACTTCGCCAAGAGATTTAGTATAGAGGGAGAATAGGAGAGGGCCAAGAACCGAGCCCTGAGGGACACCGGTGGAAAGACAACGTGGAGTAGATGTGGATCCATTCCATGTCACTTGGTATGTTCGGCCTTCTAGGTAGGAAGCCAGCCAGCGCCAGGCCAAGCCACCAATGCCAAGACTCCTAAGGATGGATAGGAGAGTTTTGTGGTTGACCGTGTCAAATGCTGCTGATAGGTCAAGAAGGATGAGGACAGATGACAGTTTAGCTGATCTGGCAGCATGTAGCTTCTCAGTGACTGCTAAGAGGGCAGTCTCTGTAGAGTGAGCTGCTTTAAAGCCAGACTGATTAGGATCCTGGAGGTTGTTCTGAGAGAGAAAGAGAGAAAGCTGGTTGTAGACTGTACGTTCGAGGATTTTTGAAAGGAAGGAAAGAAGCGATACTGGTCGGTAGCTGCAAGTGTCTGAGGGATTTAGAGTGGGTTTTTTTAGGATGGGAATGACCCTGGCTATTTTGAATGCTGTTGGTACATGACCGGAGGTTATGGAGCCATTAATGATAGTCGTGATGAAGGGGAGAAGGTCTAGAGAGATTGTCTGAAACAATGCAGAAGGGATTGGATCAAGTGGGCAGGTGGTAGGGTTGGAAGATGAGATGACTTTCATGATCTCATCTGCCATAAGACATATTTTAAGGTGTCAATCTACTTAGTTGTTAAGTATTTTATTTTAGGTTTTAGTAATTTTATCTCTTGGGGCAGATGGAAAGTTGTAGGACTTTGCTGCATGGCTACTAAAAAAAAATCTCACGATGCAGTGCCATAGGGTATTTCTGTCGTTCATCTGTATTGTGCAAGAGTCCTATTGATAAACTAATCATTATTTTCGCTATGTAGTATTTTTATACTTTCACATGAAGTATAAATCATCCCTGATCCACGCCTTCAACATATAGAATGGGTGATGACACCTCATCCACCCACCACTGTTATTCCTGAGAAGGAAACCAGCCCAGCTTGAGGCCACCGTGAGAATCTACCCATGCTCGCCCTGAGGCGTTGTTCCAGGCATATCATGGATCCCAAGATGCAAGGCCGTGTTGGTCCTGTAGATGATAATGAGCCACTTGACCCCATCATAGGCTACATACTCCCTGTATGTAGCATGCAGCAGCCAGCCATGGTGAAAGACCCACCAGCCCAGGGCACCATGGTGAATGGCATTCATGGCAAAAAACACATTACCAGCCCGCTTACACGTCAAACTGCCTATTCCCTCCACCCTGTCCTGAGGAAGGTAAAACAACAGCAAAATAACATAGCATAACAGTAGGCCTGTCACAACAACTGTGTTTGCTCAACAATATATTGCCCCAGAAGTAATTGTGGTAAACGATATTATTGTCATTGTAAGACCATTCTATGCCACTGATATAATTATAATATAATTTATAGCATAATAAGGCAAGTATACCCTAGCAAGGAGCAATGAACTTGTAATTCTTAAGAATTTTGAGACATTGGAATTTGAATGTCAAAAAAAATGTAACTATTTTTTTAATAAATAAAACATGTATAGAATTTCACAACCAAAAAATAGTTTAAAAGGACTCTCAGGCTTTGTTAACAAAAATTGCACTAAATATTAAATATTTGACCTAGAGGTATAGAGAGACATTCAGTCACCAGTTTTTGAGGCTCATCCTCCGATCTCACTGAAATTGCACAGTTGGTGCATCAGCTGAGGGGAGGGAAGGCTACAGGGTTGTCTGGTGTCCAGGGTGAACTTCTCCACCTGGTGGGAAGGCCGTCCTCCTGGTATTGCAAGCAATATTTGCTTCCATTTGGGAGATGGACTGACTGGAAAATGAGACTTCTTGTCCTTATCTGCAAAGGGAGGGATGATCGCCTGGATTGCGGTAGTTACAATGGGATAACACTACTCTCAGTGCCAGGTAAGGTCCCTGCTAAGGTCATCTTTAACAGGATCCATGATCACTTGCTTACCAGCACCCAGAGCATTCTAGTTATATGCCTAAGAAGTCTACCATCGACCACATCCTTACAATGAGTTTTCTCATCGATTACAAACGCAAATATCAGCAGTGTTTCTTTGCAATCTTCATCAGTTTTCATAAAGTGTTCAACTCAGTTGATCAAGCTGCCCCGTGGGACATCCTGAGACTTTGTGGGACCGCCCCGAAGTCCCCCCCCCCCCCCCAAGTTGCTGGACATCATGACCTGCCAGTACACTGGTACTGTGAGTGCTGTGCAGAGTGGAGGCAGAAACTCTGTGTTCTTCCCAGCTGATTCAGGGATTCATCAGGAATGTGTTCTTACTCCTACTCAGTTCAATGCTTGCATGAACTGGGTGTTGGACCAGGTTGTGGGGTCCAGCGACAGTGGGGGATCTGTTGGCGAAGAAAGATTTACTGATCTTGACTTTGCCGACAATGCTGTGGTCTTCGCTGAGTCAGTGGAAGCTCTGATCAGGGCTTTTGAGAAACTGAGAAAGGAGTCTGAGTGTCTGGGCTTGCGAGTGTCCTGGATAAAACCCAGGATCCAGGCCTTTAATGACCTCTTGAGCACAGCCATCAGCAGTGAGTCTGTCTGTGGAGGGAATGTTGACCGCATTGAGAGGTTCATGTACCTTGGCGGCAACATTCATATCTTTCATACTTCATAAGTCAGTAGACAGACTGGGAGAGCATAGGGGGTCATGAGGTTGCCGGAATGGGGTGTGTGGCACTCTTGATATCTTTGTAAGAGGACAAAGATCCAAGTCTTTAGAGTCCTGGTGCTCCCTGTTTTGCTCTATGGCTGTGAGACATGGACACTATCCTGTTACCTTAGACAATGACTGAACTCCTTTGGTACAGTGTCTCTTTGGAGAATCCTTGGGTACCACTGATTTACGTTTGTGTTGAACGAGTGGTTGTTCAGGGAGTCTTGAATGTGGCACATTACCTGCATTGTGATAGAGTGTCAGTTACGGCAATACGGCCATGTGACGTGATTCCCTTAAGGTGATCTGGCTCGCAGGATTTTCATTGCTGAGGGCTTGAGCGGCTGGACCAGGCCAAGGGGACGCCCACATAACGCCTGGATGCAGCAGATAGATGGCCACTTCCAGAGTGTGGGATCGGGACGCATTTCGGACTGAGGAGGGTTTCCAACCAGGATCCTGAGGTATTTCATCCTGTGTGGTTTCATAAGTTTTTATTTTAAAGATGTAAATATATTTAGTTGTTACTGTATATGTTTTATTTTAGGAATTTCATTTCTAGGTGTAAACGGAAAGTTGTAGGACTTTTTTTAAAATTTAGTATAAAATATCCCACCTTGTGATGTCATTCAGTTTTTACGCCAGTGGAAAACCGACACCCTGGAGTACCGTACTTTTGGTACTTTCCTGAAAAGCACCTTAAATCAGCCCTGGGCCTCTTTAAATAACTAGCACTGCCATAGCTATAGGATGACTGATGGCCAGAGCCGTGATTTGCGCAAGCTAGCAGCAGCGGGTAACCGTAGCGGCAGCGGGTAACCATAGCGGCAGCCCGTATGATGAGAATGGACAGAACAGCAAACAGATCCATGTCACAAAGAGATAAGAAGGTGAAAGATTACTTGTTAATATTTCACTTCAGAAAACAGAGTAAAACAGAGCTTTGGTGGGAATGAAACTTCACCCACCCAACCCAGTTATTCCTGAGAAGGAATCCTGCCCAGTTTGAGGCGACCATGAGTATCTGCCCATGCTTGCCCTGAGTTGTTGTTCCATTGGAAGTAGGGCAGAGGCATTTCACAACCCAGTTATTCCTGAGAAGGAAACCTGCCCAGTTTGAGGCGACCATGAGTATCTGCCCATGCTCGCCCTGAGATGTTGTTACAGGGAAAGTGAAGCACAGGTATGTGTGAAACATCTGCGACTTGGTGTGAAAAGGCCTTGTTGCTCCCTGTCTTGCTGTTTAGCTGTGAAACATGGACGCTATCCAGTGAAACGAAGACTGAACTCCTCTAGTACTGTGTCACTTCGCACTATCTGCAGCTGATGAACCTCAAAGTCACATCCTTAAAAAATAGGGAAAAATCCAGCAAATATCTGCCGCAGGACCTGAGAGATGCTTCTGGCCCTTCAGTTCATCCATGTACTGCTCACCAAAGCCTCAACAGAAATGGTCTCAGTGGAAGGGCGGCTGTCAAAAAGCCATTTTAAGGAAGGTAAACGGGGAGAAAAGGCTGACGTGTGCCAGGTTACACAGAGAATGGACTGACAAACATTGGCAACAGGACTTACAGAGCAATGAATCCAAATTTCAAATTTACGGTTCAAATCCTCATCAATATATACAGAGGAGATCCTGAGAGAGCTGTAACAGTGAGTGTCTACAGGCATCAATAAAACGTGATGGAGGCTCTGTGAAGGGATGTCCTTCAAGAAGCCAGGAGAACTATTCCTGAAGTCGACTTAAAGAAATGAGAAGAAAGCTTGCCTAAGACGGTCCAGGGTGTATTGACTTTAAAGCTCGTTAGAACTACACAAACTCTTTGTGTTATATACCTCTTTGTGTTATATACCATATGTGCATGTATCTTTGCACATGTTGCAATAAATCACTGTGCCTATTGTCCAATTTGCATAGTACATTTGAATTAGAATTTAGTGATCAGTGGTCATTGCTGACACACCACACCACAACAACGAAATGTGTTCTCTGCATTTAACCCATATGTGACATAGCAGGGGGCAGCTAATTTAGCTTTCACTTTTGCACTTCCCTAAAGAAATTAGGGATGGTTCAAGACTTACACCATGCTGCACATCTTTTATTTTATAATGAACCTTTCTTGTACTTGTCCATCAGTTTGACACTTGTTTAGTTTTATCTTTATCTTTCCATTTATAAAGTGACAGTAAAGGAAAACCTTTTTTTGCTCAGATTTTATTCATATGGTAGTGTGTTCTTTATACTTCTATATACTTTATACAGTTTTCTTAAAATTAGATTTAACAAATCTCGATATATCACACTATATTGAATCATGATGTGCATTATATCACCAGATTCTTGCCAATACACAGCCCTAGTCTTCATTGTATCTATCTGTATATTCTGTGTTTTTAGTATTTGTCATTATGCTTTATGTTCTCCTCCATATGTATAACTGCCAAATTACCAGGTAATACTTATCTCTTTATTAATGCATTGCTTACCGTGGAACATAAAGAGTGAAGCAGGTGTACATGTGACCCCACCTACAAAGTAGTTGATTCTTTGTTTCCTTACTGACTTCCAGAGAAAAATTGCATAGAAACAAGTTGCTACCTATGGGAGACGTCATAGTTGATTTATGAAGTGTGATTTATGAGATTTACTGTATGTCTTTCTGTGATTTATAAGAAGCTGTTGTCAAGCATCCACAGTACTGCTGAGTTTGCTGAGAAGGGTCGCACTAATGGAGTACACGATCAGAATCGAACCCGACGCCTCAGCTGATGACATTTACATTCAGCTGAAAAATGGAGGAAAGCTGTCTGAAGAGGTCAAGTTTAAAGAACAAAACACAGTGAGTATGATACAAAATATATCTGTACCTTGTAAGGAATGCTTTATTAAAGAATTTACAAAAGAATACTGATATATTTTTATTCTGTGGGTAATACTACCTTTTCCTTCCCAAAGATCCTTAACTTTGAGGATAAACCACAAGAAATCGTCATCGAACGGAAAGCATCTTTTATTAAAAGGCTGTTCACATCATTTTACTGCAAATACATTGAGGTGCAGAGCTCGGAGTCTGTCTTCTACTTTCCGGTCTTCAACAATATTTCCACCACAAAGGAGACCATAGCAGAGGGCTCAGGTATCCAGTGTGTCGCCGATTGCACAGAGGACTGAGGATGTGGTCATTTTATATATGAATGTGATGGACCCCCGAATGTTAATGGGCGTGATGGAGCCGCGAGTTCACTGTGTGAAGCGTGTAATGGGTGCATGTGCAAGTAAGATTTACACCAAAGATATCATATATGTTACGCGGCAAAGCAAGTAGTGTGTGCTTACCATGGTGAAGGGATGTCAGTAAGCACATGTTCTATTCTAGGAAAGCTGCCTTGGGAAGATGATGAGGAGGAGAGAGAAAATGGAATGGATCTGAAGAAAAATCTCCAAGGTAAGTGATCATTTTAAAAGCTTCAGTCACATTTGTGTTAGTATGACCCTCATTGTCAGGCTGCCATAGCTTACAGGATGTGACCAATCAGGTCTCAGTCAGCAGCTTAAACACCAAAAAAACGACATGAATATGTCAACTTTTTTTGCATGGAAATTTGATGGATCAAACATTTTCACAGCAAACACAATGCTACATTTTGGCAACTCACTGAGAAAACATTGCGTACTGATAGAAATTGTAGAACTGATGATAGGCACTAATATGAGTGACGGTGTGTTTTTCGTGTTTCTTTTGAGCAAAGAAGTGAAAAGAATAAGGCGAAGATACTGCATTCCTCCAGTTCTAAAGTAGCTTAAACGTTACAACATGTTTCAGATGGTACTTCAGGATAACAACAATTTATATTTTAATCACGGCCGCAACATCATCTATCATCAGTTAATTAGCCAGAAAGATAAATAAAACAGAGCCTATTATTTATTTTAGCTGGATTTTATTGGACATTTATTGTACACCGATAGACTTACGAATCAAGCAAAAAAAAAACTTTAAAAATTAAGCAAAAACCAACATAAACACAAGAAAGCAGATGAGATGCATGCAGCTCAATATGCCTGTTGTCATCAAGTAATAAGACAGGCTAGTATGGACGAGCAGATTGATAAAGATGAAGCAGTTCTTTCCATCTGAATGCTTTCATTTTGAGTCCAAATTCAGTGTTTTTTGCCTTCAAATTTAAATGTTTATATTACTATAAGGAGCAGGATACGAGCAGCAGGCAGGCAGTGCTGCCCATAGGTGGGGAGAAATCTCCTAGACACTAAAGAAAATGTAAAGATCCATCCACTGGCAAATTTACACCCCACATTTTTTATTTATCGTCGGGGTTGGACCAGCAGTGAATTTTGGCATCTGCGGTACCAAACTTATATCTAATCAAAATCGGATCAAAAAGAAAATCAGTGTCAGTCACTATAGTCTAGTGTTGTGTACGACTGAAAGGTTTTCTTCCTGTTCGATAAAACTGATCACATTTGTAAAAACTGACATCTTATTGTTGATCCTTTTTTTTAACGCATCCAAAAACTACATGAATCAATTTCTCAAATAAAAAAATGACGGATCACAACGATGAGAATTTGTCAGATTTGGTATGACAGCCTTCATAGACATAGACATCATTTTAGAATGATGTTTGTTTTTTGTGCATTGAATGACACTGTGTGGAATTTTATATGGCAAAGGTCAGATATGGCTCTTGATACTGATGGTTCTCCTTGTTTTTGAGTAAAATTCCTTTCACCTTCTAATGAATTTTAATATTTTTTCTAGACCTTGTTGGCTGGACAGCTCCTTGCAGTAAGTTTAAGCACTAACGGCTGTTGAAACACACCATAGTCTCTGTTTCTCAATAAAATCTTGCATGCACACAGGGCTGGACTGCCCATCTGGCTAACCCCAAATCTTACACATTCTTACATTGCTTTCTGTTGGTATAGCAGTATAACATCAAACTGGTAACAATGTGAAAATAATAGATCACCTTCAGTAGTAAAATGTTAGTCAGTTTATAATGCATGATGAATTGTTTTCTTTCTTTACCATGGCCAGTTGCCTGGCCTGTGAAGTATGTGTTTGATCTGTACATCATATTATGACCAGGCCATGTCATTTGTTAAGTGGAAGTTTGCTCAGTTATGATAAACCCATCTTCCTTTCAGAGATGACTGCCTCTCACATGTCACGGCCCAAACGTGGTTTCAGTAAGTATAATAAGACAGGCTAGTAGGGACGAGCAGATTGATACTGATGTAGCAGTCCTTACCATCTGAATGCTTTCATTTTCAGACAAAATTCAGTGTTTTTTACCTTCTAATTTAAATGTTTATACATTTTAATGAGCAGGATATGAGCAGATATCAGACAGTGCTGCCCATAAGACCCTCTCCCTCATGTCACTGGCCGAAGATGATTCCAGTAAGTCCTGTTAATTTCCATAAGATCATACAATAACTGTGATATTTTTGTGAACCTAAAGAACTGACCCATGATTGTTCCTGTAACTGAGGTCACATTTCCAGCTACACCTATGTAAATATTTGCTTCTTTGAAACAAGGTAGCTTATATCCCCAGTTATTTCACTGATTCAGGGAGAGCATTTACATGTTCCTCAACATTCTGCTGTGTTGTGAAAGCTTCTGTTTTTGGTGATTGACGTTATTTTATACAATTGTGGAATTTTGCTTATAACGGACAAACATTTTGGTCCACAGGGCCGCTTTCAGCTGTAGTTTTGTTCGCTATAACGGACATGCAGGCTCCGCCTACAAGGCGCGTGTCGTGCCGGTGATATCCAGCGTAGTTTTGTTCGCTATAACGGACATGCAGGCTCCGCCTACAAGGCGCGTGTCGTGCCGGTGATATCCAGCGTAGTTTTGTTCGCTATAACGGACATGCAGGCTCCGCCTACAAGGCGCGTGGCGTGCCGGTGATAACCAGCGCAGCTACGTAGTCGGGATTATTAATTGTCACGCATCTGGTCAGGTAAAGTTGGATTACTACATGTACAATATAATAATCTATAGCACAAGTGTGTCTGCTGGGTTGTGACATGAGCAAATGGTGTCCTGTAGTTGTATTCTGGGCAGACAGCAACTCTGGATATAACGGATTTTGGATTTAACGGACTGTTTTGCCAGGTCCCTTGAAGTCCGTTATGAATAGATTTTACTGTATATCACGCATCTGTTTGAAGGCTGTTATAACAAAAAAATGCATGAAGAGAATTGAGTCCAATCTTGTGTCTTAGGTGGGATATTTTGGGAGCTTTGTCCAGAGAAGTGGAAGAAATCTTTGGATAAAATGCAACGTAAGTGAGACTCCAGCTATAATCTTGAAATTCAGGGTGTGTTGGGATCTGTTCAGGACAGCTTTCTGAGTAACAGAAACAGCCCAAAATGTAATTTACCCAAAAGAGTGATCACAGTCTAACTATATAACTTACACCCAATCATGCATTCTTTGTGGCTTTATGAAATGTGAAAAATTGCATTGACTGTTCTGCCTAATCCTTGTAAACAGACAGACTATGTTTACCAGCAGTTCACCGTTTCAAATCATGTCTAATTGTCCATATGACTTTGCAGCTGCAATTCAGAAGACACATGATCGATTGAAGACTGTATCCCTGGATTTTTCACATATGAATATGGCCGTGAATCCTATGGAGCCTCCTCTGGTCGGAAGTCCAGGTTGATACTCTAGGATTTCCAACAATGATTGTTTATTTCATGAATTAATATTCATAAGCAGATGCGAGGGTGAACCAATCTGCCTGCAGTCCGTTAATGAATTTTAATATGTCCGGTATTTTCCTGCCTCACTTAGGTTTAAGTGAAAAGAATCCAACCATAACTCCCCGGTACACCTGGAAAGACACAGCATGGAACCTGATCAATGGTGTGATCCATTATCTTCTGTGAGTAGATGTGGCTACAGCTTTCCACACCACTGTACCTTCACACCACCCTGTAAAGTGCTTCTATGGATCTCATGGATGCAAACAGAATAGTACATCTTTAAAACCTGATTTATTTTTAATTTGGAATCACTGTCATTGACTGTTGTATTTGACATTGTATTTGAATGCGTAAACCAGGGGTCACCAACATGGTGCACCAGGATGCTCCTAAGCACCACATGAGTCGCCCGCAGACCTGTTCTCAAAACAGCACAACTCACCATTGAGCAGCGTCTAAAATTTTATTTTATCCTGTTGCTGTTCTTCTTTAATCACAAATGTCCCCACAATATGATAAAAACCTGTTATTTTGACCTTGTGGGGACATTTTTGGTCTCCACAAGGGGAAACTCAATTTTATAAAAGAATCTGTGACTGCAATCAAAAAAACAAAAATGCCACACAAAAAAAACATTGTATTAAGGTTAGGGTTAGGGTTAGGATTATGGTTAGGATTAGGGTTAGGGTTAGGGTTAGGGTTAGGATTAGGGTTAGGATTAGGGTTAGGGTTAGAGCTGGATTTGGGTTAAGGATGTCATAGTTGGGATTAGGGTTATGCCATAGAAATGGATATAGAAACCTAATCAGTGTGTGTGTGTGTGTGTGTGTGTGTGTGTGTGTGTGTGTGTGTGTGTGTGATTGGGAATGAGAGTGTGTGATGAACTGGCATCTTCTCCTAGGTGTCCCTTTGCTCAAAGCTCACTGTCACCCTGTATTATTAACAGTTATGACAGATGAATAAATTCTCATTTTCCCGTTCCACTCCTGTCCAATCACTGTACAACATGCCCTCTTCCACATTCCCCAGTGCACAGCTGGGTACTTTACTTGACCAGTCTGGGTCATCACAGTTGCAGAGTGGCTTCATGCTGGGAACATCAGGATTCACTGACCAGGGACAGAGTGACTCACTTTCTCCAGCTTGATTGCTTCCAGTCTTGCATTATCAAATGGTTCCATTTGGAACTGGTTTCATTGTTACTGTATATTTTATCTCATTTTATTTTTTCAGGATATTTGGACAGAAAATTTCCAAAGATGTTGAGTGAGTAATTCATACCATGCTTTATTTTGCTGGTTTGTATGTTTGCTTCTTGGTTTTGCATGTATGTATATTTTAACAAGGGTCAAGTTGGAATACATAACTCACTGAGTTTCGGCTAATCCCATGATGTGTGTTTGCATAGTCACAGAAAATATGTAGTGAAGTTTGCTTATTTTGAAGGACAAAAATTTTGGTTAATGGAGCAGATTTCCTCTCTTCACAGAAAGATCCACAAAAGTGGTCTTCCAAGCTTTGTGAAAGATGGTGACTTCATCCAGCTGCCAGCATACCTGTGGTTCGGCCCCCATAAACTTCTGATATTAATGAAAAATGTCATGTTTGTGTAAGTGCTGAGTTCACGAAGTATGCAAAGACTTCCAGAGAGTTCTAATCATACATAGTCAGTTACTGGGATGAGATTATAGATTATAGAGGTTATAGATATTATCTCAATAAAAATCTGTGTTTTTTGCATTTGTTTTGTCCCTTTAGGTTTGTTAAATGCCATAGTAACATTCTCTTTTGTTTGCTAAAGGACTATTCAGACTGTGCTAAGGAGATGCAATAATTTTGGCCGCAGATGGAGAAAGATTGATGACATCAAAAGAGTGTTTTTATTTGAAAGTAAAAAAGCAGGTAAGTCAGGTTTTACAGAAATTTATGTCATCATTTTCATAGTATTTAAAAATACTGCCACTTCAGAAGCAGAGAATGTGGATATTTTCTTTTATTACATTGACTTTAGCACAGAATACTACGACTCAGATGCAGCAAATTGGGAAGCTTATCCACCACACCAGGTACGAGTACCGTACTTTTAGTACTTCAAGAAAGTACCAAAAGTACAGCAATTCAAGGTGTTTGGTTTTCCACTGACATAAAAACTGGTACCAGGGCTAAATGACATCACAAAGGTGAGGCGGGGCATTTTATACCAAGTTCAAAAAATGATTATAGGGCTGGACCATATGCAATATTAATACCAGTATCGTATGTTATGCACATTTCAGTTTATAATTTACCTCTACTGCTTTTGCATAAGTACTGCATACAGTCTCCGAGACAATCATAATCATTTTCATCCTCGCTGTCTGAATCACTCCTGGATGGATTTGTGAGAAAATTCTGAACCCAGTTTTTGTTTTATAAACACCCCAATATTTATTACAACAAAATCATATTGCTAGTACAGCATGCTAAATGCTACATGCACAATCAACTTGTGGTCCTGTTATATTAAACAAAATACTTTCAAAATTTCTTTTCATGCCATCCTGATCTATGTCTTGTATCTGTTCTGACTGGATTGCAATTTTTTGTTTTACTTTGTTTATCATTGTTTTCTGAGTTTGTAGCTGTTTTCAGGATGGCATTTGTATTGTGTTACAGAGGCAGGCTATTTGCATAACCATTCAACAAAGAAAGTGTTAAAAATCCCACCCCAAAGTACCGAGCTACCAAAGAAGTACCCCTGCTGGT
This sequence comes from Brienomyrus brachyistius, assembly GCF_023856365.1. Taxonomy (NCBI): domain Eukaryota; kingdom Metazoa; phylum Chordata; class Actinopteri; order Osteoglossiformes; family Mormyridae; genus Brienomyrus; species Brienomyrus brachyistius. The sequence continues at coordinate 29,306,916 of NC_064539.1, forward strand.
TTGGTACTTTTGGTACTGGAACTTTTGGTAGTAGTACTTGACCAGAAGTCAGTGGAATACTAAAAGCACCAAAAGTACGGTCCTTGGTGTAGTGGAAAAGCACCCTTTGTGAACAGGTGATGGGATTCTGACAGAGTAGGAACAGGGTGGAGTAAAGAGATATTCACACAGTCACACGGACTTTCCTCATCTCCTCTGGAGTGGACATTGGGTCTGTGATCCTCATCCTGACCCTCTGCTGAAGGGTGTAGGGTCCTCACAGCCTAAGCACCTTTCTCCTTCTCCCAGTGTACATCTCTGAAAATTGGAAGGATGATGCTTTTTTTGGGAGCCAGTTTCTTAATGGATGTAACCCAGGAATGATAGAGAAGTGCACTGAAATCCCAGAGAAAATTCCAGGAATAACAGAAAAGTATTCTGACATCAAAGAACGTATCCAGGTGGGACCATTAAACAACTTCTGTCGAAATGTGATGCATTTTCAGTTCAACGGATCATGTTGATTGGTTATACTAGAATCAACATAAATTAATAGGTCAATCTCTTAACCAATTTTGTAGTTAAGGGAAAATTCTACATATTTATTACTATAATTGATATTTTTTGTCTTGTTTGCTTAGAATGGGAACATTTATATGGTTGATTATGAACTGCTTGATAATGTTAAAGAGGGCGTCATTCATGGACATCAGCAGTATCTCGCTGCACCAATCGTGCTTCTGCAGGAGACAGAGCAGGGACTGATGCCCATCGCCATCCAGGTCATGAAGGTTTATTCATATGTCTCCCCTTTGTTGTAATTGTCACGCCCCACATTCCTTTCCCCTCGTTCCCTCTGTTGTGTGGCTCTAATGAGCCAAACCTGTTACTCATTTAACCCTTCCGCTCCTTAAAGCCCTCATGTGGATCACCCCAGGTGCCTCTCGTCTGCTCCCTCTTCAGTGATGTATATAGGGCCTCCCTGTCTTGAGCTCCCCGGTCCAGTCATTGATATTACTGCCTGATTGTCCTCCCCAGCTTGCCCTGTGTTCGCTCCTGATTCTCCCTACCCTGTTTTGACCCCTTGTGGTCCATTTCCTTTGGCCTTGCCTGTTGTTTTTGTCTAAATAAAGCCCCTTTTGGTTTTCCCCATGTCTGCTTTCGTTTCCATCCTTCCCGAGACGTGACAGTAATACATTGAACAGTTGAGCAGATGTTCATTTTCTGCACTTCCACAGTTGAAACAAAAGCCTGATGAAAAGAATCCCATCTTCACTCCTAAGGACGATGAGGCCTGGCTGCTGGCAAAGATCTGGGTCCGTAACTGACTTTTACATCCATGAGCTGGTATCCCACCTTCTGAAGACACACCTGCTGGCTGAGATCTTCTTTTTCAGCATCTTCACATCGCTGCATGATCACCATCCAATCCTAAAGGTGCAGGTCTTTTTTCATAACTGGACAAAGAACATGGAACTATCTGGTAATGTAAGAGTTTAAGGACACTTCCCTCCTGTGTCATCCACAATCAGATCTTTGCTGTCACCGGACGATACACAATACCAATCAACGTAGCTGCCAGAAATACACTCATCAACGACACTGGCTTCTTTATGGAGGTTAGATGGACATTCTGTTTTGTATTAACATGAAAATAATCTGAAACATTTCCACCTTAATATGCAACAGATCATACCATGCAGCAAAACTGTTAAACTCAGTACATGTGACAGTCATACTGTCTCATTTCCCTCACAGTACACAGGCCTTGGCAAATACGCCCAGTGGGAGGTGTTAAAGCAAGCAGTCAGCCAACTGACATACAAGAGCCTCTGTCTGCCTGACAACTTGAAGAGCCGTGGAGTGCAGAATCTGAAGAACTACTACTACCGGGATGATGCCATGCAAATCTGGGATGCAATATCTGAGTAAGGAGCTTCCTATTTTTTGTTGATTGTCTGTCGTGATGGATCCAATCTGTCACCACTCTGCCAGGGGCCTTGGGGAGGACAGGCCACCTTTATTATTGTACATTAGCCAGATACTTTTTGGATTTGGCTTTTTGTAACTTGCTGTAAGCGTTAAAAGTATCATTACTTGTTGTAAATGCCATTAATATTATGTATGGTTGTTTCAGATTTCTTCAGAAGGTGGTTGATACATACTACAATGATGATAGTGAAATTAAAAAGGACAAAGAACTTCAGAACTTTTTGTACTATACTCACTCTTATGGACTTCAGGGAATAAAAGGTAACACTGTCAATAACTGAGATAAATGTCTCTTGATTATTTATTTAAGTAAAGCATGTATTTATATTATCAATCACAAAGAAAGCATCACTGGTGAGAAGTTTAAGCATTAAGGAAAGCCAAGAAAGATTTTTTTTATGCATTTTATTAGATTTCCCTGAAACTGTGGAAACTAAAGCAGAAACAGTGGAATACCTGAGCATGGTGATGTTTACCTGTTCGGCTCAGCACGCCGCCATGAACCACGGACAGGTGACATGGCTGATAACCACAATCACATCATCCATGCGTGATTAGATATTTATTGAAGCTGTAGCAAAATTTACCCACATTCTTTACCCTCCCTACAGTATGATACTTATGCTTGGATGCCAAACGGGCCCACAACAATGAGGCAGCCACCACCTATGTACACGGATGAGGTAGATGAGGAATACATCATGAATACTCTGCCTGATATGGAGACAACCCTGATGGCCATGTCTGTAGCCCGGTTCCTCAGTCAAGCTACTGAGGATTTTGTAAGTGCTTATCTGTTTGCTGGTACTGAACCTTTTCCAGTTATTCCTCGGTCCTTGTGTTCTTATCCCAAACTGATTCATTCTGCTCTCTTAACCTGTACTGGTAAGTGGCCTGATAATGGATGGATTGATTTGTTCTGTTTACTTTTCTGTGTGATAAAAGGATATTGAGTGAATTTCATGGTACTTTGTTGTAGAATCTTCTTTTCGAGCCTCAGTGTAAGAAAGTAAACAGCGTTGTTCCTCAGTTTTCCAATCTCAAGTAGGTCTGCTATTGAAAAACAATCTTAACATAACGTAAATTAGTAAGCCCTCCATGCTGCCCCCCACAGGTTGCCCTGGGAACTTATGCAGATGATGTATCCAACGATCCACGTCTGAGGGATGTGATCAAGAATTTCCAGGAAAAGCTGGATAAGGTTGGGGAACAAATTAAGAAGCGGTCAGAGAGTCAGAGTTTCCCGTATGAGTATCTGTTCCCTGGTGATATTGAAAACAGCGTTGCCATCTAAACGATGGGGGTACGACCCGGAATATAATGTCCGTCTTTATTTTTGTTTACTAACATTACTCAAATTACTGATTTGTAGCTGGTAGATATTATTACAGTCATGTTCCGCATAATGACATTTACTTATACTTTTAATCGTTATTCTACAGTGCAGGTGTGCTCATTCTACTTATAGTATAAAAATGTTTAGTAGCCTAGGTGTGTAATAGGCTATACTACCGTATCTAGGTTTGTGTAAGTACACTCTGATGTTCAAATTACGCATTTCTCAGAACGTGTCCCCGTCGCTACGTGACACATGACTGTAATTGAGAGTTGAAATTGAGCACATAGCTGGTGTTGGAATTTGTATCACCTAATCACATGTGGCAATGTAATCCTTGGGGCTTTGGTCTTCTCCTAATCTGTATTTAGTCTGCATCGTGCTGGATGTCCAAAAGGCTGTAGGCTGTCTTGGCTCCTATTCCTGATGTTGTGAACTCTTGAGGAATATGAAGAAGTGGGCAAAGACACATGTAGGACATGCCTGCCAGCTGTGGGGCTCAGATATATAGCAATAATCAGGGGGGCTTCATTCATTTTGATTCCTGTGTTCTTTACATAAATTTTGGATTTTGATATAGGAAGATAGGAAGTTCATACCTACAGTACAGAATCACTGAGATGGTTAAAGGACCCCCCCCCCCCCCCAAAAAAAAAATACATAAAAATCTTGGCTTCTCCCTATGGTCGTTTGTAATCATTCAGATGATCTCAGCATATAACAGCTGTTCCTAGAGCATTCCAGTGCTTGGAATTAAAACTGAAAGGCGATAATCAACTATGGCAAGGAGCTGCCAAAGATCTCAGGGATGAAGTTGTGGGCAGCCACAAGTTAGGAGCTGGATACAAAATTAAAGGCTTTATTAATGCCTAGGAACACAGAAAAATCCAAAACCAAGAAATGTAAAGTGTTTGGTATTACTAGGACCCTTCCGGGTCAGGCTGTCCCTCCTAACTGAATAGAAGAGCGAGCAGCAATCTGGACAGAGAGGCTACCAAGAGGGCAGTTATAGGAAGTTTTGGCAAAGAGTGGTCATTGTGTGCATGTGACGACAACATCACACATGCTCCACAAATGTGGCTTGTATGGGAGAGTTGCAAGGAAAAGGCCAGTCCTCAGCAAGGGTCACATTGAGTTTGGGTTGAGCTTTGCAAAAAGGCTGGCGGAAGGTCAATAGAGCTCCATTCAAAGAACACCATGCCTACAGTAAAGCATGGTGGTGGTAGCATTTTGTTATGGGGTGTTTCTCTGCAGCAGAGACAGGGGAATTTGTCAAATAGACCGAAATATGGATGAGGCAAAATGCTGAAGCACGAAGCGAAGTTGACCACACAGTGGCTGAAGGAGGAAATAATTTTATTAGTAACGCACTTTACATTTAAAATAAATCTCAAAGTGCCACAAAATTCATCCTAAAAAAAGCAAATAGACACATATTAAAACAACAATTAAAACAAGCAAGTAGATCAATAAACAAGAAACCTGCAGCCTGTAATATTAATTAAAATCCATAAGTTCTGTTAATAAGAACTGGGAAGTAGAAGACGATTTATATTTGTAGATCGTAGAGACCGTGTTCAGGTTAGGGGGGTAAGTAGTTCTTTTTAGTAAAGGGGGGGGCATTTCCATGGATGCATTGGTGAGTGATAAGGGAAACCTGGTATTCGATCCTTGCAGAAATAGGCCTAGTCAGAGCCCAGACTTACACCCTGTGGAAAATCTGTGGAATGACTTTAAGAGTGCAGTTCACCAGTGGGCACCATCCAATTTGACTGGGCTTGAACAGTTCTATAAAGAAGAGGGGACAAATATTGCACAGTCTACTGTACATGTGCAAAGTTGGTAGAGAAGTATCTCAACAGACTCATGGCTGTAATCAAAACAAAAGGTGGTTCCACAAAGTACTGTTACTGTGGGGTTAATCCTTTAACCATCTGAGTGATTTTTTTTTTCTTTTAAATTTTGTTTTTTGACTGTTACTATTACGTCTGTCACTTGGCTGTTATAAGTTGCATTGAGTAAATACAGCTGGGGGAAAAAACATTGTGTCTGTGGCTTCATTTCCTGTCTTTTTTACTATTTTGAAATTTAGGCACATTTGCCATATTTGCCACTGCATTTTGATGGTATTCACTTTCTAAAACAATTTATGTGTATTTTAATTTCTGATTATTCTCTCATCACTGAAGTCTAGGCTCCTTATGACCGTTATAGGATGCCAGGCATAGTCAGAACCGCAGGCTGCTGACACGTCCAGAACCCGTTTGTGACCCTTAGAATCCCAATTCCAAACCCGCTCAGGATGGAAAATGCTAATAAAAACAAAAGGGAGTGATTTGCAAATTCCATATTCACCCTGTAAAATATTAAAAACACTATAACTCATTATTTGATGTTTTACCATATAAATTTTATTGTTTTTTTGTAAATACAAAACTCATGTAAAATCTGATGACTGCAACGGGCTCCAACACAGTTACGGCAGTGGAGTGTTACCCCTGTGTAGCATCACCACATCTTCTCATGACACGTATTAAGCGTCTGGGCACTGAAGACAGCAGCTTAGCAAGCAGACTTTTTACCTGCAGTCTCTGTTTGCACAGCCATGCTCTGGTAATCCGGGCGGAATGTGGGTTGGCGTCGTCCTGCAGGGTGCGTCTGAAAAAGGATCTGGATGGCATCATATGTGGCTCCAAAACTGGTAGATATCTTTGTGCTTAAATGTTGCCCTCACAGATTAGCAAATTGCCCATGCAATGGGCACTGACACACCCCATACTGTGGCAGAGGCTGGCTTTGGACCTGAAGCTGATAATAGTCTTTAGCTTTTTCAAATGTTGTCCTCAAAACATAATTCCACTGTGCTAGTGTTAGTATCCATCTCAGATGAGGCCAATATGTGTTTGGCCTGATATGACCTATAGGGGTCCAACCTAGGTAACCCCATATGTGGTTGCCCTGCTAAAAACCTATATGGGTCCTACACAGGAAACACAAACCCATATGTGACCCAGATGACTAACACAAATGGGTCCCAATAGAATTTCCCAGTCTAAGCCCATGCCCAGTTAGAACCCATAAAGCCCTCTAATCTTTATGGGGCACACATGGACAAGCTGACCGGGTAAATAATCTCCCATCTGGTGAAGCAATCAAAAAATGATTTGAGGATTTCTGCAATGCTTTGGCGCCCTCTGCTGGGTTATTCCCTGTCATGTGCCCTGATATGCTCAATTATCTTAACGGTTCTAAAACTACAGTGTTTTGCAACGTTTTATGAGTGAAAAAGTTTCAAAGAGAATTATGTGTATTTGAAACACATACAGTGAACATAATGGACTTGGACACAAAAATTTGCGGAGAAGGAGAATTTAATAGGTAAAGAGGGTTTCAGTTTAATTGAAAGAAATTCCGTAGCAAGAATGACAACATTGATGCCAATAGAGCCAGAACACTGGCAGCTGGCTCCCCGCTAGCAGCAGCTCTGTAGTACAGAGGGTAATTGTGGACAAACTGTGTATCTGCATAAGGCCGGTTTTCCATAACGGTGTTGTCATAGCCGTAGCCAGGCCGTAAACCTCCCAGTGAGCCAAGGCCGTAGCCCAGGGCTGCTCCGCCCACCACGCCGGCCGCCGCCCCCACCGCTGCCCCCGCCGCCGCTCCGGCTGCCGCTCCTCCGGCCATCTTTAGCGCATTCCGGCCTCCCTGCTTCCAGGACGGGGGAGGGTGCTTGACAGCTCCCCCCAGACCACGCCCTTTGTCCCAGCTTCCACGTCCTGATTCCACACACGGGAACACTGTCACTGTGAGCAGCGTCAGCGCCAAAAGGGGGAGGAGCCAACGCTGGCCAATCATCTGCGGAGCTGCAGATGACGCAAAAGTCGACAGGTGAAGGAAGCTTTATTCAGCTGAGCTCAGTCCTTTCAAAACACAACAGGTATCTTTACCTGAAATTTTAGCATAACAGAAACGATTATTTCAAACCAGAAATACTTAGAATTATAGAAAGTTATAGACTTCTCTCCATGATGTCTAAAATATGACACCATTCAGCTAGACCATACAACAGCTGCATCTTCTTGCTCAGCAGTCAGACACAGACCATAACTTGCTTTGCCAGAACTGATACCCACTGCCTAAGCGGCATCTCATGTTCTCATCACTCAATCCCAGACAGAAAGGCTTCTTGTCGTCCCTGTCAACGTTTTCACAACAAACCGCGTTATGCACTCAGGCCCCCGTGAAGAGAGCGGCGAAGAACAAAAGAAAGCCTTTGTTCAGACGGGGTCCTACTGGATCCCTGTTGTACGTGTCACGGTGCGGTACGTGTCATGCTGTTTACTGTCGCATCTCCAGATCTAGAGGCATTGTTTTCAATGTCAACTTTGTAAGAAAAAAAAAACCTGCCATCATTCTTTTTCCCACTCCTTATATTTATTTTGTAGTGAACAGCAACAATAACAATGATTTCTTTTCCAAAATAAATATACTTGTCTATTCTACACTACACTCAGTGGGCTCCAACAAGCATTAAAGTAGGAACTGTAAATTGTATAAAAATACTGTCTAAATAAAACAAGAAAAGCAATATATAACACATATAGAATGTCTATATATGTCTATATATCTTCTGTATAATGTACATACAAAAACAATAGATATGATGAACTTTACTGATTCCACTGGGAAATTCTTATACATGCAGCAGGAAGGTGCATAAAATGCAGACAAGCAAACGTATAGAATGCAAGAGCAACACCCGCAGTGCAGAGAAGTAAAGATCTATGTTATATATGTGCTTAATAGGCAAATATAGTGTATGTATTAAATGTGATGAGTAATCATATTTTAGTTAAAACCATTAATAAAGCACTGAAACCATTTAAAACTAGTCGGTGTGAAACATGTCTGAACGCTGAGTGCGGACTTTACCTGACGAGGACTACAGAAGGATACAGAGCGTCTCTGTGCAGATGAAGACCAAGACTGCTTCTCTCTCCTGAGCTTTTCTGCTTACTGATGACCGCAGACAGCCTCACATCACTCACATCACAGCGGACAATCGCTGGCCACCTTCTGCTTTGAGACCCGCCCCGGAGGAAACAGATTTCCAATTGGTTTTGAATCGATAGCAAATGACATGCACTTTCATAAGACAGTTAGCCTTCTTGCAAATTTAAGGATAAGTTACTATGATGGGAAGTACTCTTCATATACTATATGTTCTGTCCACTTCCTCAACAAGCAGAATAGAAGTAAAATGTGTTTTAACGTTGATCTATTATGCTGCAAAATAACCAAGCAAAATCTAGACCTACAATTAAGTTTTGCAGTTATATTCCAAATATTTAATAATAATATTTAATATTATATTAATATTATAATATAAATATATTTACCTTTTTTCTGAAAGGTTCCTTATAATAAGGTTACCAGACCAAGCAGCAGAAATCATTTGATTTTAATAGTACTAGTAAGAGTCATTTTGAAATGGCCACATTGTATGTCGTTCAGAATAAATTTCACACAGCAGCAGGAGGCCAGCTGACAAAGGTAGTGCGTTATTGGCAGATCTACCATTTGTGTAAAAAAGGTCCATGTCACCTGTCTGGAAAATTAATTACACATAGCAGTTTGTGCTGAAGTCTCCTGCTTAATGTGACGTTAACCTCTGCCAGGTGCTCCTTTGCTTATCCATAAATCGAGATGAAGGGCTTGCAGTGTTTGTCTCAAATACCCCTGCATGGTGTCACGTCCCGATTGTTCTGATCCTCTTGTGTGCCGCACCCCCTCGCTTGCCTCGTGTGGAATCCTCGTGTCCCCAGCTGTGTCCTGTGATTACTATGGTGTATTTAAGTCTCTGTCCGAGTCTTCTTTCCCCAATCCAGTCATTAACGTCAGTAACGTCGTTTTACGTTTCCGATTCTGCTTATCCCACCCGACATTCCTGACTCCCATGCCTGTATCTCCGCTCCAGGCTTCGTGCAATGAGACACATGGTATCACCCAGCCAGAGCAGACTGGTGATAGACCACGAATGTTAGCTAAGAAGTCTACCAGAGAAGTGCGGCAGATCACTTGAGACCTGAACCTCACTAGCTGAACATCACCTACCTACCTCCTGACATCTAGTTTAATTTAGTTAATAGTTAGAGGGTGTTTAAACTTGGACTCCCAGAGGCTTTCGTCCCTGTCCTTTTATAAAAACAAAGATTTGAAATGTGGCGTGGCTGTAGGGACATGCAGACCACTGAGGGAGCTCCTCAGGAGCCCTGTTGAATGTTTATAGATTCTGGCAGCTCTCCTCCTCACCAAAATAATTAAAAGAGAGTAAAAAAAAAAAAGAAAAATTGCAGGTGATGGTATTTTTGGGTGAATGGTCGACTTGCTGTGATTTTCCGTACTGTAGTCTTTAGCCCAGTGGTTTCCCAACCCGGTCCTTAAGGACCCACAGAGAGTCCATGTTTATTCTCCCTTCCAGCTCCATGCCAGATAATCCACAATTTTCCTCCCACGTTTTGCAGAAAACCGTGGACTGTCTGCGGATCCCTGAGGGCCGGATGGGGAAACGCTGCTTTAGACACATACAAGGTCATGCTAGCTATGTATGTGCTTTGCATGTGGATGGGACAGAGATTACTGCGCTGTTCATTCGCATTCATATAAATCCTGCTGATTTTATTGGTTCACAGTACATATTGCTTTTTCGAGACCTGATTTCATTAGACATATACAGAAAAGCACATAACTCACCCAGCAACACATGACAAATAATTGCTTTTTTCCCTCTGAAATTCAGAGTTAAGGGAATATTTACAACGAAGCTTCCTTGTCATCAAACGTATCCGGGATTCACAACCTTTATGCAGAATCACACTGTGAGATTGACTCAGAAAGAGATACAACGAAGTATATTTCTTAAAAATATGTGGTAAAGTGTCACTGTATGTGGAGAGCAAAGGGAGACACAAAGAACTCCTCAGAAATGCTTGAATACTGGTGAAGATGGAGGCAAACGAGCAAAAAAAGCAACCAAAGTGTGCAGCCTTGTGATAGTGAGACACTGGGAGAGTGTGGATGTTTTGGGGCTGCAAAGGTTTTGGGGCAAACCTGTAATCCATTGGCAAGCATGTGAAGTTTGAGCTTAGAGAAGGAAACCAGGGGCAAATGCTCCAGCTCTCTGGGGTTTTGCCATTTCTGAGCAACGGCACCATGGGGATAATCTTCAGCCCCCTGAACAGCATGAATGATCCCAAAAGCACAGAAACCAGGAGTCCCATAAGCTATTACAGGAGCTTTTCCTCTCGGCCGGGAACTCTTGTAGTTCCTGGCTACTTCCGTGTGTCCCTTTCCTACCGCACAACAGGAACTGGGACCTTTATCCCAAACACGAAATTTCATAGGAAACTACACGGCCACCGGCAAAATAACTGAGGACGAAGAATCCGTTTTGTTCGTTACTGGGGGAATCGATTGCGCGATCTAAAAAAACAGCACAAATCACTTCGAAATGGCGAATTTCATTTATAGGGCCCAAGACGTGTTTATGATTCATTATTAAATCTGGCCAGCAGACCCACATTTCCCACAGAATAAAAAACAATGCAACATTATTCCGCTAATAAGCATTGGCAAGTTTCATCGACACCGGCGATGTTAGACAGAAGTATATGGGTTGTCAACTGAATTTTCCAATGCAGAAATATGGAGACGCAAGCAAAAGGGTGTTCATTAATGGATTTAATGTGACTGAGATACAAAAATAATTCCATCTGCTCAATTTTTTGCTGTGCTACTCTCTTTTCCACCCACTAATTAATAGCCCCAGTGCTTGTGGTCAACCAATCAGCAAGGTAAATTGTTATAAGCCCTACCTAGTAGTTCCTGGTCAAGCAAAAAGTAGCTACTCTGGACTAGGGACTACAATTGGGCCGAGTTCCTGAAAAAAGTTCCTGTGGTGGGAAAGTTCCTTATATCTTTTTGCATCGACAACAAAACTAGTCGGTGGAGTGGAGAACCCCTGGGGGATAAAAGGACAGTCCTGGTTGAAGGTGCAAAGACACAAACGCTGTGCTGTCAAATGGGTTCCTACAGCTGTGTACTCCCTGTGCTGAATCTCCACCCTTTCATACACTGACACACACACACACACATGTAGGTTTGCCTGAGCAGAGCCCCCTTCCACATAGCACAGCACAGCACAGCACAGGCACGCCATCCCGTTCACTACACATCTACTCTGACATTTCCCTAGGGACACGTCTCTCATACTATTTGTAAGAAAAAAGCTTTACAAATTGTGCTTGCCTGAAAAAAAAATGCAAATTGAAAAGCAATTTAGGCACTTCATCAGGAACAGGAAAGCGAGCTGATTCAGAGATCCTAACACGCCATGGTAAAGACGGACACTGGAGAGCGTCTCTATCCTCCTACTGCAGGATTCTCTAACCTGATATAAATCTGCATCTTCTCCCCAGAACCTCCCTCTCTTCTTCCTCTCTCAATTTGGTGATGAAACTCTGCAGGACTGGCATGTCAAACGTTACGTATTACACCCTAGAGGTGAAAGTAGGTATTACATGGTCTGTACATTTAAAGCCTTTTGCCCACACAGTTTGACTGGGTTTGACCCTCCACGATTGCCGTAGCAACAAGACAGCAGAGGAGCTCATTGATCAGTAGCTCAGTGTCGGAAGCTCGGCTGGAGGAAGGTTCCATGCAGCTGTGTGTCCGAGCAACGCGTGTGAGCTGGACTGCGGTCTCATTTGTGGGAAAGCACGTGGCATTTTCGAAATCTCACAATTACATGACAAGTTTCCTTGGAGTTACAGTCATGGGTGGATATTGAAATTGTAGGTTTCCCTTCCAGTAGATATAGTACGGAAAATGCTGAAATAAGGAAGCAGGAGCCCAGCAATGAAGCAAGTAGATGAATGTAAGAAGAATAAATTAATTATGTCAACATGGAGAGACTTCCTGCCCTTCCTCCTGAAGTAAGGTGCCTTGCATCACACCATAGTCTTCCTTAGAGACTACCAACCCCCATGCTCACTTAGACACGCTGATGCCGTCTTTTTTTCGAAAATGGCCAGCGTTAACTGACTCCGATCTCCTGCAGATCCACGTGTGCTTGCGATGTACATTTCGAGTTGCTTGGCAACCCTGCATCACATGCGTGAAGGGCCGTCTGGCAGCAGCTGCAGCTGCTTCTCGATCAGGCAGCGGAGAGACGAATACCTAAAGCAGGCAGAGAGATTAGAGCTCAACATGATGGGTGTCCATGGCATCATTTAAAGTGCCTGACCAGCGCTCACCGGAGACCAAAACCAACAGTCAATGAGTGATAAACAGAAAGACTTGTGCTCTTATGCCATTAATGTGACTGAAATGTGGAAAAAGCCTGAAGCCACATTCATTTTGTTACACCAGCATGAAGAAATCCTCTCCCATCACAGACACCGAGTACCTGCTCCTGAGTTTCTGCACCTCCCTGTCTTCTTCCTCTTTCAGTTTGGTGATGAAACTCTGCAGGACTGGCATCTCGAACTTGATGTACTGAGCCACCTGGAGGTGCAGGTAGGTATTGCATAGTGCGTAAATTTACAGTCCCCAAGCAGCTGTTCTCTTTCGTTTTTGATACCTTTTATGAATCTTTTTTTAAAGTTTCCACTTAGCATTTGAGCTAAAAACATTCATTTATGCTAAAATGTTTGACAGAAACACAGTTCAAATTATTTACAGACCGTCCCCGACTTGCAATTGGGTTCTGATCGGACAGACAGATTGTATGACGAAATGGGCATATGTCAGGAATAATCAAATCATACTGGTTTTTAGGTCTAAAAATAAGACTGGGAGATGTCTGTGGAGCTGGGATGGCCGCACTGCCAAACAGTAAAGTACTTTCCCACAGAAAATATGGCACAGTTAATGCACACTAGGTATTGTAGGTACTGCTGCCTGAATTTAATTTTTACATGCATTTACTAATTTTTTTTAAAACCTCAGTTGTATGTGTGAGTTTTCATACGTTTCATCGGTTGTAAGCCGGTTGTAAGACAGTCTGCATTTGTACCAGTACTACGATGACAATAGCAAAGAGCTGGTTGGGGACCTGGTGGTCCTGGGTGTCTGATGACGTTTAATGTCTTACGTCGTAGGGGACCTCCTCTCCCAGGTCCTTCTCCATGAGGAAGATCTTGCTGACCAGCTCACACGGTCCTTGGAGCACACGCACCACCAGGGGGTGGTCGGTGTGTTTCAGCCGCACGCGCTCTGTAACGCGTGTGCACACGCGTGCGTAAACATGCACAGATGCAGCAGAGTCAAACAAGCGCGGAAAACGTTTTTGAAACTGACTGTCAATGATTAACTGCACAAGACGTTCCAGGAGGTTAGGGTGATACATACAATGGAAAAGTTGTGTTTCTATATAAGGAATGTCTATAGAAATGGCTACAATTACCCATGTTCCTGTAAGCAAGGTAAGAGAACAGACCGTAGCAAAGAAAAGCACAATGACTGGAATGTATGTGAGCGGAGCTCATAGCTCGTCTCATTGTAGAAATTAGAGCATAGAGTCTTCTTTCCATTGACACTGTCTGTGATCAGGCCTCTTGCATCACTCTGCTTCTCTTTTGCAAAAGAAATACATCCCGTCACTCTAGAACCAGGTTTCCTGTTGAAATTTCTATGACAGATCCGCATCTCCTACTGTACGTGCAGACAAGGAGCATAGATACTAATTGCGCACGACTTGTCTCTGTAAGTGTAGGCAGACGCTGAGGCGGCGGGACGCACCTCCGCTGGTGTGCACCAGGTACAGCGCGAAGTCGTCCGGGCTGTTCTCAATCTTGAACTTGTTGAGCAGCACGCGCAGAACCTGCTGCGTGGTCATGCAGCTGTTGATGCGGACGTTGGTGACGGAGCCGTAGGCGGGAGTGAAAACTGCCGTCTGCCCCGAGGGGATGGTAGAGGGGGGCGGGAGAGTGGGGGGGGTGCAGGACAAAGGAGGGAGCAGACATAGGAAGTACATCCACACAAGAAAAGGACTGTAACGACTAACTGCAAGTATCCCTGGATAATGGGCTGTTGATTTACAGGGAGGAGTGATTTTTGGGGCAAAGTCTGGTGACACCAAGAACCTAAAATATACCTTTGAATGCCTGAACCGGGCACCTGCTGAACCAACAGCCATCTGGCTGAACCTTATGCAACTTTTGTAACTGGCTTCTTTAAATTGTCACATTGTATGAATTTTGCTTATAAAACACAAAATAAAATGTGTTTATTTTTGGAATAGGATAGGGAAGCCAACCTTGTGGTTGTAGTAGTGGCCATTGATTGAGAATCGGTGGCGCCTGATTCGTCGCTGGTCGCTAGGCGACCTTCTGGCGCCCCGCCTCCAAACCCCCGCATCACTCTTTGTCCTTTGGAGCTGTGGAGAATCTTCTTCCCCCTCACCTGTATCTTTGGGAATCTGGTCTGGGTTGACATTAACAGAAAGACTGAATTAAAATGCTTTATTTTTTAATTTTTATGAAAATTAAAACTGACCTTCAGATTTCAGCATTACATACGTATTTTGTGTAATTCATCATCCTGTTCTGGAGTCTCATCTGTCTCTTTGCTGTTTGTCATAATGCCGTCTTGCGATTGGTCCTTTGGGTCTGTCACTTCCTCTGTGGGCGGGGCTTGCTGTGCGGCATCATCACTGGGGAAGGCATATCATTAAACAGACTACAAAAATGGAGACACAGAACCTTTGTTTACATGCAATTTTTATAGAACACATTAAAATTTATAATTTATTTTGCACACTTTAAAATGTTACATAATTCTATGTTACTACAAAATGACGTCAATATTACTACAAATATCAAATGATGGAAATGTTTCATGCGTTCTGCTCTTTCCTCTGAGCATCCTGGATAAGAATTCTTTGAAAATATGTTCATCAGTGGACAGATATTTTGATTATTATAATCCTTACACTAATAACTATTTTATGCTCATTGTCCCTTTCATTCCCCTAAAGGGCATTAAGAATGTCCTTATAAGCCTGTGTCATACGTCCTAAGCGGCCTCGACATTCCATTGACTTCTGACCTCTGTGTGTCAAGACTACAGCCGGAATGCCAGGAGGTGGAGGAGGGCGGCGGTCTGATTGGCTCCTTGTCATCCTGCATCTGCAGTCTGATTGGCCGCCGTAGACCCCAGAAAACATTAAGCAGACCTTCCACAATCAGCTCCCCCTCCTCCTGTGTAAAAGAGAAGATGCGATTTGTGATAAAGCAGAAATGCTGCGCAGATGCCTTCACCGCCTTGAGCGTGCAGGAATTCATTTTCAGATTTTACTCTAACACTGTTTCACAGACAGAAGGGTCAGATATAACCCCCCAGCCCTGTAGACTTGACACAATGACTAAAAAAAGATAATTTCTTTGACTTATTGATTGAACCATACTGTAAAACAGCTGCATGAGATATGAAAAGGAGTCACTGCAGGAAGAGAAAATGTTCAAACGTCTAGGTAGCTTACTGTGTTACCACACACAGACACACCAAGTAACAAATACACTCATGCGTGATACCAATTATAAGGTCCTGTGGTCACTGTTAATACCAATTATCATGCTCTGTGGTCACCATTAACAATTAAACAGAAGCTGGGAGGTGTCATGGAGCAGTGCCATAATTTCACAGACGTGGAAGGACTGGAAAGCGGAGAGGGACAGGGAGACGGAGCAAGACAGAGGCAAACGTTGCATGATGTCTTACGCTGTAATAAGGCAGAGCAGCACAATGCAAGGCCGTCACTGGTCGTGGTACTGCTTACCTCTCTGTGTCTGAGCTGTACGTTCTGCCCCTGGTTGTATAAATTGTACGTCCTGAGATGTGAGAGCAGCATCTCCCTAAAAAGCAAACAACAGTGCATCATAGAGTCTTAAAGGCTGCTATTGGCTCAGTTTGACGTTTGTTTAGATGGTCCTGACGGTGAATTAGCATAGGTGCTGTGGACACCATGACTTTGCCAGCTGACGGTTGGGTTGGCTTACTTGCTAACAAACTTGTTCTCTCCAAACTCAACACAGGCTTCTCCATCATCCATATCGGCTCAGGCAAGGCAACATGGGGGGGCTGGGGAGGGATCAGGGGCAGGTTATTGCTAAACAGCTATTACAGGCCCAGCAACCCAAAACCAGGGAAATACACAGAAACACGGAGGAGAGCATTGACACAGGACCGGTGTCCCAGGCACTGGACCAAAGCATTCAATGACCGGGCGAGATCCCAACACGCCCTATTAGCAGAGCAAAAGCAGAACATCCAGACCAAAACGGATGCTGAACAGACCGAGTCGCAAAATGACGAGCAGAAGCCACGTTACCAGGAAGAGCCAGGGAAGAAAAGCCGCAATAAGTCAGGCAGACAGTGCTGCCGTCGCAGTTCTTACTGCACAAATGGCAAATCCTGGCACTAGGCGGGGAGCAGCTTGAGACAAAAGATTATCAGGCTACTGTAAGCAAAACTGCCAAAAAAAGAAGCTGAAGAGTAGCTTTTGAAGTCAGAGCCAATATAGACCATTTCTCTCAATACACACTGTATTGGGGATGCATTTACTTGGCTTTGATGGAGAGTCCAGCACTGGTTGCACTTCACTATTCCAACCTGCTGTTCCTCTTGCAGATGCCCACATAGAAAGCAGACAGCTTCCTCCCATCAACTGCAGCTTCACCATCAGAAGCGCCTAATTTAACAGTGGTGTATAAAAACTACACACTAGTCTTTGAACCACCTAACATATCTGAGTACCATCACACTCCATCTCTTTCCAAAACCAAAAGTGCGGCGAAATAAAATGTTACCGTATACAGTATATATTTTAAAGAGCAACATACATTCAAACAGTAAAAGATTTCAGTAATACTCCGCCCCACACAACTGCTCTCAAAATCCTAAATAAGGACGTATTCGATTTTTTGTCTTGGCGACCGCCACAACTTTACTAGGAGACGACAGAAGCCACACCCACCAAAGCAGACTGAGGCCCCAGTGTGCAAATGCTATGAAATATTAAAAACTAATCGAATCACAATGCAAAGCTGCATGATTAATATTTTAGTGGTTGCGGGAAATCTAGGGCAACCAACAATCCAGACAGACCAGTGTTTGACCTTTTATGACTAGAGCAACCTACTGTTCAAGAGGACTCAATTCAGCTGTTATATAAACAATACAGATGTAATATAATTACAAACTATGCATCAGTTATAAATTCAGTGGTATATGTTTCTTTGGGTAAGCTGAAAACTGAGAAGTGCCCAGTACTCCCCTTGTTATTCATACTAGCAGATACTGAGAAGTGTCCAGTACTCCCCTTGGTATTCAGTACTAGCAGATACTGAGAAGTGCCAGTACTCCCCTTGGTATTCAGTACTATCAGATACTGAGAAGTGTCCAGTACTCCCCTTGGTATTCAGTACTAGCAGATACTGAGAAGTGTCCAGTACTCCCCTTGCTATTCAGTACTAGCAGATACTGAGAAGTGCCAGTACTCCCCTTGGTATTCAGTACTATCAGATACTGAGAAGTGTCCAGTACTCCCCTTGCTATTCAGTACTAGCAGATACTGAGAAGTGCCAGTACTCCCCTTGGTATTCATACTAGCAGATACTGAGAAGTGCCAGTACTCCCCTTGGTATTTAGTACTAGCAGATACTGAGAAGTGCCCAGTACTCCCCTTGGTATTCAGTACTAGCAGATACTGAGAAGTGCCGGTACTTTGAAGACGAAAAAAAGACGTGCTGGTACTGGCCCACTTCAAGCACTGTCCATTTATCTACCATAACCACATATACAGTACAAGGTGGCTATGAGCCCAGGGCTATCCCAGAATGCACAGGGCAGGAGACATCCTGGATAGGAGTCCATCAAGAGACGGTGGGGTTCAAGCCGTAACCAAGTACCAGTAAAAACTAAGAAGGACAAAATATAATTAGTATTTTAAGAAAAAATGGAAAGGGAATGTTTCCCTGGGTCATAAAAAAGCTACCAAAGAAGCAGGGAGCTGCTTCACCATTTGGAGAAGAGCAGGAGGCTGAGGCGATCCCGCTGGAAGCTTTTATTTGGTGCTGGCTACACGCCTGTGTGCTTCAGCTAGAGAGTCTTCATCAGGGCATCAATTAATTAGCTGCTTTTTTTGCTACTAAGCTTCCAAAAATGTCTGTAAATGGACTCATCAGCGTGGGTCAAACCTTCAGTCAACAGCCCGACTAAACCTGATTAATTCTGGGGTTGGCTGGAAGTGAGGAGGGGCTGGACACCCCCAAGACTAATGATGTGGATCAGGTCTGGCTCCATATGGAGCTCGGTAGTATGGAAAAGGCTGATACACCCCCCCCCCCATGACTGTGACAGGCCCCTGGGCTCTGTGATCTTTTATAACTGGATCTGGTGACACGGTTCCACTTCCAAAAAAAGCCTAATTAGACACGGTCTCAGTCTGCTTCTGTTCACAAAGGGAGTCTGCGGCCAGGCCTCCACACACATGTGGGGCAAATGGATCAATTCTGGGCTACAGAAATCTTGGCAAGGAGCCACTCTGTCCCACACAAACAGACATATGCCAGTGCAGGCCAGCCGCAAAGATACACCCTTTAGAACTATATCATAATATCAGGCCGCTATAAAATTCAGTGCGCGACTTAAAAAAAAAAATGTGACAAAAGCAATGAAATATTTATGAAGTGTATCTGCGTGTGTGAGTACGAGACGCGCAAATCAAACTAGCAGTAGAGCTTTTTCATTCTTTTTTTTTATTTTCATTTCAGCAGAAACTACAGGTCCTGGCAGAGTTTGCTAGGCACTGCTGCAGAAACAGACCTTCCTGCAGCTCCATCCCAGCAGCTAAATAAAGCAGCATCGTCACAGAGAGCATTGTGGACCAGGCAGACGATTAATCAAGAGGCTTCCCAAACCTCCAAGACCTACCTAATTATTATTATTGTGCTATCTCAGTCACTATTCATCAAACTACTTGCTCATGGGCTCTCTTCTTTGGCTGCTGGAAAGCGCTAAGCTCTTGGTCCAGAACTGGCCACAGAATGCGTTCCTTGTCACTCTTTCCCACATGTTCTTTGTCTCCCCACATCTTTCGCTCAAAATTCCTCCTCCTTCTTCTATCAACACTGTGGCTCCCTTTGTCGCTCTCTGTTTACTTGGTGGTCACTAGTGTACTGGACGGTTAACGTGGTTTACATTTTAATTATACAGCTGGATACTTTGCTGGGGCGATAGGAGCCGCTCGTATCCATATAAATTCCTCTTTCGCGCGCCCATACCCTGCTTCTCCTTTTGCCCTTTTCCCTTCAACCACTTCTTTATCGAGTTCACTCCCTCGTCAGGATCATTTTACAGGAAGCTGTAAATCTTCCTTTAAGTTGAATTATTCTGGCCCACTCCCCCCAACGAACTACCACCTTTTCACCCTCGAAAACGTGATAAACAGGTGGCGTGGTTAATCCGTGCACCTATTGTCGCCATCGTCAGAATGCAGGTTCTAAAAACAGGGCCAGATCAGGCACCAAATATAGCGTGCAGTGCTAGGAATAAGGCAGTAGGTCCCCTCATGCTGTGTAACACAGCAGCCTCTCAGCATCACGCTCAGAAGCGCTGCAGAAAAGGGCCCCCGCGCGCGTTTGCCAGCCCCAACCGCGAGCCGGTGATAGCAAGTTAACAACCAGACGTCTCAGATGCACAGGCAGAAATTAACAACTTAACATAAAATTATAAGTCGCTTCCTCGTCAGTCAAAATCGCCTTAATTACTTGTCACAAACATATCTTCATTTATTTGTGCAAATCAGAGCTGGCTGCACGTGGAATCTGGAAATATAACAGAAAACTACCAAATACATGTATGCGAATAAGGTCTTAAGACAGTCCAAGGTGTGTAGCCTACATACATGCTCTGTATCAAACATACAATTTGCATTTAGTCTTTTTTCCCCCACTGCAATTGTGGGTTTTACTAATCCTGGCGTTTAACTCGTGTGTGTGATTTTTGGAATTATTTTATCTTTTGTGTTTTTAATCACTGCTATTCCCAACGGTCGTGCCCGCATGTCATTGACGTGGGCAAAACCCACAAAATGACGCGCAGTCACAACTACAAGGTTGTCGGATAAAAGCATCGATCGTACGGGTCCGGCAATGAATTTGGTATCCTAAAATAGCGACCCACTTAGTGTTCCTTCGGTATGAACACGCCCGTCAAGAATGTTAAAACGAAGCGGTTGCATTCGCTGCTCCTTCTTGCCCAGTACTTTACATCGTTGATAATCCCCGTTTTGCATCTGACACTTTGTTCCGTGCGTGGCTCCGTGTCGCTGAAAGAAGCGATCCGAAACGGACCAGATAAAGGGCAAATGCTTTAACTTACCCTGGATTAGGATCGGTTCTTCTCTACCGTTTCGCGTAGCGTGTTTTAATGGGTCGGATACGATCCGCTAAGTTCGGTTCGGCAGATGGGCTTTGCTGTGTGGTTAAGGAGCGCCGCTCCCCTGCTTATCGTCCTTAATACATGATCGTCCAATCGGGTGTCGCCTCACGCCCCTTCGTGCCACCACCCGTCAGGAGCGGCACGCGACGAAAGCCGCACTTCGCAGCTCCCCCCCCAGTCAAAGCGCAAAAGGTCTATTGACTTCCTGCGACGCCACTACGAGAAACTATGAGACTCTACAAGCCCCCTACTGATCTGTGAAAGAGAGACAAGTCCTCCGACAGAGGAAACCATAAAGACAAAAGGCACGAAGCAATCAGCATCCTTTATTTAAATAGATTTGAGGAAGAGATATTATTGGATTTTATTAGTGTGCAGGACGTCTATTCCAAGAATTTATATCAGTGTATTTTAATATACATTTATACTGCACGGGTATAGCCTATAAACATTTGTCTTAAAACATCTTTTCTCTCTTTTTACAATTATTAACATCAAAAGGAAAACAATGTTAGAAAAATATTCTGACAATTGTAGTTGAAAATAACAATATTCGCTCACCAGGTCTAAGAATTCGTCTTAAATAATGTAACATAATAGTGCACCTTTGGAAGATTTAAGATTGACTGCATTTTTACTTTACCAACATTGTCCGTAAGCATAAGAATAATAAAACACTAAACAAAATCAAATATTTCATTGTAATATACATATACACACCTGGCCATGTATATTACTGGACATCTTTCCCTTCAAAAAACTGAAGAGATTTTTTTTTCTTTTGCGATTTCATTATAAAAACATTTCATTGCGGTATATTGTCACTACAGGTTGAATAGCCATAAATCAGATGTAAAACAGTGCACAAGATTAATAGCGGTATTCCAGTGTCCTTCTAATCAAATAGAAACGACCAGACTGATACAAGTCCAGTTAGAGAAGCGGTCTGCGTGTGGGTTTGACAAGATTATTGCTGATTAATACCAGCAAATGAGACCGTCGTCTCGGGTCTTTGGAAAACCTTCACACACTCCTGCTGCTTCCATCGGTCTGGTTTTACTGGCCGGATCCTGTCCGCACGGCAGGATTATCCGGATCATGCAGGGATCCCTGCCGACGCCACTCCACCGTAGCGGAAAGTGAATGACCGGTTCAGCCTTGAACGATCGGGTGTCCGCTCTCGGCCCGCACGACACGGTCTGATCCTCTACTCACACATGGTAGACTAAGGTCACTTAATTGTCCCTCCCGCTCCCCGACTCCAACCGTACATCCCAGTAACATTCGCATGCTTAACATACTGTCTAAAGGAACTGGGGGTCCAGACATGGCCGAAACGCAACTTACAAGATTACTAAAAATAAAATGCCGAATATATCGGGACCACGCAGGCGCTGCTCTCTAACTGGGTCTTTGGAAGTCAGAGAACTCGTCCTTTTATATAGAAAAAATATAACCTGCCAATGCCTTTGCAAGCATAAAATAGCGTACAAAATATAACGGGACGAGGACTATTTTGGCACCTCAAAAGCTGGGCATGGTGCTCAAAGCAGGTTTCTAGATCTGCCTTTAATGTCAGAGCCACCGCGGAGACTGTCAGATCATTAATAACGTCCCTGCCGAATACTCAAGCAAACCATAAGCTTTTCATGTGCAATAATGACTCTTAGGTTTCAACGTTAGAAATACCCCGCAGACAGCAGCGCCACGTTAATGGTACAGTACGTTGACAGATCAGAAACTAAAAATTAATTTCAACAGCACGAGGACCAGGTTTTCCCCGTACAAGACTAATGTCGTCAGTACGATATGCAAATAACTTATTTTATCGCAGTTTTAAGTTCATGAGAATTTCTATCCATGAATAAACTATAGCCAGCAAACGGACTTTAACTCCTAATGTTGGCAGCCGGACACACTGAAAGAAATAAAACGTGAAAAATACTGCTGGCTATTAAATATCATAGCACGGAGCGTAAAAGAAAAATGGCGCTTTGTCTCAGTGTAAGGCGAGGCCGCCTCCTTATCGCCCCGCATACTTTTACGCGTTAATGCTCGCGTGTGAATTCACAAATACCGTTTCTTGATTTCACGAATGAGCCCACACCCTGATCGTGGATCAGGTAGCATAAGTCGGAATAATAGGGCAAGGCGACCTGATCCTCAACAGAGTGTCAAATGTTATCCAAGTGTTTGCCTGCTTCTCTGCATAAATTGTTTTTTGTTCATTGGCTGCACTCTCAGTGGGTCGTTTTTATCCCGACCTGGTTGTGTAAACTTAAAGTTATAACCTGTTTTCATCATCAGTTGTACTGATGATCTGTAATCGGTTCGGTCCAGAAAAACCTGCAGCAACAGTAGACTGACCCAATAGGCTCCCCGGTTCCGAATGGAACCCATCAACAGCAGCACCAAGTGCATTTTAAGTCTGCAAACTCAACACAAAAAAATGGAAGTTTAGAAATGGAATGTTCTAGTCCTCTGCATCTTGCATAACCTCTATCCATGGCCACCTGCTATACTTCGCTCTCAGCCCCTGGGTCCTCGTCTGGGCCGCCCTCAGCCCCTCTGGCCCTGGCCCGCCTCCCGCAGCCCGACCGGCTCATTCCCTGGGGGTAGCCGGCAAAGGTGGGGCTGACGGGCAGGTACTGGAAGATGCGGTGGCGTCGCAGGAAGTCCATGCCGAATGGCAGGTCGTAGGAGCGCATGCCCTCCAGCTCGGCAGCGCTGTAGTGTACGCCTCGCTTCAGCCGGCGGATGCCCCGCTCTGCCAGGGTACCTGGGTGGGGGGAGGGGGCAGGTAGAGCAGGGTTTATAAAACACAGAACCTTACTGAATACAGTATCATATCATTACAATCTGTTCATATTCTGTAATCATATCCAGTACAGTAGTGTTTCCCAACCCGATCCTTGGGGACCCAGCCCGGTCCATGTTTTTGCTCCCTCCAAGCTCCCTGCCAGACAGTCCGGTAGGGAGCTGGGAGGGAGGAAAGACGTGGACTGTCTGTGGGTCCCCAAGGACTGGATTGGGAAACACTGCCATGCAGTGAGCCTGGTTAGCTTGGATCCTACCCCAAGAAGGGAATAAGGGAGGGGACACCTTGGATAGGATGCAGACAGTCACACAACAATCAACAGCACTAGAAGCACAAACCTTTGGGATATAATTGGGATGCCACCTGCTGTCCATTCACCGCTACTACAGGCGGAGTAGAGGAGCACTTACCTGGAATAGTGTTATCCAGCACAAATGCCACAGAGCCTCCCACAAACATCGCCGTGGTCAGAAGCACATTGAGGACCTGGTCAATCTCAGCAATGCCTGTGTGGAGTGGAGGGGGGGCAGTGATTAAGGGTGTCAATGTGTATATTCAGCAACATAAGTACAGAGTATGTTATGTGTAATCATGAGAGACATCCAACATACCATATAATGGCTAAAACTAGAATTTCTTCCATGGAAGATGCATAGAATCTTAATTCTATGTCGAGGTTTCAGAAATCTTTCAATCTAGGTCATCTCATAAGTCACCAGGCCCAGATGGGTACCGAGCTGTGATTTCTAAGTTATTCTGACCTGAATTCCATACAGTACTCATGCCTGCATTGCAAGACCTGCTAAACCATGACTCAATAGCTGATACATTGAAAAGTGGCACAATATGTCTGCTTCTTATGAAGGAAAAGGACCCTCAAGACTGACTTATCAGGCTACTTAACACTGATTGCAAAATTATGGCTACGGTTCTTGCTTGCCGATTAGAGGTGGTCTTTCCTAAAATAATCAAGCCTGACCAGACAGGTCTTGTGAAGACACATTATGGGGTGGATAATACTCCTAAGCAATTAAAGACTGTCGACTTTTCTAGAAGAATGAATGAATCCCACTGTCGTTAAGCTGTCTCTGAACGCAGAGAAGTACAACAGAGCTTCCTTGTTGCTACTCTCCAAACATTTGATTTGGGCTGTAATTTTATATTATCTTGTTAACTTGCTTTATTCCAACCCTCTAGCAGTCAGCAATAATGGCCTTACGTTGTAGCCAATTCGTATAACACAGAATTAGGCAGCGTTCCGCTCTCTCGCCCCTCCTATTTGCTTTGGCGACTGAACCATTAGCAGAACTCGCCACATCCAATAATAATGTTGAACATACAGTTCCACTGTATACCACTGATGCTTTATCATGTCTCCGAAGAGGAACAATCTGCTTCCACTCTTCTTGAGCTCACTTCCCGATACAGAATTGTCTCACATTATAAAATCAGTCTATTGAAGTACAAGGCTTTACCTATCGATTTTTGCTTAATGAATCTTTGACATGAATTATGTGTCTCTTGTAAACAAAATTTCCACTGATCCTAGCAATTGTGGTTTCTGCTTACCTCTATTTTGTAATAAATGTATTAAAAACTAATATATTTCCAAGATTACTTTACCTTTTTCAATCATCACCATGATATTTATGTAGCACTTTCTTTAAATCATCAAAACATATTTTAGTAGGTTTATTTGGAATAATAGAAAGCCCAAACTAAATTTCCCAGCTTGACAAAGCCTAACGAAAACGGTAGTGCAGGTTTACAGAATTTCCAGTTTTATTATCAGTCCGTTTTCCACATGGTGAGCCGGCAGACCCAATTCTTTTTGCTTTAATACAGAATCATTGGCTTGCTCTCCTTCACAAATATATATTTTTGCCTAAGCAATTTAAAGACTATTGAGAACATTTCTGAACATTTTGCTGTAACTAGCACTCTTCTGGCATGGAAGAACAATGACACATTCCTCGTGATTTCTGCTTGTCCCTCTCTCTCATTGCCAAGTGTGTTTAACCCAGACCGTCCTCCTTCGACTCTCTTGTTAGGCTGGACTCAATGTGGAATTTCACAATTTTCCAGTGTTTTCCTGATCGAATTTTGCTTCAAGAACACGATAGCCGACCAAGGTCTAAGTTTTTCCAAATATCTTCAAACTACATTTTATCAAATCTATTATGGATATCATGGAATTGCTGCTGGAGATGACAGAAGTTGAAAGTTTTTCTATTAGACAACCTGATTCATACTGACTCTTTGGTATCACTGACTAATCTCAAGAGTACTGGAAAGCCTGAGCTTAAACAGGTGTTTAAATAAGAACTGCATTCTCTGTTTGGAAGAATGTGTTTCTTAAATGCACTTAGTGTACATGAGCTTAAATTCTTTTGATAAATTTGAAATTAACTCCAGCGTGCTTTTCCCAAACAGATCAGGTTTAAATGTCAGAGAGAAAATGGTATTTTTCTAATTTTTTTCTGGCTGAGTGATAAAGTTAAGATTTTTTTTTTTGAGAGAAATTCATTCAGCATTCCAGGAGGTTCTTAATGTACGTTTCATAACGTGTCCAAAGTTATACCTGCAATGCTGTATTTTAAGATCGGCTTGTAGAACTGGTACCAGTGGGAGTGTGTTTCCTGTCTGTGTGTCTCTCAGGCTTCCCTACCTGTAACCAGCGGGTTCTCTCTGAGGTAGCTAGGCAGCATCAACCCGAAGAAGATGGAGAACCCCAGCACAAAGAGGTTGCGAGAGGAGTTGAGGTCGATGAACTGCAGGTTGGAGAGGCCCACGGCGGTGATCATGCCGAAGAGCGTGCAGAAGAGGGCGCCCAGCACCGGGTCCGGCAGCGAGGCGAACAGCGCGCTGAACTTCCCCACCAGGCCCAACAACAGCATGAGGGCCGCCCCGTACTGTATCACACGCCTGCTGCCCACCTGTTGGAGGAGGAGGGGGAGGAGGAAGATGGCCCAGCTCAGAGGAGAAAGACAGGGCACTCGCCAAGGTCACTTGCCTGCTAATACTGCATCACACACATTCAGCACTGGATTGATCAAGGTTTAAGATGTGTTACTTAATGCTCACTCATTCATCAACACCCTGTATGGAGAACAATGGCATACAGATACGATAATAATAGACAATAGTGCTGTGAACACAGACATTTCAATTCATATGGAGTGCAGGTGTAAGGAATAGTGTACTTTTTCATATTGAGTAATATTGGACTGATGGCTCACTATGACAACCTTAAGCCATACCCAGTTTTTGCATTTTTAGTTTTTATTAAATTGAATTTTCCCTTATGGGGTCCAGGGAACCTAAACTGGTTCTACTCTTATCTATCAGATAGGAGTTTCTCAGTTCGTGTTTTAGATTTTACATCTACTACTGCTCCTCTGACCTGTGGTGTCCCTCAAAGCTCGATTCTCGGACAACTGCTGTTTTCTTTATACATCCTTCCGCTGTCTCAGGTTATAAACTCCTTCAAGTACATCTCATATCACCTTTATGCAGACGACCTTCAGTTGTATTTCTCATTTAAACCCAATGAAATTAATAAGTCTATTTTGGTTAACTGCCTGTCAGAGATTAAAAATTGGCTCTGCAACAATCATTTGCAGGTGAATTCTGGTAAGATGGAGGTTCTAATTGTTGCTCCCCCTAGCCTCCATCCTGAGACCAGTCTCAAGATGGCCCGTCTCCCCAGTTGCAAAACCAAGCTTACGTAACTTGGGGGTTGTTTCTGACCAGTTGTTGAGCCTAGATCCACTTATAAAGTCTGTCAGCAGCTCTTCTTTTTATCATTTGAGAAATCTTTCTAAACTGAGGTCAGTGGTTTCAAAATCAGTACTGGCCATGCTAGTCCATGCTTTTATCTCTTCACATCTAGATTATTGTAATGTTCTGTATTCACGTCTGAACAAATCTCTTTTCTCAGCTACAGTTAATACAAAACGCTGCTGCTAGGCACTGGCCACTAGGCACTGGCCACTAGGCACTGGCCACTAGCCTTGCGCTCTGCTGAGTCAGTTGACTCCTTTAAAATACATCCTAACCCTGTCTTGTTTAAGGCCTTTGAATAGAGCTGAGTTAACGCCGCTTGTGTTTTGTTCTCTAATATATTTTTCAAGTGTCTTTATTTCTCGTTTGTTTTTTATATTCTACTTGGCATTCTTATTTTTAATGTTATATTTTTATACAGCACTTTGTGACTTGTGTCTATAAAAAGTGCCTTATAAACAAACTTTACTTACATACTTAAAATTTGAAGATGCTCTACACAGAGGCTCACAACTGCGTTCGGAATTATTCTCAGAAGCGCGAGAAAAATGTTCAGCTTTAAATATCTTCCTGCCACCCATTCTAAAAAAATAAAACATCAGATGCTTCTTTAATGCTACCTACCAATATCACCTTTACCATATGGAAACAGATAGTATGGCTTACTCGCTTCTGGTCTATTTTAAAAGGAAAAATCAAATCAGAGTGTTTTGTGAGAGTACTGCATTACTTTGTAGGTTTAATTATTTTCCCCAAACCCCCCTCCCCTTTTGGAGGAACAGAAATATCAGTGCTGTGCTTGATATATTGCATAACTGCCCATGTAAACTCTGTGCCTGAGCCCTTGAACACATTCCAATCGCCACATTCAAAGCAGGCAGCAAGGTTAATGGACATCAGGCTTGCAGAACTGAAACGTGGTCAGAACGAGCATCACTGCCACATGAAAACAGCCC
Source organism: Brienomyrus brachyistius (assembly GCF_023856365.1). Classification (NCBI taxonomy): domain Eukaryota; kingdom Metazoa; phylum Chordata; class Actinopteri; order Osteoglossiformes; family Mormyridae; genus Brienomyrus; species Brienomyrus brachyistius. The sequence continues at coordinate 29,335,282 of NC_064539.1, forward strand.
AGAAAAGAGAAGGAAGCTGACACACTCACACTGAAATCTCCCCAAAATACACAACCGCCAACAAGCAGTGGGATAATAAAATAAAGAACAAGGAAACCAAATTCACTGCAATAAACTGACTAAAGGATCCTGAAACACAAATTACAGCAGCTAAAAACTACACTCAGAATCTCAGGGTAACAACACACCAGGGACACACTTCACATTTCCTCACCTTCCATAAATCCTTTTCCTAAAATAAGTTGACGCCACTCAAACTATCAGCACCCGTGTCATTACTTGAGACCTGAACATGGCCTCCCGCAGCTGCCATACCTCCCCCTCTACTGGCAACCAGGAGCAAAGACTCCGTCAGGCCACTGAGGGTCAGGCGTTACCGGGGCGGTGTTACCTTGGTGATGCCCAACACTCCGATGTTGGGGCTGGAGGAGGTGGAGCCATTGCCCGTCCCGAACAGGCCATCCAGGACACAGGACAGCCCCTCTATCATGATCCCTCTGTGAGAGTGCAGGTGAATCCGTCAAACCGCATTCCTATAACAATCATTTGCATATGAACTCTATAGCAGGAGGAAGTACGGGTACCTGTTGATGGCGTGGATGGGTGGAGGCGGGGCGCATGAGAGCCGGGCGCAGGCATAGTAATCACCAATGGACTCGATGATGCTGGACACGACTGCGCTCATCATACCGATGACTCCTGCCACGGATACGGTAGGCAGGCCCCACTGCACTATGGGAAATAGGGCCGTCGAGGCTGACATCAGCGACAACCTCGCCCCCTGTGACTCCCCACGACATACAGACCTCGGTATGCGATGGAAGTTATACAATATACTCATCTATGTAAGAAATAGCCTTTTCTCCAATCCCAACTGGTTCTCTGGCAACCTCCTGCTCACAAGCACCCAGAGTCCTAATCCACTGGGGCACAGTCTACAGCAGTCATTGGTCTAGGCTAAACTAGTTAGTTATAACACACAACACCAGAGGACCAACCGTGGAGTAAACTAATACTTGATTGCCTGTTATCAATCCTGATGACCGACTCAGACCAGTTAAACCAAATTAGGTCTTGTGTCCTTGCATAACTCTGGGATTCGACCCGCATTCCTGTTACCAGGGGTCAACGCTGTGACCATGACACTCACGGGGGTAGGGGATCTTGAACCAGGGGGCAGCGGCGACGACTCCCTGGCGAGCGTCAGTGCGGGCATAGAACCCGTACTCATTCTTCCGTGGGGGGAAGATATCCGTCACGGTGAAGATGAAGCACAGGAACCAAGAAACCAGGATGGCCATGATGATCTGATGCAGCAGAAAGAGTGAGAGAGAGAGAGAGAGAGAGGGACAGAGAGAGAGAGAGAGAGAGAGAGAGAGAGAGAGAGAGAGAGAGAGAGAGAGAGCGCCTTATAATTACTGCATTCATTCTGGTTGTTTCAGTCAAATTATTCGATTCCCGTCTTTCCTTCCAATAAGCCACTAACCTTTTACTTTGTGCCCTGTACTATAGTAGCACTGCAAAACATAGAATTTAAACTTGAAATCTGAAATATATAGCCCCCAGTATTTAAAATGATGAAGTCAGGAAAAAGTTGTAAAACAAACCTGTGTGATAGTTCCTGCCTCCCTACCCCTTGGTACATTAAATTTGGACAGTGGTCGCTTAATGGTTACGGGAGCGAACTTGTAATTGATTAAAGATTGCAGATAATCTCCGACCAGCAAGGCACCACTGAGGTTCCCTGAGCAAAGTGCCGCCTGTAAGCACTGCCCCCCGGGTGCTGAATTAGCTGCCCCCTGCTATGTCACGACGTCACATATGGGTTAAATGCAGAGGACACATTTTGTTATTGTGCACTGTGTGCTGTGGTGTGTCAACAATGATCACTAAATTTGCAAACGCCCATTGGTTTTACCAAGGGTGGATGCTAAACCACAGATGGCCTGCAGGGGGTGCTAGAGAGACACTCACTGGGAACATCTTGAAGAGCTGCAGGCGGTAGGAGGTCCAGCCCTTCTTGGACTTGTAGATGGGGAGGGGCAGCTGAACGTTGCGGGCGTACTGGGAGAAGAGCAGCACCAGGAAGATTGTTCTGAAGGGGAAATACCCTAATCATGAGACACACCCTCTTTTCCATTAACCTAAAATTAAATTCACAGGCAGTGATTAGCCTTGTGACAATCCCAGAGGAGCTCTCTGGGAAGGATGTTCGAATCACACTGTATATAAACACTTTGTGCGTATAGCCAACTGTTGCAGTACCATATACTCACAGCATAGCGATGCCCCAGTGTTTGCCTGCCCGCTCTCCAGCGGCCTGGAAGCCCGACAGGCCAATGAGAGCCACTGTGGGGGTGATGGTCAGGGGGCCGATGTACTTCAGTAAAAAGCCAGGCAGGCCCAGAGCCCCGATGAACACCTCAATGAGGGAAGACACAATGATGGCGCCCTGGATCTGTGTGTGGGGGGGGGATGTGGAAGGGGGGGGGGGGGGCAGCGACAGTGAGACTCCACCCTTCACTGCCCTCTCTCTGCCCCTCCCACTCAGATTTGCACAAAGTGACACAACAGCCTCATGCCATCAATTCTGTAACAAACGGAGATCCCCCCCCCCCCCCATTACCTCTCGGATCCGTGGGTGCCAGATGTGCTCTGTGTGGAGGAGCATGGTGTCATTTATCACAGGAGCGACTAAGTGAAAGGGAAAGAAGAATAGGGAGGAGGAGATGGAGGAGGGTAAGGAGGAATGACGCTTTCACAACGATTCTCACATTTTACTCACAATCAGCAGATGTTCTAATCCTGGGTGAGATTGTGCATATGAAGCCGTGTGACTTTCAGTTCATGTAAAAAGCCTATGCATGCAGCCGGCCATGCAGCCCTTTACAGGGAGAAGGATCTCAGCTGGCCACCAAATTCCTTCCTCAGATTCGCTCTGGTGGAGGATCACGCTCAGCTACCCGTCATGTGACCTCACCTGTGCTGTTACACTTCCATTTGTCCAGGGACAGGATGGCACGGGCAGGAGCCAGAAAGGCAAAGGCACTGGCCTGGAAGAGGGGGAGGCTGAGAAACAGGACAAAGCAGGCACAAAAGAAGAATGATTTCTTTGAAGTTTATTTCCAGTGCAATATCATCACCAAACCACTAGATGTCACTACTAAGGACACTAAGGCCTTGGGAATGAAAGGTAGCAAATGATCATGAGGAATGTGGCAGGTCTCTAATAATTCTACCAGATAAAAACATATCTACTTTATTTCCATAATTAAACAATTTAATTGACTTGATCAAGACAGCATTGTTTTTTATCAGCTACACCCCCCTAATTAGTGTTTTAATTCATTAATAATTAATGATCAAAATTGCACCTGTAGAACAGGCAGGGGGGATAGGGGCTATGATCTGACTCATCATGACAGCTCATGTGACAGTCAGCCACATCCTGTGCTCTTCCTCATCTCTCCGCGAGAAAGCGGGAATCTCCTGACTCAGACACATTATTCACGAGTCCCAAGCAAACCAGCAAAAGTGTACACTCAACGAACTTTAAGAGCGACTTCCCCAAACGCGCACCAGCAGTGTGCCCCAACGAATTCAGCACAACAAAAAGGGTTCAACTAAATTCAGATTAAAAAAAACAGGTTACATTTTATCCAAAATGTGGTACCTTCGAGTATCATATTCCACATATACATTTATAAATTACATTTAAAAATTCAATTAATATGTCTATGCAGAAAAAAATGTTTAAACCATGATGTCCCAATTCCGTAAATTCCATAATGTGACATCATGACACTTTAAGATGTGAGTGAAAACACTGGTGAGTTCAGCATGTAAAACACTGTTTTGGGACCTGCTCCACAAAACCATGTTTAGAAAAGTGTGTTTGTGGTCCTGTAAATCTCACAAAAGGAAAGTGGACTTTTACAAACAACAGAGCAAGTCTGAAAGATAAACTCGCTTCTTTTTCTATCAGGATTCTCGGAAATATGGTAACGATTTCATCAGGCTGCATGGGGAAAAAACAAACAAAAACCCCTCAAAGCTTTCAGCGTCATGTGGTTGGAACAGTTTCACTTGCAGTCTATTTCCATTAAATCCATGGGGGGAGGGTGGCAGATATTTTCAGCTAGTAGCAGAAAAGCACCACCTTTTAAAAATTAGAGAGGGAAGGTTGTCCTGGGTCAGGGCCCTGCATGTGGCCTGTATGCTGGATACCAAACTCACACGCGCCGGTCTATTCACTGAAAAAGCCTTTAGCATCTCAACGTGAGCACAACCCCAGCTAAATACGGCCTTATTTATTAAGTACAGGTGCTCGAGCTCATCGTTACGCTCCAGTGGGGTTTACATTGTCCCAGCTGCTTAAAAGTGGAAAGAGGAAGGACTGGGGTGACTATTTTACTGAATGAGGTGAACAGTACGTCTTTAGAAGGGATCTGAGGAAGTGGGTATAGCGAACATCTGTGCGTCGATAGCTTGGTACCACAGGGGGTTTTCAGCCCCTAGTTGTGACACCCTGGTGAGCTTAATACGAAAAATCACACGAGTTCACAGTGCCAATGCACACTTTGTACTTCTGCATAAAAAGTGAATTATAAAAATCATAAAAAGCGAACTTAAATCGGCAGTTGCAGCAGACAGCTGGGAGGAGAGTCACCCTGACACAGCAGAAATACTGCTGATTGTGGTTGGTGTCTGCTTCCACGCAGGGACATTTCCACGATTTTTTTCTCACTTACGGAATCTGAGAGCTTCAGTGAATCCTTTCCCTGTCAGGAGGAACCTAATCATCGTTTTTAGCTGGTGAGATAAATCGAAGTACGTAAACCTGCTTTGTCGCTAATACCCCACTGTTCAGTTTTAAGCCCCTAACTCCTGCTTTTGAACAGAAAAATCGCGGCTGAGGTGGAACATAAACGGCAGAGTGCAGGGCGGACAGATGGAGGGGCCCTGCAGCGTTACCGGCAGCCCAGCGTGGTCTGCAGCAGGGTGGTGATGCCCACACAGAAGAAGATGGTGCCAATGAGCTGGCTGGTGGCCCACTGGTCGTAGCCGACACACATGGCTTCTGCCAGGAGGAAGGGCACAGCGATGGTGCCGCTGAAGCAGGTCAGGTAGTGCTGTGTGTGAAAGAGGGGAGAGAGGCGGGTGAGGAGGAGGAGGACAGTCAAAACATGCAGGTGCATATGGCTGATTTTCGAAGGGAAGTTTTGTGGGGGTTTTTTGCAGTGGAGTGTGGTGAAATCCTCAAAAAAAAATTGTGTTTTATTAGAATGACTGCAGTTTTATACCTTGCCCAAGCGTCATGGCGTCCTGTTAGCGCCCGAGAAGCCGACATTCTGCTCACCTGGAGGCCCAGAAACACACAGAGGTACCAGGGCGGCGTGTCTTCGATGGTGTAGATCATGTCCAGTCGCCTGGCATCTGCACTGTCTGTGCTCCCCACCGTCTCCGACACAAAGCTCTGCACACAGACAGAGAGACGGGAAGACGGACATCTAAACGTCATTCAAGAAAAACTGGAAAATGCTTCTCGGACTTATGACACTTGAAATAACTTTAACACATATATAGCTCCAACAAAAAATTAAGAGACCGCAGCAAAATATTTAGTTTCACTCATTTCTCAATTTATGGGCATGGACCTGTGTAATAATATACAGTTTTTCTGCCAGCTGTAGCCTGGGTTTTTCCCGCTTCTCATTGATAAAGGACGTCTTAGTGCTTAATGGGACTTTATGGGACTTCAGTCCTGCTTCTCAGAGCCTGATACGAACTGTCCCAGCAGCCGCTTCACAACACTTAATGTTTCCCGTCGTCTTTGAAGGCCACTTAAGGTCATCCTCCGATGTATGAGCCACGGTCAGATACGCTGACAGTCATCACTGGCATTAGAGAGTCGCTTCTACCCTCGACCTGGCTGGTTTCTGGTCGTTCTCAGTGTCTCCTGCTTTAACTGGTTTAGGTGCACTGCTGTCTTAAAAACTTTGAGCCTGGAAGTAGCCCAGCACTCTGTGTAGCTTTCTGCCAGCGGAACCGGGATTAAGCCAGGGTTAAACAATGCAAATTCTTTAAAAAAAAAAAAAAAAACCTTAAATGGTCTCAATTTTTTCCAGAGCTGTATATGGAATTGATGAAAGAGGGAGTGAATGGACGAACAAATGAACAAACACGAATGAATACACTGACTTTAAATATTAAATGACTTCACCGACTATCAAGGTCATTCAATTGTATTTATTATTTAAGTTATGCAATGATTCTGGGAATATAAAGGAGAGACCTGCCCTGATGAGCTTTTAATAATGCATAAAAACGTCATATGTGAGTCAGTATAACAGGACTTCACACTAGGCAATTTCATTCTCAAATATCTTCTGACTTTACAGGCTGAGTATGGCAAAAAATCATGGGTACACTAGATAATATTAATAGACGTATTATACTTTAGTAAAATAGATTCTGCAATCAAAAAACAGGAAAACTTCTAAGTTCATTAGAATTAATACCAGTGATTCATTTCTTGTTTTAAGTGTCTCACCTCTTCCTATTAATGCTTAAAACTAAATTCATGAAAAAAATATGCCTCAATAAAGCAGGGGGCAGACAGGCTGGATCAGCGCACAATCACTTGCGCAGAATGTGTGGGAGGATCGGTGGTGGTAAAAGTACAGATATCGCACTGAAATCGAGTAAAAGCAAAAATACTACTCAAGCATTTGAAATTCAAATTATTTATGTAAAAGTGCTATACAAAACTATTAATCTCACAAAAAGTAATGTACCATTTTAAATTCACTAAAACCAATCTAAATACATAGAATAGACAGATTAGATTACAATAGACTACAGACATATTAGAATACAGTACTGCAAGTTACAGTGTAACACAAGACGTACAGCTGAATCACATTATCTTTTTATTCAGAAAAAGCAGTAAAACTTGCCGAGCCTGCTGGTACAGATTAGCAAAATGACAAAATAATTCATATATTGTGTGGAAAACGAAAGATTAATTTATAGGCTGTAAACACATCGCAGGCCAGTACTTCCCTTGTCCTTCACTATGGAAAATGGCTGACTGTCCAATGCAATCTTCTACATTAGTTCAATAGCAGCTCCAGTGCTGCTAATTTAGAATACTGATGAAGATTAAGAAATGGGACGTTTTCAGTGCGTTGACTGATATACCGTGCATGTCTACATATTGTTTATTCCACCTTCATCAGGGCAATAATGATAATAATAAAGAAATATTTTGCGCAGGAATCGCATGAGAATATTGAGATTCATATTTTATCCAGGACCGTGCCGGCTGATTCAGCACACATGTATTACATATTGTGCTAATACACATGGAAATGTGCTGTATCATGGGCCTATCTGAGTTTGGCTGACATTTCCGAATCACCTTTAACGGGGGTGGGGGGGGTGGAGTCTTTCCTTCGCTCAGCTATCACTCCAGTTCAGTCAAACTGCATTCTCTTCATTCTTTATCAGCATTCCCGTACTTATCACCGTGTCTTCTTTTATTTTACTGCGTATTAATTTCCTCGTGAATGCAAACAGCTTCCTCCTACGAACAGCGGCTGTAGCTGCATCCATGCAGCACGCAGACCGCGTCAGGGGGCCCAGTTCCGGCGTGGCTAAGCCTTAGATAGGCTATAATGTACCATCTACGTGATTTTACATGCGACGTCATTGCCGGTGCCAGACGAGGAGGTTCCAGCATTTTGTGAACCATCACACTCCAGACGACAATAAAGAAAAAGCATTCAGTCAGAGGCAGGTCTCAGAGTGAAAGCACCTTGTAACTGAGCGAGGTCAGAAGGGAACGGCCAGACTTGTCACAGCTAAGAGTCAGGTCACAAAAATGCCACCGTAGTACAACAGTGTCGTGCAGAAAGGCTTCCATAAACACACGACTCACCTGCCCTTAAAACCGTCCTGGAGGCAAAAGTGGGCCATACCTGGCACTATGTACTGAATTAGCCTCTCAGTGAATTTTACAATAAAGATACTTTGCAATCCTCTCCCCAGTCTTCAGGGAGATTATACTCATTCTCTGCAGACTTTGCCACCTTTCCTGGAGTTATGGTGAATAAGAAAAGAAAAGAAAAACGCTGATGACAGACCAACAGTGGCTTCCCTACCTTGTCTTCGCCTGGACCCCCCTTGGAAAAATTGGCCATGAGCTCAGTGTCTTCTCCATCCTGGTCTGCAGGGGGCGCGCCTACTCGATTAACCACCACCTGTCAGGAACAAAGTGGGGGGGTGGTCTGGTAGCCAGTCTTTGATACACTAGTGGGACATTCTGTTTGTGAAGTATCAAAACTACGCAAACACACACAAGCAGAACACAAGCTAATGAAACAGCCAGAAAATAAGGAGATGAGGACAAAAACAATCCAAATCGGCATACAAAATAAGCCACACCCTACTCGAACCTCCAACAATGGGATTTCCTGAAGGCCACATGGGAGGAACACGGCTAGAGAAGAGCGACGAGCCTGCACAAGCTTTGAATCGGCTTTTACTTTGTTACCCTTAGAAGATCCTGAGTAAACAGTATTCAATGAGAAAAAATGCTCCCCCCCGGGGAGATCTAACATGGTACATCCGTACATAAAAAACAGCACGTCACTAAAGTGGGCAGGGGAGGCAACCAAGGACACATTTAGGGAGTATTACATCGTGTTCCTTATGCAGTGTTTTTGTCCCACATTCATCTATTATGCTGGTTAGCACGCCATCAAGGTGGGACGGGCAGGTGTAGTGAAAGGGGCGGGGCAAGTACATAGTGGAAAGAGGCGGGGCCTAGTCTGCATGACTATAATGCCAGTAAAATGCCAGGAAAAGACAGCGCTACAATATTTAATAAGTTACTGCTGGGAAAAAGAATATTAAATAAGTCGTGGCTGAAGAAGTCTTTTGTCAGGGAAGTGCTATTGGGGGGGAGAATTGAAAAATTTACCACCGTGCTTTAATTAAAAGTCCCTTTAATCAGGCCGTCCTGACAAACCGGTCTAGGCCTGCACAGGCTTGGGTTTTTGGTCGCCATGGCTGCCACAGTGCACGTGAAGCCAGCAGGGCTCCCAACTTGAAGCCCTGCAGGCAGAACCAAACACCTCTGACTCCACGGGCCCGACCGTGCCACAGCTCGTACGCAGAGCCGCCCCTCCCTGGTCCCGGTGAGAACAGCACCGGAGCAAAGTGACACACCCTCTCACACATGCCCAAAACGGGGGATGCACCTATAAGCTAAAATACAATTAGTGATTAGCACAGAGCACATGGGCGGGATCCTGGAACGAGACCAGGCACTACACACAATGCTGGGAGGAAAGAAGAGCAGGTGCTTGGAGGATACGGAAGTGAGCTACTCACGGGAATGGGGTAGAAGCCTTGGTCGTTCTTAACCTCGTCTTCACAGATGGCTCCCTCCCCGATGGAATCCGCAGCCTTCGAGGTGACGTTCTTGCCCACACCCATTCCAGACGCTCCTTCCCCGAAGCTCGTTTTAAGATGTATCCTCACTGCTCCTCCTCCGATCCAGTCACATGCTCTGAGGGCAGCCCAGTGGCGCGCCCTAGAGGAAATACCGGCACCGGTAAACTCAGAGAGCAGTCCCCCTTCTATACCACAAATTATCACTCGCGGGGAATCCTGCTCAGTCACATGCTCCGAGGGCGGCCCAGTGGCGCAGCCTAGAGGAAATACCGGCAAAGGTAAACTCAGAGAGCAGTCCCCCTTCTATACCACAAATTATCACTCGCGGGGGAATCCAGCTCAGTCACATGCTCTGAGGGCAGCCCAGTGGCGCAGCCTAGAGGAAATACCGGCACCGGTAAACTCAGAGAGCAGTTCCCCTTCTATACCACAAATTATCACTCATAGGGGAAGAAAAAATTACATGCATTAACACCTGGAAACTGTCCGTCTCTATTACAATCTCCCCTTCAGATCAGCACAGAATGGCATATGTTTGTTTTTTTTTTTTTTTTAATTCCTGGAAGGTCTGGGAAGTAGGGTCCATTTATACTGAAGACTAGCTTCATGGGGCAAATCAGATCCATTTTGTGCCGTTATTACATTTTTAAAGTTCTTTTTTTTATATACATACTGTACCCTTATGTAGCAAAAACTGGGACGTTATGAGAAGTAACTGAAATAAAGCACGATATTCAAGGTCACATCAACAATATGTTTTTCATCGACATCTACCACAACTCCACCTAAATCACCAGCATTCCTAGTTTAAGACCTGCAGCTGACTGAGGATCAGGTTTCACGTTAGTACCTTTTCCTGACACGCCTTTGCTTTAGCTACCTAACCTGCAGCAATTTGGATGCTACTTTGAACGTGTTCAGTTTTGGCGCTTAAATCTTTTCCAGAAAATGTGTTGGCGCACCTCCTGCGGGTAATACTGAAAGGAGAGGGGCAACACCACGATGAACACACACACACTGCAGAAATGGGGGATGATCTATTAATGACAGTGTGTTAAAGCATTTTTCTTGGAGAGGGGGGGGATTTAAAATATTTTTTTTTAACTCACGCAAGACATCTTTATCCAACTTCATCCAACTTCCTGCAATTTAAGAACAGGTTTTCCCTGATTTACATCTCATCAGATCCTGTTTCATGCTCGTCACCCGATGAACACAAATCCCCCAAAGTTCTAATTAAGTTTGGTTTAGCCTCTCGGGAAACAAGTAATCCTCAGAATGCTCAGTATCATATATATATACACTTTTATTTCACTTTATTTCAGACTGGGAATGTTGAGAGATTAACTACAAATAATTAATCTTGGAAACATTTTCATATATATATCTGGGTCAAAGGAATCCAGTGGTGCCTTAGCAGGCAATTTATAACCTGCATATTTCTAAATTATTGTGTTAAAACGTGTTTTTGGTGAATGAGCACAGATGGAATTACTATACGCCAATCAACAACAGATTTAACTAAAGTGAGCTGAGTTACACATAGATTGACAGAAAACAATAAGCCCCCCATAACCAATGGGCTTCAAAACCTCACTCTTTCTACAAATGAATATCTAAATCCGAAAACATTAAAACCTGTTAAAAAAAAAAAACTATTACAAAAAAAATTCACTTTATTGCTCTTAACAGCTGATAAACAGAGAAAGTGTAGTCTGACAGAACTAGAAAGTTTTTCCCTATTGGAGACATGCATCCAGTTTAAGTGCACAGATCTGAGCAGCTGAGTTTACTCTGCTGTGGTCAGGCCCCACATAACCAAACGATAGGAGATGAACAGCCCCTGTGCCACTTACCCCATTTCCACATGCAATGCGGATGTGTCACCGCTGTGGTAGTGCTAGACAGAGGGAACTGGACAACCAGCCTCGCTGAAAGTCACGACCCGAGGTAGCGCTGGGGGGGCGGGGGTACTGGTACTGCTGTCAAGCCATAAATCCCCAGCCTGGGGAAACCACATTCCTCACTGCTGCTAATTAAGAGAAGTATTTGTTCAATTAGCTCCTGCAGCAGGGGGGCGCTAGACCACCTTGTAACCGTGGATACCAGAGCTAAGGAGCATGTTCTGTTGGGCACGCAGGACAAAGAGGAAATAAAGACCCCCACCAGCTGTGTGAACAGCGTGTGGGGTCAGTTCTGCAGCTGGAACAGCATCTTACTCTTATATTGATACCCATGCAACTAGCACACTGCTGCCTGAGAATGGATATGACATCCCAGTAGTTTGGTTAACCTTATAATTAACACTTAGATCATTTATTTGGCAAATCACTTAAAACTCTACAAAGTACAGAAACCTTTTACTGCCTACAAATGAAATCACAGAACGTAGGAACTGCAGCCATCCAGCAGGCTGACATCCCAGGCCAGCAGGAGGAGCAGTCGCCATGGAGAGGTTTTAGATCATCATTTTTTTTCGTAGATGAGCGAGGGACGGGGACCCGATGAGCCAGAACACACAGCAGCCGTGGGAAGCTGATGTTGGGCCAAACTCACAAGCGGACGCAGACACACCACTGGAACGCAGCCACTCCCTAACGGAGGGTGACAGCGGTGTTATGACATCGGAGCCGAGACACTCTGCACATCCTCTCCGCCCAGGCGTCTCCATGGGGACCTTAGGGAACGGGGCCAATGTTTGGGAACTGATCAGCTGGGCATCTAGGCCCAAGTGTCACTGCCAAATTCTATTCCTGGCTTAGTGCAAGGCAGCCGTTTCTGGTCATTTAGCGAACATAATGCAGACGGGCACCCAGTGTCATCCACAGGGATTACATGCATTACTGGAGTGGGTCTACTCTCATTCAAATGTAATTAAAAATGCTTAAAGTATACTGATAACATGATATAGTATATAAAAGCGCAGGTGTGGGTGATTATCTGAAAGGATGACAAGTAGACACTTTTTTAAAGTAATTATTTGCCCGAGTGCTTGTAAGTGTATTACAGCTAATACCCACATACCAAAGGACGTGTAGCCACGGAATAGCAGAAGGCAACACGAGGTAATCATGATGAGGATGTTTAAAAGACAGACAGACAGACAGACACACACACACACACCACGGAGCAAACTGATCTTCGATTAGCTGTCATTCTGTAGTCTTTTATATTGACTTGGAATTTAAATAACTTACTCAGCTGTCAGGCTTATACAGACCATGGTCATTGTATTTATTTTTTAAAGCAACGAGGACGTGATCGCTGCGTTTGGAGGGAGAGCAGGTACAGGACTGATGAAGACAGGGTGGGGAAGTTAGATAAGGATAAGGACACAAAAACACAGCCAAGGTGAGGCGGGCAGATATGCCCGGGGTGATGCAATTCTCAATCGGCACTGCTTCGTATCGTGTGCTTTTTTTTTCCTATCATCCACAGTAAGTTTACCCGCCGCCCCGCTTCCAGCACGCGGAGCACGTCCAGCATCCAGAAGAACGTACGCGCGCGCCGCAACATCCATTAATTCCTCACGACAATTGGAAGTGATATAATGCACCTGAACTTTATGCTATCTAGCTACTCGCCGAGAAACACTAATTGCTAGGCCTACTTCTGTTAGGGTGGGGCAGTCCGTGGTCAGGAGCAGCATCCTGCTGATTTCAACACAGGGCGAGATAGGGTGTGCATACGTGATTGGATGTATCGGGAAAACGAGCAAGTTTACTCTTTCCAAAAAGTAGGATTGGAAATGGGTCGCCTGGAGTGACAATTTGTCGGAAATAATAGTAATAAAAAGACTGAGTAAAGGTTGGCGTGCGGAACTCCCCACCTCGAGCGGAATGACAGATAATGAGATATGCTTTAGCGGAGTGTCCGCAATCCACTAAGGTGACATTTAACGGTGGTCTGACACAGAAAGCCCACATCGCTGTTCGAGGATTTACAGCGGTGATGCAGGCCAAGTATCAGTAGATTGTCAGTTATTAGTTCATGTCCTAGGTAGTGCTTTTCGTTCATTTAAAACATACTGTGGATCGCGGTGACCCCGGGGCCTGTATTGTTTATGGGACGCCAGTCCATCGCAAAACATGCACGATAAGCATGACTAACGCAAAATCCGATCCGCACCAAAATTCACAAAGTATTGTCTGACCACGAAATTCATCTTGAAACCAGAATTCGTCAATCAAGCGACTTAAACCATTTACTGCGGTTTTAAAATGACACGACACGTAACGTGAATGCCCCTGCGTGAGCGGCACACGCGATGCAGGAAACTCCTTATCGGGAAGATGAAGTGTGTGAATTACAGCCAGTTACGAGCCATGTGCAAGAAAGTGCCGTAAAGTGCCATGCAAATGTCACCGCTGCCACCGATGGGCACCTACGGCGGCGCCAGAAGCGTCACGCTGTCGAGTGAGCTCGATCTTGGGGGAAATGTGCGTCATTTGTCATTTTTACCCAATTCTTATACATAAAAAGGCGTCCCAACGTCACAGAAGATCAATCTCTTGTTCGGCTTTCAGATCATGACAGATTTTAACTACCAACACAATCGACTGCCTTACCTACTCAGGACAGGATATCTGGTCATCCGCCGTGATTTTACCTCTATCTGAAGCGAAGGCTGAATGACTATCCGTTATGGGGGCCAGTCCCTTTACAGCTACGCTACCTACTGCCCGTTACCCTTCCTGCCCTCGGTTGCGATGACGCGCTGAACCGGTGCCTTTCGCCAAACAGCGCATCCATGTCGTGGTTTCATATTAGTTAACCTAATTATGGAAAGTCGGTCTCATTATACAGATACTGAAGGCGGCTCGCTAATGCAGTAGGAGCACTCTAAATGGAAGAGTAAGCGGTAAAAATAGCGAGTTAATTTCCGTCCTCGTAACGTTCATATAAACGCGAGGGCGCGCAGGTTATTGTACTTACTTGTCAGGGGAAAGTACGATTCAAGTGCCCCTCTTCGGTCAGGTGTCCTCCGCGATGTTCACTGTCGACGCGCTCCCTGGACAGATGATGGTATTCTGATTTAACCACCCTAAAACGTGTCCCTGCCTTTAGTTCTTTTTAACACATATTGAGGTTATATCTGCGTATCCGTGTTCGTGTGTGTGGGAACAGCTACTGTCGCGACGGGACTCGCGTGACTGGCCGCCGGCTCAGCCCCGCACGGACCCGCACGCGCACATAAACATGCTGAGTGGTTCTAGCGCAGGCGCGTAAAATGTGACGTCAGCGCCGAGCCCAACCTCGGCCCGCCCCCGAGAAGCGCGTTGCTTCTGATTAAACATGGAAATCGCACAGACAGCTTTTTCAGAGTTACTGTTATTATTATTATTTTATAATTTCTTAATAGATTGGACGAAAAATCAACTACCCAGTTTTTGAACCCAGTTATCGTTACGGTGCCTATGTATCTTTCCGTGTTCCCCCCCACCAATAATTTGGGAACTCTCGACACCTCCACGTCTCCCTCTAGCGATAGAAGTGGGTCATCATCTAAATGACCTATTTTGAGTAATTCTTTTGACATGGAACATCTTTGCTGATGACATTCAACCACTACCGGAAGACGCATTACCAAAAAAGCTCGTTAGAAATGTCTAAAGGTTAAAAACGCACTACCGCAAGATAACGTATAGTGATAATGGAAATATTATGTCATAAAACAGTTAATATTTGATTACATTTCCCCATACTGAGTTTATGCTCCTAGTTCAGTGAGTGTCGGAAGTTAAAGTAATGTTTATCAAAGGAATAAGTAAAGGTAAACTACTGTCTTAAAAACTGATGGCTTCTCCCCACCAGGGACGGATTATGGGTTGTGTGGGCCCCTGGGCAAAACGTTCGCGAGAGCCCCCCACCACCACCACCACAATTCAAGGGCCCTTGACAGCCAAACGCCCTCCCTATAGGGTCAGGGGCCCTTGTAGGCAGAATCAAAGAATGTAGGCCATCTAAAATAGACAAACGAAAATACATAGTTGATAAGCGTTGCAAATTGTTTTGGGTTAGGGGCCCCATGGGCCCCCTGCACCCCAAGGGCCCCTGGGCACCGGCCCCACTGGCCCGGTCCGTAATCCGTCCCTGCTCTCCACATTACAACCAGCTCTGTCCAAACCAAAGGCGGCCGACGTTTTATAATTATAATATAGGACAGTGGTATTCAAACTTTTTCTGACTAGGCTCCCTCAAACTGACCCCAAATAAATTTTAATTATAAAATGTTACTATTTCAGTTTGTTGTGATATGTGTACAGGCATATAATATGCTCTTATTATCATTTAATATTTCCAAAGGTTGCACTTTCAAAGTAGGTCTGATCCCACCTGAAACCCTAGCACAAAGTTCTCTGTCATTTCCCTCACCTGCTCTCCTCACTCCCGCGCAATTTCGTGCGCTCCACACCAGCTCACAGCGTTCATTGATATGGGGCGCTAATCTGTAGCGATTCCACCACCTTTTGATATCCGATCCAATCACTGAGAAAGTATAATCATCATCCATCTGTTCTAGTTAAAAGAAACCGCTTATGCAACCCAAGAATGTGATGAATCTGGACTAATATACACACTGGACGGAATGCCGATCCATGACAAGGAACTCAGAAATACAAGTCTACTCAATTAAAGGAAATTTAGGCACATTCACTCACCTAATTCACGTGTTTTTGTACTCTGGGAGAAATTTGGGGGTACCTGGACGAAGTCGACGTGTTTTCGGTGAAGTGCAAATTGCACGAATGCAAAATGCAATCTACTGATCCATCGAACCAGTGATTCACTTGGTCATGCAGAATAATTAATAAAATCTGGGTAATTTCAGCATATGAGTAAATCGGTAGATATGGAGGAAGAAAGGGTAAAGTCAACGAAAGCAGTGGGACACGTACTACTTCAAAAAGGAGTAACAATATTTAAAATGTCAATCAATCAAATAATTTCCCAGTGAACAGGCCGTGCAGCGCGCAGCTCCTGCTGCTTTACTCCACACTGCGCTCACACGTACGCGCAGTCCTGACACATTCACTTCGACAGTAACCAATTCCCCAAATATATTTGTATCGTAGGAGGTAACTAAAGATAAAGCAAGGACAAGGACAGCCTGAGCTCACGGACCAGGCACGTGTGTAAAAGCAAAAAATTACGTCAAAATATTTTAAATTCCGACGAAAATGTGTGGAACGTATATCAAATTAACTCGAGTTTTGCCTTCAATCTAAAATAAAACGATCGAGTTGCACATACAGTTTACGATAGATCATAATCTAGTTTTACGGGAAAATAAAATATATTAAACGAATCCTTCTCATGTCAGTACTGAGGCTAAAAGCCACATGTTGCAAATACTCTCGATTTGACAGCAAATATTGGATTTTTTTCGACAAACATAGGGCTCGTATTTGAGTATACAGTAGCACATTGTTTTTTTTCTTTTACATGGATTTTTTTCGATTATACATATGAGAAATATACACATTATACCGCCGGTAACCCAGGATGATCACTTATGCTGCAGAACATACGTGCTTCGTAAGTCCTGACGGGGCTCAGTATTTATCATATTAGTCGATAGAAACCACGCATATTTGCCATTCAACTGCAAACGTAAGTATCTTGGCCTGTCACAATTATTTATAACTGCTGTATACCGTTTTGGGCCAAATATTAGACCACTCCGCCACTTGTTCGGTAACTATATTTTCGAACAAGAAATCTCTGAGATTAAGATATAAGACGTTAACCGTAACCATGTTTTAAAAAGCAACCACGGGCAGCCGCATTACAATAAGTGTTAAACGGCAAACTTCTCAAAGTGTAGGCCTGTTTTTTTAGGGGAAGGGCAACAATAGATAATGGATACAGTATATAAAACCCACAACCCCGGAGAGCACAGAATGTCTCCCATACAGCAAACACACATAAATATCACAGGAAAAAAGTATCGTGGTGAGTTTTATAATAAGAGATGACGACCTTTTTAAAATAAAATACTCTCTATTTAAACAGATACTCCTGATTTAATATAAGCAGCAGCACGGACATGGAAGCTAACGAAGACACTCACGATTAAGATATTTACCATTAACAAAAATACAGGAATACACATATTAGTTTCATATATCAGTTTCACATATCATATATTAGTTTCATATGTATGTGCGTGTTTCATACACACATGTCAGCTTATTGTGGGTAGCGGGTGGAATCAGAACAAACACAACGCTGAAACGGTCACGACCGCTTACACGACGTCTTATTTGCAAAAACGACGTCGATTCTATCGATTACGTTTGAAGTATACTGCCGGGAATTTGATAGTTTACTCCATCTGCTGATGAATGCGTATAATGACATTTAAATTCTAGCCCTGGAATGTAAGACGGACCCAAGTTTTTGATTGTAAATTTAAATTATATTTGGGCCAATACAGAAATGAATTTGCTTCATGACTGCACCAATGATGGCGGCATGGTGGTGCAGTGGTTAGCACTGTTGCCTCACACCTCTGGGACCCGGGTTCGAGTCTCCGCCTGGGTCACATGTGTGCGGAGTTTGCATGTTCTCCCCATGTCGTCGTGGGGTTTCCTCCGGGTACTCCGGTTTCCCCCCACAGTCCAAAAACATGCTGAGGCTAATTGGAGTCGCTAAATTGCCCATAGGTGTGAATGTGTGAGTGGATGGTGTGTGAGTGTGCCCTGCGATGGGCTGGCCCCCCATCCTGGGTTGTTCCCTGCCTCGTGCCCATTGCTTCCGGGATAGGCTCCGGACCCCCCGCGACCCAATAGGATAAGCGGTTTGGAAAATGGATGGATGGATGGATGGACTGCACCAATGCCAGAAGTGGTTTCCGCCTTTCACAGTTCTGCCCAGCGCAATCGTTCCCGAAAGTTGTTCTTCATCCGACGATCAGCGGTGTGGACACAGGATTCGGCCACATGTTTGGACACAGTTCAGAAGTTTTTTTTTGTTTCTGAAATTTAAATGACGTGGATGAAAATTGTGTTAGATCTACTGATCCCCTAATCTAACCTGTTAGAGCTACGTGGGTAAATGCTGGACACAATTATCAGTGTCTGAGTTAACATGGTAAATGTCGGGTTATTGTTAGCAGGTGTAATATGTATAATAACATTGTAATACATCAGAAATCCGTGGCAGCTTGCAGTGAACCTGCAGTCTTTAGCCTCTATATTCTTCTAGTGTAATTGTCACTGCTTCCAAATATTCTACCACAGAAACCAATGGAGGATGCAATCGATATTTATACTTTAAAGGAGCATCTCCTCAAAGCAATGGCAATCAGCAGGCACTGAAGATGATGTCTCTTGGGCTGAGTTTACAGTACAGTCCAGTCTGGGATCAGAGTACCGACAAGTATGGGTAGTGAAAATCCCTTCCCAAAAAGCATAATAACTGAATGACTGGTACATTCTATTAAAGCACTAAAGATCTATACCAGAGAACATGTCTAGTGTGATCTAGGTAATCCCCACATGCCAAATGAGAGAACTGGGATTCCCCCTGCTGATTCTATACTGCTGTTTTTCAAGTAACCTGTTTTGAAAGGAGTTGAATTAAGCTTGGTTGCAATACCCGAGCTGGAAAGTGACAGGTTTGATTGATTTAGGGCACATAGTCAGGTAAAACAGACCTGTTGGCACAAGGCAGGAGACACCCTGGGTGGGATGCCAGTCAATCTCTGGCCAAATATGAACCATCAGCAATTTAGAGATGGCAGGTTATCCAGCTGTGTGTCTCTGGACTGCAGGAGGAAGCCGGAGTACTCAGCCATACCACACAGAGGGAGTACGCGAAAGACAGGATTCCAGTCTCAGATCTGCAGCCATGAAGCCACCTGCATTATTTTCAAATTTTGCATTATGACAGATATTACTGCTCTGTAAAAATTTTTGTGGACATGACTTTCCAAGAGAAAGAAACAGTTGTAGTCAACACAGGGGTCTCCATGCAGCTCCGGTCCTGGAGAGCTACTGTCCAGCAGGTTTTCTATCCCACTTGGCTTCTGATGAGCCACACCTGTTCCTGGTATTTACCTGAGAACAGGTGTGACTCATCAGAAGCCAGGTAGAACAGAAAACCTGCTGGACAGTGACTCTCCAGGACCGGAATTATTACAGTTATAATTAAAAACAAGGCACTGTATAACAGAAGAATACACCAAACTTTGTCATTTTATTTGTTTAGGAGGTTTTCTGTCTTACGTCTTCATATTATTTATAAATTTCCGTTACAGGTCATTTATTACAGATTTTAAGACTCTGGATAAAACAATATTTATCCCAACTGAGATATGTCTCAAGTTAGCTACAGAGAACAGAGATTATTATTGAACCCTATTCTGGCTCAGGTGCCCACCTGTGTTCCTTGCAAAATCATATGTGATTGATCTCTATAACTGTAGAGTAAATGCGACATTGTTATTTAAGGTATTCAGTATAATTCAGAGCAAATGCAAGGTTTGTAATATGCCTTTCTCAAAAAAAACCTTAAATAGCATACTTTAAATGAGCATACCCATTTTCTTGTTCAGTATAGTGATCGTCAGTCCTTCTTTTTTCCCTTCAAATTGTCACCTGAAGTATGACCCACCAACTTATATAGTAACCCTGTGACCCTAACTGGCTAAAGCCATGAGTATTATTATCCCAATCCAGATGATCCCCTACTGAGCTGGAATGGTCAGGAAAGTGGGAGGATGCACAGACGTGGTAGGCCCCAAGCCTGCAGCTAACCACAGACCACAGACCTGATGACACTGCGTTTTGCTGTCATATTCCACTCTTCAAAAATGAAATCGGTAGCAAAGAAAAACTGATAATTTTCTTCAGTAGTTTTCTTCTAAGCATCTACCCCTTATCTTATTTTTCCTCAAGACAGAAACTCCCATAAGGTAGCAGCTTGACACACATGTAGACCTCCTCTTGTTATGCAGAGAACATATCTGCTGCGTTTCCCAGGCTCACTTTGCGGCCTTCACAAAGCACAGGGGTGGGGAGGGGGGGGGGGGGGTGTTCTGTCGGTGTTGAGAATGCAGGAACGGTGCGGCAGATTACGGCCAAGTAGCATGGCGGGTTCCTCCTAGATAACATTTTCAAACAGTTGCATGGAATTCATGATGTTCTCATCCTAGAAGAGAAGAGAATAATGTACTGATGTGAACGATGTGAATGTGTTGTAGCTTTTTCTGTGTTGAATGACAGAGGGTTATTTATCTGAGCTTTTGGCTGGGGTGTAATGCTAGCCTTGTCCCACTTCTGTAACTAGTCAACCAGGTAAACCATTCACCGCTGGCCTTTTCTGTGTCCCGGCGATACCTTTCGGCAGGTCTCCATGAACTCCTCGATGGTGACTACGCCATCCCGGTTCCTGTCCATTTTCTGGAAAAATGAAGGAATTTACGACATTTGGTCTTTTCATAGATCATGCCGTTCATACTTATGGTTCAAGCAAAGGGCAATAGGAGTCATAAGAACCTAAAATACCCTAAAACAGTCACTGTATCCCACTCAAGGAGATTGTTTGCCACAGTTTGAATTCGAACCCACGAAGGGCTTTACTGTCATACCCTTGAGTGAAGAAATTGATATGAGGCAGACAATGAAAGCTGCTTCTTTATCTCTGCAGAAATGTCAGTATAACTTGTATAGATATAGTTTGATAAAAGGATCTGCAGATCTAAACAGTCGCTGATAGTCTAACTGCTTACAATGCGCTATGGGGCTGGAATGCTTAAGTGTGCTCGTGGTATCAGACATCATGTAAGGGGGGAGCTCTGGTGTGGAAGGCGCACTTCCAGATGGAGCACTGGACAGCGTGTGGGAGGTGCACCTGGAAGAACTTCTCCACGTGCTCCACTGGGGCGTCATCCCGCAGCCTCGGGGAAGTGTACTGACCCATCATATCGTAGATGGATTTCATGATGGCCAGCATCTCCTGCCAGACAGCAAGCGCATGAGTCAGTCAAACCAGTCTTTGGCCAGCTATCATTTATGACACAACCATAACATAAAATAAATTAGTGGTAAGTCTCGTGCTCACGGATATTCTTTAGAAACATCAGCTAATCGTAAAATATTATCTGCTAGTTCCTTAAAATAAACTCTAGTCACACATAAAGACTCTATTAGACACTGCCAAAGAAGGTAATGAATCCTTCTTGGACTCACACACCTCTTTGGTAATATATCCATCCTTGTTGATGTCGTAGAGGTTGAAAGCCCAGTGCAGCTTCTCGGTCACAGAGCCCCTGAGCAGCAAGGAGAGTCCGAGCACGAAATCCTGCAATGAGCCCCACATGACACAGTGGTTAAGGGAGAAGCAGTTGGACTCGGTCAGAGTGCCTGCCGCCCGCACGGCATGCTGGGACCCGGCACATATGATGATGTCATCACTACTGGTGCTTTTCCACTGCCACCAGGAACCGAGCGGTGCCCGAGTCGTACCGCAAACTGTCGGTTTTCCATTGTGAAGCATGCCGTACCTGAGTCGTACTAGTGCTGACGCAGCCCTGCTTACTATCAGGGCCAAAAGCGTGACCAAACCGAGTCTGCTGCATCACCCCCCTCTGATTGGCTGAAAACATGGAGACACTAGTGATCCGCATCAATAAGCATGGATTATTTGAAAGAAAAAACTGAATATTTTATATATTTTTAATTAGTAGTTTCGCACATCACGGTTTATTAATGCATTCTCCATAACTCAGATTTCCAAAATATCCTACTTGAAAAAAGTCCTGTAGAACGGTTGAATGGAATGGATTCATAATGCAAACTCACACAAGTGAATGGTAATTCCTCCAGCGTTTGATGCTAACATAAACAGCAATTCTCCCAGATGTGTTTGCGGAAATTAGCACACAGTAAAAAAACAAAAAAAAGAAAAAAATTACATAGTAAATGATGATGTTCACAATCATGACAGACAGTAAATAAGCGTCTCTTCAGTTTCACATCACTGTCGCTCTACAAACCCGGCAGCACCTTTACGGAGCCGGCCCTTCTGCAGTGGAAAACCGACGCGAGCTGGAACCACGCGGTAACTAGTCTCTCTTCACGGTACGGCTTGGTTCCTGTAAGCCAGTGGAGAAGCACCATATGAGATGTCACACCCATATTCCTCATGCTCATTCACACTTCACAGAGGTTTTTTTTTTGCTACATCCTGTTGAATGTTAAGGGCCATTTCATTTGTATGTTGTACACCGACTTGTTGGGCAAAGTACACTGTAGGCATGCATAGCAAAGGGCGATAGATACGGTCAAAGATAGCGGCAGGAAGCCCAGGAAACTGTAAGCGTTACAAAATAAACAAAGCACAGAATGTAAGATGTGGACACAGGCAAGAAGGAGGAGATGGAGTTTCTCAAAGTGACAGGGTGCAGAACGAAATACTTTCTATTACCAAAACTAAATATTAAATAACATAAAAATAATGTCTCCGCCCGCCCCTTGACTGAAGGTTAAAGTCAAGCATGTAAAAACATGCCCTTTGACCCCAACTGGTTGATGCAACTTCTAAATGTTGTGATACTACAGCTGAAAAGGACCAGCTCCATGCTGGTACATCTCCAAGGTATTCTGTTTTGGTTTGCTGTATTATCTTGTATTTAAGAATGTTTTGCATTAACTGCACCTTCATACTTCCTTAATATTGCATTCACAGAGCATTCATAAGAAGCAGGTAAATGTATATATATATATATATGCGCTCACCGGCCACTATATTAGGTACACCTTGCTAGTACCGGGTTGGACCCTCTTTTGCCTTCAAAACTTCCTTAATCCTTCGTGGCATAGATTCAAAAAGGTACTGGAAACATTCCTCAGAGATATTGGTCCATATTGACATGATAGCATCACGCAGTTGCTGCAGATTTGTCGACTGAACATCCATGATGCGAATCTCGCATTCCACCACATCCCAAAGGTGCTCTATTGGATTGAGATCTGGTGACTGTGGAGGCCATTTGAGTACAGTGAACTCATTGTCATGTTCAAGAAACCAGTCTGAGATGATTCGAGCTTTATGACATGGTGCATTATCCTGCTTGAAGTAGCCACCAGAAGATGGGTACACTGTGGTCATAAAGGGATGGACATGGTCAGCAACAGTACTCAGGTAGGCTGTGGCATTGCAACGATGATCAATTAATACTAAGGGGCCCAAAGTGTGCCAAGAAAATGTCCCCCACACCATTACACCACCACCAGCCTGAACCGTTGATACAAGGCAGGATGGATCCATGCTTTCATGTTGTTGACGCCAAATTCTGATCCTACCATCCGAATGTCGCAGCAGAAATCAAGACTCATCAGACCAGGCAACATTTTTCCAATCTTCTATTGTCCAATTTCGGTGAGCCTGTGCGAATTGTGGCCTCAGTTTCCTGTTCTTTGCTGACAGGAGTGGCACCCGGTGTGGTCTTCTGCTGTTGTAGCCCATCTGCCTCAAGGTTCGATGTGTTGTGCGTTCAGAGATGGTCTTCTGCATACCTTGGTTGTAACGAGCGGTTATTTGAGTAACTGTTGCCTTTCTATCAGCTCGACCCACTCTGGCCATTCTCCTCTGACCTCTGGCATCCACAAGGCATTTTCGCCCACAGAACTGCCGCTCACTGCATGTTTTCCCTTTTTTGGACCATTCTCTGTAAACCCTAGAGATGGTTGTGCGTGACAATCCCAGAAGATCAGCAGTTTCTGCAATACTCAGACCAGCCCATCTGGCACCAACAACCATGCCACGTTCAAAGTCATTTAAATCACCTTTCTTCCGCATTCTGAAGCTCGGTTTGAACTGCAGCGGTTCGTCAACATGCCTAAATGCATTGAGTTGCCACCATGTGATTGGCTGATCAGTAATTTGCGTCAACGAGCAGTTGGACAGGTGTGCCTAATAAAGTGGCCGGTGAGTGTATATATAAAATAATTTGATTTGAATAATATTATATTGTGTTCGAATCTGTTGTGTTGTATGATGTTCTTTTGTGTTCTGTTTCATTCCATTGGGTTTTTTCATGTTGTTGTGTTCAGTCATGTTCATATGTGTTCCTGTAATCTTCTGTTCTGCTAGTACATAGTTATCATATCATGTTCTTTCCAGGGTCATATTCTCATATCAAAGTCTCACCTCAAATCGGATAGATCCGCTCCTGTCTAAGTCAAAGGCGTTAAACAGGAAGTGTGCATACTTGGAGGAATCTGTAACGATTTAGAAAGAGTTCAGTGACTGGTGGCCAAGTTATTCAAGTTATTAATTGCCATTTAAGACAATCTACCAACTTCTTCTATGTATATCACAATCCCTGACCTCTTAACGTCTTATCATTCATCGCTATTGCCTCTCTATATATCAGAGGCAAGCTCTATTTCTATATATCAGACGGAAAGTTACATTACTTGACTGCACTGGAGTCCGAGATGCTCCTCACCTCCTTGAGGAAAAAAGTGAGAATAGATGGTCTTGAATGTCTCTTCATCCACAAGACCACTGGGACACTCCTGTTAGAGGGATAGCAAAGACTCGGGTAAATGGACAGAAAGCCTGTGCTGGGTGGGGGTTGGGGGGTGGGGGGGATAGACTAAGGCGTAAGGCATAGGTCAGGCTATAACTAAAACAGACTGGGAGGAACCAACACGAGGAACAATGGACAGAAAATAAGATGTACATCTACTTATTTCTTACTTTGTTATTCACACTGAGAACGGCTGTACAGATTAATTTCTGTCTCCAACTGCCTTACCCCCTGTCCCTCGAATCGCACCATGACCCCAAGTATGATGCCACCTGGACCGACCACGCCCTACTAGGGTCCCCTTCTTACATTCTTGAAGCCCCTGTAGAGCGACTGAAGCTCCTTCCTGCTGAACTTGGTCTGGGCTGCCAGCTTGTCCAGGCCCTGCGGTTGATAGCGTGCAGCAGACAGCTCAAAGTCAATCTCGCTACCGTCTGCGCGTGTGTGCGTGTGTGCGTGTGTGCGTGAGAGAGAGGGAGAGAGAGAGAGACATGTGAGGCGGGAGATGTAGCCATGGGAGAGATGGAGGGAGAAGAAAAGGGAGATAAAAAGAGATTAGAGAGATGCAGAGAAACACAGAAATCATTTCTGACACAGAAGGCAATAAAAAATGTTAACTTGAAACTGAAGCAGCACAACAGCTAGGCAGCCAGCTGTGAGGTGGTCAACTGACCCAAACCCCATAGAATCTCATCCCCCCTCTATCTTTCAGCATTACCACTCACCCCACTGCTTCAAGAACGGGGGAGCGGGGGGGGGGGGGGGGGGGGGGGGCTTTGTGGGAACCTCAGCAAAACACAGATAAACCAAACAAAAATGGTTTTCTATCACTGGAGCGTTAGATAGTGTAAATGTTTCCACTGCCTTACTTTCTGAACCAATAAGCTGCAGTAGTCTTGGTTTCATGGGTGACTCACTGCATGTTTACCTCCTTATACATGCACGATGAAAAAATCCACCAAGCTCGTTTAAAAAATTAGGAAGAGAAATCCTTACAGAAGGGTTGGTATGATGGCTAACGCTATCGCCTCGCACCTCCTGGGTCGCCTCCCCCACTCTCTGTATGTGCAGCTTGCATGTCCTGCATGTGTTGTGTGACTTTCCTCTGGGTATTACAGGACGTTCCTTTACCTCATAGGATTGGCTCCAGGCCCCCACGATGACCCTTTATTGGACTGGGTCCTTTAAACACATATTGTCAACAGAAGGAGGAAAATATTGGCTGGGGTAACTGCTTGTTCAGAGAAAAGATATTCATGGGGCAGCACCCCTTGGAAAAAAAAATATTAAAGCATCCCTAGTGCATAGTTCTTAGTTACTTATATGATCAAACATTAGTGGGTGGGGTCTCTAGCTCTGGTTTCTTCCCATCTGGACGTCCCTGGTGTAAGAGACGCTGAAATCCCCTGTGGTGTCGGATAACCACTTAGATGGACGGAAGTCTTGACAATAAAAAAGCACGGTAATACTTTACTAGATGCCGCTTGCATAATATAATCTGTTGCTAAATGAACCCTGTAAGAATCTGGTCTGGCTGCAAACAATAAGTCCGTATCAAAGAGAGGGAGCAGAACAACGTAAAGCATTTCAATGAGGGAAACTTGCTGAAAAGTGGCTTTAGTGCGTTTGTCTTTTTAACGACGCGCAGAAACATTCTGATACCTACATCAGATGGTGAAGAAAATGAAACATTTGGTGGCGAGCTGTGCCTCAGAAGGGAGAACAAGACAGAAACGCAGAGATGTGGGAGGAGGGACACTGAGAGGAGACGGAGTGGGCGGCCAGGAAGCAGACAGCAGAGCGGTGAAGCAGCAGAATGGCCAGAGTACATGAGAAAGAAATATCCGTCCATCTCCCATCCAGTCAACCTGAGCAGTGTCTGGGGTTTGGGGGATGGGGGTGGATTGGAAGGGGGAGAGGCTATGCCAGGAACCACAGAACACGAGGTTGTGCGACACCCTGGACTGCAGGAGGGACATATACAGATCTGAAGAAAACAGCGGTAGACAAGAACACAAGGCAGAGGTACATCGTGGTCAGTGTACAAGTCTATTAGAGAATAAACATACACAAGCAACAGGCAACTGAGACATGGCAATTCACCTCAGCACATGTGGACCGCAGGAAACCACCTGCGGCACATTGGGGGAGACCTCACACAGATACAGAGTGGAGGAAGGTCTCAAAGCCCCCAACCCTGGTGGTGTCAGCCAACCATGATACCTCAAGAATGACTCCATCCATCCATCCATCCACTTTCCAAACCGCTTATCCTACTGGGTCGCGGGAGGTCCGGAGCCTATCCCGGAAGCAATGGGCACGAGGCAGGGAAAAAGATTTATGTTACTGAAATAGGGGGGAGTTTTTAAGAAGTGGAGGGTCTAAGGCAAACGGTATAGAGCTATAAGCAAGGATATTCAAATGAAAAAGGTGGGATTAAATGAAGGGTTTTCGTACCGGCTGGAGAAATAATACTGCTTAGCCCTTGAGCAGAGCACTGACCTGACATGAACTCAGGAATTCATGCAGCTGTATAGGAAGGGTTGGGGGGGAATTCAGCATTAGCTAGGCAATGGAATGATGGAAATAATATGAAAGGAGCAAGTGATGTGGAGAAAGAGGAAAAATAAACAGTGGGAGTGTCAAGGGGTTTAGAGGATGAGCTGTGCCTGTCAGCCCAGCAGGAGAGGAGAGCAGGAGGCGAAAGGAACGGAGCCCGGGGGCCTGTGCAGGGTGGGGGAGCAGAGGAGCCACACTGATGAACCGTGGCAAGAAAACAGTATATGAAAGGCCTGCAACAATCATGGAGGGCGGGGTTGGTATCAGGCCCTTCGGGGGATAATGCAACTGGGACCAATAAAGTAATGGGAGATGTGGGTCTGGGACAATAATGGAGGGCGGGGTTAGCATCAGGCACTTCGTGATGTAATGCAACTGGGGCCAATAAGGTAACGGGGGATGTGGGTCTGGGACAATCATGGAGGGCGGGGTTAGCATCAGGCACTTCGTGATGTAATGCAACTGGGGCCAATAAGGTAACGGGGGATGTGGGTCTGGGACAATCATGGAGGGCGGGGTTAGCATCAGGCCCTTCCTGATGTAATGCAATTGGGACCAATAAGGTAATGGGAGACGTGGGTCTGGGACAATCACGGAGGGTGGGGTTAGCATCAGGCCCTTCCAGGCGTAATGCAACTGGGACCAATAAGGTAATGGGAGACGTGGGTCTGGGACAATCACGGAGGGTGGGGTTAGCATCAGGCCCTTCCTGATGTAATGCAACTGGGACCAATAAGGTAATGGGAGACGTGGGTCTGGGACAATCACGGAGGGTGGGGTTAGCATCAGGCCCTTCCTGATGTAATGCAACTGGGACCAATAAGGTAATGGGAGACGTGGGACTGGGACAATCATGGAGGGCGGGGTTAGCATCAGGCCCTTCCTGATGTAATGCAATTGGGACCAATAAGGTAATGGGAGACGTGGGATGGGACAATCACGGAGGGTGGGGTTAGCATCAGGCCCTTCCAGGCGTAATGCAACTGGGACCAATAAGGTAATGGGAGACGTGGGTCTGGGACAATCACGGAGGGTGGGGTTAGCATCAGGCCCTTCCTGATGTAATGCAACTGGGACCAATAAGGTAATGGGAGACGTGGGACTGGGACAATCATGGAGGGTGGGGTTAGCATCAGGCCCTTCCTGATGTAACACAACTGGGACCAATAAGGTAATGGGAGACGTGGGACTGGGACAATCATGGAGGGTGGGGTTAGCATCAGGCCCTTCCAGGCGTAATGCAACTGGGACCAATAAGGTAATGGGAGACGTGGGTCTAGGACAATCACGGAGGGTGGGGTTAGCATCAGGCCCTTCCTGATGTAATGCAATTGGGACCAATAAGGTAATGGGAGACGTGGGTCTGGGACAATCATGGAGGGCGGGGTTAGCATCAGGCCCTTTCGGGCATAATGCAACTGGGACCAATAAGGTAATGGGAGATGTGGGTCTGGGACAATCATGGAGGGCGGGGTTAGCATCAGGCCCTTTCGGGCATAATGCAACTGGGACCAATAAGGTAATGGGAGACGTGGGTCTGGGACAATCATGGAGGGCGGGGTTAGCATCAGGCCCTTTCGGGCATAATGCAACTGGGACCAATAAGGTAATGGGAGATGTGGGTCTGGGACAATCATGGAGGGCGGGGTTAGCATCAGGCCCTTCCAGGCGTAATGCAACTGGGACCAATAAGGTAATGGGAGATGTGGGTCTGGGACAATCATGGAGGGCGGGGTTAGCATCAGGCCCTTCTAGGCGTAATGCAACTGGGACCAATAAGGTAATGGGAGATGTGGGTCTGGGACAATCATGGAGGGTGGGGTTAGCATCAGGCCCTTTCGGGCATAATGCAACTGGGACCAATAAGGTAATGGGAGATGTGGGTCTGGGACAATCATGGAGGGCGGGGTTAGCATCAGGCCCTTTCGGGCATAATGCAACTGGGACCAATAAGGTAATGGGAGATGTGGGTCTGGGACAACCATGGAGGGCGGGGTTAGCATCAGGCCCTTTCGGGCATAATGCAACTGGGACCAATAAGGTAACGGGGGATGTGGGTCTGGGACAATCATGGAGGGTGGGGTTAGCATCAGGCCCTTTCGGGCATAATGCAACTGGGACCAATAAGGTAACGGGAGATGTGGGTCTGGGACAATCATGGAGGGTGGGGTTAGCATCAGGCCCTTTCGGGCATAATGCAACTGGGACCAATAAGGTAACGGGAGATGTGGGTCTGGGACAATCATGGAGGGTGGGGTTAGCATCAGGCCCTTTCGGGCATAATGCAACTGGGACCAATAAGGTAACGGGGGATGTGGGTCTGGGACAATCATGGAGGGCGGGGTTAGCATCAGGCCCTTTCGGGCATAATGCAACTGGGACCAATAAGGTAATGGGAGATGTGGGTCTGGGACAATCATGGAGGGTGGGGTTAGCATCAGGCCCTTCTAGGCGTAATGCAACTGGGACCAATAAGGTAATGGGAGATGTGAGTCTGGGACAACCATGGAGGGCGGGGTTAGCATCAGGCCCTTTCGGGCATAAAGCAACTGGGACCAATAAGGTAATGGGAGATGTGGGTCTGGGACAACCATGGAGGGCGGGGTTAGCATCAGGCCCTTTCGGGCATAATGCAACTGGGACCAATAAGGTAATGGGAGATGTGGGTCTGGGACAACCATGGAGGGTGGGGTTAGCATCAGGCCCTTTCGGGCATAATGCAACTGGGACCAATAAGGTAATGGGAGATGTGAGTCTGGGACAACCATGGAGGGCGGGGTTAGCATCAGGCCCTTTCGGGCATAATGCAACTGGGACCAATAAGGTAACGGGGGATGTGGGTCTGGGACAATCATGGAGGGCGGGGTTAGCATCAGGCCCTTCGGGGCGTAATGCAACCTCGACCAATAAGGTAATGGGAGATGTGGGTCTGGGACAATCATGGAGGGCGGGGTTAGCATCAGGCCGTTCCTGATGTAATGCAAATGGGACCAATAAGGTAATGGGAGATGTGGGTCTGGGACAATCATGGAGGACGGGGTTAGTATCAGGCCCTTCCTGATGTAATGCAACTGGGGCCAATAAGGTAACAGGAGATGTGGGTTTGAAAGGCCTCATTTCCTACATGACTACACCTGCACTGTTTAGACACATTTCCTTATGCATGATTGGAAAACTGTGGGGATGATATGCAGGTGAGGTGCCTGTGATCAGAAGGTTGCCGGTTTATAACCTGTCTTTTCGCCATCGTAATCCCCACTGCTCCAGTGATCGGCTGACCCTGCGCATTGAATAATACCTCACTTTGGATAAAAGCATCTGCTAACTTAGTGCAATGTAAATATTACGATATTGTGGGAAACACAGGTAACAAAACTCCATTCAGCTGTCCTTCCTCCATAGATGCTACTGAGTAACTCTCACCTAAGAGCCAGGGACAACTGCTGATCCCAAATAATGAGACAGCTTTCATCATTGGCTGTTTTCTGTAGTTATGCTTATAGGCTCCTCCCCCTCCTGTCCTTTACACATACGGAGCTGTCAGTAATTGCAAAACTAAGTGTTCCAAACTCTCTCAGCTGACCAGCATTTACACATACACAGCAGCAAGGGACAGTGTCGCGCGTCTTGGAACAAAAGTGTAAGAACATATTTCGTCATTTATTTCAACAATCTATGTTCATAGCCCCAGGTTTTCCATCCATCCATCCATCCATCCATCCATCCATCCATCCATCCATCCATCCAACTTTCGAACACTTAACAGAGACACAATTTCATTCCTTATAAAATCCTTACCTTCTATAGGCAAAGGGTCCAAGATGCACAGTTGTTTGAACACCACCACAAATAAGACAATGATCACACCAATGGTGAGGATTTCCATGCCCCAAAAGCCCCGGTGCCCGGGGGCAGCTGGCAGTGCGCAGCGCAGTGGGTGCAGGGAGGATGGGAAAGCAGACAGGTTGTGAGGCGTACACTCCGGGTGGGTGCAGCTCGCAACCTGGAGGGACTGGTGCAGCCCGAAACTAGTAAAGTGGGTCAGCATTGTGAGGATCCATCTTTGGTCCAGGCCGGATACACAGAAGGTTTTATAATAAGTGTGATCTTGCTGGAAAGGGAAGGTGAGTCACCATGAAGGTTCTGTGGTTCTTCATTTTATTATTCTCTTCCCAGCGTTCCTCTGAACCCCTACTCAGGCAAAATGGGAGAACCACTGAGATCCAGACCCAGCATGAAGACGGGAAGAAAGGAAACCTTTGATGACAAGGAGGATGGCTGGTGCGTTGCCCGTTACAGTCGCACGGCGAAGTCCTCACATAGTGCTCCACAGGAAGTCGCGGAAGCGCCGGAATCTGACTGACGTTGGTCCCTTGCCTTGAAGGGATCCCTAACGACGGTCCTCTTCTCTATGGTGTCCACAGAAGTGGCGGCTGAGGGTATGCTAAGCGGTTTTTGAGACAGAGCGAATTCCCAGCAGCGATGCTAGATGATCGTGTGCCCGTCATGAGACGCTAATTGTGACACATTGAGACCTGCGCGAATTAATTTCAAAGATATTCTTTCACGCTCTCTCTCTCACACACACCCACACAAGCACTATATAAGTGAAAAAAATAACAAGATAAATATTCAAAGTCCCTTTTTTTTATCAGAATCGCTGAGACTAGGACTCTGCAGTATATCTTATTCAGACAGTTCTTGAGGGAAATCAGAGAGCAGAAGTTTTGAGTACCAAGAACAATACTGTTGCTCTTTGAAAAGTTCTAAATATATTTACCAAAGTCAGAGTATCATCTTCCATTTCCCTGAGACCAGAAACAATTCCACATGCAGGTGAAACGAAAATATACCCCATCCTAGGCAAAAAAAAAAATAAACCTGCACTTTTCACAGATTGGATGTCTATAAACTTCCAGATTGATTTCCAGAATTCCACCAGCAGCATCTCTGGGAGGAACTTGTTCAGTGGGATTTTGGTGCATTAATATTGCCTCCATATGGTATGTATAGGACCCTGTGATTGAGAGAACAAAGACCCCCCCCCCCCCCCCCCGTCCGTCACACCATCCCATGTCTGTCAAATGGCCAGACTCTGAAGTACATGTCAGTCACTCTTGCATTTCCCGCTTTTCATCCTCATCTACCAGTGCCCCCCCCCCCCCCGGTATCTTTAGATATCTTTAGAAATACTTTCATATAAACACTGAAGGGAGATACTGGGCTTCGAAAACCCCAAGGGGGTGGGGTTCTCAGGTGTTCGCTAGCTGGAATTATATGCTGTCAGTTGTCATGTGCCGTCAATCTCTGGGGACTGTCAAACTTTCCACTGGTGGTTGTTAGAAGTTTATGACTGACAGCGCATAAGGCCTGACAGCACATAACAACTGACAGCACATAACGAGTGACAGTGCATAAGGCCTGACAGCACATAGTGACTGACAGCACCAAACAACTGACAGCATATAATTCCACCTAGCGTAACATTCAGAGCCTCATTTCAGCCCATCACAGGTCCCATCCCACCAGGCACATGGGGGGAGGTGGAGGGGGGTTGAGGGCTGGGAGTGCCTGAGGATCTGCCTCCTTCACCTGAACAAATGAAAGTGTCCCCCAAGTGTGACAATCACACACACTAAGAACCAAGGGGGACCACCTCCCTGGTTGGGGGGCCACACCCCCGTTTAGGCACCTGCCTCTGTACAGGTCAGTGCTTCTGATCAGCTACACCTTTCCTCTGTCTGTCCATCATAATTGTCCCTGTGTCTGTCCTTCGTCATGTTCCCTCCATCTCTCGCTTTTCATTTCTTTCATCCTCTTTTCTATTTTGAGAAACCCCTCTCGCCTAATGTCTTTTCTCAGCAGAGCAATATGAAAAAACCTTTTCATTCATAACCGATGGTTAAATAGAGAGTAAGGAAGGCATGACAACATCTTGCAGGCACCTATGCAGTTCCAACTTTCCTCAGGCAATACACACATGCGAGCTTATTACACACAATTCCTCAAACCTATGATGGCCTTAAAGATCTAATGCCAGGTTCTACAGTGAATGTGAGCCTTGAACTTCAGCTCCTGCAGCGTAATGGTGGAGACAGACAGGTTAACTTCAGCAAGGGCCCTGAAGCCATTAGCGAGCAGGGGGGAGAAAGTGGCAGGAAGGGAGAGCAATAGGGAGACAAGCAGGAGGCGGAGGACATGAAGGGGTCTCCACACCATCTGTGAGGCCAGAAGACATGAATCAACGGCAGCTTCCCGAGGGCTGCTTCATACTTCACGCGAAAGTGGCTGCAGTGTGCGCAACGCAGTGCTGGACCGTCTGCGATCCTCGGTGTTCCTACTTCCAGCGCCAACGCACCAGGAAGCCATGGAATTTGACGTCAGGCCACTTAAAAGTTAGGCCTACGTTTGTGAAGTGGTATGAATGTTAAAAAATAAGCAAAGAATTTTACTAAAATTGACCGTGCACTATGTACTTACGGTATGCAAGGCATGATCATCATTAACAAAAACATTTGCATAAACTGAAATAAGATAAGATGCTAAAATAAAATAAACTAAACAAGAACTATAGATATTGCTTCCGAAACCAAATCAAACAACGGTAAATACTTTCCATTATTGTTTTTAAATACTATTTAGCTAAAGTAATGATTTGTTTATTTTTAGGACTCTTGAGTAAATAACCATGGGAACATCACGATATTTTGTTGCAGGTAGCAAAATCCTACAATTTTCATCTATCTTAATAAATAAAATTACTAAAACCTGTATAAATATAAAAAAATATATTTATAAATAGACTTACATCATTAGAATAAAAACTAGCAAACCCACACCAAAAACTGAAACTAAACTAGTTCAAATGATGATAGAAAATAATTCAAAACTAAATTAAAACATTAAAACAACAGTAACACTGACTCAGGGCGGCATGGTGGTGTACTGGTTAGCATGGTGGTGCAGTGCTTAGCACTGTTGCCTCACACCTCTGGGACCCGGCTTCGAGTCTCAGCCTGGGTCACATGTGTGCAGAGTTTGCATGTTCTCCCCATGTCGACATGGGGTTTCCTCCGGGTACTCCGGTTTCCCCCCACAGCCCAAAGACATGCTGAGGCCAATTGGACTTGCTAAATTGCCCATAGGAATGCATGTGTGAGTGAATGGTGTGTGAGTGTGCCCTGTGGTGGGCTGGCCCCCCAGGGCACACTTCTTGCCTGCCTCGTGCCCATTGCTTCCGGGATAGGCGCCGAACCCCCCACAACCTAGTAGGATAAGTGGTTTGGAAAATGGATGGATGGATAACACTGACTCAAATGAAAATATGGAAAGGTATATCATGCTACAGTACAAACTTATTTAATTTTATTTTGTGGCCATCTGGGAGTCTTTATAATCCTGTAGCGAGGAATCTCATAAATGCCGGTATTTGCAGACTTTCTCAGCCATTCTTCAAACCCAGTTAGACTTGCTGTCATTATGATCACGGAGAGTAGAGAGGTAAGGTGTGTGCGCTGATTACAGTGCGCTGCCACACCCACCACACGACGAACCAGCTCAGGAATGGGAGCATGAGTGCAGCCGTGCGGCACGTAGCACCTCAGCACCGCACCAGTCCGAATGGAACACTGTGACTTTTTTTCCAGTGGCTGGAATGCCAATAGAGGGTAGAAAAGGAGTATGTGCAATATTTGGTCCAACAACTTTCTGACTGTCTGCTACATTACCCCTGGCCCATGAACAGCCCATGTGAGCAGTTATGGATGCTGAAACATCCATTGCTTTTATCACTGGGCAGAGTGTCCACAGAACCGGTATTTGCTGTTGCGTGGCCTTGCCCATGGCGCCCCTATGCCGACCCGCTGTGCTGCTGCCGTGTGTGATTTACAAATCAGCCTTTACATCCGTTGGCAGAGTTGACATAGAAATCATCATATCTCGCTAATTGGGGGCCATTAAAAAGGCTCTCCCTCACTCCACTGCCCCCCAAAATTTTACAGAGCCATTTTAATTTGTACACTGCTCCTCTTCATCAGCTTCCAATGCGTAATGCGGTGTCTCTGGTACTGACAGGATTACTGAAACTGGGTTACCGTAAAGCAGATGCAAAAGGGGCAATAGATTTGCTACCAAGAAGCCCAAAGGCAAAGCACTTTGCTCAAAGAGCGAGTGAAAATACCACAGAGAAGATGTACTGGGACAGCTGGCCCTGTGCTGGACTAAACAGATGGAAGTTCAATTCGTTTTTGTAAACTCTGGCAGCTGTAATTGTTCATCTGGACGAGGTAATGACAAAGTATTTCAGTAAATTCCAAGGGCAAAAACACAAAACTGTAAGATCGGTGCGTATAGATGTGTACACAATATAGACAGGATCATGCGAAGGTTATGTAAGAGCAAGAAGAATAAATTCAATTGGCGAAATCCCAAACATTTTAAACATAGCTTTACTGTGCCAACAGGAATCCAATACAAACAGATCATGTTTGCCGCGATAAGTGCTTTTATAAATATGAACCACTGCAGGCTCCGTGTCCGGAGATTCTGTGTTGTCTTCCTTGGTCCAAAAATATATGGTCAGGTGAATTTGTCTCCCTGAATTGCTGATGGTATGTCTGTGCCCTGTACTGGCCTGGCACCCCCACTCAGGGTGTTCCTCGGGATAGGCTCCAGACCCACTGGGATCCTGTGCAAAATCATTAGTCATGGAAAATGAAATGGATAATACTGAAATAATATCACCGGTGCTTCTGGCACCTTCTGCGTCGCCGGGGGCAGACTACGTGTCGCACATGACAGGTTTGTTGAACCCAGTCCATCCTGTTCTTGGGTTACAGGGTTGAGCCACTTTAAGTTTCTCATTTGACCTCTGGAATATTTAAATACCTGCCAGAACAACCCCTTAGAGAATTCCGCTGGTCTCCACTGCTAGAGCCACTTGGTTGTTAAACTACACCTATAACACAAAGACCTAAACTGATTTATGTGACACTAAAACACTGAGGCAGCTGACAATAAGCTTTTATTGTGGGTTTCGGTTTGATGTGGCCCGATATTGCAAGGGGAATTTATCAAGGGATCTAACTATGGTGATCTATGATCTATGATCTACCTATGTTGGCTTTCAGGTTATTTGCTCTAGTGCACATTGAGCAGAAAACCTCAACCAAGAGCCTTATCACTTCCTTATCACTTGTCAGTTGGGAAGGGGAGTTTTTACAGGGTGGGGGATAAAACAGCGTGCACAGCTGTATGAGATAAACACCGAATACCAAACCGTGCAGACTGCTGGTAAATGCTGTGCATGTTTATATATGAGCTGCTGTAACGTTATATAATATGCATATAGTATGATGCTTCTGTACATTGTGCAGGGAACATGCATTGCTATCAACCTGCTAATTATCATAATTATCTTAACAATAGGTTACTAAGTATATTCAGACGAACTCCTGCCATAAAATGAATTAAATGCTTAAATTAAGTTTGACTTAAAAATAAATTTGACCAATGAGGATTATGTGCCGTCAGTAGTTGTGACTTATGAACATTGCCATACGTCTTACCAATCAGAACAATCTGATTGACTGTCAAATACACTGATGTGTAGATGTGGCAGTACATATGGATGAGTTCAGAGTCGTGCCATGGAGATATGAAAGGATTCTGTAAACCTTGGGAGTTGGGGGGGGGGGATACTGGTTCATAACACACAAGTGCCAAGGCTAAAAATTGACAAGGTTTCCATTTCCAGCCATTCAGGCCTGGAACGGTTCTCATGCAGAGGACAGCAAAAAACACAGGGAGGTGCATCTGTTAAGATCTTGGAGATAGCATGATGCTGTTACCTTATCTGCCTCGAATATTAGCACCAAACTCTCAAACTTGATACGGGCTCCAGCTTGAAACCAGTGGAAAGAGACTGATAGGATGGAGGATGTGAGCAGTTATGGATGCTGAAACAACTCATTCAGCAGCAGTCTGATGGCACGATGCAGAAGTGTGGCTCAGTGGGAAGTGAAAGATGACGGTGGCCATGAACCAACATCTGGGTTTGCAGCTGTATGTGGGCAAAGCAGCCAAATATGTACAATGGGGAATTACGGGGGGGGACGTACAGCTGTTTCGTGTTGGGAGGAAGCGAGGTGTATCTCACAGGTCGCGTTCAGGATGGCCAGCTGGGACCCGGAACATTGTCCGAGATTATATGCACAAGGCGGAGAAGATGGTCAAGGTGGACAGGCTGCCCTATGGGAATGTGGGTGGGGAGGAGATGTAAGTGGATGATGGACTTCTGGGATGTTGCAACCACACAATAAAGGGTTTGAGGAACAAAAAAGTAATTTTCACATTTGGTTTTAAAATGTGTCTCGGGGAACCGGATGACAAGGAGACGGTGTTGAATACAAGTGTAAATGACCAGCAAGGCACGTTGTGATCCGATCACTCAAACCACTTGTTGAGGAGGTCTAGGACGCATTTCACCACACATCATTTGTAGTGTAAACACTAATGCATCCTGATGTGTCCCTGACTCGGACGTTGCAATAACTGAAAACTGTGTCTTCCTGACTAAGCCATCTGAGCTTCTAGCAGAAGTGAGGCAGGTGGTAATGAAATCTCAACACGAGTCGTCAGCTGTGTCTATCATGTGTCACCTTGGAGACACAGGTGTAAACAGCGACGTCTCTCAACTGTCTGCTTGTGATCCCATCTCCAAAGAACCAAGTGTAAATAGGGCCGGAGAGAGCTTAACAGGACACGCACATAAGATTAACCAACCTGATTGAGCAGTACTGTTGGTGACTGTCAGGCATGGTAGCAGAATCCCTCGGCTGGCAGTGTATAATACTACAGATGGATCCAGGAATATGAGGAGAGTAATGCAGGGTGAATCGGAAAAACTGTTACCAAGCTCTCCAACAGACAAACATGTTTTTCTGACTTGCAAACACTACGCGAAGTAGTGTTCTTCGTTGTCTTTGAATCGGGGATTCAACACATGTGGAGTTTGAGTTACACAGAATTATATTACAAAATAAGATAAAACAACAAGCTACTTATCTCTGCTGTATTTCGATACCCTTTACTGGAAATATTTGTATCTTTGTATCGTTTTGTCATGATTCAAATGTTCCACTAGAGGGCGCTCTAAATCTGTATCTGAGATTTGGATTTACCTTCCTCAGTGTTAATAAGGGTCATCTTGTCTGTCCTTCTGTCCAATAGAATGAAAAGAACACCAGCCTTTTATATAAAAATAGTTATTAAAAGATCCACAGTCTTTTGAAAAGCATTTAAAAATTCCATGAGGAATTTTTAAATGTTACACCGATTGATCTAGTAGCCATTAGCAGTTATTTGCTTTGTGTCCTTTAAGTATGACCATCGACCATCTGCAGGATAAGGGTTTGGAAGATGGATGGATGGATGGATGGATGGATGGATGGATGGAGTACCACTAATCCTTTTCCCACCACTAGAGGGTGGCAGCTCAATAAAATTCTCTGCACAACAATTTGTGAAACAGACCCTATACCCAAGGATACTAGGAAAACCTGCTGCCGGTATCTCAATGCAACTTAATTCATGAAGTTCAATAATTCCTCCAAAATTCATATAAAACGCATATTATATAAAGAGTGAATGTCTCAAGTCATCTCTTAAAGTTAAAAAAATACAAACAATTGCACGTCACAATATCTATTACCTTTCACGTAAGTGCAACGAAAAGTGTGACTATGTAAATTGGAATACACACTCACATGTAAACTCACCAACAGACAAAATCAATAGTATTTCTGCTCATTTAAAAGTTACTAATCTCTACAGCCCCATTTCAGCAGATCATTGTCCTTTAGGGCTGAAATTACTGTATCACTCTACTTTTTAAAAGAATGTAATTTATTTATAAGTCACCGTAATCATTCTGGGTTTTTTTTGGAATCTGTTTTATCTTGGATTTCAGGCTCATGATGACACCACCAAGGAGTCTAGAATGTTAAATGGAATAAATCAATATAAAACTGTAATCGAGAGAAAAGCCTTCAGGCGGCTGCTGTGCTAATGTCGCTGGAGGGGGTGTCAGGATTCCCATGGATTCCAGCAGGTGAAGCCACACGACGCCACAGAGGCGAAACCCCAGCGGTCACAAAAGAGAGACCGCGTGGCTGAAAGTGGGGAGAGGAAAAGTCACGACTCTGGCTGGACGGGATTAACTAAAGTCTGTGTGGGGGGGGGCACAGAGGTTGTGTGTGGAATCGTGAGTGTTTCGTGTTGGTGGAATGCTGGGTTATGCTCTCCCAGTGTATTACGCCTTGTTCACTTCAGTACTCACCTCAGTACTCACCTCAGTACTCACCTCAGTACTCGTACCCCCCCCCCCCCCCGCGCTACCCTTAACCAGTATATCGTTACCTAAACTGCGATGAAAAATGAGGTTTCAAAGCCTTTGGTTAGACATTGAGGGCTGCCAATCATCCCAGACCCTCTGCGAAATAGTCTCAGTATCGCCCCCTACCTGTCCCATCTGATGTTGTACCGGTGAGGATCCACTTGACCAGGCAGCACTTCATCAGTGCCTTGCGGGTCAGCCGCAGCCTCTGTGACTTCCCAGCAGCCTTCTGCATCCTGGGACTCGGCCTCCCGCCATTGGCGCCGGCGAGAGGGGAGCCGTCCGCCACCTTCCTGTCCACCTGGGTGATGGGCTGGACATCGGTTTTGGAGTAATTCAGGTTAATAATGTTCACACAGTTAAACACAGAGCAAAAGAGAGGAGGCCCTTTCTGGGAGAGTAAGCAGGGAAGAGTGGGTGGTACGTTTGTCACTCTGTGACCCTGTGGTCCCTGATGGCCACTGCTGAACAGGACACCCAGAATGCAATGGCATTACCAGGAAGTGGCTCTCATTTTAGACGGTGTCTGATCACAGATATTTGACTGTTTACCTACCAAATGTAACAACAATGACTTTCTGAAAGCAGGCAGAGCTGAAATCAAAGTGAAGTGATGTGGAATTTGACAATGAATCTGACTAAACATCAGAGGTGAAACGACATATTAAATCACCCAGTTGACATATTAAATAACCATTGAAAGGCTTTGATTATGACACATAGTCACAGCAGTATGTCTGTCTCAGAGGGAAACAGGCCAATCCACTCTGTGAAACTGGGTGTGAACTTATAATGGAGTATCAGAATAGGCTCCATTTACCAGAGAGGTAGGTGTGCATGTGAAGCCAGGGAGGTGGGTCAAGTCTGATTGGGGGGGCCGACAG
This sequence comes from Brienomyrus brachyistius, assembly GCF_023856365.1. Classification (NCBI taxonomy): domain Eukaryota; kingdom Metazoa; phylum Chordata; class Actinopteri; order Osteoglossiformes; family Mormyridae; genus Brienomyrus; species Brienomyrus brachyistius. Next base: position 29,376,125 of record NC_064539.1, read on the forward strand.
ATAAAAAAATAAATAACAGGAGGAGACAGAAGAAGTAAAGTGTATGGGAATTCAGGGAAGACTAGCTGTCTGCGTGTGCATGTGTGGGTGTGCGTGTGCATGTGTGGGTGTATGTGCTTTTTTAGTGTGCGTCAGAGTGTCCACTTGGCACACGTGCTTATGTCGCAGAACAACATGTGCATGATTGCGTGTTTCCATGTGCAGCTATAAGGATACGAGTTTGCGTGTGTGCAGGATCCTGTACATATGTACATTTTTACAATGTGTATTAGTGTGATGTGATGTTGTGTGCATGCATGCATACCTGCATACATAAGTATGTGTGTAAGATGCGAGAATGTGGGATTGTGTTTGTGTGCTTGCATGTGTGTGTACTGCCCTATATGTGTGTGTTCATACAGGCGTGTTTGCATTTGTCTGTACTGCCCTATATGTGTGTGTTCATACAGGCGTATTTGCATGTGTCTGTACTGCCCTATATGTGTGTGTTCATACAGGCGTATTTGCATGTGTCTGTATTGCCCTATATGTGTGTGTTCATACAGGCGTGTTTGCATGTGTCTGAACTGCCCTATATGTGTGTGTTCATACAGGCGTGTTTGCATGTGTCTGTACTGCCCTATATGTGTGTGTTCATACAGGCGTGTTTGCATGTGTCGGTACTGCCCTATATGTGTGTGTTCATACAGGCGTGTTTGCATGTGTCTGTACTGCCCTATATGTGTGTGTTCATACAGGCGTGTTTGCATGTGTCTGAACTGCCCTATATGTTTGTGTTCATACAGGCGTGTTTACATGTGTCTGTACTGCCCTATATGTGTGTGTTCATACAGGCGTGTTTACATGTGTCTGTACTGCCCTATATGTGTGTGTTCATACAGGCGTGTTTGTTCACCTGTACATACACACTTCCTGCCTGCGAATATGAGGCTTTGTTCTCGCTCACGTGACCCGAGGAGAGAGACACTCTGCATAATTTAGACACCTAAAAAGAGCATCAATAGGACATCAGACTGGAGAAATGTGCCTTTGGAGAGGAGAGGAGAGGAGAGGAGAGGAGAGGAGGGGCAGGACACACTGCTCTGTCCTGCATGGTAGTGTTACGCCCACACACACACACACACACACACGCACGCAGAAACAGCCAGACATGTACAGAACTTACATACTCCAGTGAGGAACATAAGCACATAAGAGGTGTTGGTGTGCTAACAGGGTTAGGGTTAGGGTTAGGGTTGGGGTTAGTGTGGTCAGTGTGGACATCAATGCCCCAGTGCAGCAGCAGCAATGGTGCTGTTCTTTGGATGAGACGCAAATCTGAGGTCCTGACTGTTTCGAGGTCACGAACGATCCTTGGGACTCTTTCCGGAGAGCAGGGGTGGAACCTCGATGTCCAGGCTAAAATAGCCCACTGTGGCCCTATCAAATCTGGCCTCCTAATCATCCCCTACTGTACATCTAACTGGTGAATTCTCTCCTGCCCCATCACCACCTTAGCTACTGTGTGGTGAGCGTACTGGTGCAGAATGGCTGCTGTCGCATCATCCAGGTGGGGGCCACACAGTGGTGGTGGTTGAAATGGCTCCCCATTAGCTCTGTAAAGTGCTTTGGATGTTTGACAAAGCGCTATATAAATGCAACATGCATTCATTCATTCACATCCAGCAGAGACAGCAAGGCTGTGATTCCCGGGGAAACGGTGATACTGCCACACAGACAGGAAGAGCAGCACTTGTCATCCTACAGAAGAGCATCGTGCCAAGGGGAAGTCAGAGCTGTTTCAGCTTCCCTTAGGACTCCCGGCTGGCATCTATAAAACCACTCTGACTCGAAATGAACACCGGTGCTTAGAGGGCGGCGTTATAAACCATCTGGAATTACCCACTTTCCTGCGTTGTTTTAACCTAATATGTCATCTGACCTTCAGTGAAATTCCATTACAAGGAAAATAAGTGAAATAAGTGCACATTGAGCCTGCATTTACTGTTACGGTTCAGGTCAAAAGAATGAAAAAGTAGATATAAAGGATTTACAAACTTTGCCCCCCTAAAATGTGCACCAGTCTTTTCTTGTGTGTAAACCAAGATTTTAGCTGTAATAATAATTCTTCCAAGTACTTCACAGTTGTGTTTTTAAGACTCCAAATCACAATATATTGCCATCAAATGTAATACAACAGGAAATGGAATAAATATGTAGATAAAAAGCATTCCTATTGGACAATCCTGGCTTCTAGCTCAAGTTAACCCAGCTAACTGAGATATCCTGCTTCATGGAACACCCTCCAGGTAGAATGGAATGAAGACTGGAGGCTTTGAAAACAAGGGTTGAAATAGGCATGTCTGGCCCATCAGAACCCAAATATATCGTCATTATGGGGCGGCAGCAATGAGGGAGGCACAGAGGAAACCATAAAGATATTTCAGGATGATACTAATATATCGACGGGCATAACTATTTCTGAGCATGTCGAGAGAGGAAACCTCAGAAGAAAAGGATGAAAAGCGAGACCCTCGGTCTGGGTGGGGGATGGCTGGGGAGGGAGCAGAGTATTTAAGGGCATTGAACCGTGATCAAACAGCTACGTGGGGGGAAAACAGACACGCGATGGAGACCAGGGGCCCTGGATCTCTGGTGCCGGTAGGACCTCCAGTTGACGGGCCACACATGACAACGGCGTGTCTCTCATCCCATCATCTGAGTTCCATGCCGGACGTGTAACTGGACCAAGAGCCTCACTGCTCTTGAAGTCCCTGAACGCGTGTTCCTCGTTGAAGACCCTGAACGCGTGTCTCTCGTTGAAGACCCTGAACGCGTGTCCCTCGTTGAAGACCCTGAACGCGTGTCTCTCGTTGAAGACCCTGAACGCGTGTCCCTCGTTGAAGACCCTGAACGCGTGTCTCTCGTTGAAGACCCTGAACGCGTGTCCCTCGTTGAGGACCCTGAACACGTGTCCCTCGTTGAAGACCCTGAACCAGTGTCCCTCGTGAGTCTCGAGTTTCTCCGGAGTTTTCCGGATCCACACGCTGGTGCCACACGCACACACATCAGGGGCTCCCGCCGATCCAGGCTGAGATGCACCTCCCCCCCCCCCCCCCCACCCATGCTTCTGCTACGCCATGGGATCCTTGGAAGGTCGCCGGGAGGTCGCAGCACTGTCTGCCAGCTGGCATCTTGGTAATGTACTGAATCTTATCTTACCGCCATAAATGACCCCCCTCCCCCAACAAAGTAGCGCAGCTCTACCTCCCTCACTGTTGATGTTCATTCTCGCCGTGTATCCTATTACCAATGCACAGCCTTCATTAAACAATCACAGTATGCCCCCACCATGGTTTACACGCCCGGTACCCCCAGAACACCAAGTCCCACTCACTCATCCTTCTTCCCTCCCTGCTTATCCTCCCCCTGTTACTGTCTGAAATTTATATTTCATGCCCGGCAGGTTAAAATAAACATTCAAAAGAAAGTCAAACCGAAGCAAAATAATTCCGAGCGTAACTGTCCCATTACATCAAGCTGGCATTAATGGCAGGACGCCCAGAGACTCACTGTGCTTTAGTGGCATGATTAACCCCCCCCCCCCCCCCCCCCATTCTGTCACAGCGTATCAGGTCAGACAGTGGCCTCTCGCCATTGATATGTCTTCCTTATTCACTTCCTTTCCAAGTTTTTCCATCAGAAGAAATGGTTTCCCTGAAAGCATTTGGATTGCTTATATATTTTTGCGATTAAAGGAATTCTGCACTTGATTTCCAAAACTACGAGGGCTTCATGGTTGGCAGATAAGAGCTGACAAGCCCACTCCTGTTTCCTAAACAGTCCCATAAGGCAGAGCTAGGTGATAAGATGAGGACTGACAAATCCCCCATGTCTGGGAACCAGCAAGATGTAGCAACTCAACCGGACAACAAAGCCACTTGATGTGGCCATCAACTGAGACACACCCTGTACTATTTATACCCTCTGTCTCATGATGCCAGAAGATGTGGTGAAGTTTTTTTTTTTATCTTGTTTGAAAAAATTAATTATAGATTCTAAAGCCTTTTTGTGGGGTGTTACTTAAGGAACAAGACATGTCACCGAAGACCTAAGGGAACGGCACTGAACACATCGACTTATGAGATTGATTTCTGTAGAATTCAAAGCTAAACACATCCCTCTGGGTAATAGCATTCGCTAATTGATTAATTACTATGATATAAATGAGGATGCAGACGTATAAATAGGGTGAGAAGAAGGTGAGAAGGTGAGAAGGTCAGTCCCGGTATCAGTCACGGCTGTGATCCCAGAGAAATTCCACTTGCCTGGAGTGTCTCCTTGCAAACACACCGGGAGCAAGATAACGCAGAGGACCAAGCTAAGCATCCTGGCCGCTGACTGGCCGAGTTCCCACACTCCTTAGTCTTCGAAGACCCACCAGGCACTGTCATCTCCAAGGTCAGCCAGGTGCTCTCAGGTTTCCCCAACGCCATGGCGGTTAGCGACCCGACCCAGACATTTCATCCGAGGAGTCGGGCTGCAGAAACGACACACTGGAGTCTTCTGACTCCCTCTCCGGAACCTCGCAAAAGCCGCCATATCAGAGAGGCACCACTGGAAACTGAAGCGGGGTCCAGGCTCAGATATCATAAATCCATCTTTTAAACTGCAAAGAAATGCAATTTCTGAACCAATTGCTGCAGAATATGGGGTCTATCCATCCTGAATGGCTTAGTGTGTCATGCTTACCTTTAATTACCTCGTACCCCCACTGTTCCCTGCCACCCTCATTCTGTTGAGAGAGCTACTTTCACTTTGACCAATACCCTGGCGAGCTACCAAACCACAACTGTGATGGGAGAAGGGGGGGGGGGGGGGGGTCCTCTCAGTTAATTTTGCCTTAGTGATCAACCAGTTGCCAACCACTGCAACAGTGACAGGTCAGTCTTCCTGCCTGGTTAAATAGCTTTTTGTCACTGGGCTATTTATTGAAATCATTGATAATCAATGTGCAAATTGGGTTTGGAGTGAAATATACAATGAATAGCTACTGCTTAATGTTTGCTAGACTGCAGCTTATGACAACGTCACCTGTGCTTGTGAAATTCATCCTCAAAAATCCATTTTGTTTTCAGGTTCCATCAAAATTCAAATTTCTGCACTTGGGGATTTATTCTGCTTTTCCCCACATTCTAGGAAGGGAGGCACCGAAAGCGTCATCCTCTGATGTGTAAAAGCCCTGCTTCACTGCACTGCATCATGCATGATTAAGGTCCACATTCTGGTGTGGCTGAAGATCTGCCTGACGTCACTGGTGGACGCGTGCATGCTAAAGCCCCCCCCCAGTCCTCCTCCCCGACACGGACCCTGCCTGCTGAGTCTCTGACCTCCCCCTCTCACCTCATCATCTCTCCCACTCCGACAGAGGAACCTGCCCCATCTCATCTTCTCGACACGGCCCATTTAATCTCTTCTCCATTTTTTCTTTCCTTTCTTTGACCTTCACAACTCCCCAAGTCTTCTTCTTCTCATCCACACTCGCTCTTCTTCCTCCTCCCTCTCTATTGTTCCAGCTTTTTTCCATCTCCCGAGCTGCAGTGCCGTCATACTAAAGGTTTAGTTTGGTTGGGCAACAGCTCAGCACATGATGGCCAAACAGAGGGTTGTGAGGTTGGTCTTGAATAATACAGAGACTAAATAATTAATAATAAAATCAATAACCTGTACACTGCACAAAGTGCAATACCGGGCCAATACACTCCCATCCCTGGAGTTTGGTAGGACACTGACTAACACATAAATGAAGAGTTTCTTTAATGCATGTCTGCATGCATATTTTTATATAATTTGCACATGGTTGGTTGTTCTTTCTGCTGGCTAACTGAGAATGTATTGCAATACACTCATTACAAATTGGCAATAAAATATCTTGAATACCAAAAACCCCCTCGTCATATCTGATGTCATCCTCCATATTTGTAACATAATCAAAGAGAATACAAAGCCTCACTCATCCCCGGCAGAAAACAATATGATCACAGCAACTATTGTTCCCAACAGAACACCCAGCTGACAGCAAATCTGGGCAAAAAGTGCTGTTTTTAAAAGAAGTAAATCAATAAAATGCCTGTTATAGTGAGAAAGTTGGGGAGAATGACGGCAGAGTGCTTTTAATGGCGAAGTGGAGGCGATGTTCCAGCTTAGCGATGCTGTGTGAGTCCATAGCTGGAGCTGAGAGGAATGAAGGACTGAGAAAATGGACCCCTAAAGGAATTTCAATAATTGGAAAAAAAGACAGAAAATAGATTCAAGGATTTCGAAATTGGAACAAGAAAGCAAATAAAGATTCTGTCAGCCAGTAAAAATGAGAAAAGGGAGAAGGGATGTTTACTATTCTACCCTTTCATACAGCATGATAGTTTACTGGAACAAGTGGAGCATAACATTTGCACTTTTTTTTTCAAAGGTGCAACAGTTGGGCTCCTCCTGGTACTTGAACTGGTGACCTTGAAGGTATGAGTTCATGACTATTCTAATCTGACAAGGAATGAAGAAAGAGAGACAGAGGCAGTCTCACCAATTCTCTCCTCTGTCAACATAAGCTTAATTCAGAATTGAGAAAAAAAAGCAAAATGTGAGGAGCCATGTAATGCACGATGTTACCAACAGAGGGCGCCATAGAGGCAAAACCTGGCCCTGCAGTCCCAGATGCATATCAGTAACAGTAAAGCCCACAACCCACAGCAGGCTTATTGCGACTGCGATATAAACACACACACGCCTGACAGATGCTCCTTCACACCAAACAGCAAAGGGAGACACGACAGTTTCTTGTTTGAGCCAGATCAGCACATCTGATCCAGACCCTACGCTTAGAGATTCTTTTTGATATTCTATAGGTTACAGAACATGAAACCAAACAGCTGTCCTGAGAGACAAACCAAAACAGGTTCAATTTTACAATTTAATTTCAGTATTTCAAAATTGTCGTGTTAGGCTAAACTTAGCTGAATACGGGGATTCTACTGTCACGCGACTGCAGGTTTGAATGGCCCCTCTGCTTTGCGTGTGTGTGGAGTCTGCATGTTCTCTCCATGTCATGTGGGCTTCCCCTGAGCACCCTGGTTGCAGCAGGGTGGGGACCCCAAGGTGCCCGTTAAGATGTCCGTAACGTGCAAATGTCTCGGTGGAACCTCACCAGCTTTGGGTTAGGGTTAGGGTTAGGGTTAGGGTGCTGCAACCAGTCCTGCACACGCTAATAAAAAGCAGCTTCTGAAGACTTCAGACATACACTCACCACTGGAACCCGCACCCACTGCCTGTGTACAGCAGCTTGATTCCTTTGATTTCTGCACACTGACTGTTTATCTCCCTGAGCGATACTGCGAGTGTCAGAGCGCATGAGCGTTGGTGGGAAACACATTGCTGCTGCTCTCCATCACTAAGACTTCACATTTCTACATGTTTCCAGTCCGCGGGCTGCTATTTCACATTCTCTGGTTGCACAGAAACTATTTCTCCCCCCATTTTTCTTATTTATCTCCCAGCTTGTGTGGCTACACTTAACTGCACAGCTGCCAAATGACATCTTCATGTATTTACCAACACGGATGAAATGCAGGATGAGATATATATTCAGAGATAATACAGAAATGCTTAGACCTACATACCACGTGTGAGGAAACCTAATAGGACAGCTGTGTACCTCCATACTAATCCTAACTCCATGGGCGTGCTGGTGATAGGGGGCCACACTGGTGCAAACCCGTCTGAGGGGTAGCAATGTTTGCTGCATCACAAGTACAGTGGGGCCAGGTAGAGGTGCTCCTGGCATTTGTAAAATGTACAACATCAGTGTCTTCATTCCCTTAGATGTTATACTGCTGAGTTCCACTCATTAAATCATTTTTACTTAAGGCTCCCTGAAGTCACTACATTTGAGGCTGTATACCGTTGGACGCTGTGTACCATTGGACACTGTGACACTGTATACCATTGGACGCTGTGTACCATTGGACACTGTGTCACTATATACTGTTGGATGCTGTGCACTGTTGGATGCTGTGTACCATTGGAGGCTGTGTACCGTTGGACACTGTGACACTGTATACCGTTGGATGCTGTGTACTGTTGGATGCTGTGTACCATTGAACACTGTGACACTGTATACCGTTGGATGCTGTGTACTGTTGGATGCTGTATACCATTGAAGGCTACGTACCGTTGGACACTGTGACACTGTGTACTGTTGGATGCTGTGTACTGTTGGACACTGTGACACTGTATACTGTTGGATGCTGTGTACCATTGGAGGCTGTGTACCATTGGACACTGTGACACTGTATACTGTTGGATGCTGTGTACTGTTGGATGCTGTGTACTGTTGGACACTGTGACACTGTATACTGTTGGATGCTGTGTACCATTGGAGGCTGTGTACCATTGGACACTGTGACACTGTATACCGTTGGATGCTGTGTACTGTTGGATGCTGTATACCATTGAAGGCTACGTACCGTTGGACACTGTGACACTGTGTACTGTTGGATGCTGTGTACTGTTGGACACTGTGACACTGTATACCTTTGGATGCTGTGTACCATTGGAGGCTGTGTACCATTGGACACTGTGACACTGTATACTGTTGGATGCTGTGTACCATTGGACGCTGCGTACCGTTGGACACTGTATACTGTTGGATGCTATGTACCACTGGACGCTGCGTACCGTTGGACACTGTGACACTGTATACTGTTGGATGCTGTGTACTGTTGAACACTGTATACAGCTCTGAAGAATCTATAATGTTGCACAATGCGCACCTCTTCCATCAAGGCTTCTCAATTCCGGTCCTGGGGAGGCAGATTCCAACACAGCTTTCAGATTTCCCACAAACCTGGTAATTAGCTGATGAAAATGTATTTAAGCAGGAAAATCTGCACACTGTGTTGGAGTCTGCCCCCCAGGACCAGAACTGGGGAACCTTGCTTAGATAACATGAATATACACAAAAACCGGGTACTTACACTATTTAAGTGCTTTAAAAAATAATTTAAGATGTTAGAAGAGGCAATGAAAAAATATTTTGAGTTAAATGAACACAACTTTCACTTGAGACACTGGGTTCAACATCTGCTGTCCTGAACATATAAAACCACACTCAGAAAAATACTGATCAACGCGAAGTATTATAATTCTTTTGAGTCTCGTATCGAAGGAGACGATTGTTTAACTTTCGTCATGAGGACATCAATGTTTCCAAATAGACCGGGTAAGAAATAATAACAGTTTAATAATAGTTTGTTATAAGCAAATAAACCTTCCGCTTGAGTCGAATCATTCATTTCGGATCTAACAGGACAAACTGGGAAAATACAAGAATCGAAAGGCATTACAATTACCTGCATTATGGGCTTCGCTGCGCCCCTGTGCGGAAAAGTGCCGTTTGCGCGTCCGGCGGCCGCTTTTCACTGTCAGTCCGGGAGAAGCGAGACGCTGCAGCCCCCGTACGACTGGAGGGAGAGTGAGAGAGTGAGCGAGAAAAGGGAACAACGGATGGATAGAGACGCGGAGGGAATCGCGGGAGGGCGTGCGGACGAGATGCCCTTCCTGCCTTCGATCCCAGCAAGATATTTATATAATGAAAACGTCTCTTCACATTATTTGGAGATTAGGTTATTGACGACCTGAACAATGCCAGTGAGCTGATGGTCAGTCATTATCTGAATTACTCCAAACCAAATTCTTGTTAACTTTTTTTCTTTACATGACTAATAAATGCATGTATTGGTTACATATTCCAAACGTAGAAACGATTTGAATTTTTTTCATCATATTTAGAATACTTTTTGTATAGCAATAATACTGCAATTAACAATGGACGGAGAGATAACAGTGAACACGTAGGGAAAATCCTCTGTTATCAGTGCAGCTGAAACAGTCCCGTGGTTTTTCCCGTGGTGTTACCGTGTCTTTAGAGTCTGCAGTTTAAGTCACAACAGCTACATAAAGCCAACAGCTGTGTCCCTTTAGAAATCGCATAAATGCCTCAAGAGGTGATCGTTTCTGTGGTTTATCATAAACCTGCTCTGCACGTGGTTCAGCTGCTGCGTGTGGTCGCATGTTGAAGATTTATTCAAAGGAGAAGTTATTAATAACCTATTTAATTCTTCAGAATCTTTTAATCTATAACATTTTGCGTGATGTAGGCAACCATGGTGAAATAACCTTTTTGACAAACCCAAAAACGAAGTTGCCATTTTAGCTCCATTGATTACTGGCTCATTAGATCAGCCAAATTATTCCTCTCTCCTGCCTTTCTTACATGTTCACTGAAGTACAAATACCTTCTTAGACTATGGTCTGGATCAGGGTCGCTTGTAACTGATGGAAACACTGGGGGCTTCGTCAAGCTTACCTGAGGCTTGACTTCTTTTTTGAAGGAAGGCATCTGGCATCTGGGCTAAAAAGCTCGGGGTTAGGGTTAGAATGGTCCAGGCTACAGCCCCGCGTGATCGGACCTAACGACGCCCTCGGTCAGGATCTGTCCTAGGGGTCTCAACCCAACAAGCTACTCTTTTAGGAGAGTGAACCCAGGACTCGTCACTCTCATATACCCATCCAGCAAATGCCGGTCACTCACCTCGACTCACACAGGAAGCTGCTGCTGTTCCTGCCTTATGCTTAGAGATGGATGTAGGACATGGACTCCTTCCGTATCAGGACAGTCGACTCTACAGGAGCCTCAGCCAAACTCTCATTCACATTCGGTAAGGATGGTGAGGTTGAACTAGAATCAGGTTTCTTTGCAGGACAACGTGAATCATAGTAGGTGCAACAAAAATCGTCACTTTCTGGCCCAGCAGGATGTTATGATGATAAATGTCTCCCATCCATTTAGTGTCTCTTCACACCGAATCGGCTCAGTTCTGAGCTAAACCAAAGTGAGAATGTTGTACACGCCATAACAACCACTATAATTATATAACAAATAAGTCTACAGTCCCGGGTATCATTCTCCAGTGAGGTGCAGTGAAATGTAGATGCCAGTTAAAGTTTCTCATGTAGTTTTACTTAAAGACCCAAGAAACACAAATTCCGGAATCACATTTCTTAGCAACCAGAAACACCCACAAATGGTGTGTGTTCAGTCAAAGGTCAAAGGCAGTAATTGTGGATTTAAGCAGTGAATAAAAATATTTGTTCGGAGAAGTTACAGCAGTGGAGATGCTTCCATCGATACGAACGGAATCCATTTACTTTAGACACAACTTAATTACTTCTCTTCTAAGTAGTACATTTCCGATGGGAATCAACCAGAGGAATGCCGGTGGTGTACCTTAAACGGGTGGAGCAGGAGGATTGGGGGGGGGGGGGGGGCTCGTCACTATGGAAACTGTTGCTAGTGCCAAGGATGCAATTAATTTGCAAGGAGGTAGATGGAGAGGAAGACAGAAGAAATGTTGGGATAACATGCAGACCTAAGAGGGACAGTAAAGAAGAGAGAGAGAGGATGTCAAACGGAGGAGAGAAGAGCAAACGACAAAGTCTGAACGGAAGCTCATGTGGAAATAACTTTTCCAGAACGATGCTGTAAGATGCAGCATCGAAGCGGGCAGCAAGCGAATCGAGTGGTCTGGGGGCAGGGAGAAGGAGCAGAGGCTGACTGAGGAGAGGTGAAGTGGGTAACAGATTCTTACAGAATCAGCATGGGCAAAGAAAAACAAACCAAAGTAATGCAGCATCATTTTTTATTTGTTTGTATGATATAACACTAGCATGGCCAGAGGGGGTTGGGCAGCCAGGTGATCTTGGACACCCATAGGTTATTATCCCCTCCATTTTTGGGAGGCTTTGGTTGGTTAGCTGGTTCGTTTATTCGTTCGTTCCTTCCTTCCTTCCTTCCTTCCTTCCTTGCAAAGCACCTCAATCCTGATCTTGCACTGCCATGTCTCTCATTCCACTGCTCTTCGCCCCATTCTCCCCCCGACCCAAGCGTCAGTCCCATTCCCTCGCAGATGTAGAACAAACATTTCACTGTGTTCCTCGGAACACATGTGACAATAAAACTGGGAACTTGGAGAAACAGTCCGGTTCAGGGTCTGTGTGGAATTGCTGGAGGGAAATCGAAAGTCCAACTTTTTTAAGGACTGGGAATGAGGAAGAGGTGGATGACGATGTGCCTCATTCGCTGACCTTGCCCTGCCCAAAAATGATCAGCACCCTTATTCTTACAAACAGAAAAGCAGACAATTCTAGGTGCTTGAACTCTGTGAGCATCTTTATAGACCTTTGTATGGAAAAATGTCTCTGTTATGATGGAACTACTGGCATCTGGTTTAAAATAATAAATCACCCAACGAGTAAACTAATTAGTTGCCTCCAATATGACCAATAAAATTACGTCCTTCATCCAATATGATCAATACAGCTACATGTTTCATCCAGAAGTTCAGTCCCTCTGTAGGTACGTACAGTAACTGCCTACAGGTCCATCTCACACTCTCGGTCTATTTTTAGCAAATCCAGCTCCAGAACAAGCCACAGCCTGTGGTCCCCTGAGGACGGAGAGGTACCACAAGAATCCATTGAATGCGTATGGGTTTGATGTGATACCATGAGTCTATGCTATGTAATTTTAAAAAGTTGCTCTTAGAATTTCGCTGTTATGTGCATTGGGTTCTCATATTACACATTCAAAACAACGAGATATGTATCTTCAAGTAAATTTTCTTTAAAAGAGTTTTTCTTTGCATATCCAGTTATGACAGGAGTGTGGTAGAGGGCCACAGACAAGCTGAGCTGTATATTGACCAGCTAAACATATATCAATTATCTGTGCCTCTGATCTGGGCTCCAAACATGAAGACTTCAACATCTAAAGGCGACTGTCAATGCTGTACCAACTACAAAGGGGAAAGATGACAGAAAAATTGTTCTAAAAAATTTAAAAGGTGAGAAGAGAGTGTCTCGTTTTTAATCAGCAAGCAATGTCACAAATAACTAAATAAATCAACTTACCGAAGAAGATTATCTCCCTGTCGTCTTCTGCAATCCTCCTATTGACGACTGTAATTAATGGGTCAGCTGGGAAGAGGAACATTAGAGGATGACAGACAGATAAAGCAGAAGCGAGCGAAGGAGGACGTGGCATGACGTTTGGCACATGTCACGTCAAACAGGTTACGTGGGGCAGCATGAAGACGTGCCGACTCTCAACCTTAGGGCAAAAAAAAAGCAGCATCCTGCTCAATCTCTGAGACCGGCTCCCATAAATCCACGTTAATCTGCCTCTCACTAATTAAATACTGAAGTAGCTAACCTGCTCAAAGGACATGATGTCACACTTTTTAATGAAGCGCTAACAAAGCTGACAGCTTAATTATGGCCCGCCTTCATTTCCTCTCAAAGTCCTGTTTGCGTTTCCCTTTCACTAATGACTGGTGAGGATGGTGGCACTGGCTACGGCACTGGCTACGGCACTGGCTACGGCACTGGCTACGGCGCTGTTAGCGATTATGACACAAGGCTGCAATACTGTTCAGTGGGTAGCAATGTAGCCTCATGCCTAATGGGTTGGGACTCCATTCCACATCTTCTGTGTTCACAAAAAAAGCATCTCTAATTTACCCGTAGACTGAGAGTGTGTGACCTGCAGTGGCCTGGCATTCCATCCAGTGTCTCTTACCTCATACACTGTGCTCCCTGGGATCAGCTACAGGCTTAACAGTGAAAGGACAGCCTGCAGTACTAATACTGCAGTGACTCAAGAAAAGATATCTCGCTGGATTAAACAATTTCACAAACCAATGGATGAACTGCCAGTGTGCGGCAGTGTCACGGACAAACATCCTGTCCAGTGTGTCACCGGCCCTGTGCTAACACTGTGACCCCATACCAGAGAAGCAGTTAGGAGGATTGATGGATGGATTCAAAACCTAAGCCAAATTTGTTGAACACAGTACATTAAGTCAAATGAAAAGCATCACCTAAAATCAAAACACCTACTTCAGTGGAAAACAGATTAGATGAGTCATCTATTTAAAAAAATTGATATGAAAAACAAGACATTATGATTAAAAGATGTGATGAACCCATCCTGGGTTGTTCCCCACTTTGCACCCGTAGCCTCCTGGATACTGTCCCCCCCCCCCCCCCCCCTACCCCTGACCCTGACCTGACAAGCAGTAACAGAAAATGAATGTATGAATGTGGTGCAATTTACCTTTGATTATACAACTAAGAGCGAAGGCTTTGCTGCTCTCTGTTCCAGATTTTTATTTATCTGCATACTGCTTAGATTCAGGCTACAGGAATGCTGACTTAACGTAATTAACCAGTGGTGTTACACATAACCATTAATTCTCTCCACCCAGCTGGACACCCTAAATTGGAAGCATAGATCCAAATTATACTTATGCTAATCATTTCCCTATTGTGTCGAAAGCATTTCTGCTTCATGGAGGGTGTCTTTGTAGCAGAAATAATCAGCATTTTAGCTATTCTCGTAATCCACACCCAGTACGGATATTGCTCAAGTTCAACGGCCCTGAATTCTAATATCCCCCAATCATGGACGGTACATCCTAAAATAGGAACCGCTTGTAGAGGAAGAAAAAAAAACTCAACTCGCGACAGGTTTCTCGATTAATGACTGAATGGTGGCACCTAGTGGTGAGAACAAAGAACAAAGCATTATTCATCTGTGTTAGACAGGGGCCTCCAACTCTGGTCCTGGATACTATCCAGTAAGTTTTGTATCCTACCTGGCTTCTAATGAGCCACACCAGTTCCTGGTATTTACCTGCGAACTAGTGTGGTTCATCAGCAGCCAGGCAGGATAGAAAACATACTGGATGGGAACTCTCCAGGACCGGAGTTGGAGACCCCTGGTCTAAGGTAAGACCTTATTAAAAGTTTTCATAAGTAAAAAAAAAAAAAAAAAAAAAAAAAAAAAAAAAAAAAAACTGGTAGTCGCTTTTCCCAGAGCAAAATAATAAAGCATGGATTCAGACAGCCCTGAGATCTGAACCCACAACCTTCTGGGTATGGGGACTCTCAGCTACACACCACCATTCCGACTACCTTATATAATCCATTGCAGTACTGCAGGCTTTTTGGCCTGATTCCTTAAGATAAGATTCTTGTCTTGATGAAGTTTTAGCACTATGGGTTGAAAACCAAGCTACTTGCTTTGAAGAGGGCAACAGCGCTGGAGACAGGAGAGACTCCTGCATCCCTGTGCAGGTGTCACAGCAAACCGGCCAGAGCACAAACAACTCAAAAAAGCTGAACTGACACAGAATTAAGCTGCATACACATTTATTTAGTTTCAATAAAAGTTATACAAAAAGGTAAAACTGGACCAAACGGTATATATTTACAGGGAAATGATATCTACAAATTGGAAGGTAACATTCTGCTGAATCATTAAGCATGAATAAAGCGTGGAAAGACAGAAAAGGGCTTCTGACCAAATGAATTCGTTTAAAAAGACCAATTACTGTTTAATGTAATACACTTATTTCATGAACTCAACCCCCCACATACACATATTTGCTGGAGTAACGTGCTTCTGCTCAGAATTGGTTCTTCCTGGTACAATATTCCTAATGCAGCAGATTTATTTAAAATGAAATTGTCACAGGAAACTGGCCCATCCCACAAACAGGCTCATTGGTCCATCGCTCCCTGGTCGACCAATCAGGAGGCCTCCTCATCAATCTTGGGTGCCAGATAATACTTGACGTGGCCCATATCTGCGATCTTGTACTCCACCACTGTCAAAGAAAGACAGACGTTTACTTGGATGATTCTCTCCAGATGGATTACTTGCATACGTAAAATGATAAAATAGCCAATATGAACAAACACAGACATTTAAAATCAATGGGAAAAGCTTAGAGGAAATGCACTGACCGGACCCTATTTCAAAAGTTTAATCGGCAGATTTATCAGTGTGTTATACCATTATTTGATACCTTGAACGAAGAGCAACGTGCTGATACTGTGGCTTAAGGCACACAGCTGTACACATTTAAGACACACTGGGGAAAAAAAATTCACTTAAAGGAACCAATTGCTCACAGCATACTGATTTTAATCACGGATTTTAATCTACTGAAGTGTGAGGGGCTGTAGCCTGACATGGCAGGGATACACACCCAGGGGAATATCTGCCGACATGCTGAGGACCACAGTCTTGGAGAGGGGAGTGGCCTTGGTGAAGAAGTTGAGATAGTTCAGGGCAAAGATGAGCTGCACAGGCTCGTTCATCTCGATCGTCACCTGGGGAGGAGATGCAGGAGTTTACGTAGGGCACCGCCTTCAACTCGCAACGTTTACATAAGCCGGCCTTGCTGCTCTCGGAAACAAACAGCACATCCTGACAACCACCATCTTAACACCTACTAAGACCACTTATTGGCAGTCATAAAGTGCTAGAAATTCAGCATTTTCGTGAAAGTAATGTGCCCACATTGCCAAATCTAGATTCCACTGAATAGTATTAGATCAATTAGACTCAAAAATTTCAAGACCCACATACCACCTACTTACAAGAAATGCTTAAGTACATGACGGCAAAAAAGGAGCGTGATCAGGGGTCTTTGTAGTGGTTAGTGGCCTTCGACTCCCAGCTTCCCTCGCCCTTAAATGGAGACTAACCGCCTCATCTTCTTTGTCCACGCTGCTGGTCTGCGAGAGCTTGATGTTGCCCGTGCCTAGCTCTCCGGAGGCAGAGAACTTGACGCCGTCCTTGGCACACGAGATCATCACTGCATCTCCGATCTGGGACAGGTCCCTGCAAATGCGGGCGAACTCGGCCGATGGCATCTTCACTACACAGCTGTACTCCTGCTCCTGGGGAGGAGAAGGAGACGCGTCACTTCACAGCTGTCAGCATCACATGGTACAGAGGGCGGGGTTTAAAGGACCAGCACGAAAACATCTGGCAATAAGATCAAACGCGCAACCATGACTCCCCATAGACAATGCAATGAAAAATATAATAAGCGCTCCACAGCTATGCGTTACCGGGAATCTTTTGGAGGGATATAAAGAGCACGACTTACGGGAATACCTAGCTGCTCAACATCCAAGTCCATCAGCTTCATCTCATAGTCAGACACCTTCTCCTGGTCTGAGAGAGAATGTGGTTGGTTTACGCCATAAAAAAATGAATCACACACGGAACAAAAAACAGCATCAAGTGAACAAATCCTTGCAGTAGGGATGCAGTGTTTCCTCGAAGCCACGGCATCATGCTTCAGGTCTAAAGTAACTTACTGGGCGTCTCGAAGACCAGGGCCAGGGTGTCTGCATTGTCCTCTGCCCGCATTGTGATGATATCTTCATTACCAGCACATTTTAGGATCTTGGACATGCTGTAAAGATCCAGAAATGCACATTCAGATTACACATACAGGGAATTCAGACATTCTTTATATAACGAAAGAATAAAGAATACTAGTCAACCGCTGGTTTTCATTTGTAAGATAACTGTTGCAGCTCTTAATACGGGTTAGTGCATTTTTATTTTATTAATTACACCAGTTAATAAACATACCGCCCGGCAACTGAACCGGAAATACCAAAAAAGCATCGTTATCTATCGTTTGACCAGTGCTGGGTTGATTACAGGGGTCCACATGGCTGCGCTACAATTTCGCGCTAAGAGTCTTAAGATTTGGCGCCTTGGTGACGTCACAACAAGTGTCTTTACAGCTCGCGGCGGCCCGAGGCCATCAAAGAGGAGAGGCACAGGATAGCCTTACATTTTGGTCATTAGCATCTAATCCACTGCTTCACTATTTCTTTATCTCATCACGAGGTCATTTCTATCCCTTTTCTCATTCACTATAATCCAATGCTTACAATGAGTTTCTTCTGAAAACCGAATCACACCAGAACATTTCAAATGTCCCCTACTATGGTAGGGGATTTACGCAGGCTGCCTTTGCACAGATTAATCGATTTAAGTAACTAGGTAAGCATTTAATTTATAAATACCCAGGGGTAACCCCTGGGGTTACTGTGCAGACATGTACAGACATGCCCAACCCTTAATACCATCACTTATGCTAAGTTCCAGAAGACATACCCTGTGCACTCAGATACAGAAATCACACTTAAAATGGTGACTAATCGTTATCTTACAAAGGTAAGGAAAGGACTAGACTATGACTACTGTACGCCATTTCCTAATTTAAGACAGTCACCTGCTCAAGTTAACTCCCATGGCGAGGTTTCGGTCACATCGGTAGGAGTCGAAGCCATCGCTCCGCAGGGTAAGTTGGACCAGAGAGACATGGGATGAGTCCATGCTTTGCAGCGAAATTCCCGACGAGCTGACATCCCAACAAGCTTCGGTGATGAGGTCCTTAAGCGCCTCCAAAACCTTTTTCAGAATTGAACCCTGGACTAGACGTGCCTCAAACATGATCAAAACTGGACTTTAAATGTCTACAACAAAAGTCACCTGGCTACGTCGCCAGCACAAAACGTACAGTATAATAACTGGAAACAAATGATGAAATTCTTAAATTCAAATAAGTGCCTCTACTGACATGCACAAACTTCTTCGTCAAAGTGCGCACTAGGCTATTGAGCTTCAGCGCGCCTCGGCGTAGATAAAATGACTCCGCATTCCTTCGGTCATTTCCGATATCGCTAGACTCCTCCCCCGGAAGTGAAAACGGAGATTGACGAGGTTCCATTTCGGATCCACTGTCAGGCCTGGATTCGACCAAATTCTATCCTGTTGCGTAGAGCCAAAATGGCGACAGACAGGCGACGGAAACAGCGAAGCGCGCGAAAAATTATTTGCCTGAGAGATTCGTACCGCAGCGTATTGCCACCATGACAAAATACAATTTGTCTGTTTTTTGTTATAACAAGATACGTGTTTACGTTATAATGTAATTCTAACTTATCTGGATAAACGGTTATCCGTAAAACATAATAGGTATGCTCTGTTGTTGTAAGGAGAAATATGTTAGTCAAACTGATAATGACTCGTTTATATGTTTTAATCAATATGTTGGGTATTAGACTGCGGTCAAGTCATTCGTACATAGTTTGAAATGGCGCAGATACTATGATTTTTACGACAGTAAGTTTATTCGCTAAAGTTTTTGAAATAAGCCCATAATTATGATTCCCATTACAATTTGAGAATGTTCCCGTATATCTGACAAGTTTGATCCAATTTTATGGTGCAATTTTAGGGTTATTGTCATTCAAACCTACATACTGCAATAGGCCTAAATTCATGATACACACATCAGTTTGGACACACCTACCCATAGAAAGGTTAATTTGTGCTATTTTCCACGTTTTAAAATAATTGTAAAGACATCAAAAATATAAAATAACATGGAGTAATGCACTGAAGTAATAATGGGCAGCTCTGTGGGTCGGGACTCAGAAGGTTGCCAGTTCAATTCCCTCACTCAGTAGAGCGATGTCACCGTTGGCCCTTGATCAAGGCCCTTAACGTCAGTGCTCGTTGGACTAGCTGACCCTACTCCTCTACATCATACCATCTGTAGGTGCCCTACAGAGATGCTTTTCCAGCTGTCCTGAAAAAGGTCCTACATATATGCTGAGCTCTCATTGGCTGCTTGTCCTTCACTCTCTGGTCAAACTCCTCCAACACCATTTTTACTATGTTTAGGTCCGACGGCCAGGTCATGTGGTGTGACACCATCACTCTCCTTTGTTGGTGGATTAGCATATCCATAATTTTTGTCTGCACTGTACATACCACTGAGCCTCCCAAAAATATTTTTCTCCTTATAATGACTAAGTATGTGGATTTTATTTTTATCATAGTGGCAGCAATACTGCCAAAGATATGTATCGTTTTCTGGGTTACCTTGTAAAGTGAGAGAAATATTTATTTTTCTGATGTATGCTGAATGAAAACTCAACTTTGATTAGTAATGAAGACACTGTTCATAACATTCTCCGAACTCAGAAAAAGTTTTTTACAAATATTGGTGCCAAATACGTTTTATTACTTCTGTTCATCTTCTAAGCATTTATCCTGGTCAGGCTGACCGGACTCTACACCAAGCATGATGCCAGCCCATAGCAGAGCAAAAGTACACAAAATCATACCCCATCAGTGTCTCCCAGTCTGGTTTCTATGCTCTTAATACGGGTTAGTAAATTTTTATTTCATTAATTACACCAGTCAATAAACATAACGCCCGGCAACTGAACCGGAAATACCAAAAAGCATCGTTATCTATCGTTTGACCAGTGCTGGGTTGATTATAGGGGTCCACATGGCTGCGCTACAATTTCGCGCTAAGAGTCTTAAGATTTGGTGCCTTGGTGACGTCACAACAAGTGTCTTTACAGCTCGCGGCGGCCCGAGGCCATCGAGGAGGAGAGGCACAGGATAGCCTTACATTTTGGTCATCAGCATCTAATCCACTGCTTCACTATTTCTTTCTCATCACGAGGTCATTTCTATCCCTTTTCTCATTCACTATAATCCAATGCTTACAATGAGTTTCTTCTGAAAACCGAATCACACCAGAACATTTCAAATGTCTCCTACTATGGTAGGGGATTTACGCAGGCTGCCTTTGCACAGATTAATCGATTTAAGTAACTAGGTAAGCATTTAATTTATAAATACCCAGGGGTAACCCCCGGGGTTACTGTGCAGACATGTACAGACATAACCGGACTCTACACCAAGCATGATGCCAGCCCATAGCAGAGCAAATGTACACAAAATCATACCCCATCAGTGTCTCCCAGTCTGGTTTCTATGGACCCCCAGACAGTCCATGTTTTTGCTTCCTCCCAGCTCCCAATAGATTCAGCTCCCGGTCTGGCTGGGAGCTGGGAGGGAGCAAAAACTTGCACTGTCTGGGGGTCACTGAGGACCAGGTAGGGAAACGCTGGTTCAGATGGACAACTAACCTAAGTGTGTGTCTCTGGAGCGCAGGAGGCAACCAGCAGAACATGGAGAGAATATGCAAATATATGACACCCCCCCCCCACTGCCACCACTACATTGTACAACAATAGTTCCTTGGAGATAAAGTGTTTTTAGGGCAGTGGGTTAGGAATCTTAATTCAGGTTCAAATCCCTTGGCCAGCAGACTAATCATATCACCAAGCCAGGTCTGACAAGAGGGTAAGTTAGCTTTGGCCCTGGTGGGTGTAACAGAGAGCTCGGGTGGGAGGGGGTGCATGTGATGGTGACCCGGTTGAAGTAATTTTGTGCCTGTGCCAGGAATTATGCACAGTGAGCCTGCAGACCACTACTGGGCCCTCAAGCGAGGTCTTTAACCAGACCTGCTGCAGCGGCCCTGGATACTGACTGCCCCTGGTCTCTGATCCTCACCTACGTGCATCTGATAAATAAATAAAAGTAAAGGTAAAGCAGGACAGTTATGTTCTTGCATGCATAAGCAAACTTCATTCTGTTTGTTTCCACAAACAGCGGAACCTCCAGGGCAGAAGAAGAACGTGAAAGGTGCCGCTTTTGCTTGTATATGACTTTGCCTGCCATTCCCAGATATAACCACAAGGTGGGGACAACAGCCTTAGCAATAAACTGGATTGTGGTCACAAAGTGGTGCATTACTATTCTCCAGGCGATCTTCTGCTTTAACCTATTCATTTTTTTGCGCATACACATTGAAAAAGAGATCTCTCCATTATATATCTGCTGGTAGTCCACTCCAAATGTGGGAATTTTACTATTCTCATTGTAAACATTTATGCAGGTGTTTCCAATTTGTCCATACGTTTATCACTTAAAATAGTTTCATAAATTTATATAAAAGAGAAGGAACATTATTGTTCAATTTCTTGTCCTTAATTAGTGCTATAAATAAGTAGAGAGACTCAGAGACTCCGAAGGTCGGATCCACGGTGACTTTTAAGTGGACCATCAGAGTGTTCTAACCGAAAATGAGATTCCACTCTGAAATAAAAATAGAAGTTCAGGTAAACTCCTTGAGTACATCATTATTCACGATATCATGATTCTGGTGCTGTGTGTTTCATTTTAATAATTCCGAACACATTGCAGGCTTGTTTTATAGACTTGCTCTTATTGTCTAAACTTACAGAGTTCAGTCTGTCAGGATTTGGATAATTGGCTTAACACCATATAAATTCTTTTAAATGCCTGACCAGTCAATTATAGTGCCTTGTCAATAAAGGTGAAACAGTGTAATAGTGTTATGGGGTGTGCAGTACATTTTACTCCTACAGCCTGAAAAAAAGTATGAAATTTTACATTTGTTTTCAGTTAATTAACCTGTTTTGGCATAAATCGGTTCTTCTGTTGTTGGATAAATGGCTCATAAAGAACATTTAGATCATCTACGCATCTCCCATAATCTATCATCTTGTGAGCCTGAAGCCCATTTTGGAATGTTTCTGTGTATATTAAAATAAATTAATAAAATTGCCCCATTCCATCCTGCAGGCTCCATGTTCTGTGGATCTGCTCTCCATCACACGAAATCGGGTTTATCACACAGCTATGAAAACCATGGCTGCAGAGTAACATGATCTCATTTCACAGCGGTCAGTAAGGTTATGTTTACTTCACCTTTGTGTTCGGGTGTCCGTCGCTGATGCTTCTGGGAATTCATCAGTTCATTTCCCACACAGCCCTTGCAGTACGTGATAAGTTTCATCAGAGAAAGGATTAGCAGAAATGCTGTTATTATTCCTATAAGCTGATCTTTCCTGTTTTCTTCTTCTTAATTTGAGTTTAGCATTCCCCCAGATTCCTTGTTCAGCTTTGGTAATCATCAAGAATGTGTTCAAATCCCATCTATGGGATTTGATCTATGTCTGTGGAGATTCTCTCCCTGTGTTGCGCGGGTTTCCTCCTGTTGTTAGGTAAATCAGTGTTTCTAGATTGTCTATAGTGAGTATGAGTATCCTGTGATCGACTGGCATCCCATCAAAGTTACACCTCTGCCTTGTGCCCTTTGTCACCTTATAGATAGAAAAGCCTTTTCTAGTGGAAATAGTTACTAGTTAGGTTTTACCTAAAATGCTACCTGTCAACACACTGCACCAATCAGAGACTCCAACAAAACTACACAGGTAACTTGTTTTCTCATAAACAAAAACAAACTCTTTCTCACAACCTTGAATGCTCCTGTTAAAGTAGTGAAGGAAGGTGGAGAAAATGTTTTTTTTTGAAAATGTCTGTTTTGGGCTTTAGGGGAATATCAAAGCCTTTCTACAGAAGAACCAAGGAAGGAAGAAAGGCTGTTTGTCTCAGCTGCTCGCCCGGGCAGAGCTGAGGGGAAGTTCAGGGCGACCCTGACAGTCCTGCTGATGGTCTTCTACTTCTTCACCTCAACACTCAGCCGGCAGTTTGCTCCTTTCATCTCCTTCCACGGCACTCGACTCGCTTGCACCAGCCAGACTCGGCACCGTATTCTGAATATAGACTTTGACAGTGTATTTCATTTTTTCAGGGAACTGGACATTTCATGGTGTAGCAAACCGAGCCGGTAAAGACCAGCATACTTCTCCAGCAAACCGTTTTGTTTTGTGATGACTGTCAGTCTAATGGCTGCTAATGACCCTAGGATGGGTTTCCATCACTGTTTGCTAAAATATATTCATGTATAGGGAACGCGATCCATAGGATTTAGTCTTTCCTGACAGATGCAAACACACCTCAGATTCAGACTGTTGAGTTTCTGTACAAGATCCTGGAGAAAGATTTTTACGTGACACTTGATGCAGAAATGGAAGCAAGACAGGGATATGAAACAAGAAAAATATGAAAAAAATGAGTGATAATGAAATATGACGCACATCTCAGCCACAGTGTGTCTAGGAGTTTCACACCGCCTGCCTGTCATTGTGCACAGCCCGGGTTATGCTGTCAGAATTCCAGACAGTTCACCACAGTATTCACAGCAAGCAAAACCCATCTGCAAATTCAATATCGCAGTGGGAGACCTTGACAGGTCTTGCAAATATTGTTTTTCGCTTTTATGGAACTTTCTAAATACAAAACTCACTTGTGTAGATACTACTGGTGAAGTAAAAATATGACGTTAAAACCCAGGGAGGGAACAGAGAACTTTATTACCGAAATGCAGTTCTGCTGAAGCTCAGGCTTTCCAAAGTAATTCCGATGAGATCGTGATGCTGGTTGTCTTAGGCTCTGCGAGGGGATTTATTGCAGAGTTTGAGCAACAGAATCCCCCCCCCACACGACCCCAATGGAAAATGAGGGCTGTCATACCGCTGGGATTTCCTGTTAGCCACTGAAAGAGTTTCATAGAAGCAGTAAATCCTTTTGACAGTGACTAGATGGTGTGAGAGATAGCTGCAGAGAAGAGCACTTGAGCTACCCACCTTCCCCCAGTCCCTGCATGTCCCATCTGCCCCCTAGGATGCATCCTGCAATATAGCAGAGAGCTGCAAGTGAAATGCACCGGCGGACCGCACTACAAATTTCCACCATTTTTCTGGATGGTATCTCATGTGTTTAGGTTAAAAAATAAACATCATAACTACCCCCTGCGCCCACACTGTAATATTTGCCAAGCAGTGGTGGATACTTATTGTGAATTTCAGTCTGTAATTAAATTGTATTTCAGTCTGTAAATGGACCTGAATGTACCTGTTTGTGTGAACCAAAAAAAAAAAAAACAATTTCATTTGGATATGTTAGCCACACCCATGAGCCCTTAGCCACACCCATTAGCCATTAGCCACACCCATTAGCCCTTAGCCACACCCATTAGCCATTAGCCACACCCACTAGCCCTTAACCACACCCCAGGTGACAAGTGCATTCATTCACATCACCTATGCCTTACTAACAGCTCTGTAAGATCAGGTTCTGTTGCAATCAGCCCAGAAAGCTCACCCAGACCCTGGACACATCCCGAACTCCTCCACTCCATCTATGTACTTCAGTGATAGCTAGAGACTATAGGTCATGTAAAAAAAAATAATAAGAACAAAGGGGCAGATACAGAGAACTCCAACAGACACACCCACCACCCGCAAATATGTCAGACCATTTAAGAGAGTCACACCCTGCTGGATCCATAGTGGGATTTGGGCTTGGATTTATAGAGTTGGGTTGTAACATTTATAGCAGGAACTGGCAGGCTCACCTGCATCTGAAACACCGTGGCAACAATAACAAAAACAACAGCAAAACATGGATTGTCTGCATTAATAAATGAACAGGCTCTTGCCGAAATCCCTCAGAATCAAGGTAAACATGGTAAACAGAGGGCTGCAGGGTATTTAAAGGCACCGATTCAGCTGCCCCATTGCCTTTGGTTTGCAGGTGGAAACAACATACAAACCCCACACACTGCAGGGTGGAGAATTAAAACCAGAACGCTGGAAATAGGAGGCCATTGTGCCAACTCCTGAAGCGTCACGCTGCCGTCTATCTGCATTCTGTAGATCTATAACAACATATGTTTATTACCCTTCAGATTTTGAGAGGATAAAGCAGGAAGTTCCACCCCACTGCTTGTCCAGCACAATAGCAAAGCATATTATATTGTATTTTTCAAAACCTGGAAGTTTTAATGCGATTATTTTTCATAAGAGAATGTAAAATGTGTTACACAACAAACAATTTGTCTCCTTGAATTATTAATGGATACTTGTCAGCCTGGAATAAACATTTTTTTGTAAGAATATTAAATGCGTTATCTGAAGAATTAATCAGGCATATTTAGAAGGTTGCCATTAATTTAGTGAATTTTTTTTTTGCTGCTCAAAAACTCAAACTTTCTAGCCCCTCCCATTTGTGAACCTCATACAGGAATCCAAAACCGTCAAGCTTGACAAAGAGACTATGACCTCATCAATACTGTCATGGCCCCATGTAACTACAGCAACTCAATATCCTTCTGCTGAATGCACTGCCTTCTAATGCACTGAAAGGCATTAATCTCATGCATCCATTTTCAAAAATCATTTGCCAAGATCGAAGTGAAATTCTGTGCACAGAGAGGGGACATGCAGCCTGTGGAGGCCCAGAGCTGTTTCAGCTCGAGACCCGCCAGGTTCCCACTCTACTTCTTGGCCCTGATTGAGCACCTGATTTAGAGGTGAAGATTGTCTTACTAGTGATCTATGCATGTTATAGAAAGTACATTGCAAGTTTGCTCGTTCCATCGCAAACAGTATTACACACGCTGCACAAAAATGGAATGAATAAAACACAAAATGTGCCACATTGTTACTCTTCTGTACTCGTTTAGACCAGCAATAAAAATCCATCTGTGAATTTTCATTAACCACGCATGCGATGCAGTGTACAATGTAGCGTACGTCCTTTATGGGATGGCATCACAGGATGTACACTACAGACAACCTGGAGGTATTGCTTCAGCATCAACCTGAACCTGTAGGACACATGGAAAAACATCCATGCTGTAAACCCCTGACATCATGAATTCACTGCACCTTCACTGAGCCGCCGTACTTATGCTACATACAAATGTGTGTATTTAGCAGTAGCTTTACAGGGCAGCGATACAATGTGCAACCTTCTTTAATGAACAGTCGTGGTACCTGTCCAGGAATTCATTTACATAAATAAACAAATTCTCATTTAATTTACTTCTACTGTACTTTCATTAGGCTAATCTGAAAATTGATTTCTAGTGTATTGACCTGTGTTTTGTAGCAGTCCATTGATCCACCCATCCGTCCATCCATCCATCCATTCATCTTCCAGTCACTAACCCTGATGAGGGTCACGGGGGCAGGAGAACCCCATGGATAGGATACCGGTCCGTTACTATGGGAAATGTAGAGGTGCCAAATTGCCAAAAGCATGTATTTGGACAGAGGGAGGAAGACCCCATACCAAGCGTCCCGCTGCAGCCCTGATGGTCAGTCATGCTGCACCAGCCATTCGGGATGGTCATACATTTTAGTCATACTACAGCCCCTTTAATGTGTTCTCTGTGCAATTAGTGTGACTGTGTACACACTAATTAGGCTAATTGGGTATTTGTAATTGCTACCTTGCTACCGTGTTTAATAATTGTACCAAAGGGAGGAAATAGTGGCAAAAATTAAACCCTGCGATCACACAGCAGCTCCTGTAGGGGGCAGTGTTTATCCATACAGCACTCCCACTACCCACATGCACCATCTGCGCTACAATCTGGGTGTGATAGACGGGATCAGTTGGAAGGACTTAGTGGCAATAAAACATTTTAGCTGATCCACAGTTGGATTGAAAAAATAACACATTAAACGTCACGCGGCAACAAGAAGACTAGAAGAGACCAAAAAATGGTCTTTGTCAGGAGTTCAGTGAAGCACAGACACAGAGATTCATATGTAAGACTGAGGAAAGATCTGGGAAAAGTGGCTCAACTGAGCCAAAAAAATAAGATATGGTTTAGCTATTGCAGTGCATTGAAAACAAGTGTTATGGCAATAGAATTATGAATTTACAATTTATAAGGAGTTTAAATGCAATAAACAAAATAATAAAAGCCAAATAAATTAATAAAACATGTTGTGGACAATTGTGTTTTTTAGAATTTCAGCTACTTTGTGTTTCTGTACTAAATAGATGGGAGAGTGGCTGGAGGGGGGGGGGTGTGGCTCTGTGCCCGTGATCAGAAGGTTGTTGGTTCATATCACTGGCTGAATGATATCATTGTTTGGGGCACTGACCCTTAACCCCAGTTGCTTCAGGGACATGGTCTCCCCTGCCCTCTGGTCCTCACTTGTATAAAAGCATCTGCTAAATGTATTTTTTCAATGGTTGAACACCGGTGGAAACTGAGTTGATGTCACACATCTCCTCCCGTTACCTTTTGCACCTTATGTTCTTCCCACTCACACACACACATACACACACACACACAGACCTGTACTCATATCTTTGCGGGGACCATCTATTAATTTCTAGGGGAAAATCCCTAATCCCTACCCAGCCCTAACCTCAACCAGAAGTAACCAAACATAATACAAAGCTTTTGGCATTTTTAATATTTTATCTCAGCCAGAGATTATTATAAAATTGAATTTCCCCTTGTGGTCCCCACAATATAATGTATACCTGGACCACACACACACACACACACAGAGACACACACAAACACACACACAGACACACACAAACACACACAGATACACAAACAAACACACACACACACACAGACACACGCACACACAGATACACAAACAAACACACAGACACACACACCTGTGTCAGCTCAGGGTGGGTAGGTGGGTGGGCAGGGGCACGGAGAGAGAAGCCAGTGATGGCAAATGGGGAGGAAGTGAGGAAAGGTCAGCGCAGAAGATGGGGGGCTGGAGCTGGCAGTGGGACAAAGAGTGCAAGTATGGGGGGGGCGAGAAAGCTACAAAAAGTGAATTCTGATGTGGCTGGGGGTCAGGCTATACTCAGACAACAACCCGTACAGATTAAGTGGCAGGTCCTGCTCCTGTCTATCCTGCATGGCTGTACATTTAAATCTGCGCCCCCCGGA
The DNA here is from genome assembly GCF_023856365.1 of Brienomyrus brachyistius. Taxonomy (NCBI): domain Eukaryota; kingdom Metazoa; phylum Chordata; class Actinopteri; order Osteoglossiformes; family Mormyridae; genus Brienomyrus; species Brienomyrus brachyistius. Next base: position 29,404,612 of record NC_064539.1, read on the forward strand.
CACACCAGGGTCAGACGGTGCTGCTGCTCTGTGTGACACCTGTGTGACCCGCTACCCCCCCCCCCCCCCCCGCCCCCAGCATATGACACACTGCCGAAGGTTTATCCTTTCTTGCTAGATTTATTTAGTCATGAAAACAAATTATTATAACCATAAATATAACCATCCGCATAAATAGGATAATATTTTCATTGATGTATTAGAAAAACTCTGGAACTCCTTCTAGAAGTATTTCCAGTGTAGAAAATATTTCTAATTCTCTTAGTTTTACTACTTATTTTCCATAAATATATGGAAATTTACAAAATGAAAGTAAACTCCATGACAATGGAAAAACATGCATATGATGCGAAAATGAGGATCCCAGCTGTGAACTATACTGACTGCTTCATTTAATCCAATGTGTCAGGGACAGGCTGTCCGAAAGAAACGGCACCATTGTGAGCTCCTAAGCCTCACTTCTCATATAATTAGACACCAGTGTAATTACTGGGTGACTCCACCCTGTTTTAAAGGGTGCTTTTGTTTTTCTATTCAAAAATGATTATTGTATCTGTTACACAGCTGTGATAATACAATGATAACTAAGTTTAATAGCGGTACTTTTCTCGATTGACATGCCTGACAATGTGACATACAGGGATTTGCATCTGTGTCTTGAAGACTGTGGATTCAAATCTTCTTTGTGACAGAATAATACAACCAATGGGCACAACCCACAAGCCGAGCCACCCAGGGGTGCTGGATGGTCCCTGATCCGGTGCTTTTCTCACTATTAGACTTAGACAAAAGTGTCTACTAATTAGGAAGATGTTGAGGCACGGTGTTGCTTGGGTTAGACTTCAGATTCGTTACAAAGTGGACAGACAGTTTAAGAAGCATGTTATTCTGTGTTTCTAATGCAAACCGACTGGGACTCATCGTGTATGTCATTCACGACAGCTCGCCCATGCCGAGGAATGCTCTTCAAAAGGACATGTCTGTACCTGAAAATCCTCATTTACATATAATCTATTCTCCCATCAATTTTGGGACGAGTATTTGGTTGGCGCTGTGAGAAAAATTACTTCTTTTTTTCCCCACAAATCCTGATTTTTTTTCTTTTGCATTCAACACTGTATTGTAAACAAAGCCAGGGGAAGAATGGAGAAGAGGAAGGAAAAGTGTGCGTGCAATCAGAACCAGACAGAACAGCGCAGGGCTTTGTTTGTAATTACAGTAATTAATGTTATTAGAGGAAAAAGGACAGAAAATACAAAAGAGCAAAATATTTTAAAAAACATAATAAAAATAGTGATTATAGAACAGCAGTACCATCCTCAGGTTTCAGCCAGCAGGCCCCCTTTCCTGCTGACCATACCCCATTTGTAACCCCCCCCCCCCCCCTTTGCGCAAGTCTCCTACTCTTTCTCCAAGAAGGGTGTGACCGCCCTAAAACGGGCCAGAAGGACGTTGCTTCTCCACCCAAGGGGGGGGGGGGGGTGAAGACACCATTTGAGTTAATACCCCCTCCAACCCCCCCCCCCACACACACACACACCCTGGACTGGATAAGCGTATGGAGGTAAGACACAGAATTACTTTTCACCTTTTCTGACTAAATAAGGATATACTACATTAGGTTTGCCTAAATATATCTAAAGAGAGATGCCTCAGTACACAGTACTGGCTCCCTGCGTTTGGCCTACTTCCCCGGCTGTTTGAGAAAGGTGCAGCAGAATCCCAGCCAGGAGATCTGACCGTCCTGAGCACACCATGAACCACCCATCAGTCGGACTGTCAAACTGAAGTTCAGACCCCCCCCCCCCCCCCCCCCCCCCGGTTTTACTTTTTTTTTTCAATATGGAGCAAACTTCCAAATATAGATTTTTTTAACAATGCACCTGATGGGCAATTTCTCCATATTTTTCCATAGAAACAGGATCTTTTGATTACAGTCCTCATCATAAATGAACGAAATGACGAGAGCATCGATTTGGTCCTCGACAATGTATATTATACTCGACGTAATCAGCCAGACTTCGTTCCATGGACGTCATGTTAATGGAGAACCATCAGGTAACCAGCAGAAGGCAAAATAAGCAATATGTTTACTTCCTGTTCTTTGTGTGAAAATGGACTGAAAACAGGAATAACAGAGGACACACTGGGGTAAATACAGTTGGCATGTACTTTTGTTTGGGAAAGTTCGCAGATCAAGTTATTATGATGTTTCAGCATCATCCGCTTAACCACGTCATTCTGGATTTTGATCACGGTCTTGTTCTCTTTTAGCGTTTTGTGCAAAGCATACAAATATTAATCTGTTCATTTTATCTCCTACACCTCCAGTTATTTTGTCGGAGAGCTATTCCATGCTACACTTCCGATAATAAATTTAACAGAAGAGTTAATCCTCAGCTCTGATTCACGGTGATAATCTCAGACACCCATTACCTGATTATGGTTGTGTATCCCCATCAGTGCTACACGCGGGAAGAGCTCGGATGGATGCAGATAAACTCCCTGTTGATTTGAAGGGGACGGATGGTGAATGGATGCGCAAAGATTCAACCACGGCTGCAAAGAGAAAAGCCTTGGGGTAAGACTGCAGTGCCAGCCACCTTTCAGGTAACCCTAGAGCAGCGCCAACGATGATCTGATTGCTCACCACATAAGAAGGACATTCCTGCTGTCCATCTCACCACCTTCTATGATGTCAGAGGCTGGCAGGTGTAGAGGGAGGACGCCTATGACGACCCACATCCGATGTACACCCTACTCACCTGTACCTGTGCCTCTCTTGGTCTAGTGGTTATTTTTCTGTTAAATTGTTTATCAAATACAAGGGTTTGGTGAGTCTGCTGCCCATCCCAGAATGCACAGGGCATGAGGTAGGGGGCACCCTGGATGGGATGTCCATTACAATATATAACATATGAGCAGGTTAAGTACATGGATTTGAATATGTAACGTTGAGCCCTTCTCAGTTGAGGGTTCTAGATCCAGCAAATGAGTTACATAACATAACATGAATTGCCCCAGTAAAAAATAACACACACACACACACACACACACACACACACACACACATACGTATATATGTAATATGGAAAATGTTCTTTGCATAAGTGCTCACCAGCAGCTAAATGTATGTTCCGGTAATATGGCAGACCATGTGCAGAAGCAGAATTTATGTGCTTAACCTCATTCATTCTCCCAGGACCTGCTTCACCAGCTCTGTCTGCCGGTCGGCTTCATTCGGCCAGCTGCCGCCATTACCGAGCTCCTCCCCATCACTGACTTTCATACACACACACACACAAATGTCATCCACGCTGTGACATTTATTCGCCTTTTATGTTTGCCTGCGTTGTGGAATCCAGGAGCCGTAATCGATCGCCTCTCTGACTGTAATTGAGGGAACTGTTTCCTTTTTTCCTGCTCATGACGGAGAGCTTTTCGGTTCCCCATGGAAAAGACTCACTTATACATCATCTTGGGATGCCATGTTTGATAAGACCTCACTACACTTAAGGAGGGGTTCTCCATCTTCCTGATGAAGGTTAGTAAATGTACCTTTTTGGCTGGGAAGGTTCCTGTCTAAACTCCTTGATAATAGAGCATTTTCTCTGATCAGGTCAGAATCTGGAAGAACTGGTAACACTGGTAATGCTGGTAGTGTCATATAGTTCTGTTTATCATCAGACCCATAAGTACCACAGTAAGTATGATGTTCAAAGTGACCAAAGACAGTTCAACTACTGAAATCAAGTGAACAGACAAGAAATTACTAACAAATGTGTTTTAACTCAATGGGAACCAGTAAAGGAACTGCAGGGAAACCCATGTTTGATGAAACTCACTGGTTATGGGTGTGGTAGCCACCTTTCTCACAGCAGTACCACATTCAAGCTGCCAAGATGCAGGACATAATCCTGTTGCTTTAAAGGAAATGCTCATCAGGGAATAACAGCATCCCATATCCTTTCATTTACCCAGAAGTAGCACCAGGCTCGGGTGAAATTTACCACAACAATGAGCAGCACTTCCTCAGGGTGCCTCCCCCTGCCACCACACTGATATGCGTCAGCTCTTCTGCTGGGCTGTGGAGAAGGCTGCTGGTCCTGTTCCATGCCCCCTCTCTCGCATCACGAATCTTTAAGACGAGAGGCAGACAGAGCTGTCAGCTGTTGAGCGGTGCCCAGAGATCGGTGCTTTGCCTGCCCTCTGCCGGGCTCAGTGATTCTCTCCTCCACATCACATGACCTTTCTGCTAGCTCTCCGTTGGCCAGGTACTACTGGTGTCAGCTTGATGGCTCCCCCCAGCACCCAATTCCATCATCCTCCCGTTGTTGTTGATAGTCCGTCAGGAACCCGGCATTCACAAACACCGAAACGTCTCTGCAACAAATGCAGGTGATTTTCCTTTGAGATGCCGACCTATAGAGGTTTATTTCAGCAAGCGTGCAGCCACTCACCTACTCCCATCTCCAAAGGTAGAGAATTCAATCTTCCCCCCACAGAAAAATAATACAATTTTTGCTGACCATTAGTCAGCTTCTGAAACCTTTTCCCTGTGGGCCCACGCAAGAGGCTGTGGTTGTAACAGATCGAGGCTCCAACTCTCAATGCTTGAAAAACACCCACGACATTTGTGAATCGGTGTGAGACTGAATGACAAGCAGACATATTTTTATTTTCAAGAAAATCACTATTTCATGTCTGCCTTCATAGCCCATTCAAAGCAAAGAATATATTTCTATTATTGTTTCTGTCTGGCCTGTCACCACGGTGACATGACGGATTTGCAGAGTGAATGGTTACATTAACTTGGGGATCTATAACTCAGAGTTAAACACACCAACCCCATCGACTGTAATCGAAGGATCCAGGAATGAGCAGGAAGAGGGATAGCCTTAGAAAGACAAGATTAAATATCCCTGCCACTCACTGTACATGCAATGATCCAGGGAGGAGGAGTTCTTTAAATTCTTCTCTTAGCTGAGAGGAGGGAGAGGCCCTGATGGAGGTCAGGGGTCACCTCAAAGGCCAGCCTAAAAAAATGGCTGGAAGGGGCTTCACCCTCCAGGGCCACCAGGGTTCTGAGGTCATATGACTGCCTGTGGATGTGTGTCGGTTTGTTGGGTGGGGGGCATTTATTTCTGCAAACGAACTCCTGGGAGGATGATCCCCAGCACCAATGGGGGTGCTCACACAGCCAGAAGGTGATTAATGTCTGTGTTCCTCGCTCAGATGAAGTTCAGGAAACTTTCCTGGGTCAGGAAGAGCTCAGGTTCTTAAGGGAGGGGGGGAAAAAAGACCTGGCAGAGAAATTAATTTGGTCCTGTGGATGGGCCAAAAGGAGGAGCGCAAATCCGTTTGAAGATGGATCATATTTTATTCATATCATTCACCTTTTGGCTTCAAAGTGCAGCTAAATGAAATTTAGCACGTCACTCAAACTACTCGTGCTGGAACAGACAAAGAATGGGGGGGGGGGGGGGTGGAATATCCAAATTATTTTAACTTTATACTAAGGGTCTGAAATATACATGCATTGCAAGTGAATAGGTATCTCTAAGGAGGACTGGCAGTCGATCTAGGGCATCCCCTGCCTTGTGGTCTGTGTTTTTTGGGGTGTCCTCCATTCACTGCAGCTATATTCAATGTTAATGTTAGAGTTCACGATTCATTTGAACTGTGTTCTCAAGAAAGACCTGTGTGTGAGATGGGCAGGAGCTCACTGGCTCCTCAAATGCTGAGGAAAGCTCCCTGAAATGTTCGGAGATGAGCCACTGAGCCGCTTGACCAACAGAGATGTCACATTGCTTCGGACATTAGCATCTGCTAAATAAAATACATGTCAGGTCAGGGTCAGTGCTCATCTTTTATGTGTCTTGTCCCCATTTGGCCAGCAGGTGTCATTGGTCATCCTGCTCCCCCATCTCTGTCTTGTAGCCCTTCAGCCCTACTGTGTTTCCCTATTCCCCGGGCAGCCGTGTAGCTCAGTGGGTCGGGCATGTTGTTCAGAGGCCTAACCCCCCCCCCCCCCCCCCTCGGTTTCCTAAGTGTTTGTTCTTGTTTATATCTGTCTCCCCATTTAAGGATTAACCTGCTCACGCCTTGTTTAAGTTTGTTCTGCTCAGACATACGTTTTTACTCTTCCCTAATGTTGTTAACCCTTAGTGTTTGTTAAAGTTTCTTAGCTTCTGTTCTTGTTAATCGTGAGTTACTGCACCTGTTGCTTATTGTCCCGTGCCTTTGCTGATTGGTTGCTTTGGTTATGTTGCGCACCTGTTCCTTCTTAGCCCTGGTATCTGTATAGATTAAGTGCCTGCCCTCGTTCTGTTCTTTAGTCTGTCATTGAAGACGTTACTGTATGCTTGTAGTTATGCCTGCTTGTTTGATGCTGTTGTTTATCTCCCAGTCTAGCTCCAAGCTTTACTCTGTCTCCTAGTGCCTTACTTTGTGCTTTTTAGATAGTTACTATTTTTCCTGTTTTGTGTTTACGGTCCATTTATTTTGTGGTTTCCCCTTTATGTTCTGTTTTGTTCATAAAATCCTCTGTTTGCTGTAAGCCGCTCCCTAGATTGTCCCACTTTTCTCTGTCGGCACCATGCACCACCATAACAATACATGTAAATATAATGTTAACCTTTTGTTCATATTCTAATAGCTAAGGGCAGAGCAAAGCAAAGAATGCAGCTGTGAGTCACGGCAAACCTGGCCGCACGTCATTAAGTCACTGCTTCACTGCGGGTATTTTGCCGGTAGCTAAAATTTTAACTGGACTCCAGATTTGGAAAAGTGGCGAACCGAGACCGTTCTTTCTCTGCTCCGCAGAAGCCGGTAATCCTCTGGTTTGGAGTGGAGAATCTCAGCGCTTCCCTTCTCTTCTAAATCCTGCTGCAGAAAACCCACAGCACCCCCTCCCACTGTCCCAACACCACTGAGCCACCTGCGCTGACATCTCTGTGAAATCGGGTTCTTTTTTTTTTTTTTGGATGAAATGCTTGTAGCAAAATGTTGCCCAGGAGGTGAAAAGAAGGAGCTGCAGAAAGTGGGGGCAATAATATACAAGCAAAGCACTGAAACATAATCGATGGGTGAAGTGAGAGTTTTGAACAATGCTGCTTCATGCACCGTCTTGTTTTCGCTCCCTGGTTACCGAGTTTGTTTTTGCGTGGGGGGTGTGCGTCTGTATGTGTATGTGGGAGGGAGGGGCTATAACACTGGGCGAAATCCCAAGGGGGACAAAAGGTAAAGGAAATTAGTCATCGAACATAAAAAGCAGCTAATGCAATTTTCACCCCCCCCCCCCCCCCACCAAAGAGCTGAAGCACTCAAGCTCAGAGTGAAAAAACTCGTGGCTTTACCAGCTAATGCTCTGTTACTCTGGGTTCCCGGCTCCTCCTCTCTCTGCTCCGTTCTGTCACTTTGTACTCATACTTTACTCAATTCCATTACTCCAATGGATTTATAGCTGGGGGAACCCAAACGTGTGCTTTTACTGGCAGCCCACCCTGGACCATTTGTAGAAGACTTACTTTAATTACTGGCTTATTAACACCTAAACCATCTATGAATGCTTTATGTATTTATCTATGAATCATTTATTAAACAAACAATAATTAAATATCCTATAGTAACTCCAAAAGAGATCCATAAATCATTTGGATATGTGAATGTCCTGGCTGATGCCAGCCCTATTAATTGTTCATATGGCTGCTAAGGTGGGTCTACCTGAATGCCTCTGTATGACTTTGACTATATAACGCAGATTCTATACTGTGTATGTCTTCGGCAACTGGAGGTTACAGAGTAATAGGGACAATTCTGGTGAAGTTGTTTTATGGAAGATTGGTCCTCCTCGCCAAATGCATGCTTCATATTCCACATATTGTTATTCTGTTCTTTATATACAATTCTGTGACTGAAATGGGGGAATAGGGAATGAGATTGTAATAAGCAACAGTAATAAATGACCCAATATGCATTGCAGCGAGAGCGAAGCACGACAGGCCAACATCCCCGCTGCTCTTTCATTCGTTCCTAATTAAAATTCTCACAGACAAGCACAACGAGCACAGAACGCAAACAGAGCTCTGCCTGGGAATTCTTTGGGTACGTTTTGCCTCATTTTGAGTTTTATTGATGCATTTACAGAGGGGGGAGTATTTCTCAGATATTCTGACGACATGAAACATCGGAAAAGGTCTGAGCTGCCTTCCATGAGAACGCCCCTTCTCTGCCTGAATTATACATGGCTAAACCTTAATCTAATTCCATGGGGAGAGTTTTTCACCTCCCCAGGAGTGTGCATTAATAAGGCTGATTTATTGGCCTGTTGGGGATATGCAGATTAGAACCACAGGTCCACAGCTGTTCCATTTTTGACCACCACACCCGCCTGGTGAAAACAAGCGTGTTCTGTGGCTTCCTGACCGCACAAGGCCGCTACACAGAAAAAGCGTGTTGAAAGATTAACATATTCCTATCATAACATTTAAAGAAGACACCTCTCAATAGTGGACTTGGGGTCAGTTTCCAGCCCAGCGTGCGTCATTTCCTCGTGTTCATGTGTTTTCTCCTGCCGTTTCCTCCCGCAGCCCAAAAACATTCAGTCTAGGCCAGTAGGTGCCTAAGAAGTGCGACTTGTGACAGACTGGCTTCCCACCCAATAAGTCCCCTGCCTTGTGTCCTGTGATTCCAGAGATCCAGGCTTCAGCTTCTTTTTGGCATGATAAGTAGTTATGGATGTTCTGGTTGGTCCAGACTTGTTAGCTGAATAGAAAACACAGCGGTTCTATGTCATCTTCGCTTCATCTTATTTGGGTCCGTGTTGCGACGTGTCTTAACAAAGCTATTTGTTTTATATAAATCTCTACTGTTTTTAGGAAGGAATATGCTATTCTCATCAAGAAGCATGCATTTCATGTAAAAATAATTAAAATATATGTAAATCAGTACTGCTTTCACTGGAAACAGAAGCAAGAGAATTGATTTCCAGGGGGTCTTCTGACTCACATTGCAGACCTATTCCCTGACAAACGTCAAGTTACATGACCAGTCCCAATCACATGGTGGACACTGCCAAACAGACCATTACATCAAAGTTCTCTTTGTATGGTATGTAAATCGTTTGTTTTTTCCAAATTTGGAAATATCAAGAGGTTTGGCTGATACGCTTTTATGCAAGCATTTTTCCGTGGTTTGTGTGGAGGGCTTTTGGAGTGGCAGCAAACAGCAATTAGGACTTATGTAAACACAAGGAGAACCAGAGAGAACGGAGCACTGGGAGAGGAACTACAACGTAGCCCTCAGTCAACTCCTAGAGAAGGTTCACAGGGAAGGTGCTTGGTCCTTCGCGTGGAGCCAACAGACACAGGAACTTAGCAGAAGAGGAGACTTCGGAGTCCAAGAAGTGAGTGATTAGGCCACGCATGCTCGTCAGTGTCTCCATGATGAGGAGCACACCATTCAGATGCTGTTCTTTTCTTTGTCCTCTTTATGAAAGGAAGTAAAGCAGGACACAGTCAGCGAGAAGGTCCATGGGTAGGTCTGTGTGTGTCCCGACAGGGGATGGGGGTGTTTTACAATGCGCCTGGGTGCTGAAACGACCTCACGGCCTTGTGAGAGCTGCTTATTACAACGCTGGCTTACACAACAAGCTCTCGACCCCGGGCAGACTGAGGGGGCGTGGGAGGAGGTGGATAGGCTCTTTGGATGACCCCGCCAGTTAAAATAGCATGTTGTACACAAGTTCCTCATCACCTACACACACGCACATATACAATCTAACCCAAAACGGTTATGTGTTATCCCCCGTGAAGTAACAATAAAGGATTTGCTGCTCTCAGAAAGAGTTTTTAGTTTTGCATATATAGCAGAGCTGAATATGTCAATGAGTCCACTACAACAATGGACCGACCTTCTGTAGTCAAGAGCAGACTTTGAATAGTTCTCTATTTTTATGCTCATGTACCAGAAACGATTGACCGTCTAATAGTCCAGCACAATAACAAGATGTCCTCCAAGAGTTAAGACCTGATTTTGAACAGCTCCCTTAGGCTGCAACATTCTGAGCTAATTGTATTATTCCCGTGTTTCTCAAGTGAGAACATCAATCCCAACCCTCTACTCAGTTCTTAGTTCCAGACATATGTTTTGTACTTGTTTTAGTGATTTTTTTTGGTTACTTTTCTTTATGAATTTGGTCCCCTCTGTTATAATGAACTGGGCTGTGTTTGTGTAACACAGTGGCACACATGACAGGAAGTTCAGACGGTGAGACTTACATTGACTGCAGAATCACGCCCTGCAAAAAGGCCAACTCAAGGCTGGAAGGGCCTGTAAGGGTTCAGTGGGAGGCTTTTCTATCTCCCCACCCCTCATGCTTCGGAAGCGGCAGACTGACGGAAATGCTCCCATGTGAGGACCGGAAAGGCGTTTAACCGGAACATTCCCCAACACCCCGGGAAACCTTTCAAAGCTTAATTAATGGTTAAAGTGACGGAGCCAGGCATTCAGTCTTCTGGGAGGGGCTAGTAAATTCCGTGGAGGAAGCTGTCTTCCATTACATCGTCACGTATCCAAACAGCAAAGAGGAAGGACCTTCAAACGCTAATCATCTACGATGTTGACTCACAGTTGCATCATGGCCCCCTTCCTCGAAAAAACTTTTCTAATTAGACAACTCAGTTTCTTCTGCTGAAATTGCATGTTCCCACATTGACACTCGAAAGCCAAATCACTGAATGTGAAAATTATGCATTAAAAAAAGCATTTCATATATAATCATATTGTAAGTTTTATTCTGAACGATGCTTTATAAATGTATAGTTGATTAAGTTGAGAATGGGCATTGCACACAAATTAAAGAAGAAAAACTTATATCCTGTCTCCTTATTGAGGTGGAAACCACCCAGTGATGGTAATGAATGCCTTTACAACAACACAATGGGTATCAGGCCTGGATTCTGATATTAGCTTCTCCCATCTGCTATGCTGCTCGGAATGAGATTCTTAAAACTCATGTTATTTCTGCTCCATTGATACAGGTGTGTCTCTGCTAAAAATGCAATAGCTTTTGATCTATTTAAAATTCAGCTGTGTTGATCGACTGCCGGTCAGAGTGCATTGTTCTGAAGGTTTATCACGATACCCAATGAAGAAGAACTTTTTTTAAAAAAATCTTTCATTTTTAAGGAGATACTTGCAGTAAGATTGGGCCTGAAATTGGTTGCGGGCATTGACTGATGTGAATAAGTCTGCGAATAAGCCAGTTTCTGCCTGCATGTGCGTGGAGTTTGAATGGTCTCTTTGTATGGTGTATGCCCTCCTTTAGGTTCAGCCGTTGACTCCCACAGCTTTGAAAAATGCCATCTGTAAATTGCCCATACTGTGTGATTGTGTGTGTGTGTCCCAAGGTGGACCTACATCCTGCTCAGGGTGCCCCCTGTCCTCCGCTCTCTGTGATAAGTACTGGATAAGCAGTTATGGAATATGAATAAATGAACCGACGTCTAGCATATCAAATCATTCATGAATTTGCCCCAACTAGGGTTGAAAGTAGTGGCAGGCAAGCGAAATTTCTGATATTCTTGCACGAAAAAATCCACAGAAGCCTCAAAAATGTTATGCAATGATCTTGAGATTGATTCTCACGTATCGAGCAGCTGATGCAAACGTTTCATAACCATACTGATTATACTGCATGCCTCTTTGCAGAGATATAAGAGAATGGACCTCACATCGTTCAAGGTGAGCCCGGCTATTCACATTATAGGCAGTTTTCCCTGATGGGTGCCCTTATAAGCACGGCAATATAATTACAATGGCTTGGCACATTGTTCACATTCTAATCAAGATTCTGATTATGCAGTTTTATTAATGACTTTGATTAAAATTAAAGCATCTTATGTATTATGCAACCGCATTAAGCCTCATTTTGAAAATGTTTGATGTTTTTTTTCTGACACTGTTTGCAGTGAGCTGTTGACCAGTGGACTGAACAGAGCACTGGCCCAATTAGGGAAAGGTGAGCAGGGGTGGAATTTGTGGGGGGCGGATAGCCCTAGGTCCCGCACTCATGGGCGCCCCCTGCTGGTCTCAAATTTTGTGTGCTTTTTTTTTTCCAACAAAACACACAGATCAAATGCCCACTCCAAACCATTTACATGTCAGTTTTGGTTTAATATATAATATCTTAAACTTTGCCAACTGATGATACCCCCATTCCCCCCCCCTCCCCGGCAAATTTTACCGACAGCATTCCTACCCCCACCTTGATTGGTAAGTTTTACCGCTGGTACTCCGAATTTTGATTAGCATTTTTTTGCTGTTCCATCGTTTTTAATTCCCTCTCATTTCTCTTTCAGCTCCAAAGAAAAGCTGAAATGGTCCACTTAGCGGGCCCCCTACCCATGTCAGCCTAGGGGCCCCAGAGGATCTTTCCCAACGGTGGTGGTTTTGATTTGCATGTTAAACTAAACTGCTGCAGAAATACAACTTAAATCACCTCATCAACTTCAGAACAATGCTAAAGTGGTCTCCCACCCAATTAAGAGATTTATCTTGCAAAGTCAACACATCAAAGCCAGATACTTTCATATCTTTGCTCAACATAAAATAGGACTGCTTTCTTTGGGGGGGGGGTGATGTGGAGGCACTGTATGGGAGCAGTGGGAGGATTTTAAGGTGGAAAGACCACGCCACAGGAACTGAAATCCACAGATCAAAAGGGGACCCCAGTAGGAAGGAGTTCTTTGCCCCATGCCTTTTGTGAAGAACTCCAGGTTAGGCTATAATTAATGCACAAGTACAATGCTAAAGAGCTCAGCCACACATTGACAAGAGGGTACATAGTAAGTGCGGTGGGCTCGGGAATTCACACACTGCATTTCTACCCAACAGACACATCATACAGTTCCTAATCACACATACTTTCATGGTTAGGTCCTACTGGTCACTTTGGTTATGTATGTAATTCATTTCTGGGGATGATACTTAGTTAAAAGTCTAAGAAGCTGAGGCACCAAAAGGTAGATAGAAGAATCCAGAAAGCCAATTACAACTCACTGTGTTTAGTTGGCCTGTCATATGCATGGTACACACGTGTTAAAATTTGTATAATAATGGAAGGATGTTTTCCTTGAGTTAATGAGGATCAGGTGAGCAAAGAAAAAAACAGCATATGGAAAAGTCACATGACAGGAAGCAGGCACACAGCAAAGTCACATGACAGGAAGCTTGCCAGAGAACAGCGCTGTGAAGTCACATGACAGGAAGCAGGCACACAGCAAAGTCACATGACAGGAAGCTTGCCAGAGAACAGCGCTGCGAAGTCACATGACAGGAAGCCGGCACACAGCAAAGTCACATGACAGGAAGCCTGTCAGAGAACAGCGCCACAAAGTTACATGACATTTAACCTGGTATCATTCATGAAGAAATATTCAGCGTGCTGCAGAGGGGAATTTTTTTGGGAGCTTGGCGGATGCCACCAGAGCGCTGATGTCTTTAATTCTGAGGTCGGGCATGTGCCTTGTTTCAGGTTCTCCATGTGTCCCTGCTATCTGGATTTATTTGTTTGTGTTACAGTTATTCAGTAAATTGTTTATTTGGCTTCTGTTGGTCTTAGTTTCAGCATGTTTCCTCAAATATACCACAGAGTTATAACACGGGGTGCACGAAGGATTATCTTAATTGTTCTAATCGTATTCATTTAACAGACACCTGAACCCCAGTTTACGTAACTGAACATTTACTGCGTATGCTAAAATATTAGTGCCCCATTAGCAAATTGACTTGCAGCCCCTCTGACGTATACTATTTACATAATTATCTCTCGCTTCTGTGCCTCATTTGCCTCTGTGGCCTTGTGTAGGATTCAGCACAGCCTTCTTCGCCTCTTGGTGGGGAACAACCGTTCGACTCTCTCCAAGAACTCATGCTCGCACGCCTCCTGCCATAACACGGCCGGCCGGCCCGATACCCTTTTTAACTAAATCCTATTATTATGACACATTGGAGCTACATTTATCTTTCTTTCCAGAAGAATAAACACCACCCTTCCCCCGTCTTCATAGCGAAAGGAAAAGGGCTGATTCATTTAACATATATCAGAGCATGAAGGCCCACATAAGATCTGAATCTCCAGCTTAAGTCTAGTTTCTGCTCTGACACTCTCACCTAAAGTATCATGCAATTTTTACAACTGGATATTCAACCAGTGCAGCTCATGTATTTTGCTTTAGGATGTTACAACTATGTCTCTTATGGGATTTGAGCCAGCAAACCGCTGGGTAACACGTCCGTGTCCTTTACCAGAGGCTATTTATAAACCATTCTGTAGTCTCCTCCCCATGCAAGCTGTGATCTTTCTCCTTTTATCCATGAACCCCAGCTCTCCCTCCCTTTCAGTCTTGCTCTCTCCCCATTGTTCCTCCCAGCTTCGGTTTTTGATGTGACCGCTCCCTCTTCTGCATCTCATTACCGACCCCCAGCACACCCCAATTCCCCCCTGCAGAACTCACCATTTCTGTCCTTGTTTGATCTGCATCAGAGGTGCAAAAACAATGCCCCCTGGATGAGAATTTAATTAAGGGCGGAAAAGTAAGCATTAAAAAAAGTTGGGATAAGATCGTTTGAAAGTTCCAGAGGCACAATAAAAATAAGCGATTTTTAATCCCCCCAAGCGCATGTAATTTGCAATTCAGACACCCTTAAGTACTTTACCTTGAAAAATGCTACCAAATGCTGTCATCAGCCTGGCTGCAGTGGAAGCACCGTCAATCTGTAAAGCTGCGATAGGCCGCCTCTCCCATTAGGGGGCAGCGTGTCTGAATGAGAGAGAGGGCCAGCTGGAAGGATGCACCATGTGTGATGACGGAACCTCAGAGGCCGCATGACATCCATCCTTGGGGAGCAGCTGGCAGCCGCCTGCACTGGGCCGGTCGTCATCAGGTCTCTGTCTTAATTCTTTTCCTCTCGGCACTGATATATGTAGGGAAGGCAGCAAATTTGGGAGAGGTGCTGATCTTGCATTTCTTGCGTATTTCACACAGGAATGTTTATGACAGGACTGGATGATATATAGAGTATGTCTACATTAACCATCTTCCAACCACTTAGGATCAAGGGTAGTAGCATAAGGCAGACTTACAGCTTGGATAAGATGTCAGTCCATCACAGAGTACACACACACACACACACAGACACACACACACTTTGGTGATGCTGATAAGCCTACCTGAGAGAGAACATGCAAATACTACATACACAAAGTAGGAATGAGACTTGAATCCCCAGCCAAGGGGGCGTGAGGTCAGAGTAAGGTCATTACCATTAACGAAAAAGGAAAAGTAAAACTATAAGAGAACAGTTTTGCAATCTGAAATAAAATGATACAAAAAAACTACAAATAAATGAAAACAATACAATACACGCTATTGAAATGAACTGAAATAACGTCAAGTACTTTTCATTACAGATTTTACTACTATTTAGTTGGAGTAATTTGTTTATCTTTAAATACCATCAATAAGACCTGGACCATGGTTTGTCCATTTTGAGGACATTGTTATGTAATCTATACTGTGTTTTCATGTAGGATTCTCTAAAGATCAGACACATAAAATAGTTCTACACCTTTCAATATATCCCTAATTTACTGAAGCTTACACTGAAACTAAAATATATAAAAACTAAACTGTAATATATATTTAAAATGAAAACTAATAAAAGTTAATTAAACTACACTGAAAATTAATTAAAACTAAACTGAATTTCAAGTGAAAACTAACCATATTGGTTCAAAATGGGACACAGTATTTTATTTTTCAGTACGGAGTTATCGCGCATTACAGTTGCCCCTCTGACTCTGTGGACCCAACCAACCATCAAACCATCAAAAATATTTGAAAAACAAAGAAAATCAGAAAGTTCCAAAAAGCAAAACTTGAATTTGCAGTGAACTGAACACTACACTGAATACACCCAAATTAAATGTGTAGGCATCCTCTCCTATAGCCTCCCGCCATTTCACAGGTCCTCACTCTCGCTCCGGCACTTTCCGTTTGAGTATCGTGTGTCTCACATCCCATTTGTTTGTTACTTCTGTTGTCTGCACCCTTTGATTTTGAAATGGCTCTTATAAAGCAATTAAGCAGTCCAAGCAATCCCTCAAAGGCTGAGGGATCTCGCAACGAAAAAATTAAAATCTTAGATCTTTTGAAAAGTGGCACATCGCTTGCTGAAGTGGGCCGTAAGGTCGGTAATCGAGAATTCTCATAATACAGCAAAAAAAAGCAGAAATTCGTTCTGTCCCTGGTCTCTCTGGATTGTGATAAAGTGCTTGCAAAGACGGAGAAAGCATTAAGTGTGTGACTAGAAAATGTCAGGAAAGCATATCCCTGTCAATGGTAAAATTATTTGTGAAAAAGTCATTAGCCTCTAACAGTACTGTATGGGGACTGAAGAAAGCGGAAGGAAGTCTTAGGCTAGCAGGGATGGCTGGGGAGCTACGCAAAGTGCTACAAACTCGAACTTAAAGATCAAGGGAGAATCTGCATTGGCTGCACAAACAAAAATCCACACATTCGTGTTTTGTTTCAGGTTTAAGTGCAGTTTTCACGTTTGATTTGCTTTCGCTTGCAGTGATTGTCAGTATAGTTTGGTCCTTCAAAACCAGACACACATGGCAAACAGGCAAAAGTGGTTCCCATTTGTGGTCTCTCATAATGAAAACCTAACACTCGTGACTAATTACGAGACTAAGTACAACCCATTTGGATCGATCACCTGGCCCTGCGGCTATTTTTCCTCCAGCAAACTAGCAAAAGGGAGCTGCCCACACCCTGCAAAAACTTGCGTTGTGCGCTACCGGGATCTGCGAGAGAACCAAAACGCGAACATTGTGCGAGTCCCCAAGGACCCGACTGGGAAACGCTGCCGTCGATCTCCCAGGAAAAAGAGCATTTGTCTTCGACAAATCTAACGCATAATAGGTAATTAGGAATATTGGCCGTTTATTTATCTTTTCCTAGTTCGCTTGTCCCAGTCACTCGTACCATTGGTTACGGCTCGCTGGGGTATGTTTACACTCCAAAGCCGACACATGTAAATTTAACATGGGCTTCGGGCCAGCACTAGAGCGCCCTCTAGCTGCAGGAGAGTCAGCACACTAATACAGTAACCCCATAAGCAGGGGAGCTTGGCCCAGCAGAGAAGACGGACAGTTTTGGCTACATCCACACCCGGCTGATCTATTAGCGCTTTTAGCAGACGGCTGATTTTCAGTCCCCTCTTCTCTCTCGGTCTGCCACCTCACAGCAGTTACTCCTTTCCCTGCACTGGGCTGGCTGCTCCTTCAAACCGCCATTAATGGACGGTGGTGGTCAGCTGCAGTGGCTGCCAGCCGCTCCTGAACAACTGAACCAGTGCCCAAAAAAGTGATCCTAGCAGCCTTCTTAAACAGGCACATAAAAAAGCAAATTAGACCATTTCATAAATTAGAAATTAGACCAGTGTTCTAAGATTAATCGCTCTAGAAGCAGTCAGACTTGAAAGACTTCATAATATTTACGCACTCGGCTTTTGAAACTATTCCTCAGATTCGTTTTCTTAATACCATATGATGAGCGAGTACTGTAGTAATTTTTTTCAAGTGATTTATTTCTAATTTTTATAATTGCCATAGATAAATTGAAGTCTTCCAATTTAAATCCTTCTGAAATGGAGTGTAGCATTGTTCCGCTAAAAAAGAGTTCAGTACGCTTTGAAAGCTTAGCCGTGTCAGATAGCAATTCCTTGGCTGTAGTCATTCCCTCTGGGTCTTTCTGGAGATCATCTGAAGGCCCTAGGTCAGTGGTCACCAACCTTGCTCCTAGATCTACCACCCCAGAGAGTTCAGGTGCAGCCCTAATTTGACACACCTGATACAGATAATCAGGCCCTTCAGTAATATCTCTGTAGTAGACTCAGCTATGTTGATGCTATGCTGGCTATAATACTGAGATGCTACTGAGGGGACTGAGTATCTGTGTCAGGTGTGTTAGAGTACCGCTGTACTTAAGCTCTGCATAGTAACAGATCTCTAGGAGCAGGGTTGGTAGCTACTGGTCTAGGTGGAGGTTCTGTAACCCCTACTTCTATTACACCAATAGAAATGTACACAACATAAACAGGGGTCGGGTGCAGGGTCCTTTCCCTTATTTATATATATTTTCTTAGTCCAATCACTGAGGGTTTTAGAAAGAAAATATGATGTGGACACGAAATGCCTTACTTCAAAACCATCTTTTTAATATATGAATTAACATAACCAGTTAGGTTAACATAAATTCCCAGTGTATAAATCAAAACCAAATCGTATATTATTTCAATAAACAAAAATTATATAGTTCGATAACCAGAACACAAACATATATATTTATAATTTTCAATGGGTATCCAAATGTTAATTATAAAAGAAAATTTGGCCAGCTCCTCACTGTCCTGTCCAAAAAAAAAAATATGGCGACTGGCACTCTTGCTGTCTTTCGGCGGGAAAGGAGAGACGAAATGGCGACGGAGTCGTTTTCCTCAGCCACTCGTCCTGACAAGGGAGGCTGGCGAAGAAGACTGGCAAAGAAGGCTGGCAAAGAAGGCAGATTTTGGTAGCGAAATAGTAGCTTAGGCGCCACAGTTGTCGGCAGCAACGCTCAGCTAAAACCCCGCTCGCTCATGGCGGCTTATATTCGCCAACTGACGCAGATCGTAATCACACACAATTAAAAGAATCTTATTACACCATACTATCTGATGTACATATATACTTAAAACAAAGAAAACCCAATTCTGACATAACACCAGCTTACCTGGCAAAGAAGGCAGATTTTGGTAGCGAAATAGTAGCTTAGGCGCCACAGTTGTCGGCAGCAACGCTCAGCTAAAACCCCGCTCGCTCATGGCGGCTTATATTCGCCAACTGACGCAGAGCGAAATGACACAGAGCGTAATGACGTAGAGCGTACCTTACATTACTCTGAGCTACCGCAACAACACCTACAATATGCCTCCTTCACTTAAAACAAGTGCAAATTCCAGGTAAGCTTAAATATATATATATAATTACACACAAAAATTTGCTTATAGAAATTAAAGTAGACACAACCACATATACACATCCTTTTACAGACAAAACAACAAAAACAAACAAAGAAAAATAAGAAAATAAATTATTAATATACCATGTGGGTTACAGTTCCATGGAGCCAGAGTAGCACTAACTGACTAAAATCAAATGTGGACTTGAGCTGCGAAAGTAACCCCTGAAATTCACAGCATGGCTTTTAGTATAAGTTCAAATTCGGGGAGGCAGGAAAATAGGGTCATTAAATGCCAAGAGGAAAGGAGATGAACAGCTATAGCAGGAGCTATTTGGCATCTGCAAATCGGTAGCATTTTACCTGAGGGCAAAAAAAATACATTACTGTACTCTTACTTAATCATGAACTAACTTCCCACAAAATACATTTGTTCATGATTTGTACTTGGGTAGTAACTGAGTTACTATGGAACCGTATTGTAAAGTGTTACCACAGTATGTTATTTGTGTCCCCTCAAGTAAAGAATTACCTTGCAAATCCTATTAGCTGCATGCTAAATAATGTCCCGACCAAGGTGGACTTGGTATTAATAACTTTGACATCACTTCTGGTACAAAAAATGGACGTAATTTTGGGGGGGCCGCCTCCCCCTGGCTCCAGCGTCTTTTGCTCACACTCCAAACTCTCCTTCCATCACCCCCCAGAAAGACCCCCATACAGCCTCTGTTTACTTCCGTCGCTGTACAATAGCAGCTGTTCTGACCATCAGTTCATTATCTCTTCAGTTACCCAGGGTGCTGTGCGGCTCCATGGCCTTCATTTCTTCTGCATGAGCAGGAATTTTCCTTGGGATCATTAAATAAAACATCCAAGATCATTATAACAATACTAACCTTGCTGATGACTATAATGAGAAAAAGACCAATGGCACATAATTATAAGCCCGATTCCAGGCCAATAGATTTATGACTACAATTCAATCAAGAGAGTCAATATCAAGATTTCATCAGTTTGTATTTATAATACTAATTTAGAAGGATTTTCTGACAAGGTACTCTAATGTTCCTCAGAGATCAGTACAGAAAAAATATGACCCATTTAACTGCAGATGACTTGCTAATATATTAACTGAACAATATGAAAATTTTAACTCATGTATTACACATATTTTCCATCTAAGGAACTATTGTATGTACGATTTTTGTTATTAATTTCGAATTTGCTTTTTATTAAGCTGTTTTTAAAATTGTACCGAAAATATTAACTGCTGGATCAATCAATTAATCAGCAGACGATTCCTTGTAATGCAACCCAGTAGACATACTGCCTATCAGTTACTGGGTCTGACACCCAGCCAGAACAGAAAGAATCACAGCTAGCACTGAAATGCTAATTATAAAAAACTTGTTAATATCCCAAAACAGCTTTATAATATCTTAGACCAATTATGCATTTGTAAAAGCAGATTAGATTAATTAGACAAATTTAATTTTCACACATTCCTGTCACTAAAATATTTTCTGCAGCATTGTTGCATGTTGTTCCATCAACCTTTGGTGCTTGGCTGCTGGGTACCATGAGGGAACGCAAACACAAAACGCCCTAACCCACCAAGTTCCACTCATACCGCCCGCCTGAGATTCTGGACAGAAGATCACAGCAAACAGGTAACTGCCAGGGCTTTGGCCATGACGGAAGGTTCTGGAATGAAGTGTGAAGTGGAGAGGATGGCTGCTGTGGGGCTGGAAGACAAGACATGGTACTTAGACCAGAATGCAAAAGTCAACATACACCGATATGAGACAGACAGGTTTTAATTATATCCAGTTACATAATTACAGGCGCCGTGGATATATCACTGCACTCTCTCTGCATGCGAAGACTCACCAGACCAGTGTTTCCCAATCCGGTCCTCGAGGACCCTCAGTCAGTCCATGTTTCTGTTCCCTCCCAGCTCCAGGCAAAAACATGGACTATCTGTGGGTCCTCGAGGACTGGATTGGGAAACACGTCGCTAGGAGCCCAGGATTCAGGTTAGCCGCACTCCTGTTCAAATTTTCATTTCCTTTCATCTTGATTCACGTCTGACTCGGCTCACCCCGGGCGACGGGTGATCTGTTTTCACCTAAACCTGGTAGAAGCCGCCCCCACATCTCCCCAAAGTGCCCTCAACGTTCACCTTTTCTTCTACTCTGAAATCGCACCCACGGCGATTTGTCAGCGATCGGCTATCCTTCCCCTCCTCATGGCCCAATATTTCACAAGTCTCACATCACCAGGGAAAACCATGTGGAGCCCTTGTGGGGGGGGAGCAAATGGTGACATTTCTGAGTCTGAGGAAGGAATCTGCTGACAAAGGGGTTCTTTTGACTTGGAAGGTTCCCTGAGGTTACAAGCTGGCTGCCATTTCTTCACCTGTCTGTTTAAGACCACGTCTGTCCCCATTTCAGTCCCCTGTCATTTGAGGCCACGTCTGTCCCCATTTCAGTCCCCTGTCATTTGAGGCCACGTCTGTCCCCATTTCAGTCCCCTGTCATTTGAGGCCACGTCTGTCCCCATTTCAGTCCCCTGTCATTTGAGGCCACGTCTGTCCCCATTTCAGTCCCCTGTCATTTGAGGCCACGTCTGTCCCCATTTCAGTCCCCTGTCATTTGAGGCCACGTCTGTCCCCATTTCAGTCCCCTGTCATTTGAGGCCACGTCTGTCCCCATTTCAGTCCCCTGTCATTTGAGGCCACGTCTGTCCCCATTTCAGTCCCCTGTCATTTGAGGCCACGTCTGTCCCCATTTCAGTCCCCTGTCATTTGAGGCCACGTCTGTCCCCATTTCAGTCCCCTGTCATTTGAGGCCACGTTTGTACAGATTAATGCTGATAGTGATTCCGCTGTCCTTCGTCACCCCCACCCACAACATTTATCTGACCATCCACTCTATCTCTCGTTCTGTAGCTCTCTCTCTTGTGTTTTTCAGAATGCTTGAAGAGCAATGTGTCATAAAGGAGATCTGAGATCCCTTCATCTCTGTGGTGGGACAGTGTGTGCTGGAACCTCATGTGACGGAACGATGTGTTGCAGAATGGCGTGTGGTGAGATGGCGTGTGGCAGAATGGCGTGTGGTGAGATGGCGTGTGGTAAGATGGCGTGTGGCAGAATGGCGTGTGGTGAGATGGTGTGTGGCGGAATGGCGTGTGGTGAGATGGCGTGTGGCGGAATGGCGTGTGGTGAGACGGCGTGTGAAGGAATGGCGTGTGGTGAGATGGCGTGTGGCGGAATGGCGTGTGGTGAGATGGCGTGTGGCGGAATGGCGTGTGGTGAGATGGCGTGTGGCGGAATGATGTGTGGTGAGATGGCGTGTGGTGAGACGACGTGTGGCAGAATGGCGTGTGGTGAGATGGCGTGTGGTAAGATGGCGTGTGGTGAGATGGCGTGTGGCGGAATGGCGTGTGGTGAGATGGCGTGTGGCAGAATGGCGTGTGGCGGAATGGCGTGTGGTGAGATGGCGTGTGGCGGAATGATGTGTGGTGAGATGGCGTGTGGTGAGACGACGTGTGGCAGAATGGCGTGTGGTGAGACGGCGTGTGGCGGAATGGCATGTGGTGAGATGGTTTGTGGCGGAATGACGTGTGGTGAGATGGCGTGTGGTGAGATGGTGTGTGGTGAGATGGTGTGTGGTGAGATGGTGTGTGGTGAGATGGCGTGTGGTGAGATGGCGTGTGGCGGAATGACGTTTGGCGCGGTTGCAACAGTGTTCCCAGGTCAGGTGGGGGGATATGGGGCTACTGAGAGAACAATGTCATTTTCATTTTTACGTTTTAGGGTAGTGACTAGTAAAGTAAACATTCACCCATCCCTCTCCCATAACTGCTTATCCACAGCAGGCTCTCAACAAGCCTGGAGATTGTTCTCAGAAATAACGGGTAAGAGGCAGGGGGGCAAGCTGAATGGGATGCCAGCCCATCACTGGGCACACACTCACACACACTCCTCGCAAAAGGATGGCAAATTAAAAAGTCTAATGCAACAAACTGCATGAACACAGAGAGCTTTTCTTCATGCTGTGAATATGCGTTGACATGCCTTAAGCTGCCACGCATTCCCAGCCTCTATTTGCGTCCCGTCTTGGTCCTTTTCTCATCGACAAGGCGTGCCTTTCCACGGGGTTTCCATCTGCTGTCTTCAGTTTACCGTGTATCACTCTCTGAGGATACGATAATGATGTATCAGTGATGTGTCATATTGTTTCCCAGACCAGATGACAACTTCATACACAAGTGCTGTCTCTCCAATTTCAGCCACAAAGTGAGAGTCCATCTTGAAATATATATGTCATGTCATCTATCCTTCACACACACACAACTTCCTACCTTTGTACAGGTTTGCCTGTGCAGTCTTTGAAATTGATGCAGTGCAGTTTAATTACGGATGGTAAGATTCACATTTTCACTGGCAAAATGTTCACAATGATATTATACCAATTAAAACGCGTGCAACAGATACACTTTTGGATGAACTAAGGATGCGATGTTTTTAACATCTTTGCACTGCTAAATTCTGATTTATTAATATGTATTTATTAGTAGAGGCCCTATGCCTTTATTATTTATCATTTACCTGCCGTGGGACTGCAGATTACCTGTCCAGGAACTGCAAACGAAATTTAGCTTTTAGCTACCTTTGGGACAACTACGAACTATCCATTGTCGCTTATTAAATAAAACAAATAAATAAATAAAATTCAGAAAAAAATTTTCACCTATAATTTTATATTTAGATTGATTCCCCCTCTCATCTCCTGTTCTGCTGTCAGTGGCCAATTCTCTTGTTGAATTGGAAACATATCCGGCGATTCATCGCATCACATCACGTTGAATCGCTTGGCGTTGAATCAGATCATGCCGAATTGCACCGCATTGCAATAGGATTGTGTCATATCGTATTGCATTATTAGTTGCTTCATGCGCATGTTTAATGTATCAGATCGCTGGCAATGCATCGAGACGGTTATCGCGTGAGCCTCAGTGATGGAGATTAAGTTAAATTATTGAAATCAAGGCCCTTTTTCATTTATCAGCTTGTTGCTGTCCTGCACACATTTCAATACGACAGTGATGAAGGAATTTGGCCTCCACGCTTTTAGCTGCAGTGAGGTGATGGCTGTCCAGTGCGATCTGTCAAGAGATCGGTGGATAAAAGGAACCATTTGCAGCAGTGATACTGTTAAGTTTCAAGGGAATAATACTGTGGGCGGCATGGCGGTGCAGTGGTTAGCACTCTGGGGCGAGGGTCTGAGTCTCTGCCAGGGTGGAATGTGTGTGGAGTTTGCATGTTCTTCCTACATCGTCATGGTGTTTCCTTCAGATACTCTGGTTTCCCCTCACAGTCCAAGAACATGCTGAGAATAAGTGGAATTACCAAATCGCCCATCGGTGTGCGTGACTGTAGACTTAGGGACTCTAGGTTCTACTGTATCTCTCGTTCCTTTACAGCTGAGGAGGGGAAAATGAAGAAGAATGAAAAATTACTATTATCAAAAGCTGGAACCTATAACGTACCGGAAACGATGGGAAGCCTCTGTCCATAGAACAGTGTACAGTAACTCATACTGCGCAATTTATGGACCGATAATATTTTATGCTTTTACTGCAAGTCAAGGTAGATATCTCAGAACTCATTAGCTATCTATTTTATATTTATATATGCTTTAATTTTTTTGATTCCACTTGTAGTACACTTTAACAGTTACACCTAGGGATGTTTTTCTTAATTCAGTAATTCAGATTTATTGGTTTCATAATGATAGTCCAGTGACCAGCAAACATATGCACATATCATCCATACAGACATTTTCTTTTTATTACTTATTATTTACCTCTCCCGTTTAACCTGAGCTCCCTGTTTGTCCCTCCCTATGCATTCGTCTTACCTCTTGCTCCTCCCCTTGTGGAATGCACTCCAGCTGCCTTTCCTTCTGCTCCCTTATTAGCCTTCATATAAAGGCACTTCCCATTTCTGTCTTGCCCAGTCCTGACATTAATGTTGTTGCTCCTGTGTGCTCCGGTTCACAAATATTTGATGTTTTATATTATTTCAGAGGTCTTACTAGTTAAAAAAGCACCCAGTGAGATTGCTGGTCTATGAACTTTTTAAGTCTTTTAGAACTATAATTCAGGTCTCAATTTATTACTTAACTGAAATTAACGTTTTACGTAAATCTTCTGGTTCTTTGTGTGTCTAATGTGATATACGTTTTTTTCTAAACAAATGAAGTGATGCTTTTTGCTCTAAAACCAATACATTTGCAATATTTTTCCTGAATTAAGCAAGTCTTCTAAGAGCGCTGTAGCATGTAGTGAGTAGGATCTACTTTTCAGAATCAGAATATTTTTCCTCCCGAGCCACTTCAAAGTAGAAAAGCTGTATGTTCAGAGAAGCCATTCTACACCTCACTGTACAGTGTGCAGTGTATACCTCTCTGTCTGTGTTTAACAATAAAACCTTGGTGTGAAAAGTGACGCCACTAAAATGTCATACCGATTGTACAGATTAGCAGCTTTGCACAGCTGTATTTCACATTTGTGTGGCTCTTGGATGAAGGGCAGCCCTGCGGCCTGTTGCCTACAGGGTTCCAGGCTGACGATCTGCCCTAAGTTCGGCGTGTGGGATTTTCATGTCCTCTGCAGGGACTCTTCTGGATATTCTTGTGGGCCCGGCGTGTGCACTTATATTTGCAGGGATTAGACTCGAGGCACACTGTGAACCTGCTTCCAGATCTGATCCTTGGCGACCCACAGACAGTCCACGTTTCATACTTTCCAACAGCCTGTCATGTCACCCTACAGTAAGTCCCCAAATTAGGGTTAGAAGTGAGCAATAGGGTTAGAAAGATTTTGCCATTTACCTTCATCAAAGGTATTTTTATAATAGTTCTGGGCCCTGGAATAATGGAAACCAACAGTTTATCTCAATTTAATAGCATACTTCATACTTTGGAACAGCCTGTTGTGTCACCATAAATCTCCAAATCAGGGTTAGGGTAAGCCAACTGAAGCTAGGGTTGGAGATAGAAAGGTTTTGGTATTTACATGCATCAAAATATGTTGTGATTTAATAGAATATTTCCTGCTTTCCAACAGCCCATTGTGTCACCCGAAGTCCCCATAAGGGGGGGGGGGAGGCTAATCACTCCATGAACATTCTGTTTAGGTTTAATTTGCGTATTGAAAGGTCCCAGAATTGAGATGCACCTAGCATGCAACAGACTAACCTGCCTTCACATCAAAGGGCCTCCCTTATTACTTACTGGCATTAAGAAATGAATCAATCCCTTTTAAGTGGAAGCCAGGGACTTATCATCCATTGGTGATTAATGCTGACATAATCATAAGTATTTGCGGTTTCCCTGGAACAAGGCAGCTAACCTCTGCTCTCATCGTAAATGCTCGATATTACACTTGCCCTGGCCACTTGTGGAGTTGATTTTAACTAAACCACATATTTGTCCACGGTCAGTACCATCAACTTTGCATACAGCAGGTTCAGTACTAAACGAACTAGGCTTATTACTTCTAAAATATAAAACTAGATTTGGTGCTTTTTTTGCATTGTATTCCCCAGACAGCCCTGTCATTTGGTCCAGCTATCTAAGCTACTAGTCCCACACTTACCAATGTGTACAATTTCTAGAAGTACTGGATGGATCACCTGGAAGAATGAAAGTTAATAAATGTGTTTTTACCTGAATTCTGGGATTCCTTGTCATAATATGTAGGTCTGAAAGTATATTTATTAATTTATTGCAACTTATTATATATAAAATTAATAAAACCACACCGAACATTAACTGAATTTCCATTAAACACTGAAAATAAAATAAAAACTAAAAAAAAAATCTAGGAAGGGAGCCTGTTGGAACAGACAAACCAATCACCCACTCTGCCTTTCTTATCCTCACTCCTCCCACACTGCCCAACCTCTACAATTTCTAGAAGTACTGGATGAATCAAATGAAAATATAAAAGCCAATAAATGTATTTCTACCTGAGTGCTAGTTGCGACTCTGAAATTACACCAATTCATTTATTGCACATTCCACTTGCATGGTAATTTGCAGAGTCTTTCCCCAACAATTAGGTGGTCACTAATAGTCCTTTGTGTATGTCTCAATGTCCATGTTTTAAAACGTCATTTATATTTCTATATGCTATATGTTTAAATATTCATATTCTATTTGTCTTTTGCCTTTTGTAATATGACCACAATTTTCCGTAACATAAAAGTAAGAACTTTAAGAAATAAATTAATAGCAGACTACAGTATATGCCAGTGGTGTTATAAACTTCAGTTTCTAGGCACTTGTTTATTTTGAAGGACCAGAAGACCTTTTTCAGTAAAAAATAAAAGGCAGCTGAAATGTCAGAATGTCTCCGTGCTTCAGGGTTTACATACATATATATATATATATTAAAAAAACAGGAAAAATAGATTACAATAAAGGAAAAGGACATCTTCCATGCAGCATATTGGTGCAGTGCTTGGTACCGTTGTTCATACCTCTGGTGCCAGGGTTCGAATCTCTGTCAGGGGTCTGGGTATGTTGTTGTAGCGCTCTCTGTATTCCCCCAAAACATTCTGATTAATTACAGTTTCCGTTTCCTGTGACGGTTTTCTGCCGCATGCTTAGTTGTTCTCTGCCTTGTGCCCATAGACTCTGGACCACCCCCCCGACTCTGAATAGGACAAGCGAGTACAGAAGATGGATGGAACATCCTTCACTCTAGGGGAAAATACAGGGATAACAGTCTGACCTAGTTGTGGGAGGATTGTCTGTCCCCTTGCTGTGATGAGATGCCAAGCGCAGAAGGCATACAGCTCAGATCCCGGCTTTCATTTTTAATTCACCATGACCTGCAACTGTTAGATATCCTGGATGCACTACTACACTTTAAGAGAACTTGTGGTTTTCAGTGCAACATAAACGTTTCCTTTCACGCTCCAGGAAGCTGTGAAATGGATTTTTCGCAAGTGCAGCAGAAATGTGTTTGTAAATTCCTGCTGTTGATCTCATGGATTCAGTCCTGATCGTAGACAAGTATGTAAAAAAATCCATCCATCCATCCATCCATCCATCCAGTTTCTGCCACTTATCTGGGTCCACATCACAGGGGCAGCAGTCTGAATAGAGACGCCCAGACCCCTGTCTTCCCAGTCACCTCCTCCATCTCCATAGGGGTTGGATTCCCAGGCATTCAAGGGTCAGTTTAAAGATGTAAACTCTCCAGCGTAGCCTGGGCTGTTCTGAGGAAAATGGAAAAGAATTAATAAAAAAATCAGCAATTATTTTGCACAAACTTGTCAGCACTCAAATGCGCTCGAGTGTGCTGTTGAGTGCGACTAGATTCTGTTCTTACCTAACAACAAATCCCAAATAAGAAAACATTGATGAATGTGAGAATCTTCTTGAAAATGGAGTAAGTGGATTTTAAGAAAAAATTTCTAGTATGTTTAAAATCAGTGTAAAGTTTAACATGTAAGACACTTTAATGTCTAGCTCCTGCCCATCTGACAGTTTACAGCAAACCTCAAGTTCACAAGCCGCATCGTCCACTCAGATCACAAAACGCAGGCCTCCTTGTCGTTTCACATACACATAAAGTGACAGTGGGCAGTAAAGCATTCTGCTACAGAACCCCTACATTGTGGAATGTTTTACCAGCCTATGTTCGGGATGCCGATTTGGTTTCAGTCTTTAAGTCTCAACTGAAGACCTATTACTTCAGTTTAGCTTATTACCTGCAACCTAACACACCGTAACCATGGCTGCTGGTGCTGCTGTACATGTCATTTTTAATCTACTATGTTTAATATTTCAATGCGTGTTCTGACCGTCCATGCACTCTGCCTTCCCACATGTCCGGGTGCTGCCCGGGGGGCACCATCTGAAGTGGAGTCCCGGTTCAGTCCCGTGGGGGGGTGACATCGCAAATGGGACCTACGAACTGTCAGCATGGAAACAGATGGTTTGATGGACTTTGTCTTGATCCTTAATCACAGTTTACACCTTGGTTTTGGCAAAGCTAGTCCGTTCTTTTCTGTTTTCGGTAATGTTAGTATGCCTGGGGGAGGGGGGGGGGGGGTAGCCAATTGACCTTGGACCCCCACTGGCTTTTTTTCTCCTTACTTAGGAGTTTTTGGTTCCTCTCCTCCATTGTCTTCCGTCTTTCTGTATTTAATTTCTCCTTCTTTTTCCCCGTTCTGTATAACCCTCTCTAATGCTGTTCCGAAGTATCACAACACATCGATGTAAAGCACTTTGGGACAACTCTGTCATGAAAGGCGCTATATAAAAATATATTGAATTGAACATGATGCAATTATGTGGCTCAGGGGTTACAGCAATCATTTTAAAACCAATTTTGCTAATGATTCCCTTAGTATTCCCATCAAACACATTAGGAAAGGCAAGGTAATTTAAAAAGGCATGATAATGAATGGACTGCAAGCTGAAATAGAATTTTAATTAACAGTTCTAACAAAAATGAATGCTTGTTGGATTTTAAACAAAAAATATCGTCAAAACACCAATATGTTTTTACCTTGTTTATCCACAATATCTCTGAAATATAAGCTGTTGTGGATGCTAATCCCAGGGCACAAAGGAAAGTCCATAAAGACGTGGTTGGGTGAGTTTGGTGTGGAACAACTTGACTGGCCTGCACAGAGTCCTGACCTCAACCCCATCAAACACCTTTGGGATGAACTAGAATGGAGATTGTGAGTCAGGCCTTCACGTCCAACATCAGTGTCTGACCCCCCCAATACCCTTTTGGATGAATTAGCAAAAATTCCACACTCCAAAATCTTGTGGAAAGCCTTTCCAGAATGGCCACACTTGCAAAGGGGGGGGGGGGCAAATCCATATTGATGCCTTTGGGTTTAGAATGCGATGTCATAAACGTTCCTGTGGGTGTAATGGCCAGGTGTCCCAATACTTTTTGTCCACGTAGTGTATCTTCCGTGATATTACCAAAGCAGTAGCATGTGGCCTGTATCTGCAGTGCCTATAGGTTGTCCATTCTTAAAAGACTACCTTATGATTGGCTGGAATTGCATTACAACAGTTTTCAAAAAATACAAGTTGTTAAGGAGATAATGAGACATTCAGTGATTAAAGCAGACACATGCCCTGAATGTTATTCAGATTAGATCAGCTGATTTTTTCAGAGTGCAGCACCTTCAGTAGGATAAAGGTCACTGAGAGTTCATTGCTGAAACAAAAAAAATCTGTCCAGAAGGTTGTTAAGAAATGCCGGGCATTTCTGGTTATTAACTTCTCACTTGGTTTCCCGCAGCGTCATATGCTGGTACACCAGACATGTCAAGTGGAAGTTATTATTTAATATACGCAGGACCCGTAAAATGGTGACCTGGATGAATCCAGAAAAAATACCACCTCACCCTTTAAAACATAAATTTCAGATTCCATTGTTTAGTTTTTGACCTTTCAAGCACTTCTTATTCCCCACTGGGGTTTAAAATGTCATGCCTTGAGGGGGGGGGGGGGGATCAGATCATATTTAAATTCAATGGAAGCAAATAGTGAGTTGGGCGCGTCTTTAATTAACGGGGGAATCCAGAGCATCCTCGTTGGTACCTAGGAGACATGAAGGTGAGGAACCCAAAAACCTTCATGATGATTGTGGCTGTGAAACATCACCCAGGGCTACTGCAGGCCTCTCCAGAAGCCAGTTTGCACCTTCATCTTCGGGGTGGGAGCCCTTGACAAACACTAAGACGTGCTAATGCCATGAAGTGCTTCTCTGCTAAATATTCTCCTCATAAATAAATTAGCGTCACATCCAACCAAGCTAATATGCTTGGAAAGCCGTAGTTGAAGCTCAAAGAGTGTAAAATCTTCAGCCATCTGTGCATTCAAAGGTCATTTACATGAAAAGAATCTTATAGGACAATTGGCTAGGGGCGAGACTTGTTTTTTTGGGGGGGGGGGGCAATTATAGATTTCACTTGGGCGTCTACACTTTATTACAGATTTTTCATTCATGAGAAGATAATTTTCATTTTGTAGCCAATCAAAATTGCTATAAAGGGAAAATATTTCTTTGTGATTGGCCGGACCCTTCAAAGTGGGAGCACAGGGGAAATCTGCAGAGCAAACATCCACCTGTCCGTGCTGGTGCAGTGGTGCATGTCCCTCAGAGGGTGTGGGGGGTGTCAGGTTTAGTGCATATCTTTGTTTCTTTTGGGCCACATGGGAAATGCATCTTCCTGATGCCAACTACAGCTGCGCACCTGTGGGCTTTGATCAACGCCATTCCTCCTCTCCAAGCAGCACTCTCACTGCAGCACTCTCACTGCAGCACTCTCACTGCAGAACTCTCACTGCAGCAGTGTCACTGCAGAAGTCCGGCCCCTACTTTGATCTTATCTAAGGTTGGCACTATTTTTTCCTACTCTATAAAATTCCTTAATTGAGAAATTACGATTATTTAATGAGTAAACATGGATGTCAGTGGGTATATCTGTGGCCATGTCTGTCAAACTGATGCTTATGCTGCTCTCTGTCCTCGCTAAACTCCACCCCCCCCCCCCCCCCATCTGTACCCATCCAGTGCGATACAATGCTCCCTCATTAAACTGCAAAATGTCACCTCCAGTCTCTGCCACTGTTATACATTTCTTTTGACTTTGTGGTAACATTATATTTCCGTAGCAACTGATACCGTGGATTTGAACCCATGGCCCTTCAGATAAGGAGAGTGGGGGGGGGATTCTAACCAGGGCTGCAAACTGCCTGCTTTTATCACCTTGGCCAAGAGCTTATTTCACGAGGCCCATTTTCCAGGGTCATGCATGCGCTGGGTACATGATGCATCGCAGTGCTGCGATCTTTAATGACCCACCTTAGAAATGAACAACAGTCAAAGAATAAATAAATAAATGAAGAGTTAAGGTCTGGGGGGGGGGGGGTGGTTGTGAATGCAGCGTTGTGGTGGAAAAGAATGCATGTGGACGTGAATAGTTAAAGATCGTATTGAAGCCTTAAGCCTGGGGGGTGGGGGGTGTCGCAGAGGTCTCACAAGTCTCCAGAAGAGTGCTGCAGTTTAAATAGGGGGCGATGGGGCGAGGGGGGCTTCTAGCTGTCGATGAAGAACTGACATGCCAGTGGATTCGACTGTTGGGGGTGAAGATGTGACGCCAACTCCCCAGACCTGTCCTGCATGCCCCCCCAGCCATTTCTGTCCACTCATTAATGCCCCAACACACTAAGTTTCCATTGCATGCCGGAATTTTCCATTTTTTTGTCTGGTTTCTACCTGTCTTGCAGAACACTGGGTTTAATGAGCAAACTCTTTCTGAAGGGGACGTTGCATATCCTCCAAGTGCAATAAGAGACAGTCCCAAATTTGGATGAATCGAAGCATTGAGCCCTAGTAGGAGTGTATGTTGTTGTCCGCTGTCCTCATTCGTCCCTGACGTTTTGGAGCCACCTGCCAGAAAGCACTTTATCCGTCATTAGGCGTAGAGAGCCTTTACTGAAAACTGTCCCCGAAATGCAAAGTGCTGTCGCAGAAGCAAAAACATTTTATTTAAGTTGCAAAACCCGGCAGATGGGCAAGACAACAGTGACTTTTAAAACGTGCAGCTTGGACGTGCAAATTGTGGTGGGTGACAAAGCTCAAGAGATGGAGATGTGAGACAATCAGACCCTCCAGGGGGGGCAGGTTTTACTTGGAAAAGCAAAGGGAAACTTTTTATATAAAAAAGAGGCAACCCCCCCCCCCCATAATGTTCACCTAGGGAGGTAAAAACTAAAACTGTTTGTGTGCTTCTTTCTTCCTCCTGCTGGTGTGGGCTGAAGCAGGGATGTGAAGCAGGGACGTGAAGCAGGGATGTGCCAAATACCTTCGGGTTGGGATAGTTACTGGATGCAAACTCTGTTCTGTTAACAGTGAGGAAACTATGGTCACCATTGGCCCACATAGTGCTGGTCACTCCCTGGTGGTAGCTGGTGGGCTTGGAGTCACGTGTGGCATCGCAATATTTATCGCAGCATCACACTGGGGCCCCGCAGCTCTGAGCAAGACACGCATGGATGGGAGAGTGCAAATGGGATGGAGAGAAGACCTCCTCCCCCAAGGTGGTCCAAACCAATATAACCTGGTTCTTCACTGTGAAGTTTTGAAGGACGAGGATCAAGAGGGTCACCTGGGCATTGAGAAACCCCAAGTAATGGGTCTCAGCGAGCCATGGGTGGCACTTGCCTGGGTTTGCCTTGAGTCTCGCCTGCTGGATGTAGTCCAGCACCTTGTGGTCGAGGTGAACGAGGTGTTATGCTCAGCTCTCAGTATGAATAACAACGTCGTCTAGGTAGATGATTGTAAATTCATAATGAGGGTGAAGTAAGATGTTCATGAGCCACTAGTAGGTAGCTGGTGTCCTATGGACCCCAAATTGAGAACTGGTCCTGGATGTGCTGAAGATGTGCTGTGGAGAGTGAAGCCACAGATCTTCTTGCCCTCTTCCTTCACTGCCGATTGCCATCCCTCTGGGATGCAGTAGGGTCTCTGGGAGATGACAACTCAATCTCAATGTGGTGCTGGAGGTGGGTACGACCTGGGAGGCTAGAGAACGCATCAGGGTAGCTGGCCACATGCTCCCCAGTTCCTGGCACTGGGGTGGGCTAAGGTCCTTTCCTATATGGACTCCATCAGGTGGGGCTGCAGCAACTGGTTGACATGGTAGACTAGCTCTGAAGAATAGAAACCAGGTTTTCAAATCCATTAATTTACAGGTCTTACATTTTCCTCTACTTTGCGATGCCCCAGCTAGGTGACCATGAACTTGTAGGAGGCTTTTTGGATGAGGATATGAACTCCCTGGGTTAGTAGCCCTGCTGAGTTTGCTACATGCGCTCCTTGATGATCAGCATGTCCTTGTCAATCCTCTCCCTTATCTCCTGGGCATGTGCTGGGGGGATGTCACTCCCAGACTACCTTCGCTCCATTGAGCAGGCCTCGGAGTTGGTGTCTAAAGAAGAGTTCAAATGGTATCAACCCCTTGGAGGCTGGAATGTGAAGATGATGTAGGGCAGCATTACATCTCAGTTATGGGTGTCCAGGTCTATAACACATAAGACGATTTGCTTGAGTATTTAGTGAAAACATTTGACAAGGCCATCTGTCTGGCACACAGGGGTATGTAGGTGGTGGACTTTGAGGAGATGCCCTTCATTAGCCAGGTTACTGAACACTGTGCTCGTGAGAAGTCCTTGATGTGGCATTCATTCCTGGCAAATGGAAATGGTCCAGGATCTACTCCTCTACGTTGTGGGCTTCTAGGTACCCAGCCATGGGGTAGGAGTGGCCCAGCTCAATCACCTTACCAGATGATGGAGTAGCAAAGGAGCCCTTCTTTGTCGAGGTATTAGCTGTTTGCTGGGAGGTGACCAGGCATCCTCTGCACCCATACAGTCTTCAGGAGCTGATGACCCAAGCAGCGTTTGAGGCAGTCATCCTGTCATTGATCTTTGACAAATCACCCCGTTTGCGCCACCTGCTGGAAAAGCTCAGCATCAGTGGTGGTGTGTTGCTCACCTTCTGGGTCAGATGTTCCATCCCTCACTTTTCCCAGGACAACCAATCAAACTTGCAATGTGTTCCGTGGCTGCAGGGACGACTCTCCCATCACCATGCACACACGCGAGGAGAAGGGAGGCGACCGGTGGGGACCTTACACTGGGGTGCGGTCATCCTCCAACATTCATCTACACCTCCGGTGCACCTCTTTCTTCCTCCTTCCCTTCTTGCTCCACTTCCAAGCTTAGGCTTTAAGCCTTGCAGCACAGACTTGCCACACCCCCTGGTTGGGATAATTATTAGACACCAGCCATGTCCTGTTATCATCAATTGAGGCCAGTGGAGAGGAAACCATGGTTACCTTTGGCCTGTGTGGTGCTGATCACCCCCTGGTGGTTTACAGTGAGTTTGCAGTCAGTCGTCATGTCACAAAGTAATGATCATACCTCTGAAATGGCAAAAAGAAAATCTAAAAACTTTCTATAAACTGCTGTCTTTGCTCCCCTAAAAATGTGAGTCATACTGAGGCAATAAATATCATAATCCTAGATGGTATTTAAATCAGATTACAATCAGTAAGGCTACGATGTGAGTATTGCATTCCTCAGAAACCTTGTGTTCACTAAAATATTCATGTCCAATGGGGAAAGTAAGGTTACAGGAAGGCAACTCCTAAAACTAATAACTTAGAGGAAACAAAATGAATTAAATAATAAAAATAATGATACCAGTGGCCAATAATGTAATTATATGCATTTTAAATAAGAAATAATAATAATCCTCATTGCTGGGGACCCGAGCAGCTGGACCAGGGGACACCCACGTAACACCTGGCTGCAGCAGATGGATGGCCACTTCCGAAGTGTGGGACTTAACCATGTGTCTGCCTGGGGGGTCCCTGGCCGGGATCCCCAGGAGTTTTGCCATGTGGTGGGTGCAGCAACGCGCTACATCAGCCCATGCTCCCCAACCTCACCCGAACTGATTGGTAGAGACCAAATCAGCCCAGAATCCCCCGGCCCGCTAGAGACATGTCCGTACTTTCCATTCCCACCAATCACTCTCTACGTTCCCACCGATGACAAGTCTGTAGATACAAAATATGAACATTTAATATACTCTGCCTTTCCTTTTTTTTCACAGGGGCAGATCAGGTACTGATTGAAACTATTTAGCTTTGTCTTTTTCCCATAATAATGAGCTGGAAGGACATGCGATGACTTTTATCCAACTTTGTAATTAATATAGCACAAGGAAATTGGAGGTGAAACAGAGAGACTCACTGCAGACACACAGCCTCATTATCCATCCATCCATCTTCCACTATTGTTTATCTAGTACAAGGTTGTTCTACGCCTGTAGTATATCCTAGGAAGGAAGGGTACAGAGGACGCCCTGGACAAGAAGCCAGTCCATCGCAGGGCATATTCAAGTACCTGCAGTTACACACTAAGGGCACTTAGGTAAAAAATCAGAGACAGGATTCGAACCCAGTGATACCCACTGAGAAAACCTGTCACCCGTCATTCATCTTTATAATCAATGTCAATGCCTTTTAGAAAGGATTATTAAAACTGTATTCCCTGCCCTCCTAATGTCACACACTGGTTTCTTAGCAATAACAGCCTTCTTTGTACGTTTGAGTTACCACATCTCAGGACTGTCACATGCTCTCGACCATACACAGCCAGACCGTGACACAGCAGAGGTGTGTACATGGTAACCTGAAAATGCTCAGTGCCCAAACTTGTGCTGTCACAGTTACACAGGCGTTTTCCTTGGGATTTATTCCTAGGCAGAAGTGTCTAAATGTAGACCTGAGACATAAACGATTAAGGCCAGATGGTGCAGAAATACGGATCCATGGATAAGTGTGTGCAGTAAACAGGACAGGCACCTTGTTGTGGGGAGTTAATACTGTCATTATACAATGCTTGCAGTAATAAATGCAGTGGCATCCACATTGGCACAGTTCATCAAAAAGCTAATAACTGTCCTCCAGCACAACTTAAGCAGGGACGATTCATTTCCCTAATGATGTTTTTCTCTTTTCAGGGCGCATTTCTGTAGTCTGAGCCACATAGGCTGACAAATGTCACAGAGGGAAGTCGTAAATCCTTCTCCAAAAAGTTACCTCTAGATAAATCATCGCTGACACACAGACATTATTAACTTTCCCAAGTAAGTCTTGGTGACATCAGCTAGTTCCCATGCACTAGAAAATTCATGCACTATAAATTAAAACGCATCTATATTTCTGTGTGCGGCTTAATTTTCGATCTCCAGCATCTTCACTGGTCATTCAAGGCTGAGTAAACCTGGGAGATCAGATGTGTTGCAGTCAATATTTGCCCACCCGATATCTGTCAGTAGCACCTCCAAGACAAGTCGGCAGACCAAAGTCCGTTTAAATCAACGTCAGCGGCCGTGAGTGGGAGGCTGACTGGCCGAATGCCCTAAGGACTGAACGCAGATCATTCTAATGATGAATCAACAATGAAGTATAAGCTAAAGGAACATTGCTGCTCCTTCAACTGCAAAATGTCACATGAAAATCATGGCAGGATTTTGGAAGGGCTAATTGTCTTCATTTACTATTCATAATCCTAGTTGCTGTTATGGGGACAGTGTATTTACTACCACGTTCCATGAACTGCATGAACTGAAAGAAGATATTCATTACAAGCCCAAGGAATCTTCTTCTAGGTGTTGTTTATCATGATCATGGTTGTCATGTTCATCACCATCTTCCCTGGTGGCTCCGACGTCAAAGCGAGGTGTTTCACTGCATGTAGGGGATTTCAATCCAGTGCCCATCGTGCTTCATCAGCTGCCTGCGGGGAGGAGGCCCAGAAAACACTACATCACTGCTCTTCTGTCAGCTGGGTTGCTCGTACCCCATCCCTCTGCAGAGACACCTTTCTCTGTGAGTAGCACAGCCTTGGCGAGATGCATGAGATGTCACCAGAGGGGTGAGACTCCTGGGGCAGCATCTCCCCTCCTCTCCTCAGTTGGCGTGCGTATCATTTGCTGGGGAAGACCTACAAGAAGCGGGAAATGAAAAGCAAAGAGAACATGTGCTTTACTGCAGGAGCACTTAATGTTTAATGGATCAGTATAATTTGAAGATTGATTTTATACAATTAATCATATCAGAATCTCACAATTACTCGGCAACCCTAACCAGGATAAGTGCCCAGTACACGGGGAAATTGATCATAATCATTACCTTGATCGAGCTTCATTATGAATAATCTTGTAAAAAATTGTCATGTTGTACCTGTAAAACTGAAGTGAATGCAGGGCTGGACATCGGTGTCCTTCATGGCTCCATGGTAAATATTGCTAAGCTGGGGGGGCAGGGGGGGGCATGATAAATTTTACCTGCCCCCATACCCATCCGCCCAGGGGGGAAGTAGCCTGTCTGCCAGATGGAAAGTCCAGAACTGGGTGAACGGATCATCAAGCACAAAATACAAATATCGAAACTGAATATATTTAGTGATAAACCACACAGGTCACATAAATATACAAACGGTTGGGCATTTGGGAGTGAAACAATTACTCTCCTTTTACCAAAGATTTCAGAAATTCAGGGATTGGGTAGCTGGGAATTTATTGGTCTGTCAGATGCCTATTAATGGAAACATTCCTGGACTAGAAAAACCCTTTAAGTCGTTGTTCACCTGTCCTATTTTAGACTGCCTCTATTTCCATTTATATATATTTGCTGTGAGAATCATGATTAACTGCGAATGTTTGCTGTGACAGTTGGAGTAAAGGATGATGTCAATGATGAAGCATATGTATAGTAATAAGGAGACAGGGGAGGCTGACAAGATAAACTGGAAATAAGATGCTAAAATAGAGGGTGATAAGGAAAAGGCAGAAACCAACAATCACAACAAACTGAAATGTGAATGTAGGGCAGACAAAAATCCATAACAGATGCAAATAATACAGTTTAGGCAAAGGATGCATTTCTGACCTTCTCAGTACATAAATAAAAGCCGGTGCTCCTCTCAGACTGTAAGAACCAACTGTATGATAAATACATCTGAACCCGCTGGACCTGCACCGCGTCACAGTGAAGGATGGTCTTGAGAAAGTTAAAATGCAAAGCAGGTAAGCAGGTCAGGTCAGTATTCGACAATCCTCTCTTCTCTCAGTCCACAGCATTACTGCAGGGTCAGAGATGGGCTTTCCCTCACACAGTCCCAAACATCCGCAAACAAGCTGGTACAAAATGGTCACATGATATGCTTAAATATAAGCATGCAAGCACCTATCTAAGTATGTGAGTGAGATTTCTTTAGTCAGTAATGGAGGACACTTCTGTACCCTATAAAGAAGCATCGCTGGCATGCAGATAAAACACAGCTGTGTATTTGTGTACCCTCATCCGCTACACAGAAAAACAGGGGGAACCCCGTCCATTTCACACCTCCTATGCCGGGATTTCCCGCCATGTCAGAGATGCCCTGCAGGGAATCACTGCCAAAATACTCTGTCCAATCAAGGAAGCTCGGTTAACCCCTTGCCTTAGGCAGTGGGGGAGGGAGTACTCAGTTTACTTGAGTAAAAGTACTTGGTCTTTCTACTCAAGTAAAAGTAAGTACTTACTTGTAAATATAAGATATTAAAGTAAATGTACTTGAACTTGTACTCCCAGATGCAACTAGATAACATGCAATTAAGTGTGTCTATAGTTTATAATAAAAGCTTCAGAAATATGATATTCTGCATTGTGATTTTGAAATGTAATACAACATTAAGTAGAAATGTAGAGTATAAATGCTTGCTGCAAGATGTAGAGTAAAAGTCAAAAGTGTCTATGGCTAAATCTACTTAATTACAGTTACGTGAAAAATGTACTTAAGTACAGTAACTAAGTAATTGTACATAGTTACTTTCCACCACTGGTTTTACGTTCATCACTGCCTTCCACTGTAGAACGTGCTTCCTCCCAGCTGTGGGTCATTTTATTACTCACTTCATGCATGATTTCAGTTTCACAAGTATCACAAGATATTTTTGGGTTTCAGAGGGTTTGAGCGTTTTCTTCCTGTGTGACTTTCTCCGCCTTTCTGGCTTTTCTGATCCTGCTTTGTCCCTAGAATGAGAGATCGCCTTCTCTCTTGATTAGTCTGTTCGCCCCTTGCCTGACCTTCCCCTGCTTACCAACCTCCTTTCTGCCTGACGCTTTGGACTCAAAGCCCACTGTGGTTCAGACTTGGATTGCTGACAGATTTTACCCGGCCGATTAAAGTTCCCGATCTTTAGTTTCGATCCGCTCCTGAGTCCTTTTTCCTGCACCTCGTCATAATTGGGCCAAGTTGATCTTCATCCAGAGCATTTTCAGGGCCCAAAAAACATTTATTTATCAATTTCCATGGTTTTTGGCTTAGGACTCAGACGCTTGTTATCAGAAAGTGACGGGTTCTAATCGCCGTCTTGGCAGTTTCACTGACAGGCCCTTGAGCAAGGCCCCTACTCCCAGGTGTCCCAGGCATTACCCGTCTTTACTCTGTGATCCTCACTTGTACATCACTTTGGACAAAAAAGGGTCTGTTAAATAAATGAAATGACATTAAATATAAATTCAACATAAAAGCAGTTATGTGACTACAGAGAAACTAGTCAAGTATTTAAAAAAAAAAATTTGCATTGAAAATAACTGTTTCTGTGTGTGTAGTACATCTGTTATGATACTGAACAGTTTGCAGTTAATGATGAGCCGAGTACTTGCAGAAACAAACATCTATTAGCAGGTTAATGCAAGGTTGAGAATGGCCAGCAGTGAGTGCTTGATGTGCAGCCCCTCAGAAACATTACTGGTACGATTCAGATTCTGAGGTCGTGGAATATTAGATTTTTTTATGGAAGAGAAATGGAGGGTGATTATTCTGTAAAAGAGTCCACTCAGAACCTACCTCAGGATAAGAACCCGCAGTGGATTACAGTGGCGCAGATTTAATGGCTGTCAGGACAAATCTTCTGACATGCATATGACCATGCGGTTTATATGTAAATAACCAGAAGGGAAATCATCCTAGATCCATAAAAAAAAATGTATATTTGTATATTCTATATTTGTTATCTATGTCTAACTTCATATTTCTGAGTGAATAATGCCTGTAGTATTCACTCGTGGGACGTTTACCTGCACAAAAATATTCTAAGGGCCAAACTAAAAATGATTGATTCACAGAGAAAACCTATCAAATTGTAGAGAAGGTGAGTGTCACGATCACAGCGGGCAGCAGTGCGATCGTGCGGGTAGGCAGGTCAGGAACAGGCAAGGCTAGCGGAAATCGGGGCAAATGACGGGTTTATTGAGGGCTAGGGAGCAGGAGACACTTAACCACACCATAACCACAATGACGGACAGGGGGAACAGGTAAGACCAGGACTTAAATAGGACGTGACTAATCAAAATAAGCAGACACAGATGGGTACCATCGGGGAAGCACATGTGGATAAGCAGGGGGCGTGGCACACACGAGGAGCGGACGAGCCGGGCATGACAGTGAGTCCAAACAATTAGAGGAGGGGGGACCGAGACACCTGATTGGTTGGTCCCACCCCATCTCTCCAAACCAATCATTTTTCATTCTGCCCTCAGAACATTTTTGCGTAAGTAAAACGCCAATGAGCAACTGTAGATATATTTGTCATAAAACAATAAAATTTCTGTTTCAACATTTCATATGTCGTCTTTGTTCTATTTTCAGTTGAGTAGGGTTTTATATTATTTGTAAATTATTGCATTCTGTTTTTATTAATATTGTACACAGCACCCCAACTTGGAAGCGGGGTTGTAGGGAACATCCAGTACTTGCCAGGAAATCTTACACCTCCATCAACAGTTTTCCTCTTGTCTTCTCCACTTGTTGACGATTGTCTTCATTCTGCTAAATAGGATGTTAAATGCTTCGGATATTTCTGACTGACGCCATTCAATGATGAGATTCCGTTCATGTTTTAAAAGCTCTACACACAGCCTGAGGACATCGGAATAGTCATACAGGAACAGACAAACTTTACCTGAGGCCAAGCAGAGTCACTTTAATTGATGTGTGAGATGAGACTGAATGTGATTGGTTGATTCTGTTGTGCACAATTATGCAGCAAGGTTTTTCACTCTAAACAGTTTCTGATTTATTTTTACCGTCTTTGTATAGATTGTGATTTTGCAATAAAGGTACAATAAGTTCTGACATGATATATTTTGTATTCATTTTTTATTTTATTTTATCACACAAAAACCTGCCATCTTAGCAGACTTTTTACATCCGCAGTTATTTCCCCCTTGAAACATTCCAGCCCTGGAAGGCCGATGGCTGAAATGTTCCTTCTCTCGTGATTTATGGACTCCAGGCCCTCAGGAGATCGCTTTCTGCTTGATTTCCATCCGTCAGCCCCCACACGTCCACCTGACATTAAATATCACAGTAAAGTGATGAGCCCATCTATTCCCCCTCACAGTACCGTCCAGGCTTCTGTTCCCTGTAGCAGGATGCAGAATTTGCCCATAAGCACCAGTGTTGAGTAGTAAGGGGTAAATGGAACAATCAGCTGATTACTTGCTGCTTATCATTCTCTGCACTAGTTCTGGGTTGGAACGGTGGCACTTTGGTTGGTGCTATTGCCAGATACAAACCAGGGTTTCCTGACCCGGCTCCACGTGAGTCTGCACGTTCTCCCGTGTCCTTGTGGGGTTTCCTCTGGAGTCTCTGGCCTCCGCTGCAATCCAAAAACATGCTAATTGGCATTACCAGATTCTCCGGTGTGACGACCTTATGCGCCCTGCGATGGGTTGGTGCCCCACCGTGGTTTATTCCCTTCCTCGTGCCTGTAGCTTCTAGAATATGAATGAATAGCCCACTACGTTAAAGCAGAACAGCAGAGATCAATCCCAACAGGACAATATGTCAGACAATTACAGGAAGAGTGCGTGTGTAGTTATTATATTCCCCGGATGGGGAATTCATACCGTCCCTGTGATCATGATGGAAAGCGTTCATGTCCACTTTCTGACAATCGTGACTTTTCATCACCCTGTAGATGGGACACACCCCTTCTCCTCTGGCTACTGATGCAGGCAGACTGACCAATGAGAAGATGCGCTATGAAGTTATCTGTTCAACTACATTTGGCGCTGCCGACAGCATCGTATTCTCCAGACAGCCCTGTCATTTGGCCTGGCTTTCTTTGCCGAACTCGTCCCACACCCACCAACTTCTACGGTTTCTATAAGTACTGGATGGATCACCTGAAAATCTAAATGTTAATAAATGTGTTTTTACCTGAACGCTGTCACTTGTTGTCATGCAGGCCTGAATGTATACTTATTCATTGCACATTCCACTTATATGACATATTTGCAAAATCCGTCCCCATCAATTAGGTGGTAACTTGTATTCTATTGTGTGTCTTAATGTCCATGTTTGGAAATATCATTTATATCATTGATATGTTTAAATGTGTATATTCCCTTTATTTCTCTTTATCACTGACCAAAATTTTATGAGACATGAAGGAACCGTAACAGATACACTAATGGTATATACACAGGGTGACGTACAATAAAATCGCAGCACAGAGGGCAGTACAGAGTGAAAACGGAGGCTGCAGCCTCCATCTTAGGGACCCAACCATCTGCCATCGAAATGATTTCCGGGGATCCTTTTGCAGACTTGCCAGGAACACTGTACAGGTCAGTGACTCTTGAATCTCTAAATATTCTGTAAGTATAATATACATATTTTCATTGCCAGTCTCTCTGCTCAGCAAAATGTTATTGGTACTGTAGTAGTCCGGTAGCCGGTCAGCAAAATTTATCATGGGGAGTTCAGCAAAATTTATTGCGGGGGGAATGAATTTGTGTCACTTTTTTGGAGAGTATGCAAGGTAAGCTTGTAATAATTGTATTTTCATTATACAGTAGCATGCAAAAGTCTCAGGCAGTCAAAAGAAATGTTTAAAGCTATTTGTCTGGGTAATAAGAGCATATGTGCTCAGAACAAAAAGACAGAATTTAACATCTGTAAATTAAGAGTAACAGAATAAAAACTAGTCAAATTTTCTTCAGTTCTCCAAAATTACTCATATCTAGTTGGACGGCTAGATGAACATCACTTCAGTTCCCAAACTTCTCCTCATGGGCGTCCCAGCCATTCCATGTATTTGTAAAATTTCACCACCAGCTCACTTAATTAATTCATTTAATTAGTTGAAAAAGCCAATGAGATTGATTAGCTATATGAGGTAAGCTAGTGGCGGAGTCAAAAATATTGTGTGTTGTATGTCTGCTGGAAATTACGGGGTGATTTTAGCAGAGGTTTTGAAATGGCTAAGCTAACACACTTCGACAGGCATAACAGCAGAGTTTTACACCAACATGAAGATCATAAAGAGAAGGGCTGGTGTAATACCCCGCAGTCCTTTACCGTAGTTTTCTCCGTTATATGACTTTAACGATCCCCACCTGTTCCTCATTTAACCCTGCCTCTCGTTTCAGCCCCCGCGTGGACAATCCCAGGTGCCTCTCGTTTACTCCTTCATCTGTGATGTATTTAAGTGCCTCTTTGTCCTGAGCTCCCCAGTCCGGTCATTGTATTGTAGTGAAGCGATACTGTGTGGCTGACTGCTTGTTTGCAGCCTGTGTACCCTGCAGCCTGTGTACCCTGCAGCCTGTGTACCCTGCAACCTGTGTACCCTGCAACCTGTGTACCCTGCAACCTGTGTTTCTGTCCAGTTCTCCCTGCCTATTTTTAACCCCTCGTGGTCTGTTTCCTTTTGCCTTACGTGTTGTGTTATGTTTGAATGAAGCCCCTTTACTTTTCCCTGACACCTGCCTTCGCCTCCGTTCTTCCCGCAGCACGACGGCAGGTCCTTCATGAACATTCCATGTTCGTTTCTGATTGGACACGGGGTACCACAGAAGGGTTGCACTTACCTCCTGTCGCCATCTTGATGCATTTGTTATTCATAGTAATGGACTACTCTGTATACATTAGCGAGCTACTGCCCGAAGCAAGCGAAAGACATAAAGAGAGAACTGATATTACTGGATGTGACCCGCAGACATTGAATGCAAAAGACTTTGAAGACTGTGAGCTGCTTGCTGTAA
Organism: Brienomyrus brachyistius; assembly: GCF_023856365.1. Taxonomy (NCBI): domain Eukaryota; kingdom Metazoa; phylum Chordata; class Actinopteri; order Osteoglossiformes; family Mormyridae; genus Brienomyrus; species Brienomyrus brachyistius. The sequence goes on from NC_064539.1 coordinate 29,449,411, forward strand.
GTCATGAGGATATTGTGAAGGGGGAAGGGTGTCGCTCCACCAGAGGCTTTGAGACAACAAGGGTTTATTGAGTATAACTAAAAAAACACGCTGGCGAAACACACCAAAGCAAACGGAGGGTGAGAAAACAAGCAGGGAAAAATATGAAATTTGTTATAACATATCTGGTTTGATCTGATGTAACTTAATGTGAAATTGCATAGCTTCTTGTGCCAAATAATATATGAGCAGTAAGCTGATGACATAAAATTGTTGGGTTTTTACATATATGAAGTGGACACACCTTAAATGCCATTCTTATCCTCTCAGGTAAACCCGTAGCTATATATGGCAGGGAGGTAAAATTGCCTGGACACCAGCAGTGAACATGGGACAGAGCAGTGTCAGCATCACAGACCTCAAGAGAGGGACGCAAGAAGGAAAGGAGACTCACACAGCCGCGCCCCGTCCCATTTAGGGTTGATGTCATTGTGTTTGCTGTCGTGTTTCTCTTTTTGCTGTTGAGTTTTGTTAACGTTGTTGTGTTTTCATGTTTGCTGTTATATTTCGCACTTATGAGTTGCCGTACAGGAACATCTTTTGTCAGCATTTCGGTCGGCTTCATTTTAAACACAACTGACTGATACAAGAAAATGGCTGCTGTTCCCATTTCATCATTTCAACCTTAAAACATAAAATGAGATTACGGACCCCCCTGTAATCTACTACTTCCTGCTGAACTGCACCTTCAGTTCCTGCTCCAGCACTCCACCAAGCACCTCATGTCCGTCAACACCTAGCTAGCCTTAAATAAGCCAGAAGTAAAAACACGAAAAATAAATGTAGCAGAAAACAAAATAGTATTATTTTATTATTAGTATAGAAATCATTGGATTCTCCGCCTGGGTTACTTGTGTATGGAGTTTGCATGTTCTCCTCATCTCGTTGTGGGGTTTCCTCCGGGTACTCCGGTTTCCCCCCACAGTCCAAAAACATGCTGAGGCTAATTGGAGTTGCTAAATTGCCCATAGGTGTGCGTGTGAGAGTGAATGGTGTGTGAGTGTGCCCTGTGATGGGCTGCCCCCCCATCCTGGGTTGTTCCCTGCCTCGTGCCCATTGCTTCTGGGATAGGCTCTGGACCCCCCGCGACCCAGTAGGATAAGCGGTTTGGAAAATGGATGGATGGATGGAAATCATTGGATTTTACTGAGTAGAACAGCTGGCTCTATCATTAGCTAGCTAACATATTTAGCTATTAACATTAGCCAGCTAACATATTTAGCTATTAACATTAGCCAGCTAACATATTTAGCTACTAACATTAGCCAGCTAACATATTTAGCTACTAACATTAGCCAGCTGACATATTTAGCTACTAACATTAGCCAGCTGACATATTTAGCTATTAACATTAGCCAGCTAACATAGCTATTTGTCAGCTGGCTAATATGCCTAATAACAAATGGTGGTGACCTCAAATTTTATACATATTAAGTACAACTTAGTTAAATAACACAGTACTTACACTGTCACATGTAAAGGTACATCCCTGATATAGTTTTGTTTCCCATGGTACAAACAACGTTAAAGTATCCAATGGTACAGAGCTGTTCTTCAGTCCATTTCTCCACCACTCAATTAGACTGAAAGGTACATTTACCTACTGCTTTGGTATAGCTGGCCGGGGTTCTGCTCCACTGACCCGCAAAGGCACAAACTGGTACCTTTTTTCCGACGGTGTAGGTTAACCTGGTTATCTGTAATGTCAACAAAAGTTCTCATGTCCAAATAAGTCTTTGAAAAGCCTGGAGAAACCAAGGACGCAATCAGAGTGTGTGTGTGTGTGTGTGCGTGTGTGTGATTGTGTGCGTGTGTGTGTGAGTGTGTGTGTGTGTGCGCATGTGTGCGTGCGTGTGTGTGTGAGTATGTGCGTGCGTGTGTGTGCGTGTGTGTGTGAGTATGTGCGTGCGTGTGCGTGTGTGTGTGTGTGTGTGTGTGTGCGCGCGTGTGTGTGCATTTGGTGAGATTCAGAATGAGACATTTGAACAGCAGCCCTGCAGAGATAAGGAGGATGGAGGGGGGGGGGGGGGCAGGGAGGATCGCTGAGAATCAGATTCTAACATCCAAATGGTCAAACATGTTGAAAGTGTGTGACAGAAATGATAACCTATTACTACTCAAAAGAGAATGTAACTTACAGCCGGCAAGACAAGTTCGCAGCTATAGAACAAAATATCCGAGGCTTTAGCTGCTGGTACATAAATATGTAAATGGTAACTAAATTACCACAAAGTGTAGTTTTTGTCCATTAAATCAAAGTAAAGGAGAATAACTTTGGAATGGGAGACATATTATGCATTATTATAAAGATGTATGTATGTGTTGGTTATTACCATGTGCAGTATTAAGAAATAAATGACCATAATGTCATTTCCACCACAGAAATAGAAGCTTTGTTTGGACAAGTGCCAGGTCTAGCAAGGTCAGACTGGCAGATATATCATGCATTATTACAAAGCTTTGAGGGAATTAATTTACTACCATAAAACCCATAGTAATTACGCACTTCACTCTGACTTCTGGCATTGTGGTGATTTTCAAAGAACACAATTAATCAATACATGAAATTTATTTTCATTAAAAATTTATTTGAGAGATCGAAATAGCAAACTAAGAGCACAAAATAATTGTGTGCACATCATTTGACAGCTTGATTGAGCATTTTGTGGAAACGTTAAACTAAATAAGCAAAAATATAAAGCTGTCCATAGCCCCACTTGGGCTCCATATAGAGGGTCTGCACTGATATTACATTCCTGCCAAAACTGTCACAGAAAATGTTGGTCATAGTGCAAAAGAAAAATAAATTGAATATAAATATTTAGACATATTAATAATATAAATGACATTTTAAGACATGAACATTAAGGCATACACAAAGAAATACAGGTAATCACCTAATTGGTTAGGAAAGACTCTGCAAATTGGCAGGTCAGTGGAATGTGTAATGGATAGGTGTAATTTCAGAGTTACATGTCACAACTAGGTGTCACGTCACAGGCAAGTACAGAGGCAAGGGCAGGCGTCGGGGAAACCAAAATAAAGCACCACGGACAGGGCAACTCAAATGGACCAGGAGGGGACAAAATGGGGTGATGAGGATCAGGCAGGAGCACAAGGTGCAGGACATACTCAGGAGCACAAGCAGGTAGTAACCTCAATTACTGGACTGGGGAGCACAGGACTGGGAGGCACCACTGACGAGGGAGCAGACGAGAGGCAGCTGGAGTGAGGCACACGAGGGCTGAAACGAGAGGTAAGACACATTAGTAATGGGGTGGATCATTAGAGCCATACTGGGGAAAGGAGGTAGGAATGCAGGGCGTGAGACACGTATGGAATGTTTTCTTGGCAGACTTTGTACCGCTGCCTATCTGAGTATCGTTGCTGATCATGTGCATCCCTTCACGGACAGCACGAGGGCTGCAAAACGTCTGAGGGGGCACCAGTTTGCCAGGCAATTTTACTTTGCCTCGTACTGGGGGCGCCAATGTTGATGCTCACCTAGGGTGCCACATAGGTTATGACCAGTGCTGAATCCATCCCATGAAGAACTGAGGCTGTTTAGAGAGCTAAGAGAGGCCCTGCTCAGTATTACCACAGTGTTCCTAATAAAGTGCTCAGTGAGTGTGTGGGTGTGAGTAAGTATTTCAGATATTTTTTTATTTATCATGTCACAGTCGAATTTGTTTTCGTAAAGATTTTCGTGTTCTCGTCTTATTCTCAGACCATTTTGTCTTTTTTCATCTTCCAGTCAGACACAGACGCATCCAACGGATCCGCTGTGGTTTTCAAACCCCCCACCTGTGCCCCAAACCATATACTCCGTTGAGTTAGTATTTCAATAGAATATGAAGACTTTCATCCAAGTACTTCGACATAATCAATCTCACAATGGGCTGCCCCAGGAAATATGATTCAGGCCTCTCTGAAGCCCCCTATTGAAAATGAATCTCATTGTTCCTTCAACTTGAAGAGATGCTTTAGACACCAAAGAACTGCTGTTCAATAGACCTTCAGCACACCGGGAAAATTGGATAAACCTCTGCAGATGTGACGCATTAGTTTCCGCCGTGTAGAGAGTTTGGGTGGGGGTAGGGGGGTAATGGAAGGAGGGATTGAAAATGGGCAGCGACAGGGCACTGGAATGCAGGAGTGTGTGTCTGGCTCGCTGCCGTGAATTTGAAGACAAAAGGTTGACTCTTCACAAGCACGCAGTGAGAAAGGTAGCCTCTCGATACCGCCCACTCACACGCCTCTCATTCCAGCACCTCCCTGCTCCGCTTTCTCTCTCTATCTCCTCATGTCCCATTAGAGCAGTGAAGAAGCTGCAGGGCACATTCGGCAGAGAGAATTGAGATTAATTCATAATCATCCAAGTTATTAGTCATTTCTGCAGCAGTTTCCGGCCATAGGCTCCCATCAAAGCTGTAAAATTGAACACGCGACTTCTGTTCCATTGTATTTGAGTCTGTTTTAAAGTTTAAATAACAAAAAGTCTCTGAAAAAGTCTCCCAGAAACTTCCTCCAAGCAAGAAACATCCTTCAGGTGATACACATTGGTCTTCAGATTTTTGAAGGCGAAGACTCTGGATGGTGTACTTTAGTAAACTTCTCTACTACAGGAACAAATGATATATTAACCATGTGTCAGGTACACATGAATGGTACAAGGCGGCACTTTGTACATATATATGATTTTCATCAATTAATGCCTGGATGTTTGCCTCTGAGTTCGTCTTAGGTGGTACTCAGACTAGGCCCGGTTGTCTTGCACTGTGCCTGAGTGTGGCGGTTCCCTCTCCCCAACCCACCGCTGGTCCGTTTTCGCTTTGTGCTTAACATTCCGGGTCTAAGTGTGCTTTTGTCATCACCGTGAAACATTTTGTGTTAAAGAAAATGGACGAAATGCGCTACTGCACAGCACAATGGATTTCATGATTAAAGTTCTTATTTTGTGTGTTCTTTTCTAGTTCTTTTGCGTGCGATGACGCACAGCATTCTTATAGATTTATCGAGTACACAGCGCAAAGATTTTCATTTAATTGTGCTGCACGTATAAGAAGGTAGGCCCGTATTTTACAAAATATCTCAGAGTTTTGCTGCATTGCATCCAGTTCTTCCTGGATTCCCAAATTTCTAGCAATTTCTGCCATAGATGCTAGAGACCCCTTTGCTGCCATCTTTGTTAAATGTTTGTCGCTACCCGATCTGTACAGCCTACCCAATCCCTTCCTTTCAGGTCCAATTTATGCATAGTGTGCATGATGGTGCTACATGTCTACCCTGTCTGAGCCCAAACAAACCGTGCCCAGGTCCACTTCTTCAAGCGGAACCTTTTGCATATCCTTTTGACATGTGATGCACACAGTATACTGTGTGTGGTCTAACTGATAATATAGTCTGGGTGTAGCTCTCATAGACAGAAGTTCTTCACACATAAATATCAAAGCATCTTGCTTGTTTAGTTTCTTGCTGATTTAGGTGAGGAGCCAATGCAAGACAGCAATTTTATCTCAAATGGAAACCTGGTGTTTTTACAATTCAAATATTTACACTATTTTTAAATACTTGTTTATTCGACACGATTGATTAGTGCAGGTCTTGCCTCTGCCTTTGGGTGAATCTATTCCCTCAAGAACCGGCAAGACTGATCTGAAAAGCACATTCAGGAGTGAAAATGGAGATCCTGTGGTTTGAACCCAGGACCTTACACATGCAAAGGACATACTCTACCGCCGAACTACAACCCTTACAACCCTGACTTCCAGGCCACAGTTGTAAATAAGAAACATGTTCTTAATCTGTCTTGCCTGGTTAAATAAAGGTGAATAAAAATAAATAAAAAATAAACTTAGCTCAGCCTTTCTCTGCAGCAGCCCCTAAATGGTCCATAGGATGTGTGACTGTGAGTTTGTGAGCAAGTCTGTAGACTGCAGTGCCTGCCACCCCGCGAGGGTATCTCCTGCCTCGAGTCCAAGGCTTTCTGAGATGAGCACCAGGCTTGCTGTGATCCGTGCTTATGGAAGATGACAGGAAGTTGTAATCAGAAACCCTACAAGAGCTTCACCAGAGGTAAACAAAACTGCAATTCCATTTATTTTCAGATATAAGAAGTGATATGGGTTTTAAACAGATGAAGGTGACATAGGTTAAATAGATAACAGTATCAGTGATATCAGAATGTTAAAAATTTCATCCGCTCACTAATTTTACATTGTTCTACACCCAGCAGCAGATGAGATGTATTTTTTCTGCTGAATGTCATGCTCCGCTCCCATCAACCTGTGGATGTACTTCCCTCCACTGATTTGTTAAAATTAATCCACTTAAACAAATACATTCTACCTATCCCTTCATTCCTGTTCAGATAGATCGGTACTTTACTAAATAACTTTGCTACGAACACTTCCATGGTTCAAGCCTGACCTATGTCATATACCAACTCTGACTTCAATCAAAGCATGAAAACATCCAGCCATGGTTAGGCATACAGAATGCAGTAAATGTGTACACATGCATGTATGTATCGTTTTTTTGTCACTGAACACTGCATTAGCACCTCACAGGCGTGCTCAGAGCTCAATAATTGGTCCTAAGTAACAGGCAGCACAGCATCCCTTGCTAACAGAATATGACAAATGGCCATCGCAGTTCGGATCCTTCCTGTTAGGTAAAGCGGCCATCTTGGGTTCCCGACTGCAGTTAAGCTGTGGGAAAAGGAAGAGCACAAAGAGGAAGGCAGCCCCCTTCCTGGACAGATAGAATACTTCATTACAGGAGCTTCATCTTGAATTTCATCACAAAGCAGGCTGTTTAAAATGAGAATAGCTCTAACAGCCATAATAATCACAATAATCATATTCTGTGTGATCATCATCACCATCACCATGAATCTTCTCCCAGTGGTGCGATGATCATCGTATGATTTCTCCAAAGAAGGTCTACAACTGCAAAATGGAGCTGAACCCAGAATGCTGGCATAAGAGGACAAATGGAAACTTATTTATCATGGGGAGGGAGGGGGGGTGTTTGAATAGGGCCAAGTTTCAAAGTGATGTTCCCATCCAGAGGAGAATGCCGAGATACAAATTCACATGATTAGCTGCAGCTGAATGGGGCGCGAACCCATAATGCAATGCTTCATAGTCGGAAAGATGGAAATAGAAATGGATACTGACATAGGCGGCATTCACACAAATTAAAATGACTCAGTTATTGTTCATGTAAATCCTTTTATTAATTGATTAACACATGCATGAATAGCTTTCCTAACATCTGAAACCAATTGCAGGCATATTTTATTCTTAATACGACCCGCAGCAAACGCAATGGAATTAAGATTCTTGTCACACTTAAGTATTAAGATCTGCATCCGTATTCTTGACTGGTAGCTGGACGGCATTAATTTCACATCTGAGCGAGCCGCATTGATCTGCTCGTGCGATCTTACGGACTAAGAAGCAGTCGAATAGTTAAAAGAGTACGTTCCTGCGTTAGAATCGCACCCGATGCTCCAGTGTGACTCATCAAAGACAGATGTAATTCTCAAGAAGCAGGAGACAAACTGCGATGCTGCGCGGCTCCGTTTCACAGACTGCTTGCTTAACGTTATCGGACCCGTTCCCGGGGAGCCGAGCCCTGCCCGAAACAATCCACCTCTAGTAAAGATCAATTATTGATGGCTGAAGTCCCCAGGGCAGAGTCCAATACCAAACTGGTGGGAAGCATTATAAGAAAAAAGCAAAAGTATTCCTGCCTATACTCTCAGTTTCTAATAAAACCCCAGTGAGGTGCATTTCCGTGAGAAACGCAATAAGTGAATCAGTGCGAATGAAAAATCCAAATGGTTTTGCTTATTGAATTTAAGCCTTCATATCATATATAATTTCCACCTAACCAGTTCAGGCCAAAGGAGGGGTTTCGCCTTGAATGTTTAGACCTGCCCCCCATTAACACAGCCCCGTAACGTGAATACATGTATACCAGATTATGCATGTATCATTTAACATAATGAAAAAAAAGACCAATTATATTGTTACACTGCATATGTAAAGACAGAAATGCATGTCAAAATGCTGTCATTCTGTGACTCTCATTCTCAAAAACAGGTCATGTCAACACCATTTAATAACATGCAAAGGCAATAACTGATCATTCATTATGCAGCAGGAAATACATTGTACAAAAAGACAGAGAGATGACTGCCTTACACTGTCTCAGCATTATATAGCATTATATTGTAGCTCCTTTGCGTGAGGTAGACGGTCATTCGAGTCTCACCACAGACATTGCCTGCGGATATGTACTAGTTTAGATACATTGTTACGAGTTGTGTGCTTGCAGGAAGCAACGTCATTTTCTGCTCTGATAACACAGTGTCAGAGTGTCAGTTGTATGTGTGTCAGGCTATTTTGTCCCGATACACGGTTTACATGGCCGGGGAGGTGGGATGAAGTCATCCTTACATAAGATTAATCTTTGTCATTCTCATCCACGAAGCACACAGAGGTACCTGACCCCTGCTATTGGCCTTTTTCCTGATCAGACCACCTGTTTTGTTTTCGTGTGTTTTTGCGCTAAACTGCAAACAGCTGCCTGATGTTCTCGTTCCACCCTGGTGACTTTGTTAAACCCGCCTACACTCCTGATCCCAAACAAGGTCTGTGTTCCTGTTCCCATTACCATGTCACATGGTCCATCCATCTGATAACCCCGTAATGAGTGCGATAGTACAGCCACATGGTGGTTCAGCGGGTAACAATATGACTTCACGCCTCCGGGGTTATGGGTTTTAATCCCACCCCCAGATCTGTAAGTGTAGAGTTACATTTTATTTATTTAGCAGATGGTTTAATCCAAAGCTGTGCGCGATTGAGAAGGAAAGGTCGGGCGATCTTTGGGTGAAGGGCCTTGCTCAGGAGCCCAGAAGTGAAATCACTTTGCCAGTTTTTGGATCGGAACCTTTGACCTTCCGGTTCACGGGCACAGCATGCTAACCTGTTGACCATGATAGGCCAGGAGAATTCACAAGTTCTCCCCATATTTGTGCCGGGTTCTTCTGAGTTCACCGTCCTCTGGAATCCAGATACTTCACAATATTTCACTGGATAAATAGTTATGGAAAGTAGATGGATGGAGAGTAGAACCTCATATGATTCAAAGTAGCACAGCAGAAGGGGAGGGCAATGGTCAAATAAAAGAGATCCACGGCCAAGAGGGGAAAGATTTTCGCATATTTATCCCATCTACAAACACGCTTTTCAGCACATGGACGCAACACCTTGTACAGAAGCATGAAGTGCTGTGTGTGATGCATTAGCCCCTTGACCTGCCGCCTTTTACCACTTCTTGTCGTAATGAACAAGTGGGCTTTTTATTTTTACTGAGTGTTTACTCACATCAGCGTGGGCAGTCTTCGTGAAATCCCAGTTAAGCTGCAACCAAGCAAATCAGCTTTTTTTTTAACCCGCTTAATGCGCAGTACTAAAGGTGATGGTTCCATTAATACAATCAGTACACCTTGAAAATCATGCTGCCTTTGTACTGCTTTCCTGGATATGGGGCTGGGGGGAGGGGGGGGGGAGGGGGCGCGATGTACTCAATTAAATTGTGTGTGTTTGTAGTATAATCTCCAGAGGCGTATTGCTTGTCAAAATAATGTGATCGTGAGCTTATGATCATGACGTACAGTGCAGACAGGACCAAGCCAGTGGATTCAGTGTCCTGAGAAAACAAAGGATGAAAAAGCAAGAAAATCTAAGGACAAGGCAAGATCACCCTGTACTGAGTTGGGAAATTCGCTCTAAAAACAGGGTGACAGTTTGAACCAATAGCATCGGTCGGTTCGTCCAGGAGGTAACGGACCACAGTAACCCAATAACGCAGGTTTTACAGTCATCACAAATGGGGGGATGTCAGTGAAATCCTACTGCCGAATCGGCGCAAGATGGGAACGCTAGATCTCATTTAGTTGTCAGGGCTGAGTGCTGAGGGCAATGTGTTGGCTCGGTAGGGACGCTGTTGCTTCACAGCTCCAATGTGGGGGCGCTGAATCCTGCCCCCCACCCTCACTATGTGGAGTTTGTATGTTCACCGTGTTTATGGCAAAGAGCTGTATGGGGGAAAAGCACAGCTTGAGAAAAACAGCAGTTCTCTACACCCAATAGTAAAAGAGAAATCAATTTAATATCAGAAGATCTCATTAAAAACTCTAATCTCGTATTCTCGGCTGTATAATATTTATGTGAAACAGTTAGTAAAATGGCATTTTTATTAGCAGTACACAATGTGCCAGTTGTATTTTAAATGACTTGGTGCAAAATTATTGTCCCTACCTTGTGGGTACAGAGGCCTGGCACACATACCTGTATAGCTGTAGCTGGGATGTCGGTAGTAAAGGTGTGATCACAGATTACAAACAGAGCTAGGCCCAGTGAGCTACAAACCTGGGGGTCTCCAAAATCAGACTCCCCGGGGTTTATCAGCTCTCAGCCATGCCAATGGCGAGGCAATTCCATCGGGCTGCAGGGGAGTCAAGCACAATGGTTGTGGGACTAGAAATCTTTGGATTTTTCACAGACGCAGAAAAGGGGCCACTTTCTGCCCAAATAGGAATCTGGCTCCTCACAGACTGCCTGCCCAAAGAGGAATCCGGCTCCTCACAGACTGCCTGCCCAAAGAGGAATCCGGCTCCTCACAGACTGCCTGCCCAAAGGGGATTCCGGCTCCTCACAGACTGCCTGCCCAAATATGAATCCGGCTCCTCACAGACTGCCTGCCCAAATATGAATCCGGCTCCTCACAGACTGCCTGCCCAAAGAGGAATCTGGCTCCTCACAGACTGCCTGCCCAAAGAGGAATCCGGCTCCTCACAGACTGCCTGGCCAAAGGGGATTCCGGCTCCTCACAGACTGCCTGCCCAAAGAGGAATCCGGCTCCTCACAGACTGCCTGGCCAAAGGGGATTCCGGCTCCTCACAGACTGCCTGCCCAAAGAGGAATCCGGCTCCTCACAGACTGCCTGCCCAAATATGAATCCGGCTCCTCACAGACTGCCTGCCCAAAGAGGATTCCGGTTCCTCACAGACTGCCTGCCCAAATAGGAATCCGGCTCCTCACAGACTGCCTGCCCAAATAGGATTCCAGCTCCTCGCAGACTGCCTGCCCAAAGGAGATTCAGGCTCCTCACAGACTGCCTGTCACCTATGTCCTTGCATAGGTGGATCTATTTTTGTCTCAGACCCCACCAAAATATAATTTTTCTAAATCTATTTAGTGATTTGTCCCATATTTTCATACACATTCTGTACCCCCCAGTTCTGCAAATTTTATTCAGCAAGGACTCTTCTTCCCCCTCGGCCAATTTATCACTGGGGATCCCCTTAAGGATCGAATCCTAGAATTGCCCCTGACTGTAGTTCTTATCAATCTCCTTACTTGGAGACAAGTAACCTAATTTGTATTAGGGAAATAGATACAGCAGCAAAACGACCCCAGAGGGGCCGTTTGTCAGATTTGTAACTTGTCACATCGCCTCCTACAGCACGGTCCTGGTATATGATACTTAATAACACCACCACCCAAGAAGCATGTCAGATTCAGTCAATGTGCCATATTCTATTACACCTTTTTCATCAGGTGCTAAAAAGACTTGGGGGGGAACCTTTAAATAATCACATTCAGCAGAAGGTTAATCAAATAAGCACCATTAGTCAGTGTGGTAATTAAAACAAAAAAAAGGGGATTCTTAATGCCGGGGCTAAATGTTAGCGGGATGGCTCATAACTAGAACGCGCTCGCCTGATTGCCTGCTTTTAGGTAGGAAAACATTAACAGAGCAGCACACGGTCCACGGCGGACAAAAAAAAACGCTGCCTGTCTCTTTCTCTTTCTCTCTTTTCCTCCACGGCCTTGTGATTGCTTGTTCGGAGCCGCACAATCACGGATAATGGCCCTCGTGCGTGGGAGTGGAGCTGTTTTTCAGGCAAGAAGGAACCACGCCATGTTTTAAAATGATAATGATGATGAGCAGCTTGCTGACACCGCTCTCCCCCCCCCCCCCAGCCTCGGGATTGGGAGGCTGATTACGCGCACAGATGCCAGTGCGACGAAGTGGGGGTTCCCGTTTGACCTCTGACCTTTCTCCATCTTCCACTCTTACATAAGGGAATTATTATGATCATTTATCACTATCTATTATTCATTCAAAATTTACGACAGCACTGCAGGAACTCATCTGGCTTTAAATTTTTCCTTTTTATCATACACCATCTTTCCTACCTGTAAACATCTCTAACCTGTATCTCTTAGCTTGGATTAAGCATCAGCATCGGGGCAGAAGGAACGGCAAGAAAACAAACAATGGAGCAAGAGGGCGTCGCTAAAATGGAAGCAGCCTTCTCCTGCGGTGGGTCTGGGGCGATCGCTGAGAGGTTCTGACAGGGAGGGAGTTCATCCAAGTGAAGATTACATTCAGATCTAAACAATTCTCATTTTCTGAACATTAAAGAGGGTATTTGGGTGTATTTATGTTTGGTGGGAGACTAATGCATTGTGTCAGCTCAGATACTTGGATTCCAACTGAAGACAGCACCTCTGAACTATCACAGTGAGCGGACGGACGGTGTTAACCCGTGGCCAACAAAGTGAATGAAAATGAAATTCCCCCTTGTGATTTTCCCTGCTTTCCATTCTATCACTGCCTATTAAAGGCACCCCCCTGCCTTTGCTGCAGGGATCTGAGGTCCTTGGCACCATCAAAAATGTTTCTGATCCAGAGGTCAGGAGTGGGAGGGGCCAGGAGGAAGCACAGGCCTGCTGGCCAACAGAGCTGTGAATTTCAGCGGGGGGGCTGCTTCTTGGCATCTCTGCAAGTAGCACTGCATGTCCCTCCTTCCCTCCCCACTCAGATAATCCTGTCCACTGCAATTTTTTTTTGTTTTTTTTTTTTTTGGAGGGGGGAGGGGGGCGTCAAAGCCCAGCCCTGCCAAAGTCAATACAGCACAGTAACCTTGGGTTACACAGAACTTAAATGATTCTAATTAGGCGCAATAATTAGGTGTAAAATCTTAATTATCATTTGATTAATGCATAAATGTATGGAAATTGTCTTTTTGGGTAAAGTTCCAAGTCGAGTATCTAAATGCAGGGAATTTCCAATAAATTAGCATAAAATACAACATTTATAATGAAGCTAGATACCTTCCGAGAGAACTGCAGCTTAGGTTCAAGTCAGGCTTCTATTCAAGTTTAACGTGTATTTATCTTAAAGTAAATGACTGGATGTGGCAGAAAAGTGGCCCAGTGTTCAGCGCTGCAACCTCACACATCCCTCAGTGCAGACTGTCACTTATAATAAGACTTTATTTGTCATTAATACAGCTAAGAGTGTGGCTATATTGGAATTCTTAGTCTAGTATCTTCCTCTCTATTGAAGCACACAGGCAGAAGTGAGCGGTTGCCTTGGGGTCAGATCACTGGGTCAGAAATTTTAAGTGTTAAGTGCCTTGAAAAAGTTACACTCCTTCAAGCTAAACCGGAGCCAGCGACCTAAAGGTCTCGCCAATATAGTCCTTCGCTTCATCAACTGAGCTGCGGAAAGGCGGCAAGGGAAAGAGTGGCAATGAATAACAGCATCAGACGTTAGGGGCAAGAGGATCTGTAAGTGATGCAGACAGCATGTAACACAAAACAATAAAAACACTGGAGAATAAGTAAGACAAATATAACATAATAAATTGCATCGCAAAAACAAATGAGGGGTAACGACAGAGTGTACAGGTGACGTGTAGCGTAAGCTACGGGACTCATGTACTGTACTTAGCAGCTGATGGGTGGTCTGTTGGCCTACAGGTTAATGCAGTTTTTGGTTTGAGTGCTGAGGTTTCGGTGGCTATTTCTAGAAGGGAGGAGGAAGGAAAGTAGCTCTGCGGGGTGACTGCATTCCTTGATGATGTTGCCTGCGTGTGGTGAAGATTTCCTGAAGTCAAGGCAGGTGCGTCTTCACAGCCCTCTGCAGCACCAAGCTGGGCGGGTTTCACAATGTAACGTATCTCCTGAGTCTGGATTCCACTGGGCATCTGCAGAAGCCGAATGTGGGGTAACACACTTCTCTGGGAGTCTTAGAAAGGACAGACGCTGGCATTCCTCCTTGCGTGCTGTTGATGTGTGTTGTGTGCTGTGATGCTGACCCTCTCTGCAGCCTCCCCATTGACGTGAATGAGGACATTTTCTAAATCCTGCTTCCTGAAATCCATGACCAGCTCCTGTATCTTGCTGATGTTAAGGAAGATGCCACAGTCTTGGCATCACACTGCATGGAGCCTAACATCCTCTCTCTAAGCTGATTCATCATTGTTGATGTTCAGGTCCACGCTGGATGGTATCATTAGCGAGCATGAAGATGCAACTGCAGCAATGTCCGTTTACAGACTGTCAGATGTGAACAGTGTTTACAGACTGTCAGGTGTGAACAGGATTTACAGACTGTCAGGTGTGAACAGGGTTTACAGACTGTCAGGTGTGAACAGGGTTTACAGACTGTCAGGTGTGAACAGGATTTACAGACTGTCAGGTGTGAACAGGGTTTACAGACTGTCAGGTGTGAACAGGATTTACAGACTGTCAGGTGTGAACAGGGTTTACAGGCTGTCAGGTGTGAACAGGGTTTACAGACGGTCAGGTGTGAACAGGGTTTACAGACGGTCAGGTGTGAACAGGGTTTACAGACTGTCAGGTGTGAACAGGGTTTACAGACTGTCAGGTGTGAACAGGGTTTACAGACTGTCAGGTGTGAACAGGGTTTACAGGCTGTCAGGTGTGAACAGGGTTTACAGACTGTCAGGTGTGAACAGGGTTTACAGACGGTCAGGTGTGAACAGGGTTTACAGACTGTCAGGTGTGAACAGGGTTTACAGACTGTCAGGTGTGAACAGGGTTTACAGACTGTCAGGTGTGAACAGGATTTACAGACTGTCAGGTGTGAACAGGGTTTACAGGCTGTCAGGTGTGAACAGGGTTTACAGACTGTCAGGTGTGAACGGGGTTTACAGACTGTCAGGTGTGAACAGGGTTTACAGACTGTCAGGTGTGAACAGGGCTTACAGACTGTCAGGTGTGAACTGGGTTTACAGACTGTCAGGTGTGAACTGGGTTTACAGACTGTCAGGTGTGAACAGGGTTTACAGACTGTCAGGTGTGAACAGGGCTTACAGACTGTCAGGTGTGAACTGGGTTTACAGACTGTCAGGTGTGAACTGGGTTTACAGACTGTCAGGTGTGAACAGGGTTTACAGACTGTCAGGTGTGAACAGGATTTACAGACGGTCAGGTGTGAACGCTGACTGCCCTGTGAGGCTTACGCTAAGTCTTTGTCACTCACCCATACATGCTAACGTCCCCCAATGAGAAAGTCCAGATAGAAGGTTTCAGATGCAAAGTCCCAGATTCAGTGACATGGCAGCAAACACCGAGGGGATCACAGTGCTGATTGCAGACCTGTGGTTTAGAAACAGCAGCCTGACACTGGAGTTTTTATTGTCCAAGTGTGGAGATCCGAGTGGGATGGAGTGCCAGTGAGATGGCGCCCTGTGTAGGCCTCTTGTGGTAGGATGCGAACTGAAGGGGATCTATGCTGTGCATGTATTGCCGTTTTCCACTGGAACTCTTATACTTGAATGTCCAAAATGAACTAAGTATGTAAATTAACTGACAATAAAACAGCTCAAAATGAATTCAAATAAGCACCCAGTTTCCCCTGGAAAATTTGTTTGCTATCACAGATGTTTAAGTGTTAAGTGCCTTAAAAAAATCACACTCCTTTGAACTGGATTGGAACCAGATCGCAGTGAGTGGCTCAGCTGTCTCTGTGCTCAATACTTAAACTGACAGTCTCCAGTTTAAGCCCCGACCTCGACAGAACAGTCGCGTGTTTGCGGACCCTTGAGAAAGGCCCCTAACCCCCAGCTCCAGGGGGGCTGCGCGATGGTTGACCCTGTGCTGTGATCGCCAAGCTACGGAGAGCAAGATGGGGTTAGGAAGGAGACAAATTTATATGCACCTGTACTCATACTTTATTATTATACATTATGTTTCTATTTCATCTAGAAAGTGGAACAACCCCACAAAAAGCATGATAATCATATGCATGACATTGACCTTTCCTGGATATTACGGTAGTTAAAGAAAAAAGTCAGAGGAGTGGGGGCTTCTCAGTGATGCTCTTAGATGCCATTTTCTGTCAGCTCTGCTGCTTGGAATTAAGGGAATTAAAGGACATGAAGAAAACTTCATTCATACACCAAGACGGGCAGCAGCTTCTTCTAAATACCAAATCATGGGCAATAGATGCTGAGAAGACGCATGTCTCGCAGAGTCTTTTCTGAATACAAGCGGCCTCGTACCAGAGAGTTGGCCGAGCACTGGGACGTATTCAGTGCACTCGGTTCGGTGAAGATGTTCACAGCTCCACCAAGTCACGAGATTAGCAAAGTCAACGGGGGCCCATGTCGCCCTGTAATATAATAAGCTGGATTTGAATCATTTCTTCTTAGATGTGGGACGAGAAAAGAAAGTTGAGGAGCAGCAACACGAGGAAAGGAGAGATTATTGTGAAACCCACACCCGGTACAATCAGGAGTCAGATGGACCATGGTGTTCGACAGCGCAGCGCCTCTCTAATGCTGCCATTTGCTCTCTCTGTGCCATTCAGCCTCGAAATAACGGAGGCATGCAGTGGATACCATCAGCGTTTATTACAGGGAGTTAATACACCTTATCTGTTATGGTAATGTTCCTATAAGCACCACTAGTCTGAGGACTGGATTGGGAAGCACTGGTTTACAGTGCTCTCTTTTATATGTGCAAAACCTAGAGGTGCAATACCAGAGACGTGTGCAACACATACTGTAGTATTAATGACAATATTTATGGGGTAGTGGGTAGCACTGATGCCTCCTGGGGTCTCCGGTTCATTCTAAGTTCTGCATCCTTGATTATGGCGTTTGCATCCCTCTCCCTGCAGGCCTTCACCCACAGTCCAAAGGCATGTGACTACATAAACTGGTTTTGATCATGTGCAGTGGACTGGCATCCTGTCCAGGATCATGTGCTTCAAAGTGCGGTCATCAGGTTCACGTGCTGGATTTCAAACACAGGTGAACGAACGTATTAATGATGAAACCGCAGACAGAGGAATATTGATCTCTCTGAGTCAGTTTCTGTGGTAAACAGTCTACCTTCCTTCACAGCTTTCAATAGAAAGTGGGGCTGTTTTCTCCCCTGTTAATTCTCAGCTTTCTCCCCAGTGATGGTTTTTTTAATGTCAGATATGATCAGATCTGCAAGTCTTCTCATGTTATTCATTATGTCAAAGTATTTGTATTTTTAACTTTCGACACCTTGGCCGATTTCTCAATTTTCAGAACGGAAATCATCATTGAACCTTACAAGTCAAACTGATGCTGCACTGGTGTTGAAGTAAAATAACAAAAAAACAAGAATATATTTAAAAACAATCTTTCCTACTCCACTACTTGAATATGGTGTAATCTGTCCATGATTCACTGTCTTTTATATTCATTTTCATCTCTCCAGTGATGTAAAGTGTATCATGTCGATAAATAAACACATGGAAACAATAAACATTAACAGTGATTCTGACATAATTCTGAATGAGTATGAAAACAAATCATAAGGCGTAAAAAATGTTTGACTGCCTGCAAGGTCGAGGCCAGGAGAGGAACTTAAGAATGTTGCCAACTGGACTAGTTCAGTAAAAACTGGATTCTGACAATCGATGTTTTTTACTGACACTGTGGGGACCGAAATGCGGGGTGCAGTGCAAACATGCAATAGTCAAATCGTGATGTTATGTAAGAAGGATTTAAAAATAATTTTAAAATAAAAAGGATTCCATGATTTAAAATAAGACTAATAGTGTTTAGGCTGCATTTTCTCAACTGAACACAACTTAACAAATAACTGATCCCTGTCATACGATGATTTTGTCTGATACAGGATTACAGTCTTCGTTAGGTATACGATTTGTCCTCAGGCTTCGAATGCGCAGCAGATTGGTCTCATTAATGCGTGGATTCATAATGAAAGATAAGCAACGAGCTTTTAATTCCCCTTATCTGTTTGCTCTGCATCATGACAGAAATGCATTGAATAGCAAGAAGTGCCGCTATGAATGGCGAGCGGGGAAATGTTATCTGCTCACCTGACGTCGCTGAGGACTTGGTGGCAGCTGCAGAGGGTGCGGGTCAGACTGAAGCTGCATGGAGAACGACACGAGATTTTAACTGAGGAGAAACAATGACAAGATTACATAGGCGGGTGGGCCGATACAGGGGGACCCGCCCCCTCCCGCGTTTCTGAAGCCCCGCCTTTTCCCTCAGGTGAGTGGGCAAGTTTCATTTCCATCCGCGGTCAAGGCCTTGACAGAGACCTGCAGCTGTTTTATCATCCACTAACCAAAATATCTCTCGCAAACTACTTGTTTTAAAGGAGTAAAAAAATGTTACCGTAGTCTAATCACTCCCGGTAAGTGTGATGACTGTCTAACGTACTTTTTGTTCATTCCTGTGTTATTTTCTTTCCATTCAGGTGAACAATAGCCGCTAAAAAACAGCCCTGGGGCTGACAGGAACCTTTCCTTCTTTGATTTATTCAAAGAAAAACTGACGAGGCCATTAAACACAAACACCCAGCTAAAGATTCACCAAGGAGCCACATGCTTGCGTTGAACCTAATAGTTACTATTCAAGACAGACACAGACACTGACTGTGTGCCCAGCCCACAAAACAACAGACATATGACAAAATCTACGTCAGATACCAGTATACCTGTGAGGGTGATTCGGATGACAGCACCGTTGCCTCACCCACTGGTTGCATTTCGAAATCCTTCGTCTGCTTTGGCGCATGCGGACTTTGCATGCTCTCCCCATTTAACATGGCTTTCCTTGTAGTCCTGTAGGTAACACTGCAATGCATTTAGGGTAATACGTATCTTTAAGTTGCCCATAAAGTATGACTGTGTTTGTATGCATCCCATCCAGTGTATGAATCAGCCTTTCGCCCTTTGCGTCCCCAGATTTGCTCCAGGTGCCCCTGACTTGGATAAATGTTTAGAAGCTGGATGATTGTATTCTGCAAACCTTCAACCCTAACCAGGATAAGTGATTGAAAGCTGAATGGATGGTACCGAAGTGAGGCTATTGTGCAATTACTACCCGGCTAACCGAACTCATGCTCTCGTTCAATGAGCACATCTCACAGAAGTGCATAATCCACTAAAAATGAGTGATAATGACTGTGCTCGTTTAACGGTGATGTGCATGGAGTTTTACCACTGCTGCTGCTCAGTTCGGCGTCGTGATACGGTGACAGACCTCTCAGTACCCATGTGGCAATCTCGTTTAGAGGCTAATTATCAGCCTTATTATCCGATGGAACATCTTCCAGAACCTCTCTGTTTTTCACTGTCCGAGTTCTGGACGCTGTCTGTGCAGATCCGGCAGCTCTCTCTCTCTCTATATATATATATATATATATATATATATATATATATATTAAAAAAAAGTGATTAATGAATAAAATAAAATAATTATGTGTTTTCATTTTCAGACCAGTTCTCATGCAGTTTTTTCATCCTTTATTAGTTTACATTTATTCTAAGCAGTACCTCTTTTCGACATCGTGTTTTGTACACGTTCCAGAACCTGCGCCCGCCTCATCACTCTCTGCTCACAAACACCCTTTGCGATCCGGCACCTTCTCATTTACAAACTAACCACTGTTCGATGATGACAATAATGGCAGCCGAGAGGTTCAGTAATTGGACTGGTAACTGATATCCAAATAGTCATCTTATAATTTAAGTACTGAAGCTGTGTATGAAATGGCAATAAAAATTGAATTCTATCCTCAGATGATGTACAGATGGTAAACGAAGCATAGAATCTTTTTATTGCCCTTTTACGGGTACAAAGAAATCGAGTCGGTCACACTTTCCTGATGTCGCGAATAATATCCTATTATTCTCCTATTAAAATGTACTTACCTAGTGGCTACATTTATGACCTTTTAATCATTAAGTTAAGCACTGAAGGTTGCAAGATTATTTCTAGAATATGTTTCTAAATTCTTAAATTCGAAAAAAAAAAGAAATTTAATTTGAACCCCCTCCCCCAGTCATCAAATACCTAACGAGGGGGCAGAGTCCAGTCAGCAAACAAAAGTTCCTAAAAGCCCCCCCGAACTGACAAAATAAGGGGGGTCCACCACCCCAGTGACTCCCCCCCACCCGCACCCCCACCCCTGCCCGCTCAGCAAAATGGGGGCGTGGCCTGAAACATTTGGGATCCCACTCTCTAGATAAGTACAATAATTATTAGAACTACTAAATAAATAGTAGCTCCCACGTCCCTCTTTCACTTGAGCAAAACTACTCATTGGTTCATTAGAATTGTATTTACCAGTATCTAGTAGGTAGATAATGATTATGTGCTCTATATATTAATGGTTAACTAAATTTTATGTGAACACTGAGATCAATGACTTGCTGCTAAGTACGTACTTCTAATTTGGTTGTAAATAAGCCTTAGTTTGTGGTTAAATAATACAAAAAAAGGAAAAGCTGGTTCATGAATCATTATAATAATATATTATTTGTGACCTTTCAGGCTATGTGTTACCACTGAATCTTCACAAATTCCATCTCGCTTTCCTGTGAGACAGTATTTCTGGGCGAGCAGAGGATATGGTCAGAGGACCTGACCTTAGGCACAGCGGCCCCAACCCACAGAGTCACATTCACCAGATATAATGGAAGGAATGAGACTTGCAATAAACTGGAAGTACAGCATCGTGATTCATTGCTTGGTTTAACTCATTTCCCTTAGTTTTCTACTCTTTCCTATATAGCACAAAAATCAAGGCAAATGTATAGAATCTTTACATCTCTCGTCACTAATAAATGAACATCATTGACGACATATAACCCTATCAGCAGATGTTAAAATGTATATTCATCTGTGTAGGTATATGTCTTGGGAGAAGGGAAGAGCATTTGTCTCCTTCAATGTGAAGCGAGTTCAATTCCGACCCCGAAAATTCGCAGCTACCTAAAATTTATCTTTGATGGTTTGTCATAAAATTATCATTTCTTATTCTTCCCCTCGAGTGTCTGAAAACTTTGCTTCCTGTCTGAGAAAAATTCATGCTGAAAGTCGGCTCCGTCAGGCTCCGTCAGGCCTGGGTTCACAGCGGCCGGTCCGACCCTCGCTCCCGGTACGACAGAAAAACAGCTGTCGCCTTTTTACCGGCACTAACCTGACATGATGGGCGTCTCCGGCACTGAGACGAAAGAAAATGCGGCCTAACCTAACAGAAAAGGAACACTTAAGAGCAAACACCATTATGACCGAATTGAATTAAGGATGTTTGACCAGAAGCTAACGTCACTACTAACTCATCCGTTGCCCCGGTTGCTATCCTACAAGAGAGATTCAGCACTAAAGCTTCAACGTGCTGCAAACCAAGGCTCCTCAAATGTAGCCATATTCTCCAGAGATGTTTAGATGTTTCCTTCTCCCTTGAAATGTTCTTAAAGCCTCACTGACAGATGCTTTACAGTGTCAACAAAAGTGAGACAACGACAGTAATGCAAGACACACATTATTAATGCACCTGGGCCCCATTTGACCTGAAGTGTTTAAGTTGTGCTTAAGAAACCACCACCGTTTGAGTTTTACAAATTACCATCCTCTAACTCTTATTATTAGCATATTCAATGGATCTTTTAATTGATTTTCCAATCTAAATTCAGAATAACAAACCTAGAGGAGATGAACGACAGCATCTTGTCAATATAATGGTAAGACAAACACTCAGTACAGAACAACGCAGATCGGATCGGTGGTGTTAACTTACAGTGACGTGCTGCAGCTATGTACCGCTGCACACTTAATTCCCCGCTGCTGGGGTTAGGTTTTTAATTAAAGTTCAGAGCTGGGAGTCTTCAGCTTGTGTGCTGTGAAGTTTACGTTTGGCAGGCGTAGGGGTACAGAGGCCAGGAAACAGAAAAGCACAATCAGCATTCATTTCAAGACGTGATTCAGCCATTTTCGCACTGCCCCTGTCCCATTCTAATGTAATTATGTAGCTGTCAGACCACCCACAAAGTCCACTGGCTGTACACATACAGACTGTGAAGTATTAGTCTTCCTGTGTACAGCAGATTTCCTTGAATTGAATGTAAATACATTTATTTATCGTTCCATGGGTGCTGAAGGAATTAATTTTCGATTTTCCATGTGTGAAACTTCTAGAATACCTGCTTTACCCCGTGATCAGTTTATTAGCATCATGTGGTGACAGACACCAATGCTTTTGTGCTAGTGTGTAATGATCTTTAAAAATCCAGGATTCTAAAAAGATTTTGGAATAAAAATACTTCTATTTGGCAGAGGAAGGATTTGGCCAAACTCCCCATGCCAGTCACCTTAGCATCTTAAACATTCACTTCACACTCCCCACCCCCACTTTTCTCACCTTATCAGCATCATTCCTTCCCTCTGACACAAACCCACTTTGGTCTTCTCAGTCTCTCAATCTTCCCCTCCCATCTCCCCTCCCTCCTGCTGTCAATCCATCCGCCCCAAAACTCACAAACAGCAATGGGTCAGTTTGAGTCAGTTTCACGTTAAGAGCTCATATCTTGCAAATTATGCAACAAGGGACTGATATTTCGGCTGCACCTTAAAGGATTATCGCAGATGATGATTACTGATAATGGATTATCCCTGAGTGGGCGGCATGGTGGTGCAGCACTGTTGTCTCACACCTCTGGGACCCGGGTTCGAGTCTAAACCTGGGTCACATGTGTGTGGAGTTTGCATGTTCTCCCCATGTCGTCATGGGGTTTCCTCCAGGTACTCCGGTTTCCCCCCACAGTCCAAAAACATGCTGAGGCTAATTGGAGTTGCTAAATTGCCCATAGGTGTGCATGCGTGAGTGAATGGTGTGTGAGTGTGCCCTGTGGTGGGCTGGCCCCCCATCCTGGGTTGTTCCCTGCCTCGTGCCCATAGCTTCCGGGATAGGCTCCGGACCCCCTGTGGCCCAGTAGGATAAGTGGTTTGGAAAATGGATGGATGGATGGATTATCCCTGACTCCTGGAGTCAGTAGGCGCTTATCATTTGTTCACTCAGCCCACAAACAAACACAAAGGAGGCAAATGTAGAGTGCAGGACTGTGGAAGGACGAGCTCACTGACTCACTGACTCACTGACTCACTGACTCCGTTTCGTTGGAACGTCTGCCAGAGCCGGGGAAAGACCCCTCAGAAAAGCCAGGATGAGAGATGCACCGAGTGCAATTTTCTTGGCTGGCTGATTCCGATTTCCGATTTTTTTGCGAGTGTGATCTGCCAATTCCGATTTTCTTTCTAAGTGCTATAATTGACAGCGCATACAGACAAAAAGAATCTTCTCTTCAATGCAAAATTTTATTTTCATAATAAAAGAAATTGTTAAACTTTACAATTTCCCCCAAACTGCACTAAGTTACAGGATCTTCTCTCACTTAAACAAGCTCAAAATAAAGTGCTCAGTGACTGGAAAGAGGTACAATTAACACAACTGAAAGTGAGTTGCTGTACACCTGACTTTATCTGACATATTTTACTTTGCTAAACAAAAGCAGGTGCAACAGATTTAAATAAAAGATAATAATAATAATAAGTAGTAGTAGAAGAAGGCTTTTTCATAACTTCATACTGGTCGGATGTGCAGGGGGTTAAAGTTTCGCTAAAACATTTTTACTCTCACATTCCTGTAGGAGAAAACCTTAGCTGATCTTAGCTTTATAATTTTAGATAAGATTATCTAGTATGTGTTTAATAATCAGTTTAAATTTCACTTCCGATGTTTCACTACGTTTCCGAGGTGGTTCCCGCATGGTTTACATCTATTAGAAATTGCAAGCTTTGTGTCGTCTTCACTCACAGTGGATAAATTCCACGCTAAAGACATGTTAGCATGTGGCTGTGAGGCTATTCCCAGAGGTGCTGTGCGTATGACGTGCAGCACATGAATGTAATGGCCAGTTCAGTATGAGAAATACCTGAGACTGCCGGCTGCCTGTCTCCGGTCCCGGCCAAGAATTCTGAAAATCGCCCCATTGTGGTCCCTGGCCAGCTGATCGGTGCATTTCTAGCCAGAACGTGAGGGACAGATATCCAATGGAAAGTGCTGTCCATGCTTTCAGGCAAAGCACTGGTGGTGGAGCTTGCATAGGGCAGCACGCGAGATTCGACTGATGTTGCGTTGAGGGACCATTCTGCTTGGAAGTGACATTCTGAGATGAAATGAGTCATTCATTCTGTACATGTGTTGCAAAGGAAACATGGTTTTTCACCTCAGACGCAGGGAACACATACCACCCTAGTCCTTTCCCATGCTCTGATCTGGACCTGAGTCTGTGGAGTTACGGGACCACGGTCTATCTCCCACAAACCTCTGATTCAATTGGCAAGCAGCCAGAAATCATAAGGGTTGCCAAGGCCAGCGGTGGTATCAGTATCCCTGTGCTGTCGGACATGTTTGCAGAAAGTAAAATGCAAATATTAAACACCTTCCTACATGAGCTCGTTAAACGCAGCCTGCTGATGGCCCTCTGGGTGACGTGTGCTGGTGAGTGACTTGCATGTCTTCAGCCACTGTTGAAGCCTTGATGCTATACAGATGATGGACAACAGAGTCCCACTTGGCTAGACTCCTCCTAAGTTCATGGAAACAGTCCTAACCAAATTAGGACCTAATCATCCGTGAAAACATCGCAACACAACTCGATTTCACAGAGTCACACACAAGCTTTTGAATTAAGTTTACTTTAAATTCCCTTTTTCTACTGGAATATATAATGTGCATCTGGCAGAGTAGCAGGTAAAGAAATGGTCAGCTGATCCCCCGGAAAAATACAGGCTAATTATGCCAAGATAAAATAGGCACCATGTAAAATCGAAAGTAAATTATTATATTGTGATGATATTAAAAAATAATTATTGCAATTTTCACTTGCACTGTCTGCAGTGGACTTTATGGGTATAATCTATTCCCACAAACACAAAGCCAGCAGATACGTTTTTCTGATGAGATATACAAAATCTCCACATCATTTTTTTTTTAAATGACGGTTTTGGAATATTAGAAAACTGCTAAATCAACGGAAAAAAAACAAAAACAGATTTGACTGAAAATTCCCCTAAGAGCGGAATGTGGCATTCTGAGTGCGGCAGTGCGTTGTCAGGGACGCCAGTGGAACGTGGCTCCAGAGCTGATCCTGAAACAGCTGCATTTCCCCAAAGTCATCCCGCTCTCATTACAATCCAGGCAGCTTCTCCAAGAGGCAAAGCAGACCAAGCTGGCACTACTAGCGCTGGGCATGGTGGGGGGCTGGGGGGGAGGAGGCTGATGTATGCCCGCGCAGCAGGAAGTAGCTTTTCCCTCTTTTGTAACGGTGCAACCCTCATGGTGCCAGAGATTAATTTCAGTAGGTTGTGCAGCCCAGAGCTAAACTGCGAATAAAACTCCCCCATGTTGATGTGGGGGAGTAAAACTGAACCTCCTTTTTTACTTTCCAGTTATCGCATAAAAATATTTATTTGGAACCTATGGAAGCTGACAAGGTTCATGCATATTCTTGCTGCAGCCACTCCTGGGCTGATCATTTACATTTCTTGAAAATATCTGAGACAGGAGACTTCCCAGTGATTTGGACGCCCGTAACGGTGTGACCACCCGGGGGGAGCAGCTGACGACTGTGCAGAGGAAAACAACCACTTTTTCTTTTGCTGAGCAGGGGCTTCTCAGACCCAAGGAAGCGTCTAGTTAGAGGTGTCCTTCAGAGGTACTGAGCCTTGTGTGCCCTTCAGAGGGCAGGAGAAGATAGCAGATGGGCAGACAGTAACACCCACCTGAAGTGGGCTTGGGATTTTTTCTTTCCACAATGAATCTAATTCTAATACATTAAAAGTACCTCACCGTGAAATACTTCAGAAGTCAGGCTCGGGGGGAGGTTTTCGTAATGCAGATAAGTCATTGTTAGAATAATAGCAGAGTCTGGTAGGACATTGCTCTATAATTATTTTTAAATTTTTACATCTTGAAAAACACTGTAGAGATTTTGTTTTGCGCATAAAGCGCATTGTTGTGGTTACGAGCTTAATTAATTACCTTCTGATTGAATGTGGCGTTATTTCATTGTGACAAACTCATTTAATTATGCCGAAATCATTGAGGCTGAGGCTCACCTGCCTGGAATTTCAAGTCAAGCCTCAATCGTAATCTTGACACTGGGGTTTCAGCTTAAAGCGGCCATTCGTTTGGAGCACGTTAAGATCCGGTGCTGAGCACCACGGGGAGCTTCTCGGGGAGCTTCTCAGGGAGCGTCTAGAGGAAGCCTTAATTTGTTTACTGTGGCCCTACAGTAGCATCGCACTCCAGTAGACCACGCAGCCCCAGGTTCCGCTCAGGCATTCTGCTCTCCGGCACGCGCTGCTGAATATTCATAATCAGGCGGTTCCTTTGTTTTCAAGTGATTGCCAATTATGACTGCATGCATATTGATTCTGATTAGAATTACAGCCAAACAGATCATGATCACACCTCCAGTGAATGCACACGAGCATCTGTCATCTCCAGGCCATCAGCAATTTGGAGAATTAACTTCTGAGTCCCAATTGCTTCCAAAAAGAACTCGCCAGTGGTATCTTCTACAACAGAGGTGTACCTCAAACGTGTGGAACATTTGGGACTGCTTACGGATACTGGTTCACTTCCCTTTGCCCTCAGAACCATCTCAGTTCCAGGCAGCATGGACTTACCCAGGTGTCCACAGGGGATTCTGCCCCTGTTCTATCTAAAGCCCCCACACTTGAACCGGCTGAATGTACTTAAGGTGGTGGGGCTTTCTAAGCATACACAGGACACTGCCGAATGTGGAAAAACAGCCGGAATGCAATTCTTGACCCACTCAAGTGGGCCATCTAGCACCGACTCTCTCATAACCTGTTCAAAGGGACTTAAATCTTTTCATGCTTGATGTGAATAAGGCTGACTAACTAAAATCAGCACATGTGAGGGTCTGGGATATATACCGCCTGGCTAAAAAGTAGCCACCGTTTGAATTTAAATACTTCAAGTACTTAAGAGCCAATGATTGGATCATTAGACTTTATGGAGGTTCAACTCACATATCATCAATACAGAATCTCAATGAGAAATGGAAGCAAATCTGGATGAAAAAAATATGTCGATATGTTGCATAAGCACGTGGAAATAATGCAGCGATGAATGTGCACCATGATGAAAGCTAAAGGCGGTTCAAATGACTACTCAAGTGTGTGACTTGGCCAGGCAGTGTATTAGATAGGAAGCCAACGTTCGGTATTTGTAGTCGATGTTCTGTGACCATCATCACGGTTATTGGTGCCACAGCAGCCCTTCCGTTGTACCACACTGGATAGACTTCATTCACCTTTCACACGAGTCTTCTTTTTTATGATTTTTCCCTCCTTGGACCACGTTCAGGAAGTCCTCACCAGGGCTGACCCTGAGCACTCCACAGGCCTTGCTGTTTGGGAGAAGCTCCGACCCGATCATCTGACCATACCGATCTGACCCTTATCAAAGTCACTCATATCTTCATCCCTGCCCATTCCTCCTGCATTCAGCAAAAAGTTAGGTGACCATCTAATACATCCCAGACCTTGACACACACCATTTTAACGAGTCAATATTATCCGCTTCGAGTGGTGGTGGTCATAATGTTTTAGCTCATCGCTGTAGAACACAGCAATAACGGGCGTTTGTTTGTTTCATGAAAAAGTTCTTTTCAGATTGCAGTCTGTGATTTTCCAATTGATTGCCAGCAACCTACAGAAGAGAAAATATTAATTTTTCCTTTCTTTCAGATAAAAAAACATTGTCAGATTGCTGTCATCAAAGAAGAAAGCATCAAGGAGGAGAATTTTCTTATCAGTGTGATCGCTAATGAATGGCTTTGCGGAATTACCAGCTCGTTACCAAGACTGTGACTGTGTACAAGAGTGATAATTAAATATTGATGGTGAACTTGGCTACCCCAAGTTTCCAAATAAAAATAAAAATGAGATGAAGTGCCTTCGTGATTAATATGAAAACAATGCCTTTTTGCACATTTTTCTAAGGGATGAGGTGAGATTTCGCTCTATTTACAATCTGATACCTCATTTGTATCCTTGTGTTTTCCTCGTTCCTCGTGTAAATGTTTTTGCATCCCTCCACTCAGATACCCATATCCATCCATCCATTTTCCAAACCTCTTATCCGAGTGGGTCGCGGGGGGGTCCGGAGCCTATCGCGGAACCAATGGGCACGAGGCAAGGGAACAACCCAGGATGGGGGGCCAGCCCATCGCAGGGCACACTCACACACCATTCACTCATGTATGCACACCTACGGGCAATTTAGCAAGTCCAATTAGCCTCAGCATGTTTTTGGACTGTTGGGGGAAACCGGAGCTCCCAGAGGAAACCCCGATACCCATATAAAGACCCTGATTTTACCCACATCCCCATTGCCTGTCATTCTGTCCTCCTTCCCACCCAACCTTACAAGACTCATTGTCATTTCTGTTACCTCTGTGTACGTCTGGCATGTTTCAGTATCACAGCGATGTGAAAAGTGCTCCGGGTAAATCTCAGCAAATACAGCATAAAGGGAACCCCCTGCCTGACAGAACCACGGTTAATTGTGTGTAAACAGAACAACTGCCATTAATAACAGATAAGGGATCACTGTCAGACTCAGGTCATTTCACATCGGTCTTTTCGTCTGTTTCGTTTGATACTTGTCTGGTTGAGCAGTTAAGTCAGCTTTTATTATTTAAAAATCAGCATTTAACCTATGACTGGCAATCTGACTGCATATCACCTTATAAATAAATCTTTCACCCAAAACATTATGAGTGCTGATGTTTTAGGATTTATTCTGCAGATGTAATAATAAATGTAAGAAGATACACCGGCATGATATGAATACAAATCAAATCAAATGTGAATCCAAATCAAATCATATCAAATGCGAATGGGAATAGATGGATACCAGTTTGCAAAAATCATCACCAAAGGGAGTCAACGGCTTTCACTGCTATTGTTTCCGTGGATCCTGATTGAATTAGGTGAATATATGTTTTTAATATCTTGTATTTACTTCTCATGTCTAAACAGGACCATGCAGGAAGATGTGTTAAAATGATCGACTACAAGTGTTCTAGTGTTCTGCAAAGCTGGCATAGAACATTCAACAGCACAATATCTAATCAAACAAAGATCTCGACATTCCGCATGTTCCTACTTTTTCAAACCAGAAAGAAGGGATATTACCTTAGATATCAACCCAAAAAAGAAAATTAAGAATTGTAGCATTTATCTCTGTGGGGGAATTTGCACGATTCTCCTTCCTTGATGGAGAAGAATGCTTGTAAATTAATACCTTACTGATCTCTCAGGGTTTACATTTCCCCAGCCAGGCATGTGATTTAGGTGCTTAATAGATATCAGATGTGATCCAGACTTACTGGGATGTTTTGGGACACCAGCGTTCCCCCATAATACATGTAAAATTCTGTCATATCAGATTTTCACTGGTTTCAGATATATGAGCTTAATCTAGAAATTCAATCCGAAAGAGAAATCTGCTTTCGCAAAAAAAAAAAAAAACTCAACTCAGTGCAATTACACACCTTTGCAGAGTATAATACAAGTTTCACAGCGTAATGAAGGTTAGGAACACTGAAGTGCCTCATTACAGAAGCACATCCTTGGACCAACCCAGCTCAGTCTTTCCAGAAAAGCGCACTCTCCACAAAACCGTGTCAGGCTTTTCACGTTCTAAATCGCCAAGGAAATTTGCCTGAGTGATTGTCAGCGGAGTGGGTCTTTATCTTCCTCAAACAAAATGAGAGAGAGACTCGACGTCCTGAGGTATGAGAAACAGCCAACAAGATGGCTGGTGGATCATCTGCAACAGACGTTTGTACAGTATGTAATGAACACAGTAAATCAGAGGTGGCTTTTAATATAAAATTCCATTATATGGTCGGCTTCGTCCAGAGATTTGCCCCACTCTTTTATGTGGTCGTAACATTCCACAATTTATCTTGAGGCAAGGATCACATTTGTAGGAATTCTTACTCTATTACTAATGTATATCAACTGAAATGAGTATGTGATGTGTCATTTTGCTGCTTAGCTGATTCTTTTTGGAATTGCCCTCATTTAAACATCTTAACATCTCTGGAACTACATGGATTAATTACTTGCCTCGGTGGTACAACAGCAGAACATTACCTGGAAATGAAATAATGTGCATCAAATTGATCTTGAAGCAGCCAATGAGAGTTATATCTAAATGGTACCTTCAATGCCCATTTTCAAATCTCATCTAAAAAGACAATATTATTCCTTAGCTTTTATTTCAGTTTGAGACTTGTTTGATTACCATTCATAACTACTTAAGGCTCTTATTGTTATAGCCATTCAGTTGTTTCTTTTATTGTCATTTAAATTCCTCTTATTACATTTTTTCGTCATCTGCGTTGCTTTTATTGGTCCATTATCTGTACAGAACTTTGGGTTCAACTCTTGTAGTTTAAAAGTGTTCTATAAAAAAACATGACTTGACATATCAGAAATTATCTTAGCTCTTTTTTTGTTATCGACCAGGGATGCCCCCTCCCAGATAATCTGCAAAAAACAAGAGGTAATCAGCTAATCAAATGCCCTTTTGTTACTGCCGTGCAACCATTATTTAATTGTGCACAAGGTGTATGAAAATTTTACCCATGTACACAACTGAATATCTCACTGGAGCCACTCAGGGGCGTAACAATGAATTTTCCTGCAGTGTAGGGCACTGACCTTCAGGCTGCTACTACACTGAATAACAATTTCATCTTGCTGCCCTAAATTTACAATAGTTATTAAATTAGACCCTGTATAATTTTGGCTTACAAATGACTCTTTCGTCCTCCATAGTACCATATAAGCTGTTTTTATTTTAACTAAATAACTAAAGGTTACAGCAAAGAAAAAAAATAAAAATCATAATTTATTAACATCCTCCACAACAATCCATCTGCTATGTTATATAGTATGTATTGTACATTTGTTACTGTTCAGGTCTTTCAGTTCTAGAAGACGGTTAAAATCCATTTTGGCTCACAAACGGCTTAGTTATATCAAAGTTTGGCTTCACCAGCAGCAGTGGTATCCAGGACCGGTCTGGGGTATGACCGTGGATGTATACATTGCTTCTCAGTGTTGCTGGGTCCACTGGTGTCTCTCTCGCCCACGATAACTCTGGTCTCTGGCTCCCGGCAGGATGACTGGCTATGCAAGCATACGAATGACGAGAAACAACCAAAAGTTATCTGTATAGATTTTAAATGCAATTTTATGAATTATGCAAGCAATACAAATTAACTAGAATACCAAGGGTTGCATGGACATTCTTTGTGAAGATATAAACATTTCTTATGTGCTGTATAAGTTTTCTATCTATCTATCTATATGCAATGGAAATTTCTCACTTTCCACCATAAATGTCCAGACACCATTTGATGTTTTCTGGTTCTGTGTTCTGTTTCATAGATGCTACCCACGTATCGCATACCTAAAGGGGTCGAATAGAACCTTGAGCAGTTTGGTCAGAGCAGGACAGTGCCCCCCCCGAGCAAAGAGACACCGAATAATGGATTAATTCCTTATTTTCACTTGACTTAATTGAAGTTGATTACCCACCAGGTCCTGAGCCTGTCATTGCATTTCCAGTCGAAATCCTAACAGTGCTGTTATTTTCCTAAGAAATCACTTTCACTCTCAGTCAAATGGATTACTGACAGCTGTATGCATGGACCACGGAACGCTTCTGAACAAGGGGGCGTATGAAGTCATGATCACTTGTCTGGTGGCTTTTGAAAAATTCAGATATAACCTTTACGCCTTTCTTCTTAAATTGTCTAAGCCTGCTCACCTTCCTATTAGGGATGGGCTGTACCAGTACCACTAGGGGGTTGGGTCTGGCCCCTGAAAGTCTCCCTCCCTCATATGGCCGGACCTGCCTGTTCGTCTCCTTTACAGCACCAACAGTACCAAATCACAGTATTCAGTGAGTAACCAATGTCGTTGCCTTGTTTTTAAAAAATGCGGACATAATTAAGGCCTTTAATACCAGTTTGCATTTCATGGGTTGATGATTGTTGCTGCATTATTAATGATGCCCCACATTATACCCACGGACAGAGCCCCCCCCCCCCCCCCCCTGTTCCACAACCCATGGCTGTATGTCAATAATCAATTGTCTATCTACTTAGATACATATAAATCTTTAATATTCGTCATGTGAAAACAGGTTTTTGACTCAACAGGTTGAGTCAGTAAAACAGGAAGTGCATTTTGCTGGCTCACGAACACGTAATTAACATAATTACTAACCTAATTATGGGATCTAATTTTACCTCCTTTGGTCGTGTATGTGTGTAAGATAGCAATATACATATATGTCTGTCTTATAGTTTTATGCGCCCTGCCACTCTTCGTTTCCAGAAATTCCAAATGAAACATTCTCTTTTTTATTAACTGGATGGGAACATTCACTGTCCGGATATTCATCCTTTTTCTCCTTTTCCCAGTCCTGCTTTCACTCTCATTTACTCATGTGGGAAAACCTCACCGCTCAATCCCCAGTGGGTCCGATGCATCAGTGGCCCCTGAAAACAAGACCACTTTCCGTTTTACTTTTTAATTTGCTATTAATGTGGGACTGGGGATGTGCTGTGTCTGTCTGTCAAATGATCTATGTTTGCTTTATTCATTTGCTAACTTTTACGTATCTGTTCATTGTTTAAAAAATGGCCTCAACATCTTCAATAGCAAAAGCCATAAAAATATATCACGTGGCCTGGATTAGGAATGGTTGTGTCTCCGGAGAATTCACTAGGAATTATGGGGCTGGATCTGAAAAGGATCACATCTTACTTGACGGTGTTGTCCGCGATTCCTCCATCTGTAAATACCGAAATAGAGATGCTGTCACAGTAACGCTGTTTCTGCTGAACCTGCTTTATAGGGTCATCTGCTTGCGGATGTTTTTCTTTTCCCGATCTACTTTAAAATTAATTGTCGGCCTTGTTATTGCTGATATAGTGTTTGCACATCCCGTCCCAATACTGCTGCCAAACCAATCACAGAACAGTCCTGATAAGACGGAGCCAATCAGCTTAGTGTTACATGCTATCGATATGTTTTCCATTGAAATAAAGTGTCTTAAGATATATACAAACAAACCACTTTGCACTTTTAAAATGATCAGTCCTCAGTCTTTGTTTTGCTTTGCAAAAAGAATGCAACGCCTATTCACACAGAGAATGGGTGATATTGGGTAACTTTATGCATTGACCTGGCTAAATTCGTTTCCCTTCTGCCGCAGCCAAAATCATAATGAAATTCACTCAAAATTCATGAACAATAAGGCCAAAAAAAATCCATCTCCCTAAATAAGAAACACTAGTCTTCCAGTTCCTGTTGAACACTGACATAATTCTAGGTATTCAAATACCATGTGACCTGTGCATGTTGAATGCAGGACATTTGTTTTACTGTATAAATGATTAATTTATCAGTGAAGAGCAGATATTCCAAAGAATAACAAGAATTCAAAATGTCTCTGCCTTTAAAAACCATTCATAAAAACTGCTGCATATTTAATCAAAATTCAGAGAAAGAACCTGATATGTCATTCTGATGTGCGTTGTTCCAAACTTCGATGTGTGTCGTCTTCTGTGAGGGGGAAGCTCTTGTATTCTTAGTCGGATCAGCACCGGTGATCAGTATGCCTGGTCTCAGCATGGCCCACAGCTGGCCTGCAGAATCCACACCCCCTACTGTGTTCTGACGGCAGCCTGTTGTCCCTCCCTGTGTTGCACTTGCATGTCATGCTCAGACTGCCCACCAGGGGACCCCCAAGACCTCTGACACAATTCGAACACCGGCCAGGACTGTGTTGGGACCGAGGGGCGACTTTTGGCCCGGAAATGGATGGATCCAGTGATTCTGCTTGCAGGCACGTAAGCATTGGGAGGAAAGAAAAAAGCAAACGCATGTCAGTTGAGGAACAGCTATTCCCTTTTGAGATCTTAGCAATGCAACACATGTCCCTGGTGTTAATGATCTGGGCGGCTGAGTTCTCACCCTGAGCCGCCCGATATCGCAAATGAGAGCAAAATAGTAAGTTTCGTTTCTTTAATTGTCTTTATTCGTGCGCAATAGAATATAAATCAGCAACATTACAATCTGAAAGAGGCGGCAATATTGCACAATGTTTAAAAAAAACAAACAAAATAAACCAAACGGCAGTAACACAATTTCCCCAGCGCTGACAGCACTGGACACACCTCCCATAAAGGTCTTTGTTATATTTTTTCCATATAAACAAAATACTGTTTTCCAGCTTAATTACCATCAATTCATTAGTCAGAGAATAACGTTGATCACAAGCAAACAAGTTGATGAAAATAACAAAATAAATAGATAAAGAGGGGAAATGTAAAAAGATGCATGCTCGTTATAAACATTTTCCGGAGTGGGGGGGTGGGGGGGGGTACTGTTGGACACTGAGTATCCCACCAGTATTAATGTCTGCATGTTATGTAATTCACCCGCGAAACGTCCACACTGCAGTGCAGATGAGTGTAACCATCACAGGTCACTGGAGCCCTCACTGTCAACTGAGGAGTGACACAGGGACTGAGTTTTGGTCAGGAGTCACGCCTGTGTTCATACCGCCGCTCAGAGGGACACACACCTGTGTTCATACCGCTGCTCAGACGGACACACGCCTGTGTTCACACGCCAGCTCAGACGGACACACGCCTGTGTTCACACAGCCGCTCAGACGGACACACGCCTGTGTTCATACCGCCGCTCAGAGGGACACACACCTGTGTTCATACCGCTGCTCAGACGGACACACGCCTGTGTTCACACGGCCGCTCAGACGGACACACGCCTGTGTTCACACGGCCGCTCAGACGGACACACGCCTGTGTTCACACGGCCGCTCAGACGGACACACGCCTGTGTTCACACCGCAGCTCAGACGGACACACGCCTGTGTTCACACGCCAGCTCAGACGGACACACGCCTGTGTTCACACAGCCGCTCAGACGGACACACGCCTGTGTTCACACAGCCGCTCAGACGGACACACGCCTGTGTTCACACCGCAGCTCAGACGGACACACGCCTGTGTTCACACGCCAGCTCAGACGGACACACGCCTGTGTTCACACGGCCGCTCAGACGGACACACGCCTGTGTTCACACGGCCGCTCAGACGGACACACGCCTGTGTTCACACCGCAGCTCAGACGGACACACGCCTGTGTTCACACCGCAGCTCAGACGGACACACGCCTGTGTTCACACAGCCGCTCAGACGGACACACGCCTGTGTTCACACCGCAGCTCAGACGGACACACGCCTGTGTTCACACCGCCGCTCAGACGGACACACGCCTGTGTTCACACGGCCACTCAGACGGACACACGCCTGTGTTCACACCGCAGCTCAGACGGACACACGCCTGTGTTCATACTGCCGCTCAGAGGGACACACGCCTGTGTTCACACGCCCACTCAGACGGACACATGCCTGTGTTCACACCGCAGCTCAGACGGACACACGCCTGTGTTCACACCGCAGCTCAGATGGACACACGCCTGTGTTCATACTGCCGCTCAGACGGACACACGCCTGTGTTCACACCGCAGCTCAGACGGACACACGCCTGTGTTCACACAGCCGCTCAGACGGACACACGCCTGTGTTCATACTGCCGCTCAGAGGGACACACGCCTGTGTTCACACGGCCGCTCAGATGGACACACGCCTGTGTTCATACTGCCGCTCAGAGGGACACACGCCTGTGTTCATACTGCCGCTCAGACGGACACACGCCTGTGTTCACACCGCAGCTCAGACGGACACACGCCTGTGTTCACACAGCCGCTCAGACGGACACACGCCTGTGTTCACACGGCCGCTCAGATGGACACACGCCTGTGTTCACACGGCCGCTCAGATGGACACACGCCTGTGTTCATACTGCCGCTCAGAGGGACACACGCCTGTGTTCATACTGCCGCTCAGAGGGACACACGCCTGTGTTCATACTGCCGCTCAGACGGACACACGCCTGTGTTCACACAGCCGCTCAGACGGACACACGCCTGTGTTCATACTGCCGCTCAGAGGGACACACGCCTGTGTTCACACGGCCGCTCAGATGGACACACGCCTGTGTTCATCCTGCCGCTCAGACGGACACACGCCTGTGTTCATACTGCCGCTCAGAGGGACACACGCCTGTGTTCATACTGCCGCTCAGACGGACACACGCCTGTGTTCATACTGCCGCTCAGACGGACACACGCCTGTGTTCATACTGCCGCTCAGACGGACACACGCCTGTGTTCATACTGCCGCTCAGACGGACACACGCCTGTGTTCATACTGCCGCTCAGACGGACACACGCCTGTGTTCACACGGCCGCTCAGACGGACACACGCCTGTGTTCATACTGCCGCTCAGACGGACACACGCCTGTGTTCATACTGCCGCTCAGACGGACACACGCCTGTGTTCATACTGCCGCTCAGACGGACACACGCCTGTGTTCATACTGCCACTCAGACGGACACACGCCTGTGTTCACACGGCCACTCAGACGGACACACGCCTGTGTTCACAGAGCTTTTTTAATTCCAAATGCGGGCTGGGCTGCTGTGTGCAAGAAGCATAACAATTACACAGGCAGTCACAATGCCAAAGAGCTTTTTTCCCCACACAGACAATCACACAGGCAGTCACAATGCCAAAGAGCTTTTTTCCCCACACAGACAATTACACACAGAATCCAGCTTCTGATTTTTGTTTAGATTATATTTTAGCAAATTCGTGCCTGTCTGCTGCTAGCGGGGAGAGGATGGTTAGGTCCACCACCATCCATTTCATCAGCTACCATGGAACCAGCAGCCCTTGGTTTAACACCTTATAGAGTTAAAGTAAAAGACAGAGAGAAAGCACCGGCAAATGTATTGGCCAGCTTGTGATATTCAGGATACAACATTCAGTTATTTAAAAGGCATGTTGGGGGGGGGGGGGGTGAGGGGAATACAAGGACGAAAAATACCTACATTAAAAAACCTTAAAAAACACATCCACTCCCCCACCCCCCAAAAAAGTGCATCATTCAGCTCCTGCTTTTTCCTCTTTCGAAACCTTCTTGTGCCCGGGGGTAAAATGCGATGGCGATTTAAATCTGCCAAAATTATTATATTTTAGTTAGAGTCTCCATTTAAAATGTTGTGTATTTTTAACTGAATGCCTTAAAAACCTGTTCTAAAACCATATCTTTGATACGGTTAATCTTTCTTCAAATTTACAATAGTCCTGTGAATTCTTTATGTTCAGCTAAATATATAATAGAAAGATATTTACAGATACACAAATGTTTGTTTAGGTTCCACAACAAAATACATAAATTCTAGCAGTTTGTCCAAATATCTTCAAAAATGTTCTTTTCCTTCTCTCAAATCTTCTAAAGAAAGCTTCTTTAGAAGGTCATCAAGTCTTTTTTCACAGGAGACGAATGTCCAGCAAACCCCACGCATTCAAGAAATCACACACCACCTCAGCACTACGGACATCCCCGAAGCAGCTCTGCCTCCTCTCAAAGGCGGAGCGACCTTCTAGAAGAGCGTGTCCTTTCTGCTTCTGTAGAGAATCTTCTTGAAGGCCTTGCGGAAGTCCTTGTTAAAGATGGTGTAGATCAGGGGGTTGAGGGAGCTGTTGCAGTAGCCGATCCAGAAGAAGAACTTGAAGAGCGGCTGCGGGAGGCTACAGGACTCTGGGCAGATGGCCTGCAGGCTGTAGGAGAAGAAGAAAGGGAACCAGCAGACCACGAAGACCCCGATGACCACGGCCAGCACGAAGGTGAGCCGTTTCTCCCGGTTGACGAGGGCTTTTCGTCGGGCGGTGTTGGGCGTGTTCTCCAGGCTGGCCTTTTTCTCAGCTAATACCGTTCCCTCCGACGTGGCGACAGTTTCTCTACAGCGCCGTGCTGAGCCTGGGGTGAGAAGCCCACCGCCTGGAGACCCTGCCAAGCTGGAGGACCCGTCACCTCGGGGTCCGATAGTCCCCCTCTCTACATCTGAGCCCGAGCTGGAGCTGTCACGGTTGCTGTTGTCGATACTTCGCCTCATAGTACCCTTCCTCTCCTCACGTCTAAAGATGTCCTCTGGCAGCCTGACCATGGCGGCGCCGGTGGGTGGAGAGGGTTTGGGGCCGATGATGGGAGAGGGCGTTATTGGACTGGGAGTTGGCGTTGGCGAGGGGAGTTTGCCATGGGAGTTGGCAGGCTGCTCGGCCTGTCCCCTGTCGGCCAAAGCCGGGACGGCGAGGTCAGGGGGTCTCCGCAGGCTTCTTTTCTGAGCGATATCCAGACCACTGCCATTGCCGCTGCCATTCTGCTGTGCCTGAGGCTTGACCTCCGAGGCATGAGTGACACCCTCCTTCCTGGGCTCCCCCGGCGGACAGCGCGTGTGCTGCTTAGCGATCTGGTAGATGCGCACATAGACCAGGATCATGATGAGGCAGGGGGCGAAGAAGGAGCCGACGGTGGAGTAGAGGATGTACCAGCGCTCGTCATTGAGCTGACACTGGGGGCCTTGCTGGCTCTCCTGCCTCTTATTCATGGAGAGTAAGGGGGGGAAGGAGATGACGGCCGAAATGAGCCACACCACCAGGATGGCCGCCTTGATGCGCCCGGGGGTGCGCTGGGCGTTGTACTTGATAGCCCGCGACACCGACAGGTACCGGTCCAGGCTGATGGCGCACAGGTGCACGATGGACGAGGTACAGAAGAACACGTCTAGCGCCAGGTAGATCTCGCACCACGTCGAGTGGAAATACCAGTAACCCATCAGCTCGTTGGCCAAGGAGAAGGGGATGATCAGCGTGGCCACGAGGATGTCAGCGGCAGCCAGCGACACCAGGAACAGGTTCTGGGGCCCGCGGAGGGAACGGCTGGTCAGCACGGCGATGATGACCAAAATGTTGCCGAAGATGGTGAAGAGCATCATGGTGGTGATGGTGGTAGCGAAGGCAGCGGTGGCCGCCAGCGAGTACGGATGCTTCAGGATGCTCTGGTTGCACGCCAGACCGGAGCCGCTCGTCCCTCCGCTGGTACTGAGGTTGCTGCCGGCCAGACCAAGCCAAACTGATTTGCATGCACCATCCAGAGAGAAATCCATCATGAAACCGGTCGGTGGAGGTTCTGAGAGGTAACAGCAAAAAAAAAAAAAAAAAATTGAAATAAAATTTTAAAAAAGAATGTTTCCCGTCTAACAGAAATACTTTTAAATTAAAGGAGGCATAAACAGCAGCATTAAAAGCGTTTCTTGGTCCTGTTGGAGAAACGCTGTGTCCTCAATCAAGCCCTTTCTCACCAGCAGACGATGGACATATGACTTTCGTCCTCAAGGTTTCTTATTGTTCGTAACTATTAGTCCTTTATTTCATAATCAAATCAAAAAGAAGGTTCATGACATTTAGCGGATCCAAGGCACTTTGTTTACATGTTTTGCCATATTGCACGGCCAAACAATTCAAAAAGCCAATTCGTATTTTAAATCCTATATTAAAAGAACCACGACTTGTCGTTGTGCCGTATGATTCGTTAAAATACGTACTTAGGGCAGAGAAAGACAGTTTCGCGTGTTTTAAAAGTCTAAAATGTCATTTTGACCGGCTGGAGAAGAGAAGCAAATTGTTACGTTTTCTTATTTAGTAAAAGCTTAATAATTACAGCTATGCATTTAGGCGAAGAGCAATCGGAGAGTGTAAAATTAGGGTTAAAAAAATTATCCTACCAGTTAATGTTCCTAAACGATTAAGTTAATTGACCATCAATTATGACCACCAAAAGGTAAAGATTTCTTAGTAGTATTCTGGGAAAGTTTTGAGTCCTACCTTTAATGCATGATGTTGTAGACCACATCTAATTAAAATAAAAGGTTTCGCGCACAGAAGTTTCCCATCGCGATATTTTAAAAATGTTCTCGGCGCAATAAGATGATCAAACTTAGTTCTAGTCAAAAATAAGACGAAATGTCATTTTCCTTATCATGAACCGCTCATATGGTTGGTTTTATTTCCCAGGACAGTCGGCGTTTTGCGAGTGTTGGCTGCAGGAGAGGAGCCCCCTGCGCCCCCGTGGTGCCTCATATCCGCCTCGGCTATGTCGCCTCCCGCTGCAGCGCCCGCACCGCCTGCACACCTCGGCTCCCTCCTCCCGCACTGAGAGCGCTGCGCTTCAGCCCCAGCATTAATACCGCCGCGTTTCCCCCTCTTGGCACGGAGCTGTCAAACCTGGCGTCACGGGTAGCGCCCCGTCTTCGGGCTCCGTCCTTAAGTAACGGATTGACGGAAAGACCCCGTTCCGTTCAGCTTGAGCAGAATCTCTCTTTCAGCAAAGCATCCGTTATCATATTTTCTCAAATCTACTCCGTTCCCTTGCAATTTCTCCACAAGCTGACTCATCGTTTGACAAAGTGTGTAATTATATCTGTGCAAATAAATATATTTTAAAGAATTATACGTGGGTAAATATTTTTTGCAGCAAATATGATATTTATCTATACCCATCATCTACATAAGTACTACAAGACTGTAAGGAGCAGAGTACTGTAAGAGGGGAGTCTATCAAGGAAGCCGAGAACGGGAGATACCCTATTTGGGATGCCAGTTCATTGCATATCACAAATGGCAGGCGGGACTTTTACAAGAACACAAGCTATGCGGTACTTTGTTTCAACACAAGGGTGATCCTACCAGGCTCCAGGCCTCACACGCAGATACCCCTGCGTACCATGACTCCATTGGGGCACTTGGGACATCACAGCCCCCTCCAGCATTTCAGGTTGACCTGGGCTGGGTGTAGCATACAGCAAACGCCTCGATTACGCAAATGTCACTGTCCCGAAGGTTACTCCTCCCGACATCTGTGACCACACACTCAAACGGGCTCGTTCGGAGTCTCCAGCAGACTGGCGAATCGCCCCAGTAAGATATCCTGGCGAGCGGCTGAGGCTGCCCCTGCCTCGTGTGCCAGAGAGGGTTTCGCCCCTGATTACCCCCCAGCTCAGGCTCAGCTTTCACCCGCTACACCGGTCGAGCCCCAGCTTGTGAAGAGATGAGCAGTTTCAGC
Organism: Brienomyrus brachyistius; assembly: GCF_023856365.1. Taxonomy (NCBI): domain Eukaryota; kingdom Metazoa; phylum Chordata; class Actinopteri; order Osteoglossiformes; family Mormyridae; genus Brienomyrus; species Brienomyrus brachyistius. Next base: position 29,490,828 of record NC_064539.1, read on the forward strand.
AGGGAGCCCCTCTTAATACCCAAATCTCAGCTGGACATGAAAAGTATGCGACTCAAATTATAGTCAGTTGTATTTACATGGTAACCACATTCAGTCAGCTTGTCAACACAGCCCGTGACCATCCAGCCAGAATTTTTTTTATAAAAATGCAAAGGCTGACAAAAATGGAACATCCATCTACTTAAAATAGTGAAATTATAGATGTCCTCCTACCAAGACCAGAGTTTAATTTATGCTTTTATTAAGTCATGCCATTCATGCAGATTAAAGCCTAACACACTTAATAGCTCGCTGCTTATCCAGCACAAGGTTACAGTGATGCCAGCACTTATGCCAGCAACCAGAGGCTATGAGGCAGGGGACGTTCTGTACAGGATGCCAGTTCATCGCAGGGTACACGCAGCAATTTAGGTACCAATTCACCTAACAGCATGTATTTTGGACTGGAAGAAGAGTCCCACTATTACAGAGGGAGAGCATGTAAACTGGAGATTGTGAGGCCAAAATGCTGCCCACTGACATGATAAGCAAGGCAACATTAAAAAAACGACATATCAGCTAAACTGCAAATGTCGCAAAGGCATAGAAAAATGCAGTTGGCGTTACACTGTAATAACTGCAAACACTTTCTGGTCATGAAAGCAAACCTGTAAATCATAGCACAAGCAAAGAAAGAAAAGAACTAATAAAGTCCATCATCCAGGAAGCCCGTGACTAACGAGGTCATCCCAGTGTTCCTTCCTGTCCGGATCTGAAGCGACATTTAACGCCATTATAAAAGCCAGCGTTAGTCCATCTCACCCACAAATCTGCCTCGAGAATATACATAACTCTTCTCCAGAGCTTCATGTTAAATAATAATAAAAAATAAAAAAAAAGTTTGTATTCTTTGGACAATACTATGTTAGACATGTTAATAGCTGATTATGATCACTAAACTCTGAATGTTATGAGAAATGTGAAAATTGTAGTATTATTTTGACTTATCACACTGTTAGCTGCACATTTGTTCAGACAAAAGCTGAGAATTTATGAATAAACCACTAATTCTTCTATTGAGGTGGGTATTTTTAAAAGACGAATTCATCTAAATGTCCAGGCAAATCTCAAGTGCCAGTTAAATTATACACAACCTTCAAAACCAGCTGTTCTACAATTTAAAGTAGGTAGATTTAGAAATAATTGAAATTATACTCTGGGATTGAATGGTAAATGTTACTCTCTGGATCGTCTCCCTAAATATAATCCTTCAGAAAAAACGACCTGTGCAATTAAAACCCCATAAACATTCAAAATGACCCACTAATTCTGGCACAGAATATTTCACAGAAGGCTTGGGGGCTGCTTTAATGAATCAAAGGCTCGAGAAGACACCCGAAATGACTGGAGTGAAAAGGATCAGCATCAGTACTGCTGCCCATGGATCATTTTACCAGATGGCAGACGCAGTGGAAGCACCACATCAGTCTGGAAAGCCGACCATGACCGTTTCCATTACTTAATTCTTTACCTACCGGAATGGTAGATTGCTGATCTCAGCTTAAACCTGAGTTTCGGAGAGGGAAGTATCACAATAGTTTCACCTCTCACCATGCTGACACTGTCCAACACCATCCCCCCCCCCCCACACACACACACACACACACACAAATGACCAATAATATTATGAAAGTATTAGGGCAGATTTTTTTTTTCTGAGGCGACATTACACGTCATTTACTTGTATGTACGCCTCAAGGCAAGTTACTTAGTGGTTAAATAGCGCCATCTTGTGGAAATATGAAAACTGAGCAGGAACACTAATATCAGTCACGGGACGGCACAAGTAGGGAAAACCTACCAAGAAGCCCCCCACCGTCATCTCCCCAGAAACCCAAAACCCACATACAACATGACGACAGATTTTCTTAGAAGCCTTTAATGAATTTGCTGCATGTTATAAGTTTCAAAACACTTTTGCAACAGGACAACAGCGTTACTAGAACTTAATTCGGGGCTGGAGTCCCTTAAATACGTCTCCTCCCTACATAGTTTGTTGGTCAGCTAGAAACGAAACAGTTTCAAGGTCACCTCCACCATCATAAATATATGCAAGAAGCACTTCAACTATGAAATAATCTTGAGTTTATTGGATTTATGGGCAGTAGTACTAAATTAACCGTTTAGGTTCTCTCAAAATCCAAATTGTAGACAATCCCTATTTAACCTTGGAGACTACTGTGATTTTCATACTTCCTTTTACAAACTCCATTTCAAAATGTCCTCTTAGCACAGAACAGATCCAGCATCAATCAAGAACATGCCACTACGTTGCCCATTACCCCCCCAAGGCAATTTATTCCAACAAAGTATATATTTTTTTGACAAAACACAGTATGCTGTTCAGAACTAGCTGAAATACATTGCAATTTCCAAGATCAAGCCAAATTTCAGCACCAACAGTTGTGAAATCGACAAAAATCCCCAAGCGACTGTACATACAGGACCACTGCAATACCTCGGATACTGGGAAGGGTGACTCAGTGCTTATCGCACGCGTATAGCTTCTGAAGTCGCTGAACATCCAGATCGCTCAGACTCTTCCTCTGTCCAATGACCGCTCCCTTTTTCTTGACGACAATTGTTGGCTGCCCATTAGCAGAGAATTCATAGCTGGAACGTTGAACACAACCTTGAAACACTACAGGAGCTCACACTAACTAACAGCATTTCAGGACAAACACTCACCTCCCGTAATGCATGATAGAGTTTAAATCGTAGGGCAAATCCTTGCCATTGATATCTTTTTTAAAAAACTCTTCTTTCCTTCCTGAAGAAAAAGCAGCCATTGTCAAAGGTGATACTTCTCAACCAGTCCTCAGACACCCCACAGCAGTCCACATTGTTGCTGCCTCCCAACTCTTATTACACCTGTCCCAGGTATTCTGCGTTCTTGATTATGTGGTGCATGTGTGCTTCAGGGTTGAGAAACGCTGGTCAACTGTATGCCAAGCTTCTTTGGACCAGTTTGCATTTAGATTCATTTCCATAATAATGAATAACAGAAGCTGGTGAGAGAAAACAGCTGCAAAGCTGAATGAATTGGACAGTAGTTCAATATTGCATAAGTAATCTTAGAGGCAGTGGGGCAAAGAGCTAAAATGCAGAAATGGCCTGCAGGTGCTCACAGCTGGTATTTGTTTTGTACTAGGGGTGTCTGAAAGGCATCATTACCTGGCTTAATGTTCTGGTATTGCACAGTGATGTAATCATCGCGGTCGCTGCGCACGTGCTCGTGGTAAAATCCCAGCGCGTGTAGCAACTCGTGGCAAATGTTGCCCGTCGCGCATTTTTTGCCAATGAAGACCGGCTGCCGGCCGCCACAGTGACCCACGAAAGAGGCGCAGCTGGGAAAGGAAACGGGGCGAGATTTAACCAAAATTCGTTATTCAGGGTTTGGCTGAAAACGTAACATTTCAAAATGTGGCAGACGCCAAATGGGGCGTCCATGTAGTTCGTTTTTATACTATAGCTAATGACAACCCTGAAACTTCACTAAAATTCACAGGAGTTGGGTAATTCAGGTCCAGAGAGTAAAAGTCCAGACTGAGATTTTGTTTCATTTGTGTCATTACCCAGCTCTGAAAATTCAAGTTATATCAACTTCTGTCCAAGTACATTTGCCATAATTGGATGCAGTGATCATTAAAATTAATTAAGATAACAGGGGCTCCTACAATATGTCAACGCCCGGTTCCACACGAGGGGCACTTACCCATCGCCGATGACAAATTCCAGATAGTCTGTGTCAGTCGTGCGCTCCTTAAACACAACGCAAGTCTTCTGCGAAATTAATTCGAAGGCGCCCCTGATGTCAGCAGTCTTGTTTCCTGCGAAACGAAGGAAGCAAATTCAATACCATCGCACTGAGCCGGTGCTTGGGTCTCTGTCGAGGGCCCGGCTTCCTTACTTAGCGCTGGGCTGATGACAAAGGGCACGACCACTGTCCCGTTCTCTGCGGGCCACAGCTGCCCTTCGGCGCTTCTATCTTCCCGCTTCCGACACATGAAATATTTGTAAATACAATTCCGTTTTTAACATTCGCAGCTTTTCATTTGGCCTAAGAATTTCCACCACAAACAAAATTAAAACCCGTCTGGACCTTTTAATATTACGGTTAGGTGGGCTTTTCCGTGCCCGGTAATTAGGCCTACAGTAGGAAAAACGGACTGTTTTGAACTCAGGATGTAAACTCAAACTGCAACTCATCTCCATCCATCTTCTGAAACCATTTATCCTACTTAGGGTCGGGGGGCTCCGGGCCACCCATCCCAGGATGGGGCACCAATCCATCGCAGAGGGACTCAAGTCATTTTCACAAAATTAATAATTGAAACTTACAACAGCTTAGGCTATAATAAATGATACGTCATTCTGTAGCAGCCAAACGAAGCTGCATGTCCATCTAACTCATCAGTCAGGGACGGAAAATGTTTTAATCCACTTAGTACAGGGTTTGTGAACCTGATTATGGGTCGATTCAAAGCATTTATTTAATGCTTTTTGCGCTTTATTACTAAATATCCATCAAATACCGTGGCATGTCGTAAGGGATATGAAACAATACGTGTTTTAAAATAACAAAAAAAAAAATAAAAAAATTTTTAAAACTCACCAGCTTCAGCTTGTCCCATTCGATGACGTCACCGCACGCGTTAGGCCGGCCAGCTGAGAAGAAAGGTCGCGTCATTTTGGTCGGTACATCTTTGCTTTTAACCATATATTTAAGATAAGTACAGCGGACGTCCAAGCAAGTATTGAATACAAGAACATTGTGAATTAAAGTTTTGAACTGATTTAGATTGACTTGGGTTTAAATCAAAAGTAGATTACGCTTCCACAAAATTACAATGTATTGTTTCAGGGTTGATCTTTTTGTGCTGCAGCGTCCACTCGGAGTGATCGGTTGTCCTGGCCTCAAAAGCTGAGAAAGGGGTTAACTGGGGTTATGCATGCATCAGATATGTAGGTGGGTGGCGCAAAACGCTGCATACAGCTCCGAGACGATTGGAGATCAGAGTTAATTCTTCCGATTAAAATATCAAGACTAGTCACCGAAATTTCACCGGAAAACAGCAGAATATAGTCTTCTACAATCAACGATTATTAGTTAGATTATTAGTTAATAATCGTGGCTACCGGTTTTTGTGAAGATGGTATAAATCGCCAAAACTTGTAAAACGTTCATTTTCTCATTAGGGGGGACCTAGAAGCAGATCAGCTGTTAAACAATATTGTTATGGAGCCCAGACAGCAGTAACTTGGTTTATTTGATCCCAGTGTGCAAAGCAGGTGCCCTGAAGTGACGCACGTGCAAGTCGTGTGTTTAGTGAAGCTGCCTGCATTACACTGTTTGCAAAGATGTCTGCAGGAATAATAATTGATAGGCCCATTAGCCCACTAGTTTACTCGATCTTCACTGATATGGACACGACTGACTGTTGTTGTGTATATGTGTTCCTTATACAGACAACAAAGCGCAGAGGTGTTACTGCGGGCATCGATATAGTTTCATAGTTATAGTTGGTCGTGTGAACGCAGGTCACTCAGACGTTAATTTACTGTCGTTTGTAAGGCACAAGTGGATCTAGGTTAAAGGGGCTGGTGGGATTTTCCATGACGGACTACAGATGCGAAGTTGCAGGGTAACACCGGTAAGTGGCGATCTTTTACAACTGTACAGCAAACGAAATGTTCAGGATTTTCTTAGGTTTATGTTTTAGACCTCAGTGTACTGGAATACAATGTAGCCTAATAATATGAGCGGTACCTTGGGACTGGTGGGATTGGCGTGCTGCTTCCCGTGTGGGGACGCCAAACACGGAGCGCCCAGGTATAACCCCCCAATTTCTACCACCTTCACAGGATTTGCAGCCGCTTCGTTAAACAGCAAGGTGTTTGATGATGATGACGATGCTTCATGCTTGATTTAACTCATCGACGCATCAACTCCCTGCACGTACAGGGCCCCTAACCCCCGGTGCGACAGGCATGTGCCCCGCCTCCGCGGACTGTCCGAGCCGGCGGACGCGCTGGATCAGACAGCAGAGACTCACTGCTCTTCCCATTTCATTCAGCTGAACATGCTGCAAAACAATTAAAACATTACCCGTAATCTACCACAGTAACCGTAGACGATTCCCTTTTGGGAAACGTACGTAACGTACTCGTCCGGGGTACGTAACCGAACAAGGAAAAAGCTGAGTTATGAATAGGATTTATAATTGCTCTCCATAAGACACTTTTATACCAATTAAAACTGATTCTGCTGACTTTAATTTTTACTCCCAGGCCGAGGTGGGATGGCGATCATGCGTAACTGATCACATCCAACTGGAAACCAACCCCACACCCGCATATTTAAACGAGCCCTTCCGCGATGTACAAACGACGCTTTAATGGTAAATACTGCGTTACGTAATACGCCATCTACAGGTGAAGTAACACAGCGCACTTCACAGGAATCTACCAGCAAAATAAAACATAAAATGACTGGTATAACTATAGACGGGCCAGTGCGGTTCTTGATGACCGATTAAATCGTTTCTGATCCTTTAACTGGTGGAATACCGAAACTGCCACATATATAAAATAAACATACCACAATCAAATGAGTTTATTCAACACGTCCACATTTCCAAAAAATGGCAAAATGTTTGTGGTAACGTTCCCATAAAAGGTGAAATGACTAAATAGTCCCGCTGTTTTGGAGCACTTTAATATAGAAATAGCAGACGTTTCGGATAGTTTAAATCCAATGCTTCTTCAGGGGTCGGACACTTAGAGTGCACATACAAATATACGTTTTGATTAAGAAAACGAGTGAATAAACATTAGTCCTCCCCAACTTAAATGGGGAAAAAATAAAATAACATTAAACTGCCCTGGTATCTCAACACCATAATCCAAAAACTCAGAATAAAAAGCCTAAACAAGAATTATGAATTAATCACAGCCACTGAATATCCTACACCTTAATAATTCTGTACAGTTTTAAAAGCAGTGAATGACCTCTGTCTCACAAAACGTCACGGCCTTAGCTGTCTGACAGAAGCATACGGCTATTAGCTTTTGTTTTTACAGGAACTGACGTTATACTTGATTTTTATTCTTGACATGACATTTTCTCCTGTTCCTTTACCCACAGATGTTTCTTTTCAGTACACTAGCTGCATAATATTGTTAAGCATGAGTTTGTCGGAGCACGTGGATGTGACTGGAAATGCCCCCCCGTCCGGCCGCCTCTGCGGGGCTCGGCGCAGCTCTATCCAGGGTCCCGTCGGCACGGCCCCCCCCTCAGGCTTTCTCCTCCCCGTCGCTCCACGCCTCTGTCAGGCTGGTGGTCTGTCCGACAGAAACACACACAGAACAGGCCACAGTGGATGAGGGAGTGGACTCTGATAGGTGCCAAGGTTCCACTCCTGTACCTTAGAGCCGTGTTTCCCAATCCGCTCCTCTGGGACTCAAAGCTGGTCCATGTTTTGCTCCTTCTGAGCCCCCTGCCAGACAGTCCACATTGTAGCTGGGAGGAAGCATAAATGTGAACTGTCTGGCAGGGAGCTCGGAAGGAGCAAAAACGTGGACCGTCAGTGGGTCCCTGAGGACCAGACTGGGAGACACTGCCTTAGAACAAGGTCCTGAACCTTAGTTTCAATAAATTATCCAGCAATATCAAATGGGGAAGTCACTTTGGAACGGCTGCTGACTAAAACGTCACTGCTGGGGCTCCCTGGGCTTCACCTTATCCACCAGCTTCTGCATGGTCTCGATGACTGTGATCATGTGACCGGCGTTCTCCTTCAGACTCCGTTCGTAGGCTGCGTTCCGCCTCTCCGCCCGCTCCAACTGCTCCTGCAGGTCCTCCTGGCCCTCCCGCAGGGCTGACAGGGTGGCGGCCCCCGCTTCCAGCTCCGCTGGTGGGAGGGGTCGGAGGAGGTACATTAGCACCCACACTTCATGCATTTCAGTTAATTGAAATACTAAATCTGAAAGCACATCTGCTTTCTTGAAATGGACGTTTTCCTGTCTGTGTAGGAGAATGTAGACAAATGCAGCCACTAGAGGGTGCCCTTCTCATGTTTAAACAAGCAGCAACTGCATCAAATAGCAGCAGTGAAGAGATGGGTTGCATTACTCAGTCTGGCCTGCAGGGAGGCGACACACTGCACCAGCCCCTGGCATTTGGTCTCCCCTTTTTGCAGGGACTGTAGAAGGTTGGGAATGTTGAGCACAGTCCCCTTGTGAGTCACCACGTCCACGTTGCTGTTCCCACCGGATCGCCGGGTGGAAACGCCACACTTTGATGGGGCTGAAGGCAAGAGGGCAGTATTTCCTAGGGAAAAAAAAAGCCATGCAACTAGATCACATGAAATCCCATTTTGCGAGTTCACCGGAAGTTTGAATGTTGTGTTTTATGCTTTTACAAACAAGCTTATAGCAAGTTTATTATGCTCAAGTGGTAATAATTGGAAATTTTGACTGAGCAATTCAGGTTAAGTACATCTCATAAGGTATTCAGGGCCTCTCCAGGGATGTGATCCAGCAACCTTCCGGGTTACCAGTGTGCCACCTGCTGCCCAAGCTCTCTGAATAGTGACAGTGCACGTATCGCGCAGGATAGTGCTCGAACCTTGTGCCGTGGGGTCCGTCCTTAGCTGCTCTGGCTCCTGAGGCTGCTCCCAACGGGCAGCCAGTTTCCGGTAGTGACACTGCCCTCCTATGGCTACCTTGCTCACCAGCGCCTTTGCCTGGCAGACAGAGATTCAGCGGATCACTACACTACAGGTGTAATGCTAAGTAGCTGGAGTATCACGCACAAGCTATGTGGAGCAGGAAAGGACCCATGGCATCATCACCTGGCCGGGAGTGAGGTGGAGCCCCAGCGAAAGCAGAATGTCCTGCAGGTCCGCTTCCCTCAGGCTGCCAGCCAGCGGTCGGTCGAAGAAGACCCAGGCCAGCAGCACGGAGCGGGGCAAGACCACGATCCCATCCTGCAGGAGACACGATCGCAGTCTCACACTCCCACCCAGTCACACAGCAGCATGCGTCATTACGAATTTCAGCCGACTGGTCCGTCCTGCTCCGCTCCAGGACCACGCCTGTAAATTCCCATGTCAGTACAGATGAACAGGAAACGCTTACGCCCTCCTTGGCAGCACTACCCTCCACATTAGACGGTGCTGCAGGCTGCGTCTTCCCCTCCTCTCCCGTCGTCCCTGCAGAGGTAGGAAAATTTCAGGCAAAAAAGAATGACATCCCAATTATCTATTATTAGGTGTTATGTATCAGAATACACACGTACATCAATCTTGCCTAATGACACTTTAAATAACAATAATCAGCATCATCATCCATCTACTAACTGCTGAAAGAGCACGTCTTAGAAGTGCTACTATACCCGATTGTTGTATTAGTATTATATCAGAATAGCGGATGACGTCACAGTAAGACCCAGACTGATCATGGATGCTGGCACTCTTTCCACTCACTGCTTTCCCTCTCTTTCTTTTCCTCCCTGTGGCCCTGGTCCCTCTCCTCCGCCTCCTCGTCCGTGTCCTCGTCCGCCTGGTCCTCCTCACTCTCCCCATCGTCTTCCCTCTGCTGACGGCCCAGTTTCCAGTTGCGGTCCTTTGAGCCGCTTCTTGTCCGGGCTCGTCCAGCCTGCTTCTGCAGCTCCTCCTCCTAGCCACCAGAGGGAGACGTTTCAAAAGCAGGGAGCTGAAAGGAGGGCCTTTGTTTTGCAAAGACATAACCAGGAAATAATGTGTAATTTTATTTTCTCAACCGTGTCGTGCTTTTTGTTTCACTTTTGCTTGAGGAAATAATATCAAAGCTCTATTAAAGACAACAACCATTACAATCAGTGTATCAAAATACAAGTGGTCAGTGTGTCCCTGACCCATGGGTACAGGCTATACCGTGGAAGGCGCTCGGCCGTCCTCCCCCTCTGCAGTCCTGGCACGGGGGCTCTGGGGCAGCCGGCACAAACTGCCATGGAGCTTGAGGCCAAAGTCTCTCTGCAGTATCTCACTGAGTAGCTCCGCCATCAGGCCCACCTGCGGGGGGGACCGAGCCAGAGGGAGAGAGAGAGAGGGAGAGGGAGAGAAAGAGAGAGGGAGAGAGGGAGAGCGCACATGTGAGGTCATGCTCTGCACACGCACGGCGCTCCTAATCGTGACTCATTATCCATTATCCGCTGATCTGCATCTCACAGCAGCTCGGAGGCGCTGAACCGTGTCCTCACACCCCCTGATCGGTGGGACGGACTCCAGCACCCAGCTCTGTGTAGGAAAAGCTTGCATGTTTTCTCAGAACTGCACAGGATTCCCGATGAATCTGTGTCTCTAAATTGCTCACACTTTGTGTGTGTTTGTGGGGGGGGGGATGTGCCCTGCGTCTTTCACTGTGCCTCCTGGGACGGGCTCCAAGCACCACGACCCTGTACTGGATAAGCAGTTACAGAAAATGGATGGATGTGTGCATTTTATATTCATTAGCTGTTGCATAATCCATGTCTTGGCAATAAAGAGTAATTCGCTTTCGCTTCTGTTCTTACTGGAGTTGTTCTGTATAAAGAACTCTGTTCAGCCATTTGTCATTTTTCTGGCAACATTCCTTTGCCCCCCCACCCCCCCCCCGCCAACACATGATTGGTTGCTGCAGATCACATGACAGTGAGTGCCGATCACATGATCATGCTGTAGGCCTGATGGGTGTCCAAGGCTGCCCTGATTTTTAGTTATGCTCTGCAGCATTCCAGGACGGTGGTGTTCACACACACACACACACACACACACACACACTTTGAGGCAGGAAATACCTCGAAGGCATCCGCCGACTGGGAGCTTCGGGGCTCCAGCAGCGAGGAGAGGGGCTGCACTGAGAGGTTCATCCGAGGACAGGGGTGCAGAAGCAGGGACGGATCCGCGGGGAGGGGGGGCTGCACCTCATCCTGGGAGAGGAAGGGTGTGAAAGTGTGATAACAGCAACCTGGAAGGGCAGCCACTGCTGGGAGACAAACCAGCACTATGGGTCCAAGCAGCAGGCCGTCATCAGCGAGTCACACGCGGGTCGGTGCAGCCAAACGAGAGCGTCACAGACCTCCTTCTGGCCGTCCGCCTTGGTCCTCAGCGCCTCCCACTCCTCCACCCCGGGGACGACGCGCCAAATGTCCGGCAGGAATAACACTGTGGTCTCCGCTTCGCCATCATGCAGGTACCTCACTTCTGCGATCCTGTGCCTGTGCAAGACGTCCAGGGAGCTCACACATAAAATTATGGCAAAGGGCAATTCGCTAACTCCAATCAGCCTCAGCGTGTTTTTGGACTGTGGGGGTAAATGGAGTCCCTGGAGGAAACCCCACGACGACCGGGGAAGAACATGCGAACTCCACACACATGGAGTCCTGGTGGGGACTCAAACCCTAGTTCCAGATGTGAGGCAACAATGCTAACCACCCCTCATTTCATTCATAAGCGCCTCCCTCTACATCTATCAGTTTAAAATTCATTCCAGGAATCAGCTCACTGACTAACACTCCACCTACTGGCTATCATAAACAGTGCAGCAGCCAATCAGAATCCAGCCAGGGATGCCCACCATTGATTGCAGGGGCCCAGGTCCAGTCCCGCCTGTTCTTTGACACACCGGACCGCAGTACGAATGAGGGAGAGCGGGTCTTTGGCGGGACTGGCCCCATCCGCCTGCGAGAGCCAACGGCCTCCGAGGATCCGGAATTCCCCCCCGCATTCGGCCAGCAGGAACTGTGGTGCAGACAAACAGAAGGACGAACCTCTAAAGCAAGCATCTAAACACCAGAAGCACATAAACATGGGGTGGATAAGTATCAATGACCGCAAACCTTAATAAGTGTGGTAGGGTGCACAGCGCCCCCTTGTGCCTTCTGCGGCACTTGTGAGAGGCCACAGCAGCGCTGGTACAGCTCCTCTACACCGGGCATGGACAGCAATATCACCTGAGGAGGAAGACACACATGCTGAATATACACTATATATATTCATTCATATTTAATATGAAATATTAAATTCATAATTCATATTTATGACTAACCTTGTGGGGTTTCATCACCCCCCCCAGCACATGAACCTGTGGGAAGGACCAGCTGACTACCTAAGTGTGTCGGATGTGCATTACCTTGGCAGTGTAGGCGGAGTCAGAGGTGGATGTGGGCGTGGCCTGCGCCGAAGGCTGGGGGAAGCCAATGTGGAAGCGGCAAGGACCGGAGAGAATGAAGCTGTGGTCAGGGGAGAAGCTCTCGGTCCAGGAGAGCTGAAGGTGGAAGAAGTTGTCGGGGAGGGGCAGGTGGGGGTAGCGCCTACGCATCTCTAAGCTGTCACACGCAGAGCTGGGGGGGGCAGGGACACAGGCACACGTTAATAAACGGCTCCCTTTAGTAAAAGCACCGGATGCCATGTTAGTCTCCTGGCAAACTACCTGTCTCTGGGAAAGCGGGAGAAGAGGGGGCAGCTCTGGGCAGCAGGGGGCACACTCTTCTTCACAGCCCCCTCCTCCGGCATACCCCTCCAGCGACGCCTTTTCTGGTGTAGGCCATCACCCCCCCAAGGGCCTCCGTCCTCCCTGCGATTGGGGTTTGGGGAAAGGCGGTGAGGCGTGGGGACAAGGATGCAGGCGCAGGAGCAGAAGAAACCTCTCAAGCAGGAAGGTTTTCATGTGACCAAACTGTGACGATCAGCCTGAGCCAAATCTCTCGCATACGAATAATTCAGCATCACTGCTTGTCAGTATTACACTTTTTTGTTAAGAAAATATCTTTTTTTTTTTTTTTTAATGGAAAAACTTTGCGTCTGTCTTCGGATATATTACAAGCTCTTCAATAATGGTTTATTTTAATGAAAAGCAATTTCCCCAGTTTCTTTTTAAATGCATCACGCGCAAGGAATCGATTTACATGTCGCAGTACAGCTGGCGTGTGCCGTCATTGTCTTTAAGCGGATTCTTTATTGCGTCTCCAATAAAAGGGACAATTTCTATCCTGCAGAGACACTTACAAGTGAATCAGAATCTAGTGAGTGCGCACACACACACACACACACACACACACACACACACACACACACACACACACACACACACACACACACACACACACACACACACACACACACACACACACACACACACACACACACACACACCTGTATAGCCAGAAACTCCATTAGATCTGCACCGTGCGGACGGCCTGCAGTGACACAGCGGCTACAAGCACAGCACAGGCCCGTAGCAGCGTGAGGTCCGACCGCACTCACCAGCGCCCCCCGCGGCGGCTCCCCATCCCCTCGTTGTGTCTCTTCCTGTTGGCGCTGCCCCATCCATCGAACGGTGCCCCCCACGGAGCTTGGAGGGGAGTCTGCAGCAAACCAGCTGAAAGAGAGCGAGAGACAGAGATGTGCAACATATGGTCGCAAGGAATAATTACTCAGCGTCATGATAGGTACATAAAACGTTCATATAAATCACATTTTCGCAAGATTTTAAAAACATATTGGCTATTTATTTCATATTTTTAGCCACCCAAAACAACATACAACTTTATTTTGGCCGAGTTCAGATTTCCCTTCGTTAAACCTTAACACCACAGGCAGTGTGGGTCACTAGCACTCACGTTTCGGGGGTGTCTGCTGCATGTTGGGTATGAGTGGGGGTATTTTGGGGGATTTGAGCAGGGGTTGCGGCTTATTTCCCAGAATCCCTGGCTTCTGGCTTGGCGCCATAGATGGCAGAAGGGGGGGCGGAGATTTGAATGGCTGGAGGAAGAACAAAACTTAATCATAAGGTGGAAAAAAAACAGTACTTTGCCTTTCTGTGTACAATACATTACTATTCTATAGAGGGATCTTCCCAGGCTCCCCAAAAATACATCAAACATACTCAAGACGACAGCAGCTACAGGGAAGAAAAACTGTGAAAAGGCTCCAGAATCTCTCCGTTCAGGAATAACCGCGAGTGGAATGAAGCAGTGAGGCAGGTTCATTGTGCAGTTGTACTCCAACGTGTTCACTTTGGGGTCTTGAACTGGTAACCTACCTGGCCATTGAGGACCTGAACCCTCTGCGCGGTCCAGCTGACGGATACAGATGGATCAAGCACTGCCTTCACCAGCACCTTCTCCCCCAGCTGGGGTATCCGGCCCACCACCACACTGGGAACAGGTGACACGGCAATGGGAGGGTTAGCTCACTCTTACGAGTCTTTTCCAAAGTAAAATCTCTTGCATCCGAGTTTGGAGCCCGCGTCAGTAACGGGCTATCAAGATAAAAATGCAAAGTAATAAATCACAACAACAAGAAACGTTGTATTCATACCAACAAAATGTTATTAATATCTAAAGAGAGCCACGATTGCAATCACTGGTATATCCCAAAGGCTGTGGGTTTGGTTTCAACATCGGTAGGGACAAAATCAGCCTGAATCCCCCACCCACCTAAACACTCCACAAATATCAGTATGTCTCTACCCTCCACGCCCAGATCTACACCCAACAAAAACATCAGAAAGGTTTTCGTATTTTTCCTGATGAAGATTCTTACCTCATCTGAAAGTGCACTTCCTGATCGACCATCCCAAAGTGGTCCTGCAGCTGAGTGACAACGCCGGTGAAGACACGCTGCTTCAACTGAGGCAAATACAAAATCTCAGTGAACCTCCTGCCACCCAACTCCTTGGAGATGGAGACCAATCAGAATCAGAATCCCAATCATTCGCAGAATGCTGGGAATTCTCTGTTAATTTCCATAAAGTTTCCAACTTTTCCAAAACTCGCCAGCTTAACTTCCCACGGAATGGAAGGTTTCTGGAAAGTTTCCAGAAATTCACTGCCCCTTTGCAACCGTAGACCAATCCCAAACCTTTTGCTCCCCAGGTGTGTTAAATTCAGATCAATGGCACCAGCTAACACCACACCTAGCCACCAACAGGTGATCAGCACAGTAAAACAGCTAGCTGCTATAACACACGTCACCAAGAGCATCCAGACGCAATGCCAGCCTAATGCACCACGCCTATGAGGCACGGTGAGCGTCACCTGCCAAGTGCATTACTATCTTTACATACAACAGGTTCAGGCCAGGTAACCTATGATGTTACCAACACAACACAAACCAGTGCATCTGCAAATATTTACACTCAAACTCAACTCGCTTTTGTCTGAATGAAATAAAATGAGCACCCTTTAGTAATGACTAATTTTACTGAGATGAGGTTTAAATTTGCTTGTAAACTGGGTGTTTCTGCAGGAGTTCTGAAAGAGGGTATGGCTGGCAAGGGAAAAATAAAAAATGTAAAAAAGAGAGAGAGAGACACTAACCTGCGCCTCCATGGCCACGGATTTGGCACCAACACGAGGAAGAATTTCAGGGGTCCTTGGGGGTCTCTGGAAGGTATTGAAACTGGCTTGATTTGGTACACTTCTCACATTAAACAGCTTTCCAGCACCCAAAATAAAGTATCAAATCATTAAAGACTATGTTAACTCTCTCAAATTAACAGCTTGGCCCACAGTGCCCCCCATCCCCCACAGGTGAGGCTTCGGGAGTGGTTCCCAGCTGGATCTCCGTATTGCCCGTGGTTAGTCACACAGCTGTTACTCAACTCTGCTTTTCACAACTAAATCACTCCCTTGTATAATGCGCTGCAGGGAAAGCCCGCACACGTTTATGCGTAACATTCATTCTGGCCCCAGCCCAAAAATGCCTGAAAATGTCATGTGCCGATAAGCCTGGGTCATCAAACCCGAAGCGCTGCCACACGTAGCTGGTTTAACCAGCACTGGGGGATACGGTCCGCTTAAAGTGATCCTCCAGCAAAACTCAGCTCACAGTCGCAAAATAATTATCAGATCCAGTAATAATCATCACTGATTGCTTGTTATATTTGCTATTTTTCTTAGATTTGCGGTTAATATTAACAATAATACAGACCCACAGCCAGACAAGCAAGAGAGCTTTTGCAAGAATAGTTAGAGTGCATAAAAATGATCGCACACCAGGAAATGCCAGCTAACTAATTGCTTACCCCCCATAATAGTAAATAAGTGACTGGCTGTAGCTGTAGAGTTTAATACGCGATTTGAATGGAAACACGAATGTGACTTTCAGTCGCACGCAAATCCGCGATTGCAGTACGTAGCTCGTCGCTTAGCCACATTTAAAGATGCAGGGAAACCTGCTGCCTCGCCAACTGAACAGTATGACAAAGAGGGTCGCCAGCTGCCGGAAAACAGCCGCACGGGAAAGACTCGCAAGTTACCGAGCCCGCAAGTTACTGGGCTTGATGGAAACCAGCCATTATTCCCAGAGGCTGGAATAATGGGGCAGATGTGGTGACGACTCAATGCAGCTAACCGCGTTCACGCTGACAGTAAAAATCTGCCCACTGAGCGATCCCTCTCAGCTAGCTAAGAAACTTACAAAAAGATCCACCCTGGTTTCCGAAAATTGTGGACGGTCTAAACGCCACCCTGGCTAAAAGGACAGGATTTCATTTAGACGGTAAAGTTTGAAAGGCAACGCGGCGCAACTCACTTCTGGGCTGCTCAGGATCCGGTGACGCTTCCTCTTCCTCGCAGTTGCTTTTGTTTATTTAGGGACAAAGTGGATCAGGAACCACACTAATCCACATTGTCCGCTTTGTCAAAAACACTCTACCGCCCCCTAGAGACCGATTCGTCACTGCTCTGAAGCACAAACTCAGTTTTCGTCGACCGCCTTCCCCAAATCGATCATTTCGCCTCTTTGTTTGGATAAACGCGGCAGTCCTTTCTGCTCACATCTGAGCGACGCAATCGTGAAGGAGGGACAAACATATATATTTAAATATATTTTAACCCGACAACAGGGATGTACCAGGGGATCCTTAATTGACGTAGGACCGTCTTTGTGCGTCATTTCCGCCTGACCCGGCAGTGCCGAGGCACACGTGGAGGAGTGATGGCTGCTGACAAGCTGCAGTTTCATGAGATGGGTCTGGAGGATCGCCTCTTAAAGGTATGCGGATGCGCTTTCGTGATAGAAACAGTGATTTATTTACCCTGTAAAGTTTACTGCTGACTGCTCGACCAAATACCGCTACATAATAATAACCGGTGAGCTGAAGTTGTCGAACGATCGGCTCCAGTGGTCGATATGTACCCGCGATGCAGTGATGTATTTCAACTAAATAACTGTGTAGGCGCTGGCGGACTTGGGTTGGGCGCAACCCACGCTGATTCAAGAAAAGGCGATCCCTCTTGCTCTGGACGGGAAGGACCTCCTGGCCCGGGCGCGGACTGGCTCCGGTAAAACCGCAGCTTACGGGATTCCAGTTATCCAACGAATACTGACTTCTAAACAGGTAGGCGACGCCACGCTTCTAAACACTAGATTTCTAAAGAAAATAAGCCAGTTGACTTTAGCTTCTATTTAGCAAAGTTAAATTTCAATTGTATTGGGTTATTTTATGAAGAATTTTCATTCTGTTTATTTTGCTCATGTCCTTCAGTTGCTTGAGTGTTGTCCCTGTTGTTGACAAGTTCTAGTATATGTACCGTTCATTTTCTCAGTCTAAAAGTCTAGTAATCCACATCAAAAGCTTTAGCTGAATTGACTTATGCGTGCTTGTTTAGACGGTGCGCGATCAGGCAGTTCGGGCGCTGATCCTAGTTCCCACCAAGGAGCTGGGTCATCAGGTCCAGACTATGATCCGCCAGCTCATTGCCTACTGCGCCCGGGATGTGAAAGTGGCCGATATCTCCAGCAAGGCTGACCTGTCGGCACAGAGGTTAGTATGACAATGTCATGCATGATGCAGTGGCATTCAAACTGAACTGTAGTAACTTTTGTCATTCATTTTCTAGTTCACTTGAAGGTTGTATACAAATCCCAGAAATGTATTGTTAGAAGTTACTTTGGTTATAATTTTGAAAAAGGAAATTAATCTCTTGTGTGACTATTGAAAGAATGAAAATATCTGAGTCCTTGGGTACATCTGTGGTATGTGATCATGTGACATTCTACAGGCCAATCCTGATGGAGAAGCCAGACATAGTAGTGGGCACACCCTCACGAGTACTGGCTCACCTCAACGCCCAGAACATAACACTTAGCTCGTCACTGGAGACCCTGGTCATCGATGAAGCTGATTTGCTTTTCTCCTTTGGCTTTGAAAGTGACCTCAAGAGTCTGCTATGGTGAGCATGTATTACACGTGGACAGTAACACTATTCCAGGTACAAGGCTATTGGCACCGTTGCTAACACAACCACGGACCATTGTGGCTAACTTACCCGCAGGCCATGGACATTAGTGCTGTTCCTACCATGGCCCAGAGATGCCATTGCCATCCCAGTCACAGAGCAGTCACTGCACGCAAAGTAGCACAGGATCGATCTGAGTGCTAAACACCTTGTGGGAGCTAATGCTAAGCTTCCACAAACGACAGAGCTTCGCGCCATCCCGCGTGTGGCTCTGTGCTCCCGTGGAACCTGGCCGTTTTTGTTCACCCCCGGTTCTTCTGATAAACCTCCTCAGCCACCTTCCCAAGATCTACCAGGCGTTCCTCATGTCTGCCACCCTGAACGAAGACGTCCAGGCTTTGAAGGACCTTGTGCTCCATAACCCAGTAAGTCAGCTTTCTTAGCGCATGCCCCAGGAGGATTTACTTTCGCCAAAACTTGGGAGGAAATAATATTATTATTATTATTATTATTATTATTATTAACAACCTTGTGCCTTCATGCTCTATGATGCCTGCAGTGGACACCGGATATAATGATTAATGATTTTAATGTAATGACAGTAGACTCCTGCTTGGCTTCAGGTGTGTGAGGTTTGATCTAAAGGGGGTGTGTGAGGTTTGATCTAAAGGGGGTGTGTGAGGTTTGATCTAAAGGGGGTGTGTGAGGTTTGATCTAAAGGGGGTGTGTGAGGTTTGATCTAAAGGGGGTGTGTGAGGTTTGATCTAAAGGGGGTGTGTGAGGTTTGATCTAAAGGGGGTGTGTGAGGTTTGATCTAAAGGGGGTGTGTGAGGTTTGATCTAAAGGGGGTGTGTGAGGTTTGATCTAAAGGGGGTGTGTGAGGTTTGATCTAAAGGGGGTGTGTGAGGTTTGATCTAAAGGGGGTGTGTGAGGTTTGATCTAAAGGGGGTGTGTGTCCTGCAGGTGACGCTGAAGCTTCAGGGATCCCAGCTGCCAGACGGCACCCAGCTTCAGCAGTACAGCATTCAGTGTGAAGAAGAGGACAAGTTTTTGCTCATCTACACCCTACTGAAGCTGGGCCTGGTGCGAGGAAAGACGCTGATCTTCGTGGGCTCCATCGACCGCTGCTACCGCCTCAAGCTCTTCCTGGAGCAGTTCAGCATCCCGGCCTGCGTGCTGAACTCGGAGCTTCCCGTCCAATCCAGGTGTGTGGGCGGAGCTTGTGTGGGCGGAGCTTGTGTGGGCGGAGCTCGTGTGGGCGGAGCCGGGTGGAGAGTGATGGGCCATTTTGAATTGGTAGGACTTTGGCTGATGCCTAAGCATGTGAGGCCTTTTCCCCCCAGGGGTCACCAGGGGTCACGATCTTTCCCCATTTTCTCACGTTTCCTCCCAATCCCAGGTGCCACATCATCACCCAGTTCAATCAGGGCTTCTATGATTACATCATCGCCACAGATGAGCAGACCCTGGCCGACCCCACACTGGCGCCTCAGGCAAAGGGCAAGAAGAGGAAGAATGTGGGCAAGGGGAGGTAGGTGTGGCTAACAGCGTTATACAGGAGCATTTAGTATTACCACTCAAGAAGGTTGGCTGTTTAAAGCGTCATAAAGGATGACATCATAGGAAATGGAATTTACACTGGCATCTTGGATGTGATATTACAACTGAGGTTCAGTGTTTTAGCAGAGAATGTGATACATATGGGTGTAGAGCTGTTCAGCACAGGTTCGTGTGCTTTTTGGCTTTTCACAGGGGCAAAGACAAAGAGTATGGTGTGTCCAGGGGTGTTGATTTTCAGAATGTGGCCAATGTCATTAACTTCGACTTCCCCAACAACGTCGATTCCTACATCCATCGTGTTGGCAGGTGAGACGCCAAGACCAGGAACAAACCGGCCTGACTTTGTCGTTGCTTTCAGATGTTGGGTCAGTGTTACAAGAGAGGCTGAAGACCATGTTCTTTGTTTCTAAATGTCTCTCCCTCAGAACTGCACGAGCAGACAACCCTGGCACATCACTGGCCTTTATTTCACACGCAGAGCTCCCCCTGCTGGCTGAAATTCAGGACGCGCTTACAGGAGGTCAGCTAGCAATTTGTGGAACAGTATACTTGCTATTGTCATTTTAAAATATGCGAGACGCTGAGTTTCCTACTTCGAGTTTGTTAGTGTCCCTTGTGATTGAGTGGATCCAGGGTTTGTCCTGTTTCACGCTTCAGCCCAGGTGGCTTCATGACCCAGGTACTGGGCGTTATTTTAGAGCTGTAGATTTCATAAGTTCTATGGATCAGTAAATGTCTGGCTTGGGGCTGAAATTTGACTGGTTGCTTTTTCTCCCCAGATAATGAAAACTGTGCTTTGAAACCATATGCATTTAAGATGGAGGAAATAGAGGGATTCAGGTATAGATGTCGGGTAAGACTGCCAACAGCTTTGTCCTTCACAAGAGTGAGCATGTGCAGAACACGGTGCGCGGTGAATGACTCGTGAGCACCGTCCGTATCCGTTCCGGAAGTGCACACACATGCGCAGGATAAGCAAGGTTCTGCCACAGATGCGTTTCTGCCACATTTGGCTTCGTGTGCTTCTCGAACCTTTGGCTGATCCTGTGTCACCATCTCGCTAGGATGCCATGAGGTCAGTCACAAAGCAAGCCATCAAGGAGGCCAGGCTGAAGGAGATAAAGCAGGAGCTGCTCAATTCTGAGAAGCTCAAGGTAAGGGGGGGGTGTGGAGCACCATGTACCTTTTGATGACCATGATCGCAGCCCGTGAGACATGGTGGTCATGTGACTGACACTCGTGCTCCATGCAGACCTACTTCGAGGACAATCCCCGCGACCTGCAGCTGCTGCGTCACGATAAGGACCTGCACCCAGCCATCATCAAGCCCCACCTGAAGAACGTTCCGGAATACCTCAGTGAGCCATCGAACGTCAGCTTCTTTTCTCATTGTCCTGCTGGAATGTGTCAATAATGATCACGTCTGCCTTTTTTTTAAGTCCCTGCTGCATTGAAGGGCGTGGTCCGTCCCGTCACCGGCCGAAAGAAGCACAAACGTTTAAGAGCCACCCCCCTCAGTGTGACGAAGACCAAGTTCAAGGTGAGAAGCTGCCTTGGGTCCAAAACAGCGTGGGAGATACTTATACATTTTTTGCCCTATTTCCCTTGATGCATAATTGGCCTGACCCACACCCCCCAATCAGTGGTTATTGCTGGTGTCATTGTATGCTTTACCTAGTTAAGGAACACTTGCTCACACTCGAGCCTGTTGCAGGGTCACCGCAAAGGTGCAAATCCACTGAAGAACTTCCGCTGTGCTACTAAAAGGGCCAAGAGAGGCGCCGGCAAGGCGGGAAAATCCTAAACTCATGAGCAGCTGCGCAGCCATGCCAGCCAATCAGAGGAGCGCTTCCGGGGATCAGCTGCAATGTTCCACTTCCTTGGACAGGGACTGAAATTCCAGGATGAGCTTTTTTTTGTGTGTTGAAAGCCTGAAATCTAACATCTGCTTTGGGAAGAAGAGACTGCAGCCTTGGACGCTGATAAATATGATTTAGCACGATGGGAATATCAATCCTTTTGCGCAGACATTTCATTTATGACTGACTGAATTACCCAGTGCGAGGTGAAATTCTGTATCCCTCCAGCTACGTCAGGGCTGTTACTGGCAGATGGAGTGATGCTATTGGACTGTAGCTTCTAAAAGCTCAAATCAGCACATGGTTAGATGTTTGGACACCCTGCCGGCGGCCATGTGGGGTATGACATACCGTATAGAAAGAGATTTACACCGTGCCTGGGATGTTAACTCCCCACATTACTATGATGTATAACTATTTATCTGTACATTCTTTTTTCATTTTGGAAAACAATATATAACTGGCCAAAAAGTGACAGCTGAGCAGGCCTGAAGTTCACAAGTTGCAAAATCTAACAGAAATAAACACATTTTGCTACCGCTGGCTGCCGTTTCTCCTTCCGCGTCACACAGCATATGCATCTCAGCACTGACATTTCAGGAGCCCGGTTAAGGTTACAGCAACACAGTCCAGCATACAAGCAACCTAAGAGCAATACGCTGCATATCCTCACGTCAAGACGGTGATCAGTAGGGATTGTGGCTGTAGCCCAGGGGACTCGCCGTTCATCTCGGCTCCTGAGCAGCACCAGCAGACCAACGTCTTTGCGGCGGCTGTACGACGAGCTGTTTTGCTCGCATCACCAGCCGGATACATTTAAGCAGGAAGAATGAGCTCCAACTTCAGTCCAGTTGCTATGGAGACGTACCACAGCAGGTCAGCCATACGGTGAAAGGCGCTATAAAGGACTCCTGTGCAGGACCCCCTAGCCCACGTGACCCAGAGTCCGCTCGGAGGGCTGGACATGAACATCCACAGCAAATGCCCCCCCCCCTCCCGGCCCCCCTCAGCACAGCTGTTCCCTCTGTTCATGAATCTTCACCTTTCTCTTCTCTTTCCTAAAATAAAAAACATGAAAACAAAAAACACAGAAACAGTTACATTTCAAGCCATTAAAAAAAATGTGTAACATCAGAACATTTATAGACTGCGCATAATCCCAGTCACTGCCTTCCCTCATTATATGCTTTTTGCTTTAACTTTGGGGTTACAGTTTGTGGGTGGGTGGGGGCTTGATCTTACTTTCTGGGAGGGGTCCCCATGCACTTCCACAGCACTGCATAGAGGGCCAGCAGGAGGCTGATGAACACCGCCGCGGCAATCCCACCTGCACGCATAAATGGCATCCCCATTAAACCCTTCTGCTCGGTATACAGCTCTAATGCAGTTCTTTAAAAGACGGAGGCCTTCAGCTATCAGGCACGGTCACCATGATCAAATTTCAGGATTGTTCAGGGGGGTATGAGTAATGGTGGGCCTCCGAAAGCCATTACGGTCCATTTTAAGAAATACATCTAATGTCGAAGGTAAACATGCTACTAATTAGAACAGTTCTACTTACACACCCATAGGTGGCAGTAGAGAGGCAGTCTGATAACTGGGTCTGGATTCCAAAAAAAGGCTATATAAGGAAAATCTTTGGGGTATCCAGACCGGCCGAGTCAAAAGCATAGAAAATCCTGCAGAAAATGGTAATAGAAGCTTCTGATAACAGTGCAAACTCGACTATACAGGAATGTGGGAGTCAATGTTCACCAAGCCCACACAGCGGACCAGTCACTGTATTTTAAAGGGGGGGGGGGGGGGGGCTCAAAGATTACAGAAGGAAAGTCTAGCATCGGATTCCCAACACACCAACTGCCACTCGCCTCAGAAAATGTTAAAAGCGGTTTAAAAATAACCATATTCCATGAGAATGTGTCCCTTGATTTTTAATTATGCAGCTTTAACAGCCATATAAAAGGTGTCATGAAGGGAATACACAGCACAGTGCTGTTACACACCCCGCGATATCAACTTAATACTTCAGTTAGCCTGTGAGTTTATCTGTGACAAAGCCTGACGTTTCACAGCAATGGTGCCAGAGGTTCAGAACACATTCTAAGTGACTCTACATAGTTCACAGAAAGGCAGAGCCCAGTGTGAACAGACCCTATGTGGGTAAAAACTAACACCGAATCTGGACATAATATTCTGCGAGTCGACTTAACCTTGAGCAGAAGTTCCAGCTTCTGTGTGATCAGGCACCTGGATATGGAACAGAATGTAACCAAAGAGTGGCACTGCATACGTCACCTGAGCACAGCCCTATTAGGCAGGAAGAGGAAGAGGGGAGACAAGAATGCAGTGTCTGTGTTTGCAGCCTTCGCCCTCCTAGTCTGCTGAGACAGTGCTACCATCTTAGCCCAGATCGGCATCAAGCTACAGAACGAAAATGGGGAGAATGAGCAGAGCAGGCAGCCTTGCTATTTACCAGGGATGATGCCGCTTCCCCCGTCCACTGGGGGTGCAGTTTGAGAAGGGTCCACTGTTGCCAAGGAACCTGGGAAAAACATATGAGAGGGTAATCGCGGGTCAAAGGTCACAGTTCACTCCCTCCTTCCGTGCTATAACCTGACACCACAGAGGTGTCAACATGCCGAACATAAATTCTGTTCAAAAATATATAAAATCAATCATCACAGCTGCCACCATACCTACAGATCAGCAAGAGTTCTGCTTCAAATGGCGGGGGGGGAATTACTGTGAGTCTCAAGAATTATTTTTGTATTATTCCATCATCTGAAAGCTCCACCCCCCCATCCCAAAAAAGCACTTTCCCTGACTTTAGAGGATGCAGTGAGCACTGGAGTAATATGAGTCCTGAAAAGATCTTGTCTAAAGAGCATAAGAGTAGAAATCGTCACAGGGAGCCTTTCATCCCTGCCGAACAAACACAGAAACAAAGAAGAGAAATTTGTTTTTGCCGTAGTCATTTTTGATTTTACAGCCAGGAGAAATTTGCCTAAAATACAGCCAAAAAGTACAATCTCCTTTTTTTAGGAACCGGACGATCAGCCGGTCAAAAACCACCGGGAAACCTACTATTTTAACAGACAAATACTACAGAACATACTACAACAGACTCATTTAAATGTCACACTCAATAAACAGACAGAGCTAAATGATGCAGGATGCTTTCCTTGAACATTCCAACCACATAAATATGAGATTCAACCAACATTCATGGCTGGTATAGTACATGGAACACGATTCTGCTAAGCACTTTGTCACAATGGTATTACATAAATAAATCAAATCTTCTAGCCCTCGCCAACTAAAAATAGCAATTAGCAAAAATGCGATAGTCAAGCTGCTTCTGGCTGATCTACAGGAGGTGTGACCACCTCTGAGAGAGGAATTTGGGGGGTGTGGAGTGTTCAGGAACCAAGGCATCAGAAATGATCCAAGAGAAGCTACTGCTGGTGCTCATTAGCTGGAAATGTGCCTTATACTTCTAACAATCTATAGTTTCATTCTACAGTGTGGAAAAACCATTTACGAATTGAGAATATTAAAGACTGCTACCAGTATTTCCAGCACTGGGCATTCCAGTGCTCCACCTCAAGGTTCAACCCCAGACGGACAGTCTTTGCTCCAGTTACATGTGACTGAAGAGCCCACGTGTGCGCTAAACGGCTAACTGCTCGGAGAAGCGAGAACTCAGAGTTGAAGAGCAACCCATACAGATGCTCACCATTGCCATGCACTGCAAAGAGGGGGCCTCCAGGTGATGGTAGGAACACCCCCTGAAATGCAAGGACAGAGATTGGGTCAAAGGTCTCGCCTGCAAAGTGGGAGGGGTCACATAGCTCTCCACTGGCAGCTAAAAACTGCAACTTCTCTGGAAACTCAAAGAGACCCATCCGGCAGATGGACAGGACATAAAAACTGGTATTTCCTTCATTCACAAGTGCACACTTGCTGGAGACTCATAATTGCTTCCGTAGAAATGGTCTCCCGTCAGACACAAACTAGCGCAGCACATCTAGTGGAAAATGGGTTTATGGCAGGAGAGCAAAAATTTCCCCACCGATTTCCAGGGTCTTTAAACAGACGTTACTACTAGCCTCCTAGATGTTGAAAAATTTTAGTAAACATTAACCAAGAATCCAATTAGCTGATGGAAAAAATGCAAATACTTTAAAGTCTGAAGATAACCTTGCATTTGCAGCCAGTACTGCAGCCTAAAAATTGCGCAATTTGTCAGTTTCCCCCGTTGCACATTAGGCCATAATGACAGTGTTTGTCAGTGGACGAGGATCCCGTGTAAAGTACTTTTAACTTGAGGCAGGTAGACGGGAACGGTCCTAAAGAGTAGTTACGTGTGTGAAAACATTGCGGAAAGTGCAGGGTCCATAGGACATTTCTCATTTAGCGATGAGCCCAGAGATGTGTAATGCAGCGACTGGGACCATGGCCTCCGGACGTAATAAAACTTTGTGTCTCCTCCTATCCTGCTTAAATTTGCGCATACGAAGACTGCAAACAGATGGACTTCGGCGGCGCCCCCCCCAAATGTTAAATTATACACAGAACATTAATTAAACTACCCGTGTTAAAAGTTAGTCAATACAACATGTTCAGTTCTGCTCCCAGTTACTGGAGAAAATGTTACGGATGCAAGTGGCACTTAAATATGCGGATCGTTTAATTAGCATAGCTTAGAATAGCTACGGAATAAAACGTTTTCGTGCCCAGTTGCAGGTCCTGCGTTTATCTCACACCCACCAGCGTTCAGCGGCGGTTCTGCTTATCCATGTTCAGCCGTAAACTTTTTAAAACGTGCGCTGACGCGGCTGGATTACATTTCTTAAAGTTTACTTACGGTCTGACAATGACAATTTGAAATACATAAACGATTAAAAAAATTGCTCTTCAGAAAACGCCTTTCCAAATGCCCCCGTTTCCGAATAATTCCTTTTGAAATTAGACTCAGATATTTTAAACAGATATTTTGATCAAAATTGATCAGTCGTAGCCTTATTTTCATTCCGTGACTTATGCATATATTAAATAAATAGACACAGCGATAAGGGATGAATGATTTAATAAAATATAAGTTTTGTATAGACAATAGCATTGATCATAAGTTACTGTTTATAATATAGTTTTAATTTGTATTTTTGAAAGCTTGCAGGAGGATACCGCGCATGAAAAGATCGGAAGCAATTCTATAATTTTACAAATTAAATCCAGTTTTTTCTAACAGGTTTCCCCGTTGCCACCTTACCGGCTCCGAAGAAGCGTCGCTCTTGTTCTTCGCCTCCGCCCGCATGTTCGTGCTGCCCCGCTGCGGATCTCGCCTCATCCCCACTCCCGCATCTCTGCGCTGCTCCGATACGCCGCAGAGCTCGAGGAAGCCCCCCGCAATCCATTGCGCAAAGTCAGGTAAACCCAACTGATTAAAACGACTGGATATCGACGTCTTACGACCAGACGTTTGGGATGATCGATATTCCAGCTAGGTGGAGCTTATATGCGATTCCTGGCGTTGGTCGAAAGACAACTAACTACAACATAATTAAATTTATTAGGTTACAACGGGGTCTAAGAGTATTGATTGATTTAAGGCAAATGAGTTGCAGGTATCTCAGGTACTTGCTGAAGTGTTATCCTGAGTCTTTAATAACTATATAGCTGCGGTACAGTTATAAAACGTGACACAAACTCCTATGCTTCGACCGCTAGAACATTACGTTAACAAGGTTCACTCTACTTTGGATAAAATCGCCACATTAATGAGTGTAATTCCATGGATATTTTAGTAGTCATGTTTGAGGTCAGTAGTGGGTTTTGAGATGGCTATATGGTGCCTCAGTGTGTTGCTTGTAATTTATATGAACGTTTTGCATGGTGTGGATGTCCTGGCTCGTGAACAGTGGGCACTGAATAACAAGGACCATTTTTAGCAACAAATGGAGACAGTATTTAATGCTATACAATGTCAATCATACACAATATGGACAAAAGTATTGGGACACACCTCTCAAGCATTGAATTCAGGTGTTTCATTCAGAGCCATTGCCACCAACTTTGTTCCATCTCTGTGTGAACAGTTTGGGGAAGAGGCCCTGTTCTGTTCCCGAATGAGTGCGTCCCATGGCAAAGCAAGGTCCCTAAAGACATGGAGTATGTTTCCCGAAGCCTTCTTAATGCTAGGCCATTCGTAAGCTCAGTCTTCTAACACAGGACTTACGAATGATATATCATTCATGTCATATCATCAGGCTTTAGGAAACTTACCCATGGTTGGTTGAGTTTGGTGTGGAAGAACTTGACTGGCCTGCACAGAGCCCTGACCTCAACCTCAGTGAACACCTCTGGAATGAACTAGAACGGAGATTGTGAGCCAGGCCTTCACGTTCAACATCAGTGCCTGACCTCACAAATGCTCTTCTGGATAAATGGGCAAACATTCACACATACATGTTCCTAGAAGAGAGGCATCTGCTAAAGCTGCAAAGGCGGGAGGGGAATGTGATGTCATAAAAGTTCCTGTAGGTAATGAGCAGATGTCCCAATACTTTTGTTCTTAAATTGTACCTTTGACCATTGGACTCTACAAGAAGTCACCCTAGGGTAGGTGGGGGGGCAGCCAACTGTCTGAGTGGATCTGAACTGGTTACACGCATTTCACATTCACAGCACATTGCAAAACCCACCATGCGATTCTGTTTATTTCTGAGCCGTTACTATGGAATTCTGTGTAATACTTCAGCTGTCGTTCTTTGCACTGTTACCGTTTATTTATCATTTTTCTTAATTAATGTATAAACATGTGTAAACTAATGGTACTAGATTATCAAATTACTGAAGTAATACTACGTTTTTAAATTAATTGTAAAATCTGAGCATCTATGTGTCCATTAAGATGAACTGAAATATCAGAAAACTTTACAATTCACCAATGGGCATTTGAGCCGATGCAAAATGTAATTATGAAAATCATTATAAGAATGCATGTTTATTTCAGTTCATTCATTTAGTTCCTACCTGGCGACAGCAGAACATACAGTTGAGGCCAAAATTATTAGCCCCCCTGGAATCATGGAACATTTTCCTAAACTTCTTCCCAAAGTTTGCAACATTGATGAAACTTGATATAATCAAACACCCACCAGTGCTATTTACTAGCTTTTGATACATTTTGTAATATAAAATATATTTTTAGTCTTGCTTTATATCAAATATAGTAAAAAATGGGGTGGTCAAAAATATTAGCCCCATGTTAATGTTTGCTTTCAAAACACACCTACAGTAATGAACCAATCAGCTTTGACACCACACCTGTGCAATAAATTGGCTTCCCAACAACACCTGCAGTCAATTGGCATCCTAACAACACTCAATCAGCATAAAAAGACTCCCAAGGAACAGGGCTCTTGAACACATGAGAGGGACTACTGTTACTGACCATGCCAAAGACAAAGGAAATCAGTCTGGAGCTCAGAAAGAAGATAACAGAGGCTCATGATAAGGGGCAAGGCTACACTGCCATTTCAAAGCGATTCACAGTGTCTAGAACTGCTGTACGTTGCATCATTGCCAAGTACAAGGAGACAAATTCTATTAGAAACAAACCTGGCCGTGGCCGTAAGCGCAAGATTTGAAGAACTCTGGAGAGAAAAATAGTCAGAGATGCCAGCAAGGAACCCCGGACATCTGCCAAGATGATTGTTGCTGACCTGGCCTCTTCTGGAGTTGATGTTTCAAGGAACACAGTTGTGAGGGCTCTTCACCGTGGTGGGCTTCACGGCCATCGTCCCCGAAGAACCCCTTTACTCAAAGAGCGGCACATCACAGCCCGACTGAGGTTTGCCCGTGAACATTTGAAATGTAAAGATGATTTTTTGGAAGTCTGTGCTTTGGTCTGATGAGACTAAACTAGAACTGTTTGGGCACATGGATGTTGCTTATGTTTGGCAAAGAAAGGGACAGGCCTTCAACCCTAGGAACACAGTTGCCACAGTTAAACATGGTGGTGGGAGCATCATGCTGTGGGGCTGTGCGAATAAAGGCACAGGGAGCCTCAGGCACAGGGAGCCTTGTTCGGGTGCATGGCATCATGAAAAAAGAATTATGTTGACATTCTGAGGGAGAATATGCAGAAATCTGCTCGTAGTCTAGGCTTAGGTCGTCACTGGGTCTTCCAACAAGACAATGACCCAAAGCATGCATCAAAATTAGTTCAACAGTTTTTCAAGGATACCAAAACCAAGATCTTGGAGTGGCCCTCAGAGCCCAGACCTCAATCCCATTGAGAATCTGTGGCGAGTGCTCAAAGTGAATGTCCATGCTCGGAAACCGCGCAATTTGGACCAGCTAGAACAATTTGCAATGGAGGAATGGACCAAAATCCCTCAGGAGACCTGTGCTAATCTAGTAAAGACCTACTCTAATAGATTGTTGTCAGTTATGGCTCAAAAAGAGTAGAGTATTGACTATTAATGGGCATGGGGCTAATAATTTTGGCCACCCCATTTTTTTACTATATTTGATATAAAGCAAGACTAAAAATATATTTTATATTACAAAATGTATCAAAAGCTAGTAAATAGCACTGGTGGGTGTTTGATTATATCAAGTTTCATCAATGTTGCAAACTTTGGGAAGAAGTTTAGGAAAATGTTCCATGATTCCAGGGGGGCTAATAATTTTGGCCTCAACTGTACATATGCGATTTTCCAACACACAAAAAAACCTTATACAAACTCAGACAACCTAAAACAGTTCATATCCTTTATTTAAACAAGATTGCAAGGTACATAAACAGCAATTAAGAAAAGCCAATACTAAAATAAAACTATCCAAAGATGTGTTTGGAAAAAAAAAAAAGAATAAAAGAAAACTACAAGCGAATGTGTATTAATTTTATTATACAAAATGGAGTGGATCAGTACTGCCAAACTCAGGGCGCCCACTTCATTAGGGGGAGCATATTAATAAAGTATCGTCGCATTTGACCATAAAGTAGAATTTGGCACGTCTCCACATGGACTGTCTGGGGGTCCCCAAGGACCGGGGGGGGGGGGGGACACTGATTTGCAGCATGATCAATAAACAGTAGACAAATCAACAAAAGACTTAGCAGGACAACTTGAGACAGAGAGATGATGTCGTCTGATACACTACAGGATGAGCAGCTTCACACCGGTGCCCATCACCAGGCCAAAAAAGTTCTGACAAGTAGTTTTAGTTTTTAAGGAAATTTAATAGACACATTACATAGTTAATACCAAACATTACGTCGATTCTATAAATCAATTTAGAGATGCAAGTACAAATAAGGTAGTGTGTTACGCCACATTTCCATACAATTCCACTTTCAATGTAAATAAACCCAAATCGAGCTGGGAATGCCGTGTATATGCAGGAATTAGTCTGGGAAAATCACTAGACGTTATTCGAATAGGGGGTCAAATATTTAATAGAAGCCATGTGGGCTAAAACAAAAACAAACAAATATGAAAACAGAAATACTGCTCAAATACTAACATTTGAGCTTATTTATGCATTTAACGTAACCTGAATGAATGTACGCAATTGCAAGCTATTTTTCACGCCCTACGGCTGAAGCAAAACCCTGGGTATTTTTGTCGAGGGTCAAATCCCGAAGTTAACACAAAAAACACACACACACACACACACACACACACACAGGCCATATTGAGCGGTATGGTCAGTTTTACCAACACAAAGCACTGTTGCCCAGGTCATTTTACAGCAGTGTCTTAGACGACCCCAAGACGCATTTTTTTGTCGTTTTTAAACAGCGTGTATAATGTGTACGGACACCAAGGGACTCACTCACACACCAAATACCAGCACATTGAGCCAATGGAAAGATGAAGCTTGTATTAAAGGCATTAGATGCACGAAACATTTTCATAATTACACTACAGACTTTAAAAAAAAAAAAGTTTCACCGTTCAATTTCAAATTGCCTTTATTTCTCATGAAATTACCTTATTAATTTTAACCATTAAGATGCGTCTCAAAAATAATGTTTCTCCCCAACACCGGGACCCAAAGTTGCTCCAAGAAGCAGCAAAGAATCATCCTTTAATGAGGATCCATGTTTAGAGAATATTTCCAAAATTGTCAGTGTAGATTATATTTGTCCTGTGTCCTGATTTTATCATTAACATTTGTCTACTAGGATAAACTAAACCGATTGAAAACGAGGTTTAACATTCCTCCATATCAAATGACAAAATTCTGCTCTTTATTTTTCAGTGGAAAAAAATCCATCCATCCATCCATCTTGGGGCAGATTTTACGACGGCCTGGGCAAACGCATCAACGGTTGAACATTTTGCTATAATGAAGCAATTTTCCCTTAAACTGGCACTTAAGAAACCTGATGGTTTCACTGCTAATCATTAAGCTCAACTGAGCTGTTGATGGAATCAGTTCCGTGATTTTGGTGAATCAAGTATTTGTGGATGTGCTGGTTATATATAAACTAAATTAAATTGTTTAACCATCAATAAGCAGTCTACAGTTAATCAGTAAGTACAACATTTAGATAATAAGCTCACTCATGTTACTTATTACATGTTAAAAATCCTAAATTTCATTAACCACAATTTTTAGTAAATGTAATAACCGTCTGTTTCACAACAGCTCAATCAAGCATCAAGACTAGAAGTCAGACGTTCTTACGAATAATAATAATAATAATTGTGGAATAGGTTAATGTGCATAGTGTTCTGCACTATTTCCACCCGTTTTACCATATATGCAGAAGCTTGTTCTGTTGGTGCTGAGTGGTGAGAAACCACAGTCACCCATCGTAGCCCAGTGCTCAGCAAAGTTGCCCATGAAAACCATCCTTTCAGATGTTTTAAAAAGCTGGTGTAAGTCATGGTTCACAGAAGCCCACTATATCTTCTCGGCGTAGAGCCCAAACACCACCCAAGGTCGCCTTTTTCCCTCACAAACCTCTATGCTCTAGCCCCTTTACTAGTTTTGGACGCTGTTAGCTACACTGACACTGAATGCCTGGTAGATGTTTGAAGCTACAACATGGTGCAGAGGTCCTAACATCAACATATATGTGCTGGACCGCAATATAGGGACAGAACTCGGGAGACATCGCCATCTGGTGGCAAAGTCTGTCGAGGCAGCTTGCGCTTCTACAACAGCAGCCTGCAAGCATAAATCACTGTCAGAAGTGTGCCTTCTCCACATTAAGGACCAACGTTTGCATCTTAAGGACCACAGTTTCCTATGCTTGACAAAAGCACCATATGTTTTATATGAATGCCTATCTAATATTCAGAATAATTAAGGCCAGAAAAACCATAACAAGGCTAGTTTGCTTTTTTATAAACCACTGAATGGCACAATAACATTAACACCCAACCCAGTCAACAGACATTGTGGAAAGAAATGAGAAGGAGGGGGGGGGGGGACTCGTTTACAGCACATATTCGCTCAAGCAGCTTTGCACCAAACCAATTCTGAAGCAAAGCACACGCATGATATATGACTCAGGCTCATCTAAGACTCTTAGCCTTGCTTATGGGTTGGACTTTGTGCCTCCTGCCCCCACCCTCTATGCCCCACCCCCCCTCAGGACCTCAGATGTAGATTTTTCCCACCAGTCCACCGCTAAGTCCCAGACTGGCTGCTTCATGAGCCCCGGGAAATGGCTGCAGGTTTCCAGGACCTTTGCGGTAACAGTGGTATCTGTGGAAGGGGGGGGGGGGGGGGGCAGGGCCTAGCGAGATTGTCCATCTCCATCACATGACCTCGCAGCAGGAGTTCTGCTTCCGCGCCTGATGGACACACACACACACACACACACACACACACACGCAGTTAAACAGGAAGTTAAACCTTGGTCTAACAGTACATCTCAAAGTAACAAGTCAAAAACATCTGGACCTGCTGTCTATAGATTATTTAATATATTGCTAAATATCAGTGTTAAGTTTCAGATTAAATATCCATTTCAAAGGTACAAAAGAAGTATCCGGTCCTGGAACAGAAACCAACAACCCTTAACCTGCAGTAATGTTCAGCTGGAAAATAAAAAGCTCCACTCTAACCGCAGCTTTTAAGAGTGCAGAGCCGGCCCTCCGCTCTCACCGTCTTGTAGAAGGCTTTGGACTGTGTGCCCAGATGCTCCGACTTCTGCACGAGGTCATCCAGCTTCTCCCCTCGTTCCAGGAGAGACTCCATCGTGTTGTGCTGAGGAGAGAGACACGCGGCACTGTAAGAAAGGAGGGAATATGGATGGGTAGGAAGGATGGAGGGGAGAGAAGTGGGTAGAAAGAAAGAAAGAAAGAAAGAAAGAGGTGGCAGACAGACATTATTCAGACACACAGACAAAGAGGGGTACAATTAGATCGGGAAACGCACCAAAATGATTTTGGTCTCATCCAGCTCCGCCTGCACTTTGGTCATAGCGTCGGCCTCTCGTGGATTCTGGGAAAATCGCATAATTTGACCGATTAACAACCACAAAAGAGAAAATGGACACTGAAACACACTGCTTGGCACTGCCACCAAGCAACGACCACTCAGAAAGAGGCTAAGAAGTCAGCTGACCAAGGGAAGCTCTAAAACCGTGCCCCCCCCTCCGCGTTCACCTGGTACTTGGCGAGGTAGCTGTCCAAGGCCGTGTAGCTGATGGTGGCTGGAGAACCAGATGGCCAGTCTATGCTGTCCACCTGCCTGGAAAACTCATCCAACACCTGGGAAAGCCCACAAAGGAACAAGCCGGGCCTCACAAACAGCACCCCCTTCTGGTCAATAGAGTCCTACAGATCTGGTAGCGAAGGCAGCTTACAACGGCAGAATACTGATAAGACAGGCAGGCAAATGTAATGGCACATAATAGAAAAACATATTATTAATACTGTTGTTAATAATAATATGAAGACAGTGTGATAACAATCACTGCTACACCTGAGAATGCCGTCGAGGCTGGTATATGGAGGCGGGACACACACCTTATCCAGCAACGTGAAGCACACTCGCGATGGATATTCACTGTCCGCAATCACGACACCGCCCAGGGAGTCGTTCCTGACGTACACATGGCACAGGTACTCTGGCAGAAGAAAACGACTGTCAAAAGCTCACAGGCTTATACTCACTACCCTCCCTCAGATGTGCCTCATAACCGCCCTAAGCAGATAAGTAGGGTTTGCAGCAAAGACCAAAAAAGGGGAGAACACACCATTTTAATTCCACAAACAGAATATGCCGTTTTCTCAGTCATGGGAGAAAGTTAACAATAATGTATCTAAAGCCATTTAGTCTAAAGACCAGGCAGAGAAACCCTGCAATCTAAATCAGAATCGCTACTGCTGCAGCTCGAATTCTAAGCACTGCCAAGTGACAGCCATGGATTAATGTCACCCAAAGCACGGAACCTTTCATTAAAGGAGGGAACACCAACGCCTGAGACAAGCTCTAGTCAAGACCTGCAATTTAGTCCCTCCACTTCCAGTGGTCATAAAGAAAAAAACTCTGAAATCTAGATTAATGTCTCAAAGCACCGAGTACAGAGATAAAAAAGACATTATTTTAGGCCATTTCCCATGATCCAAACATTTTCATCATTGAGGGAATTTCCCTTCATCTCACCCCACAATCACCCCACATCCTGAACAAATAAACTGAAGTGTTTAGTAATAATAATAATAATAATAATAATAATGCAAAAAAACACCTGCTTTTAAGACTATGAGCATCTTTGTGGTAACATTTTCCATGAAGCAGGACTACATCCCATCCCCTACCTTGCTCCTTGATGGAGGAACGTGTCCCGGTTGAAGAACGTTCCACGATGAGGGCGCTTGTGAACGTCATGAACTCCTGCACGCTGAACAGCACAATTGCCGCACATATGAATGAAGCAATCCGCTCTTGTCAGGGTACAGACTTATAACTTAAAGCTTCATGTTTAACAGATAAGAGAAGCTGACAGACACAGCAGGGCTGCTGTCACATACACAGCTAGTGTCTGGCTCCTATACCTGCCCATCTTCAGCTACAGTAACAATAGAGGCAACACAGAATACAGGGGCTTGGAAAAATCACCCAACAGACAGATCTTTATAAATGACTTAAGTACATCAGTCCTACAACCGCACAATACAGAGTCAGCATAATTATTTAAGGCTGTTTTTATAGATAACAACACAGATAAGACAGCACGGACTGTACCACCTACCTCGACCTTTGGAAAAAGCTGAAGGAAGAAAGATCATACGCAGCTTTGAGCAAGTTGGATTTATTAATTCCTTTGTAAAGGACACTCAGGCTGTACAGCTTCATGTTGACTCTGCTTGTGCCCCCCGGGAGCCCCTGCATCAACAAAGTGATACTCAGACCAAGTGTCGCCTATCCACATGCAGCAGTGATTCGCGATCGCTAAAATGTGCCCCAGTGGCAAAGGACCAAAATAAAATCACACTCGCAAAATCAGTTATATTAAATTGTCGATTATTTCCTAACTCGTGACTATCAAGAAGCACTACTGAACTTCAGAGCTGGATAAATGTGGCTCCTCTGCTTCCCAATCTTACCTTAACTAGCATCGCCCTTGATTATTACCACAAACTTATATGAAGGTAATGAGAAAACCGAAACGGATCAAGGAACGTCTTAGATATACATCAGCGATGATAAAAATAGCTTCGTGATCATCAGTCATATGTGTCAGAAAGACTCACGAACGAAAGCGAAACAAGTATTCAGGACGAATTAAGAACAGCTAAATTAGATCAAATGCAAATTACATTATGTTGGTAAGCCAACAGAACAACAGTTCTGGGAAGACGCTTAACGCTGCAGGTTTACTTCAAAAATACAACAACGTTACGCCCATACTTAGTCAGATCAGTGCTCTGCCAACCACCTTGTTAAGAAAGCCAGCTAAACCAGGTCACTGGTCCTTTGTACGGCATGCACTAAATCTGTTAAACTGTGTTATTTTTCCTGCTATTAAGATATAGATGCAGCTGGTCGCCCCAAATCCTAGCTACCTTTTTCTCACGCCTTCAGCAGTCAACTCCGAACCTGAGAGGAACAGATTAAACACTTGATATTCGTGCGAGGACACTTCAGCAACAAAAAAGCAAAAAAAACATACAGAAATACAAATAAAGAATAAACAATTCAACTGACAATTACTCCAATCACTCACTAAAGGTCCAAAGACAGTCAATCGGATAGGAAACAGAAACTCCCTTCTTTTCCTTTTCTACCGGACCACGTCAAAAGCGGAAAGCAGCCCCCCGGCAAAGATTCCGACCAACAACACAGACACGCGTCAATAGTTCCGCATAGTTTGTGATTTGTCCTTCCAAACTGAATGATTAATACTAATAATTATTACTCATAGAATATGAATCAGTAGTTTATATGTTTTATGTAATAACATTATTGTCACTGCTGCTACTTATTTTCATTTATTATTAATGTATTCATAACGTAGACCTTTTATTATCTAATAGTTCTCTCTAACGGCAGCTTTCAGCTTTAGTCTGGTTTAGTACATTAACAGTAAGCCTTCACAAATATGAACTAATTTGAACGCGTATGTTCACATATAAACTGAACTAAAAATAAATTAAAAGAAACGTTGTTATAGAAATAAATACAATCTTTTTTAAATACAATCTTGTTTATTGGATTCTAGAGATTCCTACGCATTCAGTTGTCTTTATTTGTAAAATTAACTTTAATTTCAAATGGAATATCGCTTAATACTGTGCCAATGGTTTAAAAAGAAATAAACTGGTCTGTTTTTAATGTCATGAAAAAAAAATCAGTTTATATTTGCTTTTTTTTTACATTTTTTGTGCAACGTCTTATCATTATTAAGTCTCTTTCAAATTTTCTTTCGTTCCAGTTTACTATTTATTGCGTTATCATTATACGACGGCAGTGAATCCTGAGTTTCCATGCTAACGGCTTGGGAAGTTCATCCCTGACAGACCGTACGTAGGTTGCTATAGTAATGGGTTGTAATGTCCAAGCAAATAGTGAAACCTTTGTTTATTCGCACGGCCAAAGGCTAAGGAAACAGTCTTCCAAAACCAGTCAAATTGTCTTGCATCATTTGCGTGGGGACGTGAATATACACATATAAATGCGGAGGACTTAAGTCATCGAGATGAGACTAGAAACTGGAATTACAGACAACATGGGACAGAATATCGGGGTCATTTTTCATTTCTGCCTTAATAAAGTTATTCTGCACAGCGTGAATCGATCGCCTTAGATATTAAATTTGTTTTAACACGATTTGTTCCGTTTGGTATATTAGGTCATGGCATTATCTAATTTTGAAGTAGCTAAATTAACATGGGCCGGCACGCAAACTTGCACCTCACTGAGTCTGATCAACCGTGATAATCGTCCACTTAGAGGCACTTGGCACACATCCGGGTTACCTCAGTGTTTGGGTTTACATGAATAATGAGCGAACCTGGGATTTTCCATCAGTAACTGATTCCCTTCCACGAGTTTCTTAAACCTTGATTTAAATTATTAAGATTGTGAAACAAATGCAATGACTTATACGCCAATACGTAAAGCCTATTAAGTGTGTGAATTAGTGTGAATGCACATTTTATGAATGTCTAAATCCATGTGACCACACATATTACTCGGGAAAAATATGTATTATACTTAATAAATAATTGAAGATTTTTGCAGGTACAAAGCAATCTGAGACCATGTAGCCATTAGTGTAGTATTTGAAACGCTTAGTCTGCAACTTTATATCAAATTCTGTTGAGTGACCTTGTCGCTGAACATTTTTTTCCTGATAAAAGTATTGGGTAATAATGAAATAAAATAAAATAAGAAATGAAAGTAAATAAAATAGAACAAAGGTGCATGTCAAGCAACGTGGAAAAAATAGAACGATCAGGAGACAAAAATGATTATATAAAACGTTCTTCGCGTGCGCTGCGCTGGGAAGAAGCGGAATAGCAGGAAATTAATTACCACAGTCTAACATATTGTCATATGTGTGGTTCATGCTGAATGACACCTTCAGCCCAGGCCTAGAAAAATAAACAACGAAATAGTAATTATTATAATTAATAATCATCTATATGTTGAATATTGTAGGTGTATATATTAACAGCGAAATGCGCAGTCTCACAAGCAGAGTTGCATAAGTATTTTAACTCACTGACCTTATCATGGTGAAGGGTTTGCCTGCCTCTGTAATCCGTGCATCTCTGCTGTCTGAGGCAGTTCCCTCTGGTAAGGTCTCCCAGGGCAAAGTGCAATTCACCCCTATGGCATATAATAAAAAGGGCTATGTGAAAGGGAGCCCGCTGACTGGGTCTCTACCCATGGGGTCCGGCAGGTCAGACCCAAAATATTATGTGGTTCCCATGGGGGGGGGGGGGGAAGCCATGGGGTTCAAGTGCCTATAGATGGGGTGGTATTTGAGGGAGGGGACCATGGTGGAGCGATCATCAGCTACTACATCTGTTCAACGTACTGCCTGGGCTCTGGAACCACAGTCCTGGAGAAGCTGGACTCCATTCTACTCTGGTATCGAACTTGATGAGAGGCGCCGTGTGAGTCTACTCACAGGCGACCAGTTTGGTGCCAGTATGTTGGAGTTCACCCCAGTGAAGGAGTGGGTCGCCTCCCTGCAACTTCAGGGGACAGGCACTGGTTGTTGCATCTATTCTGTGGTTCTCCTTAGAAAATAAAATAATCCATATTTCATGAGGTGGCCATATATATATATATATATATATATATATATATATATATATATATATATATATATATATATATATATATATATATATATAATACAAGTTTTCATATTTAACTTCACCTCAGGTTCAGGTTCATCACCGCAGGTTTTACAGGACAGGACATTGACCAGATCAAACAGAGTAATCGCTTTTGACCAAGGTCAGAGACTGAAGCCACCGTTGTGGAATTTATTGAAATATATGATTTGAAACTGCTAAATACGAACACTGTTTTAACGGGAAAACACAGAACTGTCTGCCGGACAGGAAATATTAAGTAAATCGCCTTTTCTCTTCCCGCTTTGATGTTATTCATCATTGAAGTAAATCCATAACTCACATTCACTCTACTAAAGAGCTTTATTATGTCAATTTACTGGCTAGACCTAATCAGATATATTTTGCAACATACTTTTTAAAATATCCTGTCTGTCAAACGTTTTTGCAACCTTTTAAATTTCTATGCATTAAGGACACCTCCTTAAGAATAACTAGCATCAGCATATTTGCAATTATCGATCGCGTACTTTTTGTATTACACACATGTATAAGCAATTGTTTTTGTATAACACAACATTTATTACGTTTCATATAATGCACTTTCTTTTAGCAGATTGGTAACCAATACATTTTAAAGGAATTTTTCAAATGCAAGCATATTTCTGCGTTCAGTGACCCATTTGGGTCATTTTTTAACATTAGAAACATTTTCGTAACAGTGCACCAAAAATAGAACCGGGTTTGGGGTTAGGGTCAGGAATGAACGATAAGATAGATGAACTTTCTAAAAATAACTGCTCAGCACTCTCCCTTGGCAGCATGTCCTGACTCTGTGGCAATCTGACCCAAGATCAGAGACTTACCCAGTATGATAAGGCAGAGCCTTGACCGCAGGGCTATGGTGTGTAAATCTTGGGTATGGTGTGGTGAGTGGGCGTGGCTAAACGAGTGTGATGTAGGTGTGCCTTAGTGTGCCTGAATATTACTGGAAGCCTGGCCCCTCCTCCCATCGTCCAAGCAGAATAAAATGTTGTGATCTTGCAGCCCCACGGTACCATCGGCCCACAAGCAGCTCTACTTACTCTCCGGCACATTCTTCACCACGACCATGCCTTGTGCCCGTTCCTGCCGCCCTCAGCGGATGAGGCTGGCCCGCCGACGCAGCTCCTTGGTGGAGAGAGTCCTTATGGTAAGGCGGAGTCCGTCGTTACAGTTCACTGTCAGTCGGTCACAGGAAAACGTGCCGCTGACACAACATTGTGGGCGAGACCGATTGGAGCTAAATAGCTAAGTCAACCTGATGGAATGTTTACTGCAAGAATGTTAGTGCTGATATATCTCTGAATTTGCTATTTTTTTTTGGAATAAGTTGGCTAATAAATGTTTGTTCATCCTTTCACCCATCTTCCATACCCACGTAATGATATAAAGATAACATAAAGTGATTCAAAGTGTACTTATAGCAGAAAATAAAAAAAAAAAACTGTGAGGAAAGAACATGTAAGGAAAGCCCCTTAACCGGTGGCTGCCCCAGGTGGATCAGATACTGTCCGAGTTCAACCTGGAGAAGGTCGATCTGGAGGAGGTCATGTGCCGACTGCAGCGAGAGATGGAGCGGGGGCTGCGCTTGGAGACCCACCAGGAGGCCAGCGTCAAAATGCTTCCCACCTATGTGCGCTCCACCCCCGAGGGCTCGGGTACGTACCAGCCCCCCGCTGACTAGTCACAGGAGGTACCGGAGTACTGAACCTGCATTATTAATGTCATTGACGGTGTGGGGCTCCTCACAGAGGTGGGAGATTTCCTTGCCCTGGACCTTGGGGGAACAAACTTTCGAGTGATGCTGGTGAAGGTTGGTGAGGATGAGGAGACCGGCTGGAAGCTGGAGACCAAGCAACAGATGTACTCGATCCCAGAGGATGCCATGACTGGCACAGCAGAAATGGTGTGGGCCGGGCCAGAGCGCGTTAGTCTGAAAGGTGCCGTTACTCCTCAGTGCCGGTTGTTGACCTTCTGTCTCTCGTGCTCCCTCCCTTCCTGTGAAGCTCTTCGACTACATTGCTGAACGCATCTCTGACTTCTTGGCTAAGCACCAGCTGAAGCACAAGAAGCTACCCCTCGGCTTCACCTTCTCCTTCCCTGTGCGGCATGAAGACATCGACAAGGTGAGAGGTGCAGTGGCGGCTTGCCGTGCCGACACTCTGAGGAACGTGAGCCGTGACACCCATCCCCTGCTCCCTTCTCCCACCCTTCATCCAGGGAATCTTGCTGAACTGGACGAAGGGTTTCAAAGCCTCGGGAGCAGAGGGTAACAACGTAGTGGGACTTCTCCGAGATGCCATCAAAAGGAGAGGCGTGAGTCAGCTAATCCTGGTCAGCTGATGTATGTAGTTAAACTTAAACTAGCAAAGTCAACTGGAATGTTTAAAATCCATCCATCCTGCACCAACAGCTTATCTTTTTAGATATACTGAGTGACTGAATTCTGTTTTTCTCAGGACTTTGAGATGGACGTGGTCGCCATGGTGAATGACACCGTAGCAACCATGATCTCTTGTTACTATGAGAACCGCAACTGTGAAGTTGGCATGATTGTAGGTAAGTGGCTAATCTCGGAGCATGCCCTGGGGCATCATTGGAAATTGCTTCACCCAACATCTTGTTAAGTTGCCGATTGGCTGGGTTCCTCCTAGGCACCGGGTGCAATGCATGTTACATGGAAGAGATGAACATGGTGGAGCTGGTGGAGGGTGACGAGGGGCGCATGTGTGTGAACACCGAGTGGGGAGCGTTTGGGGACAATGGCGAGCTGGAGGAGTTTCGCCTGGAATACGACCGCAAAGCAGACGAAATGTCCCTCAACCCTGGCCAGCAGCTGTAAGTCACTCCCATTGCATTCCTGGGCAACTTTTTCTCCACTTCCTTATTTTACGTCTTCTGATATATCCATGTACATATCTACTGGTTTTTCCCAACACACAAACCCACATATATCTTCATTCTTTTCATCCAAAACACATGGACACATCACACAGAGGACTGAGACCATTGGACTTGCGTTCTGCAAG
Source organism: Brienomyrus brachyistius (assembly GCF_023856365.1). NCBI lineage: Eukaryota > Metazoa > Chordata > Actinopteri > Osteoglossiformes > Mormyridae > Brienomyrus > Brienomyrus brachyistius. The sequence continues at coordinate 29,533,357 of NC_064539.1, forward strand.
TTCAGTGCACATTAATCCATGTTAAAACGCATGATCTCCAGCTCAACTTCACGCAAACAGGCTTCAGGGTGCAATTAGGGGACAGGAAGCCATGTGTTTTGTGTTCCTAAGAAGACCAAACCTTTGTCCAGAGGTGTCCATCAGGCTAACTCACCTCAGCTGATCCTACCCTCTGTTGGCTCTCGCATTGTTTCCTGGCAGCCAGGTTGTTTTTTATGACGTCCTGTCAGTAGGCTGCCATAAAGCCCCCATCAATCTGCCTCGCAGACCGCAGACCTACGGGCTGCGACGCTAATGGATGTTTGCTAAGCACCATAATAGCAGCCAGGGTGGCATATGGCGAAGGCGGTGTGTTTGACGCATCGCTTCTCTCCTTGTGACGCAACTCCTCACCCGCAGCTTCGAGAAGATCATCAGCGGGAAGTACATGGGCGAACTGGTGCGGCTGGTGCTGCTGAAGCTGGTCAACGAGGACCTGCTCTTTCACGGCGAGGCCTCTGAGCAGCTGAGGACCAAGGGCAGCTTCGAGACCCGTTTCGTGTCACAGATCGAGAGGTAAGCCGAGACCGGGTCACCCTGCAGACCCCCAAGACTGAAGCGGAGCAGGGTCCTCACGGCCAAACCTTCGTTCACTGCAGCTCTTCCATTTCCATTTTGACTCTTCTTGATATCATCAAGAGATAATTTTTTTTCTGGGCTGTTAATTAATATCAGAAGTAGAATTCATACACTTAAAAAATGTTTGTGTTTTATGATCTCTGTACATTTCTGGCATGTCCTGCTTTAACAATGCAGTTGTTTTGATGCCCTTTTCCATATTCCTGTTTGTCTCACTCTGTTTTTGTTATTTGGTTTTATTGTTGAAGGTCTAGACCAGTGTTTCTCAACCCAGTTCCCGGGGACCCCAATACAATCCACATTTTTGCTCCCTCACAGTTCCCAGCCAGTCAAGAACACCAAATATCTAACACTGGTGTCTTGGGAGGTGGGAGGGTGCAAAATGATGGACTCTTTGGGGGTCTCCAGGGACAGAGTGGAGAAACACTGATATAGATAATGGAGTTGTTTTAAACATATTACTTATGAAAATGAAAAGAAAGCAAAACAATCGTCATTAATTTGGTCTATTTGTGTATTTTCCCTTTTAACAAGAAGCCTTAACTGAAAATAGTTATATGAACTATTCCACATTAAACTATCATTTATTATAGATGTACTATTACCAGGTACCATGCATCCCATAATTACAATATAGGGCTTCATTATAAGAAGTGTTTGCTCTCCTGACAGTGACTGTGGTGACAGGAAGCAGATATACAACGTCCTGACGACGCTGGGTCTGATGCCTTCTGAGCTGGACTGCGACATCGTGCGACTGGCGTGTGAGCGCGTCTCCACACGCTCCGCTCACATGTGCGCAGCCGGGCTTGCCGGCATCATCAATCGCATGCGGGACAGCCGCTGCCAGGATCTGCTGGAGATAACCGTGGGCATCGACGGCTCCGTCTACAAACTGCACCCGAGGTGAGTAAGGCAGCAGAAAGCCACATGTCGCTGGTTTTTCATGGAGGATTGTTTGTAGCCAGACGTCATGCATGTTGGTGACGGCATCAGTAATATTGTCCTTTAAGCTCCCCCAAATGTTCTCTCTGAAATTCCCTCCCCAGTTTTCAGGAGAAGTTTCATGCAGTTGTCCAGGAACTGACACCTGGGTGCGACATCACCTTCATCCAATCAGAAGAAGGGAGCGGACGAGGGGCGGCGCTAATCTCTGCGGTGGCTTCCAAGATGGCAGCCACGTGATGCGCTGCTAGAAGGGTGCCGTTCAGCCTCCTGCCACTTGGGGGTGCAAGAGGACAATGATTTTACTGACTATGAAATGGATTGTGCCTCACTATTCTCCAGCGGGGTCATTACTGTGCGGGAGGATTTAGGTTGTCATGGGAAGGAATTCTCCTTGCTGAGCCTCAGTTTATATAAGAAGATACAGAGGAGGATCCTAAAAAGTGATGTTTTTCAGGCACAGAATCTTGCTACTATGTCCTTCTATGTAGCTCCAGACACAATCCATGTTAATACAGCAGAACACTGTTATTTATTGTTAATTTAATTTCTTGAATGTTTTCTACATGTTTATCTGTGTATCTGCTAAAGTTGTCAGTTCTACTAATGCTTGTTAACTCTGCTTTTGCAGGAAAAGCCGGCAAGATATTGTATAGTCCTGCATTTGAAGTGTAAGCCTTCTGTGTTAGATAGATTATGTAATCTTACTGGAATTCAGTAACTACAATTTGTTTATCAAACAGGATATGGTATTTCAGCAATCTGAATCCACAAAAATGGTTGTTATATTTTGTAATATATGGTCTATGATCTGCGATGGGCTGGCCCCCCGTCCTGGGTTGTTCCCTGCCTCGTACCCATTGCTTCCGGGATAGGCTCCGGACCCCCCGCGACCCAGTAGGATAAGCGGTTTGGAAAATGGATGGATGGATGGTCTATGATCTTGAAGTATTGTAGGAGCAGCATTTGAGAATGATGTTTTGTAAATACGTTTGTGAAACTGGATTAAATATTGACAATAAACACATCCTGGTTCAGAATTCTTCATTTACATCCTTTCCCAAGACTCACTACTCAGTTTGGTTGCCTATGAGTTTCCCTCATGTTTTTGTCCCTCTCCTCCATTTTGTTAAACCCGTCTGCACCCCCTCAGTCCCCATTTCCCCCCACCCTTCAGGTACCTTTCTTTGCAGGGCAATGGGGGATGGGGGGGGGCTCCTTCAAATCAACCTTCCATTTACTCACAGCTGAGCTGGTTCTTTGGAAACAATCTATCAGTGTGGACTGTTAATTTGCTCCATTCCAGTGTCACTACAGTGAAACATTTTTTTTTCAGTCATTTCATGTATCCAATAAACTGTATATAATAAGCAAATAATTAACCCAAGAGATTGCATTTCAATAACAAGAATCAGTCTGTGCATTAAACATATAAATCACACATCTTTTTAACTGTTATTTTAGATTCCAGAAAATGTGACTATAGCTGGGTGGAGTGGTTTGATTCCGCCACCCAATAAAAACACACCAGCTGACAGACCCAAAATGTAAAATCTCTCTCAGTACTTTAATGAGCATTTCAGAAAACCACCAATAAAAAAAGCATCTTTGCAGTCATCTCATTTCTCCACACTGCTCCGGTGTAAAAATGACATAAGTGAGATACCACACTTAACCACTGTAATTTTTTGCTCCCACTCTGTCTGGCTTTGGAAAAGCATCAGATAAGAAGGCAGGGTGATCGTGAAGCAAAGAAGAAACTTCTGTTTCGGATTTGTGACAAGCTGTAATGTTTCCGTTCAGGTTAGTCGCCTGTAATCAGTTTTACTGGTTTGTACATATTTTTGTTTTTTAGGTACATTCATGGTTTGGGCCTCAAAAAAACCTTTTCGTATTTACATCCTGGAGAGGATGAGCTATCGTCCATCCTCTGAAGCTGCACTGAACAGGCAGACACTTCTCTGCCCAGCAGACTGTGTGTCCTGTGGCTGGGGGGCTTTCGAAGAGGGGGGGCTCCTCTACATGTGTGGATGAAAACAGCCAAGGGGAGAAGCATTATGGATGTTTCTATATTCCCAGTTGGATATTCAGCTAAGTTTATTTCACACACATTATATATATAGTATATTATCATATTAATTAAATCCTCCTTCTGTTTTCCAGGAATGTCCCCTGACCCAGTAACTGTTAAGAGTGTAGGGCTAATGACTGTTCAGGTGTGGGTCTGAGGGGCTGAATCTTTATTTCTTAAGTATTTAGGATATTGTGTCATTGGATTGGTTTTTTTGGGGGTGTTTTTAGACATTTTTGATTCATAGGGGGTCCCAGGTAACCCCGCTGTGACTGTGGCCACTTTCAGTAATCGTCTATGATGTACTCAAAGTTATAATCCTGCGTCGGCCATGTGTCCTGCAGCTGTTCGCTAAGGGCGGTGACGGACGGGTAGGTGGTGTCGGTCTGGAGTTCGAAAGTGGTGGTGGGAGGCAGGGTGGTGGTAGGGGGCGCGGTGGTTGTTGGGGGCTGGGTGGTGGGGGGGAGAGTGGTGGACATGTTTGCCCTTAACCTCTGCTGCCGCAACTTCTGCAGCTGGAGCAACCTCAAACGCCTCAGCTGGGGGTTCCCAACACCGCCCCCAACGCCTCTCCCAACACCACCCCCAACGCCTCTCCCAACACCGCCCCCAACGCCTCTCCCCACACCGCCCCCAACGCCTCTCCCAACACCGCCCCCAACGCCTCTCCCCACACCGCCCCCAACGCCTCTCCCAACACCGCCCCCAACGCCTCTCCCAACACCGCCTGTAACACCTCTCCCCACACCACTCACAACGCCTCTCCCAATGCCATTCCCAACTCCTCTCTCAACACCATTCCCAATGCCTCTCCTGACATCGCCCTCAACGCTGCCCCCAACTCCTCTGCCGACGCCTGATGTAGCGGCCGGCTTGCCGGCTCCCTGAAGCACGCGAACGGGCCGGTTCCGGTTGATTGCCATGATCTCCCGGATGCGATCCCAGTTGGATTTTCTCAGCGTGAAGGTGCATGTGGTGGCGCCCTGCTCGTAGCCCACCAGGCAGAGCCGCGACTGGGGAGTGTACCCCTCCGCCCGGGCGGTCACCCGGTACTCGCCGGGATTCAGCAGCCTCCAGTAGTCTCCCGTTGCCGCTGTTTGTATGAAAAATCATTAAAATCCAAATTACAGCAAATGACGAAATAAAATGGCAAAATAAATATATTCTGGGTCACAAATTCTTACAATGAGTCAAGAAAATTAATCTATGGATGATTATCCTGCAGACACCTGTAACGCGAAAAGTGGCACAGGTGAGAAAGAAGTGGTTTGATCTGAAAATGACCACAAAACATCCCTGACATCAGTGGTGGGCGGGGTTCCGCTGATCCGCTAACCGCTAATTAGCGAAGCTAACTTCCCCGTTGGATGCACGGATGGATCTGCTTAAATATATCACACTGTTCCATTTACGCAGCAAAAGATGCAAGGATGTTATTCAATCTGATGAACTATCATCATCGAAGGTTCTTCGAGTTCACCAGGCCCCCACTGTACACAGGCACATTTCTACACACAGGAAGAAACTGATTAATACTATGCCATGCGTAAAAATGTGTGATGCACGGTTTATGCACAAAACTGTTTGTACGCACGGTTGATAAATGAGAACCCGGGAATCCAACCTTGGATCAATGCCGATAAGCTACAAACAAAACGGACGCTCACGTCACCTGCTTTGACGTCATGTTTGATCCCCTCCACGGATATGGTAGCGTTGGCGATGGGGTCACCATCCATGTCCCTCACCAGGCCCTTGATGCCACGGTGCACCTGGGAACACATGGAGGTGTTTATCTCCTTAGAGCACATCATTTCTATATAGTAAATATACTGATGGCTGCACAACACTGAATAATCATCGGCCAGTAAACATCTCAAACATCTGGTTCCTTTAAACTGTGCATTTACAGAACATAATTCTTCAAAGACAAATAGCTCTTCTGTCATAGAGCTGCATAGCTTTTGGGAAATCCTTGTAACAGCAGCGATTTACGTCAGATTTTATCAGACCCAGTCAGCAATAAAAAGCAGCCAGCCCTGCAGGGATTAGCCCAGCGCCATCACTGCAGCCTTCCTAACTTGTTCGATGAAGACCAGCAGAGCCTCGCGGTTGTTCTCCCACTCGTGGGCCAGCTCGCTCTCATGGGGGAATTTGTCGCAGCCCACGAAGACAGACAGCTCAAGGCAGTTGGTGTGCAGGTAACTGAAGTCATTCATGCCTGAGAGATGAAAGGGATTGTTTTAGCCAAGTGCTGTGTGGTGTAGCCCTGGACAGACCTAAAGGAACCTCCATTAGGGGGGTTAACTTACTGTGTTTACTGTGCAGCTACGAGCTAAAGTGTCAAAGGGTCACACAGTGCGGGCAAAGACGCTCCTCACTTAATGACCTACCTGGTTAACGACCCCCTGGACTTACGATCAACGCTCTCTGACCGCTCAGCATTGTACGCTGTCCGAGAACTTTGGTCGTGGGAAGGATAGCGCGGCATCTCAGCTTCAAGCTTCTTATCTCGCATCACCCTTTCTCAGTCTCAGTCTCATCTCAGTCTCAGTCTCAGTCTCAGTCTCATTCCCACAGTCACTCAGTATTCATTACACTAACATTTGCGATCTCCAAGACTACATATTTCTTCTATAAATTTGCACTTTATTGTGTATTTATAAATATACTAAAAATGTTATAAATGCTGCAAATGTGACACTAGAATAACATCTAAAGATGGTTGATACAAACCCACTACCAGTACAGTATGCTGACCTATCGACCAATTCACTTAACAGCATAGTCGTAGGAACGGACCTCAGGTGTTAAATTGTGTCTGTAAGAATGGCACTACAGGAAGTTCAAGTGAGGCAAAGATTGTAAATGTATTGTATTGAATTGTAGTGCACTGGAGACCCCAAACATACTTTATGAAGGCTAATGCCTGTGTTATGTTGTGGTCTAGTCTAGGAATCTGTATTTTCCCAGAACATGTGGCCCATCCATGACCACTCATCCAGTACAGGGTCTCCGTAATACTGGAGAACATCCAAGGAAACGTGGCACAGGGCATAGGACAGTCTACATGGGAGTCCATGTAGGACAGTCTACATGGGAGTCCATGTAGGACAGTCTACATGGGAGTCCATGTAGGACAGTCTACATGGGAGTCCATGTAGGACAGTCTACATGGGAGTCCATGTAGGACAGTCTACATGGGAGTCCAGTAATTTGCACACTTTGGGCAACAGCAAATCTACCCACACAGACCCTAACATATACACTCTACACATACAGCACCTAGACTGGGAACAACATCCAACCTTGGGGTATGAGACCACAGTGCCGCCTGGACGCTGTAGCATGATACCGTATGTATAAAATGATACGCTGAATGCTTCAGGTAATTAATGTAGTGAAGGGTTCTAGGTTCACACATTTGGTTTGCAGCTGCTTTCACCGTGTCAAGGTTGCAAAGGTCTTGTCGATTTTGCTAATTTCTCATACTTACTGCCCACGACGGGCTTCCAGGTGGCACGGTTGATGATACCCTGGCCAGTAGTGAAATCATCAGTGTGACAGGAGCCGCGGTAGGTCTCCATCATGGTGAGGTGGCTGGAGGCGTAGGACGTGGCCAACCACCTGAACATAGCGTCGTCTGGGGTCTCCCTCAGCCCCTCCTCTCGCTGCCACTGTGCCTGCCCCCAGGCTTCCTCATTGATCTCCTCCTCTGCCTCCTGGCCCCCCCTGACCCTCCCATCATGGCTCCTCGTTGTCATCTTGGGAGGGCGCTGCATGTCGAAGGGGTAGGTTATAAGCTTCTCTCCTCCTTGAATGTTGGCCCCCAGTACAAATGGGTGCTTCTCCATCCAGGCGATGATGGCTCGCGTTTCCACGGCAACCTGAGAAGCACACAAGTTGCGCGCACACAACACACGTTGAGATCTGCGATCAAAATGAAGAGCATTTCAAAAATCACTGTAGGTCTATAACTGCAGCTTCTGAAACGATTGGTTAAGAACCATTTAGGCCCATGTTGTCAGCCCAGATCAGGGCAATAAACTCTTTGATTCCCATTTGCTCCCCTGTTCCATACCCATACCCACCGAGCCATTGTCTGATTGGTAGTTTTCTGGGATAGGGATGTGGTGATTGGGCACATAGCGGGGGACCCAGCCCCTGTCTTCCGCCCCCCACAGGATGCTGTTCAGGTCCGGGAAGTTCACAAATATGTCGTAGCCCTCTTCTGTCCAGTGCCCCAAAGCCCAGTTGCCCATCTCAGAGCCCTGGACCACAGAAACGACGAAGAGGGTCTTACTTAGCTGACACGCTACAGCAAAAACTGAGCTGAGAATGACAGTGAGGATGAATGCGCAGAGAGCCGCTTCCTGACCATCTCATAGGCCAGCTCATAGGCGTCAGGGTTGAGCGAGGGCACTAGGTGGATGCGCACTCCGTCCACCAGGCGGCGCACTCGAGGGTTGTCGTCGTTGTACTCCCTGCACAGAAACTGCATGAGCAGCAGCAGCAGCTCCCGGCCCAGCACTTCGTTCCCATGGAGACCAGCCGTGTACCGGAACTCAGGTTCACCTGCCAGAGAGCAATCAGCCTCACTTCAGCACAGCTTAGGGTCTACATCCACACCTGTCTCACTCAGGATAACAGACATGGCATGTAGCTAGTGATTATGTGGAATGGAGACAGCTACTCAGGTGACAGCTATGTCGATGTTGTTCTGTAAAGCGAGGTGACCTCCACAGGAATCCAGGGAGATCTGCGCAGATGAAGTGTGTGGGATTCGCAGCTGCCACCACTGTGGCGTGAGAGTTTCCCTGCCAGATGTCTCTGTGGCATGCTACCTGTCTCATGTTCCCCGGGGTTGTCGGAGATCTCCATGGCATACATCTTCAGCCCCTGGGAGCTCTTTCCGATGTTGTAGATCCTGGTGATGTTGGGGCACTCCTCATTCACTACTTTCATTAACTGGGGTGGGGGGAGGGCAACAGAGGCAGTGGTAGAATTGCAGGAAATGAAGGAAGGGCTCGGTGAGGTGAGACTTCAGGTAAGATGCTAAGCTGTACAGACCGTGGTAGTAACCCATTTAAATTCTACCTGCACACTGATATCCTAGGAGACGTTGGTATTATGCCAAGCAAAACCCTTTCCTGAGATCCAAAGTTGGGTCGTGAGAAGGAAGACTGGAGGAAGACTTCCCATGTGGTCTTGCATGGGAAAGTGACCAAGCTTTGGAATGCTCTCGTATAAATATCCCTGTTACCACAAGATATCTGGTATTTTCATGCTTAGTTTTCCTTATCTTTACCCAGCTCAGTTTCCCATAAATACGGTTTCCCTCAATAGAGATCCTGATCCAGTGTCACTTGCTTCTGTTCTTGATTGCATGGGGGGGGGGGGGGGCATACCTGTCTCATCTCCTTGTAGTTGTGGTGCTTGAATTCCAAGTAATCTACGGGTGTGACCTCATTCTCACTGAAGTAGTAGGAGTCTGTTGAGAGACAGGGGCAATAGACCATCTGATCAGGGTCTAATAGAAAGGTATCATGTAGACATTAACAGAGCAGTAGTTTACGGGATTGAACCAGAATGTTCACAGGTGAGCTCGCAAACTTGTTAGTCCCAGCATCTTACACACTCAAATGTCAGAAGCATTTTGATTGGGCCCAAGGACCCAGGCTTCTCTAGTCAAAATGCTTCACAAAAGTCAAATACACTCCCTCCAAAGTCGCCTTTTGAATTTTTTGTTGGACCGTCTTTAGCTTTGATTATGGTGCACATCTGACGTAGCATAGTGAACCTCTCCATAGAGCCTCCTTCAGCACGTCCCAAAGACCTTCCATGGGGTTAAGGTCACAACTCTGTGGTGACCAAGTCATGCGTGAAAATGATTCCTCACGCTCCCTGAACCACTCTTTGACAATCGGAACCCAACGAATCTTGGCATCCTTGCCCTGGAATATGTCCATGCCAACAGGGAAGAGAAACTTCCATTGCTGATGGATGGAGGTGTGACCTGGTCCTTCAGGAGATTCAGGTGCTCAGCTGACTTCACCTTATTGCTGCATAATGTTGCTGGGCTGTAATAATGATCCAGTCATCGGCTCTTAAGTAGTTGCTAATATAAATTCAAATGGTGGCTTTTTTTGGGCCGGGCAGTGTATAAATTTGTAGCAAAAATATGTATCTCCAACAATCCATTATTTCAGGAGCATGAATAAATGCATTTTCTCAGAAACTACAAAATAACCCAAAAACAATGTAATGAGACACCCTCTGTACTACAAGTTTATTTTACACAGCCATGTTTTAAATGGACTTGTCAAATACTGTCAGTAGACAGAGGAGATGGGCGTATCCCATCTACAGTGAAATAAGGCGTGTATACATATTTCCCATCGGACAGCAACAATACAGACGATCCTCTACTTATGAACTTTCAACTTACGAACTTTCAGACATACGAACGAAGAGGACTGAACGTCCAAATTGTGTTCCTTGGGCTCCCGTTTCCTGTCCCATTCTTTGTACTTGCGTAAACCCGTAAAATGATGTTGAATAATGACTTACGAACATTTCAAGTTACGAACGGCCGCTCGGAACGTATCTCGTTTGTAAGTAGAGGAGCGTCTGCGTATCATGGCGGAAAGCAGGGAACACAGTGGTTGGAAGAGCAACTTGAGAGAACTCTTACTGTTGTACATCTTTTGTGGGATATTAGACATAGTTTGTGGGACTTCAATGTCAGCCAGAGAACATGAAGATAGACCAAAAATGTTCAGTTGTGTTTAGCATCTGTCCTACCAGATGTTCAGCAACCTAAAGGGTGATTTTGTTTAGGTGTAATTCTATATATACAAGCAGTTACTTATTCAGATGTTAATTTTGCCGCTGGTGCCGCTGAGGGCGGGTGGTCACTCACTGGGCAGCGGGCAGGCCAGCACCTCCAGTCGCATGCAGAGGCTCCCATTCCAGCTCTGCGGCAGGATGCGGATGTAGCGCGCCACCACGGGCTCTGCGAATTGCACTTGCACTGGTGTGTCCTTGTCGACATTCCCAAAGAACAGCTTGGGGTAGTGCAGTGGGGGGGGGGGGGGGACACACACACACAAGGGAAACATGTCTGTCAGCCGCGATCGTTTGCTAGCCCACACAGAGGAGCTTAGCCTTTTCATACTGTACTCGTTCTAACTTCTGAATTCTTGACTTTTAATTGATATCTTGTAAAATAAACAACTATAACAGGATGGGGGGGTTGAAGTAGTTCACAGAAGAGGATCTTATTGGTTATGGAGCAGCTGCGAAGCCGTAGAGGAGACTCACCCATTCTGCGTATCCGTCATGGAGCACAGTCCAGTCTCGGCTGTCATTGCTGAAGGCCACATGGTAAGAGGTGACGAAGTCTTCACTAAGACCAGGGGAGAGAGGGCAAACACGGGCCTGATTTCCTGTACTAGTCGTGACCAGGCTTGCCCACATCTGGTGGACGTCTTTTTCACTGAAGGAAACAGCACCCTCCTTACTGGATTTGAGAATCCCTGCCCTGGAGGATGACCCCGCTGAACTGGACCTCTCGGCGGGCATCCACCTCGAGCCAGTGATCCCGCTCCTCTGGGTCAGCACACCAGGCCCCGCCATACATGTTGTCTTTGTCATCCAAACCCTACAGACATATGACTTTACATAATATTCCCATGTAATGATACTGTAAGATTTGGGGGCATGATGTTCGGTGGGGGTGAGGTCAGGTGACAAGCCCATTCATTCCCTTCCCTTGTGCCTTATTGTATCTCTTTCCTGCAGAACACACACCCAGACCCTGCAGCCCAGTCCCACATGCAGCTGTAGCCTTACCCAACACCCAGCATTGTTTCCTGTGTCTTTGGTCTTGTACTGAAGCCAATTTGAATTTGTTTTCATTCCTCTCCACCATTTGGATAAATCCATCTCCACACATGACGTTTAATCAAATAATCTTCATAAAACTACTCCTCATTTCTCTGCTAAACTTTATTCAAAGTAATGGTACTTGTGATTGACACCTCCATGTGTGAGATGAGCACCACATTACATGCAGTACCTCCCTCCCGTGATGGGCCTGGTGACTGTGACTGGTACATATGGGAGCCATCAGGGCTGTGGTACGTGGCAGAGACTATGCTGTGATGGGGCTGTGGATCAGACCGCAGTCACCCATGACCTGGGGGGGGTTGGAGGTGACGTCCCACCTGCATGTTTAGGCGTCCCCGATGAGGGCCAAAGCCATGGTCAGACATGGAGGAAGCCAGCAGCTGGTCACTGTCCACCCGGTGAGACTCCAGCCCCAAGGGCGGGCAGACTGTGGGGGAGGGGGGCGGAACGAGACACCACTCTACGTTACATTTCAGCTGGCAGGCAGATGTTGACACACACAGTAAGCCAAAATGTCCGCTCATCCAAGAAGTCTCACCACTTTAACAAATTGTAAATAAATCCATTGTAAAGGAAATAACATCATTTTTGGTTCTCCTTTGTGTCCACCCTGGGTTTAACATGGGTGTATGTAAGTCTCTACTTGTTGCGTTAAAGATAAAGTAAAGCAGCGCACAGCCTGCGATTCCCACAGCTCACACGCAGCGCACAGCCTGCAATTCCTGCAGCTCACACGCAGTGCACAGCCTGCGATTCCTGCAGCTCATACGCAGCGCACAGCCTGCAATTCCTGCAGCTCACAAGCAGCGCACAGCCTGCGATTCCCGCAGCTCACACGCAGCGCACAGCCTGCGATTCCTGCAGCTCACACGCAGCGCACAGCCTGCGATTCCCGCAGCTCACAAGCAGCACACAGCCTGCGATTCCCGCAGCTCACACGCAGTGCACAGCCTGCGATTCCCACAGCTCACAATCAGCAAGGAGTACGTGTTTTTCTGAGAAGTGGACAAGGGCTTGTCCTAAAGCTGAGGCTCAGTGTTTTTCCATACACATTAGTCTGCATGTGCACTAGTGGGCTGCAGGCACGTGGGTTCTGGCAAGAGGCGCTTCCCCGACGCTGGGCCATCGGAAATGTCTGTTCGAGTTGCACAGACGGCTCTGTTTCACATTAAAACCCACGTCCAAAATCCCCCCCCCCACACACACACAAATGGTCTGTGTCACAACTGTGGGAAATGAGCAATGAGTTGGTTTACACTGAGGGCCATGTTTTACCTTCTCAGCATCCAAAATCTCCGGGAGGACATGAAGTGTGTTACTACTTGCTGGCATTAAAGTGATCTAAGGAATGTGTGGACACAGTTTGTCATTTAAAGTGGTTTTACGGTGCAAACAAAAGTGTCTGAATCCAGTGTCCATTCAGCTGTATTGGCAGATTAACAACTGGGTTGATTATTTATTATTTATAGTCATGATAAATTTAGAAAATCACATTACTCTCATTTTGCATGAAAAATAAAATCCTATTTAAAAAAAAAAAAAGGAAAATCACCATTGCAGCCGTTCAGATAATGACTATAGCAGTTAAGCCTATCAAGTTTCAGCGAGACCTTTATGAATCACTGAATGCTGGGATACAAAGGACATACGGAAGACTGGACATCCCTGAAATACCAGCTGGTGGGGGGCGGATTTGTGTGGGGCTGTTAGGGGTGGAGGGGTGATTCCTTCTTACTCTTTGGCCCGGCGTAAACAGGCGGTGGCTTCACATGGGCCTCCTCTTCCTCCTCCCATTTCTTCCTCTGTTTTTCTGTGGCACAAACCAACAGGGGCGAACAGTGAGTCAGAGCTTCACCATTTCGGCGCGTTTAGCCCCATTCAGACATTAAATGCATGTCACCCTGCTAGGTCCCTGGTGCGAAGTCGGGGTCATTTCAGATTGACCCGCATGTGTGACTGGAGCAGGAAGTCGTCCGGAGAATTCACCAGGAGCGCGCGGGCGTGTTGGTGACGTTTCTGTCGTACAGCTGGCATGAAAAACGGAAGAACATGCAATGGCGAAGAAGAAGGGCCGTTTGCACAAAGAAGACCCCAGTGAGCATGGCCAACTAGAGAGACGACGAGATCGGGGACCTTCTGCCAGAGGGGCTGCAAACGAAGCATCGCGATTTCCGCAGTCTGCTTTTTGCATCCTGCCCTGTCTAAGCGGAGCTCCAGAATAGAGAGGGACAGGAAGAGGAAGAGTGGAAAGTCCATTATGGGCTCCTCTCCTCTTCCTCGCTGAAGACTTGGGGTATTTTGTTTTCTGGGCCCGTGCTTTTGCCCCAACAATCCCTAAAACTGCCCCTTCTGTAAAGGAGGCAACACGCAGCGCCAGCTGCTGATTTTATGAACACCCCCCCCCCCCCCCCGCAGTGGCACACATGCTTCTGTTTCTCTCCTGTTGCCTGTCTTTCGCTCTTCATCTCTTCCCCTCCCTAATGCGCCAAGGCAGCAGCTCTTCTACCATCTACATTCCAATCCTGACCTCTGACCTCTTCCACTATTCTTTACCAGTACAGTAATAACACCGGCTTATTTACAATGTTATTGCTGTTCTACATCAAAGCCCAACTCTTACTGCCCCATAATGTATAAACAGCTTGACTAGAAGCTCTTGGATCAACATTATACACAAATTCCAGGAAACTGTCAAATTGCACAAACATTTCTGTCACACATTGCCTGGATCGCTGAGCGGCCTGTGAGAAAACCTTGCACGACGTTCCAGCTTGAAAATGATCCCTGAACTTAAGGTGAAGCTGGTTAGCTTAAGCATCGGTGGCTGATTATTTTTACCTTTCTCCTCTTTCTCTTTTCGCGCCTTCTCTCGTTCCTCCTCAAGCTTCTTCTGTGCTGCTGGGGGCACAGAATTTATCAGGAATCAGGGACGTTTGCTATGGTGTAGTGCAACACCCTCAAAGCAATCAGCACTAATGTTTAATCTAAGAAGGGGACAGACACCCTACCACGAATGTTCATTGCCTTTAGGAATGTAGGATAGCTACCTTTCCCATTCCAACAGGTATAGCCTGAAAATGATGTCATGGCTATATTGTCATGGCAACAAGTTTACTATACATCCATAGTGCCATGGTCTTCGGATCCACTGAAGCAGCATAGTCATGTATTGCCCGCTCTGCAGTGATACATCCAGCTGCAATGCCCCGGGTGCATTACACATATGAGAAAATGGCTGTCGTCACACACCATTCAGCTCATAGTCGTACTCTTCGTACCATTCAATCTCGACAGGTGGAGGGGAGGTCTCCTCTAATGCAGAAAAACCACAAGCAAAGCATTAGAACTCTTGTAAAAAAAAAAAATTAGGCAAAATATTAAGATTATAATATATTATCTCATTCAGAGTGCAGCTCTGCCTTGTGCCCTATGCTGCCTGCGATAGGTTACAGGTTCCCTCACGACCATAACTGTAAGACTGATAGATGGACTAATATTACGGAGGCAACTAAAGTTTTATCTTCAGGTATTATGCATATTAGTTATGTCCAATATTGTCACCTTGTCTGGAATCTGAAGTTACTATCAGACATGGTTGTTGCATTGTTTGATGTAGACCTACACAGTAGTAGGTCTGTCTTCATTATTAGGGTCCTTTCTGTACTCACAAGTTCCTGGGATATTAGTTTGTAATTTAGACAGATCTGTCTTTGATTGTTCACAGCTGACTAGAGAAACATGGGACTTTGAATGGGACCCACATGGGACCCTTGCTGCTGCCCTTAAAACAAGCCATTGAAGATTTCCATCCTAGACCCACAAGCTGAGACATTAGCAAACGATGAACCACAGAGTTTCATGTGCTGGTGTCATCAGGGCGATAATGAAGTTACCTGGGATAAATGGGTGCCACTCCTCTGTGGGAAGGAGCTCCTTGGCATCGGGGAAGATCTCTATCTCGCCATCTACTGGGGAAGGAATAGGATGCATATGCATAGAGGAGAAGTCAGTATCAAAAGGATCCAGACCTAAAGTTAAGAGCTGACCATCGCATCAAAAGCACATGGATTGCTGACAATAAACCAGAAGACATTAGGTAAGTAGACTTCAGCTTGGCCGAACGCCACTGTTACAGACAGACAGAAAATAACTCAAGCAACACACACATTTTCAGAAGAGCTAAACGAGGTAAAACTGTACTAAAAAGCTTAGTCATGTTTCCAACTTACATTTGGAATCCCAGTCTTTATCCTCGAATTTATTTAAGTTCTTGGTCACAGTGCTTGGTGCTGTAGGTGACCCTGGTTTCCCAAACACCAAAAAATAAGAACATTCCAGTCATCATGACATTGTCACCATGTTTCCTGAAAACACTGCTTTTGGGCCCAAACAAAGCAAGGTACCACAGGGCGGAAAGCATGACTTAATGGTTAGTAACTGGCTTTTATATTTAATTCTGCTATCTCACCATGTTGAGACCATAGAGTTCCCTCTTCCCATGGGTCCTTATGGTCTGTGGTGCCGATTGCTGTTTGGGAAAAGTGAATCCGCAACAAATTCAGGATGATGCTGTCTAAATCTGTGACCATTTCCAAAGTCCAGCTTAACATCAGTGTTCCACTACCTCATCGTGTCGAGTTTCACTGATCAAGCATGAATCTAGAAGGGAACACCAACGTTTAGCTTGAACAGTCATCTACAGAGATGAAGACGTCGTGCTTAGATGATTCATTCACTTAGTGAGTTGATGCTAGTAGTTACAAATCGAACTGAATATATCTGGAAAGTTAAAATCTCATGTATATATACTTATATCATATGTTCTGACAGGTTGAGGTTAAATATACATTATACACCAGTGAGGATGCCGCTGTGCTTCAGACCGTTAACCACATTTGGAGTACTATGACGTCAATCTCAGGACATCTCTCAAGCAGAACTGAGCCTGCTTTAGGGCTGGTATGGTCCAGCAAAGGGCCGGGAGGCAGACGTACCCTTGCCAGTTGGATGACTCTTCTGCTCCTCCTCCTTCTCCTCTATGTCTGTCTTCTTGGTCAGTCGTTCTTCTGTCTCCTTGGGCTCCTTGGTGACTTTTGGTTTCTTGGTGGGTTTCGGTTTCTTGGTGGGCCTGGGGGGCTTTGGCTTCTTGGTGGGCCTGGGGGGCTTTGGCTTCTTAGTGGGTTTGGGGGGCTTTGGCTTCTTAGTGGGTTTGGGGGCTTTCAGCTTCTTAGCTTTAGCTTCTCTTTCCTCTTCTTTCTTTACCTTAGCTGGAAAGAGTTAGAAGGGAAAAAACAGACACATTAATCACTCAAATACTCCTGCTTACCTCTCGGCTGTGGGAGTAACAGCTCTGTAGTTTTTCTGATTAAAAGCTACGGTGCGCTGATTAATATTCAAGGCTTGGGGCATTATTGGGGCACACCCCTGGGAATAAAACACCATTTCAAAGGTGACGTCTCCATTAACTGCTGCTCAACACTATGTTGTCCTGCATTGGGTTCTACGGTACTAAATCATGGGATCATGCATGAGATGAGGTTAGGCATGGGTTCTGGGTTTCTGAGGGCCTTGCAGGCTGCCAGATCTTTTACTGCCCTGCTTCACTGGGACTTGGGTTCTTCATTCAAATTCACACTTGCTCCAATAAAACCACGAGCTTGGCACGGCTCGCTGAGCACATCCTGTCATTGGGGAGCAGCCTTTCCTGCACTCAAATGATTCCATTGTGTTTTTTTGGTGTAAGTGGACCTGGGCAGAGTGCAGAGGCATGCCCCCAAAAGGCTAAGGAGAGGCCCGAGTCTGTCAACCATTAACTCCATTTTCCTTGTCCTTCTGCCATTTTTTCCCCATTACTTGAAGAAGGTATGCTCTTTAACTGTCAGCCTAGTAAATCTGCAAAAATATATAGTGTAGACCCTCAACGCAAGAAGCATCCAAATGTACCTTTGAAATACAAGCTCAGGTATTCCAAGAAATACTTGCTTCTGGGTTCCAAACTCTTTTTTGGATAGAAAATTCCATAGCTGGCACAGATTTCAGACTAAACAAATCACCATGAAAGCTCTTGGCTAGTTATGAAGGGTTAGGTTGGGGACGTTACAGTCTTGATTCCTGGAACGCTGACAACGTTTGCGTCTGGCTGTGTGGATGGTCCAGGATGGGGTGACTAGAACATGGAGAGAGGTTCCAGCATGGGTCTTGGATAAACAGACGTCCAGGGTTTGCCAGACTGTCCATTAATCGCCACAGAAGAAGGTGGCATTAACTGGCGCTGGGACAAAAGGCACCTTCTTCAAATGCTACCAATAATCCCACATAATGACTCAGTTTGGCCAGGACTTATAACACCAGTCCTCACTAAGAACTTTCTTCTCTATGCACCAAGTCTGTAAGTCTCTATAAATCAAACCAGTAAAACTAACATGGCATTTATATTAATCAAGGCGCACACAGTCAGTCATTCTGCAGATCACACGCGGCCATCTTGGCACACTTCCTTCAGAAGGATATTATATTTTTCTTTCTCCTCAGACTGCTGATTCAGCCTTTTTCTTTGCTATCGGTAAGTTCCGACAGTGGCGATCAGCTCCACTCTTTCCAAGCTTACTCTTTGTTAGCTGAGCAAATTAGTAGAACATTTTTTTGTACGATGCAAGTTTAATTTTGTCTTATAAGCAGTTTATTGCTGCTGTGACCTGACGGTAAACTGTGCAGTGCGGGCTAGCTAACAAAGACACAAAACAGCATTTCACCAACAATAACAGGCAAGATCAGCACCCCCCTTCCTCATGGAGGTATTCAAAACCATCAACAAATCATTTTAAAAACCACCATAAACAAATGCTGCCCTGCTGTCAGGTCACATACATTTTTCCATCCCAGTAAAAACATCCCACTAATGAACCTACCTCAGTAAAAGAAAAAACACCAAAATCACATGCTGTATTTCCAAAACGCCCTGTAAATCAAAGGCTTAGCCTCATGTGGATGGCTGTGGGTGTTTGGGCCAGTGCGCAGTGCGCAGTGTGCAGTGAGCTGTGCTTTTTTTCCCCCTCAGTACGACTTTAACCACATACAGAGATACACAAAGTGAGACCAAGACCTCTCTGCTCATGCCCGGCCAGCTCAGTTACTCTCATCTGCAACGAAACATTATGCTTCTCTAGCTCTAGTGACTAGATTAATGTAAGCAGTAAACAAAAACAACAGCTACATTCCGCATGCAAACAATCAAAATGGAAATCTGCACAATAATGCTTCTGCTATACAACTTGGTGATGAATGCGGTGCTTTGGAATGACAGAGAATTTGTCCCTCTGGACCGTACATTTCTCACAAAGCTTTGTTTTCAGGTTTTTAAAATTCTTCTCTATTTTACCTGCTAGTACTTCCTCTGGCGATTTCTTGACTTTTGGTTTGGTTTTCTCAGCATCTCCTTTTGCGATTGGCTCATCCATCAGGACATCCTCTCTGATCTCAGCCTGTCGCTCCTCCTTCCGTCGATCAGCATGTCTCCCGCCTTGTCCCACCTGGACCACCGAGGCCACGGTGTCAGCTGACTCAGCGGATGCCAACGCATAGCCCATGACCAGCAGGGCAGCGAGACAGAGCATCACCCCAGTGCCTCTCATCTTAAACATGGCTCTGTTCTTTCACCCGTCCAGGGGAGTCCCGGGCTGGTCCTGGAAGAGCTGAAGAGAGAACTTTGGTTCCAAAATCCTGATGTTTCCTGCAACTCCCGTGGAAAATAAAACAACCAGAGCTGGCCAGACGCGAAATGACTCAACAGCAAAACCTAAACGGTTCAGGTTTCCAAGAGATGAGAATCCTTAGAGGAGAGCTGTGTGAGGAGTTGTCAGGGGGAGATGTGGAGAACTGGCACTGAATTAGAGCAAAGGTTGTAATCCCCAGCACCCATATAGATGCAGGTTCAAGGAAACATCCGCCACTGGTCCGAATTAGGCTGGATGACTTGCTGTGGACTGAGGGAAAAGTGAAGAATGTTCTGGTCTGAAGAGCTGCAACTGAAAACAAACAAAAAAAAAACTGGATCACATGAAGATGGACTCCCAGCAGAGGAGAAGCAGTGATGTGTTTCCGTGGAGCTGGACCTCAGCGCTGCCCTCGTTCCTGTCCCCCTCAGCCTCTCTCTTCCAGTGGAATCCCTCCAGTAATGCTCCCCCCGGTCTGTCATACTGGGATGTAGTGGGGGCTGGCTTGCGGGTAGGGGTGAACACCTCCCAAGATGTGAAATTCCAGAGGCGGAGACTTGGAGCACTGTGGGGGGGGGGGGGGAGAAAAAGTGTGTGTGTGTGTGTGAGAGAGAGAGAGAGAGAGAGAGAGACTGGACTTTTAATCTCTGCTGTATACATGCGGTGTGAGAACCACACATGAAAACAGAAAACTATGTGACTGCATACCTTCTATATCAGTTCTTCCATGGCTGGAGAATGCTGAGCTTTTTAAGAGAAGAGAAGAGAAGAGAAGAGAAGAGAAGAGAAGAGAAGAGAAGAGAAGAGAAGAGAAGAGAAGAGAAGAGAAGAGAAGAGAAGAGAAGAGAAGAGATGGACAGTACAGGCAGTTACCAGCATGAATGAACAAGCATCCTGGATGGAAAAATAATTATTTTAATAAGAGCCAAGGGGGCTGTGTGTCTGTAAACTGCATGTTATTGCGAAGCTTTAAAGGATGTTCTTTTGTTTAACTTACCCCCCCCATACACACACACAGGCCTCCACACCAGTACACATACAAAAACACTCTGAAGACTCTTCGCCGGAACCTGCCTGACACGCTCTAGAAAAGATTCCAGAAGTGGTCGTCTTATCAGATGACGGCTGGATGTCAGACACACTCATGACCCCCAGCGTGCTGTTTTTCAGTGTTTTTCTGTGGGAGGACTTGGGGGGGGGGGGGGGGGCGGGTCTGCAGGGTTCTCTGTTTCAAGCAGAACACTGAATCCAACAGATAGATGTGTGCCAGCAAAGCAGGTCACCTCAAACTGGGGGAGAAAAGTATCAACAGTACTAATTAGGAGCAGATGGGGGGAGGGTTCATACCACATAGTTATTATGAAAAACATTATCTCCCGTACAATACCCTGTTAACCCTGTGAACTGGGAGATGGGGTTTGGCTGGGAAAATGGTGCAGTGGGCATGGAAAATATAGGAAAACATCAAAAAACAAAATGCTGAAAGAAACTGTTGGAAGATCCAAGGCCAACTGGCTGCCGAAAGGCATGGAGCAAGTGGGCTGCCATTCTGCAGTCCGGTCATTGTGCTCATACACATATTTACGTAACTCTTACAGACACTCACCGAGTCAGCAGTTTGTCTGAATGGGGCGCCTTTGGTCTAAGCGTTAGAGTTATTGTTAGGGTTAGAGTTATAATAGAGTTATATAGGGTTAGGGTTAGGGTTAGAGTTTGTGTTAGGGTTAGAGTTAGGGTTAGAGTTAGCGTTAGGGTTATGGTTAGAGTTAGTGTTATAGTTAGTGTTAGGGTAATGGTTAGAGTTAGTGTTATAGTTAGTGTTAGCTTGGCTAATAAAGTTTAGTCATTTATTATGGGCATTTTTACAAGAGTGCTTCTCACATTTGAAAGGGGCCAGGGTTCACTTTTCAACAGTATTCCTGTTTTGGGCAAAGCTACATCACATGCGTTAGTCAAGGGAACGAGAGCCCAGGGAAATCGCAGAAAAACATGGAGAATGTACATATCTGTAGTCGGAGAAGTGCCATGTTTACATTTCTGGGAGAGCAAGTTGACCGGTGTTGGTTAAAAGCTGTTTGCAGCGCAGTCGATGATTACTGCCAGTTGGCGGATTTTTATTGTACAAGAGCTCTAGCTGAAATCTCCAAGCACGTCTGAGCAATGAGGTCACAGGAGAAATCTGGCCATGTGGTGCGTATCTAGAGCAGGCTGTGCCGAGTCTGATCGTTTTGATCCCCTGCAAGAGGGGTCTCACTGGAAGTGGGAGGGTGTAGACAGATACAATCCTGAGTAATAATATTGTAGCTTCATAAATGCGCAGTACACTTTACTGGGCAGAGCAATACTACAGCTTGTACTTTACTCAGCCATTCTTTCTGTTTCAGTTGTTCCTTTTATTTCATATTTATTCCATAAATATGTATCTCTGCAGGTCCCAGCTATATCTACCTTGTTTTCTGAGTGGCCTTCTTGTGCTTTCTGCTGTCTAATTCAGGGTTACCTACCTTGTGCAGCTGGCTGGCATGAGATGTTCAATTCAAGACAAGTCTGCACACGCATGCACACGTTTTTACATGCATGTAACAGTTCTATTACTTTGTGAATAGTCTGTCGGATTTGCAAAATACCCGAAAGCTTTTGATGCAGCTCATTTTAGGTTTCTAATGGAATAATATAGATTTGCCGTAAGATTTCTTGCAGGACCGTGAGAGTCTGAAAATGTGAGTGTCACGCCAGATGCGTGAGAGTTGCCAGCATTGCTGAATCTGTAACATGGTACATATTACTGAATGCACAGACAAAGAATTCATAAGTTCTGAAGTACGGAAAGCAAAAAAAAAATCTCGAATCTTAAAATGGGAGAACAGTTCAGCCGACAGCTGAAAAAACGGGCTGCATCTGTTTCAGAAGTAAACTGCCTACATGATTCTGTCACCTTTAAAAGCCTTAGTACAAAGATTGACTTAAAAGTACATTATCATGAGGTCTGTGTTCTCAGGCCTGAGCTATCATCATGCCGGGTGTGTCTACAATCTGAATCAATGGTAAGATCTGCCCACTCACTTCCCCAAGGAGGGTGCTACCACACATTTGGAACCAAGAGAGCTCAAGCCACTTATCTGATGTGGATAAGGACACAAGGTTGTGCTTAAAAAAAAACAAACAAACAATGGATTTCATTTCATAACACCTCTGTGATTGCTGCAATGTATGATTCTTCTACTGAGATGTGATTGTGTTACTTTTCCCACTGATGTCCCACTAATTTGAATCAACATCTCACTTTTTCAGCTCTAGTAAAGCATCCATCTCCAGCACTGGAACGGCAGCAACTATGTACCCAAAGAGTTCATTGAAGTCTCAATACACCAGAAACATCCTTGAAGGTGGAGCGAATGAAAGAGAGAGGGGTGTAAAAGAACACCTTTAACCACACCCAGAGATCCATTGAGAGCACTGCGAGTGTAATCTCTATCACCAGAGAAGCGCCTACAGGAGCCAGGTGACACACAGTTTCAATGGAGGAATGAAATGAAGAGTACAATTCCTACCAAACCAATGGTTTTATACTCCTGCCTAGAAATGTAGGATCCAGGCTGTTCCCAAGCCGTTCTTTATGATACATACTGTCGTCCTTTCCCTGTCCTTTGGGAAAAGCGTTCTTTGCTGTTTACGTTATCAGCCTAAGGCAGCTGAAATGGAGCAGAGAAGTAATTGCCCTTATGTTTATCTACTGATCCACAGACACGGACGAAAAGCCATCGTATATGTTTGCTGAATGTTTTATCATAGGGGTCTCCAACTCCGGTCCTGGAGGACTTCTGTCCAGTAGGTTCTCTGTCCCACTTGGCTTCTGTTGAGCCACACCTGCTCCTGGTATTTACCTGATCAGAAGCCAGGTAGAATAGAAACCCTACTGGGCGGTAGCCCTCAAGGAGCGGAGTTGGAGAC
Organism: Brienomyrus brachyistius; assembly: GCF_023856365.1. NCBI lineage: Eukaryota > Metazoa > Chordata > Actinopteri > Osteoglossiformes > Mormyridae > Brienomyrus > Brienomyrus brachyistius. Next base: position 29,556,565 of record NC_064539.1, read on the forward strand.
CCCAGTTTTATCATGCGTGGCCGACTTCCTTTTGGGATGAAAAAATGTTTGGTTATTAGACTCCGACTGTCATTACTATCCTGTTCATTCCTAACACGTCCAATCATAAACAGGGATAACCAAATAAAACGTCTGAATATACACAAGGTCATAACATAACTTTACACAGAGCTGATAGGAAAGGGGCTACCTCTCCCCGTCACCCCATGTAAACAAAGCAAAAGCCCTGAGTTCTGGGGATGTACATTACCCCCATTTTTAAATTGTTTTTATAAAGCTTCCAGGCTGAAATAAGCAATTATAGGAAACAATAAGTCTTTGTACTCAAGAGGGCTGCTTGGCTACAATTAAATGCTGGCAGACCAAATATTTGCCGATGGCAATTTCATTGTGGTTTCAAAAACAAGCATTTGAGAGAATTTGCACCAGCAGCTGACTTGGTCTCCAGTTATACCATCAATGTAAATTAACAGTACCCTGACTCTAAAAACTCAATAATACTCACCCATACTCAGTTATACTCATGTATAACACGCTGTTGTAGGGGCAACATTTTAGCTAGCGGCACCCTTCATTTGTAGACAAACTGGCTAATGCAGGTGTGAAACTGGATAAACGTTACTGTCCTCTGGCTTCTGAAAGGAAGGAATGAGGGGCTAAGGGTTTGAGGCATGTCAGGACTTGTGCCCAAATTGGGAGGCCCTTTCCTTAAAAATCACCCAAGAAAATGCCTGCAGAATTGTGTAGCAAAGGTTTTATAACTAAAAAATGTTCTGATGTTCTCACCTGACCAGTTTAACTTCTGCTGATTGAATTGCAGTCTTAATAGTTTCTTGCTTTGTTTCGAATATGTTATTGGCCCAATACTGCTCAGATGTGTACCTGGACATTCATTGAAAGTGCCTAGTTGACTCCCTAGTCAGCAGGAATGTTACTCATGTGCTATTTCCTTCACTTGTGCATCACTTTGGACAAATGTGTCTGTGAAATAAATGTAAAGGTTATGTGATATTTGGAGAACTTTGTGGGACAGACCTAATGAGCTAATTCAGCAATCTACTTATGCATCTTAAGTCTGGCAACTCCATACTCTTCATTGCTGAACAGCTTTGAAGTGTCTCTCTGTTACCATCCTCTCAGCGTTTCTCTTCTCCTTCTCTCTGTCCTTGGTCTCTCATCTTCTCCTCCTTCTTTTTCAGAAAATATGGGATCTAAGGAATAAAAATGTTCCAACTGTGTTCAACCAGATGTCCTGATGGAAGATGTATGATTTTTTTCCCAAGACATTTCATAAATACCAATTCATCAAAGCAAGTATATTTCTGGTTCTTGCTAGAGAAAAGTTACTGGATAAATAAGTTATGAGCCTGTGATGAAGTAACTGGAGCATAGGATAGGAAAACAAAAGATTTAACAGCCGAGTTTAAGAGCCTGATCAGAAGCCAAATGCTGCATTGAGCAGGAATAATGAGTCACAGGGTCACACTCCAGCACTGGGTTCAGTTAAGTCCTGGACACGTGTTGGCCAAATCACGGGAGCCCTGATTTCACAGAGATCCTCCGCAGCTGGTCACTCGGCCAGAATGTCACTGATCCCTTTGAAGCACTGCTTCTCAATCCAGTGCTCCGGGACCCACAGGCACTTCACATTTTAGCTCCCTCCCAGATAGAAGAAGCAAAAATGTGGACAGTCTGGCAGGGAGCTCGGAGGGTGCAAAAATGTGGACTGTCTGGCAGGGAGCTCGGAGGGTGCAAAAATGTGGACTGTCTGGCAGGGAGTTCGGAGGAAGAAAAAAATGTGGGCTGTCTGACAAAGAGCTCAGAGGGAGCAAAAATGTGGACTGACTGTCAGTCCCTGAGGACCAAATTGGGAAACACTGCTTTAAATCCCATTTTACATAATAAGGCTACTTATTGAGATATGCCTACAGACTATTGCCAGCAGTAATACCCAAAAAGTGTCATAAACCTCCAAAAAACCAGCTGTTGTACCCTTAAGCGAAGCCATCAAGCCAACACTACATCAGGGAATCCAGCTGTATGCCAGGGTAATACGTATAACTCTTAGCTAAGTATCCTGATGCTTTAATAAAATGTGCAGTACAAAGGAACAAAGGAAGCCCCTATAATCGCAGCACATAGTGATAACGTTTTAGGGGCTAGACATTCTTTGAGGTACAGCAGAACTGTCTCCTCAGAACGCAATCAAAGACTTCAACTCATAAAGCCCTGAAGTTAGGTAGCCTCAGGAGAGTGATGTCATTCAAATGGATTCTAGAACCCGCACGCACTTTGCTTCCTACATGTGATTTGCATATGGGACTATTCTAACCATGCACAGCTGTCATTGTGGAAAGGAAGACATTCCTTCCTTCCATGCACTTTGAAGTCCTGACACATTACAATGAATATAATATCCACTGTGTCCCAGTTCAAAGTGGCTACTAAAATAGTTCAGGAACACCCTATTGCCACCAATTTTTTATTTGCCTGAACAAACTGATTTGCAGTCTAGTATTTCTATTTCTATTTCTATGCAGGTCTTCGCACGACTGTCCCTCATCATAATGAAACAATTAAAAGAGCCTTAAAGCTAACGGGCATTTAAAAATGTGGATTATCTCCACACAGTTACTTTCAGCAAGAGCTCACACATGCACACAGAGGCGAAGTTATGGAGTCTACCGAGGTTTTCATTACAATCAAGAGACGTTTACAATTAGACAGTCATTCTTGCTCCCACATGGCACACAAGTATGAACAGGACCTTTAGCACGGTGACGAATCACTGTCCGTCACAGGGTTGTGGGATAAAGAAGAAGAAACTTAATACCATGCACCGCAAGGACCTCAAGGTACCGGTGGGGGGAGAGCGTGACATATGAGTGATGGATAAAGATGAAAAAGGATGCAAGGTCTCACAATAACCCAAACCAGTACGCAGCCACACAAAGGTCCACGTCAGCCAAGCAGGATCTTCACAAAAAAAATAAAAAATTTTAAATGAAAGGTCCTAGCTTAGCCGTTCAGGTAAATGTGAAAGAATTTGCTCAGTAAATACATGCACAGTTTCCCAGAAGGCTGTGCAACTCAGATGTAGTGATGTACAGTATTTCACACCATGTCTGATTATGGGGAAATGGCTTCACTGCCAAGAGATAAGAACAATGGTAAAATAATTTACATGACTTACTGATTTAAATGGCTTAAAAGCAAACCATAGTAGAAACAGTTTATTTTCCATCCTCTTCAGTATTTTTAGGAAAATGTATTAATTTTGGGGAATAAAATGTATTTTATGGTGCCTATACCAGACATGATATATAAAATTAAGAAGATTTTTGTGGGGGGCAGTAAATTATCTGCCGTGTTCCCCTAATAATTTATTTGTGAAGGTGATTATCAGTGCCTGCGATGGGCTGGCCCCCCATCCTGGGTTGTTCCCTGCCTCGTGCCCATTGCTTCCGGGATAGGCTCCGGACCCCCCGCGACCCAATAGGATGAGCGGTTTGGAAAATGGATGGATGGATGGATTATCAGTGCTTTTTATGATGAGAATGACGTGGAAATCCCTGTTAGTTTTAGTATAACATGTGCTTCCATACTTCCAGACCAGAGACACAGAGACTCACCACATGGCCTCACTCTTATTCTTTCCTTGCTTGATTCTTCTCACATGTTTTTCAGCGTTTTTTTTATCTTGCTGATCAATGATCAGACTCTTCGCTTCATCTGGCTGTCAGTATATCTCATGTGGAGTTTGTGTCCAGTCAGATTCTCAGCCAAAAATAAGGGCCAAATGTTCAGTGCTGAGAAGAACAACACCCGCAGCCACGTCAAGGGACGGAACAAAGGGAATTAGAGACGCTTTCTCACTTATTACCAAGCAAAGGAAGTTCAGTAATTTTCACATCCAAATCAAAACCAGATCTAGTATTTTCCCTAGAAAATGATTTTACTTACAACTGTAATCATTTTGCTCATGTACTAGTTAACAGTAGATAAAGCCATTGGATACAACGCAGAGTGACTTGGGTTACGCAGCTTGACTTGAAATATCTTACCTTCACAAAATGATGACTTTACTGCAATTTTCCTACTGTTCAACGCATTTATTGTTAAAGGTTCTGTTTCATTTCTCTCCTACAAGCAATAATCATCGTCAGAAAATGCCCATAACTGTCATTACGGCATTAGATTTCCATGGTTGGTATTGTAAAGCAATTAACTCTAACCAGACACGAAAGACATTACTCACATCGTAATCCATTCATTTGTCTCCTTTTACTTTTTAATAATACGCTCCGGGATCTGTTTACAGATTCAGTGTGTTAAGGATTAAAGGCCCAGAGCAACGTCCGTGCTGTAGTGTCCCGCTGACCTCCCAGCTCCTGCACACTGGGGGCTGTCGCATGGCTGCACGTCCCCCCCCCCCCCCCACTCACTGTGATCAAGCCGGATATGCAATCTGGAGATATAGCGCATCGGTCATGGGATGGCAGACACAGGGCCAGAATTCCACAGAAATATCATTTGTTTACCATGTAGTGTGAATATAAAATATAGGAAATTGGATGAATGGATCAATACAACAGGCAGCACTACAGCTAAGCAGCTGGTAGCATTATTTGCTAATTTCCTAAATTATATCCGCAAACAAAATAAAGGAGCTAAACTAGCTGCAAAGGTGATGCTGCGTGTGGCACAGAGATGCAGAGAGGCATCGTGACCTGACATCTCTAAGGTTGTGGCTCTTATTCCTGCCCTGTGATTCTCTGCACATTCCCTGGTTTTCACCGGCAGTTGACATGCATGTAGTTCTGGGGACCTGGAGTGTCTGAATTGCCCTTATTAACATTCAGGATGGGCAGGCAGCCGGTCTTACCTCATTTTTGTGGCTCACAATAACTTTGGGAAGGAATAAGCAGTTATAACACGAAAGAGAACTTTTCTGGACATTTATTTAACAAAATAATTTCAGTAAAAAAAAAAAAAACACACACACAAAAGCTCAATACAAAAATATCTTTTTAAAGTATTACTTTTTTGAGAAGTCATTTGCAGAATGTGTTTTGCATTATTTTTTATTTTAATTTTTTTACTAAATCCAAATTAAAAGTAATATAACATATTCAAGGTAATAGTCAAGTATCAGAGGTAGGCCTAGACATACACCGTTTTAAATAACACAATTATTAGTCATATATTTATATTAACATTTTATACAAAATCTCAAGAATTTACCCAAAGGGTAAAAACATAGTTTTACAGTTTCGCACCTTAAAATAATTTACTTACACGTTGTTGCTTCTAACATTTTGCAATGTACGCACTCAAATCTCCCTCTTTCTAATTTAGGTAATAGTGAACCAGGAACGCAACACAGCAAGTCTCAATCATTTTAAAATACATGATGAAGATGATGATGGTGATGGTGACTTAGAACCGAAGGCATCAGAGCCGGCTGCGAGCACATGGGGACGGTGTGGCAATAACGCGTGGGAAGGCCATGTAAACTCGCGGGGTCCGCGTGCGGCAGCCCATAGCACGGTCCGGCTTGCTCTTGGTCATCAGACACATTGTCCTTATTTTCCTTTTTCCACTTGGTGCGCCGATTCTGAAACCAGATCTTCACCTGCGTCTCGGTGAGCTGGAGCGCGGTGGCGATGCCGTAGCGCTCGAAGACGGACAGGTAATGGCTGGCGCGGAAGCTGTGCTCCAGCACACGCAGCTGCTCCAGCGTGAAGGCTGTCCGGATGCGCCTCGTCTTGCACCTCGGCTGATCTGCGGTGGATTCAGGAGGACTTCGTCCCTCCACGATGCTAAAGTCAGGAATCCCTACGGTCTCTGCTTGTTTGCCTATAAATAAAATAAATCTCTCAATTGCAAAATTCTCCCTTTCCCCTTAAATCATGCCGACTACTTAAATCCGCGTTTTACCACAATAACAGGCTTAAAAACACACCAAAAAAAAAAAAAAAAAACCGCACAAGCCTATAAACTATTCTAAAGTATATTATTGGGGGGATTGACACAGGTTATAAATAAAATCATTTCACCATGATTACAAAATTTAACCAAATGTCGTCCTCTGGTGGTCAAAATATTATGGAAAATAAAAAGCAAAATTAACACCTATTTGTTACGAACATAATTCTTACAGTTTGCTGACTGTTCATTTATTCCCTTACACTGATCAGAGTGCGTGTCTGATGAATGCTTTAATGAACGCGGCACTTACCACTATTTTTCTGCACCGTGACACCTCCTCGAGGAACCGCACATCTTCCGTTAAACTTAGTGGGATCCAGAATATCTACTATGGTAAAAGAAGTTTTTATAACTTCTGGCATTTTTCCTGGCTGCATTGCTGCTTTTATCTGATAAATACCTAGATAAACTGAATTTAAAGGAACAAAACAAATAAGACAGGAGCGCAGGTTCTGACGCACCTTGATCCACGACAGTGGCTCGCTGGCCTCGCATGGCTCAATTTATACGCAGCCAGCACACGACGCTCACACTTACAAAATTAGCATTTTAAAAGCTCTTCAACGACATATGAACCGTGGTGATTACAACACAAAACAGGCATTTCAAACGGTTACCCCATGTTAAGTAATCCATTCCAAAGATGCAAAACCTGGGGCAGATTATGCGCTTCAAGTCTGGAGGATCAGCCCCCGCCACTTTAAAATGCTAATGTCAGGGGACAATTGGTGATGTAAACGCTCGGTTATTTATTGCGGGGCATCTGGTTAAAATGTGCCCGTTTTCTTTAGAATCGTGTACTTTTTTGTTGAGAGCCGTGTCATTATTTGCAATTCTGTGATTTTACGCTGGTAGGACACGTGAATGCTGTTTTTCATGTAAATCTCATCGACTCGTTACAATTGACATTCCCTAGAAGAGAAAGTGCTGCTATTTCAAAGGGGATTTTTATTGATTTAGCTTTAGCTAAACATCACACAAGTGTTTGACGTAATTGAATGCCCGATTTAGTTATAACGAGAAAATTACGCCTCTTTTGACCACTACATCTATTCAGGATATGGGTGCAATAACCCCTAAGGACTGTTAAAGCAGGATATTAAAGTAGATCATCTGGTGGATTTGAACTTTTCATGTTCTATTCCTGTAACCGCCATGAACACTTGAAACTTTAAATATATGACACTTTTTCTTATTGAAGTATATGTTTAGACTATGGAAACATGGAAGTTTAGATTTCCATTAGCTTGGAAGGAATACCAAAGTTACGGTGGTATTCCTTAACTTGAAAATTACTTTCACCAACTCCTGTCTCATTATTTTCCCTTTCTTTATTTTTCAAATATGAGAAGTTGTGCACAATTGTACATTGAATCTGCTATTTTTAATCTTTTCCAACTATGAAAAAGGAACCTTGATTTTGTGTGGGTGCATTGTCGTCAGTTTCAATAGTTCTATAGACATTCCTGGGGACACAATAAAAAAGCATTTTCATGAGTTAACCAATGTTCAGATGCTCATTGATCTATAAGCCACAATGCATGCTGTTGTTCTGCGTTTAATTAACTAGGATTCAATACCCAAGCAGCACTCACTGGCAGACTGATGGCGAATATGTCGACTGACAGGACTCCCCAAGACAGCCACACAGCCATTATTCTGTGGCGGGGTGGGAAAGGTGAAGCCGCCCTCCAGGACAATTAGCAGATGCCGTGGGTGACACTGACCCCTCCTGACCTGCGGATCTGTTGAAGGGGGGTGTCACAGGAGTGGGGTGACTTTGCCAGTGAGGGTCCAGCTGGCTGAAGTGTGCCTGCAGACTCATGGTTTACTGCCCCCCCAGTGAGGTATATAGTGGGTATATTGCAGCCTGCTCCCTACTGGGGGAAATAAATGAATTTAGGTTGGGGGGTAATAGGACTTAAAGCTGCACTTAGACATCCAGTGACCATCCTTAGTTCTAAGAAACAGAACTTCCCTTGGCTCAGTATGCAAATGTTTGCTGTGTAACTAGGTAATAAATGTTTATTTAACCATTTATTTCAAAACCACATTTATCTTGTTCGAGGTGCAGACTGAGCAAACCTCGGGCAGGGATGCGATTCCATGCACACACATTATCACTACAAACTCATCCGACCTGCCAGATCGTGGTATGGCACTGGATATAATGGAAAACCACAGGGAACACCCTATGCCCAACTAAAAAAAAAGTGAATCTTTCAAAATAACGTCTACAGAGCTCTGTGTCTAGCCAGGATAGTAAGACTGGAAATGCTGTTGTTAGCCAATTGCTGCACTCTGCTGTACGCTAAGCAGAGCAGCGGTGGACAGGCATCCCTTCTATGCTGTTTCTGTCTGGGATGGACTCCGCACTAACTGTGGCTGCATTAAATAAGCATTTATCCAACAATGTCACATGAGATTGATATTCCCTGAGCATTTTAAGGTCCGAATGTGAAAATAGAGCCAAGAATAGCAGTGAGTGTAATGTGCCAGCGAATCGCTTTGACCAACGTTAAGTTCTTGTCAAAAAAAGTGAAACATATGATCATGTTTTGTCTACTTTCGGGGGTACAATTTGTCACAGTAAAGTGGTTAGGGGGCTGAACACCAGTTCTAAACTGTTTGTAAAAGAATAGGGAGGGGGGTTGTATTTGTGTCAGGCATCTCCTCTTCTCTTTGCAGATGGGCTATGACACAGCAGAGTGTAGACAATGCATGCCTCTGAACAGCACTCCAAGGCACTGTTGAAATTGCACTCAGGGGCAATTCCTTTGCCTGGCTATCGGCGGACAGAACTTAACAACGCTCAATAAAATAGTTTAGGCCACGTTTTCTTTCAGACCACCTGAAAAAAGACGGGGAGGTGGTCAACAGAGAGCTGAATAGCATTCCTGTCCGTGGTGGGACTGGTGATGTTTACAGCTCCTGTTTTATCACATTATGAGGGTCTTGAATGTAAATATACGCCTCAGATCTCCTGGGAGGTTAACGGTTCTCCAGTTTAAGGATTATTTTCATTAAACTTCCCCAGGACAGTTGCTGAAAGAGACGCTACCAAAAAAGATTCAGGTGAATCAAACATCAATACATATGCAGGAGTGAATTGTCAAACAAACATGGAAGAAAACAACTGACTGAATGGGTCATATTCTGTGCTTTGTTGGGTTTAAACCAGGAACTCAGGAAAGAACTGATAAGGATCAACAAGAGACCTTTTTGACTGAGATGTGCACCTCTATTTAACTAGCATGAGACAAAAACCTTAATTACTGTTTTGAAGTTAACGAGGAAAAAAAACAATGTGACTATTTAAAAAGCATTACTGTGAATTGTAATGTAATGAATTGCACGGTTCTGACAAAGAAATCGCACAGAAATAAAGTCCTCGGAGTGACCTTTGGGGGACTCTGCCTGACCGCGCGCAGTGTAAATCTTCGCGCTGCTTGACTTCGCATTACTGGTGAAAAAAAAAAGTTTGTTTTTTTTTCATTTTATGTTATTAAAATTTTGTTTATTTTGCCTTTGGCACACATACGTGTGTGTGTACCTATATAGGCAGGTGTGCGTGTTTATACGTATGTGTATATATTGGTTTGTTGTATATGTTCGAAATAAAAGGTTATCATCATCATCAATCTTCTCCATAATTCTTTACCTTCGTAAAGATCTCAGAACCTCAGGTAATTCATTTGGCGTATTATTACACATTCACAGATCATGTGTTCGTGCATAGCCATGCCACGTGTTGGTTTTGCACAGACAGAATTCGATAAAGAAAACCACAAGTACGAAGTTATCATAAGGCATCGTATTGTAATACACATAACTGTCAATTTTGTTTTAGCTGTTGCAAGGAGTATAGGCGGTGTTGGGTCTTCTTAGTGATGGAGGTGATGCCCCATTTGAGGTCTTCTTGGATGGTGATGCAAAGATTTCACGGTTCCAGCTGTAATGGTAGTGTTTCGTATGACCAAAGGAGGCGGTATTGGGGGTTTCCGAAAAAAAAATGTTTAATTTGATTTAAATTAAAGGCAAAGGCGCAATTCACTTGTAGCAATCTTGCCAGCTGGACCAGGCACCCTTTCTAGGTATTCAGAGTTGGGGGGAAAATGTTCCACAATCCAGAAATATTACATATTTTATCAACTTCCATTTTTGTTGGGTAATACTTATTGGACTATAATATAAAGCAGTCGTCGCCAGCGCTTTAAGTGGAGAAAACGGGTACTAGTGCTCCACTTGTTATTTAGTGCCGACAAATTATGAGGTGGCAGTATGCAATAAACATTCCCAGTAATCTGCACTGGTGAGTACTGGGCCGCCTGAAGCACTGCTTCTCTCTTAATTATTGGGGATTTTTCGGCAGCAGCTCCATCGCGTTCCGTTTTACTCAATTTCCCAGCCAGCCACCGCGGGCTTGTGAGCACCATCTCGCGAGATTTGAGTTTCACGAGATTTTATTTAGAGCGATAGTTTTTGAAAAATGGCGACCGAAGGAGAAGCGAGTGGTGCAGCCTTAGAGGCGGCGTCCGGGGAAGGGTAGGCTGTGTGACTGCAAAAATATGTTGAAGTTGTATTCATATTTTTTGTTTATAAGCGTATGGTCGATCCTTAAAATAACAGCTGCATTCATTATGAAGCTTAGCTATAACTGCACTAAGCTTCAGTGAATAACGTCTTCAAGTGTTATGGGAAGCTTCTGGTTGGCAGAGTCCGGTTTACTTTTACAACTGACATATTTCTCCCCGAATCGTAGTGTTTTTTCATTACTATTTTTTTTTCAAGTATAATGTCCCCTCCGTTGAAATATATTATCACTGGTTACTTTCTTTAGCGCTTTTATTCAAGTACCCATTGAAGAATTGACTGGACATCGGGGTCCCCGCCGACGCCAAACGACTTGATTTACTGATGATCGTTTTAGTGAACCTTTGTCACTTTTTTGGCTTTGGAAAACCGATAAATGTGTTTAAAGCGCATAATTTGTATGATAGTAGGTCCAAATATCTGGTACAGTTTTGGCATCTTCTACCGGTATATTTTGTTGCAGGGACGCTTCTTTTGGAGATCTGGCATCGAATATGGAAACTGAATCGACGAATGGGAAAGAAACGATGGTAAATGGAAATACGAGATAAATATGTGAATGAATGATTATCGTGATAATAATACGTGTTGAGGTACTTATGGTTTGCTAGCTTGCAGTATTCGCAGCCGATCCCAGTAACACGTCCATGAACCGCCTGTCACTTGTCTAACACCTATGATGAGGTCGTGTGCGTTTCTGTGTCCGCAGTGTTAAATGCAATTACAGAGGCTCCCTTCCTCCTTTGTCAGGATCCCACGGGAGAGGGATCGGAGGCGGCCGATACGCAGACGGGCTCCGGGGACGAGGAAAACGGCCGCCAGCTGGGCGAGGTGGAGCTGCAGTGCGCCCTCTGCATGAAGTGGTTCACCGCGGACACCTTCGGCATTGACACGGCGTGAGTAGCCTGTACCTATTGCTCAGTGCCATGTCTGTGCATGCGGTCATCCCTTTAAATCGTTTTACTTTATTACTTGTGTAGTATTTTTTAAGCTTAATTTCAATAAAATGTACATTTAGGATTAATCCCCTTGGTCAGTGATACTACCATAGGGCTCCTGGAAGCTGAAATAATCATCAGAACCCTCCTGGACTGCTCCACTACCTTCCATGCATGTCTTGGTAATATTTCCCTTTTCTCTCCTACAGGACCTCCCTCCCATTCATGACCACCTATGTGTTTCACTGCAATATGTGTCACCATAGCGGCAACACGTACTTCTTGCGGAAGCAGGCCAGTAAGTATGAAGTTACTGTAGCCGTGGGGGGGGGGGGGATGCTGAGAAGCCTGTGGCCAATCATGGGCGTTGTATGACATCACATGGTTACCTTGAATCCCTTGGACCACAAGAGCTTCCGTTTGGTTTGACCCCATAGATCTTCGGGAGATGTGCCTCACCGCCTTGGCCAACTTGACATGGCGGTCAAGGACTCAAGATGAACACCCAAAGACCATGTTCTCCAAGGATAAGGTTAGTATTGGGCTCAGCGCCAGGAGCTGAGGAGACTCGCTCCAAAGCCATTAACACTTCGCTGGTCTTTTGCGCAGGACATCATTCCGTTTATCGATAAGTCCTGGGAGTGCATGACGACTCGGCAGAGGCCTGGCAAGCTGACCTGGCCGAACAATATCGTGAAGGCCATGGTGAGATCATGTGACCGTTGGGAGTTCGGCTGATTGGCTGGTCAGGAGACAAAAAAGCTGCAGGCAGAATCAGGCAGATATATTGTTCATCATGTCTGAGGAACAAAAGCACAACCTTGTACAGAAGGCCGGTAAATGTGCATATATCACAATGCACCTTGTCTGTATGGCCCTTTGTGTCTCCTCTTTTGAAAAATCCCTGATTTGATCACATAAATTTTGTCAGGAAATTCAGGGTGTATTTTCGTATTTAAAGAAACGATTAAATGTTAGTGGATAAAATTAAGAGATTGTACTGCTTCATTCAATGTGGATTCAGATTTTGTCGTTTGCTGTTTTTTTTCTTTCTTTCTATTTTTAGAGCAAAGAGCGAGATGTCTTTCTGGTCAAAGAGCACCCAGATCCGGGAAGCAAAGATCCTGAAGAGGACTACCCCAAATTTGGGCTGCTGGACCAGGTGCTGCCCATAGCTGCTGGGGTGCTGCTTGTTGATGTTGAATATCTAATAGATTATTATTGTAGTGCCAGCCTGCAGTTAATGTGTTAACAGCCTTTGCTAGGAAGGTTTACAGCAGCAGCTAGTGGTGGAATGCAAGGTCACTGGTGTGGGACTGGAGGCCGTTACAGATGGCCTTCTCTAAAACCTGATTGAAAACACATGTTTAGGCTAGAATTCAGGCATGTAAACATGTACTAATAAGTTGTTTAGTGTTTGTGTGACCGTGCTGGTAATACTGTGTATGTTCTCCTGTTCTATCCAGGACCTGGCGAACATCGGCCCTTCTTATGATAGCCAGAAACAGCCCACCTCCGTCTCCACTGCGGCTGGACTTAATGGTAAGGAGGTGGCCCGTCTCTGAAGATGCAAAAGCTGCATTTCGAGTAGCGCTTTCTTCTGTCAGTGGTTGGTTGAAACAAAATCCTGGTCTGGATTTTTACTCTCTCGACCTGGATTACCAACTCTGTATAACGCTTAGTCTTAGCTTAAAACTATCAGGCATTTTTTGTGTTACGCTGACTTCGGCACTTAGCGCATCTCTTTAAATAATAAGTAAGGATACCTGTGACTGAAGTCGCAGGGGTGAACGGTGACACTAAACGACTGTGCGTTGTGTTACAGGTGGATCAGCGTTCACAGGTGACTATGAGACCTTAGCCCCTTGGTGTAATGCTTTGGCTGTTAAATTAAACGGATCGATGAATCCACACTGTGCCACTGCTTGCTTTTTCCTAGGCCTGCACCCGCTCGCCCTCCCCCCAAGCTCCATTTGCAATTGTTAATCCTTTGGCTCTGTGTTAAACTGCTGCCCCTCCCTCCTTATGCACACGCTCAGTGCGCATCTCCACGCATCGCACCAGCTTGCGGTCCAGGCATTCACCATGCTTCCTGTGGGGCTCCCTGTGGTTATGATGATACTGGTTTAAGGCATTCTGCCCTCTGATTGGCTGCAGAGTTGTCAGTGCTCTCTTTTTTGGTCTTTGGGGTTGTTGTTTGGGGGGGGGGGGTGAAAGACTGGCTCCCAGCAAATATTTGTGATATTCGTTGATACTATTTAATACTGGAAGCGGAAAATAATTCTACTTAGCAAGCACTCTGAGAGTTATAGCTTTGAAGTTTTAACTTTCGTTTTTTTTTTTTTCCTAAAAAAAAAAAATTGCAGTGAAATTTACCACTGTATAGCCCTGCTAATTTTAAACGCTCTTTTGAGATGCTGCTCTTGGATGTATGCTGATCCTGTACGTGCATTAACAGTGAAAATGGTTGTAACAGCCATGAGGGCTGTGTGCTTTGATTAGTGTCCCTCAGCGACTGTCACAATGCACAGAGACGCTTCAGCGTTTTGCTAAAGAGCTGAGCTTCTGTTTGGGCGATTTATTGTTCTGGATCCTAGTATCTCTTATGGCACAAAAGATCAGTATGAATTGCAATCTCCTACAAATATTTTTGTATATTCATATTTAAGTTATGCATTCTTTGTCGCAATGCTTTTACTGATGACGTAGTTTTAGTTTGTAGCAAAAAATATTTTAATTAACAATTTTTAAGTTTTTTTTGTTTTTTTTTTTTTTTTTTGTATGTATCCTATTTCCCCCCCCCCCCCCCCCCCCCCCCCCCCATCAAGAGCTTACGGGGTCGGCCAGCAGTTGGGGTAGGCAACAATGTGGGTTGGGGTGTGCGTGTGCGTGTAAAGGCTCTTGCACCTGGCTTTGTTCCCCATGTGGCTGAGTGCTGTGTGTGTGCCGTTGTGTGCTGGCCAACCTGCAGGGCGGCGCTGTATAGTAACACTGTTTGTACGGAAGGTGGGCTGGCACCTGGAGGCACCGGGAAAGGCAGAGGAGCAAAGCGCAAGCAGCAGGAGGGTGGCACAACTGGCACTGCCAAGCGAACTCGCAGGTGGGCAAGCCTCCCTCCTACGCCCACACACTCCACTCTTGTGTGACACTCGGCACAATCCAGAATCCATATTTAAGCTGTATAATTCTGCTATGCATAACGTAATTATACCAGAATTTTTCTAGAAAACTGACTGGCGTGATGTGTATTCATATCCAGCCTGATTCACACAGCACCCCTAGTCGTCATTTGTTCATTAAAGACCTATTCTGTTGTGCTCCAGTAGCACGAAATCCAGGCCCTACGGCTTCGGTTTGTGCTTTTCATTAAGGCAGTTAAGCCTCTGCTGTCATCTTGTGAGCCAGGCTCCCCTGTTTTGTGTGTTTTTTTTTAACAAACAACTTTTCTTTCCGTTAATTGCCTGGGGGTGGCGGGATTCATATGGATCACTGATCAACTACTGTCCCTCGCACCACTACTGCCAACAGATGTTTCTTGTTGCAAATCCTCCCCCCGTAGCGACCCCCTCTTTTCAGCTCAGCGCCTGCCTCCCCATGGATACCCCCTTGAGCACCCCTTCAACAAGGATGGCTACCGCTACATCCTGGCCGAGCCAGACCCCCACGCACCCGACCCTGAGAAGCTCGAGCTGGACTGTTGGGCGGGGAAACCCATTCCCGGGGATCTGTACCGGGCCTGCCTGTACGAGCGCGTGCTGCTCACACTGCACGACCGAGGTGAGCTCCCTGCCTGTACGAGCGCGTGCTGCTCACACTGCACGACCGAGGTGAGCTCCCCGCTTGTACAAACATGTGTCGCTCACACTGCATGGTTGAGGTGACCACAATAACCCTGTGTACCTGTGATCAGAAGGTCGCCAGTTCGAATCCAGCCTTGGCACGTCTGCGAGCTCTTGAGCAAGACCCTTATCCCCCAGCTCGGGGTGAGCTCATGCTCAGCACCCTCTGTGTCTTGCACTCTTTCCCTAATCCGCCATTTTGGTTCATCATGCCGTTTAGCCCCGCAGCTGAAGATTTCTGACGACCGTCTGACAGTGACTGGAGAGAAGGGCTACTCCATGGTGCGAGCATCCCATGGCGTCAGGAAGGGCTCCTGGTATTTCGAGGCGTCTATCGACGACATGCCCCCTGACACGGCTGCTCGCCTTGGCTGGTCCCAGCCCTTAGGTGAGTTCTTTCAGCCATGTTGTTTCTCACGAAATGTTGATTTCAAACATGAAGTATTTTAAAAGATTTGTATCAACAAATTTTAATAACCAGGTCTGAAGTGTTTTTAAGGATGAATTTAAAATCATTTACAGAAAATTTAACATGTTTAGCATTTCCCAAAACAAGTCTTTTAAAATTTCATTACCGCAACAGTCTGAAAACATCAAGACCATTAGAAAGCCAGTACATTTTCACATTTTTAAATTGCTTATTAAGTCATGTTCATTAAGTCATGCTCAGTTACTTGAAACTGAAATAGTGTATATTTTCATATAAACATTTTTGATTTTGACTGATTTCTGTCATTACTGCAACACTTTCTGGAATCTACCTAATTTTTTTTGTATTTCACTGAAAATTGATATATTATTGAAATAATGTGGCAAACCTGAAGGAACACAACACACAGATTCTACACATGCGTTTTAAAAGCAAAATACTGTTTTTTTGCTTTATTAAATTAACATTAAATGGACACCTTTTGCACTTTTGGAAATGGGATTGATGGTTTCATGAGAATCACCCAGATACTGTTTTTCCTATTTTTTTTTTTTTCAAATCACGCTGAATATGGTTGACTAGTTTTAAGATAATTCCATCCCCCGTGACTCCCATCCCAGGCAACCTCCAAGCCCCACTGGGCTATGATAAGTTCAGCTACTCATGGCGGAGCAAGAAGGGCACCCGCTTCCACCAGTCCATCGGGAAGCACTACTCAAACAGCTACGGCCAGGGAGACATTCTGGGCTTCTACATCGAGCTGCCGGACAGCACCGAGACCGCCAAGGCCTTGCCGGACACCTATAAAGACAAGGTACTGCAGATTTTCCTGGATTCACTGGGCGCTTCAGGATGTTTCTTTCACCCTCCCATTGTCGGTTTTGTGCAGTGATGGGTGATGACTCAGCAAAAAGTGTTTTGGAGGTTGCAACTTCAGTTTGCTGAGCTATTTCTCAGCCTGGACTCCTCAGACCCCATGGAGAAACAAGCGAGTTCAAAGGACTGCAGAAGGACATTGTAAAATGTTAACTGGGTGTTAATGATCGCCAAGATGTGACGAGACCAAAAGATCTGTTAAAGACGCCTATAATCATTGCATTGTTATATTTGGGTGATTTCACAGGCATTGATCAAGTTCAAAAGTTACCTGTATTTTGAGGAGAAGGACTACCTGGATAAAGCGGAGAAGAGCTTGAAGCCCGTGACCCCAAGCAAGGTGAATGTTTCTGCTACCCTGCCCTCCTGCCAACTGCCAGACATGTCGGAGGAGACATGAGTCACAACACGCTTAAATGTTTCTACGCCTTAATTGGCTGCTGACCCTTTATCTGTCGCCCAAGGGCAGCGCAGGATAACATGCCCTTGGGTTGAAGTGCTTTGCTGTAGTCAAAATAACATGCAAATATGTCCTGTTTGGAGATTATTTTTCTCAACCACTCAAGTATATGAGAGATTTGGGGATCTAAAGTGGATCTCCAGACGGTCCCATGTTTTTGCCTCCTCCCACACACCGCCCTACCTGATTCCCTTGTCTTTCCCATACAGATGATCTTCTACAAGAATGGCATCAACCAGGGGGTGGCTTTTGAAAACCTCTTTGAAGGAATGTACTTTCCTGCCATCTCCCTCTACAAAAATTGCACAGTAAGTAACTGCATTACCCCTTGTGTGTGTGGAACAATGAATGAGTTTTCCTCTTAAAATGTCTTAAAGATAATTCTACTAATGTCAAGAACATCCTTACAGAACTGGCAGGCTGTTGTATGGTTATTTGTATGTAATTCTCCTCTTTAGTAAACTTTGTTTCTTTTTCCTTCTATTTTAGGTATCTGTTAACTTTGGGCCTCATTTCAAATACGCTCCCAAGGACATCAAGTACCAGCCTGTAAGTATTAGCATGTAGGTCTCTCCCGAATCCCAGAGACCTTTACTTTATTTTTAAATCTTGTTTATTTGCATCCTTGCAGATGAGTGACATGGGTTGGGGAGCTGTAATTGAGCACACTCTGGCAGATATCCTGTACCATGTGGAGACTGAGGTGGATGGCCGTCGCAGCCCCCCTTGGGAAGGCTGACCCCCCCCCCCCCCCCCCCAAATCCCTTCAATGTGTCACACCCTCCCTGCTGGACTCTCATTACCGCAGTAGACTTCACTTCATGCCAAGCACTGACCCGTAAGCCCAATGTGAACTCCATCCATCTTAAGGAAGGATCGAACTGGACCGGACCAGTTAGCACGGTTACCTAATCCTTGTTTTACAAGATACTTGCGATTAAGCGTCAACAATAAGACCCTGTATCTTCATGTTCCTAAGTGTTTTGCTGGTTTCCATCAATGACCTCATAATGCTCGTTACAATCGGGGGTCTGCCAGCGTGGCCACTGAATGGGACAAAATAACATTTCTTTGGAAAGTGCTCAAAACTTTCAAGATTTCCTGCTTTCGTGATGGAACCACTATGGCCAGAATATCAGCAGCAGTCAGTCCTTCTCAGAAAACGTTTAAAAGCATTTCAGAGTGTTTATGGTACAACCAGACCTGTGGGGTCGGTCAGATGTAAGCAGGTTAATTCTTTGTGCATTGTGTATCCAAATCCGAAAGGTTTCATTTGGGGAAAATCTGGAAGGCAGAATATACACATAGGAGACAGCCTTCGTACATGCTAAGATAAACAGCCTGGAATTCTGGGTAGCTTTACTGTTTCACCCTCTTCAGAATCGCCAAACTCCTCTAGCTTAGGAAGCATGGAGTTGGTCTCTAAATATCTCTGGTTGTGCCTCTAATGTGAATCAAACCATCATACAAAGTACAAAGTCCCTCCTATTTACTTAGGCTGCCGGTCTGATGTTCTTGGTTTCACTTCTTCCTTCCTTCGGCTTGCTTTTGTTCTATTAAAGTTCTCTGCCCTGCTAGTTCCCTAGATAACATTTACCAGGGTTGGTGTTTTGTTTTATAATGAAACTGGTTTTAAATAAAATATTTAAAAATGCACTCCCTGAAGTTCTTGGTCCGAACTACTTTCACGTGAAGTTACTGAGGGGAAAAATTGCAGTTCTTGCTTTTTATTTGCTTGACAGATCCCTTTATTGCGGGTGACAGGCCGTTCTAATGGTTCACAATAAATACAAGGCATCACACACCAAGTGCAGTAATTACAATGAATATACAGATTTAAAATTTATACAGCGATAAAATTCATGGTTGGACTGGTACAGCTGGTACAGAAAAGGGAGGATCTTACAAGCTGTTGGTCTGAACTGGGGCTGATGGGGAAAACAGTCATTTGAGGATGGCAGTGACAAGTGCCCTCTAGTGGTCCAGTGTAGGAACGCAAAGTCAGCAAGTGATCAAATCAGGACATACGTCTATAGGACTATATATGCTTCAAGTGGTTGTTTTTTGTTCAAATGCCCTGAGAGTAATGCCTTTGATAATCATAATCTTTTACAGTTTTCTGTATTGCTAATACACATTTCCTAAGATCTCTCCTTTTCACAAAACGCTAAACACAAACCCTAAAATCCAAGCTACACACACAAAACCCTTTGACTTGTCTTGCAAAATCAAACAATCTTCTCAGAACTATATTATCCTTGCTCAAAAGCAAACACAGCTTTCAGATAACACATGAAACCAGTCAGTTAAATGAACCACTAAGCAGTCATTACACACCACAGCAAAAAACTGAAAACACTACCAGTCACAACTGTCACTGGCATGCGGAAGAGCGTTTGCTGTGGATGTGGCCTTTTGCATGCTGAGTCGCAAAATTGGAAACCAGAAGACTATAGAAAAAAAAAATGTTGTCAACCAAAAATGTTTGTACACATTTATACTAAACCGATATGTAATGTTTCAGTATCCAGCACTCAGAAAAGGTTACTGTAAACAACAGAGAAAATCCAAATGAGAGGCGTATTACAGTAAAATGTCGTGCAACTGCCAAGCCAGTCAAGGAAGAATATTCATTCTGCCTCATCACCATGTCTCAGGGCTGGATAAGGACAGACTTTGTCGGCCTCACAGTAAATGCTCTCCCTTGTTGGGTGATGCGGGAAGAATCCTCAGTGTGACCCATGTGTACCTTGATGTCGAAATTCAGCTCCTATTATACCTGCACTCTCAGCTGGGACGTATTCTATGTTCTAGTCACTCTTTGGCTTCTACACATGTTTAGAAATGTGTGAATAGTTGTGAGTCATTGTGTTTAAATGATGATTACTGTGTGCTGGCTTTTGCAGACTGTATTATCTATTTTGCATCAGAGTTCGCCATGGTGCGAAATGTGTTTTGATGAATGTTTAGAGTTTTGCAAAAAGGTGACTTAGATTTTCAAATTGTGTCTAACTAGGTGAGTACTGTCTATAAAGTTTTGCCAAACGGATAACTGATTCAATAAATTAGTTTTGGTAATTGGCAGTTTTGTTCCAAGAATGAGGTTTAGTGTTTTAGCAATTCAGAAAAGCTGTAACAGCTTATATGTCTCCCAGTCACGCATAGACAACGGATCATACTGATATTGTTCTGGGGTAAGTAGCAGCAAATGTCTGCAAGCAATGCTAATGTGATCAGCTTTCCTGTGATGCCTAAGTTTGAAGAAGCAGAATTCTGTTTTCTAAGTGTGGGAAAGGTCCCTTTTGGATGCGAGTCCCCTCCTCTTATCAGTGGTGTGATTGGTGTGGGTGGGGTAGGACAGGCGGTGCCTAGGGGTGTCAGCAGGCTAGGGCAGCCTCCATAGTGCTGGCAGCCATCCGCTGTCTCAGGTGATGGGCAAAGTCCAGCTGAGTCTGGGAAAGCACTTGGTTGACAATGGCTTTCGGGATCCAACCCTAAAAATGTATGGGGAGATCAGAGACACAGGCAAAATCTAGTTCTCATTGCCTTCCATTTGACAGCGGTAAAAAGGGTGGGTTTACGTAACGATGGAGCAGTGAAGTTGGAAGTTAACGTGAACATCATAGACTTCCACGCTAAACCCGATCATCACTAATGACAGCGTATTGACTAGGTGGTTGAGTTGAAACCTTCTCACCTTCAAATCTATGCTGAGCAGCCAGGTAAACTTAGTTTTGTTAGGGTCCTCGGTGCTGGGTCGCATGACAATGCATGTGGGCCCGTTCTCCGCCCTGTGACATGGGAGTACACACACTCAAGCTGAGAAATGGACTGGAAATGACGACACACTCAGGAACTGCAGGAAAGGGCCCATTTTGGTGATGTTGGCCAATGTGCTGCTGTCCTGAATTGAGAGTATTCAAGCAGTGAGGTCAGATAAGAGGATAGAGAGTCACAGTATCAGAGAACTTAACTGGTTGGTTGAAACAAAATCTTGATCTGGATTTTTGCTACCTTAACCTGAATTATCCACCTCTGCCTCCAAACATGGAGGTGTAAGGCCACAGTCTCACCCACTCTCTCAATTTACCTTATTATTTTGGTTTATATTTGATCTAAATAGTACGTGACAACAGAAATCCAGTACTTAATGGAGAGAGAAGGCAGTGGGCAAGATTATCACATGCTGTCAGTCACCACAGGCTTTAACCGAGGGGCAGTGTCCTGCATCTACTCCACCTTTCCTTTGCTCGTAGACATTTGACAAAAAGCCCACCTGACGAAGCCTTTTTGCTCAGGCATCCCCAGATGGCTTGTGGACATTCCTGCCAGGAAGCACGTGGAGCCACGCCGCTTGGCACAGCGCACACTCACGAAGTCCCGGGGCCCCACCACATTGCCAGGCGTCTCTGCCGCCATCTCATGAGTCACTAAGGTGTCCTGACCAATCTTCTGAAGGATCTGTAGAGGGATCAACCAATAGGAAACTGTAAACCTGCAGAGTAGCTACTTAAAGAAAACAAAAGTCCTAAATGGTCTTGGATATTTCAATAATTGCATTAGCGAAACGCTCTAAATTGACCCTCGTACCTTAACTTGCTTCACATTGGGGTTCCAGTTGCCCATTTGTTCCATGTTGCCAACCAGCTCTCCATACAGATCATCGGGCTGCTGGTCCAACATCACCTCCAGTTTGAACACTTTGCCAACATCTGGGAGCATCTTGCTCAGCACTTTGTCACCATTCTCCTACCGAAAAAAAAAACAGTTTAACAAACTACACAGGAGTCTCATAAAGGCTATTCTCAAGCTAGAGCAGCTGGGGGTCCAGTGGCCGTCACAGTACAGTATTTTCTGAGAAATCAGGTAGGAGTAGATAGGCACTAACCGCCACAATCTCAGTCTTCCAGCCATCCTGGTCACTGAGAATCCTAATAGACTTCTGGAGAGCCTCCTCTCCTTGCTTTACATAGGACATCTCTGCTTCACTGTAAGGCATCTCCTCAATCCTGCTGCCTGCAAAAGATGCTGTGGATTGTGCACAGGAATTTCGTCCGTAGTTTTATAACCTCCTAGGTGAGGCACGTACAGTTATACAAGACTATAATGCACACTTACTACTCAGAGAACTCCTCCTGCGGACCTGACTGATCCAGCGATTGGGACCAGGACCTGCTATTCTCTTCATTTCGTGGCTCAAAGCGACAATCGCCGTTTTCCTTAGTCCTGTAAACCAGTACAAAATGTCATTCAGACTAAATGCATTAATCCCTGTCCCTAAAGACCATGAAAATGTGTCTGAAAGATACTGAAGTGAATACACACCTTTGCGAGATCACATCTGCCCTCAGTACAACTCTGTTCATATATTTATTTAAATAGTTTAGTTATTTAAAATACCCATCTCACATTTAACATACTGTAACAACATATTTTAAGAGATATCAACATTATTATTTACGCTGAGAGTTTAAAATAATTACTAAAAGCTAGCCCCAAAAGTATGTCTTTATTCATTTATGGTTATATGATATTTACACCTGGGATAGGCAAGTACTTTTGTTATTATATGAACATTTTAGAAATGTCAAATGTGATGGCAAATACTATTTAATTGAGCCATGTATGCCTGTTTCTGTAAAATGTTCCGCATTGTTTGTCAACTTAAACAGCTAACGATGCTCCAAAGGAAGATCAGTTAAAGTACTTTCCTACATCTTACTTAATATGTTTAAATTGATGACTGATTTAATGATGTTTAAAAACAAAACCAGGGCTGATGAACGGTTCCTTACCCGTCGTGTTCCGCATGTGTCCGTAAGAGATTCCTGCACAAAGCTTAAAAGTTGCAGGCAACATAGTTTCGGTTGTAAGTAAGAATCGAAAAGACTTTCTTCGTCGGAGGAGAGGGTTTAGATTCTGCTAGAGTAGAAAGATTCTGCCTGTATATACTGTGACCAGAAAGCTGTCAATGTCATTAGACAGATAAAAACAGCATCACTCAAGAGTGGGCTGGACCCTGACCAAGGATGGCCCGCTTACACAACCAGCGTATCTGATTCTCATAAACAATTTGTCAAGATAACGTCCAGTGCTCATACATGGCGCACGCTGTGACTGAACATGTCATGCCTGCAATCTTCACTCAGAGGCAGAGGAACATTTCACTATACAAATGAGACAGATTTTCCCACGTTGGGGCATTTGAAAGTTACGATGCCACAGTAAGATCGAACATGACATAGTGTATCTTTTGAGAAATGCTGCTGTCATTTAGGGCTGGCCAAAGTAAAACACCTAACAATGTATTAATAAAGCATGTAAATATGGAGTAAGGCTACTCTTTGCCTTCAAAACAGCTTCAGTCCTTCACAGAATACTCTGAAGTCCCAAACAGAATGTAGTTGGATTTTGGAGCATTCTTCAGGAAAGGCAGGTCATTCCCATGAAGATTCAGTGATGTTTAGATTGTGATTGTAGGTGATTGAAGTCAGGACATTTGACTTCCGTCATGAGTCCAAATACCATTTAATTAAATGCTCATCGTTAGCTTTTACCACTCCTCCTCTTTGGTAGAGCAGCATTTTTTTGTATGTGGCGTATGCTGTCAAAGGTAGCAAGGCTGTTCCCCATGATACGCTAAATAATTCCGCAGTCATCTTGACCCATGCACCTGCAATGTCGGCATCACCTGACACTTCTGGAGGTTCTTTGGAGGTCTGTCAGCTGCCACGCGCTATTAAAACTCACATATAAAAGTGTTGGAAAGATCTGAATTCCTGCGGAGCAAACGCACAACTTTCAGGCTTACACTTATAAATACTTTTCACAATATTATTTTAATGACAATGTGTCCGTGTTAAAGGGATTTGCGACATTGCGTTTTTCCGGAAAAGTCTGGCTTGCGGAAAGGAATTTAAGCCGTAAATTTTGCACAAGGACTGAACTTATGGCATGATTTATTTCTTTGTCCTTAAACTCTCGCTGAGTCCCTGGCTTATTAATAGGAATCTGAGAACCTTTTGCGTCATTCACGTATGCGTCCATTCCCCACGTTATAGTTACTATCAGGCTCGACTTGCATCTCCGGTGATCTTTCTATTCGTGTGTCGTGAATTTTGCAGCGTTTCATATTAATCGCAAGTAATCAACTCGCGCTTTGATGTGAGAGTTGTTCAGTGTTGCAGGGCCATCTGTGTGCCCCATTGTCCATGTATAACACAGATGAGAAAAACAGAAAATGAAAATCGTGGAGGGAACTGTTACACCAGTTCCGGACATGCAAGGACGTCGTGATAAATCCGATCCTCATTCTCAGTACGTTCAGACGGTACGGATTATAGTGATTACTCTGTACAATAAAAGCACAGGGTTTATTCAAAGTTTTAGACGCCCCTGCTTTATATTGAAAGGTCGTTAGACGTTCAGCGTCTAAAGTTAGCATTACAATTGTTAAATCCCTCTATAAAAACACTGAAGCGGTCTCTATTTTTCAAGCACGCGAGTTAAAATGACGTTTTATTTGCATTATTTTAATCCGAAAGAAATTCGAATGGAATGTTCTGATCTGTTTTATAGGTTTCATAACAAAAGTCCATTGATAAACAGTGCTTAACATATCTGGACATACTGCTTTTCTTTTTATGAAGTACACACACACACTGATTCAGTCACGTCTGTTCTTGCCATTTTGCCATCAATTGCAATTGTAGTCATAGTCTCCCGAAGGAATACTAAACACAGATGTTGGTTGTTTTATATTATTGCAGCGGTTTTAATAATTAAAAAGGCATCAAATGAGACTGCTTGTTAATGAATGTTTTGACTCAGAACAACTATAAGAATTATAATTTATAATTAATATTTATTTATTTTATATTTATAATTATATTTTAACACTACTTGAAATTAATCAGCTACGAGTTGTTTCTTCTATGTGATATATATGTGTGTGTAAACAAATGAATAATTTGATGAAAATGAATAATTTTCAGATTTTGAGAACCAATAAATTTGTTGTATTTTTACTGAATATAGCAACCCTCTCAAGACCCTCTGTGAGCACTGTACATGGGTTATGTCCCACATACACATAAGGATAATAATGTATACATATAATAATACAACAATAATCTACACATATACACAAAATTCTCCCTGTATTGTTTTCAGGTTTGTAATCCTATATTTTTAGCATAACAATTAACATTTCAAATCGCACATTTATTTCTGGGCAATTAAAGAATTTCAGTCAGGGTTGAAGGCCACAATAAAGTCAGTGTCTTAATACTGTATCATCCTTGTCTTTGGAAGGTCGGTAGTGTTATCGTTCTTGGCTATCGCGTGTTATCGTTCTTGACCATCGTGTGTTATCGTTCTTGGCCATCGCATGTTATCGTTCTTGGATCATGAACTGATTGATGATGATGGGGGTACAATCAAGGATAACTACTGCTCTATCATAATGTCACATATGGGCTAAATGCAGAGGACATATTTCATTGTTGTGCACTGTGTGCTGTGGTGTCAACAATGACCACTGATCATTAAATTATAATTCTATCACATTCTGGATCTGGGAGTTGGTTTCACCAAGTGAGGCTATTTAAGAGGGTGTTTGATAAACTCTCTCTCACTTTCTCTCCCCTTTTTTCCAGATTTTTCAGGATGTTAATCCAGTAAAAAAAAATAACCGGAGTTAAGGTGAGCACTGTTGGGAGCTCTTTTGTCTGAATGAGAAGCACTGCATTTAGCACAGGAAGGGAGGTAGTGTGACGCCCGCTCCGTCCGCTCCTCGTGTGTGCCACACCCCCTAATTACCCACGTGTGATTCCCTGATTATGCCCAGTCGTGTCTTGTTCTTTTCTGATTAGTTCCCTGTATTTAAGTCTCTGTTGTACACTAACCCGTTGTCTGTCATTGATGTTACCCGGTGTTCATCGACCTGCCCTGAATAAACCCCTGTCTGCCCCGATTTCTGCCTGCCTGCCTGCCTGCCTGCCTGTGGATCGCTCGCACTTCCTGAGCGATCTTCCGTCCTGCTCGCCTGTGACAGGTAGGGTTAGCATCTAATCATCATCATCATCATCATGAGACTGGGAGGCTTTTGCTACATGTTCAACATCCTCTTTCGTTATGAATATTTTTCCGGGTGGTTAAAGGAAGAAACACTGACTGTGTATTGATTGTGACCCAGATTCTATTGTCTTTTGTACAAACAAAGATTTAAAAGTGTCAACTCTCTGCCCAAATGGACCGGGTTAGAAATGTCAGTGTAGTGAAGAGTGACTCTGGAACTCATAGAATGGCTTGAGTCATTAAATCAGTCAAAAGTGTTTATTTTTGCTCAAGTCTGGAGTCTTTATTTTGGCTGACATCTTCCATTTGGCTCATCTCTCTCCCCCTCGCAGGCAGCTTAAACCCCTGAAGGTCCCAGGTGTCAGCCAGAGGAACACACTGTTACTTCACGCTGGTCCATCTGGCGGTTCCTCCAGTACCGTCTGTCTACCGCCAGACTCTCCAGTTCTCACCTCGTCCTAAAACTTCCCTAGCACTCCTCTCAGGTGGCACCTCACCTGTCCACATCTCCTCCAGTCCCCAGACTTCCCACTTTTTCCCCTCTATGACATCATCATAAACAAACAACTGACCTGTTCCCACAACGACCTGCTAGCGTCGCAATTTTTTTGAAAGCGTATGCAGTGTTTAAAAAAATGTACATGATACGGAGCCACAACAACAATGACAATAATAACAAAAAAATAAAAATCTCTGGCCTGAGATTATGCAAGGCGGGACTAGCCTTTGTTAAGCGAGTGTGTGCGCGCTTTTATTTAAACGTCTTAAAATATTTTAAAAAACAGTATGAACCATATTAATAATAACAACAATAATAAAAAATATAATAATAATATTAAGGACACAGACTTTATTCCCTGCAGTGGTCTTTTTTTAAATCAATGCCCTGATATTCTTTTTCTCTTTAAACATCGGCAACCTTTTCTTCCGTTTCGGCAGTCCTGAGGATACACCAGTTGCGTCTGTAGTTTGCGTCTTTCTTGGGTGCGTATCTAGTTCGTTCCCTTGCTGCTGCTCCGCATTCCCACGGGCTCGCACATCCTCTCGGCTCCGTCAACCTGTCCCACCGGGGTCTTCCTGGAGCGCTTGCCTTTATTTCCGGACCGTGGTTCATCACTAGGGCACAGAGTTCGATATCGAGTCTACCGAGTTCACGCTGGAAGATGTGGCCTTGCTCTGGACCATGGAAACATCCGGATGCTGAAAGAGCAGAAACACACATTCTCGTGTATGCGTTTGTGCATCGCGGACAGGCGCGTGAGAGGTGTGTTGAAAAATGCAATTAACGAATCATATGTGTATTTAAAAGGGGGTGGGAAGATGACTGAGCAAAGCCATTGGCTGATACACTAAAGCATTAGTCACAACCGCAGTGCCAGCTGAGGTGTCTGTCTGGCTTGAATCATTTAATCTTCTGAAAGCTTAGAAAGGGAGAAGTTCAGTGGTTTCAGGGTGAAGTGATTAAGCAGCAGCCTGCAAGA
Source organism: Brienomyrus brachyistius (assembly GCF_023856365.1). Classification (NCBI taxonomy): domain Eukaryota; kingdom Metazoa; phylum Chordata; class Actinopteri; order Osteoglossiformes; family Mormyridae; genus Brienomyrus; species Brienomyrus brachyistius. Next base: position 29,584,251 of record NC_064539.1, read on the forward strand.
GGCATTTCCATAATTCTGTACCATGAACACAGCCCGTGCTAAGAAGAGCTTATACAGCTCTGGAAAAAATTAGGGGACCACTCCATATTTTTTAAGAATCTGCATTGTTAAATCCTGGTTCTGCTGGCAGAATGCCACACTCCCGTCCTGCCCACTCCCGTCCTGCCTGCTCCCGTCCTGCCCGCTCCTGTCCTGCCCGCTCCCGTCCTGCCCACTCCCATACTGACTGCTCCTGTCCAGCCCGCTCTGCCCCAGCTTGTACCTGCCTACTTGCCCTGCATTGTGTTCCTGTGCTTCTTCTCCTGTTCCTCAGTAAGACTGACCTCCCCGGCTTTTTACTTCATTGGACCCGTGACCCTGATCTTGATTATTGCCTGCTGTTTCCAGTTCAGTTTACCTGTTCCCTCTAATAAAACTCCCACTAGAGGGCAGAAGCAACATTCTAATGCCAGAGATGATCGTCAACTTATCCGACAGTTTTTCATGAATCGATGACATAAAGTGACCAGAAAAAGGAATGAGGAACATTAAGTGGTGTGAAGTGTATTGCTAGGACAATGCATATCAGGCTCCTCGAAGCAGAACTGAAGACCCATAAAGCAAAGAAGAAGCCCTTCATCAATGAGAAGCAGGGAAGAACCAGGCTGCAGTTAGCAAAAAATGTATTTTTCACATAAGCCCCGTGCCAATCTTAGCCTCTTAATTTTTTCCAGAGCTCTGTGTGTACATGCTGGATGGCTTCTTGGCTTTTATTGCTGTTGTATAGCTGGTAATCAAAATCCCCGTAGATCTCCTATACATGTCTGTAAGAGGTAGTGTTCCATATATAGCTGTTTATCTTGGATAAAAATTATCTAGATGGAAAAAAGCCTGCCTGGTAATATCTATAAAATTTGGAATGCTTAATATCTTTCAGTCTTTTAAAAAGGAGACTCCTATCCTGTGTGTAGCATGCTGGAGGAAAGGGGCATGTCCTCACATTTCGCCTCAATATCCTATCCAGGAAGCTGCGTCGGGGGGGCTCAGGGGGGAGGTTCCAGTCGAGGTCAGGGGGACGGGACCCCTGCGGGCCGAACACGTTCAGGTCTTTGAAACACTCCGTCTCAATCATCTGCCGGGGAGACACACTGTTATTCCTGTTACCATAATCCTGGTGAACCTTTTAGATAAGACAACACACAACCACACAAAACACTCGTCACCATAGCTATGGACATGCCATTGGGAAGCCTCGAGACCCAGACAAGATAAACATTTCTGGATAAATGCCACCCACTGGTTCCCAAGAACTGAAATCAACTAGGCAGCGACTAATAATAATCCAGAGCAACTAAAATCTACAGGCAAGCGATGGGCAAGCGTGGACCATGTGTTGAATATATGAGTCTGAATGACCCATGTGTCCCTAAATTGCCCATAAAGGGTGTCGAAGTGCCGTGTTCCTCCTGGGACAGGCTCCAGGGGGGCTATGACGCTGTGTTTGGTAAGTGCCTATGGAAAGCAGATGCAGAGCTCAGGTCTTTCTCATGGTCCTACTGCTGATTCTGTCCTAGGATTTGAGTCAAGTTAGAAGTTTATGATCTTAACTGTCACGCCTCCTGTTGCTTGTGTGTTTGTGGTTTTCTTACTCACTTTAAGGAGTTCTGTGAAGGTGTGTGCATTTGAGTGAGTAACCTTGGCAGGAAAGCTGAATCTGCTCTCGTGACATCGACACCTTGGCCCCCGTACCTCATTCTGCCACGGGATGGAGACACTTCCGGTGCTGAACTTGACGTAGAAGTCATTGTCAGTCTGGTCCAGGTTGACACCCTTGACGGTGGAGAATTGCTCAATGTCCAGGACGTCTTTGCAGTAGACGGCTCTGGGCTGGGGGAACAGAGACGGACGTGGTGGGGAGGAAATATGGCAACACTGAGCTCTGCACCACAGAATAAGGCTTCTACCTCCTGACTCAAAGCATCTTCCTCAACCAACATCTCTGTTTAATATTAATACTAATATAATAATGTACAAAGGACTGCATTCACTCTGAGGCTTATATCCAACCATCCATCCATTTTCTGTATCCGCTTATGCTGTTCAGGGCTACAGGGGCTCCAGAGTCTATCCTGGAGGTTATGGGCGCAAGGCAGGGGATAACCCAGGAGGGGGCGCCAACCCATCACAGGGCTGAAGCTTATATGTGTTATTTTCCATGTAAGTCATTACTACAGCTTGTAACTGAAAGTCACCAGTGCTGTGAACTGACTAACCAGATTACATCTGTTTACTGTGATTCTAACCATTTGTGTAATGTTTGGATATTAGGTTACATGTAAATATATAGCAGTAGTTGAAGCAGCGCCCTCTTGTGGGCTGTTACACAGTCTACGACTCCATTCCTTACATCTGGTACAAATGAAGGTTCCAGCATCCCAGCCTCCAGCCTCTTGAAGTTGATGTTCTTAAAGAAGGGTTGGGCCTTCACGTCCGCTGCTCCACCTGACCCCAACCTCTGCTTTGGGTCTTTAGTCAACAGCTAGGAAGTGGGGGGGGTCCAAAGGGAGGAGGAGCTTAGTGCACACAGCAGGGTTTGCCTCAGCAAGGTTGGGTACTGAGATAAGGTAATGATATCGCATGTGAAAAAAATGCAACGCGCCGGCAGCCAGACTGGGCTGTCAGCAGTGCCAAACTGTTTTTCTGCCTTAAATGGATGACAGATGAAGACGGATAAGAAGCTTAGCTCTTTCCTGGCAGTCCTCACTACTTCATTACGTCAGTGAGTCATTTGATTTGTTTGACTGGATGAATCTCCACACCCGAGTGCTGAGAAAAGACTTACAGTCTCTGAAGTTGCTCTAGAGCAGGGGTGGGCAATCTTACCTAGGAAGGGACACGGTGTGTGCGGGTTTTCTCTGATTGGCTGAAGAGTCCTCACACCTGGGTGTGAACAGCTGACCTAAAGGTCACCAGCCCTTTGCCGATAAGTTTGGCCGCCCCGGATCTAAAGGGCGTGTCTAGCACCACGATTTCCTGTTTTAACTCCGACACCCCCCAGCTCTCCCACCGCACCCCGATGTTCCGGATGCCTCTGTGACCTCACCATCCTGCAGAAGGCCTCTGTGTCCTCGGTGAACTTGTCGCTGTACTCCTCCTCCTCCTCCAGCACCCGGTGCTCCACCTCCTCCCTCTTGACGCGCTCCTTACGCGCGCGGAAGGGCGAGCGGCCCGCCGTCATCTCGTACACCAGACAGCCGAGGCCCCACCAGTCGGGGCTCATGGCGTACCGCTCATTCTTGATGACCTCTGGGGCTGTGCGACACCGGGACCGGGACCGGGACCGGGACAGAGACACACAGGCTTCAGCGTGGCAGCGTTTGAGGTTTGACACCAATGGCCTTCTCGGAGTTCCACAATCAAAAGTTATTTTAAGAAATTTACGTAAGAAATGAAGAAGAAATGTGTATTTTTGCCGCATAAAGGGCAGCTCGTCCTGCAGATGGATTCTTTTAATCCATCCCATCCGGGTAGAGGGTGACATACCCATGTATCCCACGGTCCCCACTCGGCCCCGAATCAGCTCGCTGTCGGGCACCTTGATAGCCAGCCCCAGGTCCGATACCCGAATGTGTCCTGAGCGTCAATAAAACACCACGCATATTACCATGTATACCACCACAGCCGTAGCGCCGCATTTCGGAATAAGTCCATCCTATCCCGGTAAAATCATCTTTCAATGGCTCTTGGTTGGGTATTTTACCATGGACAGGGGTTTATGAGCTACAGTACACCATGGTGAATAACGTATACCACTATGTCAAATGGATCACCATCAACCGTGGAGAAACTAATGTACAAATAATGCCATAGCAAAATAACGAAAAAAGGAATTACTGTATGTCAAGGGGCAATTTTATATTATTAGTATGTTAGAATATTTCATTATCAGGATATTCAGGCACAAACTCTCATCCCAGAGCAATACGGGTTACAGGCTGAGGTTTATGATCCATAAGGTGCAATTCAGACGCCACATTATTTGTAGTATAAAAACTCCTTACATTGAGAAACATGAATATATGAGATGAATCAACCAGATGAATATACATTTCCCTGGAAATGAAATGCTTCATTGACCTCATAAAGGTTCCACCTTAGGTTCCACCTTAGGTTCCACCTTGGCTGAGGTGGTTCCTTACATTTTATGACGGCACCTGAGGAGGCTGACTGTACTTCTGATAAAAGTGATATCTGTCCTTAACTGATTCTACCACCCACTGAAAATACTTACCATTGTCATCTAACAGGATATTCTCAGGCTTCAGGTCCCTGCAGGAAAATATTTGGTCAGTCTGGAGGTAGGCATGTTCGCTTAACATCTATTGATTTACACAAAATGAAATTATCCTCCTTCTCTCACTATTGCTGTGGATTTTACCTTCCAGTGCAGCAATGACTCCTGCTGGCTGGCCATGTTCCTTTGTGATCCCAGGGTGCAGAGAACATCTCACCTGTAGACGATGTTCTCCCTATGCAGGTGCTCCAGGCCACAGCAGATCTCAGCAGCATAGAACTGCACCCTCTCCTTCTCGAAGCCTGGAGTGCCCATGTTGTAGATGTGGAACTTGAGGTCCCCACCGTTCATGATGGTCAGCACCAGACAGAGGGCGTCTTTAGTCTCATAAGCATACGCCAAGCTGACCTGGGAAATGAGGTTAGGATCCCTCAGTTATGCCTGACCACTCTCTCTCTCTCTCACTCTCTCTCTCTCTTGGTCAGTGTCACACTTGCAACTTTCGCATATTTACGAGTCAAGCATTTCATGAACGCTGCCAGGTCTGCCGCTGCATGTGGGTCAGCATTGTGCTCCCCAGTATCAATATTGATAGAGATGCAATGTTGCAAAGCATGAAATGCAAACAGTCTGCATCCGAATGGAGAGTTTGACTGGCTGAATGTCAATAAACAAACCTGCCTGAAATGAGTCCGAACTTTGCTACACGTGGAGGTCCTTCAGCTGTTCTGATGTGTTTTTTCGACAAGTGTGAGTGCACTGTATGACTTAGGGGTCGATTTTCTCCAGCTTTGATCCAGTCTCATGGCTTCTATGACTACTACACCGATGACATCAGGATCTACTTGATCTTCTCTCCCAGTGACGCCTTGGTCTGCGCTCAGATCTCTGCATGCCAGGCTGACAAAGCAGCCTGAATAAGGGCGCAGCACCTCCAGCTTCATCTCTCCTAGACTGAGCTTCTTGTCTTCCCTGCCAGCCCTATCATGCACCATGACATCACTGTTCAGCTTGGATCAACCACACTGTCTCCATCAAGGTCTGCCAAGATCCCAGGGTAATGATAGATGACCAGCTGTCCTTTGCTAACCATATAACAGCCGTCTCCCAATCCTGCAGATTCACTTGGTATAATATCAAGAAAATCTGAGCTCTTCTGTCTGAGTATGCAGCTCACCTTCTAGTGCAGGCACTTCCTACCGCAAGCCTAGACTACTGCAACTCTCTACTAGTAGATCTACCAGCTTGTGCTGACAGATCACTAGAAATAATTCAAAAACACAGCAGCACATCTGATATTCATTCAATCTAAACATCCTCATGTCGCATCCCTCCTTGTCCCTCTTCACTGACTCCCTATTGGTGCTTGCATCAAGTCCTTGGTGCTGGGCTTACAGGTCCATCAATGGGCAATCAAAAGGCTCCTCGAGACCTACATCCTATGTCGCCCCTGTCAGTCAGCAAACCATGGCTGCTCAGAGCTCACCACATGAGAAGGGTCACTCCAGATGGTTCTCTTGTATGACGTCCTGATGGTGGAATGAGCAGCAGTACCACGTCTAGTCATCACACTCCTTCTCTACCTTCTCATCTCATCTAGGAAGTCCTCTACTAGACCGATGCCTCCTTATGTTCTCTGAATGTTACACTTCTGGTTCTCGAATAGTCTTACTAGCTTCTCGCTTTGTTAAAAATTGTGTAGCTTCTGCTCCAAAACTGCTTACTACCTGGACATTCACTGGAAGCTCAGCCCAGCTGCACTCATGCTTAGCTGAATGTTTGCAATGTGCTATTTGCCTCACTTATATGTTCCTTTGGATAAAAGTGTCTGCTAAACATGAACAATGTAAATGTAAGTCTTCTGATGGCCATGGTTGAAGCATCTCCATAACTGTTAGCTACAGCGTGGGTGAATGTATATGAATCTTGATTTTCCCGAGGGGAGGAGATTATCATGGAGGTGTCATGGAGACAGGAGAGGGTCACTCACCACGAATCTGCTGTTCACCTGCTCCAGGATCCGCTTCTCGTTGAGGGCCATGGCTTCACCCTTCCTCTTCTTGATGCGCTTCTTCTCCAGCTTCTTGCAGGCATACATCTTTCCCGTGGCGCGTACCTGACAGGCGCACACCTGCACAGGAGCCCGGAGGCGTCGAGTCCACGTTAAAACAACAATAAAACAACGCTACAGGCGGTTTTCACTGCGAATGCCAAAGGACCATAAAGATACATCGTATATAAAAGAACATGATAATCTTTACCTCCCCGAATCCACCTTTTCCTAGAACCCGGTACTGCCGAAATGTGTCTTTTGTGATTGGCTGTCTGTAGACAGGAAAAGGCCACAGAAGTGAGTGTAACTGGCATCCCAGGTTACAGGACTGCAAACGCAAATGCAGCTGCATGAGAGCGAAGGCAGACTGACCGTTCTAGCATCTTCCACTGCAGGAAACGGTCGAAATACATGCTGTCCTGATAGTCGACGAAGGGGGCATCGCTCAGGTAGTCATGGAGAGCCCTGGAAGGGAGAGTAGGCGAGTAGTGAGGAGGCCGCAGCACAGGGGGCTGGACGGGGGCAGGGGGAGGTGGAGAGGGGCGGGGGGTCACCTGCGGCAGTCGCTGAAGATCTCCTTGCTGGCACTGAGATCCAGGTTATGCTGGCAGAGCTGCCTGTGAGGCTGGGCCACCTCTGGTACACACTCCGGGGACTGCGAGTGAGCGCACACACACACACACACACACACACACACACACACACACAAGGTGACATCAGAAGCTAAGACCATCAACACATGAAAATAAGAACTAGGCTGTTGGATCTTCTTCTTGTCAAAATCCGGACTCTGCAAGCTAAACCTGGATCATTCCTCGTTAAAGTTGTATATTCATTAGGGCACAGTGATGTCATCACCTTATGTTGGCCTTAAGGTTCAGTGTTGCCACGGTAGCAATCAAGAACCCAGCTAATTAGATAGACAACGTTTCTCTTCTCTTGTTGCATATTTATATTGCAGCCAGGGTTGCCAGAAGCGAGAAGCTCGATTCTCAGTACCAAATCCACTATGACACCCCCCCACCCAAGACACATGACTTCGGGGAGCAGGTCCTGTGCAGCACATGGGCTAACGGATACCTGCGTGGTGAGGAACCGCTGGACAATCTCCTCCCCATGGGCCCTCCTCTTCTCGTCCGGCGTCACCTCGTACTCGTCCTGTGACAAGTGAAGTCACCAATCACCATCAGGCAATGAATTTATTGACCAATAACGTACCTGCTGTGCTCCAATCACATCCATGAGACATAGAGGAGTCAGTTAATCACATCGTGGTTCTCGCAACCTTGATGGACAATACACATATCGACACAGGAACTAACACCCCACCCCCCAGCACGTCTGCCATCAGACTCCCACCTTCTATTGTCTGTAGGCTTGTTAAGTAGCAACACAATCAGGTCTAATCCTCAATGTAGCACCTTTACGCAGCCAGGCTCCTGTTTCTCTTCCTTGTTTGTTTTCCATGTGTTTCCAATGCTAAAATGACCATCTTTTGTTTTCATTCCTCCCCACTTGCACCCCAAACAAATTCCCTGCTCGTCCCCCCCCGTCCCCGTGCCGCATGATTCTGTCAGCCGTCCCTCCTAGAGTAAATCTTACATACGTTCCCATCTTATGTAGCCATTCCTGACTGTAGCGGCTAGATAAGGTGGGATAAACTCGTAACAGCTGGATCTCACTGCCAGCAGCTGGACCCCAGATTTATTGTCTGATGCTGACTGCAGCTAATCAGGAATGTGAAGAATGCAGGGACCTTCACCCTTCAGGGTCTGTGCACTGGGGCTGTGTGTGTGTGTGTGTGTGTGTGTGTGTGTGTGTGTGTGAGAAAGTGCCTGCAGATAACCTGCTTTGTTTTGTGTGCCATCGTGTGCTCAGGCCGCCTGCATGGGGCACTACAGAGTAGAACTGAAGGTGTCCATACCATGGCATCCAGCAGACGGATACATCGCCTCAGCCTGGGTCTGGTCTCACAGTAAAGACGGAAGAGCTGTCTGCCAATGGGCTGCTTCTCACACAGGCTGGAGTAGTCTCTCTCTATGACACACAGACACACACAGGCTGGAGGAGTCTCTCTCTATGACACACAGACACACACAGGCTGGAGGAGTCTCTCTCTATGACACACAGACACACACAGGCTGGAGGAGTCTCTCTCTGTGACACACAGACACACACAGGCTGGAGGAGTCTCTCTCTGTGACACACAGACACACACAGGCTGGAGGAGTCTCTCTCTGTGACACACAGACACACACAGGCTGGAGGAGTCTCTCTCTGTGACACACAGACACACACAGGCTGGAGGAGTCTCTCTCTGTGACACACAGACACACACAGGCTGGAGGAGTCTTTCTCTGTGACACATAGACACACACAGGCTGGAGAAGTCTCTCTCTATGACATACAGACACATACACAGGCTGGAGGAGTCTCTCTCTGTAACACACACACACAGCACAGGCTGGAGGAGTCTCTCTCTGTAACACACACACAGGTTGGAGGAGTCTCTCTCTGTAACACACACACACACACACACAGGTTGGAGGAGTCTCTCTCTGTAACACACACACAGGCTGGAGGAGTCTCTCTCTGTAACACACACACACACACACAGGTTGGAGGAGTCTCTCTCTGTAACACACACACATGTTGGAGGAGTCTCTCTCTGTAACACACACACACACACAGACTGGAGGAGTCTCTCTCTGTAACACACAAACACACACAGGCTGGAGGAGTCTCTCTCTGTAACACACAGACACACACACAGGTTGGAGGAGTCTCTCTCTGTAAAACACACACACAGGTTGGAGGAGTCTCTCTCTGTAACACACAAACACACACAGGCTGGAGGAGTCTCTCTCTGTAACACACAGACACACACACAGGTTGGAGGAGTCTCTCTCTGTAACACACACACACAGGCTGGAGGAGTCTCTCTCTGTAACACACACACACAGACTGGAGGAGTCTCTCTCTGTAACACACAAACATACACAGGCAGGAGGAGTCTCTCTCTGTAACACACACACACAATCCTTCTCAGATAAAAAGACTCCTTGCTCATTCGTGGACTACATACACCTCACACTCACCGATGACGCTCGCCAGCCCCACACACTGGCTGATGTGAGGAAAGCGCAGAATCTCCTTCCACTTCTTGCTTCTCCCCTTCCTCTTCCCTCCTCCTCCTGTGAGTAGAGAGGGGTTTCCGTGAAACACGAGCCAATGAGGAGAGGAGTGATTGGTCACCTGATTATCAGGACCCTCCCCCATCATGAAACTGCCCTTGTACTTATTATTATTGTTATTATTGTACGCTATTCCTTGATGTACCCTGAAAACCACAGACCCTCTCAGGCATACAGCTGTCAAATTAGTTTAATGTCACTTTTCGAAAACAAATCAGCATTGATTTCCGGGGCGTGGAGCCTTTTAAAATGGCGAGCTGGTGGTTTCAGTCCAACCTCAGCTTCCTGAGCACGAGTCGAGGTTTCCCCTCATGTTTCAGTGGCCTTCCTGTGGCAGCCGTGCTGTGCATAGAGACAAAGCTCAGATGGTGACTCACACCTGCCTGTCCGTCCTACAGTGTAGATACCAATATCTGCTCGTGTTTGCCTCCATGTCCTTTTCTGGCATTTCCCAAACCCTCTCGACCATCTGCTCATGGTAACTGCGGACTCGAATGCAGTGCATACTGGGACATCACACATGCATGGGAGAACTTTGGGGTCCCCGTGGGCAGGTGTGTCATGCCCTTTCCCCATGACCATTAACAGCTTAGCTGGTTATTGAAAATAAATGGAGGACCTTCTGATAGCACTCAGGAACTTAGAAAGAAAGTCATTCGCTACAATAATTGCAACTGTGTGGAATTTTTAAATTTCCTTATTCATAAATGAGTCAGAAGATTTTTCAAGCATATATTCTCAAGCCTCTGCTATTCAGGAATGAAGTGGCCTGCTCATGTTCCACAATGGAAGGTCAGAATTATACAGGAGTCCCCAGTTAACCCCAGAGCAGGAAGTTATGTCATAACGAGCCCAAAGAATTTCACAGTTGACAGTTGAGCTAAGTGCTGATCACACAGAGGACAAAAGACTGGTTTAGAACAATGAAGATTAAAATGAATAACAACAATGGTGATTTATAACCTCATCACCGCAAAACTGAAAGTAGGTAGCTGCCTGGGAAATGAGTCACTCAAGATAAACTTGGGTTGCATTATGATTCAAGTATGCAAAGACGACCGCTGAACAGCCAGACTACTCTACTAAGACGTCTTTTTATCCTCATTTGGTGGGAATGCTCTAGAACAGAGGTGGACAACACTGATCTCGCAGTGCCGGCATCCAGCAAGTGTTCTGTCCTACCTGAGGGGTTCCTATCTGCCTGAGATCAGGTGCGGCTCATCAGGGACCAGGTAGGATGGAAAACCTGCCGGATACCAGCACTCCAGGATCAGGACTGTCTACCCCTGGCCTAGAGTAAGTGTGTTTCAAAGTGCACTTCTACAACACGCCACTAGAGGGCTCCTGGTAATTGCTCAGACCCTATGTACTGCATTTCCTTTACATCATACTGACATCATACAAACAAAGCCCATGTAAACATGAAAATCACTATTGCAAATACAATGATACAATGCACTCAGGACGCTGTATCTGCACATAAAGCAATAGTGGATTTCTGTCCATTTTCCTTCCCTTAAGGTGGGGGGGGGCGGGGGGTAGGAGACTCCCTGTTGGCTAGCTGAGTATTGGAAACATCAGTTGGTAGAAAATCATGATCATCATCCAGTCTGGGTCAAAATGATTGGCTGACCCCACCCCACCCACTACATCACCTCTAACAGTAAGCACACAAGCCCCTCCCCCCACCAGCCACTGCGCCCTGACTTGGGTGCCTGCACTTCTATACCTCATCGAGTTTTGGTGCTGGCAGGTTTTCACTTATGACATCATGCTCCCTGCTTGAGGAGCATCACTGATGCAGCTAGGCAGGGGGGGCAAGTCACCCCCACCACCTCAAACAGCAGGGGCAGCCAAAGCCGGATTCCATCAGGCTGAACAGTCCACACTCTCCCGACACAGTGTATGCACTGCAGGCCACACAGAACCACAAACAGCACTTCAGCTTACACGTTTAGTGAAAGTAATCCCTGCTGGGCCGCCCCCCAGATCCCCACCCCGTGAGACTGGTGAGGCCTCACGCTAGCTCTGTATCTCACAGCGACCGCTGGGGGAATCCTCTAGCCTGCCACTGCCCCAGGGCCAGGCATGACGGCTTCAGCGGGTCCCTGCAGACTGCCAGGCTGGCACCAGAGAGCCACCTTCAGCAGCATCCAGACCGTCTCTCTTTAAGAGACATCGTGCACTGGACATTTTTATTTTATTCGGGTTTTTGCCAATTTCTACATTTGTCAGAGCTAAGTGATGATTTCTGTAACGCAGTGTGACACATACAGAGTAGGATCAGCCACTCTGTGTCACATATCACTGTGCCCCCCCACATGGTGACACCCCACTCAACCACCTTTTGACGAGGGGGTCTTGTGTCAACAGACCTGTCACTGCCGACGCAGGCTTGGGCTGTTCATTCACTCCAGTCCTACGCTGTCTGTCTTTTCTGGTCCCCAGCGTCAAATTACAATGGGACACAGGTGTCAAACTTCACCCCCTGCATCATCAGCCCCTCCCCTTCCATGTCAATCACAAGCAGGACACACCCACCCCACATCATTCAGTTGGTTACAACATCTCGCCCCAGGTCCACGGGCAGCTGTCGGGCCGAGCCTGGGATCCAGGAGCAGTTCGGCAGCCACTTGGCTCCATGTCTTTTGTACAACTCTCCAGCACAATAATCTCTCATTTAAAACCACAAAAATTTGAAATCCGATGTCTTCTGCGAACAGGGAACTACTCCTCCGGGCCCCAGCTGCCTTATCTCTCGGCTCAGCCACAGACATAAGTGTCACTTGCATGCCTGGATGGGGTTTGTGTGGGTGAATGTTGCTACACAGAGAGGAAGACCTAACTGTACTTATCCTTTTCTCACGGTTCCTTTCAGCCTGCAGCGGCTCATTCTGTGTCGCTGGCCGCCCCCCTGCTGTGGTCCTGCAAGCCGACAGGCCGCTGCCAAACCACTCCGCCTCGCGCTTATTAAACCGACAGCCCTCCGCTCGGCGTGCAGGAATCTGCGTCATTCAGGAGACCTGAATCCTCCCCCACGGGAGAAGCGGCACTCACAGCTGCTCAGCGTTACGTTCGGAAGTCTCCAGGAAGAGGGATACACCCGTCTTTCCATTTCCCCCCCCGAAGCAGAGGGCGCAGGGAGGGGGGACACTCCGGGCAGGGGGGCGGCGAGAGGGCTACGGCCACAACAAAAGAAAAACATTTATGCGACAGCAAGTTTAAACCTTTGTTAAGTGGAGCTTTCAGTCGTGAGGGTTTCACCTCCAGGAACCTCGCATGCTGGAGGACGGACTGGAAAATGTGAATCAGCGAGCAGGCAGACGATCGCTGACATACTAAAGGGGAACATGTGTCTGTAAAAAAAAACGTAATTAGCTAAAAGTCTTGTGTTTTGTTTGGTTACTTATGGTTAAGATTAGGGCTGGGGGTGGGTTACGGTTAGGGCTGGGGGGGAGTTAAGAGTCACGTTGGGTTTAGAGTTTTTCCCTGTAGAAATGAATGGAAAGTCCCTACAAAGATGTGAAAACCTAAACTCTGTGTGTGTGTGTGTGTGTGTGTCTGTGTGTGTGTGTGATGTGGCAAAGGGGTGACACTCCTCAGTCACAGACCCAGGACCCCCCCGACCCTCTGGCACCAACAGCCTCCTCGGGCAGTTTGCATGATGCACTGTTTATCCAAAGCATGGCTGGCATTGATTCCGGGGGGAAGGTACAAAGCAAATAAATGGGAGCCCCTTCCTCGGAACTGTCGGAGTGTGGCACAGGGGGCAGTGAAGACCCCAGCTGGATTGTAGTACATCCACATTTCACAGAAGATCCTTTTCAGTCCCTTTTTAAGGCATCCTTACAGATACTCCCCTCTGTTTACTTGCTGAAAAAAATGTGTACTGCAATCATTAAATTCTCGATGACTACTGCCATCCCAGCCGGACAACATTTTGAAGAAAAAAACAACTTCTGTCTGAGGAGACCCTGTGAGCGTCTCACCACTGCAGGACAGGTCAGCCTCGTATGCTTTATAAATGCGTCCACACGGATCTGAGGTTCAGAAATCCCGCAAATAGCTGGAAACGCCTACGGCGGTATGGCCGTCCTGTCCCGCTTGAGTCTGACATTCCGTTTGTGTTTCCCCTTGCCTGGGTAAAGAAGCTCCTTGTCAGAGTGAGGAGAGGGGACAGCGAGGGCAGGGAGCTGAACTGAGATCAGTGGGCCATGTTGAAAAGCCGCCTATTTGAGGATTCAAAGCCCAGCCTATACCTCAAGCCCATAATTAACCAACCGATGGCCACACAGATATTTGGCTTTGAGGTCCTCCAAGGTCTTCGCATGCTCCCTTAATGCAAGCTCCATCCACCAAAATGATTTCCGTACAGCCTCTTATTTTCGAGACACTTGTACATTCACCTGACCTAGGCCATGCAGGTGCCAACAAGTGAGCAAAAACTCATATTTCATTTACCAGGACTGAAACTGGACAAAAAATTAGGCCACCTTCTAATCCTTTATAAAATCTCATGACAAGTACAGGCTCTCCCGGGGTTACGATGGGCTTACATTCCGATAAATCTATCCCAAAGCGAAAATATCGTAAGGCAAAAATGCGTTTTGATACAGTACACTTAACCTAAAAAATATCATAGCCTAGCCTAGCCTACCTTAAACATGCTTAGAACACTAGCCCACAGTTGGGCAAAACCATTAAAACAAAGCCTATTTTAGTGCTTAATATCTCATGTAACTTACTGAATAAAGCCCTGAAAGTGAAAAGGATTTACTCATTGTGAAGCTGAAATATCGCGACATGGACCATCGTAATCCGGGGAGCATCTGCACATTAACAATTTGCAGCAAAAAAATTATGACATTTCTGTTCTGGCAAATTAAATAGGTGAGAGTAAAAAGAGAGTTACTGGTCCTTTCATCAAATGAAAGATCATATCAAAGATGACCTCAGTTTCTCTTTCCTGATGGGCATTTTGTTATTGTGCTATTTTGATAAGGAAATAATTAAGGCATAACAATGGTGAGTGCTGGGTGGGCCAGGCCACAGTGACCTGAGACTTTGAAACGTACAGTGGATGGAATTACCGTATGTTGTCAATTACTGGCTGGTTTAACCCAACAGGAACCAATAAAGTAACCAGTGGGAAGTGGGTTAAACCAATCCATTACTGAGAGCACTGGATGATCCCGCCCACTTGGCTTTCAACCCCCCATGTCTCCCATTACTACTTAAAACCCAGAAATGTAAGAAAAATGTAAATAACACGTGAGACTCTTTCAAGACGGAGCGATGAGCTTATGGTTCTTGGCTGGGAACCCTGAGCCCAACATGTGGATCCAATAAAAACATGGAAACGGTAATTATTCATCTCTGGGAAATGTTCTACCGAAGATATGCAGAATCCCTCTGGGAATTACACTATGTTATGTTTAGTTCCAGGAACAGAGACACGTAAACTGTGTTACATAGCACACGATCCTCTTCCTTCAGGAGTTTCTTCAGGAAACTCAACATACATAAGAAATGCTCCAGAAAGATTCTGTATTGTCAAATTATACATGTACATTGTTGGATTCGCCGCCTCCCACACACACGTAGACGTCTAACCTTACATGTGAAAGGGCCGTCAAGGTTCCCCCCCCCAATGTCTCGCCTATCTGAACTACACAGCTCTCCTGAATTCACCTTCCTCCATTCAGGGCTCGTCAGCAGAATTCAATACATGCATGTAGCTCAGCACATCTGCAGATTAGACAGGTTTTATTAAATCCCAATTTGAGATTAAGGACGCACACGTGGCTAAACTATAATATTTAAACGAGTGTTTCCCAATCCATATATAGCCAGACCACAATTTTGTTCCCGGGAAAAACATGGACGACTGTGGGTCATGTGACTGTGGGTGCCCGAGCACTGGATCAGGAAACACTGATGTAGGAAGTAAAACACTGTTTTCATAATATTTATATTTTTGGGGTAGTTCAGTGAAAAGCACTGTCAGATGAAACCTTCAAGGATTCTTGTTTAAGTCAGAAACACAGCTGTAAAATGAGTTTCTTCTGGAAAATGGGGAAAATGGGACATGCAGGCTGGGTGACCAGTGGCCTGCACTGTGAAGCGGGTTCCTGTCTTATCGGGGTAACCTGTCAGATTTAAGGTACCACAGTTTAAATGGGCTTCATATTCGTTCACTTACATTTTACCCAAACTAAAATCCGACAGGTTACCCCGATAAGCCAGTAACCCCGCTTCGTAGTACAGGCCCCAGGTGAGGTTTTGTGCACGTGCTCCCCCCACTCATCCCACCCCCCATCCTGAATCATCAGCATTGTGTAGATGGGCTTCCTATAAAAACTTGCTCAGGAAGAGCATCCATTTTTTGACACATGAGTTATGAAGCAGCCAATTAGAACAATGCATTAATCCATCCATCCATCCCTTTTCCAAACCGCTTATCCTACTGGGTCGCGGGGGGTCCGGAGCCTATCCCGGAAGCAATGGGCACGAGCCAGGGAACAACCCAGGATGCCCATCGCAGGGCACACTCACACACCACTCATTCACACATGCCAATGCATTAATGACTTGAAAAAATAAAGGATTTTAAATACTGAGAAGGTGTCAATGCAAGTCTTGCTTGCAGCTTTCCAGCTGGGATTTGGGCTTTGCAGCGCGGTAAATATACAAGTTGTGCTGTAAAGCTGATATGGAGCGCACTTCCGAAAAAGCACAGATAGAGCATGGTGGCAGACGTGCTCCCACAAGGGGGGCGGGGGGTGGGGTGATGCATTTTGAAACTGCGAAGTCAGGGAGGAAAAGGAAGTAGTGGACGGGGGTCTGAGATAGGCTCCCATCATGCACTGCTGCTTCAACACCGTGGGCTGTATGAATATTACATGTGGCTGTCTGCAGCATTTAGCTTAGGCCCCTGAACCTCTGAGGGGCTCCACGGGAAACCCACCGCAGAGCTCTGCAGCATTTAGCTTAGGCCCCTGAACCTCTGAGGGGCTCCATGGGAAACCCACCGCAGAGCTCTGCAGCATTTAGCTTAGGCCCCTGAACCTCTGAGGGGCTCCATGGGAAACCCACCGCAGAGCTCTGCAGCATTTAGCTTAGGCCCCTGAACCTCTGAGGGGCTCCACGGGAAACCCACTGCAGAGCTCTACTGCTATAGGGGAGCCCTTAGGCTCAGTGGATGTAGCTTGTTGCATTTTAGTTGATTATTTCCTGCTCTTCTCTAAAGAAACCTCTAATCCATCCATCCATCCATTTTCCAAACCACTTATCCTTGTTGGGTTGCGGGGGGTCTGGAGCCTATCCCGGAAGGTACGGGCAGGAGCCTCTAATTCCCTCCCCACCAAATATTTTACTGTGATACAATGCTGCTATACCGGGTTCCAGCCCAGGACCTGAACCAGCAGGCACCCAACGAAAAAGTTCATGCTATTTATCACCATACCGCTCATAGCTTTTATTCTGTATGTTCATTTACTCATTAATTCATTAACTCTAACTGAGTGACTGATTACTCTTACTAATTAACTGTAAATGAGAGTGATTGTCTTTTCATGTATGTTTCCATGGGTCCTCGAGGACCGATTTGCTCAAAGAAACAACCATATTCAGGTGTGTGCGTCACGCACAGTGTCATCCTATCGGGCTTGTAAAAGCCTCATTTCCATAACATAATGACCCCCCTCCTCTATGTGACACCCCAGTCATCTCACTGCGAGCAACAGGGCTTTGCAGAAGGAAGGCAGTGGAGCAAAAAAATACAAATGAGGAAAAGCAAAAACCTGCGAACGCTTTCCCAGCACCGACGTGCAAAGGATGAAAAAACCGAGAGGGTAACAGGGTGGCGGTGAGTCACGGATGTGGCTGTAGGTGAGGTTGAATCCTGTGAGAAGTGTGGCCTGCTTTCAGGCGTCTCGCATCGCAAACCGACGCCCCCCCCCCCCCAGGTTGGACGCAGCCACATCCTCAAACAAACGGCTCCCATTTACTCTCTTTCATCAATTCCTGAATTTTCACAGCAGCAGCACCCATGCAGGAAAGACCCCCCCCCCCCCCCACATCGCGGTACCACCAGGGGGGCAGGTATTGAAAAGGGGGGAGGGGCTTCCTTCTACAACATGCAAGAAATACCCCAAAAGCTGCTCCCAAGGGTTACATCTGCTCAGCGATGCATTAACCTCTGCTGTGTTTGAACCCCATCAGATACGACTGGACCGTGAAACTGAACACATTTAAAAAGCAGTTTTATAGGAACCCCCTAAACAATGAACTAGGGTGTTTTAGCATTTGACGGCTGCACAGGGCTACGGCCTGTGTGATACTTATCAGATTTATCACAGCATGCAGCTCAGGTGAGGGCACCCAGACGTGATCCCTGCTAAAAACAAGAAGTGGCAAAGACCAGTACAGCTGGTTACCAGCATGACCGGCATAGTGCAATGCTGGTTATACCAGTATATATTTTGTTTTGGTCCACCAGCCACACCAGCAGCAAACCAGCACTGACCAGCATGGAAATCAGTCTGAAGATGAATTTTATTACATGAACCAAATCTGAAGCTACCACAAGACGTATTGAAAGAAGAGTCCTTGGTTATATCTCTCCATTATGACATTGTATTGCAGCCACGTCATTTCATTATCATGCAATAGGCATTTGATTGCTCTTCCCTGGTTTACATGTAACGATGCTGTTCCAGCGAGGCGACGTTCCGTCCCTCCTGGTAGTGATTCCACAGCACACGATTGCTCATCTGCAGCATCTGAGGACAACTCTTTCTGTCTAGGTTATCAAGGAGAGTTACTGCTTTTTGTGTGTTTCTGTGTGTTGGTCGTCCAAATGCCCCCACAATGTGATAAAAACCTGTTATTTGATGTTGTTGGGACCATTTTTCCCACAAGGGGAAATTCAGTGTTAAAAAATCTAAAAATGCCAGAAGTCAGAAGTCTTGTATTTTGTTCAGTTACTTGTAGCTAAGGTTTGGGCTGGGTGGGGTTAAGGTTTCATGCTGGGATTAGAGTTTTCTCCATAGAAATGAACAGAGAGTCCCCACAAAGATATAATTACAAACCTGTGTCTCTCTCTGTATGTGTGTGTGTGTGCATGTGTGTCCATGTGTGTGTGTGTGTCCGTGTGCGTGTGTCTGTGTGTGTCCATGTGTGTGTGTGCGTGTGTGTGTGAGTGTGCACGTGTGTGTGTGTCCATGTGTGTGTGTGTGTGCGTGTGTGTGTGCATGTGTGCGTGCGTGTGTGCGCGTGTGTGTGTCCGTGCGTGTGTGTGTGTGTCCGTGTGTGTGTGTGTGTGTGTGCGTGTGTGTGTGTGTGTGTGTCCGTGTGTGTGTGCGTGTGTGTGTGTGTGCGCGCACCGTGACCTGAGCATGCCGGCGATGGGACTGTCCCAGCGAGAGACTCAGGTGTGTTGTGTCTCTGCAGGAGTTGCTCAGCCATTCTTAACAACATGGGGACGGTGCTATAACTTCCCTGATCTAAAAATACACCTGACGTGGAATGTGACACGGCCCGGAATCGCCGGCTGGGTGTTATCTGCACACCATGCATGCACTAAATTTATCTGCCTGGGGCGGGATTCTCCCTTTACGACACGTCCTCCTCACCTCCTTTATCACTAATTCTTTGGCTGGGTAATGTGAATGATTTCCCTGATCGGCTGTTAGGTCAGTAAAGCCCAACAACACAGTGAGTTCCAAGTTCTGACCAGAAGAGTCTGGATCCAGGTGTCCAGATCCTACCATCCACATGCAGGCTGAAGTGTCAAAGTCTGGATTTGGTTCATGCAAGCATGTGTTGCCCTATTACCAGAGATCTCTTTCCTTGGGTCCCATTTCCATACATCCCAACCTTGGAGATCCCTGATGGTCCACATTTTTGCTCCCTCCTACATCCTGCCAAACATGCTCTGTAATGCAGGTTGACTGGAGAAGAGAAAGCAGGGGTAGACAGTGGTACCACCCATTTGAAGCCTTTCCCTCTAGCAACACCATCAGCCAGATAATTGCCTAGGTGCTGCTGCGGAACCAAGCTGACTGGGCCGGAGAAATCCCCCCAACCCCTGACCCCCATCTCCTTCTCAATCCTTAGAGACCACCACCCTGGAAGGCTACAGAAAACAGCGGCAAAACTGCTCCGAGCCGCCAAACGCCTAACACTGTGCCAGCCAAGATGCAAAAGGGAATCCACTTTCCGGCCATTTTCCTTTCAGCGCAAAACAGCACGATCTGCTTCTTCGCAAAGCCGCACAACATCCTGGCCGTTCCTCACCATCGACGCGCACACTGGAGATAACGCCTGAGCCCAGCCCTCCTATCGACCAGGAGAACTCACAGCCAGCTCACACCGACGCTGTCCACGTCAGCCGTGAAGACAAAGACAGCCACTGACACCATTACAACTTCCCACCAAGAACATGCAGCTCACCATCATGGTGCGTGGCTATGAAATGGAAGGGTGGTTGTTTTGTGTGTCCAGATGGTACAAATATCTGCTGTAACCCGTTCAGAAGCAAAGAAAGGAGAATCAGAGAGAGGAGAGGGAGTTAACTGGATTAGCTGGTCAGCCCCTACAGCTCCCCTTCCAGCTGTTCTCCATTTCCTGCACCCTCCCTCCACCTCCTCATGCCACTTGACATCACCCCCCCCCCCCCCCCCCACACACACAAGTGCCCCACTCCCCCATGATCCATACATGGTGCGTCTCCATAACTACAGAACCCAGCCTATAAGAAACTAGACTGAAATCCCAGAATGGCATCCAATGCAACAATGCCCCCCCCCTGTCTTATATGCTGCTTTTTACCCAGAATCCTCAGGCTGTGCATGTTCATAGGCAGTTCTGGGTGTGCTTGCATGTCCGTGTGCAAAATGCTCAACTCTACCGTTTATTTCTCATAAGCAGATCAGATTTTTATAAAAACACCTCTGATTTTTCTAAGTACCACAGGCAAGGTGTGTGTCCCCTTAAAACAGAGTTTCCCAACCCCGTTCTCGGGGAACCCCAGAGGGTCCATGTTTTTGGTCCCTCCCAGCTCCCTACCGGAGTGAGCAAAAAGACGAACTGTCTGGGGGTCGCGGAGGACTGGGTTGGGAAATGTTGCCTTAAAAGATGCAAATATAACTTAACCGCAAAGCATTATCCAGCCTGATTATATAACAGATGAATCAGAGAAGAGAGCCACACTGACATGACTAACACAGGGTTACATGCTCATAGTTGTAATCAGTACTGAGCTCCCTTTATGTGAAAATGCAGGAATCTGCCTGCTGATCCACTCACTGGGTTTAATTCTCTTTCCAGCGAAAACAGGCCCCATCATCGCGTCCCCTCAGACCCTTACGAACAGGGTCACGGGAAATGTCACCCAACCAAAAAAATTTGGGTATATACCAATTTCTCTCTCTCTCTCTCTCTCTCTCTATCAGTTTTCCACAGGGACTTCAGCATCTTCTCTGAAAGGCAACTTTCCGCCCAGTCGATCTCACTCATGGTAAGCACATGCTCTCATTACCAGGAAACGTTTTCTACTTCGTGAACTCCAGGCCAGGAAGATATGGTGCCCACGGGTCATGCCCCGTGTTGTGAGTCAATTTATTAATACATTGCAACACCTTGTAGTCCAGGATTATCTTTAGGAAAAATAAAAATTCCGCCTGCATTTCGTTATCCAGCAGCCAAGGAAAATATTTAGCATTTGCTAAGTAGCTGGTAATATTTTCTGAACCTTAAATCGTGTAACACTTTGTATTTTTCCTCATCTTTACGATCTTCTACTGATGGGACACGCTGTTCATTTCCTACTGTTTTCCTTTCCACGTCCGCTACCTTTCTACCAGCCAGTGGTCTCCTATGCCTTCTAATTACACTCCCTGTTTTCACACAGTTTTTACGCATTTCGCTCTTTGACACTCTGGGCCAGTCAGGTCAATGTTTATGTGGATGGAAAGTAAACATCCGTCCATTTGTACATCCATCTGTCCTGCATTCTGCTTATCCAGTAGAGGCACTTCCCACTCCGGTCATCAGTTACCCACAGTCAGTCCATGTTTTTGATCCCTACCAGACAGAATGCATTGTTGTGGACTGTCTGTTTGGGAGCTCAGAGGGAGCATAGATGGACTGTCTATGGATTCCTCAGGACCGGATTGAAAAACACTGCAGCAGGGGGTCAAGATGAGGAAGGAAATGATTTTCTGTATGGGTGACTGACCTCTTGACTTTCACCATAATGATGGGTTGCGATAAACACAACGGAATCATATCTGACACGTAGATTGGGATGGTTATTCTCTATATTTCCTTGTTCCTCATTAAGTTCTTGCCAGCATCTACTGGGAAATAAAATGAAGCAAATCTGGAATGAAGAAGATAAGGGTATTTCAGAGCCTGATTTTCCAACAGACCCACATTCCAGATCGAACGATTAGAAACCGCGTCATTCACGGAGCTGTGACTCTTACAAAAGAACTCGGAAAACAGAAAGGGAATAACACAGCCATGGAACAGCACAAACCCTCAGAGGAGACTGAGAACTTTCCTATGGGTTCCTACTGTCACTAAGGCAACAGGTAACATACATTGTAAAGGAGGTGACCTTGTGATTGCATCTTCAAATTCCGGAGAGAAACCTGGCTATTTGTGACCTTGACTAGCTAGAACTGCAAGCTGAGTAGATGCATTCACCCCTCCATCCTTCCATTTTCAAAAGCCACTTTTTCACACTGTAAAGTGAGAGTGAGAGGTGTAAAGTATGGTATGTGCTGTATGAGAGAGCAGCCCGTCACTCACCCACATACACAGATAAATTCAAGTGTGGGATTTGAACCCAGAGCTGTGAAATGACAACATGTCAAGTTTTTTTCTTTTTTTCTCAAGTGAACAATAATGATAATAATAATAATAATGCAACCTGAGACATCTGAGCTCTCTCGTACTTTTCCAGAAGCATGAAAAATGGCTGGATGGATGGTTTCTGTGAGGGTCGCTGGGTTTTGGTGGCAGAAGAGAAGATGTATGATAGAACATGGTAAAGCCAAAGAAAATGACAGTAGTGAACAAATCTCCAAAAAAAAAAAAACTAAAATTTATAAGCAGTAAATGAAGTTTCCATTCTGAAGAATTAAAGAGTCTCATATCTTCTCCATAACCCCAGTGGCGAGATGAACCTTCTACCTTCTGATGCCAGTCATGTCAGTACAACATTTATTTACTTATGCAATATTTTCTGATACTGCTTTACAGTTTAATTCTGGTCATTTACTATTTAAATTGGGGGGGGGGCAGTTGTGTCGTCTGTCATTTTCCTCAATTATTTATAATAACTTAATTCTACAAGTTCCAGTGTTAGTGCACAACAAATCTCTAGTGTTGTGCTGTTTGTTTGTTCGTTACCGGGGAAACCGAGTAGGTCAGCTCCTGAAGAGCGAATCCCAGTCAGGGTTCCCTCAGAAATGTAGTAGGCCGAGCCGGGCGAAAAGGGAGTTCTGTTTCGGATTGAGACGGACCGCCGGTACCAGCCCCTGAGAGCGAGTACAGGAAGTCAAATGGATCCAAGAAGTGTCGAGTCTTTCCAACACCGGGAAGCACGTCTGCCTCGCGCCAACACAACATATGACACATCAGAGCCACAAAAAGTCCCTGTATCCAGGCAAACAGCAGAACAACAAATCTGGGAAGAGAGGGATCCGGATCGGTCTCCCGTGCATTTACACTCCTCCTGGCAACACGAGTCTTTCACGCCAATTTATGGCATTATGTCATGCTGTGAAAAGAAGCGAGGGAGAAAGAAAGAAAGAAAGAAAGAAAGAAAGAAAGAAAGAAAGAAAGAAAGAAAGAAAGAAAGAAAGAAAGAAAGAAAGAAAGAAAGAAAGAAAGAAAGAAAGAAAGAAAGAAAGAAAGAAAGAAGGAATGAACACAGGTATTAGGCTTTTTGGAGATGCTGTTCTTTCCCAGTTGAAGTTGCCTGCGGCCAGATTGATGCAAAACTTGTTTTTTTGGATGTGATTCAGTGAAGCCGTTGCGTTTCCCTTAATGAGAATCCGTCAGGCACAGTCACAGAGCAAAGCAGAATGAGATTGTGCCTCGTAAAATGATATTACACAAATACTCCAAATATTTGGTGCACTAGTTGATCCCAAAAGAGACAATCTGGGGCAAAAATGTAAAACACTCTGAAGTTCAGCAGCCTCTGCTGGCCCACAGATCACGCCAGGTCTTATGCAAACAATCTTACTGTTATTACAATTATTACTTATTTGCTCATCTAGCTCTAACTAAAGGAATCTGCGTGACATTTGTCCTGATGTCACTCTCTTCTTTGTTGCTTCTGAAACACCCTGGCATTCAATATGCCCCCCCCCCACTCATCCACCCCAATGCCGCTAAGTGTCTCGAAATACAAATGTTATGTTCACACCGCAATACAAAGACAATGCTTTTATGTCGCTGATTATCGGAGACGTGAGTCTGAGCAAGCAGAATTTCACACGACGTCATATGACATAACCAACCTGCCCAAACATGCGCTGGTATGCTAATTTAGGGTGTTTTTATGTTTTTTTTTTTTTGCAAGATACCTGGACAAAGGTGCCACAGAACGCGAGTCGCTGTCGGACGCCTCTCACACTTGACAACTTTGCACGAAACACAAAAGCCAAGCAGTCTGTGAGCCAGAGCTAATTGTCTCTCACTCACACAATGCCAGATGGGTGACCTGGTGCCAACCGGAGGCCCGAGACAGCCCACCCCCCCCCCCCCCCCCGCCCGCCCCCTCCAGTAAGCCCTGTGAAAGGGCATTCTACGAGATATCCTCCGGTCAAACGATACCACTGACATCTGAGTAACGCGGCTCAGATCTAAGCCAGAGTCCGACCACAGATATGATATTTTTTAGAAAAGCCACATGTGATCATGTGATACTGAGGGGGAAGTGCTGATGTCCTGGGTTAGTCAGCCGAAATCAGACTAAGAAACTCATTCAGTTAAACCTGATCCTCGTTTCAGGTTTTGTTTCCTCTAGCTGTAAGTAAATGTGTCCAAACCCAAGTCCCCACTTTTTGCTGTCTCCCCTACCTTCACCCCACTTGATATTTTCGGTAAAACTGCCTTCCCCCCATCACAAAATAAAAACCCAATTCTTTCCTCCAATCATCACGTGACAAGGATCTGTTTGCCGTCTCTTCCAGAACAAGTCTCATAGAAACAGTAAGATTAGCGAAGACAACATTCGTCTGTTGAGAAAGTGTTCTCTGCCAGCCACTGAGAAAATCAACAAGCAGACAAAAAACAAATTAAACAAACCAAAAATAAACACACAGACAGAAACGTGTATAGAATTGGGCAGTTGTTTATCATGTCAAAAGAGGGTGTGCACCTCTAATTCAGCAAATTAACAAAGAACAAAGGCTCTGCAGTGCTGCCTGTTTCTCTGGTCCCGTGGTGTACACACTCCCTTCAGGGACCCTGAACACACAGCTAACATCCCAGTGGGATCCACAACGATTGGCTGCCCCTGTATATCCCCCTAGGGCTAAATGAAGTTCCAGGTCACCTCTGGCCAATCTGAATAATGTTCCATTGGGTTAGCTGGCCCACTCAAGCCCCACTGAGGTGAGGCTGACGGAGAGACATGCAGGATCACCAGAAACGTCTGTATCTCTCTGAACTGGAGCACGAACAACCGCTTCGAGGTGTCGTGGACTTGACAGCAAACTCGCCTAACTTGCTGAACGGAGCTTGCCGTCTCACTCACACCCTCATGAGCGCATGCATGCACACACGCGCATGCACACAAGCGCATGCACACATATGAACACTCTCTCTTTCAGACTCGTTGGCCTCGCTTCATGCAGATAATGCAGTCCTGCTTTTGCAGTAATTCTGCATTGATAGCACAGGCTATGCCAGACACGTAGGGGCCAGTGTCTCAGCAAGCTCCTCTTGCAGGAACAAGATTATGAGGTACATCACGCAAAAGTTTATTGTATGTAAATTTACAGGCATCGTAAACACAGTCACAGCTGGTCAGCAGCTGATTCTGAGGAACTCTCACATGCCCTGTCACCTGCAGCACCTTCCTGGTTGTTTCAGCTGGGTGATTGGTCCATCTTCTGTTATTTGTGTTTTTTGCACAATCTTACCACACTGTTAAAAAAGTCAGCTTCTTGCATGTAGTCAATGCCAATCTCATCCCAAATAATAATAATAATAATAATCGATACTTTTATTGTCCCCGTAGGGAAATTGTCTTTACGCCTCCCACAACTTGCTCTTTTTTCATAGAGGAAGTTGTCTGCGAAGGGCTGCCACCCATAGCGGTGCCCAGGGAGCTGGGAGTTAAGGGCCTTGCTCAAGGACCCACAGTCTGAGGCGGGGTTTGAGCCTGCGACCTTCTGATTACAGGCACACAGGTTTAGCCCACAGAGCCACACACTGCTCCCTATAGGCCAAATCGATGTTGACGTGACTGCTGAGCTAATATCCAAACCTCAGTGACATAATGAAAGGCCCCGATATGTTTCCTTGTTGCTGTAACGTCTGGTGTTTATCTAAGATCACCAGAGCAAAATTCTTTCTCCTTTCCTTGTTTTGTTAACAGAAAGACAGCATGCGCCAATCTATCATCTTCCAAAACCTGTTTTCACCTCACTTTCGCTGAACATCTTTCCAGGTTTGACGTATCTGATTAATTCCTTCATACTTTACACTTTCTTATTATCATCATTTCCTTTTTTTTGTATTTTTGCTCAGCAAAAATAAATTAGCAGCAATGTCTGCAGGACAATTGGCATGAAGCCGATATGTATACAACCAGGAATATTTATAACATCTAATCAATGAAATCCATAAACTTTCTCTCACTACTTTCATCTCCTACTGTTAGATGGGATGGCAGTGATGACATCAGACTACAGTTTAAAGTTTATAGTCTCCACGCATGCAGAACATGGACGATACAATTTTACACAAACAGCACAATCAATGGAGCCTACTGTGAGCTAAAGACCTGTTATTTATCTAATAGATATCAGACTACAGAATTTACAGAATAGATCTCCAGCCATTTAGCCTGAGAGCCCATCCTGAGCTTCCAAGTGTTTTGTAGTGGGGGAAATTATCCGGAACATTCCAAGACCCAAGAAAGAATCCTTCTGCCCAAGAAGAAGCGCTTACTCCATCGTTAGCAGATTGGCAGCAGCAAGCACACTCAGGTGGCTCAAATTAAGTGCAGTCAGGATGTACTGGCAAAATCTCACAGCATGACACACCCTTTGTATGTGTGTGTGTGTGTGGGGGTCTCTCTCTGCATTCTTGTAATACAGTGTTTCTCAATCCAGTCCTTGGGGACCCCCAGACAGTGCATGTTTTTGCACCCTCCAAGCTCCCTGCTGGACAGTCCATGTTTTTGCACCCTCCAAGCTCCCTGCTGGACAGTCCATGTTTTTGCACCCTCCAAGCTCCCTCCCAGACAGTGCATGTTTTTGCACCCTCCAAGCTCCCTGCTGGACAGTCCATGTTTTTGCACCCTCCAAGCTCCCTCCCAGACAGTGCATGTTTTTGCACCCTCCAAGCTCCCTGCTGGACAGTCCATGTTTTTGCACCCTCCAAGCTCCCTGCTGGACAGTCCATGTTTTTGCACCCTCCAAGCTCCCTCCCAGACAGTGCATGTTTTTGCACCCTCCAAGCTCCCTGCTGGACAGTCCATGTTTTTGCACCCTCCAAGCTCCCTACTGGACAGTCCATGTTTTTGCACCCTCCAAGCTCCCTCCCAGACAGTGCATGTTTTTGCACCCTCCAAGCTCCCTCCCAGACAGTGCATGTTTTTGCACCCTCCAAGCTCCCTGCTGGACAGTCCACGTTTTTGCACCCTCCAAGCTCCCTGCTGGACAGTCTATGTTTTTGCACCCTCCAAGCTCCCTCCCAGACAGTGCATGTTTTTGCACCCTCCAAGCTCCCTGCTGGACAGTCCATGTTTTTGCACCCTCCAAGCTCCCTCCCTGACAGTCCATGTTTTTGCACCCTCCAAGCTCCCTGCTGGACAGTCCATGTTTTTGCACCCTCCAACCTCCCTGCCAGACAGACTATGTTTTCTTGCCATCCAAGCTCCCTCCCAGACAGTGCATGTTTTGCACCCTCCAAGCTCCCTGCTGGACAGTCCATGTTTTTGCACCCTCCAAGCTCCCTCCCTGACAGTCCATGTTTTTTGCACCCTCCAAGCTCCCTGCTGGACAGTCCATGTTTTTGCACCCTCCAACCTCCCTGCCAGACAGACTATGTTTTCTTGCCATCCAAGCTCCCTCCCAGACAGTGCATGTTTTTGCACCCTCCAAGCTCCCTGCCAGACAGTGCATGTTTTTGCACTCTCCAAGCTCCCTGCTGGACAGTCCATGTTTGTGCACCTTCCAAGCTTCCTGCAGACAGTGCATGCTTTTGTGCCCTCAAAGCTTCCTGCTATACAGTGCATGTTTTTCCTCCCTCCAAGCTCCCTGCCAGACCAAAACCAGATTGAGAAACACTGTTCTAATTTACAATGTTCATGGACTGCATGGGGGGGGGGGGGGGCAAAAAATCATGTGTACGTCTGTTTGTTTTTGAATAATTCAGATATGACCTATTGTTAATTGTTTTTTTTGTTTTGTTTTTTTAAAGCTGAAGCGTTGATGTGTGTGATGCGCGTAACAGTCCCACTCAGTGAGGTAACCGCGTGTGAGCTTCTTAAAGCTCCTTAAAGCCGACATTCAACGAGCCTGCATCACAATTTGCCAATAAACCCTCTGGGCTAAAGCCAGGTATGTCTACAGTCAGCGTCAAAGTGGTGCAACATCTCGGTAACTCCGCTCTCGGCACATGTGGTGGAGAGCTAAAGACACAGATAGTTGTCCTTACTTTGCTTCTTTCCGAATTTGACCAGAGTTAACAGGATCTGGCTTTGTTTAGTGATACATGAGCATAAACCATCCAGGAGATCAAGGAACCTTCTGAGAAAGATGCCGTCTAGTAAATAACACCATCGCGATAAAGTCGACTTCATTGCCATTGGTCCCGGCCAGCCACCTTGGACACCCCCAAGGAAAGTCTTTGACAGATCTTGGGACACTGGGGTACATGTGATGTGGGTCTGGCTGCAGTGACTGGAGCATCCCATCCCCCAGACTCCGCCTATTAAATTCCCCCTGCTGTATTTGATTATAGTCAAACAACAAATGAAAAGGTAGTGGAGCTCATGACCACAAACTGGCACATCACATTTCAAAGACCAGCACCGGAAAGCTAATGCTGGAAGATTTCCATGGCAACTTAGAAAAATCAGTCCCATTTGGCTCTTTTAAATAATCAAATCCTTTTCAGGTTATTATAGGCCGATTCCCGCATGACTGATCACTTTAAAAAACTTTCGCCTTCTGCATTTTCTTCAGAGAAGGGCTGCAGCTGCTGCCCCCATGACCCTGACCAAGATAAACTGTTAGATTTTCTTCAGACTATAAGCACAGACTTAGCCCCCCCCCCCATCATTACACATACTATTTCATCCATTTATCTCTAACTCACACAAGGTTCCGTCCTTAGGTATGCTGAGGTTTGGCATCTCAAACAAGCAGTGGCTGGATTTATCTACAAGCAGAATCATTGTTGCAACCTCATATTGTCACAGGTGCATGTTTTCCAACCCGGTCCTCTGGTCCGTGTTTTTGCTTCCTCCCAGTAAGCAAAAATGTGGGATGTGGGGTCCCAAAGGACCGGGTTAGAAAACACTGATGTATGTCACACTATGAAATACACGACTGTGAAAGCAGCGAACCTCTAGCTTCATAAATTACTGTAAATACATTTAAGCATCGAGTCTTTCCGTTATTAAATACATCAAGGAAATTTGTTTTTCTGCCTAACAGGTGTTTCTGACACATTGCGCGCTTGTTTAACACACCTTGTCACAGGATATGAGACGGCAGATGCTCAGAGACGCCCGATTTCACAGCTGCCCCCCCCCACACACCAGTCCAGGAGACTCCGGCTTTGAAGGTGACCCCTCCTTTTGGTAGACTCTCTTCTCACTCAGAGACTGTGTGGCACAGTCTAGAGATCCCCTATTAAGGCCCCAAACCACAGGCACACCCACCAGACCAAAAACACTACATTACCCATCACCACCTACCCAGCATGGCCCACAATCCCACACCACAGATGGAGCATGACAAAGCTGGCTATTCCTCACTGTCCCACCAGGGCTGCTGGGGGCTAGCCTGCTAACAAATGGTGTGTGCAGTCCTATAGACCAGCAGCAGCCTGCTAACAAATGGTGTGTGCAGTCCTATAGACCAGCAGCAGCCTGCTAACAAATGGTGTGTGCAGTCCTATAGACCAGCAGCAGCCTGCTAACAAATGGTGTGTGCAGTCCTATAGACCAGCAGCAGACTGCCAACAAATGGTGTGTGCAGTCCTATAGACCAGCAGCAGACTGCCAACAAACAGTGTGTGCAGTCCTATAGACCAGCAGCAGACTGCTAACAAATGATGTGTGCAGTCCTATAGACCAGCAGCAGCCTGCTAACAAATGGTGTGTGCAGTCCTCTAGACCAGCAGCAGCCTGCTAACAAATGGTGTGTGCAGTCCTATAGACCAGCAGCAGACTGCCAACAAACGGTGTGTGCAGTCCTATAGACCAGCAGCAGACTGCCAACAAATGGTGTGTGCAGTCCTATAGACCAGCAGCAGCCTGCTAACAAATGGTGTGTGCAGTCCTATAGACCAGCAGCAGACTGCCAACAAACAGTGTGTGCAGTCCTATAGACCAGCAGCAGACTGCTAACAAATAGTGTGTGCAGTCCTATAGACCAGCAGCAGACTGCCAACAAATGGTGTGTGCAGTCCTATAGACCAGCAGCAGACTGCTAACAAATGATGTGTGCAGTCCTATAGACCAGCAGCAGACTGCTAACAAATGATGTGTGCAGTCCTATAGACCAGCAGCAGACTGCTAACAAATAGTGTGTGCAGTCCTATAGACCAGCAGCAGACTGCTAACAAATAGTGTGTGCAGTCCTATAGACCAGCAGCAGACTGCAGAGGCTAAGCTGTTGAAGGTCACTAAAAAGTCCACATCCTACGTGGTCCTCTGACCACCACGGAAATACAGCAAGTCCCTGCTTCCTCATAGTACATTCCTGGTGATTCAGTAAAGCAGCCAAAATCCAGACTTTTGAAGTGTTGCCAATTGAAAATATCAAGCATGAGCTCAGTTGTCACTGTTTTAGCTCCTGCTTGTTATGCAGTATCTATGAGATACCCGAAAACGGTCAGCTATGCAACAGACCCCCTGGATCCTGAATCCATCTATGCTCTATGTCCATTAAGCCTCCATGCACAACCACGCTTCCAGGCCCTGGTAACATCCTCCTTCAGCTACAACCATTTCCTCCCCCCCAACCTACCCACCCAGCCCAGCCATCCCCAGCTGTCAGCGACAGATTGCACGTGTCCGAAGTGACCATTTCACCTCTTCGTTTTAGCAGGGCCCCCCTAACCTTTCTTAGCATCTTTCCACTGACACATTAAAAAACCTAAATATGTCATATATCTGCTTATTAAACAAAATGCTAATTCTTTCAAATTTGGTTCAGAAAAAAAGGGCACTAAAAAAAACCATGGGGGGGGGGGTTAGCAATTCCATGGGCCCCTGTCAGTCAGGGGCCCCAAAACTTTTCAAACATTATTAAATTGGTCTGGGTTGAGGGTCCAAAATGATACACTTTCACAGGGCCCAAAATCTCTATCGGTAACCCTGGTTACAAGAATTAAAAAAAACGCAAATATATCACATAAAAGTCTGTTCTTTATTTGGTTTCCTATGCTTGATGAGGACGCATTGTGAGGTCTTTGTGTTTTCTTTGGGCTGTTAAGAGGCACAGACGTGCCCAGAGAGCCCAGAGTCTGAACTTCCTGTACCAAATGATTCCCAGGTTAACCAAGCCTCTCAGCACCTCTGCCGGCCCTGCCCTCAGCCTTGACTTTCACAGTTGTGTAGCTATTGTTACTCCTGCTATTTCTGGAACTAGTACTTCTGTTGGAGGATATGCAAAAGAATCCTCCAAAGATCACCCGGTAATGGCAACCCGCCATTATTGTGGGAGGCATTAACAAGTTGGTGGTTTTGAAGTCCTCGAAAATCAATGTAGCTCCCTCTATTAGACACGCAAGCTACTTTAAAACGAAACCGCAAGCCGGTGGATGAGGCATCCTCCACATGTTCCTGTCATCCCCATTCGGGCGGCTCATCAGGACCTCATCAGAATATTGCCCCGCTGTCCCTGGAACGATTTTGGGTCGAAACCCTCTCATGCGTCACCGTTAAACAGTGTGGCCGCTGTGGGCAGATGGCACCATGCGAAGCACGACACGGAGCCTGACAGGCGCCCTGCGCTTTCTCAGAAGAATAAACCCCTTTCACCGAACTCATCTTTAGCGCCCGCGTTTCCTTTCCACGCATAAGCCGGCGAGTATTTCAAGTGCACAACAGCAATTTGGTGCTACTGGCGTCTGCCAACCTGTTAATGAACCTTGAAAAGGTTTTCCTTTTTTCAGTAACACACATCTCTTCTCTCCTACCCTTCTGCATACACAGGTGAGACACAGACACACTCGCAGATATAAACAAGGAAGAGCAAAGTTGCGACCTGGTCTCAAGTCAAATTTTCAGCAATTTAGATAAGGTACTACATCCCAAAACCAACGCAGTTCAATTTCCAGTCTAAGAATTCCTCATTATACCCTGATATTAAAATCTGCTTTTACAGTGGCGATATTATTACTATGTCATTGCGCCATATGGCTTGTTACAGTGGTTTTAATGAGCTAATGCTTTTGCACGGATGACCTCTATTTCAACAGAAGCGAAAGATCCACATTGGGGGGGGGGGGGGGGAAGGAGTAATAAGTGCTAATAACTTTGCTTTGCTAAACGGAAAAGGGGAAGCTCGTATATTATATAGCATATAAGCATGTCAGGACTGACAAACATGAAAATGAATAAGGCACCAAAACAGGCCTGTGCGCTGCGGCGATCGGCGACTGTAAGTAAGCAGGCGAGGGTACATCAGCACGCTGCTCCATGGCTTTCCGTCGTAGGAATCAACATTACGGGCTGGGATCGTTTACGTTTCAGAACAGATACATTTAATGAAGCTGCACTTATTTAATTAAACGTCTGTGTGTGTGTGTGTGTGTGTGTGTGTATGTGTGTGTGTGTGTGTGTGGGTGTAAATATATATACATTATATATATATATATACATATATTATATATAAATAATGTGGCTAACGGTTTCATTTCATAAGGGGCTGTACTGTAATGTCTTACCTTCTCTTGCTTTCAGTAGTACCGTGTTTGCCACAATGTTCTCCAGCTCCATGAATATTCTGGATGGTATAAAGGTGAATCGCAAAGAAATAAAAAAATAATAAAAAGAAAAGAGACTTGATCAGGGTCGTATCCCAGGCTGTTACTCACTGTTCGGCGATGCAATACGGGTTCGAATGATCTCCCGTTCTTGCTTAAATGCGGAGGATCGGCGGGCAGGTTATCGGAGAATCCCCCGTGTTGCGCTCACACTTCATGCCGTCGTTTCCCAACATTTCTTTGGGGGGGGGACATTTTCCAGCGAGAAAACACGGCAGGCTTTGGAGCGTGATCCGCCGGCGGATGCCATCAGTCTCTGAAGATAAAAGCCGTCCATGTAAGCGGGAGCCTTTACATTTTTTTCCCAGATATAAACATAGATCTGTGTGTTTCTAGAAATGCATCAAGCTGGGTGGATTGCAAAAACCTCAGGACTACGGAGTTGGGAAGTAAGATCTCGCCTTTCAGACTAGCTATATGCTCCCCCTCCCGGTGCGCAATCAATGCAGGTTTTTTTCCCTTAGGGAGGGGGGTGGTCTTGACTGTTTTCCAGAGCGGCTTCCCTGTGGATCTGGTGAGATTAAGAAACGCATCAGGCAGGTATTGTTTTATGGGGAAGGATAGAGCATATAGCCCACCCGTCATCTGTTTTTCCTCCTATGCTTCTTCGGTATAAATGGGGGCGTAGCGAGGGGAGGTGGTGCGTTTCACCCCGCCGCTGTAACGCAGGCTGTCGGAGGCGTTACCCGCTGGTGGCCCTAACTTACGGACGCGGGGAGAGCAGGAATGTCTAGCTGTCGGAACCATCTGTTAGGGGCTGAAAGTGGAAACCAAATGATGGAGGAGTGATCGTAGGTGTTACCATGGCTGCTGCGTTGTGAACATATGTAGAGAAAGTTCTATTTTCGAAGTGGAAGCAGAACAGGATGTAATGTTTTAAATGTAAAAAACAGTACTACGGCTGCTGTTGTATTAGGTAAATAACCGTTTTTCTTGAAGTCCACAACCATTAAGAGCAATGGTTGTATGAACATTAAAGAGGGAAAACATGTACAATTAAATGATAGTAACACACAATTTCAGATGTAATGCATGCTCTGTGAGGAAACAACCAATTTAATGGAAAACAATTTAGAAATCCACACAATGTTTGTGGAATAGGTCAGGAAATGGTGCTGTTAATTCTATACATCATTGGGAAACAAAGAAGTTACTAAATAATTCAAAAATCCTCTGCAAGTAGAAGACTGTATGTACATCCAGCTCTCAATCACGTATCCAGTGCAGGGTCATGGAGACACAAGGAACAGGACAGGACGAACCCTGTATGGGATGCCAGCTCATTTCGGGGCACACTCACATACACCGCGGAGCAGTGGTTTGGTCATTGTCGCGACCTAAATCTCTACAAATTTGAACCAGATTTTACAAACAGTATTTTATTAACCACGCTCACTGACAATGAATCAATCACAAACTCAGGAAACTGATTTAGAGTCGCCTAACAGCATATTTTTAAACTGCACAAAGAACCAAAGCACCGAGACAAAAAACCAGAGCAAACCGGTTAGCTACGGTGTTGATAGATATGTAAAATTGGAAGTGAATTAAGAGGAATGCAGTGTTTGGTCAACTTCTAGTAGACAATCTGCCTTTTCTCATCGTTTTCTGTCATGGAAGCTTAAATTTACAATTACGGCTTGGTTTGCCCCCAAAGCCCGATGCACGTAAGATTCTGGCGCCACCTATCGAAAAAAAGTGAGTTAATTGTTATTCTCAAACAATCCACACATGAACAAAACCACACAAGACTGAGCAGGAATATTTTCACCGAGTCGTTCACGGATCGTAAAGATGCTGCCTGTTTGAAATTTGTGACAGATTTTTCGCACTGAAATTATGCTAAATATTTTCTGCTAATTATCAGTGAGTCCGTCCTGCACTCTCGGCATCAGCCCAAAGTTGGTCACTGCTGTTCAGTTGTACTACAGGCTGACAGCAGGAACACTTTGACAGACTTCAGCTTACATTTGTCAGCCTGTGTACCAATAAATAATTTAATAACGTTAGGAATTACTGCTTATGTACAAAAGCTCTGGATTTGGTCATACAGGCCACAACAAAAAATTACTTGTGTTTATGAATAACATAATATTTAAAGGGATACCTATGTCTCTTCAGGGCAAACCACACCTTAACCATGTTTTGAATGTCTGAATTCAAAACATACTCGGTAATAACATGCTCAAAAATACTGCAACAGCAATTTTTTTTATTTGAACAAAAATACCTTATGAAAAACAATCTCGCTGCATTGACATCAAAGGCACTCTATCCTTACACAGCATAAAACAGTTACATGGAAAATAAAATACAGCATCAAAAATAAGGCTCTCATGTTGTTTCCCTGTCCAATGAAATGCAATAAAACAAATGCTTTTAAATATACTTAAGCTAGAATGCTGTTGGACAAGCAGTTCTCGTAGCTACTTGCTGGGAGAGTCAAGAGTTTTTTTTTGTCTTCTATTACCCCATCTGACTACAGAAGATATAATCTCTTAAAGGTCAAATTCAGGATTACAAAATCAAGATGGCAAAATAATGAGCAGTTGTGCTCATAATCACCAACAGGCTTAATTACTCAGTATTCATCCAGTGTGTCTGCTCTGGGGACAAACAGACCCCGCTCCTTCAGGACCTGCAGCTTCATCCTTTCTGCTTCTTGCTTTGCTTGTTGCTGGCATCTCTGGTCCTCCAAGATCTCCTCAATGGACACTGGCTGCAGCACTGTGTCACTTTCCTTCTCCAGGTCCTGAGAAGACGGTACAAGTTCAAAGATTCTCATGTGGGAAGATGCATGGCATCTCGGACACAAGAATTTCAAGTCCTTGTATAACATAGTTGTGCTTCTATACTTTGTTCCTTTCCAACTGTAAAACACACCAACTGTCTGCTAAATTATACTATTTAATGATTTTCTTAAGCAAAAATACATCGCTATATAGCACATGATATATCGCTAAACATATTGGTATCACCTGGTATGCGTGCGGATTAGGGCTGGGTAAGGTTTAATAATCGGCTCTGGACTTTTGCCCAGACAGGCCTACCAAAATTTTGCCACCCAGAAACCAATCAGCCCACCAGGAAAATGCCCAGATGGCCAGTTCAAGGCCGCGAATGATCAGTCTTTTGTTTTCCACAACGTAAACGATGATGTAACGTCATTCTGCTAATCTGCCCTGGCAGCCCCCAGGTCGGCGAGAGGCTCAGAGCATATCAGTATTAGCTATTAGACAAAAATATAGCCTATCGGTAACAATAAAAAAATCTATAACATTGCACTATTGCCGATATCTAGTAATGTAATTAATTGATATTGCAGTAGGACACATACAATTTCCCCAAGCAGGACGACATTTTCCCCCCTGATAATGAATATTCCTCTGGGAATGTCCCCATACTTCTTGCCAACGTGGATACGTTCCACGGTTTCATGCAGAACTAGATTGGCTGCAACGAAACACAAAAGAAGATTGCGTCATAGCAATTAGACCGCTCATTTTCTTTATCACGATCACATTTGCTAGTTGGTCTTACCAACAATTTCTAACCCAATTTTCAAAATAACACATACAAAATGTCCTCAAAAGAAAATATGATGAAAATTAATATGTTTGAAATTTGGATTTATAACAGTCATTGTAGCCTAGTTAATTGTGTTCAAGTGCAGGGAGTGTCAGAAAGTCTACGTACGTACCAAACTGATCTATGCTTCTAAGGAATCCAATCAATGTTCTTCCATCACGGAGAAGGACAAGGTGTTTTTCTGGAAATTGTAACAAGCCAACTCAATGCACTAAACTGACTGTACAAGTCCTAAAATGTCAGTGATGTGTTTCGTATACATATGAATATGTGCGCCTTACAAAGAGAAAGGTCAGTCTCCACCTTATGCGCCTTTTCCCCTGAGCTAATATTACCTGACGTCTCTGTGTTTGGTAAAGATTTTACATTTCCGAATCACTTAACTAAGACTAATTCAAAAAGTAGTAGCCTACTGTGTGACTCATTCGAGGTCAAACGGTTCTCACCAGGTTAAATGAAATCGTAAACGTGCAATGAGCACATGGTGTAGTTACCTTGAAAGATAAAAATAAATGTTTGTTCAGATTCACGAACAAGAAGCTATTGTTTGTCATTTGAGGCATGACGCGCCTTCTGTCGGTGCGCAATGTTTTGAGATGCTGCGTCTCTTCATTACACGGAAATGCTTGCAATACCACATGATAAAGTAGAGAAGTGGTAAAAAAACGCACAATAATCGAAGTTTTTAAATTGAGCCGTCCGTGGCGTTAATTCGGCAATGTTACAAGACACCCATTAGACTTACTATCAATATCCTCAATGAGGCTCGCAGTCCCAGGCATATAATTCATCTCGTTACCATTGATTTTCAACTAATTTGTAATTATATTTCACACAGATGTCTTCACTGGTAGACCATGAATCGTTTCAAATGTTGACTGCAAATACAAAGGAAGAGGGTAACACTTCTTATCCTTTTAACTCTTCTTAGGTCACAGGTGAGACGCACGTCTACGTAAACAAACCGATTAACTGCTAAAATATTGAGTTAAACCTTTACGGGCGCACCGTAAATATGCTAAACGAATGGACGAGAAATTACACAAATGCGTACGACGTTGCGCACGATCAAAATGTAAAGTTTATTTCTCAAAAATGCCAGTTTGTCATAAAACAATTTCTAATTGAGAGTCCGTGTCACACTTATTATGTTTTATTATGGAGCAAGGCAATGCCACAGAAGTATTATTTTGAATACCTGAGACCTACAAGATATTTAACTTTTCATGAGGCTTGCGCCTAAATCGAGATGACCCGTGAGTTGTGATTTGTTACTCGTGCCTGTTCAGGTGTAGATTTATTCACTGAGTAAATCAAGTAAATTACAAAATATATTAGATTATAAAAATAGAGACTCATCGTTTGCTCTTTAAAGGTACAGGGCGTTATCACGTTATGTAACTTCATCATTGTAACTCAAACGTTAACCGCATTCAAGAACACAGGTAATGCATTTCAATCAATAAACTACTCTCTGGAAAATGGGCCTAAGGTCATCTAATGGAGTCTATAAAACACAAATATATGCCTTTGGGTGATGATGAGCGGAGGTCAGGCCCTGCTACTAATTGTTCTTCCCGTAATTTAAGAAGCGCTGTTGCTTCCACCCCGACTACACTTAATCGCTGACAGAATTTGAGGATTTTATTATTTTTCAGTTGCGTCAGCATTTGCCAGCATTTTTCTAATTGATTCCACGTTGTAAGCATTTCAGAGTGTGGGGGGGGGGGTGGTGGTGTTAATTAGTCGATTGTGGCATCAAAAAGTATGTGTAATCATATAAAATAAACGCGAGGTGATAAATAGTCAATTAAGCTAGTTTAGATTACAACTCCCACTAATGTGCTCATTTAAAAAGTAATCTCTAAACGTACCTGGCATTTCTGACCCCCTGACAAAATGTCACACTGTCCCTTTTATATTACGTATTAATGGCCATTGTGAAGTGCTGGAACCATAATAATAACAATAATAATAATAATAACAATAATAACAGCTAAAAAAATAATAATAATAATCATTATTATTATTATTATTATAAAATATCACTACCCCAGGTTCCCATATTTACGATATATTTCAATTATGATAGTGCCACCGTGTCGTGTCGTGTCGTGTTTTGAGAGTGTAACTAATGCTGCGTAGGTGAGTTGTTGTGTTTTGCCAAGGTAATTCATGATAACGCGTTTGGGTTGAATTTAAGCTTTATGTGTGTCCCTTTTGCGTAATTCTGTATGAATAGATTAAATAAAATACGTCGACACGTTATTTTAGCCGGTAAGGCATTTTGTTGTTATTACCGTATTGATTATATTACGATATAAGAGAATCGATATCCCCCTTCTTGCCCGCTGATTTAAATCGCCCCTTCGACATGGAGGCAGGGCAGAAACATGGCTTCTTGACGGGTGCTGGAATATTCGTCCCAGAAGTGAGGGCATCCACGGATTTAAGCATCGCAGGTACCAGGGGTAGGAGAGCACAACAGCAGTATTTTATTGTAAAATAAGCATAAATCAGAAAATATCCCGCTTTCGTTTGTGTCGTGATGCACGAAGCGATGTTTGGTTGGAATTTCTGGAATCTGCTTTCATAGCTGACGATACTGCCAAATGCTGGAGTAACATTAATTGTCTAGAAAGCGGTTCGTGTCTCGGTATTTTATTAAATTAGAGAATACACGCATATGCTGTTTGAAGAGCATATTCTGTACAAAATTAATGTAAACTCTGTATATTCTATAAGACTATAAGCTATGAGGTAGGTTCTGTATAATGTGAAGTACATAAGTGCATAAGTATTATCGGTATTATAAATGCAATATCTAGTGTTTTAGCTGGGTGTCTGTGTTTTGGTTATTTA
Organism: Brienomyrus brachyistius; assembly: GCF_023856365.1. Classification (NCBI taxonomy): domain Eukaryota; kingdom Metazoa; phylum Chordata; class Actinopteri; order Osteoglossiformes; family Mormyridae; genus Brienomyrus; species Brienomyrus brachyistius. Next base: position 29,623,702 of record NC_064539.1, read on the forward strand.
TGCGATCAGCCTTTGAAGATTATACATCATTTAAGAATCAAATAATTAATTACATAGACCGATTTTATCCGCAGGCTACCTGTGGATACAGCCGTTATTTGCTTTTGACTTTATTGCCGGATCGTCGCCGCTTTGCCCTTTTTAGTCGAAATGTAATTAACTATATATTTTTCGTTAAATGCAGCAGTGGGCATTTCCCGCTGAAGAGATGGCGTTCATGTCGAGGTTTTCGCGGTCGCGGAGCAGCTCCAGGTCCCCGAGCCGAAAGGAGGCGGACGGGGGCTCGCCGGTGCTGACGGTGGCCGAGCTTGAGCGGCTCCTTTGCACGGGGAAGACCGCTTGCAATCACGCAGACGAAGTGTGGCCAAACCTCTACATCGGAGATCAGTAAGGACATTGCTATATCTCATTTATATTATAATATGTAGTATTGCCTTTTAATGTAAATATGGACAGCAATGGTCTGGAAAGGCTGCAGTTGTGTCTGTTGTAAAATGTAATAAACGTAGGTTAACTAATCAAATCGTAACAACGCTTCCCTATTTAATGTTTTCCTTTAATATTATCTTGCCAAGAAAAAAAAAACGGGATGAAATGCATGTGGGGGGGAGGAGAGTGAGTGAAATAATGATCTGTGTGACGTTTGCAGGGACATCGCAGCCGACCGTCGCGAATTATCCAGACTGGGCATCACGCACATCCTGAACTGCGCGCACAGCAGGTGGCGGGCCGGTGCGGAGTACTACGACGGCATGCGCATCACCTACCAGGGCATCGAAGCTCACGACTCTCCCACGTTTGACATGAGTGTTAACTTTTACCCTGCAGCTGAGTTCATACACAAAGCCCTCTGCAGTGGAGGTACGTGTGCTTTGCAAGATTAAAACCAAATTCATCATGGATTGCTCACACCTCGTGATATCAGGTTTCGGGTTCCCACCCTTGTTCTGTTTGCATTTTCTTCCCGCGTCATTAATCGCGGGGTTTCCCCTGGGTACTCTGGTTTCCCTCCAGATATATGAATTGTAGTTTCCAGATTCTCCATAGGTGTGAATGGTGTGAGAATGACAGCTTGGCATCCTATCCTGGGTTATTTCCTGTATTGCTCTGTCCCTGCCACCCTGCACAGGAAAAGAGGCTATATAATTGAACTATAAACTGTATGAATTATGTACTTCAAAACAAGAACTCTTATATAGAGGAGGCAGATAGATTAATGGAAATTCAATGTGAAAAAGGACTACAATTTGAAATGTCTAAATTATAGACTCGCTATACTAAAGGTGTGTAGAATTAGGTTGAATACAGGCCCAGGGTGCGATTCTTTTTTGCAGAAAGGGATGGGAAGTACTTTTTGTACACAACCCTCTTTAATATAGCTGTAATTCTTCCAAACCAGCAAAGACAAACACAGTCGATAAATTAACTGAAAATATTCTAGTTTCTGAAAAAAATGATAAACACAAAACTTGTAACCCTTCTTTATGGGGTTAAAACTATCGTCAGAATTCTTAAAAAATATATATTTCATGTACATCAGTCGATTGCTTCACAGTCTGTTCGACTCAAACTCAGCTAGCTAGGTAAGCCGTTTATTTGTACAACACCTTTCTAGAACACGTGTCACAAAGTGCTTCTCAGAAACTAAACCAAAGATATTGAACCATGACCATAAAGCCTGTCTGTACATAAGGTTTCAGGTGCCATTTAAAAGAAGCCACACTGTTGACTAATCTAATGTCCATGGGCAGGTTGTTCCACCAGCCTTCAGGCAGCAAACGCAAAAGGTCTGCTAGCCCTGCTCTCAAACCTGGGCCCAGGCATGACTAGGAGACCCCGATCTGAACACCTGAGGGTGCCGTTTGCAGAGTGTGCCAAAAGCTCGCGGATATAAATGGGTTGTTAAGAGCCATATAAGTAAATAAAAAAATCTTAAAACCTGAGATTGAAAGGTTCCCACACAGACTTATGGGAAATATGACTCTTGGCTTCTCACCGACATAATTTGGCATGTAGATCCATCTTCCAGTGTAAAGAACTCGTTAACTGATTTGGGCCGAGCAGGTCAGCAACCTGTTTGAGATGATTCTCTGTCTTTGGGCTCTACAGGGAAGATCCTGGTTCACTGTGCCGTGGGTGTAAGTCGCTCTGCTACACTGGTGCTGGCCTACCTGATGATCCGGCAGAACATGACCCTGGTGGAGGCGATCAAGACGGTGAAAGGTCATCGCGGGGTGGTGCCCAACCGTGGATTTCTGCGGCAGCTCAGCGGGCTGGACAGCATCCTGAGAGCCAGTCGCAAGGTCTAGGGCTTTGGGTGAGATGCATGGGCCCCAAGATGGTAGAAAAGCACCAGCCTTTCAACACCTCTCAAAGACACATCGTCTCCAATTTGCAGAGGTGCCGCCCGATCCGCCCTTATAAACATGTCTGTAGAACCTCTTACAGTCCAAAGAGCCTTTTACCGAATCCGCCATCCTGTTAGACAACAACGAGAGAGACTCCGGGGTGTTACAGGGCTGGTTATGCAGCTCTTCCCAGCAGACACGCAAATGCTCGGCTCGTAGCCTTCAGCCTGTGAGATGTTTCAGTGTGTCACACTGCTGAATTCATCTGTTCTTGAGAACTATACTATACAGGCCTTGTTATGCACTCAAACAATTCATCAGACTAGAAAGATGTCATTATGTCGAAAAACCAATGTAGTATCTGGATGGTGATTAAAATGATTTCTACTTCTTAAATCACAGGAATAATACAAGTCATGACTCAGCCTTTTAAGTACCCAAACCGAGATGGACATTCAGCTTACAGGAGTTTTCATCTGACTAGTGTCTTAGTCTCATTATGAGGGGAGTAATTTTAACTGTTATGCATCTTGGGACCTCAGGGTGTTAAACTTAAGTAGTAAGGAGTGTATTTGTGTTGGTGAACTTAACTTTTGGTCAGTCGCCTTGGTCTTTCATTTCTGTAGGGAGCATCTTCTACAAGCACACAGATTAATAACTTAATTCAATCTTTAGTTTGTTTTGACGTCACATAGCCAAGGCCTTAATCCAAAGAAACCTACAATTTACATCATTTGTACAGCTGGGCATTAATACTACAGTGTAGTATTAGTGTAGTGAAAACATAACATGATATTAGTTCACACACCGAGTAGGTACATTGTCAGTTTGCTCTTCTGCACACTGTCAGCCAAGACCCCATATATACCTAGCATTGCGTGCCTGCTGGTCAGTTGTTAGTTATGGTTAATGGGTCCAGTGTCATTTTTGAACGAGTGGTCTCTTCTGTGGAGTACTGGATTCAGCTGAAAAGCCAGTGGATGCTGAAAAACCAGTGGATGAACAAAAGACATGTATGTAGTAATAGATTTGTTGAAGGTGATTTTATTAAGCTCATGACTGCCAGGGAAACTGAAGACTGTGCTTAACAGGAATAGGATCAGCTTGTAGATTCTGGAGCTGCTTCTCCGAGAAGAAGGCATTGTATCCTCAGTTATCGGAGTGTTTGTCCAAGAGTCCGCTGCAATGGACCATGTGGATGCACCTTGGAATAATTCTGCGACTCCAACAATGAAAGTGTGGGATGACTGTAGCTCCTTTGAAGAGAAAGTTACACCATGTGATCTGAGCGCATGATTTACCTCAAGTACCTTCAGCTGGGTGTCTCAGTGTTTCTCTTGTGATTTTGTGTGATTTTCCCTTCTGTACCTTGTTGGTTTCTCATAGATATCAAAGTAATTTTGTAGCATTGAGTGGTTAACTATTGTGTAGCTGACCAACTCCAGTGAGATGTAGCAGACTGTAAATAGATGTGCTGTTGGTGTTGGGTAGATCATTAGCCTGTGATTGTGCTCTCAGCTTTGTGGAATGTTGACGTGTTAATCTTAGTGGTATTTCAAAGAACCTCTACTGGTCCGTTGATGGGATCTCACTAAGGAGACCTAGCCAGGGATAAAAAAAAAAAAACATTGAAAGAAGACGGTATATTCTATAATACTTTCAGCTTGCATGTCCTGTAAGAAGGGTTTGTTTGCCAAACAGAAAGAGGAAGCAAATCTGTACAACAGATAAAAATTGTCTTACACTATAATAAATAGCTCTCATTACCACTACCCAATCAAATGTAAACTCAAGCTAAGTGCTGTCTCCTTAGGACCGCAAGTCTTTGCTAAGAGACATTTCAGCTTGATAGAGTGAGGATTGAAAAGGAGAGAGTCTCTGTGACTCTTGTTCTTGACAGGAAGTCGTCACCAAAATGCCACATTGCGTCTCGTCACATCCGCTGCGCTCCTGCGGCAGTGCCAGGCTGCTCCTGCGGCAGTGCCAGGCTGCTCCTGCGGCAGTGCCAGGCTGCTCCCGCGCAAGACTCACACCTGTCGCCCACATGCTGTGTTTTTCCTGTCAGCTGTATGTTTGGAGGCTGGCATGCGTCCTTGTTTATGTTGCATTAAGGTTCACGAGTATCCGACAGCGCACATAATCTACAGCAGGTCAGTTCACAAGTACGGCCCTTGCGCATAGATGTCTCCCATCACTGACTCAGCCGATCATTAAGCCTTATTACTGTAAACCACTTGTGAAATGTACCCCCTGGCCAAGTCTCACACAAGTTTCGAACCGTCATAGGAGACGAGGTCTATGAGCAAGAAAAAGGACTCTGTTTGCTTATCATAGCATAGAAACTGATTTGCTCCTTTCATTGTCTGCTGAAGGTCCCTTGAGCGTTAGTAGAATGTGCTCACTGCTAATGATTGTCCGCGTCAAGCTCATGCGTCTCAGTCAGCTAGGTGATACTCCGAGTGAAATCTTCCTGGGAAGGACAGGGATAGACTCAGTATCCGCATAGCGGTTCCCTGTTTACAGGTCGGGATCAAATTATGCATATCTAAGAAGTTCATTTAATATTAATAGCAACAAAAATGGGTTAATCCTTCTGCAACAACTGAGATGTTGTTACCCGAATGTCTACTATTTTTTTATATATATAAAATTTGAAAACAATTTTACTTTGGTATGGGAGCATCGTTATGTGACGTTGAGGATTTCTCAGGTCAGTGTTTTCACAGTGCACTTCCTTTGAGCTTATCAGTGTGTCCCGTAAAAGCGTCCTCTCAAGATCAGTCATTTTTAGTTCATCACCCTTCAGTGAGAATAATATTGTTTGGGTTCCACTGTACTCTCACTGCAAGGTTAAATTGAAGCGCCGAGTATTTGTTATGGTTTATTTTTATATGTTCCAAGTTTGCTGACCAAAAGTGAAATCCGTTTATGCCTAGGGTTGCGAAACTCTGGGAATTTTCCCGTTAATTCCCATATATCCTCGTTAATTCCCATGGAAGGTTTCCAACTTGGAATATTTTCAGGATCCCCAGCTTAACTTCCCATGGAATGGGAGGTTTCTGGACATTTAGGATCCCCAGCTTAACTTCCCATGGAATGGGAGGTTTCTGGACATTTAGGATCCCCAGCTTAACTTCCCATGGAATGGGAGGTTTCTGGACATTTAGGATCCCCAGCTTAACTTCCCATGGAATGGGAGGTTTCTGGACATTTAGGATCCCCAGCTTAACTTCCCATGGAATGGGAGGTTTCTGGACATTTAGGATTCCCAGCTTAACTTCCCATGGAATGGGAGGTTTCTGGACATTTTCCACCCCTTAGCGACACAAGTCACGCTTGTTTAATTTCAGATTGTGTTTCTTCTAAGTTGCCTAAGAATCTCGGTTTATATGTCATTCTCAGCACAGTTAACAACAGCAGCTCTCTGAACACCTAGAGTAATTGCTAGTTCAACGCAAGCGTAACTTGATTCTCTAAAACCTTTAAACTGAAATTTAAACATATGCATCTTTAAGCAAAAACACCAGAAGGTCGTCAGTTTGAGTCCATCCTATATAGGACGTGACCAGCTAGAGATCTGTGTTTCTATTGCCTGTGTATTAATGTGAATTGTGTTGTATTATTAAGTCAGTTGTGTTTGCAGTATCTTTTCTAGTGAATAGCTATCATATTGTATGCTTACCAGTGTGTATGTCTGTAGTGTGTGTGTGTGTGTGTCTGTGTGTGTATATATACATACACACACACACACGCACACATATATATACAGCTTAGGTGCTATACGCTGTCCAATGCCAAGGACCCTGCTGAACAATCATAAAATTGAATTTCAGCCTCCGAAAGACAAAACCAACATACTCTAACAAATGGGATTTGCCTGTATGTGAGATCAGAGGCTCTTTTCCAGGGCCCTCAAGTTTGATCTTCCTGTTATTAATAATTTTTATCGCTTATTCAATGGCCTTATGGGTAACACTTTTTTAATATAGATGCCTTGATGTTACCTTTTTAAGAGATGATTTGATCTTGCGTAGAGCTGAACGTGAAAGGTTATGTCATTTCAAGGCAGGAACAGGCCAAAAACATCCCTTCGTGGGACTCATGCCTTGTCATAAAGGACAAGGCTTGGAATCGGCAGATTTGAACCAGCAGGGGGCGCTGTGTGCACAACTGTGTCTGGAATCTGTAAATGGAAAATTAGGCAAAACTGCAGAAAGACAACATAGGATGGCTGAAATGCCTGCCAGAGGCACTGGGGACTGTGCTACTCACTCTGCCAACGTGCCGAGAATGTAGATCGTCAAGGCAGCTTTCCAGGATTAGAATATATTGATGTGATTTCAAGCACATTGATCTTAATTCACACCTGTCTCACCAGACTCTAGATGTCATCAAAAAAAAAAAAGAGGCATGCTTTAATTTAACAAACACTGAAGATGAAAGTATTTTTGTGGAGTATTTTTGTTTAATTTTACAAACATGCAGGTTGTCTTTCAGCCTCTAGTTGGCGCTGTTGGTTTCGGGAAACAACTAATTGGTCAAATACAGATGAGGTGCTGGATAACTACACAAAAAAAACGTGTAAAAGGGATTTCAGCTTAGCTCGACTAAGTGGGACGCGGATCGTTACGCGGGATTCACATGCGACTCGGTGGCGTTCTGTGGTTTTTGCGTATAGATATGGTGTCGTAGACCATTGGCTTTTTGCACCTTCTTGGCATAGAATCTTGAGCAATCTGTTTCTACATTAGTACCAACTTGTTTTAAACAAAAAACCTTCAGCAGGAATACTTGAATTATTTGTACTGATTGTTATTTTTGTATCACCAGAACATGTGAAAGTATTTGGAAACAATGTAGGTGATTATGATGCCTTAAATATATTTCAGATTTTTGCCTATTTCTTCACTGAACTCTTACTACTCACGGTGTTGTTGCATTTTAAAATGCTTTCTTTGAAATAAATGTACTGCTCAAAGCTGTGTGTTCCAATAAAGATGTTCTATGTAGCACCAGCTCTCTCACTTCGCCTTGCCATTGTTTGTTCATTTGTTTCTTTGCAGAGGTCATCCATGAAATGGACACTCATTTAGCTTCAAGTCTTACAAGTAAGTCTGTGCCTGCAGTGCTCCTGGTGACCACCGATGGCAGATGGCAGCTCGTGCTCACTGAATAGAGCATTAAATCGTTCATTTGGGTGCCGAACTTAAATGTAGGTGGAGTTATTATTGCAAAACGTGGTCTCCAGACATTTTGTTGTTGTTGTTTACAGATGCTATAATTAGCGACAAATCATAAACGGTTTCGTTTGTGGCTTTGCTAAATATCAAGCCAAAATGCAGTTAAAGCAATACTGTCCTTAATATGCAGTTCTTCTGAAGTGTGCGATTGATGCAGTAGATGGCAGTAGATGGCAGTAGATGGCAGTAGATGCCGGTGATGTAGCTGTCTATCTAATTGGCTGGGTTCTCCCATATCCTGGACATGCTGTTTTAAGCCAGAGTGAACAGCCCAGATGGAACATAGTCAAGAAAGGTAAAAATGTTTGGCTGGTGACAAGAATGCAGTTCCTGTACTAATTTTAAATTGACTCATAGGGCTGTTTTAACAATGAACTGGAGTCACCTGACACTTGTACAATTGCTCTGGAACTTGTGCCCTGGCGAATGGAAGATACACAATAACTATAGTCTACTTTATATTCCTCAAACCAAACTCTAGTCTCGAACCCATGTCTGATCTTTTCATACAGCCAGATGAAACAGCCAAAGATAGTACTGGGGGTGGCAGGGTTACCTCACACCTAGGTTGGGTGTTTCATTCATTTAGATACAAAGGTTTCCTCCCACCAACCAAAAACATAAGGCTAATTGGCATCGCTAAATTACCAAGGTAGTGTGAAAGTATATGTGTACCCTATTATGGACTGGTGTTCCATCCAGAGTACCTCTCTCTTCTGCCATATCCTGCCTGAGATAAACTTGAACTCCCCCCGCCCCCGCCCCCCCCCCCCCCCCCCCCCCCCCGTGCCAATGACCTTGACCAGGACAAGCATTTGGAAGATGGAAGGATTTCAGGGTACTTCTGCAGGAAATGTAACTACAGCAAACAGCTTTAATTGTATCTTTCCACAGTGTCAACTTCCTCCTGCTGCCTGACTGCTCAGTGACATCATCTCCCACCATGGATGCAGGGAATGGTCACTAACTGAAGCATAGTCTCCTCGTGGAGAACATTCACGCTGGAGTGTTTCATTTGTAGCTAAATAAACTATTCAAGCTTAGTTAATAAATGAAGCCTGTCCCACAACAGGACCGTCTGGCTTAGAGGAGAAGAAAGCGCAGTGGAGATTGGCTCAAGTGAACGTCTCTCACTTACTGAGTAGGCGGGTCAGCTGGGTGTCTCAGTGTTTCTCTTGTGATTTTGTGTGATTTTCCCTTCTGTACCTTGTTGGTTTCTCATAGATATCAAAGTAATTTTGTAGCATTGAGTGGTTAACTATTGTGTAGCTGACCAACTCCAGTGAGATGTAGCAGACTGTAAATAGATGTGCTGTTGGTGTTGGGTAGATCATTAGCCTGTGATTGTGCTCTCAGCTTTGTGGAATGTTGACGTGTTAATCTTAGTGGTATTTCAAAGAACCTCTACTGGTCCGTTGATGGGATCTCACTAAGGAGACCTAGCCAGGGATAAAAAAAAAAAAACATTGAAAGAAGACGGTATATTCTATAATACTTTCAGCTTGCATGTCCTGTAAGAAGGGTTTGTTTGCCAAACAGAAAGAGGAAGCAAATCTGTACAACAGATAAAAATTGTCTTACACTATAATAAATAGCTCTCATTACCACTACCCAATCAAATGTAAACTCAAGCTAAGTGCTGTCTCCTTAGGACCGCAAGTCTTTGCTAAGAGACATTTCAGCTTGATAGAGTGAGGATTGAAAAGGAGAGAGTCTCTGTGACTCTTGTTCTTGACAGGAAGTCGTCACCAAAATGCCACATTGCGTCTCGTCACATCCGCTGCGCTCCTGCGGCAGTGCCAGGCTGCTCCTGCGGCAGTGCCAGGCTGCTCCTGCGGCAGTGCCAGGCTGCTCCCGCGCAAGACTCACACCTGTCGCCCACATGCTGTGTTTTTCCTGTCAGCTGTATGTTTGGAGGCTGGCATGCGTCCTTGTTTATGTTGCATTAAGGTTCACGAGTATCCGACAGCGCACATAATCTACAGCAGGTCAGTTCACAAGTACGGCCCTTGCGCATAGATGTCTCCCATCACTGACTCAGCCGATCATTAAGCCTTATTACTGTAAACCACTTGTGAAATGTACCCCCTGGCCAAGTCTCACACAAGTTTCGAACCGTCATAGGAGACGAGGTCTATGAGCAAGAAAAAGGACTCTGTTTGCTTATCATAGCATAGAAACTGATTTGCTCCTTTCATTGTCTGCTGAAGGTCCCTTGAGCGTTAGTAGAATGTGCTCACTGCTAATGATTGTCCGCGTCAAGCTCATGCGTCTCAGTCAGCTAGGTGATACTCCGAGTGAAATCTTCCTGGGAAGGACAGGGATAGACTCAGTATCCGCATAGCGGTTCCCTGTTTACAGGTCGGGATCAAATTATGCATATCTAAGAAGTTCATTTAATATTAATAGCAACAAAAATGGGTTAATCCTTCTGCAACAACTGAGATGTTGTTACCCGAATGTCTACTATTTTTTTATATATATAAAATTTGAAAACAATTTTACTTTGGTATGGGAGCATCGTTATGTGACGTTGAGGATTTCTCAGGTCAGTGTTTTCACAGTGCACTTCCTTTGAGCTTATCAGTGTGTCCCGTAAAAGCGTCCTCTCAAGATCAGTCATTTTTAGTTCATCACCCTTCAGTGAGAATAATATTGTTTGGGTTCCACTGTACTCTCACTGCAAGGTTAAATTGAAGCGCCGAGTATTTGTTATGGTTTATTTTTATATGTTCCAAGTTTGCTGACCAAAAGTGAAATCCGTTTATGCCTAGGGTTGCGAAACTCTGGGAATTTTCCCGTTAATTCCCATATATCCTCGTTAATTCCCATGGAAGGTTTCCAACTTGGAATATTTTCAGGATCCCCAGCTTAACTTCCCATGGAATGGGAGGTTTCTGGACATTTAGGATCCCCAGCTTAACTTCCCATGGAATGGGAGGTTTCTGGACATTTAGGATCCCCAGCTTAACTTCCCATGGAATGGGAGGTTTCTGGACATTTAGGATCCCCAGCTTAACTTCCCATGGAATGGGAGGTTTCTGGACATTTAGGATCCCCAGCTTAACTTCCCATGGAATGGGAGGTTTCTGGACATTTAGGATTCCCAGCTTAACTTCCCATGGAATGGGAGGTTTCTGGACATTTTCCACCCCTTAGCGACACAAGTCACGCTTGTTTAATTTCAGATTGTGTTTCTTCTAAGTTGCCTAAGAATCTCGGTTTATATGTCATTCTCAGCACAGTTAACAACAGCAGCTCTCTGAACACCTAGAGTAATTGCTAGTTCAACGCAAGCGTAACTTGATTCTCTAAAACCTTTAAACTGAAATTTAAACATATGCATCTTTAAGCAAAAACACCAGAAGGTCGTCAGTTTGAGTCCATCCTATATAGGACGTGACCAGCTAGAGATCTGTGTTTCTATTGCCTGTGTATTAATGTGAATTGTGTTGTATTATTAAGTCAGTTGTGTTTGCAGTATCTTTTCTAGTGAATAGCTATCATATTGTATGCTTACCAGTGTGTATGTCTGTAGTGTGTGTGTGTGTGTGTCTGTGTGTGTATATATACATACACACACACACACGCACACATATATATACAGCTTAGGTGCTATACGCTGTCCAATGCCAAGGACCCTGCTGAACAATCATAAAATTGAATTTCAGCCTCCGAAAGACAAAACCAACATACTCTAACAAATGGGATTTGCCTGTATGTGAGATCAGAGGCTCTTTTCCAGGGCCCTCAAGTTTGATCTTCCTGTTATTAATAATTTTTATCGCTTATTCAATGGCCTTATGGGTAACACTTTTTTAATATAGATGCCTTGATGTTACCTTTTTAAGAGATGATTTGATCTTGCGTAGAGCTGAACGTGAAAGGTTATGTCATTTCAAGGCAGGAACAGGCCAAAAACATCCCTTCGTGGGACTCATGCCTTGTCATAAAGGACAAGGCTTGGAATCGGCAGATTTGAACCAGCAGGGGGCGCTGTGTGCACAACTGTGTCTGGAATCTGTAAATGGAAAATTAGGCAAAACTGCAGAAAGACAACATAGGATGGCTGAAATGCCTGCCAGAGGCACTGGGGACTGTGCTACTCACTCTGCCAACGTGCCGAGAATGTAGATCGTCAAGGCAGCTTTCCAGGATTAGAATATATTGATGTGATTTCAAGCACATTGATCTTAATTCACACCTGTCTCACCAGACTCTAGATGTCATCAAAAAAAAAAAAAGAGGCATGCTTTAATTTAACAAACACTGAAGATGAAAGTATTTTTGTGGAGTATTTTTGTTTAATTTTACAAACATGCAGGTTGTCTTTCAGCCTCTAGTTGGCGCTGTTGGTTTCGGGAAACAACTAATTGGTCAAATACAGATGAGGTGCTGGATAACTACACAAAAAAAAACGTGTAAAAGGGATTTCAGCTTAGCTCGACTAAGTGGGACGCGGATCGTTACGCGGGATTCACATGCGACTCGGTGGCGTTCTGTGGTTTTTGCGTATAGATATGGTGTCGTAGACCATTGGCTTTTTGCACCTTCTTGGCATAGAATCTTGAGCAATCTGTTTCTACATTAGTACCAACTTGTTTTAAACAAAAAACCTTCAGCAGGAATACTTGAATTATTTGTACTGATTGTTATTTTTGTATCACCAGAACATGTGAAAGTATTTGGAAACAATGTAGGTGATTATGATGCCTTAAATATATTTCAGATTTTTGCCTATTTCTTCACTGAACTCTTACTACTCACGGTGTTGTTGCATTTTAAAATGCTTTCTTTGAAATAAATGTACTGCTCAAAGCTGTGTGTTCCAATAAAGATGTTCTATGTAGCACCAGCTCTCTCACTTCGCCTTGCCATTGTTTGTTCATTTGTTTCTTTGCAGAGGTCATCCATGAAATGGACACTCATTTAGCTTCAAGTCTTACAAGTAAGTCTGTGCCTGCAGTGCTCCTGGTGACCACCGATGGCAGATGGCAGCTCGTGCTCACTGAATAGAGCATTAAATCGTTCATTTGGGTGCCGAACTTAAATGTAGGTGGAGTTATTATTGCAAAACGTGGTCTCCAGACATTTTGTTGTTGTTGTTTACAGATGCTATAATTAGCGACAAATCATAAACGGTTTCGTTTGTGGCTTTGCTAAATATCAAGCCAAAATGCAGTTAAAGCAATACTGTCCTTAATATGCAGTTCTTCTGAAGTGTGCGATTGATGCAGTAGATGGCAGTAGATGGCAGTAGATGGCAGTAGATGCCGGTGATGTAGCTGTCTATCTAATTGGCTGGGTTCTCCCATATCCTGGACATGCTGTTTTAAGCCAGAGTGAACAGCCCAGATGGAACATAGTCAAGAAAGGTAAAAATGTTTGGCTGGTGACAAGAATGCAGTTCCTGTACTAATTTTAAATTGACTCATAGGGCTGTTTTAACAATGAACTGGAGTCACCTGACACTTGTACAATTGCTCTGGAACTTGTGCCCTGGCGAATGGAAGATACACAATAACTATAGTCTACTTTATATTCCTCAAACCAAACTCTAGTCTCGAACCCATGTCTGATCTTTTCATACAGCCAGATGAAACAGCCAAAGATAGTACTGGGGGTGGCAGGGTTACCTCACACCTAGGTTGGGTGTTTCATTCATTTAGATACAAAGGTTTCCTCCCACCAACCAAAAACATAAGGCTAATTGGCATCGCTAAATTACCAAGGTAGTGTGAAAGTATATGTGTACCCTATTATGGACTGGTGTTCCATCCAGAGTACCTCTCTCTTCTGCCATATCCTGCCTGAGATAAACTTGAACTCCCCCCGCCCCCGCCCCCCCCCCCCCCCCCCCCCCCGTGCCAATGACCTTGACCAGGACAAGCATTTGGAAGATGGAAGGATTTCAGGGTACTTCTGCAGGAAATGTAACTACAGCAAACAGCTTTAATTGTATCTTTCCACAGTGTCAACTTCCTCCTGCTGCCTGACTGCTCAGTGACATCATCTCCCACCATGGATGCAGGGAATGGTCACTAACTGAAGCATAGTCTCCTCGTGGAGAACATTCACGCTGGAGTGTTTCATTTGTAGCTAAATAAACTATTCAAGCTTAGTTAATAAATGAAGCCTGTCCCACAACAGGACCGTCTGGCTTAGAGGAGAAGAAAGCGCAGTGGAGATTGGCTCAAGTGAACGTCTCTCACTTACTGAGTAGGCGGGTCAAAGACGCAAAAGGCAAGACTGGTTTTTCTTTTTTATTCACAGATGCAAAATCTACAGGGAGGGAGGCGTCGCTGCATTGACTTTTTCCACCGATGTCAGGCAAGAGGCTTAGAAAGAGCCGTCAAGGTTTTGTTATAGTGGAGAAGCAAAAATGGATGTAGGCGGCATGTTCAGACGCGCGGAGCAAGTGCCGTTTTTATTAAGAGATACGTTATCTCTGCCGCGCTAATAACTTTTTATTTCCCTTTGGATCACATAAAACGAACAGGACACCATATTAAAAAGGTACGGCATGACACCAATTTGACATTCCGTGTTTTTTTTTCGGGGGGGTCTCGAAAACCCCGTGAAGAAGACGCTGTCACAAGCAAATTCTTAACCAGGAACCAAATAACAGCGGAACTTAGTGTATAAGTTGCATGCAACAATACGTGTATGTACATATGTGAGTTGTATAACGATGGAAAAATCTTTTAATTAGCTTTGATTTTTTAAGTCATGTCAGCGGTAGCAGTAAGTTTCTGTTTAACCATCATATGACATTTTAGGCGCATTTTGTGTATAATGAATTGAGCTTTTCAACGACTTTCCCATGTTCCTATTCAGTTAAATTGCTTGGTCTTCTCAGTTTGCTTTTTTTCTCAGTTTGCTTTTATGATTCTGCTACGTGTTTGGCAGTATAGCGAACTACGCTGCGCTATGGAGAGCTCCTAGCCTAAACCGCATGTATCACATCTTTACTTTGCGCTCAGTTTTTAAGTTTTTCCTTAACACTACCTTGTTAGTTTTTGTGAAGACGATTTTTTTCAATGATGCAGCTACACCTCATTAACAGTGGTTCGTATTTACATATAAGGATTTGTGTTTAGCTTTATAATTATTATTTCAGAAACAGTGGGCCTCCGGCACCTGAGAGCTGGGGTGTAATATTCTGCAACCTGGATGCCACATTGACCGGGCAGAAATTTTGAAGCGGCTCTCCCTCGTTTCTTTTGTAGCTGCGAAAGCTGTTAGAAAGGCAGGCTTCGGGAAATGCAGCGATGCGGTGACGTATGTAGCATTTGCGGGGAATCCAACTCCAATAAGTCACCGCTTATTTACCTATAGTGCTCGTCTTCGTCGATGACTCATTGGAAGGTGGATGAAGATAAAAGGAAACGATTTATAACAACACCAAAGGCACAAAATCGACGGGATGGCAGTGCCGTCCTTCAACACCCGTCCTTCGGAATGTGGGCACCGTTATTGTTATAATACTCTTAAAGTGGAGAAATACTCAGTTGCTGTCAAAACAAAGCGAACGGCCACCGCTTCATCTAATCATAAAAAGACGTAAATATTTCCGTTTAAGCGATGACTTTTGCTGGAAACACGTTTCCAAAAGTTTTAGACCTGTACAAAAATAATTACGAAAACTCTATTCTTGAACTTAAACTTTTACGTTGCCCGTCGTTTATTTACCTGCGGTCAGACACATGTATTACTACAAGATATTCCCAATTTGAATATAATATCTGTATAAATCTAATGTGTCAGGCATGTTTTGGAAGTAATCAGTCTTAATTCAACCTTTGCAAGTAAGCAGCCTCCAACGGCAGCATAATGTCAAAATTTATATGGTTAGCATACATTTCGTATCGAGACTATTTCCTGTAGCGCATAGCGCAGGCAAGCCTGTGCGTGTTTATGCCCGCATCATCGCGAATGTAACTGATGTTAAATCTCTTAAAGAAAAAGACGAGTGGATTGACACCTTATCAGACGAACGCAGCAATCCTAATGAGTTACTTCAAAGATTGACTTTCTGGCCCATCCACGGCTGATGGTATTAACGATATTATTATTTTCATTGTTGTTGAAAGGCGAAAGGTGGAGAGTTCTCGAAGTAGTTTACACATCATTGTAAAATTGGTTATCATTACATCTGCTTTCATGCCGTGTACTTCCAGGGAAATTAAGCAACCGATAACACAAATAAATTTAACCATTGTGCAATAGAAGGAGTAAAATGGCTGTGAAACATTAAGCGTTCTTGCCTACATGAACAAAATATCTCTTGACATGATATCTGATATCTCTTAATTATAATTACAAACCTGATATTGCCCTCTGTGTAGGTCTCACGGTTTATAATCTGATGAAGTGAAGGTTACCTGATTGGAGAGGTGACAACTACTTATAAGGTCATTTGAATGTTTAATATATGACACCCTGTTTTACTTCGACTTACAGGAGTGGA
Organism: Brienomyrus brachyistius; assembly: GCF_023856365.1. NCBI lineage: Eukaryota > Metazoa > Chordata > Actinopteri > Osteoglossiformes > Mormyridae > Brienomyrus > Brienomyrus brachyistius. Next base: position 29,639,760 of record NC_064539.1, read on the forward strand.
TCAGGCATTAGCAGGGCCTAATGGTCTCCACAGTCATTCCAAGCCAGACCTTTAAGTTTACATTTGTAATCGTAATATCCTGATGTTTTTTTACAGCTGTTTTTCGTTGCACTCTCACAAACTCATGGCTACCTGAAACATAGGTGCAGACCTTTGGGCCCTGCCTTCATCTTCCCACATTCACCCACATTTTGTAAACTGGCATGGGCATTGTGTACATCTGTAAAACTGTTTTTAGGTTTTGACTAATATTAAATATACCCTTGAGGCATGGTGGTGCAGTGGTTAGCACTGTTGCCTCACACCTCTGGGACTCGGGTTCGAGTCTCCGCCTGGGTCACATGTGTGCAGAGTTTGCATGTTCTCCCCATGTCGTCGTGGGGTTTCCTCTGGGTACTCCGGTTTCCCACCACAGTCCAAAAACATGCTGAGGCTACTTGGAGTTGCGAAATTGCCCGTAGGTGTGCATGCATGAGTGAGTGGTGTGTGAGTGTGCCCTGCGATGGGCTGGCCCCCCATCCTGGGTTGTTCCCTGCCTTGTGCCCATTGCTTCCGGGATAGGCTCCGGACCCCCCGCGACCCAGTAGGATAAGCGGTTTGGAAAATGGATGGATGGATGGATGGATGGATAGCAGGATTCCAGCAGCCTTTTGAGGTTCTGATAAGGAAGGTCGATAGAGAGGAATCTGGTTGTTTCAGTTGTACGGTTCTGCTTTACCATTCAGGCCCCTCATGTCACACGAAGGACAACATCGTTTCACAGAATCACCAGGCGATTTTAGTGGAAGTTCAAAGACTGTTCTACGAAGGGATGGGCAGGTGATGTAGCAAACCATTATCTGGACCAGTTGATCGCAGAATCAAATCTAAATAGTGTACAGAGCTTGTTAAAAGAATTTGTGTTTTTTTTTTTTTTTTTGGGGGGGGGTGAAAAAAAATAGGGTGATTATCACTTTGAAGAAAGTCATTCCTCCCCCAGTGCAAATGTGTAAAAGTTACTCTAGATTTAGTTGCACATTTATGTAATTACCTCAATAATTATATGAGCCCAGAAAGGAAAAGTACTCCAGACTTCCTGTAAATGCTTCTTGTGTTTGGCGGGGAATAAAAGCGACTAGTTCCAGTGAAGTCTCCCTGGAAGCAGCTCCAGTGGCCCACAAACAGTGACTGCTTACAGTCGTCTCTGATTTACAGCTTCATTATTTCTTATCATTTTAGCAGAAGCGTGCAACGCAGTAAGGCTTGATGGTAGGGATAGAGTTATACTAAAGGAATTATGGGTAAAAATTATGGTGGCTTGGCTTTCATTGATGGGATTGTTGGTTTTGGGTTGTTCCTTTGTCTTATCCACGTTTGCTGCGATTCTTTACCAGTGACAGAAACGTTTAACTGGCTTGTTGACAGCATCTCTTTCCACAATCCATGGCAGCGAGGGAATAATGCTTGAGACAATACCTAATGCAACCTGAAACACCTCTCACTGAATCACTGGCGCTCTTGTGAGATATCCATATTTTTCTGTCATACTTTGGATATCCAAACTTTATTATAAGTGCCTTCTCGAATGCCCTCAGATCAGGGTGAGCTATTTTTTCAGCAAACACAAGATTGGTTCGAGTATGCTGCTGACTTAAAACTAAGTGAGGCCAATTTGCCAAGGGCAATTTCTGTCGGGTTATTAAAACCTTTTGGTTTTATTCAGAATGACCTCATTAAATGCTATTACAAGTCTTAGGATAATAGCATTAATCACCTTTGCTAATTGCAGGTGTTTACTATATCAGCGTATTAGTAATGACCGACATGTTCGTAAACAAGCTTGCCGGAAGACTTGGATACGACCTTGAACTCTATAACACTGTTTCATATTTGGGTACATATTGCAGGCGAAGGCAAAAGGGAAGTGAATAACCCTACATTTGAATATGATCCTAAGTCTGTACTTTCCAAAACTTAAGTTTAATGTCCTTGCGTCAGAACAGGTCAGCTCGATAGCATGACACATTTTCTCCCCAGGACGCAATAGCATTTCCATTTGTTCTCTTAAAAATTCAATGCACACAAACTGAGGGGTGCGGTTATACAAAGTGCAATGAATGGGCTGTTTATGGCCATACATGCATTTTGTCTTGTGAATCACAAGTCTGTTAACAATTAATACCACAAGTATGCATTCACTGAAATACTCATTCAGTTTAGGAAGATGATGCTTAAAACCTTTCCCAAAATGGGCAGTATCTATTTTTTTAGGAATAGCAGCTTAGTTACTGTTCTCTAGTCCATTCGGACCTTGTTTTAGGGTAAAGCCTATGCAAATATCCCATAAACCACATAATGCAATATCTGCAGAACTAATCTTTCTCCTTATCAAATGGGCATATCCAAGCATCACAAACAATAATACTGTTATATAAATGTCACTTTTGGGCGGCTATTAAGGTATCAAATTACAATCATCAGAGACCACTGTGTGATTTATGTACGTGTGTGTGTGTGTGTGTGTGTGTGTGTATGTGTGTGTGAAGCAGATTATATTTAATGTGTAGCGAATGCATCTTGAGGGGAGGGGGCCAGGTGGTGGGCCGGGGGGTTGCAGAAGCAGAGAGAATGTAAGTTGGGCAGGAGCCCAGTCCTTTCTGTACTGGGGTTTATTTGTGCATGCGAGCCTGTCTGTGTGCGTGACTTCCAGCTATGAACTGAGAAGGAGCAGCTTGGCCTGTTCAGCTGTATGTTCATACTTTTAGTCATGCAGCCTGATCACCTAAAGCCGCGAGCACCTATGTGGAATCTACCTGTCTGCCTGGTCCATCAGAAGAACAACAGATCAGGCTGGATTTCCCAAGGCACTAGAGCTAGCAAAACACACCATTTGCAAAGAGACACATTTCACAATACAGTGCTAATATCCATCCATCTATTTTCCAAACCGCTTATCCTACTGGGTCGCGGCAGTGCTAATATTTTTAATATAATATATATATATATATATATATATATATATATATATATATATATATATATATATATATATATATATATATATATATATATATATATATATATATATATATATATATATATATATATATATATATATATAAATATATATATATATATATATATATTATTTATTATATGTGGGGGGCGGCATGGTGGTGCAGTGGTTAGCACTGTTGCCTCACACCTCTGGGACCTGGGTTTGAGTCTCCGCCTGGGTCACATGTGCGTGGAGTTTGCATGTTCTCCCCATGTCGTCGTGGGGTTTCCTCCGGGTACTCCGGTTTCCCCCCACAGTCCAAAAACATGCTGAGGCTAATTGGACTTGCTAATTTGCCCGTAGGTGTGCATGTGTGAGTGAATGGTGTGTGAGTGTGCCCTGTGATGGGCTGGCCGCCCATCCTGGGTTGTTCCCTGCCTCATGCCCATTGCTTCCGGGATAGGCTCCGGACCCCCCGCGACTCAGTAGGATAAGCGGTTTTGAAAATGGATGGATGGATGGATATTATTATATGTAGGTATGTGTACATGCGTGTGCGTGTGTTTGATCCTTTCTACAGCCAGTTAAGCCTTTTAGCTAAAATAAGGATCCATATATATATATATATATATATATGTAAAAAATATGTGTATGCCAGTGGTTGTCATGGTAGCCTTTAAGAAAGAAATAGTTGTAGCAGTTTGCAGATGAATAGATGCTGTTTCCGGGAAAGGAGGACAGTACATTTCCATCCTGATCATCGACATCCTGTCAGATTGATTCTTTCAGGGGAATGTCATCATGCTTTGCTGAATTTGACCTTAATGGGCTGGGTGACCAACGGTCTTCATAAAACAAGGCATGCCTGATGTACAAAAACATCCTGGACTTAATTCGTCTGACGTAATTCACACATAAAATGAATCTTAAATTGATTGTTCCTTTAAAAATCATTCTTTTTTTAAATATCTGTGCCTCCAAAACTTTCTGAAGGTTGGTCTTTGCATCTATAGAGCCCTGATCAGAACCAGTGGAAGCCCGTGTGGCACCTCGGTAATTGTTTAAGAAGCACTAAAATTATCTATAAATGATTCATCAGGGAGCTGAAATCTGACCAACATTTGTCTTCCTTGTGCAGGGAGTCCGGGGCCAGGCAGTGCCTGCACCATGCAGCCGTTTAACTTCCCAGACATCCCCCTGGACATCTACATGGTCATCTTTGGGACAGGCATCTTCGTCTTCATCCTGAGCCTTATCTTCTGCTGCTACTTCATAGGGTAATGGCTGAACTGGGCTGGAGTGACGACAGGCCTGTCTGAACACACCAGTTAGCAAATTAAAGAGCATATCAGAAAGCCACAAGACTCCTATATACATCTCATTTAGCAAAATTTTATTGCATCCAATTCCCAGTGTCTCCTGCTTCACTTTATATTTATGTCCTGCTGTCTTAGAAATTTTTAATCTTAAAGCATCCTGCTGCTATATATATGTATATAACTATATATATTGCTATCTAATGTATGACAAAGAAATTTACTGACTGTGCTACAGCCTAGATGCTGGTCATGAAAATCTGAAAGGGCTGCGTAAATTATTACATTTCTCGTAAATGACACTTCAAGGGAGTACTTCACCAAAGGGGCAAATCAGGGCCACCTGGGGACTTAAATATTACTGTACAATATTAATTTACTCATACCAAATCTATATGGGGGGGGAAATAACATCATTCTCTCTTCTATAATGAAGCCCTGTAACGTGACCATGCATAAATAAAGGCGAAGCTTCCTTCAGAGTGAAAGAAGCACAGTCTTAACTTGTTATTTTTGAAGGGGGTTCTGGATTGTTTGCTGAGTTGGAGTCAGTTTAATATCTTTAAGGGTTTAATGGAAATTTTATATCTCTGCTTTTTCTTGTTCCAGTTCCACTCGTCTTGCTCTCATGAGGGTCTATTGCACTTTTCCCAGCCTGGGAATCCTGAACTTTGTTTAAGTTTTCCCACCATCACCCTAAAGGCGCAGACACACACACACACACACACACACACACACACACACACACACACACACACACACACACACACACACACAGCTTTCAGCCCTGTACCACAGTTAACACTGGCTAGTCCTGCATCAACAATTAAACTTCTTTATGGATGTCTGATGTTCAGCCAAACCTGCCTGAAAGGTCAGTAATCACACGACTGAAATGCTGCCACACAGGGCACCACATTCCCAGGGACACTGGCAGAAAGTCCCTGTCGCTGTGTGAGGAAAGTAATGTAAGGGTTAGGGTTAGGCTGCTTCTCAGTGATTCCAGGGATCTGCGGGCTGAGCTCCACATGTCTAAGCAGGTCTGACTAGCCAGCAGGGTCACTCTGGGTCAGGGCATCAGCTGCCTGAATTTCCTTTTATTGGCTGGGGCAGTGCTCTCTGCCCCCTGGTTCAGGCAGAATCGCCCTGTTTCTGAAGACGTTTGGATCACGTGCATCTTCTTACTCCTGAACATCTGGTAAAGGTGTCGGGCCTCGCAGGGGGGGCTTCTATCTGCCTAACAGTCAGCTCTTCCCAACAATCTGCTCCCTGATGAGCTGTGGGCGCCGCTGTGGCAGGACAGGAATTGCAGCTGAAACAGGAAATTTGAGAGCAGGAAACCCCCCCTCCCCAAATCACAGTGACAGACGTCACTGGAAAGGTTAGGGGGGGGGGGATCAGTGTCCTGTCACTGTCCCAGTGTCACAGGACTACATTTCGTCTGTCTGGCAAAAATAAAAATAGTCTACAGTTGTTCAAGGAAAATCCATTCATGTGAACTAAAGGTGGTTAGCAGGCTTTCATTTTTAGATTTCCGAACTTCAGTACTGGCTTGCTGAGCAGGGGCCAGAGGGAGAACAATTTGGAACCAGCCAGATAGCTACACATACAGACCCGGCTTGAATACTGTAGAGGCGTATGAACAGCAGATGAATGAGAGATGTTCAGGCTGGCTTTCCTTTAACAAAAATCAGTGCTTGCAGTCAGTTTCGCTGCACTACTATCTCTAATTTCTCTCACAGAGTTTTCTTTTTAAAGGGAAACATCTTGTTTACATTTACAGGAATCCTTAGAGATTCTCTCACTAACAAGGGTTTGATTTCTTTCTTGCATGGTCATATCGCAAGTCTGTTACCCAGGAATGAAAAACAGATCTTTTCTTGAGATTCATACAAAGTGATTCCTTTTTAGAGGACTTTAAAGCTATTTAGTTGTGTCATGTATTAAAGTGTTTATAAAGTATTTGGTCAGTGTAACGGAGTCCTTCTCTAGTCTGTCACGAACAGTTCAGCGGAAAATCAACAATCATTTCTATGTCAGAGGTTTTAATGTAAGTGTTTGTGCTCTTAGGCTGTATGCAGAATAAGGCTATATCTTAACTCAAGCACGAGTACTGGTGCTTTCCGTGTAATCGCGATGTCATCAGCTGTTATAAAAGTTGCGAAAGGTTTTTTGATCGTCCGTAAAACCTATTGAGCGTCACTAAGGCTGCGCAGGTCTAGACATTGTTCGTCAGCGTTTTTATTTATTTTTGCCACGTCGATCTCATCCACAATTTAATATTATGAATAATCCTATTATTAATGCAATCAATAGTTAATTAAGCCAGCTAATCACGTGTAAGCAGGTGTCGCAACAGCATGCAAACAATTACATAAGTTCACTTGGAGGTGTTCGTGCTTGTGCTACAGAATATGGATTAAAAATGTATATACAGGAACGATATTACATAAAACGTGGTTTTAGTTGGCGTGAGGCACTGAGCCGTAAGCGACTGCCCTGTAAGTGCTTCCTAATCCAGACAATCAGGGACACAGATCATTATCGCACGCCTTTGTCCGCCTGGATATTTATGGATTTCTGAAACGAAACAAGGTCCTATTCTTTTATATATAAAAGGTGTGGGAAGCACATTGTGCGGATCCCTGCTTTGCCCATCTGTCTCCACATGTTTTACACTAAAAAAAACGAAATATATCAAGTTCGAAAACTTCGGTTGTTCGACTACATAAATGCAAACTCATGCGCAAAATAAATAAATTAAGCAGATTTTAAAAATCCATTATATAACGCCTGGTTTTTGTTTGGATACGAACGACACGTCATCAGATTAATTTGGCAAACTGTGAAAGAGGGGTGGATCTGACCTTACGCATTACAGACAATCTGGATACTAGCAGCGTTTGCAATATTTCACCGAGACAGAAGATGGTTAAGATGACGCACGAGTTATTGTTATTGTTGTTTGTCAGATTAGTAATGGAAATGTTCATGCTGAAAATAAGCATTCTCTGGTAGCAATTACGGGAGTTTATTTGAACATTTTACCAGTAGGCTAAATAACATGGTCGTATCTATGTATGTGTATAGTATACTATATCAGATTATTGGCAGAGGTGGCAGTTTCAACCAACCAGATGAGCCCTCTATGACTGTGACTCATAATGCTCAACTGGTTGGTTGAAAGTAAATCATGGTCTGGATTTTTACTTTCTGGACCTGAAATTACCACCTCTGATTATTGGAGTATGTGGAGAGCAATAACTGCAGGGGAACAAGGACACGTAGGGAGGCTCTGTGCGACCAAAATTCACCTATTGACGCAGACTGTGGTGGCAGCTGCTAGACAAAGCAGCTGCTAGGATAATGTACTGAATAACAATGGTGTACCAGATAAGGCGAAATTGCCAGAAAGTGGAAAAGTACGGACAGGGGCGGGGACCGCTTGTAGAAGATTATAAGACACACATGAATAGTAAGGAAGTCGAACTCTGTTGGGATACGGTGTGTCACAGAGTTCCCAGATCTGTTGGAATAAATGGAATAAAAGGTTAATGGAATAAAAGGTTATTGGATTAACTCATCCACACCTCCAGGTGATCTTTTCATTTTTTAACCTTAGATAGATATTAATCTAATTGATCGGTCTATCCAGATAATAGATTGTCTCCCTAGCTAGCGTCACCGTGTTTTCGATTTAATAAATTCTGTAACACTTTACTTGAGGGGACACAAATAATGTAGTATTATGCTATTCCTTATGTATTAGTTGACCACAAACTAAGTGTTAGTTATTAACTGATGTTAATTAAATGATGTTTCTTCATCATTAATGAATTGTCTCTCACCCTTTATCTCATGTAAGTACAATATTTGTTACAATATCTTTTAATTATGTAAACCTTAAAGAACTACTGAAGGAACCACTGAAGGAAGTACTGCAGGAAGTACTGCAGGTAGTACTGTAAGAAGTACTGCAGGAAGTACTGTAAGAAGTACTGCAGGAAGTACTGTAGGAGGTACTGTAGGAACAAATAATGAATAACATATAAAAAGGTGAGCTCATGTTTGTTTATCTTTAATGAATTGTGATGCATCATTCAATTTAAGAAGGGTTACATTCATGATTTGTACTTCAGTAGTAACTGAGTTACTACTATGTGTTTGTGTCCCCTCAAGTAATGTGTTACCATAAAGTCAGTCCTTGCAGTGTTTGTATTTCATTAGATGCTCCTTATTTCCAAATGGTTCAGAATGGGGATTGGCTGATTTCCTAAGGATCTGAATGGGGATTGGCTGACTTCCTAAGGATCTGAATAGGGATTGGCTGACTTCCTAAGGATCTGAATGGGGATTGGCTGATTTCCTAAGGATCTGAATGGGGATTGGCTGACTTCCTAAGGATCTGAATAGGGATTGGCTGACTTCCTAAGGATCTGAATGGGGATTGGCTGGCTGGCAGGACCTGCCTTCACATCCCCTCCTACTGAGTACTTTGCATCAGTCTGATTGTTGCCTTTTTTCTCATTTCCTCCACAGCAAACTTAGGCACCAGGCTCAGAGTGAGAGATTCGGATACAAGGAGGTAAGATCCTCGCACCCCAACAGCCACCACTGGGTGGGGCTTCTCAGAGGATGTCAGTAAGAATATAACAGGCCTTCCATCCAAACGGTGAACTATTCACTCTGCGGCGCATGCATTATACAGTCGTGCATCAATGCAAATGCAATGTACCTCACCTTATTGCATGAATAAATGATAGGAGTGATTTTACCATTTTGCAGCTGGAGTTCCTAACATTTGATGGCCCTCGCATTCATGGGCCATCTAAGTATTGCATAGCAGTATTGTGAACCTGCAGATCACCAGCTAACAATAAGACGGACTTAACAGGACAGCTTGAACTGTGGCCCTGATTTATTTCCATTCATGTTAATGTCTTATAGGTCATATTCAAGGGAGATACTAAGAAACTAAATCTACATGGGGTAAGATCCAGCAGGTTCATCTGCTCCTTTTTTAACTCGCCGATGTCGAAAATGTTTATCCGTGGCCTTTGGTAGCTGTGTGCTAAATGTCACACATGCAATTTAGCTAGAAGCATAAACGCAGGATTAAAGTAACACAGTGCTGAGATCTGTGCCGCTCTGCTCGGCGACTGAGGTGCCCCCCCCCACCCCCCCTTGTGCTAACTGTCTCATGCCTCTGCGATGTCACTACAGCAGACATGTGCCGTTTGCCTGGAGGATTTCAGACTAAAAGAAGAGCTGGGGGTGTTGCCATGCCAACATGCCTTCCACAGGAAGTGAGTAGTGTGAACCGTAACCTGAAATGTGACTGTAGGCTGCAGTCCCACGCGAAGTGAGGTCCGTGTAAAACGTGAAGCCCAAGTTGTGCCTGAAAATAAAATACAGGTGCAAGACTGGCACGTGTGGTGTTATCTCACCGTGGGAAGCGGTAGATCTGTGATGAGCTGCATAATCTAACCTCCCTCAATGAAAAACCACTGCAGATTTATGTGGCAGTGTCCTCTGCACTCTCTATGTTGTCCTTTCACTCATGCACTTTTTTCTGCCCGTTGCGGCGATACCAGAATTGTCCATTTCAATAAAGTGTATCTTTCATCCATTTGTCTGTCTTATCCTCCTGTCTGTCTGTCTGTCTATCCACGTGTCTGTCCACCCACCTGCCAATCCAGTCGTACAAACTCGCAGAACAAACAAATCATGCCAGTAAGCCAGAGCCTTCATGCCCACAGCCTCAGCTCGGTGGCTTTGAGGAAACTGAAAGCAGTCTGTTGTCTGTCAGATATCTCTGAAGGTAACCGCATGCGGCCCCCAACTCACGCAGGGGAGGGGCCAAATGCAGTCTAGATGTCAGCTCAGACATGAGAATGCTGTGCTCATAGGTCCTGTGCATTACGGACAGCACACACTGCACACTACAGCCTGCTCCTCCAGTCCTTCTGTGGTCCCTCAGAGCCTTTGGGAAATGAATACAGGCAGTACTAGTACCTCCCCGGTGTAAAACCATGTGTTTTTATGATGCGGCATGAAGAATTGAAGACATTGGCTTTGAGCACACTGAAGGGATCCCCTCTGTATGACAGGGATGGGGCACCTTAGACCGATTAGTGGTGGAGATGGGGTGAGGGGTGGGTTTCCTGGGAGCAAAGCAGGCATTGGGCAGGGAATGTTTAGAGTTTCATAATAAAACCTGATTAGCTAGTCATTTCAGGATGACCTACAAACATCTCCGCTGAACAATTAAAATGGAAAAAGGCATTGCATGCATCGATCTGCCCCTAAGAGATTTGGAATGATTCTGTTCAAAATAGGTGCAGCTGCATGCGTGTGTGTGTGGGGGGGGGGTTAAAAATAATCACACTGAAGTTTTGAACGCACTAGTCTAGCCGTGGTCATGTGTGCAGGGGTGGGTGTGCAGTGAGTGTGCACCCTGGCGTCTGCAGGTGCTCAGAATATTCCACCACATGCCCTCCTAGCAGTATCGCACTTAGGAGTATCTCTTAAGTTTTACATCACCATCGCTCTCCAAACCCGGCAGCACCTTTACGGAGCCGGCCCTTCTGTAGTGGGAAACCGACGCGAGCTGGAACCACGCTGTAACTAGTCTCTCTCTGCGGTGCATCTCGGTTCCTGTAGGCCAGTGGAAATGTCCTTCATGTCTGAATGTGATGAAGCTACTTGTTGCAAGTTGTATTGGTCCAGCCTCATGCCTCTGCTTTGTAAACCTGGGCCCTGAGGTCCACCTGCCTCTAGATAAGCTAAAGTGCAGGGGAAGCAAAGGCCAGCTGTGTTGTGTGTGCAAACCTCCACTCATCATAGCGGACACTGAGGCGCAGTTTCCATCCTCAGGTCGACTCAGATTGGCCACATCCTTTGCAGGGTAATCCATGTGTTGGCGCTGATCGTAGATCAGTTCACTGATGATCTGGCCTTTGAATAATGTGTGAAGAATTGATCTTGCTGGGGCATAACCCAGACACTTTGGCCAAGTCTGGCAGAGCCATCCTGACCTCCACCTTTCTGTTTGTGTGTGTGCGTGTTTGCAAACCTACACCCAGGTGTCTTGTGAAGTGGCTGGAGGTGCGGTGTGTCTGTCCCATGTGCAACAAGCCGATCACTGGGCCACACGAGCAGCATCACAGCCTGGGGACCCTGCTGGATGAGCTGGTGTGAGAGGCCTGTCCCGGGCAGGACTACCAAAGAATGGACAGCAAAATGGAGACGTCTGCCTACTTAACCCTCCTGAACTATAAAGCCATTCTCCAAACCATAATTATAGACTTACTCGTTAAAGGAAGAGCTGGGGTAGCGCAACAGAGCTACGGGATGGAACTTCGTGCATCTCTGAGACTGCATGGTTTCTAGCCCATGGATTAAAATCATGATTTTAAGACTCCAGATTAGATTTATATTGCTTGGGGAGTGGCGGTTCCCTCACAGCTGGATTGTTCCAGCAGGACACACATATGCGCTGCACTGGACTGCAAAACAGCGTAAATCATAACATTTCTCTCTTCTGCCGAGAACCTTTTTTCTACAGACTTTCAAAAGCAGGCTTTTCGAATGAGTGTTTGGTTTCTTTTTTTTTTGAGCACCTTGTTTTGAAAGAGAATAGGAAATTGCACACATCCGTCTACCCATGGAAGACCGACCGTCATCGAAAAACATAGTTACTGGCAGTTTCAAAAATGCAGTGCCACTGGTAGGTGCTCTGTGGGTAGCAGACAGCTGCAAAGGTGCCAGGGTAGGAATTTTAAAAAAACAGTCCTACAGAGTTTACACTGTGGTTTGGTCTGCAATTCCTGCTTGTGGTGTACAACAAAACTTTGACATTCCTATCTATAAATGTAATTTTACATCAATAAATGTTATGTATTAAAAATACATTTAGAAAAAAAAATTATATAATGCTTTTGTAAATTTAAATAAACAGAATGTGCAATGAGGTGGTTTTTCAGTGATATAAAAGGTAAGGATACTGCAATTCATAATTTCATGTAAAGCTCGTGCGCAAATGTAATGTAATACAAATCTGTTTTTCATTAACATAGTGATTACCGAACTTACGCTGCTGTAGTCTATGCTTAAATAATAATCACAAAATCATTCAATACTGGATGAACAGACATGATTCAGCTCTGGGGATAATGTTTGCATTTTTGAGAACAGAACATAGCGCAATTCATATTCTCACACAGCATCTTGCAGTACTGCACCTTTACCGTGGGAAGTGGGCTGACGCACGACAGAATAAATGGTGACCTGCGGTTTTTTTCATTCTCCTTTACTCACAAAAGGGGATTTTTATGCGTAATTAAGACTTCATACAGTGCAGTTCTCTATAGACTATACTGGATGAACTGCCTTAAACTGACACTTGCATACGACTTATTCATGTGTTTATGTCATGCCTTGCATGCCAAAATAATGCAAACATCACAGTTACATTTATATAGCAGACATTTTAAAAAAGTAAGGTCAGCCTGTCCCTGGAGCAACTGGGGTGACGGGCCTTGCTTAAGGGCTCTATGGTGACATCACTCTGCTGACCCAGGGTCTCTGCTGAGTCTCACCCCCACCTGCTAAGTAGGGTACATTTTAGTCCACAGTTTCCTCTGAACCAATGAAATTGATTAGCAAACCGTATCAGCTCATTACTATCCCCTGTCAAAGTGACTCAGAGCTCCTCTCCTTTGGTAGCGAAAGAAATAGGTCAATTCAGCATTTTAATAAGCCTAAAATGACTTAAATGGTTAATTAACTCAGGAGCTACATTTGTGTGGAAGCCCTTACTTTTAAATGTCAGTCTAATTTCTAACCCAGTGTTTGCCGACCTCCTCTTCACGGACCCTCAGACAGTACGTGTTTTAGCTTCCTCCCAGCTCTTGGACCGGGTTGAGAAACACGGTTCTAATCGTTTTCCGGGTCAGAGTTGCCAGGAGCAGAATAGGACACTAAATGGGACGCTAGTCCACAGAAACGGGGATAATTCAGAGGCATCAATTAGCCCTGCGTGTCTTTGGGATAAAACGAGAGCAACCAAATGTAATGCCATGCAAACTCCAAACACTGTATCAGAGCAAGAGAGTACGACTCGTATGCAGACACTATACTGTTACCTATCTAACTGTAACCGACTTTGAGCTTCTTTTCAGGTTGTGGGATTTTACATCACTCGACCGAAACTAAGCATTATAGACCATGACATCGGGACCTAGTTCTCACAATCAATCCACTAATTTTGCACTCTCAATCATAAATGCGCCCATTTCAAATTAACAGTAAAATGTCTCTGACTTTCATACAATATTATTCAACAATAATGCAATAACTAGCCTCTGGAAATCCCCACTAGCAGGGCTATTCTAAAACTGCCCCGATTATTTACACTACGTCTGAAACGGCGTACGACAGGATTGAAACCATGGGACAGTAGAAAATAGTATAAAATCCTATATCTTCATGAAATGGCAAAACGGGTTTCAGATGTAAAACTCTGCGCTCTGGCCAGAGCCGCCGAAGCTTAACAGAAGCAGAGAGCAGGACTCCGGAACCTTCTAAAACGCGGGCTGTGATTGGCTGCTGCTGGAGGAGGAGGAACGACGGGAGTCCCGCTTATAGGCGGAACTTCCTGCGAAAGCATTAAAAGTATATATATATATATATGCAAGATAGATATACATTACACGATAGATCGAGATACCCTTGCAAAGTTTTATAGAGTAGAAGTTAATACATCAAGGTATTTTTGATAGCTGTAATTAGTATTTACCAAATATTGTACAATTTTCAAGATAACAGAAATCCAACCAATCATATATTCCCAGAATGCAATTGTCGGTAAATATAAATAAGGTTCGGAAAGTCATGTACAATTGCGCATATGGTTCATGATTATTATGCAACATTGTGTGTTTCATTTGCAATCTGGACGCCTGTCATATGATATGTAGTGTATTTTTTACAAGTTATTAACAAGCATTTAGATACCGAAGAACAACCCACCATGACAGAAAAACATGAGCAATAACGGTTTCTTTTAGGTTTCAGGCTACTGTTGGTACGATCCTTCTAGGTCATGAGCGTGATGAACGGGTCGATCACTGTCTGTCAGTGAGATGTGCCGCCTTCCTATCCTTGTTACGCAAAGGCACAGTACCCTTCTGATCCCTAGAAGGTCGATTTCCGTAAAAATAGACGGATTCTTTCAAATGGCTATAATCCGTTTTTTTTTTTTGAGTTGCGTGATGGTGGAGATTAAGAACAGAAAGGAAGTGCTTCTGTTTTCTTATCTGCTGGAAGAGCATTGTCTGAATTTTCTAATGGGTATTTAAGAACCAAATAATACAAATATGGTCTTGTAAACGGCACATCTCGGTGAGATGGGTCATATTTTAAAATATCTGCAGTAACTGGCTGTGCATTTAGCGTATAGTCAATTTTAACCAGGACAGCACTCTCCCCCACTTCATATTCGAAATCAGCTAAAGTGTGCTCCACAGTGCCCTCTGGTGGCAGTTATACACATGCCCCACAGTAGTTCTCCCCAAACGAGCTTAATGGGCCAAATGGCCTCTCGTTTGTAAATTTATGTTTTTATCAATTCCAAACTGCGGGACGGATTCCTATGAAAGTGGTTTATTTCAGGTTAATATGCCTTAATCTAGCATTAAGCTCAATTTCTTTTGGGTGTCCATAGCTATGTTACACCAGTTCAAATATTAACGTTGATGGACAGCTAGTGTAATGACACTATGTTAAACATTTCAAAATTCTGTTTGCACTTGATTGTATAGAAATGGCTGAAGTTCCCCTGTAAGTATTGAACATGCACAGGCAAAATGAACAGCACATATTAAAAATCTTCAAACTACTGCATTTCAGATGTGACTCATAAATGCCAAGAGCCAGTATGAATCACGTAGGTTCAGTACAGAAGAGCTGGTGGGAACGACGCTGCACTTAAGATCTATAGCAGACCATCTAAATTTGAACTTGTTTAAACAAAAGAATCTGCAACCTATAAGTAAGTAATTCCCACTTTATTTCAAAATATTTAAATGTCATCCAATAAGACAAAAAAAAATACACAAACTGAAAGCAAATGCAGCATGATCAGGCAAGAAATGGATCAAAGCAGGGGGGGTGAGGGTCAGGGAGGGATACTGTTTGGGAGTGTACTCAATGGTTCAGAGCTGCCCACAATCTGCAATCACAACCTTGGCGAGCATTTTCTACAGGACCTGCCGCAGCACTCGATTGCAATCAAGATTTTGAATCCTTCCACGACATTCCTAAACACCACATGCTTGCCGTCCAACCTAGTGAAGAACCACAAAGTTTGCTTTCTCGGCTTGGCAGTTTATTTCCCAGGTAACACTTGGTCATTATTTCAATTATTCTACCCTTCCTTTAGGAAACAGGTGTCAGACTCCAGTCCTGGGGAGCTGGAGCCCTGCACAGTTTTTGGTTTCCCCTCATTTAACACACCTGATTCAACTCCTTTAACACACCTGATTCAACTAACTACCACACAGTTCCTGAGCTGAATCATTTATGGTGGAAGAGGGAGAGAACTAAGGTATACAGGCTCTGACCCGAGGACTGGAGTTTGACACCCTTGCTTTAGAGAATTTATGGGAAATGGAGTATAATTCTGGGGAGAATGGGAGCCAATTCTTTTAAATAAATTTGAAATTGGTTTGCGGGAGTTTGAGACAGAAATATACAATGAAAAATGATTTGGTCAGAGAAATAACCAATCAGATTGTATAGGAGGTGGGTCCAAGCAACTAGGAGGCAGGACCAAGCACCTGATTGGTTGATCTCACTGCCTGTAGTTGCATGAACCCACCTCTTCTGTAACCTGATTGGCTGTCTCGCTGAATTAATCATTTTTCATTCTGCCCTCAGAGCATTGCGAAAGTAAAACTCCCATGAGCCATGAAATTGTTTAATAATTTTAAAAAATGTTTTAAGACCTGTTACCAATTTGCAGTGCAGTCCTTAGTATGGTGCATTGTGTGAAGTGCTACCTCATTTAAATTTACAAGCAATAAAATTCAAACCCAAGTTATCAGGCAACATTGGATCACTGTTACAGTTCCTCACCACTCAGTATTTGAAGTGCAGATGAAAAACAGGGCTATTCGTGTTGGGGCCCGAATTAGCCATGGAGAGAACGCCAGCGCCTGTGTGCTTCAACTGGTTCTCGTCATCAAACTTGCGGCCATAGATTGACTTGCCCCCAGTTCCGTTATTGTTTGTGATGTCACCACCCTGTAGGTAAGGATGATTACAGCTAAAACAGGCGTAAGTGATGCCAGACGCACAGCTTCTAGTGACGACCCAAACCAAAAACCCACAACCCAACTTATTGCCTGAAAACAGAACACAAATCCAAACAGTCTCCAGGTAACCCAGAAAGCCACGTCCCACAAGTGTCCGTGTCCCGCATAGACCCGACACATGAACTGTGGAATGATGCGGTGAAATGTGGATGCCTTGTATCCAAACCTCTTCTCTTGGGTGCACAAAGCCCTGAAATTCTCAAATAATTCAAACAGGAGGAGAAATCTTTACAGAAGAGCTTTAACAAATTACGTTGCATATAAAGTACAAGACACTAAGGAATCAATATGCAGTTGTGCAGCCCTACAAGCAAGACTTTGAAAAGCAGCATACATAAATGTAGAAAGATATACGGCTTACATCAGCTCTCAGCTGTAACAAACAAACAGTTTGTAAGGTCTTTAACCATTCAAACATTTTGATAGTTACTATTAAGTTGTTACTCTGAATAGCATTTTACGTCCCAGCTTACTCATAGACCGTACCTCAGCCTGTCATCAGCTGAATCACCGAGTACAGGTAATTACATACAACGCCAAGTTCACTTACGTACGTTGCTCTTTCATAAAACTAGATTTAACGTAATGACCATAATTACTCTCTCCGTAGGGGTAAGTATTCGAAGACTGCACCATGGGCAGTACAACTGGTTTTTTACTAAAGATTCTGAATCATAATCAAGAATTGGAATTGCGCTATAACCGAGTAGTTATATCATGGCTATATTTGTAAATTTGGAGCATTTTGTTCAAGTGGCGCCACCTTATTCGTAGCTCAACGAGACTAAGTTGGGCGCCTGACGTCCCAATGTCCCACTGCAAATCTACTCAAGTGTATGTGCTGTTGCAAACAATCGTCTTCTGACTTGTAGACAATTAAAAGACATGCATGAACTACACTCCAAGCAAAGTAACTAATCCTTATATTTCTCTATTCTAATCCTCTTTAACTCCCACGGGCAGTTCAATCGATTTGGTTTAAGCTCAAGTACGCGAGCACGTACACGGCTGTCCTTAATTTAGCTCTAAAATTAAGTCGCAAGTCTTTGCACCTTTTGGCGTAACCAGCGTAATATCGGGACTGCGCCGTCTGGCCGTTTCACCACAACCCCCCAGTGTGACCGTGCAGCGAAATGGCCGTGCAGCCTCTACAAAGAAGCGGGGTCGCATCCCAGTGCGCGTTTATATCTCCATCAGGGAAATGCGACCAAATCCAATTAGTAGCAGACTCTGCACAGGTTTACCCATAGGACAAAAGGATATGCGACCGGCGATAAAGTAAACGCGAAAGGAAACGAAAAAAGCGACTTATAAGATACTTTATATATATATTCACCCCGTGGGGTTTCCTTCTGGTATTCGGGTCCCCCCCCCAGTCCAAAATCATGCTGAGGTTAATTGGAGTATTGCCCATATGTGTGCACGACTGCGAAAATGGGGCGTGCGATGGGTTGAGACCCCGTCCTGGGCTGTTCCCTGCCTTGTATTCGTAAGATCCGACTTCAGAAAATGGGTATAGATATTTACAGGTATCGTATTTTGGCAGGTACAAGTAATATAACTAACAGTGTCGCGACAATGAATGCGAGGAGTAACCGTACACGTTTATGAAACATCGCTTACATGATTTGTAGAGCTGTACAGTAAGTCTTCAAAGTAGTATTGTAACTAACTGCGTCAATTTCTTACCAGCATGACAATCCTGCCAATATTTCTGCTGTCCACAGTGATGTCAAAAAAAGACTTTTGGGTTAATCATGTTGATCTGTATTTATAGAGCTGACAGGCGCTTACTTCACGTACTAATAAAAAGCCACAGATCCACAAAATATGTAGATTTTTACTCTTTACGGAAAATGCCGGATGTCATCGAATTTATGATGTCATTCTACGATTGGCACTGCGATGGGGTTGTAAATGTCACTAAAGTGGTGCATTTAAACAAATGTAACTTAATAAAATCGCTTCAGTCGGACTCGTCGCAGTCCGCATTAAAGCCAGGGACGGATTACGGACCGGGTCAGCGGGGCCGCTGCCCAGGGGCCCTTGGGGTGCAGGGGGTCCGTGGGGCCCCTAGCCCAAAACAATTTGCAACGCTTATCACCAATGTATTTTCGTTTATCTATTTTAGAGGGCCTACATTCTTTGATCCTCTGCCTACAAGGGCCCCTGACCCTATAGGGAGGGCGTTTGGCTGCCAAGGGCCCTTGAATTGTGGTGGTGGTGGGGGGGCCCTCGCGAACGTTTTGCCCAGGGGCCCACACAACCCATAATCCGTCCCTGATTAAAGCGCCGTATTATTAGTACACCATTATATTACGTAATGCGTAATGGCAACAGTTGTGCGAGAAGGCATAGGTAGAGGAATAAAAAGCGCGCATTTAATGCAAAATAGCAGCAAGTGTTACAGCGTGTGTTTTCTCAGATGGTCGTGAAATACGTGAAGTTCAGGTGATAGAAAACATTAAGCAATAAATGATAAATGTATTTCCGCGGGCGCTGCGCAGAAACCACGCATTTGAGACCATGGAGCTGGATATAGTTTGGTCACTTTTAAACTTGTTATTTTCGTCTTGTCTCGGGGAAATGCCACACCCCTGTTTGTCATTGTATACAGTATGGAGCCGATCTTGTATAATCCTTTGACCAAATGAGTTAGAGAGTATCTATTCAGAGTCCTATAGTGTTCCATTTTGTTTTTAATGTGTGAAAGTGCCTAGATTAGCCGCAGTTTATGAAGCACTCTTTCCCTCATTTCACGGTATTTTATCCCATCCGTGTGACGCTCCTTTCCTCACGTCTTTGGTCACAGTCATACTAACAGTTTAAGCCCGTTCCGCAGGGTGCTGCTTTTGGGCTTTCGATACGCGCGGTCCATAATGACCTATATTGCAAAATAACCTTACAGATGCCGCAATAATTGCAAATTGATGTGATGTAAATAGATTTGCTACTTACAGACTGGACTGATGGGGGATTAAACGGTCTATGTCTTCACTGGAAATGATTTGCGGATTTCAGTACAACCAGCGAGCCCGTATTGGATAAGCGAGTAGAAGATGGATATCTGGGGCGTTATTTATCCAAAAAACAAGCACACATAAAAGAAAGGGCATCAGGGTACACCAATTATCTTTAATAATAATTATAATATTAATTAAAAAAATGAATATGATACACAAATAACCGGAAACAAAAACAGTTGCACATCCAATAACTGTTGACGTTCTGGGTCATCATCTTACAAACTGCAGACGGCCGACGATGCCCAAAAAGCGCTCATAATATCCGACGAGACAAAGAACCGAACACGTACTCCTTCCAAATTTAATTCTCTCTGAGATAGAGCTCATCGTAAAGGAGCTGGCAGACAAAGCAGGTCTGCTAATATGCACGTTTCATAGTGTTTTACATGGGTATATACAGCGGGAGGAAAAATATTGTGCTTAAAAAAGTCGTCTTGTAAGCATTTACTTCCATTGAGAAACGGCGATTCTCCAACGATCCAACCGAGCTTCACTGAGCACCTTAAAATCCATTTGTCTAGTTACAAAAATGAAAGCAGGTATAAACATTTAAAATCGTAAGTTTCTTTTCTTTAAATAAGGGCCAACGGGGGGGGAAAACATTGCTGTAACATGAAGTTCAGAGAGTTTCTGGTGAAGGATCAATGATCTCCAGGGGTCTGGATGAATAATGAACATATGGCCATGAGGGGAGGGGTGTTCAAACGACGACAGTATATTTAGGGCAGTTTATTTTCTGGTGAGTTTGCCTCCGCCTATTTCCTCATGCAAATAAGATGGAGACCCAAACCGCACTAAGTAAACGAAGCAGATTCGGGACACGCAGGAGTGTGCATGTTGTGATTTGCTATATTTGAAAAGTATGGTAATATATTACTGGCGAGGACAGCAATTCTTTCCACACTGATGAACCGTTTCTTTCTCTGGACCAGGATTGGTGCCAGGGCAACAACACCCCCCCCCCTTAATAAAATAAGTAAACAAATATCTGGCTTTTCAGACTGGGAGTGCGGGTGATGTCTGTGCCAGGAATATCTATCTGGGTGTGGCTTAGAGATGCGAGCCCCCTCCCATAGCAGGGCTCGAATCACCCCACAACGATGGACGGAAAACTGCCAGCTGCTAAACGTGTCCCGGCAGGGGGCGCCTTGGTTAGCTTTTCTCCAGCAATGAATATTGGCAGGTCGGACTTCACAGCGGCCTGGGCGCGACCACATGTAAATTCTCACCATTGATTGTTAAAAGCAGGACCGATTTCTGCTCTCCGCCCCTCCTAACCACCCCCCCCAAAAAAAGAAAAAAAAATGGAAAAAAAAATGTTTAGGGGGCAGACACAAGGACAGGCGAGGGATGCTTCAGCCAAAGAATCTCTTTCCACAGTTATTCATGAAATGAATATTTCACAGCAATAACTTTCAGAGCAGGAGTCTCTTAATACAACAAAGGAAATGGGAAAACTAGTTAATTACCACAGCGAACACAGTGAAATTGGGATGAAATGGTCACCAACCAGCTGCCCATTACAAAGCTCTTCTGGTTTTAAAGACTCAGTAGAACTAGTTCAAAATAAAAAAAAAAATCAGAAATGGTCATACTGGTCTGTCAGGGACTGGGAACCATTTCAAATGGATTTCCAGGATTAATCTCATTATACAAGATGCCTTAGTCAGATAGATGCCCTTGAGTAAAATTTTGATCACTGAACATTGTGTGCTGGGCGGTACCAGCTAGCTGCTAAACGTCGCGCACAGTGTGGAAGCCAGTACCGGACATGCCTCTGACAAACGCTGGGATGTGGAGGTGACTGTACAGCTGTCAGAGGACAGGGGACGCGCCCCCCCCCAGGGCTCTATGGCAGGAAGTCTGACAAAGGCAGGCCCCATCAGCCTCAGGAGCTCCGTAACAAACCACGGTGCGTCACCCCACTTGGAAAATCTCCCGTTTATACGAAATGCCCATTTACTCACGTATTTCCTCTCTTGGTTTAAAAAAGAACCGTCAACCCTTTCCAGCTCGTCTCCGATATCTAACCGCGTGAAGCTCTCGATGTGACACACGACTTCCCCGGTGCTTACAACTCCATTCATGAACTGTATTCCAGCTGGGCTGCCTTTCTGCTACTGGATTCCTCCGAATCAGTGAACAAAGCAGGGCTTCATATCTTAAAAATAGAACAGTAAAATCTGTCAACATAGTTCATAGGCAGTTAACGTCACATTATTTTTCTAAAAACACCTTCAGTGCCCCCACCAGATTCTTAGATTCATGACAGGAGGAGCTAGAGTTGGACTAATGGTACAGCCCCCCCCCCCCCCCCCCCCCCCCACCCCAACCCAGCCGCAAAATTCTCCAAAGATGCTGGGCGTTTTGTCCCCCCCCCCCTTTCTTTTTTGGAGTGTTGCAGAGGATCATGGGAGACAGAGTTGCAAGGACTCAGTTGTTCTCAAAGAGGGACAGCAGGTCGTCGTTGCTGTTGTTGGGGAGGTCGGGCGGCCCAAGGTACGACAGCAGCTCGTCCGGATTCGTCAGTTCAGGGAGAAGCTGGAGGGAGATGGACGCAGAGGTCACATGGTGGGTCAGGCTCTCGAACCCGTGCTTACAGACAGAGGAGGTGGGTGCGTATGTAACCAGAAGGGCATCATCTACTTCATAAAGACACTCTGTTATAGAGGCTCAGGATTAAAAAGAGAATTCCAGTAAAGTGAGACAATGTCCCATTACAGAAAGGGAACAACTGGGGATGTGGCCGGAACCGAAACGACAGCAATCACTCAAGGACTCACATCCAGGGAAGGTTCTGGAACCTCTCCGGGGGCCCCTGGTGTACCGAGCCCAAAGGAGCTGTCCGCATGGACGCGAGGGTTCTGTGAGGGGTTGCGGGAGTGCGTGGGCCCTCCCGGTCCCCCCAGGTGTGGGGCGCCATGCAGGCCCTGCTGAGGCTGCTGTTGTTGCTGCGGCGGCGGCTGCTGCTGCTGCTGAAGAGGATTATGGGATGGGTCCATGCGACCAGGGTGGGCCATCTGGGTTCAGAGAGAGAGTGAGAGCAAAACATTGGAGGTGAAGTAGACGGGAAACAGGGAGAATCAAGATGGCCGACACCGGCGACACTGGGGAATGTCTGCCATCGGCACACAGGACTAAAGCCGCCAGCAAATGAGCAACGCTGCCCCCCTCAGGCAGGCCTGAGCACAACAAGGACCCCGAGCAGCTGAGAGCGACAAGTAGACGCTGCCGCCAAGCTCTCCAGAATGAAGGCGGCAGAAGGCAGCGACAGGACGTCTGACAAGCACTAGCCCCAGAAAAACCCAAAAAGAAATATTTATTTGGACAGTTCAGTACCACAAGGAGAAGAAAACCAAAAGCAGTGAGTGTGAAAGGCTCCGTCCATTACTGCCTTTTTGCAGACAGGGCTGTTCTCACCACAGTGCATCCATTTCTTTCAATTAGCGATTCAGACGTAATTAAAACAAAAAAGAAGTTTGGGAGCTTAAGGGTTACTCTCTGCTCGGTTACAAGGACGAGCCCCACACTTGTTATTCTGGTTATTCTGCTTAGATGCCCTGGTGCATTATGGATGGCAAAGCGTCACAGGGGGCCGGAAATCCCTGCATAGGGTGTTTCTCAACAGACACCAGCTGTATTTATGAAGGGTGTGTTTATGGCGGGTGAGGGTGTGAACTGGGGGGGGGGGGGTGGTGTTTCCTGACACCCCAGAGCAAATGTCTGTGGTATAAGCAGTAGCACCAGAACCTAAAAAGGAGTAAATGAGGAAGATGACCGGCTCACCTGGGCAGGCATGGGGTGCCCCGCTGGCTTCTCAGGGGTGAGAAGACCACTGGGCAAGTCTGACTGGTAGGACAGTGGAGGTGGCCCTGTGGAGAACTCCGCAAGGGTCGGGGTTCCGGGGGCATTGGGGAAGTCAGAAAACCCCTGCTGGTTGGGGTATGCCGATCCGGCTAAAAAAGGGAAACAGCGAGATGCAGGTTGAAGCAGGAAACAGGAAGTCTGGTGCCCTCTGTGGTAGCAAGTGGAAATGCTCCGAGGAATTAATATCCACTGCTTGTGTTTGCAGCTACATGGGTATTCTGAGCATCCATCCATCCATCCATTTTCCAAACCGCTTATCCTATTGGGTCGCGGGGGGTCCGGAGCCTATCCCGGAATCAATGGGCACGAGGCAGGGAACAACCCAGGATGGGGGGCCAGCCCATCACAGGGCACACTCACACACCATTCACTCACACATGCACACCTATGGGCAATTCAGCAACTCCAATTAGCCTCAGCATGTTTTTGGACTGTGGGGGGGAAACCGGAGTACCCGGAGGAAACCCCACGACGACACGGGGAGAACATGCAAACTCCACACACATGTGACCCAGGCGGAGACTCGAACCCGGGTCCCAGAGGTGTGAGGCGACAGTGCTAACCACTGCACCACCACGCCGCCCCGTATTCTGAGCAGTCCACCAGTAATGATGCTATGGCTGTGTTAAATTGTGGTGTAACGCACATCCTGCACTGTGGCAATGTTCATCCTGTAAAGTGATTTGCTCCATTCTCTAAAGCTCCCAGTGGAAATAATCAGCTGCTTATAGGTCAACTGGGAATGAAAACATAAAAAAGATTTAATTGGATTAACAGATGATAAATGTGGTTCTTGAAAAGGTTCTTACTCTGGGTTGGGTAGTCCGGTGTGTTACTGCTGCCACCTTGTGGTAAAGAGAGGTATGGTGAGGAGGCTGGACCTAAGGCAGCAATCATCTCCATGACGCTGGGCAGGATCATGTGACTGGGGCTCAAGGTTCGACAGCGCTTCAGGGCCGGCCCATCCGGGTCCTCCTTGATGTGTAGGTCGGGTTTCACTGGAACAGGCTTCCAGCTGCACACTGGGTCAATCGTGATCTCTTCATAATCCGAGCTGAGGGGGAAAAAAGGTGAAAAGTTATAAAAGATAAAGGAAACTAGGAGGGGATAAGAAAAGGAAGCAGACCACGGAAATGGGAAGGAGGGGGAGACATTCTGGAACATCTCAAAGCGGGAAAGACCCTCTTCTTCCTGCTGGACATATTATCAAACCTGGTAAGACGACGTTCAGCGAAATGGCTGAGAGACGCTAATGAAGCTGCTTTTGGGGATGACAGGATGGGGGGGAGGGGGGCAGATTGCAGACTCACTTTTGGATGTAGATGAGAATCCCTAGCATGTACTGGTCCACTTCCAGGCCCTCAAGAAGAGCAGTCTTACTGCAACAAGCAAAAACCGACACTGAGTCAGGAATCGGCACACGGAACGCACGACCACCCCCCCCCACGGCACGCACGACCACCCCCCCCCCACGGCACGCACGACCACCCCCCCCCACGGCACGCACGACCACCCCCCCCCTCACACGGCGCGACCCCTGCAGAGAGCCAGCTCTCACACAATGAGTGGCGGCCGTGAAGGGACAGGGGTGTCTTACTTGCACACAGCACGCGCGACCCCCCCCTCACACAGGGACAGGGGTGTCTTACTTGCACACAGCACGCGCGACCCCCCCCTCACACAGGGACAGGGGTGTCTTACTTGCACACAGCACGCGCGACCCCCCTCACACAGGGACAGGGGTGTCTTACTTGCACACAGCACGCGCGACCCCCCTCACACAGGGACAGGGGTGTCTTACTTGCACACAGCACGCGCGACCCCCCTCACACAGGGACAGGGGTGTCTTACTTGCACACAGCACGCGCGACCCCCCCCTCACACAGGGACAGGGGTGTCTTACTTGCACACAGCACGCGCGACCCCCCTCACACAGGGACAGGGGTGTCTTACTTGCACACAGCACGCGCGACCCCCCTCACACAGGGACAGGGGTGTCTTACTTGCACACAGCACGCGCGACCCCCCCCTCACACAGGGACAGGGGTGTCTTACTTGCACACAGGGCAGCGCCAGGTTCCTCTCTCACAGTTCAGCTGCAGATAAGATTCCAGGTCGAAGCACTAGAAGAACAAAGGCAGGTTAATCATTACCATGGGATTCTGCAGTCAGTCATTAAAGGCTGACCTTCCGCCTGTGAGAGTACGCTGCATTTCATACAGAACAGCTAAATGCATGCCACAGACAGCTCACTGCTAACCAAAGTTACGTAAAAGTATGTGTAACATTGCAACTTCATTCACACCTTCTTAGGCACCCCTTGGGAGAGTTAGCGTAGTTTAACCAAGAGTCACAGAACTTCATCTGATCGACCCATAACACATTGGACATCCAATTACAAGTTAGAGCAGCTTTGAGATAAAGCATGAGGCTGCTTGCTACACTGTTAGCTCTTTGTCAGACACGCATTTCAGGAAACAACAGACTTTCAAAAAATGTATTGTAAAAGATAAAATAATGCTATACAACATTGCAAACATTTAATCCTTAAATCGTAGCCTGGAAATCTGGAAACTTCCACAAAAGTCACCCCAGGATCTGCAGCAACCATCCAATACATCCATGCATTTGTTGGCATGTTTGGCTCATCAACACCTGGTGAGGAAATACATATGGGTCCAGCTTTGGTTCCCCGAGAAGAGGTCTGGGAACCAAAGCCGAGTTCCTCCAGCCACCCAACAAGGCATGCATAATATTTTGGACAAATTCTTGCTCCATGTTAGTGTATTACTGTATTTTAGTATATATCCTGATATTTAGTAATGTCTTTTCTGAACAAATATCCACTTATTCCCCTAATAAACAGCTTTAATTATAAGTTTCTTTGGTGGCCTAAGGCTTTTGTTTAGTGGACGTGTGTGTGTGTGTGTGTGTGTGTGTGTGTGTGTGTGTGTGTGTGTGTGAGAGAGCGAGTCAGATTTATATTACATTATGGGAACCAAATGTCCCCACACTCAGTATGTTTACATGCACGGCTGAGTCAAGCTACAGTTACAGCTCGACTACACCATTTATTCGGACTACTGTCCCTGTCCCAGTGTACATGCATGGGAGGGGAATCGATTTATTGACTGAAGAATGTCCGACTCCGCTATGATGCCGACTCCGCTACAATGGATGGCGATATGACTCCTCTTAGCTTGTTAGAATTGGGCTTTTTCCAGTTGACCTATTATGTCACAGATGTAAAAAAAAATCATTTATAATAATGGCTGTGTGGACAAATGAAGTGACACAAGGTTTAACTGCGATCTGGTGGGAAGAACAGATACAACAAGATCTGGAGGGCATAAGAAGTCAAGTATTTTGTATATTGTGTATAATATACTATGACAGCACACTATTCAAATTTTTTCAAATATTGTAATGTGATTTTGTTGTTATAAATATTGGGATATTTCTGAGACAAAAAAGGTCGTCAACAAATTTCTCTCGAACCCATCTAGGACTGATTTAAACAGCAAGGATGAAAATGATTACGATTGTCTCGGAGAAAGCATGCAGCGCTCAGGCAAAAACAGCGGAGGTAAACTTTAAACTAATTTTTAAACATATGCTTGACAATCTTGAAAATGAATTGTCATTAAACTTGCTAGATTTATTTTCCTTTGACAGAATGAAAATGTCAAAGCGAGACTTAAACTCCCTGCACTGAAACATTCGTAGCAAACTGACGGTAAGAAAAAGCGCAGTGAGTAGTGAACTTGATGGCTTTACAGCGCTGCACATTTCGTACGTCCTCAGTTATGCCCCGTGCCGTGTCTGTATACCGGCTTCTTCTGTTACTTCTGGGTCAAAGCCCGGGGCGGGGGGAGGGATGGGGGGACTATGGAGCATGCACAGGGCGTCTAGGTCAGTTTGAGTCCGATCGAACGTATGTATGCAGGAGTAAATCGACTCCCAATCGTATTATCTGGGCATCACAAGGAATTCGATTTAGTACAATTTCAGTCGGACTAACATGTTTACACATACTTTAAAAGTTCGGTTTTAGTCAGACTAACACAATTTTATTTTCTTAGTGTGCATGTAAACATACTGCACATGATAAAAACCTCTTATCTTGACGTTGTGGGGACCATTTTTTAGGTCCCCATAAGGGAAATTCAATTTTATAAAAATTAAAAAACTAAAAATGCCGAAAGTCTTGTATTTTGTTTGGTTTAAAGTTAAGGTTGTCATTGTTGGAATTTGGGTTATGAAAATGAAATGAATGGATGGTCCCCACAAAGATATGAATACAGGTCTGTGTGTGTGTGTGTGTGTGTGTGTGTGTGTGTGTGTGTGTGTGTGTGTGTGTGTGTGTGTGTGTGTGTGTGTGTGTGTGTCTCGCCGCTGCCCACCTGTATGTGTCTGCAGTCGTGACCACGAGCTGGCAGCTGAATGCGCCGGAAGGTGATGGGACACTTGAGGGACACCTTAATGGCTGTCTGCTCCACGCCATCCTCCCCATTGAGGCCGGGGGTGCCGGGGATGGTGCCGCTGCTGAAGTTCCTCTTTACTGGGAGGGGACAGCGAGGGACACGTCAGTGCAGCTCAGACAGCTGGCTGCCTGGGGGCGGGGCCGGGGGTGGGGCAGGGGTGACACTCACTCTTGGTGACGCAGTGCTCGGCCGGTAGCAAGCGTTTCTTCATGAGGCCCTGCAGGACAGAGCGAACGGACGGCCTGTGCACCAGCTGCAGCACGAAGAGGTGCGACTGCGAGAGAGGAGCACAGGGACACACGTGTCAGCCTAGTGCCGCCCGACCCGGAAGGGGCACAGGGACAGAGGGCGGATTCAGACCACGACTGGGACCACAGGATCCCGATTCCAGCTAAAAAAACTGGCTCAGTGGGCTGATTCTCAGCATGGAGCTGGATTTTCTAAACAATCAAGGTTATGGTTGATCAGGTTGTGTCAATATTTTACAGAAGTCAGTCCATGACTAAACACTCAAGGGAAACGACCCACGTCTCAGGCCAGGGAGAGAGTAGGCACAGACAGAAATAAAAAAAGAATTTGACTTTTTTTTTGACAAAATCAGAATAGGATTTTGTCTTGAACAAAATAATGAAACACTCAGTCACTCTCGTAAACTTCACTCCTAAATCTGCATGGTAGCAGAGGGTCCCGGGGCGTGACATTCATAGGCAGGTGGGGCGTAGCTGTGGAGAAGAGCCAATTTAGTGCAAATCCACGACCTTTTGGTGAAGGGAAGGAGAGAAAAAGGAGGAAAACGACAGAGCGGGGGGGGGGGGGGGGGGGGGGGAGGCTGGAAACACGTACGCAGCAGCAGGCAGTGACGGTGATCTGGATGGTGTTCCGGCCTGGCTGGCAAACGTGCTTCAGGTACAGGGGCTTGTGGGACGTCTTGTTGTCGCCGCGCTCGATGGTGAGGGGCGTCGCGTTGACGCTGACCTGCACTGAGGCCGGCCAGTTGGTGTTCATCTGCCGGTCCTCGTGATGGTAGCACTTGAACTGCAGTTCCAGGTCTGGCCTGTGTGCAGGGTGGATTAAATTATTATTATTATTATTATTATTACTATTAATATTCTTTTTTTTAGATTAAGCCTGTACCCAAGGTGAACTATGTGGATTCACGTTTTGTATTTGACCTGCTGTACACAAGTTAACATTTTACTTCCTGGAAATTCTAGTTCCGCGGTCAAGCAGGCCGTACTCAAGCCACACCCCGAAGGGACATTGGTTACGGCACAATTCCAGCTCGCGTCGGTTTTCCACTGCAGAAAGATGAGCTCGGTAAAGGCGCTGCTGGGTTTGGAGAGTGACGTAAAATCTCAGGGATGCATATATACTGTCCACACAGTGAACATCATGATTTAATGTGTTAATTTTCCACTAACACGCCTCTGAGAACCGCCGACTTAAGTTAGCATGAAATGCTAGTAGAATTAGCATTAGACTTAAGTATTAGCATTTTTGACTAAGGAATCTATTCTGTTCAACCGTATTTTAGTACTTTAAGTAGGAGGTAAGAAATTAAAAGTTCCAGGTTACTGGTATCGCATCAATAAATTGCAATGTACAAAACTGCCAATAATATACAGAATATGCCCCCTTCTTCCTTCAGATAATCCAATCATATTGAGACAGATCATCGGCATCTCCATCCATCTCGACCAATCATATGGTGGCGATGCAAGCAGAGCAGGTTCACCTTTCATAATTTACAATGGAAAACCGACTCTTGGTAGCAGTGGAAAAGCACCATATAATTTATTCCCAACAACAAATAAATAAAATAAAATTTCTGTCTCAGTTCCAAGGACAATATCATTTGTACACTCTACTTCAAGATCAGCCACTGAGAGCCCCGACTGTTTTCTTTCTCCGGTATAAGCCAAGGATATCGACTCTCTCAAGCTATCTTAAGCTGACTGTGAAATGAACATTGAGAAGAGGCAGAATCCACATTCCATGAAGCAAAACGCTCATTTTCTCGTACACATAACAGCATTCCACACACACACACACAGAGAAGCCCTTTTCGCTGTCAGTAACTGGAGTCGATGCCAGTTCACCTCAACATGAGTGTCTTGTAGACAGAGTCGCGCAGCTGGAAGACGTGGTTGCTGACGGCCAGGTTGTGCTCCAGGCGGAATGGTTCCAGAACCACACCGTCCCGCACGGGGAAAGTCAGCCGTAGGTCGTCACTGGGGTTCCCTGTGTTGGGGAAGATGTGGAATATGGTGGATTAGCACCAAACCCATGAAGTGCTCTTTGACAAATCATTTTAAATGAAATCAAACTGCACAAAAATGCTGATTAATACCCCTTTTAAAGTTGTAAGATCCCCATATATCCCTTGTATACCAAACTGACCCATGTGTCTGTAAACATGAGTGAGTACCTGTAGGGGGCGGCAGAGCGTTCATGTTGGGCTTGACGTCAGGCAGGAATGGAGATTTGACGTCTTGGCCGGGAGACATGTAGGGGGGCATGGAGCTGCCTGGCGTCATAGGTGGGGTGGGGTTCCCGGGGAGCGGCGAACTGGGATAGCCTGCCATCCCTCGGCCCGGCTATGAACAAGGGGAGACGAGTGAGATTTGGACCAGACAGACCTGGGATATGCTTGGGAATTGTGCAGACAGGGACTCCGAGGCTTACTCCATTGACGGCAGGCTGATTGAAAGTATTGTAGCCCCCACCCCCCGCACCACCCGCCGTCAGGGCTGACAGGGAGTTTCCCTGCCCGTTGAACTCCGTCTGGGAAGAAAAAAAATAAAATCGGCATCACAATCAAGTTTGGCAATTCTGTTTAGCTCATTCTCCCTGTGGGTGAAGCGACTAAGGCGGGCGATGGTCTCCTACCTTGTAGTACTGTCCCGGGTTTCCTGGTCCTGGGGGGTACTGGCCCATGTTGCCCGGCTGCAGGGGCATCCTGTGGCCGGCATAGGAAGGTGACGGGGCAGGGCGCTGCGACCCGGGGCCATGGTACTGCATGGCCTGGTTGGGGTACGGACCCCCAGCACCCACGCCAGGGCCGTACTGTTGCCCAGGGAAACCCTGCGCCTGGAAGAGAGGCAGGAGTCAGCAGGCGACACAGACGACTCTCACAGCTCAGAATCACGACCACGGCAGCGATGCAGAATTAACGATAACGGAGCTACGGAACTGCAGTGTGTTTTGTGATTTACAAGCCCTGCCGGAATCACTGACGCACTGCAGCCATTCTGAGGCACAACACTGACAACTAATCATATTGCTGAGGCACAGGGCCTGGTTCATACTTGCGGTGGAACATCCGCAATCCTAAATATTTGTACTTCTTATGTCAACGCGTCAGACAAGCACGTAGTACCTTGCTAGGCCTGGGATGGCGCTGTAGGGTAAGACTGCTCGTAAAAGAAATGCTTATGAAGTGTGGTATGGGTGTTATATTAAGAATTTTTTGTACTAATTCTTGTACTAAGAAGAATTTTTGTACTAAATGTGTACTTTTTATGTACAGTACTCAAGGTAGGGTTATTGTCGTTAACATTAACTACAACAAAATCTATAAATACTGCTTCCGAAAATAGCTGAAATTAAATAAGAACCAATTGTCAAATATTTTCCGTTATTTTTAAATAATACACTTGCTGATTTTCAGAAATAGGCAACAACACTATATCGCGACAATCCGTAGTAGCTAATGAAGTCCTGCAACTTTCCATCAGTCCTAAAAAATAAAACTACTGAATTTTAAAGTGTATAAAAACTAAACAAGATACACAATAAAAATGAAAACCACCCCGAAACCAAATTAAAACTAAGCTAGATTTCAAATGAAAATTGAAAATAAAATGTAAAAAACAATAAAAAATAAATAAAAACTACAATACTGATACAAGAACATAGACAGGTATATATGGCGTTACAGTACAAAAGTGTTTTACTTTAGTTTATAGTGATCTAAGCATCTTTATAATCCTGTACCAAGGATTTATGGACTTTCTCAGTAAACAATTCTTCCGTTACCTGTATTCATCATCATTCTGATCATCACAGGGTAGAGAAGGAGTTTATACAGACGCTCCTCTACTTACGAACTTTCAACTTACGAAGGAAGAGGACTGCAAGTCCAAACTGTGTTCACTGGGCTCCCGTTTCTGCCCAGCATATATACGGGGTCCAATCTCCTTTCTAACTTTCTGCTACTTTTCCCCTGGACGATGAATGATCACGGCACGCTTGGGTCACTGAACAGACCATCCTCTTCATTTTTTTTTGGGTGATATGCACCCTTGCGCAAGGTCTCCCAAGGCAGATTACCCACCCCACCTGGGCGACGCCACCTCAGCCACACCCCGCATCCTTACACACGACCACAGATGGTATGACCCAGTCCCCAGGTTACAGCGTGTCATCCAATGGACCCAAAGCCAGTGTGTAATTATGTTCTAAACTGGATCAAACGGGATCTGTGAAGTGCAAATATGGGCCGGTCCCGGCCCAGGCGGTGGCTGACCTCGGAGGTATAGGGACGCTTCATGCCGTGCTGTGGCCGGGGGGGGCCAGGCTGAGCGCCGGGGTAGCCTGGGTGCTGCTGCATCCTCTGGCCCTGCCCACTGTACATAGGCCCCATGGACGGTGCTCGGGAGGGGACCATGCCGCCGGGGGCCATAGCAGGGGGGCCCCGGGGCCCCGTGTGAGGCAGGAACTGGCTGTTGTAGGAGGGGCCACCACCCATCTGAAAGAGCGAGATAAAGTGACTGAGACAGAGGAGGCTGTGAGGGAGACGGACCCCCCCCCCCCCCCTGCCGGTAACCGACAGCCGGACCCCCCCCCCCCCCGCCGGTAACCGGCAGCCGGACCCCCCCCCCCCCCGCCGGTAACCGGCAGCCGGACCCCCCCCTCCCGCCGGTAACCGGCAGCCGGACCTCGCCGGCCCCAATGGCACCAACATTTACATTTTACATGTAGCTTAGCCTGCCTGATGCTCTCATCCAAGGTGACAGTCTATGTCCCATTTAAACAAACACACATGGAATTCTGTTCACAGTGGGTCCTGTCCTGGGATTTGAACCCACAACCTTCCCATTGCAAGCCCACATACAGCCTGTGTATCTACAAACACAGCACACTCCCTGGCACGCAACTGACATATTATTCTTTAAACCAGGGATCCTCAACCTTTCCAAGCACAAAGTTCAATGTTATTACAAAGTGTTGGAAGCCACCGGGGGGGGAAAACCCCATTTACCTAATACACCCAGCTTTAACTGCGTGAGTGAGGTGTTCCTTAATGAATGCCACTTCCTTATATTGTAACTGAAACTATTTCTCTTACAGAGACAGGCTGAGATCCTGCTGCGTTGTTCCCTGTGCAGCCAGCAGGGGGAGCAGCGCATTGTGTGGGTCAGTCTCCACCTTGTCTGTCAGAGTGCCACCTCCTCAGCCGTCAGCACGCCCACAGCCCCGCAGCCCCGCAGCCCCCGTGATCCCTGGCTGCCCCATGTCTTACCGGCCCGTAATTCAGCTCGTGGTTCTGCTTCTCCTGTATGGCCGCTACTGTGGCCGTCGCTGTTGCTGTTGCTGTGGCTGCAGCGGCTGCCACTGCAGCGGCGGCTGCGGCCTGCGTGAAGTCGGTTGGCGGGCGCACACCGTGGGGAGGCATCCCCATGGAGCCCCCACCGCTGTTAGGGTAGCTGACAAAAACAGACAGGCACTGGTTAGCAAACCCCCAGTTTAATGATTCATAAATAACGATTCATAGATACTGGAGCAATGAGCCACTTAAAGCCAGGAGGCGGGATTATCACGTGCTGTCAATCAATAATGCGACCAATGAGAAGCTGGTTCGGCAATCAGGCTGTGAATGACACAGTAATCCCACCCACAGTGGGTTTATAGCCTTCACCCCAAATTCAGTGTTTTTCCAACAGATCTGACGAGATTCTGCCATAAGGACACGACAAGCATAGCAGAGCATCAGCAAGCGTTACGGCATCATGGGTTATAAGAGCGCCATGGCTGCATGCGCTGATCCACGTCGCTAGCAGCAGCCCAACCCAGCATCAGCCAGGCGTTCAGAATGGCAAGCAGGACCTTTTCAGAGAATTTTCTAGTATGCAAACAAATCCAGCTGGTGCCCAGCGAAGGAGCGTGACTGTGGAGCTGCCGGGTGCTGGGGGGGCAGGAGGTGACTCAGACGGGGGTGGGGGATGCGAAAGCCCAGCAGTGACGGCTGTCTGCGGGCAGGCATGACATCAGGCAGCGCAGACACACGCGAGGCAGGTCTGGGTTCCCGGTCACACACACACACGCACAACCAGCGAAAACACCCAGGAATACATAGAAGTGGAGTAGCATGTGTTTGGAGAAGGGGGGTAGTTAGTGCATCCCAGCCGTGGGATTTATATGGCTGGGAAAGTCAAGTGCATAGAAGGAGGATAGATGGTGCTTTGCAGGAAATTTGGTGTAGCGGAAGCTCCGCCTCACCTGCCGCCGTATCCGGGCCCAGGCCCCGCCGGATAGCCCCCCCCGGAGCGGCCGTACAGCGCCTGCTGCATGTAGCCCTTGCTGGCCTCGGGGTAGCCCTGCTGAGCCATGAACTGCGGCGAGCTCATGCCAGCCCCGCCTCCGGACATCATGTGGCCACCTGCTGAGTTTCCGCCGGGGCCCATGGGAGCACCCAAGACCTGTGGGAAGAAGGGCATGATGGGAATGTGCCGGGTGTGGGCGGGGCAGGCGCCCGCTGATCCAGCTCCCAGCAAATTTGCACAGAGAAGGTAGCGGAGGCCGCTCCTGCCCAGTAACCCTCCCGACACGCACGGCCACAGAGAAACCGGGCGGGTTAGGATTCACCTTCAACAGCACAGAGAGGCGCTGGCTAATGGCCTTAATTCTGTTTGACAAGTAAAGACAACAGGAGCGGCATTACGGCCGAGAGGAGGACATTCAGCCCGCTCGTTTGGATAGCTAACGAGGCCAAACCCATCTGGTACACAAAGAGCCTTGGTGTTTATCATTGTTTAACCGTGTTTATCGGAGGGGTTAGAAACAAGCGGGAAAGGTTACTTAAACTGCGGCCCAGAAACCATCCCTGTCAAGAAAAAACAAACGGCTGTATAGGCAGTGATTAAACACAGGTGCACACGCTGTCCAGCATCTCCGCGCTAATGATTAGAGAGTCACAACTGAGCGTTTGTTTTTATATAACAGCTCATTTGCGCAGTCGTCCCTTTCAGACGAGCTATCATGACAATCGCTGCTTTGAGATGATTAAATGCTAATTATAACAAAAGAGTTTCTGTTCATTTACTGCGGGCTGCTGGTTTCTCATTTGACTGACCTATCAAAGAGCATTTCAGCGGGAAATAAGAGGAGAAAAGGCTCCTGCCGCGTATAATATATCGACATCACCAGCATGTGAGGATGCCGGTTAAATACAAACCCTAATCATGGAAACCGTTCATGCGATCATGTTAATAAGACCAACCCTTTCAGACTGGGACCTGTGATTGGTCCGTAGGAGGCCCAATGGGAAACCGGGATGATTTATGCGCTCTCGGGAGAGCGGTCCAACCGGCCTTACCTGGCTGGGCGAAGGATTGGTCACCCCCCACACAGTTGTTACCACGGAGAGGGAACCTGCCGGTTGATTGGTGCCTTGCTGCCAGGAGACAGGGTCATACGGGAAGGAGCCGTCGCTGTGGATAGACACACATGATCAGCTGGTGCCTTTTTGTGAATGACATCCACGTTTATTAGTACTGGCTATAATCTCTTCCCCCGCACTGTTCTCAGGTGCTCTGTTTCAATCTGTCCCAAAAGGTAGATATTTATGACCCTTTAAACCATAGGGACAGGCATGGAGGGGGGGGGGGCTGCACATCTTCCTTTGTGTTCTACCTGTGCACAAGGGTCCCCCCGGAGGCCAGTCAGTGTGACTGCAAGTGTCAGCGTCAGGCAAATACCAAACCCCAGCTCTCTGCTGTTTCCATGGAGACACCACTGTCACTTGGAGACGGGCGAGAGGGGTTGGGCCAACCTCCGGCGGAGTGTGTGTGTGTATGTGTGTGTGTGTGTGTGTGTGGTGTGTGTGTGTGTGGGCACTCCAACAATTTTCTGTGCGACTTTAGCTGCATGAAGCAAGTCTGTACTAGTTTTTCCCCATAATTAGCTCAGCCACCACACACACACACAGAGAATCCCAGGAGGTCAGCGATGGACCACCGACACCTTGGGAGGGGGGGGGCTATGACATCACAGGCTGCAGAGCCCTGCCCAGGAGAGACAGAGCCGGTGC